>NC_044032.1:611042901-612292901 GCF_901765095.1 Microcaecilia unicolor | reverse complement strand
TTTAATTGACAGTGTAGGGTATAAGCAAAGATGGAACATATAGATAGGTAAGAGAGTAGGAAGAGTTAGAGAATAAGGTGACTAATTTAAAGAAAGTTGCACATGAGGTCAGAGAGATGGTTAAATACAGGCCTGTTTAACAGGCATGGTACTGTTTCAACTTACACATACTGAAAGAATGTAAGAGTGTTTTCCCAGCAGTGTTTTTTTTCTTAAGCTCCGATACTGTAAGGTGCCAAATATTCAGTGCAACTTTATCGTAAGTCAGGAGCCATGCCTTCTGAATGCCAGTAGAATTGGCTGTGGATGCCACATTAAGCCACAGATTCGCCATTTCCAATGAAAAAAAAAAGCAGCAACAATCTGTTTGGTTTAGGTGTTGCAAGTGTTTAATCTATTAAATGGAAGTTGTTACTATGACCTACAAGGCAGGCATTTACTAGTGGTTTATGTCTAGGTAGAAGTTTGTTTGGGCCCTTAATTTACCAATGTGTTGATAGGAAATGCCCAACCATAGAGCTCATTACAATGTATAAAGTTCCTGCTGGGAGATTTAAAGTAAATCTGAAAGTGATTGTTATATACCCTAGTAAGACAAAATAGAATTGTGCAGGACATGTATATGTTGAGAATAGTTAGTTATTTTGTAGTCATCCCCCATATTTTGAATGCCCCAGGGCTCTAGCTATTTTGCTGTAATTTTATTAGATGTAAATCTTTATCATCTTGATACAGCCATGTGCTGGCACTGTATATGTCATCAAGCCCTAGATATAGATTGTATATTATGTATTTATTTATATTTATGAGGCCAATATCAGTCAAGCGTTCTAAGAGACTGGCAGCGCTCCATGAGTTCTGCATCCCATGCCCCACATATATGAAACATATAAAATCTAGACTTAGTGTAGTATGACTCTAGATGTGTAGTTCTGTGTGTATATGCTTCAGTCATGCTGCAGGCAAGTATGGGCTTGAAAATATGCCCCTGAGAGAAAAGGCTGAAGGGAATATTGCCTCAAGATGCTAATACATTCTTCTCCGAGGGGTGAAGTGTTTTTCATTTCTTAATGAAATGTGGCTGTTTGTAGTAGGACAATATTAAATATGCAGAAAATGTATATGATTTCTTAATGCCAACTGTTGCTATTGAATAGAACAGCTCACTTTACATCAGTTGGAGGAGGTGTTAAATAATTATTTATTTATTTACAGACATTTGCTATACTGCTAATCGCAAAGAAGCATCAAAGCGGTTAACAATAAAACTTTAGAGACAATTAGGGTATCTACAATCCATATATAAATATATTATGTACCTAAAAACTGAAAATAGCCTAGTGTCTCAAATAATTCTTTTGTGCACTTGGAATCCCTCAATTTCAGACTGCAGTCAATTTTATTATGAGTGCTGGTGCAGTGTTATTTGAATTGTTGGCAGAAGAGATTATGATTTTGTTCGCTCTTAAAATGTTTGGCTCCTAGTTAAATTATTATAGTATCTTTCCTTCTAAATGGCTCTGGGTGGGGTTGCCAGGAGTCGCTTATGGACAGATGATAGATTCACATAGTTGCTGAATTGAGAACACAAACAGAATGGAGGTCTGAGAATAACCTATAGATTGGGCGTTGGAAAACTGATAGCAAACTCTGATCCTTAAGTGCCCAAACATGCCTAAATTTCAGGATTTGCCCTGTGAACATTCATGAAATCAATAGCCAGGTTAATTTGTATAACTTGACTACCTGTGAGATTTTCTGGGATTCAAGCCTGTGACCCTGTGTATCAGAAATTGGAGACTTGGATTGAGCCACACAGACCACTTAGCTGTAACCCAACTTCAATGAAATATGAGCTCCAGTGGTAGCAGAAAAAATGCCTTCCTGTCTGGAGGAGCCCATTGGACCAGCAAGAGGTGTGTCTAATCAGTAATCATATGTAAGGAGTGCCAGGCATAAGAACATAAGAATTGCCATATTAGGTCAGACCAGAGGTCCATCTATCTCAATATCCTGTTCTCAATAGTGGCCAAGCCAGGTCATAAGTACCTGGCAGAATATCAAGAAGTTGTAAGAGTCCATTTTACTTACCCCCAGGCATAAGCAGTGGCTTTCCCCAGGCCTACCTTAATAACTGTTTATGGACTTTACCTCCAAGAACGTATCCAAACTATTTTTAAAATCCAGCTACACTAACTGCTTTTACCATATCCTCCAAAAATTAGTTCCAGAGCTTAACTATGAAAAATGAGTGAAAAATGTGTTCTATTTGGTTTTTTTTAAGTATTACTGAGTAGCATCATGGTATATCCCCTAGTCATTGTACTTTTTGGAACAGTATACAATCAACTTGCGTTTACCTATTCCATCCCACTCAAGTCCTACTGTGACTGCTTTGGGTCCAGAGCACTTCATTTCTCCAGGGCTGTAACAGGTTGCTGACCTCGGCCCTGCCAACTTGTGGTGATGTTATCCTCCTTCATCCACGCATGCCCTGCCCAGGGGAGCGTGTATGTGCAGCAAGCCCTGGATTGAAGTGAGGGCAGTATGTCGGAGGAGGGGCATGTCTGGGTGTCGGGGCTGAGAGTTCTTAAGGAGACTCAACTCACGCTTTCAGTGCCTTTGCAACAAGCCTGCCTTGTTTCTGAAAACCTTGGTTCCTGAAAGCCTCAGCTGCTAAAGTCTTGATCCTGGAAGCCTGGGCTCCTTTAAGCCTTGCTCCTGTGAACCCTGTTCCTGAGGACCTTGCTCCTGTGAACCCTGTTCTCGAGGGCCTTGCTCTTGTGAACCCTGATCCTGGTTCCTGCCAGAGCCACATTCCTGCTCCAGCCGAGTCCTGTTCCTAGTTCATACTTGAGCCGTGTTCCTGGTTCCTGTTCTAGCCAAGTCCTGTTCCTGGTTCCTACCAGAGCTGTATTCCTGGTTCCTGTCCAGCCGTCTTGTTCCGGGTTCCTGCCAGAGTCGAGCCTTGTCCCTGGTGCTTGTCAATCTGAATTCTGCACCTGGTTTTCAGCCATACTGGCTGCCATCTCCTGTCTCTCATTGTGGGCCTTGGAGGTGATCTGTCTGCCGCAGTCAGGCCTATGACTGCAGCCCAAGGGCTCACTACCTCAAAACACCCCCCTCCCCCCCCCCCCCCCCCCCCCCCCCCGCAGCCATCTCTTTTCCAAGTTAAAAAGGCCTAATCTCTTCAGCCTTTTCTCAGTTGAGAGGAGTCTTATTCCCTTAATCATTTTAATCACCCTTCTTTGTACCTTTCCACTACATCTTTTTTCAGATCTGACAACCGGAATTGCACATAATACTCGAGGTGAGATTACATCATGGAGCAAAAGAGAGGCATTAAGATATTCTTTATATTCTATTTCTTTTCTAATAATTTGTTTGCTTTTTTGACCACCGCTGCACACTGAGCAGAAATTTCAATGTGTTGTCCATGATGACACACACATCTTTTTCGTGGGGTGGTGACTCCTGTTGTGTAACCTAATATCAAATAGCTATAGTTTGGGTTATTCTTCCCAGCATGAATCACTTTGCACTTGTCCACATTAAATTTAATTTATTTGGATGCCCACTCTTCCAGTTTTATAAGGTCTACTACTACTACTATTTAGCATTTCTATAGCGCTGTAAATTTGATCATCTTGCTCATCGTTCCCATTTCCAGATCATTTATAAATGTATTAAAAAGCACCAATCCCAGTACAGATCCCTTGTGGACGCCACTATTCACCTTCCTCCACTGAAAGGACTGGCCATTTAGGGGAGACGTTCTATGTGAGCTACAATTAAGGCATGTTATTTTAAAGTTAACCTCGATTATGAGATTTAGGTCTAATTGCATAAAATGGGGCCTGTGGTAACATAGCCCAAGTTAGTTGTAAAATAATACAACTTAAGGATAGCCCATGTTGTTTACTTCCTTCCTAAGTGTCCATTGATACAGCAGTTTAAAAGGGAGTTGAAGACATTATTTTATTCATGCTTTTTTATGAATAATGTTTTAAGAAGGTTGATGTCCCTGATTCTATGTAGCAGTTTGATGAGCCTGAGTAGTTTAGTATGGTAGTGTGAAATTTTGTTGTGGGTTGTGTATGTCAATGATTTTGTATTTTTTTATACTGTGAACCGCCTAGGCTTAGGTGGGTACAAATGGAGATAGATAGATAATAGAATAAATTTCCCCCGTTAACCCTACTCTGTTCTCTTTTAAGCAGTTCACAATCCACAACAGAACATTGCCTCCTATCCCATGTCTTTTTCATTTTCTCAGAAGTATCTCATGAGGGACTTTGTCAAAAGCTTTGTGAGAATCTAGAATCAATTGGTTCACCGTTGTCCTTTATTCACACCTTGTGGCACATTGGTGAAGCAAGACTTCTCTTGCTGGTATAACAGTTCTTGGTATGTGTGTGCTGTAGGGGTTAGGGCTGTGGCCCTTCAGTGCAGGGGACATGGGCTTGACTCCCGTTGTGGGCCTTTCTGGTAACTATCTGGATGGGCAGACTGGATAGGCCATATGATCTTTATCTGCTTTCATTTTTATATATTATATGCCTGCCTTGTCTTTACTACTACCTAGCTCCTCTTTCCTGTCTAGAAAAGAGTTCTACCCCACATCCAATTCCTTTGCCAGGCCTGTACTAATCCATTCTGCCTTGGACCTAGTCGCTGTTGCCCAAAGAAGGTACTGGCACTACCCTCAAGAGAAGACTTGGTAGTGACTGAGAACCAAAATTTATTATATGCTCCCTACAGCTATCTGTCCAGTCTTGATGAAGCGTAGTTTGCTCCCTTCTTAGGCTCACATAGCTTAGTTTCTCTCCATCACACCATGTCAAATTTTCATCTGTGACCAGTATAAGTATCATGGGGAAGCAGTATTGCTCTAAAATTCCATTGTAGCCCTCATCTGCAAGTCCAGGTTTTAGATCCAGAGACATGAAACATTCTATTACAGAAGGAAATTTCAGCCTGAACTCTACTGTGGAGAGCAGTAGCCTTCACTCCCAGTCCTCAAAAGTCACCAACGGGTCAAGTTTTCAGGCTATCCCTAATGAATATGCATGAGAGATTTGCATACAATGGGACTAGTAGGCACGCAAATCTCTCTCACGCAAAATCATTAGGGACAGTCTGAAAACCTGACCCACTGGCAGCTTTTGCGGACTTGCAGTGAAGACCAAGGTTGGAGGGCATCATCATGTAGACTTTTGTTTGAAGATTATTCTTTGCTTTAGAAGTCAGCCACATTACACTACAAAGGGGCTCATTTTCAAAGCACTTAGCCTTCCAAAGTTCCATAGATTCCTGGAAATCATTTATTCAATTACCTTGTGGTTTTGTACCTCTGAATAAATACAGCTTGACTTGACTTGATTTTCCACCAGAGACCCCTGAGGCAGGTTAAACTGAAATATGGTCCTGTGTTGAGTCTTTTTTTCTCATCAATAAAACCACATTATTAAGAATCTTCTTTAGGTAGTCTGATTGTGTTGGACATCTCATCCATCAACCTGTTTGCCTGTTGTTATGGACTTCATTAGATTTCCTTCGTCCCTCCACTTCAATGGTTGTCTTTTTTAGTAGTAGAAGCTGGGCAATGTTACCTGAGCAATGATCATTTAGGCTCTGTGAGTACTGTAGGGCATGTTTACCAATTTGTGTAGATGAAAAATAAGTAATTTTTCTGTCAAATCAGATAGTTTCATGGTATAGTAATGAAAACACAAAGTATGACAGCAGGGGGAGAAGTCAAGGCCCATCCAAGTTTGTATTTTTCTCTGCATGCTTTCTTTCTGTTTCTCTCTCCATTATAGAACTGGTTTCCCAGTGCTATACTTCATTGTCTTATTCTGATGTCTTGGTATCACTGCTTCAAAATCTGGTGTTCTATTTCTGAAATCTGGTGGAGGCATCCTTCTACTCCTGCCCTTGCAGCCTACTTTCTGAAGGGAATAAGGCTTATGATAGCACCATATGTGTGTGTGTGTGTCTCTACTACTACTACTACTACTACTTAACATTTCTAAAGCGCTACTAGGGTTACGCAGCGCTGTACAGTTTAACATAGGACAGTCCCTGCTCAAGGAGCTTACAATCTAAAGGACAAATGTACAGTCAGTCAAATAGGGGCAGTCAAATTGGGCAGTCTAGATTTCCTGAATAGAGGTATAAAGGTTAGGTGCCGAAGGGGACATTGAAGAGGTGGGCTTTGAGCAAGGATTTGAAGATGTTTTGATTGGTGTCTTATCCATATCAGATTTTCAAGACTTGTCAGGGAGGCCAAGGAGAGCCTGACAAGTTTTGTGTTGGTTTAATTTTCAATATAAATTTATATATGAATGTACATGCATTCTAGAAAATAGGCTCCATTAGTTCTGCATGTAACTTCTTTGGGGTCTTTTGGGGATCTCTCAAGCTCCCAGTCGGCAAGCACTGCATTGCATGCACAAGATGGTAAACATAATTAAATGATGATTGCTCTATACAAATCATTGTTTCAGATGGGATCAGTAGGAAATGCCATTATGTTCTGTAAATATCACAGGCTTAACAAATGGACAATTCTATTAATACTTGATAAGAAATAGTTGTTGCCATAACAGAAACCAAGTGACCGTTCATGAGGAGTATATTCAAAACAGACTTTTTTCATTCTCTGATTAAGACAGGTGACAATTTAGCTGTGAAGATTTTATGAAGGTGAATTTGTGTATGGTGACTGTGTGCCTCTTGTCTGTGGAGACTGTGTGCAAGATGTTTGTATTAAAAAAAAAAATAAAGTAGAGTGAATACAGATGGAGTAGGTTGTCTCCAATGAATGTAGAGCAATTTCAGTAATGTTTACAAGCAAGACAGCCTTAACTCCAATGCTTTTACTTTAGCATTATCATAGGAATGTTCCAGAATCTGTGTAAATGTATTGTGATATCCCTAGTGCTTAGAAGAATGTCTCATTTTCAGTGTGTGCCCTTCCAGTTCTAGCAGTGGATATACAGCTTTTAGTTTTAGTTTTATTACATTCCATCATTGTAAGTCTGTTTCATATGTTTGTGTATATAACATAATAAAGTCTTGCACTCTCTGAAACATTTGATGACTAGTTTGTTTTCTGTCTTCTTCCTTTCTTTAGTAACACTGTCTCATGCTTTTTCAGCTGCAGATTGACCATCAGTTGAACAAATCTACATCATACTTTTCAGGTTAGATAGAAGCAGAGGATATGAGAGCAGATCCTAGTGTGCCTATTTCCTTTCTACTACGGTCCCCACACCCTTTTTCAGCTCCAGCTTTACCTTCAGGTCTTTGCAGTTGAGTTCTGTGCTTATCCCAGGCTTTACTGCATTCTACATCCACTGTTGTCTCCCATCACCTGTGCCACTCCCTCTGTGAAGAAATATTTCCTAATATTATACCTGAGTCTGCCATGTCCCACACAGAATAACAAAATGTCTGCTTTTCTGGTTTGGGATACTCTTTAAAGAACGGAAAATGATATTTTAGGGCATAATTTTCACAATCGTACAGCTCTGTAGAGGTGGTATCACGAAGGCTTCATCTTTCTCTTGGAGAAATATGGCTATTGTAACTCTACCCTGGGGCTTTGTAGAAATATGTCAAATTAGGATTAATACATTGATCAAGCTGCTGATTTGTAATTTTAAAATCCAGGAAAATATCAAGAACTTATGTATGTGGTGCCTTGTAAAAGTATTCACATCCTTGTACATTTTCACATGCTACTGTCTAAAATATATAATTCAAAATGCATTAAAGTAGGAGTTTATTTCACTGATCTATACAGTACAACATACTCAGAATTTTCAACATAAGAGACAATTATAGAAATATTCACAAAGTAATTAAGAATACTTGTATTTGTTTATTTATTTATTTATGGTTCCTTACCGGACTTGGTGATTGCCTTTACGGTATGGTCTTATGTAAGCCACATTGATCCTGCAACTAGGTGGGAAAATGTGGGATACAAATGTAACAAATAAATAAACAATGACAGAATTCAAAAAAGGCGGATAATACAACAGTGGACAAGTGAAGCAAACTCAACAAACAACCACTCGCAAAGGGTGATCTAATGACGATTTGCACCACAACCATTTTTCTCTATATGAAGAAAGAACGATATGTTCTCATGGAGTGATTTGCATTAAGATCTGATGATCCCCCCCCCCCAAAATGTTTATAGAAAGTAAGCCTGCTTTTTGATAATAACTTGCAGTATTATCTCCTGCTAAAATACTGTTTGAGACACTATTATTAGTTATTGCATTTGTATCCCACATTTTTCCCACCTATTCAGAACAAATAAGGCACAAAAAGGTTCCCTATATGACCAGATGACCATTGGAGAGAATCAGGGATGACCTCCCCCCTTACTCCCCCAGTGATCACTAACCCCCTCCCATTCCCCAACATTGTGAATAAAAATAGTACTCACCAGCCTCTATGACAGCCTCAGATATTATAGCCAGGTCTATTGGAGCATTATGCAGGTCCCTAAAGTAGAGTAATGGTGGGTGCAGTGCACTGTAGACAGGTAGACCCAGGCCCATATCTTCTCCTACCTGTTACACTTGTGGTGGAAACTGTGAGCCCTCCAAAACTCACCAGAAACCCACTGTACCCAGTCCCACTTATAGTTGCCCCCTTCACCCATAAAGGCTTTTGTAGTGGTCTACAGTTGGGGTAGTGAGTTTTGGGTGGATTCTGGAGGGCTCAGCAGACAAGATAAGGGAGCAACAGTGAGATGTGTTCCTAGGAGCATTTATATGAAGTCCACTACAGTGCCCCACTGCTCTCCTGGGATGTCCGGGGGACCAGTCTGCTAAAGATGCTGGCCCTTCCTACATCCCAATGGCTTGATTTTCTACATTTTTCACTTGTATGGGGTTTTTATTTTTCAAAAATGACCTGAAAAGTTAAATGCACACCCCCAAATTCTATATATGGAGTGGAGGAGTAGCCTAGTGGTTAGTGCAGCAGACTTTGATCCTGGGGAACTGGGTTCAATTCCCACTGCAGCTCCTTGTGACTCTGGGCAAGTCACTTAACCCTTCATTGTCCCAGGTACAAATAAGTACCTGTATATAATATGTAAACCACCTTGAATGTAGTTGGAAAAACCACAGAAAGGCAGTATATTAAGTCCCATTCCCTTTCTCCCCTTAAGTTGTGTGCAATAATTTGTTGCACACACAACTTGATTAACAAGCCAATCAGTGCTTATAATTGATACTTAACCAATTAGCAGCACTAATTGGCTTTAATTAGAATTTATGTGCACAACTTTGTAAGTGTATTCTATAATGTGGCACATGTAAAGTCTAATGCGCACAGTCAAAAAGGGGCATGGCCATGTGCGTGGAAAGGGCAGGTTGTGAGCATTTGAAAAAACTATGTGCACTATTATGGAATAGACCTGCACAGGTATTTAGGCATGGTTTTAGGTGGCCTAAATGGGTGCACCTAAATTTTAGTTGCAAGAACAGCGTGTGCACATATTCTAAAAACTACACCTAACTTTAGATGAGGTTTATAGAATCACGCTAACCATGTGGGTTTTTGGTGCCGAGTTTTAAGGCGCCATTTATAGAATTTAGCCCACAGAGAACAAAACAAGTATATCTATTCAATCAGATTATAAGTCTAGCAGCTGTGTTCTGTATGATTTGCAATTTTTTCTGATATTGACACAATACCAAGAAATAGAACGTTCTTATGTTCATGGATGAAGGTTCGCTTGCAGTGTTGGTGTCACATAGTGTGGGATCAAAAAATATATCTTCTGTGGATCTGCACCGCCTAGTCACCCTTTCGGTTTGCTACTCTAGGCTTCAGTCTGCTGGTCATGTGTCCTGACACATTGTGTTGTAATGACTGCAAATAGTGCAAAAACACCTGAAACAGTGGCGTAGCCAAAGGTGGGCTTGGGTGGACCCAGGCCCACCCACTTTGGGTTCAGGCCCACCCAGTAGCAGCATACCTATGATGTGGCTGGCAGGGATCCCCAAGCCCCACCAGCTGAAAACTCCCAACAAGTGTCCCTCCTGCATACCTTGTAAGTAGCAGATCTTCGCCTGCAGTGAGCAGTGACATACATACTGCTCGCACTGGCCCCACAGCCTTCCCTCTGATGTATTTCTGCCTAGGCGGAAACAGGAAGCTGCATCAGAGGGAAGGGTGTGGGGCCAATATGAGCAGTGTGTATTAGTTGCTGCTCGCTGCTGATGAAAATCTGCTATTTAAAAGGTATACGGGAGAGGGGGGATGTGTGAGAGACCATATGGCATGCAGGCGAGAGGAGAGACCAAATCACCTGTGGGACGGGGCGAGGTTCTTCTGCCCACTCATCTTGGGCCCAAGCCCACCCAAAATTGGGTGTCTGGCTACGCCCCTGACCTGAAAGCCCACTTCTTCAGGAAATCTTTATTCAATGATCCCGCACAGCAAAACTGAACACCAACCAAGCACACCACAAAACTCGAATCACTACTAGAAACTGAACAAAGCACATGTCGACTCCTAACGACAATCCTATATAATAATTCTCAACTCCAAAGTTCTGTCGCTGCCTGGGACCCTGGCTTCCGCCGTGGTCTGCTAGGTGCTGTAGATCAAACTGAAATCATGAATCCCACTGATTGGCTGCGCCGGACGTCAGAGACAGCTGATTCCAAGGCAAGCTGATTCCTCCCCCTGCCTGGGAATCAGCTGTCAGTGCGCTGCTCGTGGCAGGGAGCGGGGCAACACAGACCCCCCCACCCGACGAACATCAACACCCCGTGTCCCCTCATGCACCTCCCACCGAGTTCCACACTCCGCCCTCCCTCCGATTTCAAACCCCCCCCCCCTGCGTTACGGCCCCCTGGACCCCCCTTCAGCGATGCTGTCGACCCCCCCCCGAAAACCGTCCCCCGCGGCCGTCGAGTACCTGTGCTGACGGGGGACCCCACCCCCTGACAGACGAAGTCGTGTTCTGGCCTTCGCGGCGTTCCTTCCTCAATGATCTGTTCAAGTTCCTGTACGTGCGTCTGATGTCAGACGCACGCACAGAAACTTGAACAGAAGATCATTGAGGAAGCAACGCCGCGAAGGCCAGAACACGACTTCGTGTGAGGGAGATTGGGGTCCCAGGTCAGCACAGGTACTCGATGGTGGCGGGGGACGGTTTTCGGCGAGAAGGGGGGTTGACAGGTCGCGTTAGGGGGGTACAGGGGTCCGTAACGCGGAGGGGGGTGTCGAAAACGGAGGGAGGGCAGAGTCTGGAACTCGGTGGGAGGGGCGTGAGGGGGCCTTGAACTGGGGGGGGGGGGTGGCAGGCCAGGGAGGCTGGGAGGGGACAGAGCGACACAGCAAGGGAGGGTAGGGGATTGCCTTGCTAGCGCCCGTTTCCTGGCCTTAAGCAACGGGTCTTCTTTACTAGTGTAACATGATGTTTGTAAACTGTAAAGCCACATTGAACCGACAATCCGATTGGAAAATGTGGGGTACAAATGCAGTAAATAAAATAAAATAAATTAAATACGTTTGCCCTATGGTAGAGTAATCGAGTTCTGATGATGCTGGGTCCCTGCCCTGATTTAAACTGACCTGGAAGAAAACCAGGACCTTGGAACTAGGGTCTGCCACCCTTTACTACATCCTTAATGCCCCAGCCATTTGACATGCATGCCCCCGCCCCCCCCCCCCCCCCCCGCCCCTTTCCTCTCTAAACAGCTCGGTCTCGCACAGCCCATCAGCCTGCGCCACACCACACAGAACCCTTATGTACGTCGTTGCCATGGCTACCGTCAACTAGCTTGCCTGGGACAGGCGGGAAAACCGCGTAACGAGACGTCACGCGCCTACGATTGACGAAAGTGTGTGGCGCTGAGTACGAAACACGTCTAGTGCTGGTTGTTTTGATGCTGCTGGTGTTTTCGTGTTCTGCAGGTGGCAGCCATGGTAATTTTGTTCTTTTAGTAGAGGGAGAGGGGGATTCCGAAGCAGTGTTTAGTTTAACTTGTTTTGCCGTTGCTGGTCGTCCTTTAGGTTGAGGTTCTTGACCTGTGAGGTAATTTGTTGGAGAGGAAAGTTTTAAGATAAATCAGGCTAATTGCACGTAGGTGAAAAGGCCCTGGTTTACGCTTAAACACGTTTTCATTTGCTCACAAGTGTATTTTCATCTGTACTTGAGAGCACTAAATCCTCTTTCAGCAAAACTAAGGATGCAAACAACTAAAGTTTGCAAGGCCTCCTCTGTGTCCGTACTCCATTCTTACTGCAGTACTATAGACACTACTTGATTTTCTCGCATTATTTCCCCTCCCCCCCAAAATCCCTGACAGGAGGCTTGTTCCAAGATGTCTTTTGGTGCTGTTTGGGAGTCTATTCCAAATTGCTTAAAGTGATATGACTGCCCTATTAGTTTAGTTATATAAAGCCCGTGTGCTAGGTCTGTGCAGTCTTTAAAGTGGACAGACACTGGTGAAACATTTGGGCCCAGATGCTCAAAACCTAATGCTGGTGATAAGAGTGATTAGTGCCAGAACTGAAGATCAGCCGAAATTGTATTTAAATACATTGAAATGGATTCAATTCAGGTGATTATGTATGAACTCCAAATGCTCAAAAGACTGTGCTGACACTAATGCACGCCTTAATGCCAGAAAACATACCGCCAGGTTGGGATGGGGTTTGGGTTTTTGCGGATAGTGAGACAAAACATGTTTGAGATGCCGAGCAAAGTCGGTAGTGAGGGTGGACATTGCTGCCTGTTTTTCAGTGCTTTGGTGTGAGTCTCTTAGGTAATTTAAATTGCAAAAAAAATTTTGGGAGGGGGCTTCTATGTCATGGCACAGGGGAAGGGTGCCAATGTGCTCTTGCACGTCCTGATTTGTCCTGGTTCATGCACACAGGAGCTTTGCGGTAAGCACACCTCTTGTGCACATGTGTTAGTCACGTTCCTCCCCCTTGCTCCCCCTAGCATGCATAAAATTTGCATCCATTTGCTTTGTGTATTGGGGGGCTACTTTTCAATGCTTTTCTTGCACTGTGAGATGTGCATTCTTGCCTCTAGCACCAGAGTTTTGAGCATTAGGTCCTTGAATTGTTTTTTCACTGCCAATTCTATTCTCTTCCAAAACCTTTTCTTTAAGGGTATCTCACCTTTTTTAAATAATAGTATGATTACTCTGCTCACGTTTTTCTTTTTCTTTTTTTTGTTACATTTGTACCCTGCGCTTTCCCACTCATGGCAGGCATATACTGTGCTAGCAGTATATGATATCACACTTAGGAGCCAGCTTTTCAAAATGATTGGGGGTGTTAAACCAAATAGAAAGTACCCCTCCCTGGAGACAAAGAGTTTGCACAATATTGGTGGTGCTCAAGCACCCATAGTGTTGGTTCCTATGGTATAACATTGGCATACATATTATAGAGTACGACCGCTGTTTCCGTGTTTTATTGGTCCTCTTTGGCAGAAGGGCACGTTGATGGCTGACTTGAACTGAGGATGTTCTGATATTGTTACTTCTCTCAACTTCTATCCCCCAAACAACAAAAGAACACAAGGGTAAAATAACTCTCCTCCCCTTAAACAGAACAAGCAGTCAGAAATGGAGCCCAAAGTATATCCCATTAGGTAAGGTCTTCTTTTTCACAGCAGTCAAGCGCTCCATTTCACAAATATACCAGAGTTTAGTAATGCAATGTATCAGAGAAGGAACTGTATACTGTTTCCAATGCTTCGCCAAATTAAGGCGAGCCACATGAAGTGCATGGCGAAATAACAAAGACTGTAGAAGGATAAGGCCAGCTGGTTTCCTACCCAACAAAAATACAGCAGGATGCCATTGCACTGGTCGACCTAACCACACTTGGAGATGACACTGTACCACCCTCCAATATGCTTGAGCCTTAGGACATGACCACCAGATGTGCCCATTAGTACCCAGCGTTAACCCCTCAAGCGTCTCGCCAGGTAAGTTACCAGCGATAAAAAAAAACCCTTTCTTCTATTTTCCTTGAAAGTAACAGCCAAAGAAGATTTCAGCAAGGCCTTCTCCAAAACCAGCCAATCATCAGCGGAAATTGTAACACCCAACTCCTCCCAATTAACCCTGTGAAGTGTATACAGTTTAATTCGTCTAGCCTTAAACCCATAAAGACAAGCAATAAGCCCTTGAGTACTGGAGTCCTCACACAAATCTTCCAGATAGGAGTACTCTCGCAAAATACAAGCCTGGTAAGAAGGGGTCTTTAAGAAATGTTTCAGCTGAACATAAGCATAGCGATCAGAAGACTGAAGCTGATATTCCTCTGAAAGAGTATCAAAGGAACAAATTCCCCATCATCGTACAACTGGCCCCACGTTTCTAACCCCTTCTGGGCCCAACTAGTAAATGAGCTCACCACCATCCCCGGAGGAAACAGCGGGTTATCAACAATCAGAGTATGTTGAGAGAGAGGAATGTAAGTAGTTGTAAATAAAGAATCCCAATAGTAAAGAGTGGCAGACACAGTGGAAGGCAACCCCCCCTCCCCCCCCCCCCCCCCCCCCCCCCCCCCCCCCCCGGCAACTTCCTATATTTTCCCGGGAGCCAAATTAGATGTTTCAACAAACAAGGGTCTACCAAGCACTGTTTTAGCTGAACCCATAACTTACGATCAGACGCATGAAATCACTCAATCGCAAATCGGGCTTGTGCTGCACAATAATACCACATGACCTCCACCGTGCATGCTACTCTCGAGAGTGGCCCAGTGGACCTTAGATTACCAGTGGTCTCAGGCGACAGGGACCCTAACGGATGTCCTTTGCATATCCCTAGAACTGGCTAATCCGATCCAATGTAACTCTGGGACTTCCATTCCAAATTCCACCACCTCGGAAGGTGTTGACAATGAATAACCAGGTTATTTGGATGCAGAGAGAAAAACGGAAAAGAATGGGAGATGCAACTAAATAAGGAACCAAAATTATATCCCATACCCAGACAACTGAGGAGAGAAGAGAGGGTATACAAATAGAAAAAACAAATTTGGGATGAACCTCAGGGGATGATATACAAAGAATGTCAGATTATAAGACGAGAGAATAAACAGCAATAACTACAAGAAGAGAAAGAAAAGATCTAGGGCCCTGTTTACTAACGCACCTACAATTAGCGCACGTGCTAACCATGTGGGCGCCTGTAGGGATATTATAGGCGCATACATGGTTAACACATGCTAAAGATACGTGCCTATAACAAGGCTTAGTAAACAGGGCCCCTAGTACGGAAACAAAAACTGATTTCTTTGTCAAAGAAGAAGCAACAGAAGATTGGAAGGATTAAAAAAAGTTGTCATTATTTATTATTATTTATTATTATTATTTATTGCATTTGTACCCCACATTTTCCCACCTTTTTGCAGGCTCAATGTGGCATACAGAGTGTTATTATGATATAGTCATTACATGATCTTAAATACAGTTGATAATAAGCTGAAGGTAGATGAGGATTTAGATGGAAAGGTGTTAGGTAAGGTCGTGTGAGAGGTGTTTTTTGAAGCACTTGAGTGGTTTAAGGAATGATTTGTTTCATTAAGGATGTCTTTTGTAGGCTTTATTGAAGAGATGTGTCTTCAAAGATTTGCGAAAGCTGGTTAAATTGTCCATGGTTTTCAGGGCCATGGGTAGTGCGTTCCATATCTGTGGGCTTTTGTACGCAAAGGTAGTAGCATATGCCTGTTTGTATTTAATTCCTTTACAGCTGGGGAAGTTCAAATGGAGGAATTTGCGGGCTGATCTTTTGGTGTTTCTGGGTGGTAAGTCTACTAAGTTTAACACGTAGAGTGGGGCATCTGCATGAATGATTTTGTGTACGGTCGTGCAGATCTTGAACTCAATTCGTTCCTTGAGCGGGAGCCAGTGCAGTTTCTCTCTTAGGGGCTTCAGACTTTCGTATTTAGTTTTTCCAAAAATGAGTCGGGCTGCGGTGTTCTGGCTGTTTGGAGTTTTTTAATGGTCTGTTCTTTACAGCCTGCGTACAGAGCGTTACAGTAGTCCAGGTGACTTATTACTAATGACTGTACTAGGGTGCGGAAGATGTTTCTTAGGAAAAAAGGTTTTATTCTTTTGAGTTTCCACATCGAGTAGAACATATTTTTTGTTGTATTCTTCACGTGGGTATCGAGTGTGAGGTTTCGATCAATAGTGACTCCAAGAATTTTCAGATTTTCTGAAATGGGAAGTTTGCAGTATGGTGTGGTTATGGTGGGGTAGTTGTTTGTGTTATATTGGGAAGTGAGAACTAGACATTGAGTTTTTTTCTGCGTTAAGTTTTAACTGGAATGAGTCTGCCCAGGAGTGCATGATTTGGAGGCTCTGGTTGATCTCGTTGGTTATTTCGTTTAAATCACTTTTGAACGGGATGTGGATCGTGACATCATCAGCAAATATGTAGGGGTTAAGGTTTTGATTGGCTAGGAGTTTGGCTAGTGGTATCATCATTAGGTTGAAAATAGTTGGTGAAAGGGGGGATCCTTGAGGGACTCCACATTCCGGTATCCAAGGTGGTGATCTATCAGTGTTCATTGTTACTTGGTAGGATCTGGTGGTGAGGAATCCTTTGAACCATTTGAGAACTGGGCCTCCGATTCTGAAGTATTCTAATAGGTGTAGTAATATTCCATGATCCACCATGTCGAAAGCACTAGACGTGTCGAATTGTAGTACAAGTATGTTCTTGCCGGTTGCAATTGTTTTCTTGAATGAATTCATTGCAGACACTAGTACAGTTTCAGTGCTATGATTTGATCGAAATCCTGATTGAGACTCATGTAGAATTGAGTGTTTGGACAGGTATTCCGTGAGTTGTTTCGTCACTATGCCTTCCATCAATTTTGTTATGAGCGGGATGGAAGCAACTGGTCGGTAGTTGGTTCCATTGTGCTTTTCTTAGCATCTTTTGGCAGCGGAGTGAGTAGGATATTTCCTTTTTCCGAGGGGAAGAGACCATTTAGGAGTCTGTGGTTTACTTGGTTCGTGAGGTCTTTTTTTAATTGTTTGGGTGCGGCTCTTATTAGGCTGGTAGGGCAAATATCAAGTTTGCATTGAGATTTGGCATATTTTCTGAGCCAGTGTGTGAGTTCCTCTACTGAAATCAAGTCAAAATTGGTCCACGATCGATTGGCTGGGTATTCCCCCGATTTTGGGTCTAGGCATTCAAGGATGCTTGTGTACTCAATAGTGTTACTTGGTATGATGCGTCGGAGCTTTATGATTTTTTTCATTGAAATAGTTCACTAGGTTGGTTGCCGATGGGGTGTCTATGCTATTCGATGTGACCTGTGTGGTGTTTAGGAGATTGTTTACAAGTGAAAAGAGTTTGTGCGTGTCCTTGTAATTTGGTCCTATTATAGTTTTGTAGTACGTTCTTTTGGTTTGTCTGATGTTGTATTTGTATTTTCTTTGTAGTTGTTTCCACTCTTTGTGTGTGTTCGTCTTTTTTTTTTTTTTGCTCCATGCTCTTTCTAGTCTTCTGACCTGTGTTTTTAGTTCTTTCAGTTCTTCGTTAAACCATGGGATTGAGCTTTTCCTATGTGAGGTTCTAGTTTGGAGCGGTGCTATCTTGTCTAGAACTGTTCTGCATCTGTTGTCCCATTCTTGTAAAAAATGGGGTGAGTCTGTAGTTGTTATCCATTCGTCGGTATATATTTGTTGCCAGAATGTTAGAGGGTCTATTTTGCCTCTTGTAGTATAGGTTCTTGTTTTTGTTGTGTCTCTCTTGTTTTCCAGAGGAGGGAAGTGTTTGCCTTGTAGTGGTCTGACCATGGTGTGGCTGTCCATTTTGTGTCTCTGATTGTGAGGTTCGCTTCTGATGAAAATTTGTGAGTTATGATGTCTAGTGTGTGTCCTTTCTTGTGGGTGGGTTGCATGTTGGGCCAGTGGATTTCCCATAGTTGGAGGAATTCCTTGCATTCGTGCACATTCTTTGTATTAGTATCTTCGTGAAGGTTGATGTCTCCTGCTATGAGAATATTCTGGGAAGACAGACAAGTATTCGATATGAAGTCCGTAAAGTGTATCTGAGCATCTTGCCAGTTAGCCGGGGGTCTGTAAAATAGGATTATGTTTAGTTGATCATGCAAGTTAGGGTGGATGACTCTGACTGAGGCTATTTCGAGTTGGGGGAGGATCGATTCAGCTATTGTTGTAACTGTGATTTGGGATTTATAAATTATAGCTATACCTCCGCCTCTCTTTCCTTCTCTTGTCCAATGGGTGATTTTGTACCCTGGTGGACAAAGCTCTAGGATTATTGGGTCTTTAGAATCATAAATCCAAGTTTCATTGATGAGAAGGAGGTCAAGATGATCTGCCGTTATCCAGTCAGTGATATTGTCCAATATTAGCACCATCTCAGTCCTTGGACAATATTGCTTTACCCAGAGACTCCTGATGCAGGCACTTTGCCAAAACACTGTGCTGTGTTGAGTCCTATTTCAGTGTTGATTAAAGACTTTTACTCCATTATCACGTCTCCTTGGATTTTTGGAAGGGTCCTGTTGATCACGCTACTCCCTCTCTTTACTTCCTCTAATATCAAATCATAAATGAGTGTTCTCTTATTCCTTATGAAGCGAGCATTGAATAACCCAACCTTCAATTTCTGAACATTTCTCTTAACACAGAGATTCACACTCTTCAAAGCAGTCATATTCCTGGCCACTCTTCAGCAGTTTCAAATAGAGGATAAAGAGCTATATCTGCCATTCTCTACCACTACCTCAATTGATTTAAACAAATTCATTTTACAAACAAAACCAAAAACACCAAAGCAAGGTATAAAATCCAACACACTACTATGAAAGATTGTCATTCAAAAGCCTTAAAGAATACTGTCTTGAACAAACCCTATTAAAAGTAACA
The DNA here is from genome assembly GCF_901765095.1 of Microcaecilia unicolor. Lineage (NCBI taxonomy): Eukaryota > Metazoa > Chordata > Amphibia > Gymnophiona > Siphonopidae > Microcaecilia > Microcaecilia unicolor. The sequence goes on along the minus strand of NC_044032.1, from coordinate 612,273,976 downwards.
TCTTACAGCAGCATGCAAAGGGGTGTACAAAATTTGCCTATGTATTTTGTTGCAAAGCAATATCCCTCCGATTCTCTAATTGGCGCCCAAATCTGGGTACGACCCAGAGATGCACGTATAACATAATTAACGAACCAATTAACATCACTAACAGGATGCTAACAATTATAATTGTTAGGGGTTACGTGCACATGTGACTGTGCGCTATTTTATAAGCCTGGGTGCCCAAATCTCATAGCGCCTATCCCAAAAGGTGGCTTGATCTTGGGTGAGTCAGTGGCGTTCTCAAAAGATGTACACAGCTCTATAGATTTCTGGGGATCTGCACCTAACTTACGCACCAGGATTTACACTAGGTCTCTGCATAGGGAATTCCTGCTAGGTGCCTTTCTATAAAGAGTGCTTATCCAGGAACCAACCCCCTTTATGGAATAGCGCTGAGTGCTGATTTTTCCCGGCGCCTATTCAGCACCATTTATTGAATCCGGCTCTCTGTCTATAATGGGTGGGCAATCTCGAGGGCTGCAACTCAGTTGGGTTTTCAGGATTTCCCCAATGAATATGCATTAATTCTCCTTAGTAACTTTAACTGTTTTCAATGTTTAACAAAACTTTATTTATGAATATGCATGAGATCTAACACTTCCTCTATTGTATGCAAATAGATATCATGCGTATTCATTGGGGAAATCCTGAAAATCTAACTAGGTTGCAGCCCTCGAGGACTGAGGTTGCCCACCCCTGCTCTATAAGTTTAAAAAAAAAGCAGCAGTATGGTACTGTGGATAATTTAGTCAGTTTGTTGAATTTCTGAGGAGTAATACTTCAAAGCTCTTCATCAAGCCTGCTGTTTTAAATGACGCTGAATGGTGGTGTGGCTGCCATCTGAACTCTCCTGTTGTTCAGGCTTTATATCTTTGGATGCTGCATACAAAATAGAAGAGTGATCTTAAAGGGCAAAGTTTTTGAAAGCTAATGCAGTCACACTAAAATATGTGCAATTATAAGAAATTATGCATGGAAATGCAGCTTAAATGAAACTAGAATAAACTGGTTGTGATTTGAAGTGTAAATTGCTAAATTTATTAAAATGTGAAACTTTTTTTATTTAGTCAAAGAAAAAGGGGCTAAGTGTTGAAGAAAAGAGAACTCGCATGATGGAAATATTTTTTGAAACAGTAAGTTCTACTCTCTTATTGAGTGTTTAATATGTTTATATACTTGTGTTTATTTATTTATAACCCACCTTGACCAAGGCAGGTAACAAAATAACAAACAATCATAAAACATAACAAAATAAAATCAGACAAATAAGACTGTGTCTTCATATCTATATAAACCTACCGTGTGTTATCAAGACAAGGCAGTGGAAGAGTGATCCAGGTGTGGGCTGGGAAGCCAGGGTTCAAATCCCTTTTCTCCCACTGATGCTGTGACTTTAGACATATTAGTTCACTTTCTGTTGCTTCATGCACAGCTCATTTTCTAGCCAAGTGGATCTATACTGTACTAAAGTACCTGAATTATAATGTACTATAAGCTGAGATCTAGAAATGTGAGTAGTTTAAAACCTTTTAAAAAATCCAAATTCACTTTTTTTTTGAGTAGTCCCTTTCCATAATTAATTAATTATTTCAGCATATATATCCCACATTGGCTCAGTGTCACTTACCAGCAAAGTAGAATAGTTACATATCTTAGTTCATGCTTTTATTTTCATATGATTAAAGCTCTTTATAATTTTCATGTTTTTATATTTTTATATACCTCCTTCCTTAAGTCCCAAATCTCTCACCTTGAGCATGGCCAGTACATAGCCACTGTTCATCCCTGGGATCAGTAGCATGAACCTTGCTTCTATTTGGGATTCTGTCAGGTACTTGTGACCTGAACTGGCAACTGTTAGGAATCAGGATACTGGTCTAGATGGACCACTGGTCTGAACCAGTATGGGTATTCTTATGTTCTTATGCATTATACAGGTCAACACACATATCCATGAATTTATTCATACCTACTATAGTAGCAGAAATATATATCTGAAAATAAGTAGCCACTTATCTACCTGCTTTTGAATATTATCAGACAAATCTTATTATGTGGTTAGCAATAGTTTCAAGTTGTTAAAGATATTTTCATCTTAATTGTTTGAGTTATATTTTTAATTGAAACTATTTCTCGTTGTGCAATGGGGCTTACTATATGATTGTGTCTTCCATTTTATCATTTTTGGGGTAAATGTTTGCTTTCCATTAATTCATATGTGCTATTTTTTTCTTAACAGAAAGATGTTTTTCAGTTAAAGGATTTGGAGAAGATTGCCCCTAAAGAGAAAGGAATTAGTAAGTGATCTGTCTTTTTTTTTTTAATTGATTTTTATTTGGTAATAGCTGCTAGGGCTCTGTTTTAAACATAGAACATGATGGTAAATAACTTGGGCCAAACTACTAAACCAGGCAGTTATGCCCCTCCTATTATTAATAGTATATCTAAAGAGACAATCAAATGGACCTCAGACCTAAACCACCATAATACAGCCAACTGTCAGGCCCATCTACTCTGCTCAGTGTGCTTCCTGTTGCAAAGCCATAGCATTAACTTGATCTCCAGAGTCCTCTTCACTTTCTCTGAGATAAGGATCCTTTGTGCTTATCTCGTGTTTTCTTATTATTTGTGCCTTCACCACCTTCCCTAGATGGCTGTTTTAGGTATCCACTGCTTTTTTTTCTTTTTTTTTTTGCTGTTTTTAGGGCTCCTTTTACTAAGCAACAGTAAGCCCAACGCAGGCTTACTGCTTGCTATACAGGAAGTACCGCCGGGCTGCTGCTGTAGGCCAACGGTACTTCCCACTCCTAGTGCGCTGTCATTTCTGGCGCTACAAAAATGTATTTATTTGTGTAGCGCCAGAGTGTTCCCAGCAGTAATCGGGCAGGGCCCCCCCCCCTAGAAATGCCCGCTCAGCAAGTGCTTTACCATTTCCTGTAGGAAAGTGAGACTTCCCTTTTACTAGCTGCAGTAAAAGGGGGCTGGCGGCGCGCATGTAAAACGCGCTGACACCAGCCCCCTTTTGCTGCAGCTTGGTAAAAGGGGCCCTTAGTTTCTTCTTTCTGCTGTTACTCTCTGCCCCACCACCCCAGCACAGTTGGAACCAGTGCTGGAATTCTAGCATCATGAACATTCATTTGCAGCTACCTAGGGATTTTCTCTCGTTTTTAATAGACCTACCTTTTCATCCTTGTCATTGCAGCAACAGTCCTAAGGCTAGGAGTCCTATACCAGGACACTCTATGAAACTCTATATCATGGGTTCTAAATTGAGTCTCTAGTTGTCACCCCTAATAATGACCTCCAACTCATTTTCCCATCATCCTAGGGAGCTGTGAATGCTGCCTCTGCAGCCCTTCATAGTTCATACAAGGCATGGAAGATTCAGGGATTCTCCAGACAGTAGTGTGCAGCATTGCCAGTGGGCCAACCTGGAAGGTCATTTTCTTGGTGGCAGTTACTTCAGCTCATAGGGTCAGTGAGCTTCAGGCCCTAGTGGTGGATGCACCTTATACTAAGTTTCATCACAACAGAGTAGTTCTCCGCACGCACCCTAAGTTCCTACCGAATGTGGTGTGGGAGTTCCATCTGAATCAGTCAATTGTCTTACCAACATTTTTTCCCTGACCTCATGCCCACCCTGGCGAAAGCAGTTTGCACACCTTGGACTGTAAGAGAACATTGGCCTTTTACATGGAGCAGACGAAGCCCTTCAGACAGTCCGCCCAATTGTTTGTTTCTTTCTATACCAACAGAAGGGGAGTCGCCATCGGAAAATGCACAATCTCAAATTGGCTAGCAGATTGCATTTCCTTCACTTATGCCCAAGCTGGGCTGACTCTGGAGGGCCATGTCACGGCTCATAATGTAAGAGCCGTGGCTGCATCGGTGGCTCACTTATAGTCAGCCTCCATTGAAGAGATTTGCAAGACTACAACGTGTTCATCAGTCCACACTTTCACTTCTCACTACTGCCTTCAGCAGGATACCCGACGCAACAGTCGGTTTGGGCAGTCAGTGCTGCGGAATCTGTTTGGGGTTTAGAATCCAACTCCTCCCCCTAGGCCAGTTTTTACTCTGTTCCAGGCTGCATTCTGAGCTAACTGTATATAGTTTCAGGTTAATCTATGTTATGTCCTTGCCGTTGCGAGGCCCAATTCACCAATGTTCATTGTTTTGAGTGAGCCTGGATGTTAGGGATACCCCACATGTGAGAACAAGCAGCCTGCTCCTCCTCGGAGAAAGCGAAGATACTTACCTGTAGCAGGTATTCTCCGAGGACAGCAGGCTGATTGTTTTCACAAACCCTCCTACTTCCCCTTTGGAGTTTTCATTTGTTATTTCTTATGCTTTTTGATTTAACTGAGGAGACGCACACCAGAAGACTCTGGCAAAGCTTTGTTTATTTTTTGCTCTGCAAATGCCGATTCCCGGGCCAACGCAGACGTCGACCCACATTTGAGAGCAATCAGCCTGCTGTCCTTGGAGAATACCTGCTACAGGTAAGTATCTTCGCTTTTTGGTCGGGATTTGTTTGTAATTGGTGCAAGTTCGTCTGGAACAGTTTTGCAAGTGTTGTTCTGTTGTTGGATGAAATTAATAGACAGATTAGTGGAAAGTAAGTTACCAAATTGTTCGTTTGACCAAAATTTTGAGGGGTCAGTTTTACCTCTGGTTTTGAAGGTATGTGACGTGTTAGTAGGCTTACCTGCTTATTTTCGAAGGAGAAGGACGCCCATCTTCCGACACAAATCGGGAGATGTGCGTCCTTCTCCTAAGGTCGCCCAAATCGGCATAATCGAAAGCCGATTTTGGGCGTCCTCAACTGCTTTTCATCGCGGGGACGACCAAAGTTCAAGAGGGTGTGTCGGAAGTGTACAGAAGGTGGGACGGGGGCATGGTTAACAGATGGGCGTCCTTGGCCGATAATGGAAAAAAGAAGGGCGTCCATGATGAGCATTTGGCCGACTTTACTTGGTCCATTTGTTTTCACGACCAAGCATCAAAAAAGTGCCCGAACTGACCAGATGACCATCGGAGGGAATCGGGGATGACCTCCCCTGACTTCCCCAGTGGTCACTAACCACCTCCCACCCTGAAAAAAACAACTTCAAAAACTTTTGTCTTTTTTTTTTTTAGACTGTGTTCTTCACTATGCCTCCGTCCCTGTGACGGCAGTTGAGGACGTCCAAAATGTGGATGTTTCTGTAAGAAGGACATCCATGCCTTTGCTATGCCTCTGACACCCTTTTTATTTATTTTTTTGGATTTTGGATCACAAGTAGCAGAAGTGGGATTTGAACTGGCCACCTCTGGATTGCAAGACCAGTGCTCTAACCACCAGGCCACTCCTCCACTCCCTTGAAATTTGGCCATCCCTGTGGGGGGGCAGTATGCAGGTTCCTGGAGGGGGGGAGGTATGTGTGTGTCAGCGGAGGCATAACGAAGGCGTGGATGTCCTCCTTTCAAACATTTTGGACGTGCTCAACTGCCCCCCACAGGGATGGCCAAATTTCAAGGGAGTGGAATAGAGTGGAGGAGTGGCAGAGTGACCTAGTGGTTAGAGCACTGGTCTTGCAATCTAGAGGTCGCTGGTTCAAATCCCACTGCTGCTACTTGTGATCCAAAATCCAAATAAATAAAGGGGGTGTTGGAGGCATAGCAGGCACAAACATCCACATTTTGGACGTCCTCAACTGCCGTCGCAGGGATGGATGTCCTCAACTGCTGTCGCTTCCCCTCCTTAGGAAGGAAATCGTGTGCAAATGAGCTAACAGCGAGCAGCTCATTTGAATGCAATTTCCTTCATGCATACCCGTTCCTTTCCGGATCGGTAAGGGAAGGGCTTTTTCCATTCGGTTAGTGGGACCAGTTCAGTACAAATGCTGGCTCCTCCCATGACCAAATGGCTTGGATTTGGTCGTTTCTGAGACGGGCGTCCTCGCTTTCCATTATTGCCGAAAACCGGGGACGACCATCTCTAAGGTCGACCTAAATTTCATGATTTGGGCGTCCCCATCCGTATTATCGAAACGAAAGATGGACGTCCATCTTGTTTCGATAATACGGGTTGCCCCACCCCTTTATGGGGCCGTCCTTAGAGATGGGCGCTCCCGTTACATTATTCCCCTCCAGATGAATGGGTGGATTCTTTCTAGTTTAGCTTGAAATAGAGTTTGCTATGGTCTGACCAAGGTATTGGGGACCATTGTGGTTCAGATTTGTCAAAGTTAATAGGGTCTGTAAATTTGGTGGCTGATAAATCTAGCTGATGTCCTTTGATGTAGGAGCACATTCCATTGAAGAGTGAGAATTTCCAGACATTAAGGAAATCAAGGAATTGTTTAGTATGTAGATTGATAGCATTTTCAAGATGTAAGTCGATGTCTCCAATCATAATGATATTGTCTTTATTGACACATATGTTGGATATAAATTCAGTAAGTTTGGCCTCAACCAGGTTCCAGCTATTGGGAGGATAATATAGTAATAGGAGGCAGATAGGATAAGGAATCATCTTTTATAGAACAGGCAACAATTTCTAGGTTAGGGGATTGAAGCTTTTGCCTGGAGGAATGATTTATAGATAATAGCTAAGCCACTTCCTCTCTTTTTGGCTCTGGGGAAATGAAGAATAGAATATCCAGGTGGACAAATGTCTAGGACTGTTAAGATCATCCTTTGCATGTAACCAAGTTTCGGAGATAAAGGCTATATCGAATTGAGCTTCGGTTATCCAGTCTTTAATTATTTCGGTTTTGTTGACAACCGAGCGAGCATTGGTATAACCTATGGGTAGGGGCAGGTAGGAATGCTTATCAGTAATTGACAATGGGACTTTCGTGAGTATGCATTTGTTGTATGATGTTTTTGTTATGATACTTAGTGGGAAGTGTGATGTTTGGAGCATTATGGAACAGGTATTGAGATTCTAAAGTAAAATAATTATTCTCCAAAGACAAGCAGGCTGATATTCTCACAAGTGGGTGACGCCACGTCGGCCCCGGAGGATTTTAAAGCAAAATCTCAAAATCTCTTTACGGCGTTCCGTCGCGCGAGCGATCGTACTGCGCATGTGCACACACCTCTTCCCGCTCGCCGTGCGGACACGCCCCTCAGTTTTTCTTTTTCCGCGTCTGAGGAGATACGGAGTTCGTTAGGGCTTCGTGTTTTCTTCAGGTCTTCGGAGTTAAATCTCTTTTTTATTTTTTCATTTGTACTTTTCATGGCAGGCTCATTGTGGCTTATATATACAGGTATTTTTTGTACCTGAGGCAAGAAAAAATTTAAGTAATTGCCAGAGTCACAAGGGGCTGTGCCTGAACAAAGCATATAAGCTTCTCTTTTCTTTTTTCTTGAAAGTGCTGGTATATTGTTATCTGTGGGCTCTCTCTAGCCAGCAAACTAAACAAGCCCACATTTTTAGGATCCATTTATTAAAACTTTACAAATGGCTCTCCAGAGCTGTGTGTGACAGCCTGCTCCAGCACACCACTGTCTTTAAGCCCCAACAAGTGGTAAAGGTGTATGTCACAGGAAAAACCAGGAACCTAAGCAGGTGCATCCCTGGTCAGCCACTGAATGGGCAACCTGGTGACACAATATCAGTGGTGTAACCTTTGAAGTGAGTCTCCACCCGCCTCGGCGCCTCCTGCTCTGCAGGTCATTCGGGCGCATCGGAGGATGTGTCTTGGGCCGGATCATCTCCCTGTGAAGCGCAAGTAGTGTCTCAAAGAAACGAGACGTATTCTACTCTGCCAGGGATGCCCAAAGGAGATCATTCTGGAGTCCGACAGAGACCGATGCACGCTGGGTATAGTTATGCATCGAATAGGTCTCCACCTGCCTCGGCGCCTCCTGCTTGGCAGGTCATTCGGGCGCATCGGCGGATGTGTCTTGGGCCGGATCATCTCCCTGTGAAGCGCAAGTAGTGTCTCAAAGAAACGAGACGTATTCTACTCTGCCAGGGATGCCCAAAGGAGATGCCCAGAGCTTTCTCCCTCGGTTATGGAGGTATCCGGGCTTCAGACATCAGTCGGTGCCGAGAGCGTTGCTCCCTCTGTTATGGAGGTATCCTGGCATTGGACGTCGATGCACCGGTACGTCGGTACCAGGTATCATCGGTACCATGGGTCCCGTCGGCACCGGGTATCATCGGTACCATGGGTGCCGTCGATGCCGAGTGTCATCGGTGCCATGGGTGCTGTCGGTACCGGGTATCATCGGTGCCATGAGTGTCGTCGGTACCGAGTATCATCGGTGCCATGGGTACTGTCGGTACCGAATATCATCGGTGCGTCGGTACCGAGGAGTATCGATACCAACTACATTGGTACCATGGTCGGTGTCATGGGTCCCGTCGGTACCGGGTATCATCGGTACCATGGGTCCCGTCGGCACCGGGTATCATCGGTACCATGGGTGCCGTTGATGCCGAGTGTCATCGGTGCCATGGGTGCTGTCGGTACCGGGAATCATGGGCACCATCGGCACCAGGTATCATGGGCACCATCGACTATCGGTACCGAGTATCATGACTGCCATCGGTACCATAGTATCAGGTATCGTCGGTACCGTGGATACATGGGTATCAGGTATCATGGATGCCGTCGGCACATGAGTACCATCGATACCAGATATCATGACCAGGTACCATCGGTGCCATGGGTGCCATTGGTACCAGGTGTCATGAGCACCGTCGGTGCCATGTGTACCATCGGTACCGTCGGTGCTGTTGGTGCCGGATATCATGGGTACCATTGGTACCACATGTCATGGCTACCATCGGTACCAGGTATCATGGGTACCATCGATACCAGATACCATGACTATCATCGGTACCAAGTACCATGGGTACCATCGGTACCATGTGTATCATCGGTACCATGTGTATCATCGGTACCGTCGGTGCCATGGTCTAGCAGTCTGGTTTCGATTCCCTTGCATTTCCAGACTTTGTCCTTGGCTTCGGGACCATGAGTACCATTGGATGCCATGGGTGCTACCGCCTCCTGCGGCATCTGGCTTTTCACCTGGTCTCCTTCACCGATGCTGCCTCTGGTATGGGTGTTCGCACCCTACTGGGGCAACTTCTCGACCCATAGTAGACTCCATATCGGACGTGTTTGGATCTGAGCTGCTCTGTTTGAGTAGTTAGTTCAGTTCAATGATGGTCATCTGACATTACAGTGGAGATTGTGAATCCCAATGCCCAGATGCTAGAGGTCCTGGACTACTATCTTCACCTGAGTCTTCTGCACTCAGAACAGATAGGAGTTCTAAGAACTTACTTCGGCGCCCCCGGGGCCAGAGCATACATCCTTAGCCTCTTTTGGAGAATGGCGTACCAGGCTGGCATGATCGCATCCCAAATCAAGTCTTGTCAGATCTTTACGAGCATTCCCACCGGAGTAGGCTAGACCTTTTCACCAAGTGGTCAGGTAGCACACGGTGTGTCGCAGGTTCCTGTCCAAGGGCATTTTCGACACTTGTAATGTAACACCTAGATTTCTGCTCTAGGTACAGTGATGCGCAGACTCTCATGACTGTGTGCCTCTCTCCTGGAGGAGGAGACTCAGCAGAAAACTGTAGATATGCTGTACATACACTTCCTCATCTTGGAAGTTCTTTAGAGAGAGGAGTAGTTTTCCTTGTGCCTTAAGGGGTCGTACCTATACTCCTACTTCTCGACAGCCGGTTCGGGCTATGCCTCAGCACGCTCGTTCTAGTCAGCGGCGTGCACCTAATCAGGCCCCTGCAGCTATTCCCCAGGAAACAGAGGGGTTTTTGACTGGCTCCAATTCAGTATAGCCACTAAAAAAAAAAAAAAAAAAAAATGTCCGTACCGGCCATTCTGCCTGTCGGGGGGGAAGTTTACATTTTCTCCACCAAAGGTGACTTCTTTTATCCTCCAACCGGTGGGGTTTTTCAACTAGTCCGGTTAGGATACATTCTCAATCTGGAATCAAACCCTCCACATTGTTCATTGGAAGCTTAATCCTTTAGCTTCCATCAAAAGTGAGTACTTGCAGAGGAACTCTCTGCTTTTCTCAGCGCCAATGCAGTCGAGCCCGTTCCACCAGGGCAAGAAGGGTTGAGATTCTATTCCAGGTCTTTCTTTGTGGGTTGCGTCCCATCATAGACATAAGGGGCCTAAACAGATTTGGTTCAGGATGCTTTCCCTGGGCATCCTTCTTCCCATACTTCAGGAAAACGATTGGTTATGCTCTCTGGATTTACAGGATACTTATACTCTCTTTGCATCCAGAGTATGTTTTTTTCCTAGTGCCTGGCTGTTGTTGCAGCGTATCTTCATGGACTGGGAGTGCATGTGTTCCCTTAACACGATGATTGCCCGTCTCAACAGATTACAGCACAGTACATATTGAGACTTCTAGACACATGGCTTCCGCATTTCATGTAACTCCCATGGCACTTTTGCACATGACATCCGCTCAGTGCATCCTAGCTTCCCAGTGGTATCAAGTTTAGGGTATCTAGAGGATGTAACCCGACTGTTCGCCAGTCTTCGGTATTCCCCTCAGAGGTGGTTAATTCTCTCTATTTTGATTCTGAGGCATCTTACTCAGTCAAAAGCTGCTGACGAAGGTTGCATCCCTCCTGGCTATCCAACCAAATTATTTTAATTCAACAAACAATCGGGTTGTGATGTACTCGATAACAAAGGAGTACTGGATCTTGCCCTCTGAGTTAGGATGCCATGCAGATGTAGCGGTGGGCCCGCAATGCGGCATGTTTTCTCCAAGCCACTTATCTAATTGGCGTAAACAGCAGTCTGGCCGACAGGCTGAGCAGGATAATGCTACAGTTGAGCATGCCTATAGTTCGAAAGACCCCTCAGTGGATCTTTTGCTACTTAGTCCAATCGCAAAGTCCCTCAGTTCTGTTCCAGGCTGCAGGTTCACGGCAGGCTACCATCGGATGCCTTTCTCCTTCTTTGGGAGACAGGTTTTCCGTATGCGTATCCTCCCATACATCTGGTGGAAAAGACTTTGCTGTTTCTCAAGCAAGATTGTGGAACCATGATTCTGATTGCTCTTTTCTAGCTGCGTCAGATAGGATTCCCTCTTCTTCTGGAGTTGGAATGTTTTCCAGCTCTCATTACGCAGAACGAGGGGGCACTTCTACATCCCAACCTCCAATCTCTGGCTCACACGGTCTGGATGTTGAGAGTGGGGTTTCGTTGAGTTTTCCAGAGTGTCTCCCGACTCTTGCTTGCTTTCAGAAAAGATTTCACAAAGAGGTGTTATTCTTTTTCATGGAAGAGGTTTGCCGTCTAGTGTGACAGCAAGGCCCTAGATCCTGCATCTTGTCTTATACAGACCTTGCTTGAGTTCTTTCTACACCTGCCTGAGTCTGGTCTCAAGACCAACTCTGTCAGTATTCATCTTTGTGCAATAGAGCTTATCATCAACGTGTGAAAGGTCAGCCTTTAGCTGTCCACTTCACGAGAGGTTTATCTCTCCCCCAATATTGAGAGAATTCCTTGTATGTGTCTAGGGGAGATTATTTCTGTTGGGCTTAGCACCCACAATAATTTTGACAGTTGGCTCTTATGCTTCGGCCAGAGTTCCTATCACTCCTTATCCAGTATCTTGGGGTCCCAATGTCGTTTTCATCCAGCTGCTGCAAGCTCAATTCGGGCCACTGGATTCCTGCCATCTGAAGTATTGGACCTGGAAGGTCGTTTTCCTTAGTGGCTGTTCCTTCAACTCGTAAGGTCGGTGAGCTTCGGTCTCTAGTAGCTCAAGCGCCTTACCTTACTTCTCATCTTAACAGAGTAGTTCTCTGCATGCAGACAAAGTTCTTACTGGCGCTGGAATCAGAGTACCAGCTGATCCAGTCAGTTGTCTTGCCAACATTCTTTCTCCCTCATCTTACAAGCCCTGGCGAAAGCAAGCTCCGCACTTTTTGCGTGGAGCAGACGAGCTCCCTCGGACGGTCCGCCCAGTTGTTTATTTCTTTTAATGCCAGTTGCTGTCGGAAACTGCATAATTTCTTCTTGGATAGCAGAGTGCATCTCCTTCATTTTTGTCCAAGCTGGACTGACTCTAGAAGGCCATGTCACGGCTCACAAAATTAGAGCCATGGCTGAGTCGGTGGCTCATCTAAGATCAGTCACTATTGAAGAGATCTGCAAAGCTGCGGTGTGGTCATCAGTCCACACATTTTTCATCTTACTACTGCCTTCAGCAATAGCCGACTCGTCAGTCGGTTTGGGCAGTCGGGGCTGCAGAACTTCTTTGGTGTTTAGAATCCAACTCCAACCCTCCTAAGCCCATTTTTGTTCTGTTCCAGGCTACACTCATTTAGATATTTCTTCTTTTCAGGTCAATTTTATTCTGGCCTCGCCGTTGCGAGACTCAATTGACCACTGTTTGTTGTGTTGTGTAAGCCTGGAAGCTAGGGATACCCCACTTGTGAGAATATCGGCCTGCTTGTCTTTGGAGAAAGAGTAGTTACTTACCTGTAACAGGTGTTCTCCGAAGACAGCAGGCTGCATATTCTCACAAACCCTCCCACCTTCCCCTTTTGGAGTTGTCTCCTCCATCTTTTGGATTTAACTGAGGGGCGTGTCCGCACGGCGAGCGGGAAGAGGTGTGTGCACATGCGCAGTACGATCGCTCGCGCGACGGAACGCCGTAAAGAGATTTTGAGATTTTGCTTTAAAATCCTCCGGGGCCGACGTGGCGTCACCCACTTGTGAGAATATGCAGCCTGCTGTCTTCGGAGAACACCTGTTACAGGTAAGTAACTACTCTTTTTGGTATCTGGTAGGTAACCCATATAGATAGTGCCTAGGGGTGTATCACAGGGATATTATAGATGAATTCAAAAGCATTGGTGAAATGACTTGTGTGTCTTGATAGAAAGATTAGGTAAAGTAACCAGTGTAACAAGATTTTTAGCAAAGTCATTATACAGCACTGAGAAAAGTGATTTTATTATTTATTTATTTTGGTAACTGTGCATAATGTAATGTGAGGTAAAGGTGGTGAAGAAACAGTGTTGATTCCTAGTAATGTTAGAAGGTATCAATTCTTGCAAACCAAAACAGACAAGGAATGGTAAGAAATACTGAATTTGTCAGACTACAGCATTAATATGACCTGATTTAGAGTGAGGAGTCAAATAATGAGAACATAGAGGGGTATGAGATAAACTAATTATACATAAATGAGTTAACAAATAGTAAACTCACTGACATCTGTGAAAGTCCAAGTAGCAGGAAATGATGCACTTCGATATTCCGCTATTGTTGACGGTCAGTTCTTAGGTCAGTGGAATGCATTTATCAAGTTACTCTCGAAGTTGCTTACAAAGAGTATCGACTAACAAACCTGGTTCGGAATACTTCCGAAGACACTGCTGAAGTCGCGCACGAAGGGGCGCAAGCCTTAGCTGTTGTAGACAGATTCAAAGTGGAGCGGGAGGTGATATCAACCACTTGGTGCACTTTCTGATTGGTTTGTTGCAATGCAGTGGTAGAGGAAGGTCTGGTTTAGCCTCCTAGGTGGACATGGGCGCTAAACTGCAGATACCAGTGATGTTTAGAGGGTGTACCATGGATTTTGATGTTTCAGTAGTTATATTCAAGTTCAAAGAGGATAGGAGACCTTATTAGGTTCTAGAATGTGGGACCTTCTTCTGAGGAATTGCACCTTGTTAAAATTGAATGTGAGACATGAAGGGACGCACAAGGGGACATGCTCCTTTGCCATGCCTCTTCAGCGCTACGCCTCAGAAGCAGGCTGCCTATTGTGGGACGTGCTTGCTGGCATCACTAACTCTTTTTGAGATTGTTGTGAAAGATGGTAGATGATGGCTGAGGAAAACCTTCCCCAACAGCAGGCTATAATTAAAGGTTGGAGCTCACAGATCTAATAGTGTAAGCTACTGTAAAAATGGGAGCTCAGCAGTTCTAATAAATGTGTTGACTGCTGTAAACGTGAGAGCTCAACAGTTCTAAAGTAAGTGCAGGCTTACAGTGAAAGTGGGAGCTCAGCAGTTCTGATGGATGTAGAGCATCAGAAGCAGGCTGCCTATTGTTGTGGTGCTTGTTGGTGTCACCAACAGTCTGTCTGGTTTGAAATTATGTTGTGAAAGATGGTAGATGATGGTTGAGGAAAGCCTTCCCCAAGAGCAGGCTATAATGAATGTAGGCTACTGTAAAAACAAGCTCAGCAGTTCTAATAAATGTGTAGGCTGCTGTAAAAGTGGGAACTCAACAGTTCTAAAGCAAGTGCAGGCTTACTGTGAGAGTGAGAGCTCAGTAGTTCTGTTGGGAATTGCAAAGCGTCTGTGCTTTTTCATCCACCAAAGGGAGATAGGTTCTATAGAGGTTGATGCCTTGTTGCAGCCTTGGCCCCAGTGGGAGCAGCTCTGTGTATTTCCTCTGTGGTCTCTCATAGGCAGGGTCCTTCAGAACGCGGACAGCAATCCATTTGTTCTGATTCTGGTAGCTCTGGATTGGCCCCTCACTGCCTATGGTATGCAAATCTTCTTTGGCTACCTTACCTAGGGGCAAGGGACTCTTGGTTCAGGGGCTGGTTGTGATGGAGGATACAGATTCTTTCTGGTTTGAGAGGCTACTCAACATTGGTTATTGCTAGCTTGCTCAAAACCTGCCGATGCTCCACCTCCTTGGTTTGTGTCTGCATGTGAAACACATTTGAGTGGTGGTTTGAGGAATTTGTTTGTCCCCAGGGAGGCTTCTCCCTCCTGAAGAATTCACAAATTGGATGTCTGCAGAGTGTTGTGAAATATGAAGGTCATTAATTCCTTTTGTGCTCTTTCACAGTCTGCAGAAAGGGCAAACAGCATCAAAATTCTCCATTGTGTGCTAGATAAAGGCAATAATTGAGATGGGACCGCTTTCTGTCTCAAAATATGTCAAATGGGCTTCATGCTTGCTCCATATGAGTTCAGGCCACATCCTGGGCAGAAGCAAAGGCAGTGACTCAAGGGGACATTTGCAGGTGGCAGTGGGTCATTGTTGCATTCCTTTGTGAAACACTACAAGTTTGATGTGTTTGCCAGAGGGGACGTAGCCTTTGGCAGAGCAATAATTTAGAGGGTCTTATCATCTCACGCCCACTACGGTATTGCTGTTGTACATTCCACTTGACTGGTGTGCAGGATAAGGAAGGGGAAAATTATTCATACCTGTTAATTTTCTTTCCTTTTCCTTGAATCTTGCCATACCAGTCCAGGACTCATCTGTGAAGACTGAGGCTATGGGAATTCTCAGGTGTTGCCTGTCTTCCAAGAAGAGGAAATTATATTGTAAAGAATTTTTTGTAAATGGTTTAAGAGTGTGATTTTTACAATGGTTCCCGTGGCACACAGTTTGATTTTCCAAATCTGCAAATAGCATACTGAGGTGCACCCTTTTACTGTGATGTTACTGTGGTTTAATTTGATATCTCTACGTCTATCTTCTGGTCGAGAAGGGACACAGCCCACTTGGCTGGACAAGTGTGACAGGATTCAAGGAAAGGAAATTAACAGGTTTGAATAAATTTCACCTTTAATTGAGTTGTTAAAGTGCTGCTTTTCAGTTAATTTAAGATGTAGTTTAGTTTATATAGTAAAACAATTGTTTCAGAACTGTCATGAGTATATATGTGTGTGCTCTTAAATGAGTTATGTTGTATTTGGCTTCCTGTAGCCTCCATGTCAGTGAAAGAGGTCCTGCAGAGTTTGGTTGATGATGCCATGGTGGATTCGGAGAGGATTGGAACCTCCAATTATTTCTGGGCCTTTCCCAGCAAAGCTCTTCATGCACGAAAACGAAAACTGGAGGCCTTGGAAATGCAGGTAAGTAACAACTTGAGAGCTGCCAATTTATTACTTAGTTTACCTGGATCTTTTTGTATTTCCCTTTATACTTCCAAGTGAGTTAACATCTAAATGCAACAAGACTTTGTAGATAACTTATAGGCAAATTTGTTCTTGTCATCATGTTCTTGATTAAACAAAGGTTTTCTGCATATCCACTAGTTCAACCAACATTTTTCCTCTACTGTAAATACATGAGGGGAACTCCTTAGCCAGAGCCTTCCAGCTACCATCCTTTAGAAACCTTAAATAAATTCTCAGTTTGAAATGTTTGTTCCATTGCTGTGGGGAGACATAATTGGGTAGTTTTTCTGGAACGAGAGGAAACATTTTAGTAGCATAACTGAGAATTGTATGCAAATTGATACCTTCCTTATTGAAGAATTTGGAATCGACAAAATTGCTGTAAACCAATAGTTCTCAACTTTTCTTTTCTTTTACGTATTTATTTGTTGCATTTGTATCCCACATTTTCCCACCTATTTGCAGGCTCAATGTGTTTTCACATTGGGACACACCTAATGGACATGATTCAAATAGGAAGCACACTGCACACATGACCATTACACATAGTCATGTGTGCAGAGGAGGCCTTATCTTTGACAGAGTCAATGGGACTGCGTGGCTTCCACATTACCTCTGCAGGGACAAATCCAGCCCTCCCTTTGACAGTGAGAGGTCCTTATGGCCGGATCTGGAGGTGGATTAGCCAATAAATTTAAAGTTGTAGAACTTCCTCACTCATTCTCTTATCCAGAAGCTCTAGCCATAAGAATCTGTGCCTCTACTTCTCTTGTCCCTTTTCTTTTGTACCGTCCACCATCCCTCATCCAAATACAGTGAGATTCATGCTATCAGACACTTGCTGACGCCTCAGTCCATTGTCCCAACATAATCTTTCTGGGTGATTTTAATATCGATGTAGATTCCCATGACCTTCCCTGTCTTAAAAACTTCCTACCTTTTTTAATTGACCGTGGCCTCCTTCAATGGGTTTCTTGTCCTACTCATCAAGCTGGTCATACTCTGGACCTGGTTCTTTCCCCTAAGGACTCATTTTTCTCTTTTCTACCTCAATTCTGTGGTATGATCACCTAGCCATCCATTTCTCGCTTCCAGTCCTGGCCATCCCTTTCACTCAGAAATGGTCTTAGACAGCTTTCCCGTATTTAATCATATAAACTTGCCCCATCCTTTTTTACCTCCCTGATTTTACTGATATGCTATTGGACAAGCAGACAGATTGCTTACACTTTGTTCTGTCTAATACTCTTCACCATATCACTCCATGAAACTTACTATTATCCACTTCTCATTTGTAAAAACTTTGGTATCATAGTGGACTACGATTACTGAAATAGCAGCTTCGTCGAGCTGGGTACATTTGGAGGAAATCAAAAACAGAGTAATTTAGCTTATAAACTTAAATTTAGGGACTATAATAACTTCCAGTTGAGGAAAGCTAAGAAGCAGTACTTCTGCAATCGAATAAAAAAGGCCACCAATCTAACCAAAGAATTCTACTCCATCTTCCACTCCCTAACCTCTCTTTCCCCTACCATTTTTGATAATGTGATGCCTTCTGCAGATATTCTCACCCAGTTCTTTACTACCAAAATTGCTGATGGTCTTAGTAATTTTCTAGTAGTTGCCTGCTCCAATCCAGAGCCTCTTTTGACCATTTCGGTATCTGATTCACGTCGTACCTGCCTTCCACAACCCCTTCTTTCTCTTGATATTTCTTCTACAAGTACTAGTTCTTCCTCTTGGTCGTCTTTCCACCCACAGACACTGCATTCTTTATTAGAAACTGTATCGTCAATGAGGGACTACTTCATGTTCACTCAGGGGTCCTTTTACTAAGGTGCACTGAAAAATGGCCTGCGGTGGTGTAGATGCGTGTTTTGGGTTTGTGCAGAAATTATTTCTCAGCGCACCTACAAAAAAATACTTTTTTTTCCAAAAACGGAGGTGCAGCAAAATCAAAATTGCCGCGCGTCCATTTTGGGTCTGAGACCTTACCGCCAGCCATTGACCTAGCGTTAAAGAATCCGCGCCAAATGCCACTTGGCGTGCATCTGTTACACGCGCCTGAAAAGAAAAAATATTTTTCAGACATGCGTATCAGACGCACCAAAAATGAAATTACCGCAAGAGCCACACGGTAGTCGGGCAGTAGCTGCATTTGGGCGCACGTAAACACTTACACGGCTTAGTTAAAGAGCCCCTCGAATCTTTTCCATCACATTGGCTAAAGATATTTGAGCTAGGGCTTTTACCTAAGATCCTCTCCCTTATCAATAACTGCCTGTCAATGGGTCAGGTGCCTACTGTTTGGAAATCTGCGGTTGTCTGTCCTATTCTAAAGAAACCTTCACTCGATCCTCGGGTTCCAGCGCACCACTGTCCTGTGTCTTAACCTTCTGTTTTTCTTTCCAAAGTCTCCTAGAGAAAATTGTTTATTCTGAAGTCTCCTTGTTGTTGGAAAAATCTCTTGCCCTTCACCCAAGACAATTGAGTTTTAGGGCCTATCAGAGTACAGAAACTGTTCTGCTTTACTAAGTGAAACTTCTTCCCACTTAAACGTAACATTGACCTTTGCATTTTCCTTGATCTTTTTGCAGATTTCGGTCTGGTTAACCACTCACGCATATCCCATCTTTCTTCTCTTGGTCTATTGGGATCTGTTCTTGCTTGGTTTTCTTCTTTTCTTATTAATTGCTCATATCAAGTCCCTCTACCTCTACTCCACATCCTTTCATCTGTGGGGTTCCCCAAAGGTCCATCTTATCCCCTCTCCTCTTCAATCTCTTTATAAGTTCTCTGGCCACAATTATATAGTCTACTGGTATGTCTTTTCACTCTTATGCGGTTGATATTCTTCTGATCTATGCTACTAATCTTTATTCTCCTCTATTGCCCCTTTCAAAATTGTCTGGATCTTGTCTCATTCTGACTCACTGAACATAAATTAGTTCTCAACAAGTAAAAAGCAGTGGCCTTCTGGTTTCCTGGCAATCTCTCTACCCCTACCCTTCCTCTAAACCTATTACAGATCCCCAGGATCAAATTGTGCTGCACTAACCACTAGGCTTGGTGTGTCCTGAGGACTGGGTTTGAGAACCCCTGAATTATATCCATGGGGGACCCCCCTCCCCCCCCCCAAAAAAAAAATGTATTTGTCTACATAGCACTATTTTCTCAATAAATTAAATCCCAGAGAAAATACCACTTGTTCTTGCTCTCAGCAGAGGCCCTGCTTTGCCAAAGAATCAGGAGAGATTGGCATTTTGCATTTGTTATGCCTAGAGCTGTTTGTAATTTCTTCTGAAGCAGAGGATTTCAACTTACTAGTGATGACACCTAAATCCTTATTCTGAGTGGTGACCCTTAAAGCAGAACCTCCTATAACTATAGTTTCCATATCATCAAGCTGATCAATCCATAGACTGGTGGGTTGTGTCCATCTACCAGCAGGTGGAGATAGAGAGCAAACTTTTGCCTCCCTATATGTGGTCATGTGCTGCCGGAAACTCCTCAGTATGTTCTCTATCTCAGCAGGTGGTGGTCACACACAGCAGCAGCTCTGGCTAGGCCTCCAAGCCTAATTTTTAGGTTTTGTTGAGTGCCTGGGGTTGAGGGCTCTTTTGAGCAAGTGCAAACCTGGTGGTGCCAGGTCCCTCCTTTTCTCCCCCCTCCCGCTGGCTCCGTTAAAAAAAAAATAAAAAAATTTTGAACGTCCTTAAAGGCGTTTATTTCGACGTTTATTTAAGCGTCTATTGCAGCTACTCACTGGGACACCAGGTCGTTACAACTCGGAGCGGACAGCAGGTAATTTTTACCTTTTTATAGCGGGCAGGGGGTTCCCCGATTCTTCTCCTCGTGGCATATGGCGTCGGAGGGCGAGGGCGCAAAGGGTCGCTCCTCGGGTCGCTTGAGCGCTTCTAGAGGGGATGCGGGGGTCTTAAAGCCTGATTCGCCCTTGTTGGGTGACAGTTTCGTGACCGATGAATGTCCCGGTCCTTCCTCCGGCGTGGCGGTTTTTCCCGCCATAAACGCCCATCCCCCGCTCCTCACCTCCGCCATCTTGGCCGGCCACGCGGCTCGGACGGCTTCTTCTCGGGCTGCCCTTGAGGTTGGAGACATTAATGCCATGAACGCCCTTAATTTGGGCGACAGCACAGAAGCGGCTAAAGTTAAGAGCCGTTCTTCCCGCGCGGCTCCTTCGCGGAGTTTCGCGCCGGACGCCATTTTGGATGCGCAGCATGTCTCTCCCCCGCTATTGCGA
This sequence comes from Microcaecilia unicolor, assembly GCF_901765095.1. Lineage (NCBI taxonomy): Eukaryota > Metazoa > Chordata > Amphibia > Gymnophiona > Siphonopidae > Microcaecilia > Microcaecilia unicolor. The sequence goes on along the minus strand of NC_044032.1, from coordinate 612,253,782 downwards.
GCGCCGGTTGAGGGTGCGTCTAGGGCTGTTGCCCAGGCTGCGGAAGTGCACAGTCTGGGGGGTTTCTCCCCCGAGTTTGTTTTGCTGCTGCATCAGGCCTTCCTCATGCACAACGCTGCCCCTGCTCCCTCGTCTGGTAAAGAGGTTGAGGTTCCCAGAGGTAAACGCCCTCGGGTTGATTCCCAGGCCTTGGAGGAATTTGTCTCCTCCGATGTAGATGAGGGCAGCGTGTCTGAGGTCTCCCAACGGTCCTTTGCGGATTCCTTGGAGGAGACGGATCCCCGCTCGGATGGAGCGGATGACCCCTCTGCAGCGCGGCTTTTTAGCCCAGAGGATTTGCCCAACCTGTTGTTACAGGCCATGGACACTTTGAAGATTTCCTCTCCGGAGGACGTCGCTCCCTCAGCCCCTGTTGGCTCTGCCATTATGCTGGGGACGAAGCGCCCGCCTAGAACCTTCCACGTGCATGATGCCATGCACACCTTAATTTCGGCTCAATGGGATGTCCCAGAAGCGAGCCTTAAAGTGGCTAGGGCTATGTCCCGCCTCTATCCTTTGGCTGTGAGTGAACGTGAGGCCTATCTGTGGCCTACCGTGGATTCTTTAATCACTGCGGTGACTAAGAAAACGGCGTTGCCGGTGGAAGGTGGCACGGCCCTAAAGGACGCCCAAGACAGAAGATTGGAGGCGGCCTTAAGGTCGTCCTTTGAGGCGGCTGCTTTAAGTTTGCAGGCCTCAGTTTGCGGCTCCTATGTGGCCAGGGCGTGCCTGACTATGGTGCAGCGGGCTTCCCCCTCGGATCATTCCTTGAGGGCTGATTGGCCGGCCCTGGAATCGGGCTTAGCCTATTTGGCAGACTTGCTGTATGATGTCTTGAGGGCCTCAGCGAAAGGCATGGCTCAGACAATCTCTGCGCGGCGGTGGCTTTGGCTGAAACATTGGTCTGCTGACCACGCCTCTAAATCCCGCCTGGCTAGGTTGCCTTTTAAAGGCAAGCTGCTCTTTGGGGTCGAGCTGGACAAAATCGTGACCGATCTCGGCACGTCTAAGGGCAAGAAATTACCAGAGGTCAGGGCTCGGGCTAGTACTCGTCCCGGTACCTCCAGAGGACGGTTGCAGGAAGCCCGTCGGTACCGCCCGGGCAAGTCGGGTTCCTCTGCCCCCTCTTCCTTCAAGAGGAATTTCTCCCCCAAGCAGCATTCCTTTCGCAGAGACCGCCGTCCCGGAGGTGCTCCCTCCGGTCCTCCCCCAGGGTCTCGTACCCAATGACGGGGTCTTGGTCCACGCCCCAGTGCAGATTGGAGGACGGCTGTCCTCGTTTCTGGGCGAGTGGACCACAATAACTTCAGACGCTTGGGTGCTGGAAGTCATCAGAGACGGCTACAAACTAGAGTTCTGCCGACCCTTAAAAGACGGGTTTGTACTCTCTCCCTGCAAGTCTCCGGTCAAAGCTGTGGCAGTGCAGCAGACCTTGGACAATCTGATCCGCCTGGGCGCGGTCGTTCCGGTGCCAGAAAGTCAGCTTGGCAAGGGACGTTACTCCATTTACTTTGTGGTACCAAAGAAAGGAGGTTCTGTCCGGCCTATCCTCGACCTCAAAGGGGTCAATCGGGCCTTGAAAGTGCGGCACTTTCGCATGGAGACTCTCCGCTCTGTTATAGCGGCAGTGAAGGCAGGAGAGTTCCTGGCATCCTTGGACATCAAGGAAGCGTACCTGCATATTCCCATCTGGCCTCCTCATCAACGCTTTCTGCGTTTTGCAGTCCTGGGACGACACTTCCAGTTCAGAGCCCTCCCTTTCGGGTTGGCTACTGCTCCGCGGACCTTTTCCAAAGTAATGGTGGTCATCGCGGCCTTCCTACGAAAGGAAGGGGTACAAGTCCATCCTTATCTGGACGACTGGTTGATCCGAGCCCCCTCTTATGCAGAGTGCGGCAAAGCTGTGGACCGGGTAGTTGCTCTTTTGAGCTCCCTGGGATGGATCATCAACTGGGAGAAGAGCCAGCTGCGCCCGACTCAGTCCCTGGAGTACCTGGGAGTTCGATTCGACACCCAAGTGGGCAGAGTGTTCCTGCCAGACAATCAGATTGTCAAACTTCAGGCTCAGGTGGACCAGTTCCTAGTAGCCTCTCCCCTTTGGGCTTGGGACTATGTGCAGCTGTTGGGCTCTATGACGGCCACGATGGAAGTTGTGCCCTGGGCCAGGGCTCATATGAGACCACTTCAACACTCTTTGCTGCAGCGCTGGACTCCGATGTCGGAGGATTATGCTGTGCGCCTTCCCTTGGACCCAGCAGTGCGCAAGGCGCTGAGCTGGTGGATGCAGATAGACAAGTTGTCTGCGGGAATGCCTCTGGTGACCCCAGAGTGGATTGTCGTCACGACGGACGCCTCGTTGTCGGGCTGGGGAGCCCACTGCTTGGGAAGGACAGCGCAGGGGCTCTGGTCTCCTGCAGAGGCAAAGTGGTCTATCAACCTCCTGGAACTCAGAGCCATTCGGTTGGCGCTTTTGGAGTTCATCCCGGTACTGGTGTTGAAGCCTGTACGGGTCCTGTCGGACAATGCCATGGCTGTGGCCTATGTCAACCGCCAGGGAGGTACCAAGAGCGCCCCTCTAGCCAAGGAGGCTATGAATCTTTGCCAGTGGGCGGAAGCGAACCTGGAGCAGCTTTCAGCGGCCCACATTGCCGGAGTCATGAATGTCAAGGCGGACTTTCTCAGTCGCCATACCTTGGAGCCCGGAGAGTGGCAGCTATCTGCTCAGGCGTTCTTGGACATCACGAAGCGCTGGGGCCAGCCGAGCCTAGATCTGATGGCGTCATCGGCCAATTGCCAAGTGCCGCGCTTTTTCAGCAGAGGACGGGACCCTCGATCCCTGGGAGTAGATGCTCTTCTCCAACAGTGGCCGACACAAGAGCTTCTCTATGTGTTCCCGCCCTGGCCCATGTTGGGCAGGGTGCTAGACCGGGTGGCAAAGCATCCCGGCAGGGTAATCCTGGTGGGTCCGGATTGGCCCAGGCGTCCCTGGTATGCGGACTTGATCAGGCTCTCAGTCGACGATCCTCTGCGGCTGCCAGTGGAGCAGGGCCTGTTACATCAGGGTCCCGTGGTGATGGAGGATCCCTCCCCCTTTGGTCTTACGGCCTGGCTATTGAGCGGCAGCGTCTGAGGAAGAAGGGCTTCTCAGACAAGGTCATCGCCACTATGCTGAGAGCGAGGAAGCGCTCTACTTCTACTGCTTACGCCAGGGTTTGGCGTATCTTTGCAGCGTGGTGTGAAGCAGGCTCACTTTCTCCCTTCACTGCTCCAATTTCTTCAGTGTTGGCGTTCCTGCAAGAAGGTCTGGAGAAAGGCCTGTCGCTCAGTTCCCTTAAAGTCCAGGTAGCAGCTCTGGCTTGCTTCAGGGGCCGCCTGAAGGGTGCTTCCCTGGCTTCGCAGCCAGATGTGGTGCGCTTTCTCAAGGGAGTTAATCACCTGCGCCCTCCTCTGCACTCAGTGGTGCCTGCGTGGAATCTCAACCTGGTACTAAGAGCATTGCAGAAGCCGCCTTTTGAACCCTTGTCGAGGGCATCTCTGAAAGACCTGACGTTGAAAGCAGTCTTTTTGGTGGCTATCACTTCAGCCAGAAGAGTTTCCGAGCTCCAGGCGCTCTCATGTCGAGAGCCTTTTCTGCAGTTCACTGAGGCAGGAGTGACTATTCGCACAGTGCCTTCCTTCCTGCCCAAGATTGTTTCTCGCTTCCATGTGAATCAGCAGCTCTGTCTCCCTTCCTTTCGTAGGGAGGACTACCCAGAGGAGTACTCTGCTCTTAAATATCTGGATGTGAGACGAGTCATCATCAGATACTTGGAAGTGACCAATGATTTCCGGAAATCGGATCATCTGTTTGTCCTGTTTGCAGGTCCTCGTAAGGGTCTGCAGGCTGCTAAGCCTACAGTGGCAAGATGGGTCAAGGAAGCCATTGCAGCGGCTTATGTGGCCGCGGGGAAGGTGCCGCCTATCCAGCTGAAGGCTCACTCCACGAGAGCTCAGGCGGCCTCGATGGCAGAGGCCGGATCCGTCTCCTTGGAAGAGATATGCAAGGCGGCAACTTGAGCTTCGGCTCATACATTCTCCAAGCATTACCGTTTGACTGTGGCTGCACGGGCGGAGGCCCGGTTTGGAGCTTCAGTGTTGAGGTCAGGGATTTCAATGTCCCGCCCTGGGTGAGTACTGCTTCGGTACATCCCACCAGTCTATGGATTGATCAGCTTGATGATATGGAAGGTAAAATTATGTATAATCATACCTGATAATTTTCTTTCCATTAATCATAGCTGATCAATCCATAGCCCCTCCCAGATATCTGTACTGTTTTTATTCTGGTTGCATTTCAGGTTCAAGTTTAGTCTTCAGTTACTTCAGAAAGACTTCGTGTTCAAGTTTTTTCACTTGGATTCTTCAAGAGTTAAGACGAGTTTGTGTTACAGTGAGCTGCTGCATTCCTCTCCCCTCCGTTTTACGGGGCTGGATTGAGACTTAAAATTCTGCCGGCACTCCCTCCCGCTTCGTGCGGCTGTAGGGCAGCTTTGTACCCCTCCCGCTTCGGCGGTGTTAGGGTCAGTCAGCTCCTCCCGCGGTTGCGGTTGCAGGATAAGCCAGATCCCCCCGCATCGGCGGGGGTGGTGTCCCTCCCCCGCTCCGCGGGGATGAGCTGGACGGATTCCCCTCCCCCACTTGTGTGGGGATGAGCTGGGTTAATTCCCCTCCCCCGTTTCGGCGGTGGTGAGCTGGGCAGAGTGTCCCTTCGTGGGTGTAATTCTCTAAGTGCTGAGTCCTGCGGATGGAGCTTTGATATCGACATACTGAGGAGTTTCCGGCAGCACATGACCACATATAGGGAGGCAAAAGTTTGCTCTCTATCTCCACCTGCTGGTAGATGGACACAACCCACCAGTCTATGGATTGATCAGCTATGATTAATGGAAAGAAAATTATCAGGTATGATTATACATAATTTTACCTTGAGTTCCTTTTCCCTGCATGCATCACTTTTGGATGCCCAGTCTCGTAAGATCCACTTGCAGTTTTTCACAGTCCTCTTGCGATTTAACAACTTTGAATAAGTTTATGTCATCAGCAGATTTAATCACCTCACTTTTTATTCCTATTTCCAGATTATTTATAAATAAAAAGCAGCGGCCTTCACAGCCCTTGGGGGGAACCCCATTATTTACCTTTCTCCATTGAGAATATTGACCATTTAACCATACTTTCTGTTTTCTATAATTTAATCAGTTCTTAATTGACAATAGGACATTGTCTCCTATTCCATGACTTTCTAATTCTCTGAGGACAAGCAGGCAAAATATTCTCCTATATGGGTGATGTGATCCACAGAGCCCGGTGTGGATACTTCTAAGTGCACTGTCACTTTAAATATTTGAGGCAGTGCCCCCACCACGCATGTACAGGTGCCTTCCTGCCTGATGCTCGAGCACAGGACCAGCAGTCTTTTCTTTTCCGTGGAGCAGAGGTGCACTTGCAGGGTTGTGCACTTGGGATACAAGAATCCAAGGGAATGGTACATTGTATGGGGTGATGTGCTGTATACCAAAGAAGAGTGGGACTTGGAGATGATTATGCAGTGGCGTACCAAGGGGGAAGCAATCCGCCCCTGGTGCACGCTGCTGGGGGGGGAGGGGTGCCGCATGCCTGTCAGGTCCACTGGTTCCCTGCTCTCTCTGCCTCGGAACAGGTTACTTCCTGTTCCGGGGCAGAGGGAGCAGGGAGCCAGTGGAGCCGACAGGCATGCAGCTGCTCCCAGCAGCCAAGAAGGCACCCGGGGGGGGAGGCTGTTGATGCACCAGAGGGGGGGGGGGTGTTGATGTGCCGAGGGGGTGTTGATGTGCCGGGGGGGTGTCGTGCTGCACTCGGGGGGGGATGGATGCCTCTGCACCCGGGGGGGGGGGGGGAGGGGGGAGTGCGCAGCGGCGATCCGCCCCGGGTGCCAGCCGACCTAGGATCACCACTGTGATTATGTCTGATGACCTTAAGTCGGTCAAACAGGTAGAAAAGGCGACAGCCAAAGCCAGAAATATGCTTGGGTGCATAAGGAGAGGGGTGACTGGCAGGAAAAAAGAGGTGATAGTGCCCTTGTAGGTGTCTCAGGTGAGGCCCCATTTAGAGTACTACTGCCTGCAATTCTGGAGACCGCACCTACGGAAAGATATTAACAGGATGAAATCGGTCCAGAGGGCAGCTACAAAAGTAGTAAGTGGTCTCTATCATAAAACATAAAGAGACAGGTTTAGGAACCTCAACATGTATACGCTGGAAGAGAGGCGAGAGAGAGGGATATGATAAAGACATTTAAATACCTCAGTGGCGTCAATATACAGAAGGCTAGCCTTTTTCAAATGAAGGAAAACTCTGGAATGAGGGGGCATATGATGAGGAATCTAAGAAAATACTCTTTCACCAAAAAGGTGGTAGATGCGTGGCATGGCCTCCCTATGGAGGTTGTGGAGACGAGGACTGTGTCAGAATTTAAGAAAGTGTGGGACAGGCATATGGGATTTCTTAGGAAAGGAAGAGTTAGTGGTTACTGAGGATGAGCAGACTGGATGGGCCATTTGGCTGTTATCTGCCGTCATGTTTCTATTTCAGACAAAGTCCCCCATAACTGGTCCTGCACACCGAGACATTAACTGTAACCAGTGCCCAGGTCCTGTGCACGGACATTAACTGTAACCTCTTCCAGCACATGCAAGCGAGGTTCCTTTAAAACCCGCAGATTCCTTTGTGAAAAACATTTTGGTTCTGCATTGACATCGGCATCTACATCAAGCATGGCAAGAGACTTGGTACTTGACGCAAAACCTGCATCGACATCGGGTGCTACATCGGACTTGATGCCACAAATCTCTACGTCCTCATCAGTGCTGCGTGCATTGAGGGGCCTGCAGTGCAAAAAGCCTCAGAAGCATTGCCATTGTTCTTCCTCCAGACACGGCCAATACCTCCCCTGCATCAGTGTCCTCAATGCACGGGAAACGTCTGTTCCGCAGTAATCACTCTCCTCCTCTCCAGTTCATTTCGCATTGACAGTCTTCGAGATTGCCTATGGCTAACTCTTGGGCTGTGCCCACACTGCTTTCTCAGCCAGTACTGACATCTACCCTTCATGAGGAAATCCAGGCTGTGCTCAAGGAACAGCTTTCAGGGCTATTGTATTTACAGCCTATAAAGGCTTACAGGGTGCTTGTGCCAGCCGCAGTCCATCCCATCGATACATCGGAGAGACAGTCACGGGAGAGGCCCCGCACACCGGTTCGATGTCAACCATCGGGGGCAGCTCACACCCAACTAAATAAAGCATGCGTTATCGGCAGAAGAGCTTTCTCCAACTTTAGCAGTTCATGTACCTCAATGCAAAGCCAACGTTCTGGCCGATGCTCTCTTCCACACACTTCTCATTAGCAGTACTTTGAAGATTCAAACTCGGACCTGTCCTGGGAGACAGATCAAGACCCACAGGACTTCTCAGATGAGGAGTCCTATGGCATTCTGTCTGATCCTTCTCCACTATCCCAGAGGCATAAGCCTCCCTCAGAAAGTGTATCTTTTCCAGGCTTTGTCTTCAGGGTGACTCACGCTATACCTTTTAAACTAGAAACAGAAGAAGAACCTCGTTCAGAACTTTTTGAAGTTCTAGGTTATGACTCGCCACCTAGAGAGAGCATTATAGTTCTCCTCTATTCTGTTATGAAAAGTCCTTTACTAAAAAAAAACACAACTACCATATCATTCTTAGTGGTAGAGTCCGTTTTAAAGTGTATTTGCAGTACCATATCTCCTGCTCCTGCTGCTCCAGCCAGAGAAGTGAGAACATTAGACTCTTTTGTCAGAAAAAGTTTTCAGGCATCAGTGCTAACCAGTCACATCTTGAATTATGTCACGATTGTGACTATGTCCATGCCTGTGCTCACCTGGCGCCCCCCCCCCCCCCCCCCCCCCCGGTGGCTGCTATGGACTGCTTTCCTTCTGTTCCAGTAGTCATTCTACTCCGCTCCGGATCTTCCAGTCTGCCGGACTTGCTTGGGTGGTTTGTAACTAAGCAGCACCCTTACCTGTGACTTCATCAGTGATGCCTTTATTAGGCACCTGGAAGCCCTTCAGCTTTCCCTTTGCAACGAGGTCTTCAGATGAGTTTGTGTGTTTGTTGCTTGTTCCAGTTTCTCTGTTTGTGGCTTCTGTGAGTGCAGCCTTCTGCCTTGTTTGTGGCTGCCTATCCTTAGCTTCCCCTTTCCTTTGCTTGTTCCAGTGTCTCTGCTTGTGGCTGCCTTGTGTGCAGCCTTCTGTCTTGCTATGTTATTTGTCTGTACAGTCTAGCTTATTTAGAATCCTGTATCCTGTATGTGTATCCTGAGTCTTTACCCTGTTTCAGTCAGCTTGTTTAGAATCCGGTATTCTGTGTGAGAATCCTGAGTCCTAACCCTGTCTCAGTCAAGCTTGCTTGTATCCTGTGTGAGAATCCTGAGTCCTAACCCTGTCTCAGTCAGGCTTGCTGGTATCCTGTGTGAGAATCCTGAGTCCTAAACCTGTTTCAGTCAGACTTGTTTAGAACCCTTTTCCCTGTGTGTGTGAACCCTGAATCCTGTTGTTCTAGTCTGTCTGTTCCTGGATTACTTGTGTCCCTGCTCTATCCTATAAGTCCTGCCGGCTGCCCGCACCTAGGGGCTCAACCCCTAGGGAACGGCGGTCAAGAGCAGGTGAAGTCCGGTCATTCCCATCCTGTGTATTCCAGCTTGTTCACCTACCGCTTCAGTTCCAGTCCAGCTACTCCAGTCCTACTTGTACCAGTCGGTCAGTGTTCAGTCTTGCTCCCTGCTTGGGGGTGGTTCGCCTGCTGCTGCCGGTTATCGACAGCGGCCCAAGGGCTCACTATTCCTGACGGTTGTGACAAATTATCAACTTTAATCCACCTTTTATTTTAAATCTGTAATACAGAGTACGCTATCCTTTGCAGAATTCCTTCCCTCTAAGAAGATTAATTCTATAAAATTCACAGAAAACCTCTAGACCAGGGTTGTCCAACTTTGGTCCTTGAGGGCTGCAATCCAGTCAGGTTTTCAGGATTTCCCCCATGAATATGCACAAGATCTATTTTTGATGCTCTGCCTCTATTGTATGCAAATAGATCTTGTGCATATTCATTAGGGAAATCCTGAAAACCCAACCTGGCGCAGGCCAAGGTTGGACATTCCTGTACATCTTACGAGGAAGACCTTTGATGCCTTTGTTGTCTCTTCACGTATCTCCACCTTAGCAGTAGCAATGTGTTGATTATCCTGACTCAGAGTCTTCGACCTTGAATCTGCTGTCCAAGTGTGTCTAACAGATGTCCCTCATCGTGGAGAAAACTTGTTTGGTGACAAATTTGAGAAGGTGGCCGACCTAATTAAAAAACATACAGATACGATGAAGACTCCTTCTAGGCCTCAAACCACTACTGATTCTTCCTCTACTAGAAGATTTCCAGGAGGATATCAATGTTCTAACTACCATATATCTGTCATTACACCTTATGCCTCCTCCACCCCAACGGACTATACCCCAACACCTGCGTACAAGACAGCATCGGGGACAAAATTCCCGGATGCCCTCTCAGTCTAAACAACAGCCTACTTTTTGACTCCTTCCTAGAGAGCATTGCCACCGTACTGTTGTCCGTGCCAAGTGACCTACCTAGAGGGGGACTCAATCTCTTCCAACAGAGATGGTCTCTCATATCCTCCAATCAATGGGTCCTACATACCATTCTATGCTCTGTGTTGACAAAAAAGACCCCCCTGATCATCTACCAAGAGAGTCTCTTTTCAATTGCCTCCAAATGAGATTTCTTTCAGGGGAGCTTTCGGCCCTCCTCTGGCAGAATGCAATATAACCAGTTCCTCCGCAGGACAGGGGTCGAGGGTTCTACTCCAGATATTTTCTCATTCCGAAAAAGACAGGAGGAGTACATCCGATTCTTGCTGTACGAAATCTGAACAAGTTTCTCCTCAAAGAGAAGTTTCGCATTGTATCTCTGTGGTCACTACTTCCTATATTACAACTCAACGATTGGCTTTGCTCTTTAGACCTCAGCATACACCCACATATTCGCCTTGCACACAGAAAATTCCTCAGCTTAGGAATGCTACACTATCAGTACAAGGGCTTACCAATTGACTTGGCCTTGGATCTTCGAGTGTTCACAAAGTGTCTAGTAGTCGTAGCTGCAATACTTCGCAGGAGGGGCATCTACATCTTCCCCTACTTGGACAGTTGGTTAATCAAAGCAGCCTGATAGGCTGTGAGTCACCTTAGTAGAATGCTCGATATCTGTTTAGCTACCTCTGTATTTTTCTTTTCCTTTCACCCAGGGTGGGCTACCCAGGCTAGCAAGTGTTCTTTGAGGACAATAGGCATATATTCTCGCATCCCTCCTGCCTCCCTTTGGACTTGTAGTCTTAGCTTTATCACTGTGCTGCTTGTCCCGCGCTCACACGTCAGATGGGATGGCACCCGCACATGTACAGTGGGAGCACTGCCTCAATGATTTAATGTGATAGTGCATTTGGCAGAGTCTGCATCAGGCTCTGTGGATCATGTCACCCATATGCGAGAATATATGCCTGTTGACCTTGGAGAACACCTGCTACAGGTAAGTAACAGCTTTTCTTTAGGAAAATTTCCTTAGGAGTCATTCATGAGATGCTTTGTCAAATGTCTTCTGAAAAGCTAGATACACACAATATCAAGTGGCTTACCTTTATCCACATGTTTATTCACTACTTCAAAGAAATGTGGAGAGTGAATAATAGTACTCCTATCTCATGTTACTCAATCTATCTTGTGGTGCATATGCCTTCAAAATCTTTTTTTTTTTTTTTTTTTTGGTGGTTGTAAAGGTGTGTAACTGAAGGTTAATACCAGCAGGGGGAGCTCCAAGCCATGATAACAGCACAAATTCTCCATACTACCACAAAGTACATAGGAGGTTAAGAGGTTGCATTTAATTAACCCTTCTGTGATCTAATTTAATCTAGTGGTTACTTATCCATTTAACTAGTTATGGGTCCATGCAGACTACAATGTAGACATTAAAAAAAAATAGTGTGAGAAATTTACAGCTAGAATGCATTAGTGAGCATCACAAACTATTTGAATATTACAGCATAATCGTCTTTGCCTAGTGAGCTAGATTCTGTATATGGTGCCTGAGGATTCCACGCAGAACACAAATACGCCTATGTGTATTCTTTATAGTATGCCTAAATTTTATAGACTAGGATTAAATTTCTGCACGGCATATAGAATTACACAGAGTGCCTCTCCATTTGACCAAATTTAGTTGGGGCCATTTACGCCATGTTTTACTTGATGTAAATCCCGATGCCTAAATTAGGTGCAGAGCAGGTGTATTCTATAACAATGTGCATAGGTTTTAGAAACGCCCATGGCCATGCCCCCTTGTCAACTATGCGACTTAGAATTTAAGCTCTCCACTTTACAGAATACACATAGTGAGTTGTGCGTGTAAATCTTAATTCCAATTAGTGCTGATAATTGCTTAACATCCAATTAACAGCGCTGATTAGCTAGTTAATTAAGTTACACGCATTGTTATAGAATACGCTTCCATTTCTGTGTGGAAATTAAGGCACGATATATAGAATCCCGGGGAATATGTATTTAGTCAACCACCACAGATGGGAAGGCAATAGAACTAGAGGGCACGATACGAGATTGAAGGGGGGCAGACTCAAGAAAAATGTCAGGAAGTATTTTTTCACGGAGAGAGTGGTGGATGCTTGGAATGCTCTCCTGCGGGAGGTGGTGGAGAGGAAAATGGTAACAGAATTCAAACATGCGTGGGATAAACATAAAGGAATCCTGTTCCGAGGGAATGGATCCTCAGAAGCTTAGCTGAGATTAGATGGCAGAGCCGGTGGTGGGAGGCGGGGCTGGTGGTTGGGAGGCGAGGATAGTGCTGGGCAGACTTATACGGTCTGTCCCAGAGCCGGTGGTTGGGAGGCAGGGATAGTGCTGGGCAGACTTATACGGTCTGTGCCCTGAAAATGACAGATACAAATCAAGGTAAGGTATACACAAAAAGTAGCACATATGAGTTTCTCTTGTTGGGCAGACTGGATGGACCATGCAGGTCTTTTTCTGCCGTCATCTACTATGTTACCACAGTACTACAAATGGAATAGCATTCCAAGAGGATATGAGAACTCCACAAATTACTCATTTGAGCTTAAGTTAAGAAATGTCCAAACAGGTGAGTTTTCAAAGAATGCCTAAATAGCATATAGTTATTTATAACAGCAATTTCAACAGGTAGGAAGTCACGGTAAAAAGAACAATAAGGTAGTACTTTATTTTTCAGACAAAAAGTTTGGGATTGGAAATTATAAGACCAAAGTAGTAAATATGGTACCCTGCCTTGAGATGGCTATAAGTGCTAGAGTTGATAAATAGGCTGGTGCCTGTCCATGATTAATTTTAAAAATTAAACATAATTATTTAAAGATGATTCTAGCACATATTAGCAGACAGTGGAGTAGCATGTACTATCTTGGTCCAGCTCTTTTTAACATGTTTGTGAGTGATATTGCAGAAGGGCTGTCTAGTAAGATTTGCCTTTTTGTGGATGATACCAAACTCTCTAATAGGGTAGACACCATGATTATGTGGATAGCATTAGGAGGGATCTAGCGAAGCTTGAAGAATGGTCCAGAATTTGTCAGCTAAGATTTTATTTTTAATTTATAGGCAGCTAAGGTTTAATGTTTAAAAAAATATATACTAAACAATATAAAAAAATATATATACAGGGTCATGCGTTTTGGGCTACAAAAACCAGATGGAGATGTACAGTAGGGGTGCATGAAAGAAGAGTAGGACTTGCTGGTGTTCATATTTGATGATCTTAAGGTGGCCGAACAAGTAGGAAAGCTGACAGCAAAACCCAGAAGGATACTTGGGTGCAAAGGGAGAGGAATAGCCAGCAGGAAAAAGGAGATAATGCTTCAGTATAAATCTCTGGTGAGGCCCCGTATATGTACAATTCTGGAGACCACATCTTCAAATAGATATTAACAGAATGGAGTCTGTCCCGAGGGTGGCTATGAAAATGATCAGTGGTCTTTGTCATAAATTATATGGGGATAGACTTAAAAGAACTGAATATAGGAGAGGAGATAACGATAGAGAGATTAAAATATTTCTATGGTATAAATGTACAGGAGGCAAGTATCTTTCAACTGAAAGGAAACTCTGGAATGAGAGGACATGGATGAAGAAAAAGGAGTCATTTAGAGCAGTTGTTTTCAACCTAGTCCTCAGGGACCACCTGGCCAGTTGGTGAACATGCATGAGAGAGATTTGCATGCACTACCTTAGTATGCAAATCTCTCTTATGCATATTCATTGTGGATATCCTGAAACCCCAACTGGCCAGGTGCTTCTGAGGACTGGGTTGAAAGCCACTGATCTTGGGAATATTTCTGTACAGAAATGGAGCTGGATGCATGGAACAGCCTCCTGGTGGCGGTGATAGAGACAAAGACTATCTGAATTCAAGAAAGCATGGAACAAGCATGTAGAATTTCTTAGGGATGAGAAGAGATAGTATAGATGGGCAGACTAGATAGAAAATGATGGCAGATAAAAATCATATGGCCTATGTTGTAATAGTAGCTTGGCCACTGTATTGTTGAGTCGGGCACATAAGTGTCATATCGCTAGGGCAGTGTTATGATTCTGCCGGTCTGGCAGGGGAGGGGTGAGGACTTCATTCCTGATTGGCTATCAGGGTTTGAGCTGACGTCAGTGGGTAGTACTTAAGCCTACAGGTTCCTGCGTTCCCTGCGTTGGCGTTACGTTTCTTTGTGGCTAAAGCCTTTGCAGTTCTCTGTCAGAATGTTGTTTTGTGCTCTAGTTTTGAATCTGTGTTCCCTGTTCAGGGCTTTCTGTTTCTGTTTTTAGTTTTTTCCAATGTTATTTTTCACTGAATTATGTGTCATATTCCAATCACCTTTGGAACCACAGTGAAGCAGAGAAAAAACTGCTCCAGATTCAGACTGATCAGAAGAGGGTCTCTTGTGCATAGAAGTCTCGGAGATATTTGTATATGTGTTGAGAATCTTCATGGAATCGCCCTCACCCTCCCAGCACGATGAATTCCAAAATCTAGTTGCCCAAGAGGGACTGCCAGGTAACACCTAACTGGTATGGGCTTCCTTGGAGGTTTACAGGCTCCACTGATCTGCCTCCTGAGTGCTCACATGGGTCTAAAGGCCTGAAAAACAAAAGCATATCAATACTGTAACTCCTCAGTGAGAACCCTTTGTACCAAGTGCTGGACCTTACATCTGCACAGGCATCCCATCTCAAGTCATGACAGACTGAGCAGATGTCAGACACTTTGCAGGTGCTTATCAGCATAGATAGCATTACCCCAGCACAGACTTCATGGTTGAAGGCATGCAGGGCCACCTCAGCTTTTGTTCCACAGAGCACAACAATCTTTTATGGTGAGCTTTAGTAAAGTTCTTCCAAATAACATTTTAAGTTGTTCTCAGGGTTGCTACCTGTGATCATCATAGTAACATAGTAGGTGACGGCAGAAAAAGACACGCACGGTCCATCCAGTCTGCCCAACAAGATAAACTCATATGTGTATACCCTACCTTGATTTGTACCTGCCTTTTTCAGGGCACAGACCATACAAGTCTGCCCAGCAGTATTTCCCGCCTCCCATCTCCGGCTCTGGCACAGACCGTACAAGTCTGCCCCCCACTATCCTCGCCTCCCAACCACCAACCTCTCTTCCCCCACCTGCTCCGCCACCCAATTTTGGCTAAGCTTCTGAGGATCCATTCCTACTGCACAGGATTCCTTTATGCACATCCCACGCATGTTTGAATTCCGTTACCATTTTCATCTCCACCACCTCCCGCGGGAGGGCATTCCAAGCATCCACCACCCTCTCCGTGAAAAAATACTTCCTGACATCTTTTTTGAGTCTGCCCCCCTTCAATCTCATTTCATGTCCTCTCGTTCTACCGCCTTCCCATCTCCGGAAAAGATTTGTTTGCGGATTAATACCTTTCAAGTATTTGAACGTCTGTATCATATCACCCCTGTTCCTCCTTTCCTCCAGGGTATACATGTTCAGGTCAGCAAGTCTCTGCTCATACGTCTTGGAACGCAAATCCCATACCATTCTCATAGCTTTTCTTTTAACCGCTTCCATTTTTTTAACATCCTTCGCAAGGTATGGCCTCCAAAACTGAACACAATACTCCAGGTGGGGCCTCACCAACGATTTGTACAGGGGCATCAACACTTCCTTTCTTCTGCTGATCACACCTCTCTCTATACAGCCTAGCAACCTTCTCGCTACGGCCACCGCCTTGTCACACTGTTTTGTCGCCTTCAGATCCTCGGATACTATCACCCCAAGATCCCTCTCCCCCTCAGTACCTATCAGACTCTCCCCGCCTAACACATAAGTCTCTCGTGGGTTTCTACTCCCTAAATGCATCCGCTTTGCATTTCTTCGCATTGAATTTTAATTGCCAAACCTTAGACCATTCTTCTAGCTTCCTCAGATCCCTTTTCATGCTTTCCACTCCTGGGTGCCCACTCTGTTGCAAATCTTAGTATCATCCGCAAATAGGCAAACTTTACCTTCTAACCCTTCGGCAATGTCACTCACAAATATATTGAACAGAATCGGCCCCAGCACCGATCCCTGAGGCACTCCACTCACTACTCACCTTTCCCTCCTCCGAGCGAACTCCATTTACCACCACCCTCTGTCGTCTGTCCGTCAACCAGTTCCTAATCCAGTTCACCACTTCGGGACCTATCTTCAGCCCATCTAGTTTATTTAAGAGCCTCCTGTGGGGAACCGTGTCAAAAGCTTTGCTAAAATCTAAGTAGATTACGTCTATAGCACGTCGATGATTCAGTTCTCCAGTTACCCAATCAAAGAATTCAATGAGATTCGTTTGGCACGATTTCCCTCTGGTAAAACTATGTTGTCTCGGATCTTGCAACTTATTGGCTTCCAGGAAATTCACTATCTTTTCCTTCAGCATGGCTTCCATTACTTTTCCAATAACCGAAGTGAGGCTTACCGGCCTGTAGTTTCCAGCTTCTTCCCTATCACCACTTTTGTGAAGAGGGACCACCTCCGCCGTTCTCCAGTCCCTCGGAACCTCTCCCGTCTCCAAGGATTTATTAAACAAATCTTTAAGAGGACCCGCCAGAACCTCTCTGAGCTCCCTCAATATTCTGGGGTGGATCCCGTCCGGTCCCATGGCTTTGTCCACCTTTAGCTTTCCAAGTTGTTGATACACACTCTCTTCCATGAACGGTGCTCTATCCATTCCATTCTCAGGTGTACTTTTGCCAGTCCCTCGTGGTCCTTCTCCGGGATTTTCTTAAGTGAAAACCGAACAAAAGTATCTATTTAGCAAATTGGCTTTTTCTTCATCATTATCTACATAGCGGTTCGCTGTATCTTTTAGTCTCACAATTCCCATTTTAGTCCTTCTTCTTTCACTAATATATCTGAAGACATTTTTGTCACCCCTCCTTACATTTCTAGCCATTTGTTTTTCCGCTTACGCCTTCGCCAGACGTACCTCTCTCTTGGCTTCTTTCAGTTTCATCCGGTATTCCTCCCTGTGTTCCTGTTCTTGAGATTTTCTATATTTCTGGAACGCTAACTCTTTAGCCTTTATTTTCTCAGCCACTTGCTTGGAGAACCATATCGGTTTCCTTTTTCTCTTGCTTTTATTTACTCGCCTTACATAAAGGTCTGTGGCCTTATTTATTACTTCTTTCAGCCTGGACCACTGCCCTTCCACTTCATGTACGTCCTCCCAGCCCATCATCTCCTTCCTCAGGTATTCCCCCATTTTACTAAAGTCAGCACGCTTGAAATCCAGGACTTTGAGTTTAGAGTGGCCGCCCTCCACTTCAGCCGTTATATCAAACCAAACCGTTTGATGGTCACTGCTTCCCAGGTGTGCACCCACTCGGACATTTGACACACTATCCCCATTTGTGAACACCAGATCCAGCATTGCTCCCTCCCTTGTGGGTTCTGTCACCATCTGTCTGAGCAGAGCACTTTGGAAAGCATCCACGATCTCTCTACTTCTTTCCGATTTTGCAGACGGAACCTTCCAATCTACATCCGGCAGATTGAACTCTCCCATCAACAGAACCTCTTTTTTTTCTTTCCTAATTTTTGAATATCCGCAATCAGATCTTTATCTAGTTCCTCTAATTGTGTCGGGGGTCTGTAGACAACACCCACTTGGACCAAGGTTCTATCCTCTCTTTTTAAGGTGATCCATATCGCTTCTTCTTTTCCCCAGGTCCCTGTCATTTCAGTCGCCATGATATCATTCCTCACATACAGAGCTACTCCTCCACCTTTACGACCCTCTCTATCCTTCCTAAATAGATTATAGCCTGGTATGCTTGTATCACATTCGTGGGAACCGTTGAGCCATGTCTCTGTGATTGCAACAACATCTAAGTCTGCCTCCAACATCAGGGCTTGAAGGTCATGAACTTTATTGCTTAGACTACGAGCATTTGTGGCCATCGCTTTCCATCTATATTTCTTGGTATGTGTTTCAACATTAGTGATTTGGGGGTGTCTTTTCACTTTGGGTACCTTCATGTCTTTTTGTTCCAACTCTATTGCTTTTTCCTCTGCCTCAGTTCTATTTTCAGG
The DNA here is from genome assembly GCF_901765095.1 of Microcaecilia unicolor. Lineage (NCBI taxonomy): Eukaryota > Metazoa > Chordata > Amphibia > Gymnophiona > Siphonopidae > Microcaecilia > Microcaecilia unicolor. The sequence continues at coordinate 612,235,988 of NC_044032.1, read as the reverse complement.
AGCATTACAGTGCTGTAATGGAGCAAAAGAATTCTTTAGTGGCAACACTTGTGCGGGTGGATGCTTCTGTGTCACATGACAAAGTCTGCCTGAGCCTACTGTGAACCATCTGTTCTTATGTGGTTTTATTCTTTGAGGGAGTGGTGAGAAGCTATTTTTCTGTGCAGTCCTAGAAGCTGCTTTAATTGTATCCAATTCTTGCATTACTTTACTGAGCTCTTGTTGTAAACTAGATAGCTGAAGACAGATAGGACAAGCTTTAAGTCTCCAGATGATTGGCCTTGAAACTAAAACACCACAATTATTGCAGAGAATAAAAGTCATCCTGATTGGTTGAAATGGGTATGAACAGGTGTACTATGTTGGGTTAACAGTCTGCAAGACTGCCTTTGTATGATTGAGTAAGGTAATGAGGTTTGGTTTGTCTATAAATGAGTGGAAAACCCTGGGGTGGGTGGGATTATAAGTCCCAGTGTGTCAGCTAACTGCTGCTGTTAAGGCAATTCTCTAGATGGGGACCAGAATTGGTACAGTCTAATCAAAGAATTTTCAATTGATTTAACTTTCAAAATTGCCCTAGAATATAAAACTTTCCTTCTTGTGATATAAATCTAAATATTCCCAATAATTATAATAATAGCAGTTTCAGCAATGTAAAATGCAACTTCAGAGCCTCAATTGAGTGCTATGCAGTTTAAAACAGCCTCTCCTCTCTATCAGAGCTTGGCAGGAAAAGAAAGAAAGAAAGAAAAAAGGTTACACAGGGCAAATTAATGAATTAAGCAATAAGCATTAAATTAAAGAGAATATCAGGTATCTCACCTATAGCCAGAAAGTTGAGAAGTTTGGAATTTAAAGGTCAGAATTTACTTTACTGTGCAAATGTTAGGTTCAGGGGTCCAGTATCTATAGCAAGAAAGTTGAGAAGTTTGGAATTTAAAGGTCAGAATTTACTTTACAGTGCAAGAGTTAGGTTCAGGGGTCCATCAACTTTCCCTTGATAAAAATCTTTAGGTTTTTAACAATTGTGTTTTGAAAATTTCTTTCCTTTTTTCGTGGCTGTGTTCTGCAATGGTACTGGCATATTAAGCAGATCAACTTCATGCAGCATGGGTCTAGGGTAGTTTCCTCCATGTATTCATATTGATATTCCCTACCTGGATTCTACCAGATATTGCCCATGTTGCTTTCTTTGTCCTCTGACTGGTGGTTTCAGTTTTCTATCCTTAGGATAATTGGGAAACCCAGTATCCTACGAGTTGACGGTCGTGCTCCTAGATGTATAGCTATTTAGACCAAGTCAGCAAAGGAGATTTTGGCTATTGCCAAGGTTCAGCAGGTATGGACTCCTGTGCTATTGTTTGTGATGCATAGGGGGCCTGATGCCAAGAGTCTGCATCCTTGGTTCTGTGGCCTCCCTGTTCCTTGTAGGTCCTAGGTTCAAGGACAGTGGATTGGAATGCTGTACTTTGGGCTCAACCCAAGGTATCGCTCTCTCAGTTTAGAGTCCTTCTGGTTAAAGGACCATCAAGAGCAATCAGCCTTGCATTGCCTTTGGTTGTCATGCAAAGAAAATGGGTGGTTTTGGCCATTCAGCATGAGTTCGGCTTGTGTCTGTGGAGGTCAGTAGTGCTTTCTTTGTTGATTGCAGTGGTGAAGAGATCATGATTGGCCCAAAGGTTAGGCTTTTCATGGGGTCCAATACCAATATCTTTAAGGGGCTTAAGTCCTTGGACTTTATCGGGCCTTGGTATTGTTGGCCAAATATCTCTATTACCCTCAACATAGTCAATTCCATTCTGGTCCCAGTCGGAAGTTTGGTTCTGTTGTCTAGTTGAGCCTTATAGAGTAGTCGAAGACTCTATAATTGCAAGCAATGGTTCAGATATCTTGCAAGGAAACCATGGTGATTCCTGGCCTTGGATTTTCCCTACACATTCTTCAGTTTGATGGTGTGGAGAGCCTTATAGGAGAGCTATAGCTGTCTTTTTGAACGTTGCCCTAGTATTCCTTTTTCCAGCAAGTTTATAACTGAGGCTCAGGGGCATTGGAGGGATCCCTTGATTGATTTGCTATGCAGCCTTCTGGAGTTAGGCTTCTGGGTGTCCTTGGCTGAGCTCAGAGTTCCTTGCTGAACACGGTGCTCTAGACCTGGTTTCCTACCCTAGGCTGTGGCCATGGTTTAGTGACAAATTGTTCCTCTTGTGATGCCTTACAGTTGAGCATGTACAGGGGTTGTTTCAGATTCCTAGAGGTCTGTTTTCTTCTTCGTTAGGTGGTTCATGGTTGCCTTGCTTGGCACATAGCAAAAGAGCAGAGCTAATGGTTTTGACCAAATAATCTAAGGAAGTCATTGGTCTGTGGCTGTCTATATTCTTTCAAGGGATGCAATGGTTTTAGGCTCCCCTCAGTGGCAACATTCAGTGCCTTTGGCTGAGGTCCATGAGAGTAGTGCATAAAACTGAGATGTATGTTCTTGTAGACGATGCTGTTCCCATGACGGAGTGAGGCAGTGAAGTTGCTTGGAGTGAGGCGGATATTGCCTTGCACATATGGTGTGTAGCAGCTGGTCTTCTCCCACCTAGGATTCTTAAAGCTTTGAAACATCCCACTCATCTGAACTGGTCTAGCAAGAAGATAAGATAGATGAAAATTTGTTCTTTACCAGCTAATTTCCTTTCCTTTAATCCTGCTAGACCAGTCCAGGACCTATACTGGAAGACAACTATTCCAGTTCTTTTCTCCCACTTGGTTTTTCAAAAACATCTCTGTGTTTGAGTTTGTATGTTGGGATATAAATGGTATGTACAAGTGTACTTCAGGTCTTCTTTGTCAAAGATATACTGGCGAATTTCAGGGATGCACTACTTGTTACATCAGTGACGAAGTCACTAAAAGCTCTGTGTGTTGTACCCTCTGCTGATTGGGGAGCATAACCAACTCTTCTAGACCAGTCTAGCAAGACTCAATAAAGAAAATTAGAAGATAAGAAAAAATTTACCTTTATTTTCTTTTTTTAGCTTGTTAAAAAAAAAAGACAAAGATAGAAAAGATGATCCAGAACTTTGACATGCTGAATTTTCTGAGCTCAGAGCATATGTCTCTGCAAGCCCAAAAGGACCGCTGAACAAATACCACATTCACTATGAGATGGAGAGGAGACTCTTCCTTGTGCAGAAAGAGGAAAAAAGACTACTTCATCTGCTCTATACTTTTCTACAATATCCTCCTCAAAAGATACTGCCTATGCAGTGGTTTTAATCCAGCCATAAAGGAGCAGTGCCAGGGATATTCCAAAGTTACACAAACATGGAAACCGTCAAGGCCTAGAGTAGTAGTCCACATATTTGCACAGCCCTGATCAGGACAACTTTGAAGGTTCTATCCAAAGCAATGCTGACCAAATATTATATGGCCACAACCTACCTTGTGCCTGTACCACTACTCTTGACCATCCTGTCGCATCAGCAGTGGTGCTGCCACACTTTTCTCCCTTTCATGGAGCCCATGCAGACCGGGGCAGGCTCATTGTGATTGGGGGGGGGGGGGGTTCCCCTTCCCCTTCCCCTTCCCCTTCCCCTTCCCCTTCCCCTGACCTCTTTCAAAACCCACAATTTGAGCAGTTCTGATCTAAAGCTTTGGAGAACATACGCGATGCCATACTGGAACAGACCGAAAGTCCATCAAGCCCAGTATCCAGTTTCCAACAGTGGCTAATCCAGGTCACAAGTACTTGACAAGATCCCAGAACAGTAAAACAGATTTTTTGCTGCATATCCTAGAAGAAAACAATGGATTTTCCCAAGTCCGTCTTATCAATGTCTTATGAACTTTTCTTTTAGGAAATTATGCAAACCTTTTTAAACCCTGCTATGCTAACTACTTTTATCACATTCTCTGGCAATGAATTGCAAAGTTTAATACACATTGAGTGAATAAACATTTTCTCCAGTTTGTTTTAAATTTACACTGGCTTCATTTCCCCCTAGTCCCAGTAATTTTGGAAAGAGTAAACAAGTGATTTACATTTACCCGTTCCACTCAACTCAGTATTTTATAGACCTCTATCATATCTCCCCTTGGCTACCTCTTCTCTAAGTTAAAGAGCCCTAGCCGCTTTAACCTTTCCTCATAGGGACGTCGTCCCATCCCCTTTACCAGTTTCATCACTCTTTTCTGTACCTTTTCTAATTGTGCTATATCTTTTTTTTAGATTTGGTGACCAGAATTGCACACAATATTCGAGATGTGGTAGCACCATGGAACAATATAAAGGCTTTAAAGCATTCTTATTTTAGTTTTCCATTCCTTTCCTAATAATTCCTAACATTCTGTTTGCTTTCTTAGATGTCGCTGCACATTGAGCAGAGTGTTTCAATGTATCATCAACCATAAAACAGCATAAAGAATAGCAAGTCAAATGCAAAGTGCTGATAAGGAAGGCAAAGAGATACTTTGAAAAAAAGATTGCACTGGGGGCAAAAACGCACAGTAAAAACTTTTTTAGCTATAATATTAGAAGCAAGAAGTCGGTAAAAGAATCAGTTGGACCGCTAGATGACCAAGGGATAAAAGGGGCACTCGGGGAAGACAAAGCCATAATAGAGAGATTAAATGAATTCTTTCCTTCGGTCTTCACTGAAGAAGATTTGGGAGAGATACTGGTGCCAGAATGGTATTCATAGTTGACGAGTCAGAGAAACTGAATGAAATCTCTGTAAACCTGGAAGATGTAATGGCGCAATTTGACAAATTGAAGAGTAGCAAATCGCCTGGACTGGATGGTATTCAACCCAGAGTATTGATAGAATTGAAAAATGAACTTGCAGAACTATTGTTAGTAATATGTAATTTATCTTTAAAATCAATCATGTTTTCCAGAAGATTGGAGGGTGGCCATTGTAATGCCGATTTTTAAAAAAGGTTCCATAGGTGATCCTAGAAATTATAGACTGGTGAGCTTGACGTAAGTGCCTGTCAGAATGATAGAGACTATTATAAAGAGCTAAATTACAGAGTATATTCAAAAGTATGGATTAATGAGACAAAACCAACATGAATTTAGTGAAGGGAAATCTTCCCTTACCAATCTACTACATTTCTTTGAAGGGGTGAGCAAACGTGGATAAAGGCGAGCCGGTTGATATTGTGCATCTGGATTTTCAAAAGGCATTTGACAAACTAATTCATGAAAGACTCCAGAGGAAATTAGAGAGTCATGGGATAGAAGATGGTGTTTTATTGTGGATTAAAAACTTGTTAAAAGATAGAAAACAGAGAGTAGGTTTAAATGGTCAGTATTCTCAATGCAGAAGGGTAGATAGTGGCAGGGCCGCCCCCACTGCCGCCCCCCCTCAGGACGTCAGACGCATAGAAGCCCTGCAGAGTACAGCGAAGATCAGCTGAAAGGAGCGCGTCTGTGTGGGCCGCGCACGCCGGAGTCAGAAGACAGCACTTCTGCTGGTGGGGGTTCGGGTGGATGGGGCCCGGTGGCGGGTGAGACTGCGGCGCCGGGCCCTCCTGTCCCCCCCTCTCAGCGGCCCTGGATAGTGGGGTTGTGATACTAAAGAATACTGACCCTAGCTCATAACATTCAAAGCTACTGTGATGTAATATATTATTGTTTGGAGAAAAGCCCTCAGAAACCAAAGGCACATCGTCCTTGGTTTTAAACGCTGACACAGAATGTATGCATGTGAAAAGCACTTCGTTTCTATCACTGGGCTAGAAAAACTCCAAGATCTTTTTTCAATTTGACCATGGGACGACCATTCCAAGTTCCTCAGCCATGAAAAGTGCTGACGACAGATGCATCTCTCCTTGGGAGGGGAGCTCATGTAGATGGGCTCCACACTCAGGGAGCCTGGTCCTTTCAGGAAAGAGGTCTGCAGATCAGTCTTCTGGAATTAAGAGCAATCTGGAACGCTCTAAAGGCTTTCAAAGATTGGCTGTCCAACCAAATCATTTTAATTCAGATAGACAGTCAGGTTGCCATGTATTACACCAACAAACAAGGGGCACCGGATCTTGCCCTCTGTGCCAGGAAGCCGTCCAGATGTGGCTTTGGGCCCGCCGTCACGGCATGATCCTCCAAGCCACTTACCTGGCAGGCGTAAACAACAGTCTGGCCAACAGGTTGAGCAGGATAATGCAACCTCACGAGTGGTCACTGAACATGGGTGTAGTCCGCAAGATCTCTCAAGCATGGGGCACCCCCTCGGTGGATTTTTTTTGCCACTCAGATCAATCACAAGGTCCCTCAGTTCTGTTCCAGGCTTCAGGCCCACAACAGACTAGCGTCAGCTGGCTTTCTCCTACATTGGGGGACAGGCCTTCTATATGCGTATCCTCCCATACCTCTAGTAGGGGAAACTTTACTGAAACTCAAGCAAGACTGCAGAACCGAAAAGAGAGGTACTGAATAGGAGGGGAGAGATTAGTAAGCTCGACTCAGGAGAGAGACCTTGGGGTGTTGGTGTTGGGGGATATGAAGGTGAAGAAACAATCCTCAGAAGCTTAGCTGAGATTAGATGACAGAGCCAGTGGTGGGAGGCGGGGCTGGTGGTTGAGAGGCGAGGATAGTGCTGGGCAGACTTATACGGTCTGTCCCAGAGCCGGTGGTTGGGAGGCAGGGATAGTGCTGGGCAGATTTATACGATCTGTGCCCTGAAAATGACAGATACAAATCAAGGTAAGGTATACACAAAAAGTAGCACATATGAGTTTCTCTTGTTGGGCAGACTGGATGGACCATGCAGGTCTTTTTCTGCCGTCATCTACTATGTTACTATGTGACAAGGCGACGGCCATGGCTAGAAGGTTGTTAGGCTGCATAGAGAGGGGTATAACCAGCAGAAGAAAGGAGGTGTTGATGCCCCTCTACAAGTCGTTGGTGAGGCCCCACTTGGAGTATTGTGTTCAGTTTTGGAGGCCGTATCTTGCTAAAGATGTAAAAAGACTGGAAGCGGTGCAAAGAAAAGCTACGAAAATGATATGGGATTTGCGTTGCAAACCGTTCGAGGAGAGACTTGCTGAACTGAACATGTATACCTTGGAGGAAAGGAGAAACAGGGGTGACATGATACAGACGTTGAAATATTTGAAAGGTATTAATCCGCATACGAACCTTTTCCGGAGATGGGAAGGTGGTAGAACTAGTGGACATGAATTGAGGTTGAAGGGGGGCAGACTCAGGAGTAATGTCAGGAAGTATTTTTTTTAACAGAGAGGGTGGTGGATACTTGGAATGCCCTCCCGTGTGAGGTGATGGAGATGAAAACGGTAATGGATATCAAACATGCACGGGATAAGCAAAGGAATCCTGTTTAGACGGAATGGATCTATGGAATCTTAGGGGACATTGGGTGGCGACGTTGGTATTTGGAGAATAAAACCGGTGCAGGGCGGATTTCTACAGTCTGTGCCCTGAGATAGGCAGGGACAAATCAAACTCGGATATACATATAAATTATTACATACCATGCAAAATGAATTTATCTTGTTGGGTAGACTGGATGGACTGTTCAGGTCTTTATCTGCCGTCATTTACTATGTTACTAAATGGTAGACATGAATCATTCATTTACTCCTTCCAAAAATGCAAGGACTAGGTGGCATACATTGAAGCTACTAAGTAGTAAATTTAGAACAAATCGGAGAAAATATTTCTTCACTCAGCATGTAATTAAACTCTGGAATTCGTTGTCAAAGAATGTGGTAAAAGCAGGTTTCTTAGCCAGGTTTTAAAAGGGTTTGGATAATTGGTGTTGGAGGATATGAAGGTGAAGAAACAATCCTCAGAAGCTTAGCTGAGATTAGATGGCAGAGCCGGTGGTGGGAGGCGGGGCTGGTGGTTGAGAGGCGAGGATAGTGCTGGGCAGACTTATACGGTCTGTCCCAGAGCCGGTGGTTGGGAGGCAGGGATAGTGCTGGGCAGACTTATACGGTCTGTGCCCTGAAAATGACAGATACAAATCAAGGTAAGGTATACACAAAAAGTAGCACATATGAGTTTCTCTTGTTGGGCAGACTGGATGGACCATGCAGGTCTTTTTCTGCCGTCACCTACTATGTTACTATGTTCTTAAAAGAAATGTCCATAAGCTGTTATTAATATAGACTTGGCAAAATCCACTACATTTTTTTTTTAGGATAAGCAGCATAAAATCTGTTTTACTCTTGTGGTATATTGCCAGATACTTATAACTTGGATTGGCCACTGCTGGAAATAGGATACTTGGGTTTGATGGACCTTTTGATCTGTCCCAGTATGACAAGACTTATGTTCCTATGTTTTATGCCCCACTAAGTGTGCCTGAAAAGCTCTGCTGTCTAGGATGGAGAAGTGATCCCTAATTGCTCCTGTCCCAATAGTTCCATTGTTCCTTGTGATGCCGCTTGCCCCCAGAGGTATGGTGGAACATACCACCAGAGGTTAAGCAGCAAGAAGCAATTAAGAGATGTCTCATAATTTCCCTGACACACACAAGTTTTGATACCATTTTAACAGCAGCTATATGTCTGGACTTATGCCTCATAAACTGATGTATTTATCTTCACTGTGTAGTATGTGCATTGGTTTTTTGAAAACAGTATAATAAATATAAAACAAATCTTGTAGCTTCAAGTGACCCACTGGGAGAGACCAGTTTATTTAATGATGGAAAACTACCAGAGAAACCAAACTGTTAATCAGATTTAAATTTATTTTAATGTTTATTGAGTTTTATAGGTATACAATGCAAAAGAGAAGTATCAAGTAACAATAACCATAGCAGAGAAAAGAAAAGTGGACTACTGCAGATGCTGCTATTCAAAGAAGTGCTGACATTGCTGGAATAAAATGTCACTCTTAATATACGAATTAAGATGTCAAATGAAATTAAACTTTTAATGCAACTATTACTCTTTAAATGGTAGTCAGTCACACAATGGGTTAATTTATTTATTGTTACATTTGTACCCCACGCTTTCCCACTCATGGCAGGCTCAATGGGGCAGTGGAGGGTTAAGTGGCTTGCCCAGAGTCACAAGGAGCTGCCTGTGCCTGAAGTGGGAATCAAACTCAGTTCCCCAGGACCAAAGTCCACCACCCTAACCACAAGGCCACTCCTCCACTCCATTAATGACAGAAATCCTGTAACAAGCTTCATTGACTTCACTAGCCAGACAAGTCTACTGAAGGATTTGGTGAGAAGTGTTAATGGTTGCTTAAATCAGACCATATTTTGTATCCAGAGTGTACATAGATATAAATTTTCAGTCACTAAACCTACTACAGTTTTACCTGTGCCAGGCTCTATAAAAGCCAACAGTGACGGTTCTCCTGATGTCTATATGTTATCTTGCTTATATAAATACCATTGAATTGCATATAAAGAGGGAACAGTGGGAGTCCAGTGCAAAACAAGCTGGGGGGGGGGGGGTTCTGGGAGTTGTACAAGCGTTGCAGCCGCACAGGACACAAAGGAGGTGAGGTCCAAATTTTCTCCCTGTACATTGTTCTCTTCTTGGCTGTGCAGGGGGGGTGCCAGGGGATGTGTTCCACAAGATGTGATTCTATCGATACGGTCCTAGGGCCAAGGGAAGGTAATAAAAAGCTAAAGGGAAGGGGGGAGTTAGTCTTCTCCCTTCAAGAGAGGAAGTCAAGTCTTGGGGTGAAGTGAGGAATCTGGGGGTCTTGGTGGCTGATGGAAGAGAGAACAGGGGAAAGAGCAGCTTTGATTGATGGATGGGGTAGCCAGAGTGAGCTGAGGCCTTTCTGGGGGTCAACTAGGGAGAGAACTGTGAGGGTTTTGAGACTGGTAGGATTGAAAAAAGACTAGGAGTCATGCCTAGAGAGGGGAAGATATGAGGTTTGGGGAAGGGTATCAAGCCAGAGAGGGGTGTCAAGTCTTATAAATTTCTGCACAAAAATATACAGATTATGTATCTATAAATAGTAACTGTGTTATATCTGTCTTAAGAATTTTTCTGTGCAGAATTCCTCCAGGAGTAATGACATTTTCATGTGCATGTATTTGTAATGTGTAGTGTTAGGATGATACATGGCAGTGTGCAAACTTATTTCCTGACTGCACAATACTTGGAAAGAAAAAATCTTGCTTGGTATATCGTTTCTAAAACACCCTATAGCAAAGTAGTTTGTTTTCTTAGTAACATGAAGATGACTCAGTCTTTCTGGCTTGTGTGTGTTTAACAAAAATAATTTAGGGTGTGGTTCAAGAATCCCCGAAACGAGTATAAGGTTTCAAAACCAATTTGAAATGAACCATGGCACATACAGTACTATAAACAGCATGATGTAGTAATAGTGAGGGTAATTTTTATAATAGGCCATCCAACGTTTGTGGCAGATATAGAAATAATGTGCATACTTAACCTTTTAAAATTGTCCAGGTGACATAGATATGCCATTTATACCTGCTCGGGGCATGCACAAATTTGTAGTTTTATCGTATATGGTTACATACATATTTACTAAAATATATGCATAAGTCCAAACTTATGCATATGTAGGCTGTATGTATAACAGTTTAGGGGCATATACCCCAGGCAATTTTCAAAGAGGTCATTCCTGTGTGTAAAACAGTGTGGCCTTGATAGTGTAAGCACTGCATTAGAATGCTGTGTTAAGCTGCAGCACACAATATTCTAATGCATGCATTAAAATTTTTATTCCCAGTTCAGTAAAATAATGGCATGCAAATTACCATACCATTAAGAAATGTGTGTTGCGAGAAAAAAACAGCACATTCCAGTACAGGAACAGCCATTTGCTACATCAGAGTTAATTTTCTCTCTTTCTGTCAGAATGTAAGTGGGGATTGGATCATGCCCTTACAGGAAGAGAAATATATATATTTCTCCGAGGACAAGCAGGCTGCTTGTTCTCACGACTGGGTTGACGTCCATGGCAGCCCCCACCAACTGGAAGAAAACTTCGCGGGCGGTCCCGCACGCAGGGCGCACCCACCGCGCATGCGCGGCCGTCTTCCCGCCCGTGCGCGACCGTTCCCGCTCAGTTTTTTTCTATTCCACGCTGGAGAGAGACGTGTTACCCGTCAGCCCCGGAAACCGGATTGCGGCCTAGCCGCGGTTTTTCTTTTGTTACGCGTTCGCGTACTTTTTTCTTCGAAAACAAAAAAAAACAAAAAAAGGAGTTGTCCTCGTCGTTCTTAGCCGCGAGGGTGCTTCGTCACGACCTTGTGGCCGCGCAGTCGTTTCTTTTTCGGGTGTGCTTTTCACCGCCACCATAGACGATTTTGACCTCGCCGACGCGATTTTTCCGTTGATGTCCTCGAAGGTCCCGAGCGGATTCAAAAAGTGTGGTCGGTGCGGCCGGCAGATCTCGCAGACCGATACCCACGCTTGGTGTCTCCAGTGCCTCGGCCCGGAGCATAATTCCAAGACGTGCACCTTGTGTCTCGGCTTAAAGAAGCGGACACAGGTGGCGAGGCAAGTTCTACGGGACCGTCTTTTTGGAACTTGCGCCGGCCCTTCGACGTCGACCTCGACGGCATCGGTGTCAATGGCCGGGTCTTCGGTACCGGTACCGATGTCGACGAAATCGGCGCCGACTCTGGTACCGACCCCAGGAGTACAGGTACCTTTGGCCCGCCGGCCTGCCGGTGACGTCGGGGGTGAGCGGCTGCGCAGGCAGTCTGCCCCGGCTACTCCCTCTGCCCAGGGCCATCAGGACCGAACCCTGTCGGATCCGATTCCTCGAGGCCGGGGGGGTTCCACCTCCTCGTCCCTTCCGCCGAGCGCCGATGACGGGCATTGAAAGAAAGCAAAGAAGCACCGTCATCGGTCACCCACGGCGCACGGGACTGCCAGCTCCGGTACTTCAAGGGACGACTCGACGCCCAGGAAGCGGCAGTGTCGGGAGGAGCGTTCCCCTTCGGTTGAAGAGGTGTCGCTGCGTCAGTCCGCAGGTACCTCGGTACCGTCTCCTGGACCCGAGCAGCTTCCGGCACTGGCACCCACACCGGCCCCCCTGCCTTTCCCGACAGCGGGCCTTGACGAGTGCCTCCGAGCCATCCTTCCCGGAATCCTGGAAGGGCTGATGCGCCAGGCTCTGCCGGTACCGGGGGTGCTTGCGCCCCCGGCGCTGTTGCTGGAGGCACCGGTGTGCTCTGGCCCGATGCCGAGGACGCCGACGCCGCTTGCGGCACATGTGTCGACCGTCACGCAGGTGGAGTCCCCGTCGATGGAGGGAGCTTCGTCTACCGCTCGACACCATCATCGAGGACGTGGTTCCTCGCAGTCGAGACGGGCCCGGTTGAGGACTGAGCTGAGAGAGCTCGTGTCCGACACCGAGGAGGAGGCCTCGTGGGGGGAGGAGGCGGACCCCAGATATTTCTCCTCAGAGGAGTCTGGGCCTTCCCTCTGACCCTACTCCTTCACCGGAGAGGAAGCTCTCGCCTCCTGAGAGCCTCTCCTTTGCCTCTTTTGTCAGGGATATGTCCATCTGCATTCCCTTTCCCGTGGTTACTGTGGATGAGCCGAGGGCGGAGATGCTCGAAGTCCTCGACTATCCATCACCACCTAGAGAGTCTTCCACGGTACCGTTGCACAGTGTCCTTAAGGAGACGCTGCTTCGGAACTGGTTGAAGCCACTATCTAATCCCACCATCCCCAAGAAAGCGGAGTCCCAATACAGGATCCACTCAGACCCAGAGTTGATGCGGCCTCAATTGCCCCATGACTCGGCGATCGTGGACTCTGCTCTCAAGAGAGCACGGAGTTCGAGGGATACCGCCTCAGCGCCCCCTGGGCGGGAGTCTCGCACTCTGGACTCGTTTGGGAGGAAGGCCTACCAATCTTTCATGCTCGTGACCCGCATCCAATCATACCAGCTCTACACGAGCATCCACATGCGGAACAATGTGAGGCAACTGGCGGACCTGGTCGACAAGCTCCCTCCGGAGCAGTCCAGGCCTTTTCAGGAGGTGGTCAGGCAGCTGAAGGCGTGCAGAAAGTTCCTGTCCAGGGGTATCTATGACACCTGTAATGTGGCATCTCGAGCTGCGGCCCAAGGTATAGTGATGCGCAGACTCTCATGGCTGCGTGCCTTTGACCTGGACAACTGCACCCAGCAGCGGCTGGCGGATGTCCCTTGCCAGGGGGATAACATTTTCGGCAAGAAGGTCGAGCAGTTGGTGGACCAACTACACCAGCGGGAAACCGCTCTCAACAAGCTCTCCCACCGGACGCCTTCAGCATCCACCTCTGCAGGTGGACGTTTTTCCCGGACCCGGCAGGCTGCACCCTACGCCTACAGCAAGTGTAGGTACACCCAGCCGGCCCGAAGGCCTCCTCAGGCACAGGGACAGTCCCAGCGCGCTCGTTCCCGTCAACAGCGTGCGCCTAAGCAGCCCCCTGTGCCTCCACAGCAAAAGCAGGGGACAGGCTTTTGACTGGATCCATGGGAACATAGCCGCCATCAAAGTATCCGTACCAGACGACCTGCCAGTTGGGGGGAGGTTGAAAGTTTTTCACCAAAGGTGGCCTCTCATAACCTCCAACCAGTAGGTTCTCCAAATAGTGCGGTGTGGATACACCCTGAATTTGACCTCCACTCCGCCAAATTGCCCACCGGGAGCCCAATCCTTCAGTTCCCATCACAAGCAGATACTTGCAGAGGAACTCTCCGCCCTTCTCAGCGCCAATGCGGTCGAGCCCGTGCCACCCGGGCAGGAAGGGCAGGGATTCTATTCCGGGTACTTCCTTGTGGAAAAGAAAACAGGGGGGATGCGCCCCATCCTAGACCTGAGAGGCCTGAACAAATACCTGGTCAAAGAGAAGTTCAGGATGCTTTCCTTGGGCACCCTTCTACCAATGATTCAGAAAGACGATTGGCTATGTTCCCTGGATTTAAAGGACGCTTACACTCACATCCCGATACTGCCAGCTCACAGACAGTATCTCCGATTCCGTCTGGGGACACGGCACTTTCAGTATTGTGTGCTGCCCTTTGGGCTCACCTCTGCACCACGGGTGTTCATGAAGTGTCTTGTGGTGGTTGCGGCGTATCTACGCAAGCTGGGGGTGCACGTGTTCCCGTATCTCGACGATTGGCTGGTCAAGAGCACCTCAGAGGCAGGAGCTCTTCAGTCCATGCAGTGCACTATTCACCTTCTGGAGCTGCTGGGGTTTGTGATAAATTACCCAAAGTCCCATCTCCAGCCAGTCCAATCTCTGGAATTCATAGGAGCTCTGCTGAATTCGCAGATGGCTCAGGCCTTTCTTCCAGAAACGAGGGCGCAGAATCTCCTGTCCCTCGCCTCCCAGACCAGAGCGTCTCAGCAGGTCACAGCTCGGCAGACGTTGAGACTCCTGGGCCATATGGCCTCTACGGTTCATGTGACCCCCATGGCTCGCCTTCACATGAGATCTGCTCAATGGACCCTAGCTTCCCAGTGGTGTCAAGCCACCGGGAATCTAGAAGATGTCATCCGCCTGTCCGTCAGTTGCTGCAATTCGCTGCACTGGTGGACCATTCGGACCAATTTGACCCTGGGACGTCCATTCCAAATTCCGCAGCCCACGAAAGTGCTAACGATGGATGCATCTCGCCTAGGGTGGGGAGCTCATGTCGATGGGCTCCACACCCAGGGAGTGTGGTCCCTCCAGGAACAAGATCTTCAGATCAACCTCCTGGAACTCCGAGCGGTCTGGAACGCACTGAAGGCCTTCAGGGATCGGCTGTCCTACCAAATCATCCAAATTCGGGCAGACAACCAGGTTGCAATGTATTACATCAACAAGCAGGGGGGCACCGGATCTCGCCCCCCTGTGTCAGGAAGCCATCAGGATGTGGCGTTGGGCTCGCCAGTTTGGCATGCTTCTCCAAGCCACATACCTGGCAGGCGTAAACAACAGTCTGGCCGACAGACTGAGCAGAGTCCTGCAACCGCACGAGTGGTCGCTCCATTCCAGAGTAGTACGCAAGATCTTCCGAGAGTGGGGCACCCCCTCGGTGGACCTTTTCACTTCTCAGACCAACCACAAGCTGCCTCTGTTCTGTTCCAGACTACAGGCACACGGCAGACTGGCGTCGGATGCCTTTCTCCTCCATTGGGGGAACGGCCTCCTGTATGCTTATCCTCCATACCTTTGGTGGGGAAGACCTTACTGAAGCTCAAGCAAGACCACGGCACCATGATTCTGATAGCGCCTTTTTGGCCCGGTCAGATCTGGTTCCCTCTACTTCTGGAGTTGTCCTCCGAAGAACCGTGGAGATTGGAGTGTTTTCCGACTCTCATTTCGCAGAACGACGGAGCGCTTCTGCACCCCAACCTTCAGTCTCTGGCTCTCACGGCCTGGATGTTGAGGGCGTAGATTTTGCTTCGTTGGGTTTGTCTGAGGGTGTCTCCCGTGTCTTGCTTGCCTCTAGAAAGGATTCCACTAAAAACAGTTACTTTTTCAAGTGGAGGAGGTTTGTCGTTTGGTGTGAGAGCAAGGCCATAGAACCTCGTTCTTGTCCTGCACAGAACCTGCTTGAATACCTTCTGCACTTATCGGAGTCTGGTCTCAAGACCAACTCAGTAAGGAATCACCTTAGCGCGATTAGTGCTTACCATTATCGTGTAGAGGGTAAAGCCATCTCTGGAGAGCCTTTAGTCATTCGATTCATGAGAGGCTTGCTTTTGTCAAGGCCCCCTGTCAAGCCTCCTGCAGTGTCATGGGATCTCAACGTCGTCCTCACCCAGCTGATGAAGCCTCCTTTTGAGCCACTGAATTCTTGCCATCTGAAGTACTTGACCTGGAAGGTCATTTTCTTGGTGGCAGTTACTTCAGCTCGTAGAGTCAGTGAGCTGCAGGCCCTGGTAGCTCATGCTCCTTATACCAAATTTCATCACAACAGAGTAGTACTCCGCACTCACCCTAAGTTCCTGCCAAAGGTGGTGTCGGAGTTCCATCTTTAACCAGTTAATTGTCTTGCCAACATTCTTTCCCAGACCGCATACCCGCCCTGCTGAACGTCAGTTGCACACATTGGACTGCAAGCGAGCGTTGGCCTTCTATCTGGAGCGGGGACAGCCCCACAGGCAGTCCGCCCAATTGTTTATTTCTTTTGACCCCAATAGGAAGGGGGTCGCTGTCGGAAAACGCACCATATCCAATTGGCTAGCAGATTGCATTTCCTTCACTTACGCCCAGGCTGGGCTGGCTCTTGAGGGTCATGTCACGGCTCATAGTGTTCGAGCCAAGGCAGCGTCGGTGGCCCACTTGAAGTCAGCCACCATTGAAGAGATTTGCAAGGCTGCGACATGGTCATCGGTCCACACATTCACATCACATTACTGCCTCCAGCAGGATACCCGACGCGACAGTCTGTTCGGGCAGTCGATGCTGCAGAATCTGTTTCAGGTTTGAATCCAACTCCACCCTCCAGGACCCGATTTATTATGTTCAGGCTGCACTCTGTTAGTTGTTCTTTGTAGGTCAATTTCTGTTATGTCCTCGCCGTTGCGAGGTTCAATTGACCTGGGTTCTTGTTTTGAGTGAGCCTGAGAGCTAGGGATACCCCAGTCGTGAGAACAAGCAGCCTGCTTGTCCTCGGAGAAAGTGAATGATACATACCTGTAGCAGGTGTTCTCCGAGGACAGCAGGCTGATTGTTCTCACCTACCCTCCCTCCTCCCCTTTGGAGTTGCGTTTTACTCATTCCTTTGCTTGTCATTCAACTGAGCGGGAACGGTCGAGCACGGGCGGGAAGACGGCCGCGCATGCGCGGTGGGCGTGCCCTGCGTGCGGGACCACCCGCGAAGTTTTCTTCCGGTTGGTGGGGGCTGCCGTGGACGTCAAACCAGTCGTGAGAACAATCAGCCTGCTGTCCTCGGAGAACACCTGCTACAGGTATGTATCATTCGCTGTCTCTCTTCCTGTCAGGGCATGAATCAACCTCTGCTCACATTCTGAAAAACTCCTTAGACCTTTCTCTCCCCCCCCCCCCCCCCCCATGTACCCCACAACAGGTCTGTGGTGGCCCAAAGGACCCTGGACATTCTGACACTCTGTCCCTTCCAGCTTGACCCTCCTGACCTGTCCTTCCCCCAGTTCCACGGAAAATTCCTAGTGGCTGAAATGATCCCTGGTTGTCACTCCAAAGGTATCCCTGCTGGCCCATGGTCCCCTACTCCCCTCTCCTGAAACCTCCAAAAATACCCTGAGGCCCAAGTTGACCCCCAGTATCCTCCCAGAACCCTCAAAGCTCACCTTCAGGGTTGGTTGGTTGGTTGGAAGGAAGGAATGATGCCTACTCGCGCCTTCCTTCATGCTGCCATCTTAGAATCAATCTGCCAAATAAGGGAATTGTTGCTTTATTTGGTAGCCTGATCCCACTTGGTGTACCTTGACACAGCCATTTTTTAAGACAGCATTTCTTCCTAGATTGAACGTTGTGGAAATCAACACTAGGACAGGTATTTGAGTGTGGTGCCTTCATTGTCATAATAGGCTTGTCTAGTCCAATGCAGGGTTTAGATTTTAAAAGTGGAAGGTGTTGGCACCTTTTTCTGTCATGTTCACTTTTATTTGTTCCATGGAACCTGAGTAGAGTATTTCTCAATTTTCAACCTCCTTATTGCTGCCTCTATTTTAGAAATCTCATTCAAAATATTATCCATCCTTATGCATAATGGAGTAAATTCTATGAGTGGTGCCTAAAAATTGGCACCAAAACGTTTACATGCTGAGCGCTATTTTATAAAGGGTACGCGTCCTTTATAAAATAGCGCTTGGAGCATAAACTGTGCCTAACCTTAGGCACCAACAGTTACCCTGCTAAAAGTAGGTGTAAATGCTGGTGCCTAAATTAGGTGCGGTTCAGCTGAATTCTGGATTTATACACGTAAAAGGCACCAATTGGCTTGCTAAGCAATTAAGTTGCTGTTTATAGAATCCAGGGGAATAAGCTCAACAGGTTGCATATATGAGAAATCCAAAATGATGCCTTTTTTATGAGCACAAAACAGGCACCTAGATTCAGTCCCAATAACATGCTTTGAGGCAGGTGTTTGTGTGTGTGCTCTACACTTGTGTTTGCATAGTTTATCAAATATTCACATGCATCACAATTCTGCTCAAAATGTGCCGCTGAAATGCTTGCATTCGGTACATGTATAAGCATGTGCTATCTTGCAGTTGTATAGGAGGCCTTTTCCACAGATAAGCAAGCTTTACAAACAGAAAAACGTTTCATGCCCCAATATAAATAAAGACAAGCTTTTAGGGCCCTGCTTACAAAGATGCACTAGCATTTTTAGCGTGTGCTAACCGTGTAGATGCCCATAATATTCCTATGGGCATCTACACGGTTAGCACATGCTAATTTTTAGCGCACCTTTATAAATAGGGCCCTTAGTGTTTACGTTGAATTAAAAAAAAAAAAAGAAAGAAAGAAATGGAAACAAGGATGACTTATTTGTAGCTGTTTATCTCATGTTAGTGGCCTACAACTCTTACCAAGTGTATGCCATTTCCACAGCCGTTCGATCCATTTAATCACTTCTCAATCCTAATTTTTTAAAAATCCCTTTAATGTAAATTCTAAAGCATTTAAGGGCCCTTTTACTAAGGCACGGGAAGCGTGCGCCCTATTGGCACTACCACCAGGTGAGTGTGTGCACTCGGCGGTAATTGAGTTTGGTGTGCACCATATCCCGTGGTAGAAAATAGTTTTCTATTTTCTACCATGGGGGGCATTCTCAGCGGTAGTCAGCAGTTGGGCACGCTGCATGGTTACCGTGCAGGTAGCATGTGAGCCCTTACCACTAGGTCAGTGGGTGGCGGTAAGGACTCAGTCCGTAAATAGGCACACGTTAGTTTTAATTTCAGCGCATGCCCTTTTCCCAGCCCATTAAAAAAAAAAGCCCTTTTCACAGTTGTGGTAAAACAAAATGGCCCAGCACGTGCCCAGAACATGCGCCCACACTACCGTAGGCCACATTTTACCACTGCCTAGTAAAAAGACCCCTTAACCTTTCAATATCCCTTGGTTATATTAAAAAATATACTTCACTGTTTGTCTATAAGGCATCACCAGCCTCTCTTTTTGCTGCTACAGATTAACCAGCTAAATCTCTGTAAGTCTTCTCTATGTATTGATTTGTTTAATTATATTTCATAGAGTAATATGTAGGCACGTTTAGCTAACAGAGTAACATTTTGGACCCAGCACTGTTTGTTGTGTGCTTTACCTATGAACTGTTCCTCAAGCTGCTACAAGAACTAGAGAGCATGATCATAGCAGATTTTAGAATCTGAACAAAACAGAAACTAACTTACCAACATTGTTTTGTAATCCATTTAATAGGAAATAATTTGAGGAACACCATTGTAATATTACATAGCTTGATTTGGAGAAGGAATTTTTATAATAGATTTTTTCTATGAAATTGTACATGCCTTTTAAAGACAGAACAGGGACTCAGCTGCCTCCTTTCCATTTTCTTTTAAACTGTCAAAATTATTGTGCTAAACCTACAGTGAGGTACATATCCTTATTAAAGGATATTTGCATAAATGAGCCCCACTATATTTTACGCCTTGATAATAATAGCCTGGGGAGGTCTTGGCATTGCAAAGGAAACAAATGCTGATAATCTTTCTTTAAAAAAAATCCTAATAATACCAGTGCAGCAGCTGCACTATTGTCTGAGCAGGATCTTTGTGTGATGTCTCTGGAGGGAGCAAATCTAAAACTCTAATTATGTGACTCGGGAATTGTTTGTACAGATTTTCTTATGATATGCTGGACAGGCAAGGTGCATGGAAATTTGCACTCTGAAACTAGCTGAAATTTGGGGGATATATAGGACGATGTGAGTGATGGCATTGTTGAGGGTGACCTGCTTCCAACAAAGATAATTAATATTTACAAAATTAAAACTGCAGTGTTAGAATCTTCAACAGCCATTTTTGTGACTATTTATTCTACTCCAGCAAGCGTGTATATATATATAAAATTATATATGGATACTTTTTGGGGGATTAAAGGTGTGTATTTTTCTTACACACAGTTTTACAAGTCTTCTTACTTTTCAGTAGTATGTACTAAATGAATGAGTTATATGTACTGGTGTAATGTCTTCACAGCAGGGAATAATTTTGAAAAAATATATATTTTTATTTATAAAACCAATAAGGTTAAAAAAAATTCACAACCCTGAAGGAAATTTTTTATTTTATTTTTATTTGTTACATTTGTATCCCACATTTTCCCACCTATTTGCAGGCTCAGTGTGGCTTACATTGTACCATAGAGGCGATCGCCAATACTGGTATGAACAAATACAGAGTGAGGTTGTGGTAAAGTAGAGGTCATGTGTGACAGACACATTGGGGAATCATACGAGGAAGAGTTAAGCTATGTCCAATACGAGTTTTGGTTTTGTTGTGTTGCAGGGTTAAGGCATTTAAGTTGGATCGTTAGGGTATGCCTTATTGAACAGGTTGGTTTTTAGTAGTTTCTGGAAGTTTTGGTGGTCATATGTTGTTTTCACGGTGTTTGGCAATGCGTTCCATAAGTACATAAGTATTGCCATACTGGGAAAAACCAAAGGTCCATCGAGCCCAGCATCCTGTTTCCAACAGTGGCTAATCCAGGTCACAAATATCTGGCAAGATCCCAAAAATGTACAAAACATTTTATACTGCTTATCCCAGAAATAGTGGATTTTCCCCAAGTCCATTTAATAACGGTCTATGGACTTTTCCTTTAGGAAGCCGTCCAAACCTTTTTTAAACTCCGCTAAGCTAACCGCCTTTACCACATTCTCTGGCAACAAATTCCAGAGTTTAATTACATGTTGAGTGAAGAAACATTTTCTCCGATTCGTTTTAAATTTACTACATTGTAGCTTCATAGCATGCCCCCTAGTCCTAGTATTTTTGGAAAGCGTGAACAGACGCTTCACATCTACCCATTCAACTCCACTCATTTTATAGACCTCTATCATATCTCAATTCCACTCATTATTTTATAGACCTCTATCATATCTCCCCTCAGCCGCCTTTTCTCCAAGCTGAAGAGCCCTAGCCGCTTTAACCTTTCCTCATAGGGAAGTCGTCCCATCCCCTTTATCATTTTTATCGCCCTTCTCTGTTCCTTTTCTAATTCCACTATATCTTTTTTGAGATGCGGCGACCAGAATTGAACACAATGTTCGAGTTGCGGTCACACCATGGAGTGATACAAAGGCATTATAACATCCTCATTTTTGTTTTCCATTCCTTTCCTAATAATACCTAACATTCTATTTGCTTTCTTAGCCGCAGCAGCACACTGAGCAGAAGGTTTCAACATATCATCGACGACGACACCTAGATCCCTTTCTTGGTCCATGACTCCTAACGTGGAACCTTGCATGACATAGCTATAATTCGGGTTCCTCTTTCCCACATGCATCACTTTGCACTTGTTCACATTAAACGTCATCTGCCATTTAAACACCCAGTCTCCATAGTTACGTGCTTATATAGGAGAACCTGGATGAGTAGGTTGATTTGTATTTGAGTCCTTTGCAGCTTGGGTGGTGGAGATTTAGATATGTTCATGATGATCTTGATGTGTTTTAAAAATTATAATTTTAATTTATAAATGAAAATTATTGGTTTGGATCATAACTTTACTGTAATCTCTTCTTTAATAAGAAGACAATATTTGTAGGGTTAAAAGGCTGTGCTTGGCGGCGGCCAAAACAGTAATAGCGGCACACTGGAAACATGTGGGACCCTCGATACAAAGTTGGACAGTGAAACTTAAAATGCTGATGGATCTCGAGAAGTTAACAGATCGAAAGGATGGTCGATACAACGCGAAAGCGAAGGAATGGCTAGCTTTTGATATTATACTTGACACAGAGACTGAAGGGGAGAGTAAGGGACATGAAACCATACGTGAGGGAGAGCGGGAGGGGCGAGGGGGGGATAGGAGGGGATGTTTAATGAAGAAAGTACATGTTAGACAAGTGTGTCATTGTAATGAACAAGTTTAAATACAGTTGTACAAGTTGAGGTTTATTAATATATTATGTGTATGGTTACAGAACAAAAAATTGAATAAAAAATATTTCAAATTAAAAAAAAAGAAGACAATATTTGTTCTCCATGCACAAGCAGAATGAATCAGCAACACATGTGAGTGATACTGAGAACAGAATGGTTTGCTAGCAGAGCTAAAAAGGACTAGAAGGGCTTTCTACTCCATTTTCAGCCCAGTTCTGCTCATCCATACATTTTCTTTGAACAGCTAAGACTGAGTCAGATACACAAGTGGATGGCATCTGATGGCATCCAAGTGGCAGATGAAATTTAATGTGGACAAATGCAAAGTGATGCACATTGGGGAAAATAGTCCAAATTATAGTTATCTGATGCTAGGGTACTCTTTAGGTGTCAGAACCCAAGAAAAAGACAGGTGTCATTGCAGACAATACGCTGAAATTTTCTGTCTAGTGTGCGGTGGCAGCCAAAAAAGCAAACAGGATGCTAGGAAGTACTAGGAAAGGGGTGGTAAATAAG
The DNA here is from genome assembly GCF_901765095.1 of Microcaecilia unicolor. Lineage (NCBI taxonomy): Eukaryota > Metazoa > Chordata > Amphibia > Gymnophiona > Siphonopidae > Microcaecilia > Microcaecilia unicolor. The sequence goes on along the minus strand of NC_044032.1, from coordinate 612,213,456 downwards.
ACTAAGAATACTATAATGCCTCTTTATATGGTGTGACCTCACCTTGAGTATTGCGTTCAATTTTAGTTGCTGTATCTCAAAAAAATATTTAGCAGGATTAGAAAAGTTTCAAAGAAGGGCAACCAAAATGATAAAGGGGATGGAATTCCTCTTATATGAGGAAAGGCTAAAGCGGTTATGGCTTTTTAGCTTGGAAAAGAGACGGCTGAGGGGAGATATAATTAAGGTCTACAAAATCCTGAGTGGTGTAGAACAGACAAAAGTGAATAGATTTTTACTGTTTCAAAAAATACAAAGACTAGGTGATACTCAATGAAGTTACATGGAAATTCTTTTAAAATAAATAGGAGAAAATATTTTTTCACTCAATGAATAGTTAAGCTCTGGAACTCTTTGCCAGAGGATGTAGTTACAGTGGTTAGCGTATCTGGGTTTGAAAAAGGTTTGGACAAGTTCTTAGAGGAAAAGTCCATAGTTTGCTATTGAGATAGACATAGGGAATCATTGAATGTTGCTACTATTTGGATTTCTGCCAGGTACTTGTGATCTGTATTGGCCACTGTTGAAAACGGGATACTGGGCTGGATGGATTATTGGTCTGACCCAGTGTGGCTATTCTGTTTTTATGATGGCACCAGGGCACAGGACAACGCACCCAGAGCTCAGAACTATTGTGAAGTTCCTAGCATGCGTGGCCTTTCCCGTGCACAACTATACCCTCATCTTTATTTTTTCGCTCTGTTGAATGGGTGCTTAAACAAAACTTTCCTGTTTTCATGTCTATTTGTGTGTAAAGTCTTTCATTTTTCTCCTTTCCCTAAAAAAAACATATTTTAAAAAGTTACTCCATTTATTGTGTTAGTTTGTTTTCTTCTGTGAAGATGTCACAAGTGAATTTGGGGGCCTTGCTCACAGTGTGGGAGAAAGATCCAGAGCTTTTATTTTTATTAAAAAATTTCTAATCCGCTTACAACTAGGCGGATCAGAAATCAATATACATAATAAAATTAGACACTAAAACAATAACCATCCACTCCAGATGCCTAGTTTGTCTGGGTTCAGGGTATAATCAAGCTCACTGCATAGCATTGTAGCAGGATCTGTCTGCAAGCCTAGAAGGATCACCTGAATCAGCTTCTCAGTCCCTATAAGGTAGAGAAGCAGTTCCTGCTTGCTCGGGAGAATAGGCTGACATCCTCTGCATAGAGATGGAATGACTCTGTGCAATTGCATCAATTTATCCTTTTTGGCAGAAGTTGCCTTTCAGGCTTGTTTTCGAAAGTGAAGGGCGCCCATCTTTAGACACAAATTGGGAGATGGGCGTCCTTCTCCCAGGGTTGCCCAAATCGTCATAATTGAAAGCCAATTTTGGGCGTCCGCAACTGCTTTCCGTCGCGGGGATGACCAAAGTTCCCGGGGGCGTGTCGGAAGCATAGCGAAGGCGGGACTGGGGCGTGCTTAACACGAGTGTCCTCAGCCAATAATGGAAAAAAGAAGGGTGTCCCTGACGAGCCCTTGGCTGACTTTACTTGGTCCATTTTTTTCTTGAGACCAAGCCTCAAAAAGGTGCCCGAACTGACCAGATGACCACTGGAGGGAATCGGGGATGACCTCCCCTTACTCCTCCAATGGTCACTAACCCCCTCCCACCATTAAAAAAAAATTTTTTAATATTTTTTCCAGCCTCTATGCCAGCCTCAAATGTCATACCCAGCTCCATGACAGCAGCATGCAGGTCCCTGGAGCAGTTTTAGTGGTGGGTGCAGTGCACTTCAGGCAGGCGGACCCAGGCCCATCCCCCCCTACCTGTTACACTTGTGGTGGTAAATGTGAGCCCTTCAAAACCCACCAGAAACCCATGTACCCACATGTAGGTGCTCCCCTTCACCCCTTAGGGCTATGGTAGTGTTGTATAGTTGTGGGTAGGGGGTTTTGGGGGGGACTCAGCACCCAAGGTAAGGGAGCTATGCACCTGGGAGCAATTTGTGAAGTCCACTGTAGTACCCCCTAGGGTGCCCGGTTGGTGTCCTGGCATGTGAGGGGGACCAGTGCACTACGAATGCTGGCTCCTCCCACCACCAAATGGCTTGGATTTGGTCATTTCTGAGATGGGCGTCCTCGGTTTCTGTTATCGCTGAAAACCGGGGACAACCATCTCTAAAGACGACCATCTCTAAGGTCGACCTAAATGTTAAGATTTGGACATCCCTGACCGTATTATCGAAACGAACGATGGACGCCCATCTTGTTTCGATAATACAGGTTTTCCGGCCCCTTCCCGAGGACATCCTGCAAGGACGCCCTCAGGAAAACTCGGGCGCCCTTTTCGATTATGCCCCTCTTTATGTCCCTGTTTAGTTGAATCCATCTCCAAGGAGCAGCACTAGGAATCTTCAAAATTTCCTTGTAGGTTTCCAGCTATAGAGCATAATCTTTTTCTGCATGCTCACAGAGGCCTGCGCTGAAGGCATCCTCAAATTTCTTCCAGTATGGTTAAAATATACATACACCTCTGCACAGCTGATTCTCAAAGTGAACATATTCCAAACACTGTAATGAAAATAAAATGATTTTTTTTCTACCTTTGTTGTCTGGTGACTGTTTTTCTGATCATGCTGGCCCAGTATCCGATTCTGCTGCTATCTGTCCTCTTAACTCCGTTTCCAGGGCTTCCTTTCCATTTATTTCTTTCCTCCTTTCTTCTTCATTTCTGGTCCTCAGCTTCTGCCTATTTTCTTCATCCATGTGCAGTTTTTCTCCTCTCTTCCTTTTCCCTCATCTCATCTCCTTCCTCACTCTTCTCTTCCCTCCATCCATGTCCAGCATTTCTTCTCTCTCCCCTCCTCTCCCCTGCCCTGCATGCACCCATACCCAGCGACCCTCCTCTGCCCTGCCCTGCATGCACCCAGATGTCTAGCAGTGACCCTCTTCTCCCCTGCATGCACCCATGTGCAGCAGTGACCCTCCTTTCCCCTGCCCTGCATGCACCCATGTCCAGAAGTGTACCCTCCTCTCCCCTGGCCTGCATGCACCCATGTCCAGCAGTGACCCTCCTCTCCCCTGCCCTGCAGGCACCCAAATGTCCAGCAGTGACCCTTCTCTCCCCTGCATGCACCCATGTCCAGCAGTGTACCCTCTTCTCCCCTGCCCTGCATGCACCCATACCCAGCGACCCTCCTCTGCCCTTCTCTGCATGCACCCAGATGTCCAGCAGTGACCCTTCTCTCCCCTGCATGCACCCATGTCCAGCAGTGTACCCTCCTCTCCCCTGCCCTGCATGCACCCATGTCCAGCAGTGACCCTCCTCTCCCCTGCCCTGCATGCACCCATACCCAGCGACCCTCCTCAGCCCTGCCCTGCATGCACCCAGATGTCCAGCAGTGACCCATCTCTCTCCTGCATGCACCCATGTCCAGCAGTGGCCCTCCTTTCCCCTGTCCTGCATGCACCCATGTCCAGCAGTGTACCCTCCTCTCCCCTGCCCTGCATGCACCCATGTCCAGCAGTGTACCCTCCTCTCCCCTGCCCTGCATGCACCCATGTCCAGCAGTGACCCTCCTCTCCCCTGCCCTGCATGCACCCATGTCCAGCAGTGTACCCTCCATCCACCCATGCCCAGCAGCGACTCTGTTTTCCCCCCTGCCACCCCCTCCTGAGTTGTTTTATGAAATTCTTCTTCTCCTCTCTCCCGATCCGGTCCCTCACCGCACGCCCGCTTGTTTTTTAAATTCTTCGCTTCCAGCGCCGAGTCGCCGACTGTCCTGAGTCCTCCCTTGCCGATTCGCGCTTCAATTAGCTTTCAAAGGCCAAAACCTCTTTCCTCAGGTCAGGACAGTATACTGCTGTTATGGTATTCTGTTCTGACACAAGAAAGGAGGGTTTGGTCTCCAAACATTAGTCAAAAATGTATTAAAATTAGTCCAGTAAACATACTTCCATTTTCTGTATTTATTAACACAGCTACCACACTACTTTATCCTAAACTAAAAATAAAATTCATTTTTTTCCTACCTTTGTGGTCTGGCCGTTTACTGTTTCTAATTGTGTTGGTCCCAGTCTCTTGTTTCTTCTTTCCTCAATCTTTAACTTTGCCCCCTTTCCATCCAGCGTCTACCCCCTCTCTCCTCTTTTCCATCCAGCATCTGCCCCCTCTCTTCCCTCTTTCCATCCAGCATCTATTTTGTCCATCCATGTGTAGTTTTTCTCCTCTTTTCCCTTTCCCTCATCTCTGTCAGTATGCATCTCCCTCCTCTTTCTTCACTCCCCTCTATCCATATGCAACTCCTTCCTCTCTCTTCCCTCTCTTCCATCCATGTCTACCATTTTTCCTCTCTCCGCCCCTCCATCCATGTTCATCTCACTTCCTCTCTTCCCTGCCCTCCATCCATGTCCAGCATTTTTCCTCTCTCCCCTCCATCCATGTTTATCTCCTCCTCTCTTCCCTGCCCTCCATCCATGTCCAGCATTTTTCCTCTCTCCCCTCCATCCATGTTTATCTCCTCCTGTCTTTCCTCCCCTCCATCCATGTCCAGCATTTCTCCTGCCCTCCCCTGCATCCATGTACAGCAGCTCTCCTCTCTCCCTGGCATCCATGTTCAGCAACTCTCCTCTCTCTCCCCTGCCCTACCCTGCATCCATTTCCAGCAACTCTCTCTCCCCTTCCCTCCCCTGCATCCATTTCTAGCAACTCTCCTCTCTCCCCTGCCCTCTCCTGCATCTATGTCCAGCAACCCTCCTCTCTCCCCTGCATCCATGTTCAGCAACTCTCTTCTCTCCCCTGCCCACCCCTGTATCCATGTTCAGCAACTCTCCTCTCTCCCCTGTATCCATGTTCAGCAACTCTCCTCTCTCCCCTGCCCCATGCCCTCCCCTGTATCCATGTTCAGCAACTCTCCTCTCTCCCTTGCCCTGCATCCATGTTCAGCGATTTCTCCCCTCTTCCCTGCCCTACCTCTTAAAACTAATTTTACCTGACTGAACGGCAGTGAAAGAAGCAGAGTACAGCCGGCTCTGACTTCACCTTTCTCCTTCCCTCTCAGTTGTGGTCCTGCCCTCATTTCCTGTTTACGTTGAGAGGGAAGGAGAAAGGTGAAGACGGAGCCGGCTGTACTCTGCTTCTTTCACTGCCGTTCAGTCAGGTAAAATTAGTTTTAAGTCCTGGCTGAGCGGCAGGAAAGCAAGGAGGGCAGGTCCTCGTGCACCCACAGCACCCACGGAGTCGGCACCTATGTTCTAAGTATATTTATTTATTAGGATTTATTTACCGCCTTTTTGAAGGAATTCACTCAAGGCTGTGTAAAGTAACAGTAGATCAAGCATGAGCAATAGGCAGTTACAGCAGTAAAAATATTCAACTAACAATACAAAGTATGGCATGGTATACTATTTGCAATATTCCACCAAAAAATACTTGGGAAAAATTAAACTAAATAACCATTCATACATATAATCGTTAATATAATTATTTAAATTTTAGATTGTGCTCAGTCCATATCCATTACACCCATAGCGTTCCCAGGGAAAGCATGTAGTAGTGTTTAGATGGAACCATCATAGCACATCCCATGCTATGGGTGTTTCCAGCTATTGTGAGTCCCTTTCCCTCTCTCAATCTTATTGGCTGCATGGGAACCAATGGGGAGGTTCCCCTTGGGTATTTGAACAGAGTAAGGTGTAGGGCAGCTGTTTGGTTTGGAGAGTAAGGAGGGTTCCAGACACTACCTGCTCAGGGATAGTACCTGACATTGATGGTAACAATGAATTGGATTTATGTGAGTAATTGAATTTAAGTTTTGAAATTGAAGCTGTATAAATATTTAATTATATTCTAGTATAGGGTGAAAATAATGTTTAGATTATTAATGTAAATTTATGTTTGTAGTTCCCTTTCTGAGGAAGATACTCGAAACTCAGCTTGAGTTAAAGGGAGAAGTGAGATGGTGTTGAAGAGCACGAATGAACTTTTGATGAAATTTTAAATCACCTGCACGAGCACACTGGGTTCCTCAGGGAAGTTATTTTTTTGCTTTTCGTTTTTACATATTCAGGTTTTTTGAGTATGCATTTGTGGTATGTGTAGAATTTAGTGGTAACTATAAGCTGTATGTGATTTATAATTGAGTGTTACTTAAGATTATGATTCATATTATAACTGCAGTTATTTGTTGTGGGGTATAATAAGAATTAACTGTTAATGTATAGTTGATTTAATGAGATCTGTCTTAAAAATTTGAAACATCATTAACTGCAAGTTGTATTACAAGTAACAGTAGGTGTGTGCGCATACATTTTGAGGAGGTGGAACATAGGATGTGCTATGATGGTTCCATCTAAACACTACTACATGCTTTCCCTGGGAACGCTATGGGTGTAATGGATATGGACTGAGCACAATCTAAAATTTAAATAATTATATTAACGATTATATGTATGAATGGTTATTTAGTTTAATTTTTCCCAAGTATTTTTTGGTGGAATATTTATATTTGAGGACTTGGGTAGTCTATATGTTTTTTCTTCCGGTTGAGTAGAGAGTTTATACTATTTGCAATGTCAACACAATAGGTAATAGAACATTGTAATTGCTAGTGAAGGGTAAGGCAAAGTTGTAACATATAGATGGGTAAGAAAGTAGGAAGAGTTAGAAAGTAAGGTGACTGATTTGAAGAAAGTTGCATATGAGGTCAGAGAGATGGTCAAATATTATCACAGCTAGAGTAGGAGTGGATAAACAGGTCCCGCTGCAGTATGTGCAGCCCGAGTCACTCCTTGTGTGTGTGATTGAGACTAACGACTTAGTTACTTCTTCCATTAAAGGCCTGGTTGAAGACCCAAGCCTTCTGTTACTGTTGCGCTTGTGAGCTCCTGTACCCAGCGAAGCACAGATGCGACAAACTCAAACCCAAGCTCCGCAAGGCGGCCGGACAATTCTGAACCTTCACCTGGAGCAACCCCTTCCCCTGGGGGTTGAGCCCCCAGGACCCAGGGCCGACAGGACTTCCAAACACCAGCCAGGAGTAGTGGCACGCCAGGCGCCCGGTCAGAAGTAAGGCAGAGGTCGAGGCTACAGCAAACAAAGCGATGGTCAGGATGCAGGCAATGGTCAAGGCAGGCAGCAAACAAAGAGAAGGTCAGGATTCAGGCAATGGCCAATACAGGCAGCAAACAAAGCGATGGTCAGGATTCAGGCAATGGTCAAGGCAGGCAGCAAACAACGAGAAGGTCAGGATACAGGCAATGGTCAAGACAGGCAGCAAAAAAAGCGATGGTCAGGATTCAGGCAATGGTCAAGGCAGGCAGCAAACAAAGACAAAGTCAGGATACAGGCAGTGGTCAAGACAGGCAGCAAACAAAGCGATGGTCAGGATTCAGGCAATGGTCAAGGCAGGCAGCAAACAAAGAGAAGGTCAGGATACAGGCAATGGTCAAGGCAGAAGCAAACAAAGACAAGGTCGGGATACAGGCAGTGGTCAAGACAGGCAGCAAACAAAGCGATGGTCAGGATTTAGGTCAAATTTGCTAAGACACCAGAAAACAGGAAACACCACAAACTCCACCGAAGTTGAAGCCGAAGCAAAATGATGACAATGTTCTGTTCTTAAGTAGGCCTCCCATCAGAGGATCCTTGCCCCAGCTGCTAGGCGAGGACTCTCATTGGGCACGCCCATGAGGAAGCTTCTCAAGATAGCTGCCTCTCAGGAACAGATACAGATGAACCTCCCAAGATGGCTGCTTCTCAGATGAACCTCTCAAGATGGCTGCCCCTCAGGAACTGATACAGTTGAACCTCTCAAGATGGCCGCTGCCAGGAGTAACAAGGTAGGAGTGTAACACCTTCACCTGCTTCCTGAAGTAGAGATAGTGTTGTGTTAAGCAGAGCCTTTCAGGCAGTGCATTCCAGAGTGTGAACAGGATTCCTTTATGTTTATCCCACGCATATTTGAATTCCGTTACCGTTTTCATCTCCACCACCTCCTGCAGGAGGGCATTCCAAGTATCCACCACTCTCTCCGTGAAAAAATACTTCCTGACGTTTTTCTTCAGTCTGCCCCCCTTCGATCTCCTTTCATGTCCTCTAGTTCTGCCGCCTTCCCATCTACGGAAAAGGTTCGTTTGCGGATTAATACCTTTCAAATATTTGAATGTCTGTATCATATCACCCCTGTTTCTCCTTTCCTCCGGGGTATGCATGTTCAGGTCAGCAAGTCTCTCCTCATACGTCTTGTAACGCAAATCCCATACCATTCTTGTAGCTTTTCTTTGCACCACTTCAATTCTTTTTACATCCTTAGCAAGATTTGGCCTCCAAAACTGAACACAATACTCCAGGTGGGGCCTCACCAACAACTTACACAGGGGCATCAATACCTCCTTTCTTCTGCTGGTCACACCTCCCTCTATACAGCCTAGCAACCTTCTAGCTACGGTCACCGCCTTGTCACACTGTTTTGTCGTCTTCAGATCCTCAGATACTATCACCTCAAGATCCCACTCCCCGTCCGTACATATCAGACTCTCACCGCCTAACACATACGTCTCCCATGGATTTCTACTCCCTAAGTGCAGCATTACTCTGTTACAAATCTTAGTATCATCCACAAAAAGGCAAACTATACCTTCTAACCCTTTGGCAATGTCACTCACAAATGTATTGAACAGAATCGGCCCCAGCACCGATCCCTGAGGCATTCCACTACTCACCTTTCCCTCATCCGAGCGAATTCCATTAACCACCACCCTCTGGCGTCTGTCCATCAACCAGTTCCTAATCCAGTTCACCACGTCGAGTCCTATCTTCAGCCTGTCAAGTTTATTCAAGAGCCTCCTTTGAGGAACCGTGTCAAAAGCTTTGCTGAAATCTAAGTAGATTACGTCTACAGCATATCCATGATTCAGTTCTCCGGTCAACCAGTCAAAGAATTCAGTGAGATTCATTTGGCACGATTTACCTTTGGTAAAACCAAGTTGTCTCGGATCTTGCAACTTATTGGCTTCCAGGAAATTCACTATCCTTTCCTTCAGCATCGCTTCCATTACTTTTCCAATAACCGAAGTGAGGCTTACCGGCCTGTAGTTTCCAGCTTCTTCCCTATCACCACTTTTGTGAAGAGGGACCACATCCGCCGTTCTCCAGTCCCATGGAACCATTGCATAAAACGCAGAACACAGACGCCTCCACTTACATGCGGCATGTTTCGCAATTCGCTGCCTCAGGGTGTGGTCCGATATTCAACTAAAGAATAAAACATACAATCACCCTACTTTAATTGCTATTATTGGTCAGAAAACATTTCTAAACAAGTCACATACCTCAAATGCGTAGCATTTTCTCCAATTGCATCGGTGTCTGCCATCTTTGTGCTTGTTCCACCCATGCGTAATGCTACGTTTTTATAACGCTTCCAGGCTCAGGGCGATAAAAGATCTTAACGCCACCCCACATCGTCATCACGTCTTATTACATTGCTGCTACCCAATCAATTTCTAGATTTAAGCCACCAGGGATCATGGTTCCTAATGTGTAAATCGACCACTGCTCTTTGTAGCTGAGCAAGCTGTCAACATCACCACCCTCTCTCCCAAATTGGATATAATCAATGACACGCCATTTTATGTCTGACCAATCATGTTACTTAGCTAGCCAATGGCTTACAATGGGAGCTGTTACAGTAGCCATGTGAATTCTTGATTTGTGTTCGTTTAATCGTTTTTTCACTGGTCTCGTAGATTTGCCCACACATATTAATTGGCAAGGGCAACATATCATATAAATCACATTGCTACTGTTACAATTGGTATTATGTTGTGCGGTAAAACACCGTATATTACCAGGTACCTGCCAGTCAATACCTTGAATAGTCAGTGTGCACCATTGGCAGATACCACATTGGCAGTGGCCAATGAGATCTTCCTGATTGTGTAAATATTCTACTCGTTTATAAGATAACATTTCACCAATGGATTTACCCCTGCAATAAGCTATTAATAGTCTCTCCTGCAAAGAGGAGTGCACCTGTAAAGCAGACCAGTATTTGTGAATTAAAGATGTCGCTCTAGAACTTCCTATGTACTACACAGCTTAATAAATGATTACTGTATTATATATATTTATTTATATCTTTTTTTTTTTTTCAGACCTTCAGAGGTAGACCCAAAGTCTCTTATTGTTCACCATATCACTATTTATATATGGTGACAGGGTTCATACCCTTCTCATCATCGGTCACTGATGTTTATATATTTATATCGTTCATATATTTTGACAAATTTTTCTATTTTCAACAATCTAAGTATGTATCCATAAGGAAATGAAATGAAATCCTTTTACTTAGCTTTGTAAGTCTTGATATCATGTCAGGCTGAACAGTACAAATCAGTCAGACTTCAATCTAGAAAATAATTTCCATGTATCCTTAAAGCTATATTGCAGTGGTCTGTTACCTTTATGTCTCAAATCGAGTATCCACTATTCAAACCCCGTCAGCCAACATGGCCGCAACGTTTTTTTCAGGCTTTTTAAAGATACGATCAGGTGACTCACCCAGCCAATAGCAGAATCTGTCAAATTAAAGACTGCCATTCAATTTCTCTGTTGAGCCCATTAGGCTCAACAGTGTTCAATTTATAGATCCAGCTTTGCTCCTTTTAATTTAAAATCTGCTCGATGTGACCTCCCTGTGCATCTTTATTGACTGTATCAATAATTCTCCAACGAAGGTCAGCTATAGTATGATGCATTTGTGTCCAGTGTTGGACTAATGGCACTTCATCCGCTTGCGTAGTGATCTTAGATTTGTGCTCGGTTAGCCGAACTTTCACCGGTCTGCTGCTTCTCCCTACATAGACTTTATCGCAGGGGCATTGAATAATGTAAACATTTCTTGTGTTACAATCAGTGTTCCTGTTTGCCTGGATTTTTAGATTAATCTGCGGAGCAGTCCAACGATTCCCTTCTATCGCCAGGGTACACCATTGACAAGAGCCACAGTGACTATGTTTAGCATCTACCATCTTTGTCATTTTATCGGATGTATATTTAATCCCCCCACATTTTTCCACATTGTAAAGCTGTAATAGGGTGGTCAGAAAAACACGCGTCCAGTTGAAGAACATGCCAGTCTTTATGAATGGCCTGTGTCACTGCACCTGAGGCTTGGGAATAAGGTAGAACACATACTAGTTTTTTATTTATTTATTTATTTATTTATTTATTTATTTATTTTATTTATTTGTTGCATTTGTACCCCACATTTTCCCACCTATTTGCAGGCTCAATGTGGCTTACATAGTACCGTCAAAGGCGTTTGTCCAGTCGGTGGATAACAAATACAAAGTTGTATAGTGATCGTATGAGGTATAAGTGGAGGGTCGGAATGGATGAAGATTGTGTGATGTCCTGTTCGATCATAGTCATGCTGTGTTGGTAGGTGAAGAGGGTTACATGGGGTCGTTGGGGTAGGCCTTTTTGAAGAGGTAGGTTTTTAGTGATTTCCTGAAGTTCAAGTGGTCGTGGATTGTTTTCACAGCTTTTGGGAGCCTGTTCCATAGTTGTGCGCTTATGTAGGAGAAGCCGGCTGCGTAAGTTGTTTTGTATTTCAGTCCTTTGCAATTTGGGTAGTGTAGGTTTAGGTAGGATCTTGATGATCTGACTTTGACTTTGAGTAGGTCGTTTGTATTGCAGTAATAAAGGTCTATGTGTGTAGCGGGCGCGTAAATATGCCTTCCTAACTATCTTCTTTGGATATCCACGTTGTAAGAATCGCTGAGTCAGGTCCTTAGCCTGTCTTTTAAATTCATCTGTTGTGGAGCTAATTCTGTGAAGACGCAGGAATTGGCTAATGGGCAGACTGGCTTTTAATCTGGTGGGAGGGAAACTTTGGAATTTCAAATAGTTGTTACTATCTATTTTATTTCTATATAATGTTACAAAAAAGCTGTTAGATGTTATCTGGATCTGAAGATCCAAAAAAATGAATGGATGTACTTGAGTGGTGTAATTCAAATAACAGATTAGGATCTAATTGATTCAACATTGATGAAATGACAAAAGTTGCTCTTCAGTACCTTTCCATAAGAAACCTATATCTTCCAAGTAGCGCTTCTATAAGCCCACTTGTTCAAGAAAGGTCATTCCATACAGCAAGTTCTCCTCAAATTCAGCCATATATAATGTCGCCACTGCTGGGGCTACAGTCGCGCCCATTGCCACTCCATGAATTTGTTTATAAAAGGATCCTTCAAAATGAAAATAGTTCTTATTAATCACGAGGATAGCCATTTCCATCAGTAAAGCCGTAGGGAGTCAAAATGGCATATTACGTTTATTGAGAATTTTCTCAATCAAGAACAGATACTTGAGCCATGCTGTGCAGGAGGTTGGGGAAGTCTTACAGGATTTGAAACCATGAGACTTCCCAAACTTCCTGTACAACGCGGCTCAAGTATCTGCAGAGCCCGGCCGTGCAAGGGAAAAAAATGGACTTTGGATTTTCTCTTCTTCTCAGCGATGCCTCAGAGCCCAAGCACTGCTGTTCAGGAAAACACGGGGAGAGGGGGGCAGATGTGCATTAAAAAGAAAACATCAAGGGGCATGAGAGAAATTGGGTGACGGTTGGGGAAGGGAGCATGAGAGAAACTGGGTGAAGGCTGGGGAGGAGGGCATGAGAGACAGAAACAAAGAGAGTGAGAGAGATGATTATGTTCAGTAGGTGAGAGAAATGCCCAAAATGCATGTCGTGATTAAGCATGATTACTCTTGCAATTAAAAATTTTGATTGTGCATTTGGGCGTGATTAAAATTTCTAATCATTGCCTGTCCCTAGACATTAATTACCCTTGTGGTCTTTATTTTTTATGTGGACAATCATATAGGAGAAATGTTTTAAATGCTTAAGTGATCCTAGTCAGCAAACAATATGGGAGGTTAGACATCCTGTCAAACATCAGTTTTGTTTTTGATATGGTGCACTTCTCTTCTCCGAGGACAAGCAGGCTGCTTGTTCTCACGACTGGGTGACGTCCGCGGCAGCCCCCACCAACCGGAAAAGGCTTCGCGGGACGGTCGGCACGCAGGGCACGCCCACCGCGCATGCGCGGCCGTCTTCCCGCCCGTGCGCGACCGCTCCCGCCAGTTCCTTTTTTTCCGCGTCTGGAGAGAGTTGTGCTTTGCCGCTCTCTCTGTTTCAGCCGCCGGATTTTCGATCGCGTTTACGCGGATCGCTGCTTTTTCTATTAGTTTTTGTTACCGGTTTCCTTTTTTCAAAAAAAAAAAAAACCTGAGCGTGTGGAGCACGCGCTCCCTTTTTTCCCTCGTTTCCAGCGGGGACGCCGCGTTGCGGCCTAGTGGCCGCACGGTCGTTTTCTTTTTTCGAGGTGTGATTTCAGCCAACATTGACGACTTTGACTTCGCCGACGCGATTTTTCCGTCGATGTCCTCGAAGGTCCCGAGTGGATTTAAAAAGTGTGGTCGCTGCGGCCGGCCGATCTCGCAGACCGACACCCACGCTTGGTGCCTCCAGTGCCTCGGGCCGGAGCACAATATCAAGTCGTGTTCCCTGTGTCTCGGTCTCCGGAAACGGACTCAGGTTGCGAGGCAAGTTCTGCGGGACCGTCTTTTTGGAACTTGCGCCGGCCCCTCGACGTCGACCTCGACGGCATCGGTATCGACGCCCGGTCCTTCGGTACCGGTATCGATGCCCGAGACATCGGCACCGATGGCATCGACCCCAGGAGAACAGGGCCCGCCGGTCCGCCGGCGAGGGTAGAGGTGAGCGGCCGCGTGGGCAGTCGGCCCCGGTCACTCCCTCAGCCCGTGGCCCTCGGGACCGAACCCTGTCTGACCCGGCTCCTCAGGACCGAGGGGGATCGTCCTCCTCCTCCTCCATACCTCCCGGCGCCGGTGACGCGCATCGAAAGAAAAACAAGAAGCGTCGTCACCGGTCGCCCTCGGTGCATCCGGACATCGGAGAGGAGACGACGCCGAAGCGACATCGTCGAGAGGAGAGGTCCCCGTCGGTTGTGGAGGTACCGACGCGTCAGGGTTCCGGCACCTCGGTGCCGTCTCCTGGCCCCCATCAGCTTCTGGCACCGACACCCTTACCGGCCCCACCGCCTTTCCCGGCAGCGGGCCTGGACGAGTGCCTCAGAGCCATCCTTCCGGGGATCCTGGAAGGGCTGATGCGCCAGGCTGTGCCGGCGCCGGGGGTGCTTGCGCCCCCGGCGCCGATGTCTGTGGCGCCGGCGAGCTCTAGCCCAGCGCCGAGGCCGTCGACACCGCCGCCGCTTGCGGCGCCGGTCTCGACCGCCACGCAGGTGGAGTCCCCGTCGATGGAGGGAGCTCCGTCCCCGCCGGCGCGGGAGTCCACCGCTCGACGACACCGAGACCTCGGTGCCTCGACGTCGAGCCGGGCCCGGTTCAGGACTCAGCTACACGAGCTTATGTCCGATACCGAGGATGAGGCCTCGTGGGGGGAAGAGGAGGACCCGAGATATTTCTCCTCAGAGGAGTCTACGGGCCTTCCCTCGGACCCCACGCCTTCACCGGAGAGGAAGCTCTCACCTCCTGAGAGTCTCTCCTTTGCCTCCTTTGTGCGGGATATGTCTATTAGCATTCCCTTTCCCGTGGTCTCTGTGGAAGAGCCGAGGGCCGAGATGCTCGAGGTCCTCGACTATCCATCACCACCTAGAGAGTCCTCCACTGTACCGCTGCACAATGTCCTCAAGGAGACACTGCTTCGGAACTGGGTGCGACCGTTAACTAACCCCACCATTCCCAAGAAAGCAGAGTCCCAGTACAGGATCCACTCTGACCCAGAGTTAATGCGGCCCCAATTGCCCCATGACTCGGCAGTCGTGGATTCTGCTCTCAAGAGGGCACGGAGTTCGAGGGATACCGCCTCGGCGCCCCCGGGGCGGGAGTCTCGCACTCTGGACTCGTTTGGGAGGAAGGCCTACCAATCCTCCATGCTCGTGACCCGCATCCAGTCATACCTGCTCTATATGAGCATCCACATGCGGACTAATGTGCAACAACTGGCGGACCTGGTCGATAAGCTCCCGCCGGAGCAGTCCAGGCCTTATCAGGAGGTGGTCAGGCAGCTGAAGGCGTGCAGAAAGTTCCTGTCCAGGGGTATCTATGACACCTGTGACGTGGCATCTCGTGCTGCGGCCCAAGGTATAGTGATGCGCAGGCTCTCATGGCTGCTTGCCTCTGACCTGGACAACCGCACCCAGCAGAGACTGGCCGACGTCCCTTGCCGGGGGGATAACATTTTTGGTGAGAAGGTCGAGCAGATGGTGGACCAACTGCATCAGCGGGAAACCGCTCTCGACAAGCTCTCCCACCGGGCGCCTTCAGCATCCACCTCAGCAGGTGGACGTTTTTCCCGGGCCCGGCAGGCTGCACCCTATTCTTTTGCAAAGCGTAGGTACAACCAGCCGGCCCGAAGGCCTCGTCAGGCACAGGGACAGCCCCAGCGCGCTCGTTCCCGTCAACAGCATGCGCCTAAGCAGCCCCCTGCGCCTCCACAGCAAAAGCCGGGGACGGGCTTTTGACTGGATCCATGGGAACATAGCCGCCCTCAAAGTGTCCGTACCGGACGATCTGCCGGTCGGGGGGAGGTTAAGTTTTTTTCACCAAAGGTGGCCTCTCATAACCTCCGACCAGTGGGTTCTCCAAATAGTGCGGTGCGGATACGCCCTGAATTTGGCCTCCCTGCCACCAAATTGTCCTCCGGGAGCTCAATCTTTCAGCTCCCATCACAAGCAGGTACTTGCAGAGGAACTCTCCGCCCTTCTCAGCGCCAATGCGGTCGAGCCCGTACCACCCGGGCAGGAAGGGCAGGGATTCTATTCCGGGTACTTCCTTGTGGAAAAGAAAACAGGGGGGATGCGTCCCATCCTAGACCTGAGAGGCCTGAACAAATTCCTGGTCAAAGAAAAGTTCAGGATGCTTTCCTTGGGCACCCTTCTGCCAATGATTCAGAAAACCGATTGGCTATGTTCCCTGGATTTAAAGGACGCATATACTCACATACCGATACTGCCAGCTCACAGACAGTATCTCAGATTCCGCCTGGGCGCACGGCACTTTCAGTATTGTGTGCTGCCCTTTGGGCTCGCCTCTGCCCCTCGAGTGTTTACCAAGTGCCTCGTGGTGGTGGCGGCCTACCTACGCAAGCTGGGAGTGCACGTGTTCCCATATCTCGACGATTGGCTGGTCAAGAACACCTTGGAGGCGGGAGCCCTCCGGTCTATGCAGTGCACTACTCGACTCCTGGAGCTGCTGGGGTTTGTGATAAATTACCCAAAGTCCCATCTCCAGCCAACGCAGTCTCTGGAATTCATAGGAGCTCTGCTGAATACTCAGACGGCTCAGGCCTTCCTTCCCGAAGCGAGGGCCAACAACCTCCTGTCCCTGGCTTCGCAGACCAGAGCGTCTCAGCAGGTCACAGCTCGGCAGATGTTGAGACTTCTGGGTCATATGGAGGCATATTTTCAAAGCACTTAGCCTTCCAAAGTTTCATAGAAACCTATGGAACTTTGGAAGGCTAAGTGCTTTGAAAATATGCCTCATGGCCTCCACAGTTCATGTGACTCCCATGGCTCGTCTTCACATGAGATCTGCTCAATGGACCCTAGCTTCCCAGTGGTTCCAAGCCACCGGGAATCTAGAAGATGTCATCCGCCTCTCCACCAGTTGCCGCACTTCACTGCTCTGGTGGACCATCCGGACCAATTTGACCCTGGGACGCCCATTCCAAATTCCACAGCCCACGAAAGTGCTGACGACGGATGCATCTCGCCTGGGGTGGGGAGCTCATGTCATAAGTACATAAGTACATAAGTAGTGCCATACTGGGAAAGACCAAAGGTCCATCTAGCCCAGCATCCTGTCACCGACAGTGGCCAATCCAGGTCAAGGGCACCTGGCACGCTCCCCAAACGTAAAAACATTCCAGACAAGTTATACCTAAAAATGAGGAATTTTTCCAGTCCATTTAATAGCGGTCTATGGACTTGTCCTTTAGGAATCTATCTAACCCCTTTTTAAACTCCGTCAAGCTAACCGCCCGTACCACGTTCTCCGGCAATGAATTCCAGAGTCTAATTACACGTTGGGTGAAGAAAAATTTTCTCCGATTCGTTTTAAATTTACCACACTGTAGCTTCAACTCATGCCCTCTAGTCCTAGTATTTTTGGATAGCGTGAACAGTCGCTTCACATCCACCCGATCCATTCCACTCATTATTTTATACACTTCTATCATATCTCCCCTCAGCCGTCTCTTCTCCAAGCTGAAAAGCCCTAGCCTTCTCAGCCTCTCTTCATAGGAAAGTCGTCCCATCCCCACTATCATTTTCGTCGCCCTTCGCTGTACCTTTTCCAATTCTACTATATCTTTTTTGAGATACGGAGACCAGTACTGAACACAATACTCCAGGTGCGGTCGCACCATGGAGCGATACAACGGCATTATAACATCCGCACACCTGGACTCCATACCCTTCCTAATAACACCCAACATTCTATTCGCTTTCCTAGCCGCAGCAGCACACTGAGCAGAAGGTTTCAGCGTATCATCGACGACGACACCCAGATCCCTTTCTTGATCCGTAACTCCTAACGCGGAACCTTGCAAGACGTAGCTATAATTCGGGTTCCTCTTACCCACATGCATCACTTTGCACTTGTCAACATTGAACTTCATCTGCCACTTGCACGCCCATTCTCCCAGTCTCGCAAGGTCCTCCTGTAATCGTTCACATTCCTCCTGCGACTTGACGACCCTGAATAATTTTGTGTCATCGGCGAATTTAATTACCTCACTAGTTATTCCCATCTCTAGGTCATTTATAAATACATTAAAAAGCAACGGACCCAGCACAGACCCCTGCGGGACCCCACTAACTACCCTCCTCCACTGAGAATACTGGCCACGCAATCCTACTCTCTGCTTCCTATCTTTCAACCAGTTCTTAATCCATAATAATACCCTACCTCCGATTCCATGACTCTGCAATTTCTTCAGGAGTCTTTCGTGCGGCACTTTGTCAAACGCCTTCTGAAAATCCAGATATACAATATCAACCGGCTCCCCATTGTCCACATGTTTGCTTACCCCCTCAAAAAAATGCATTAGATTGGTGAGGCAAGACTTCCCTTCACTAAATCCGTGCTGACTTTGTCTCATCAGTCCATGTTTTTGTATATGCTCTGCAATTTTATTCTTAATAATAGCCTCCACCATCTTGCCCGGCACCGACGTCAGACTCACCGGTCTATAATTTCCCGGATCTCCTCTGGAACCTTTCTTAAAAATCGGAGTAACATTGGCTACCCTCCAGTCTTCCGGTATTACACTCGATTTTAGGGACAGATTGCATATTTCTAACAGTAGCTCCGCAAGTTCATTTTTTAGTTCTATTAATACTCTGGGATGAATACCATCAGGTCCCGGTGATTTACTACTCTTCAGCTTGCTGAACTGACCCATTACATCCTCCAAGGTTACAGAGAATTTGTTTAGTTTCTCCGACGCCCCCGCTTCAAATATTCTTTCCGGCACCGGTGTCCCCCCCAAATCCTCCTCGGTGAAGACCGAAGCAAAGAATTCATTTAATTTCTCCGCTACGGCTTTGTCCTCCTTGATCGCCCCTTTAACACCATTTTCGTCCAGCGGCCCAACCGACTCTTTGGCCGGTTTCCTGCTTTTAATGTATCTAAAAAAGTTTTTACTATGTATTTTTGCTTCCAACGCTAATTTCTTCTCAAAGTCCTTTTTTGCCCTCCTTATCTCCGCTTTGCATTTGGCTTGGCATTCCTTATGATCTATCCTGTTACTTTCAGTTGGTTCTCTTCTCCACTTTCTGAAGGATTGTTTTTTGGCTCTAATGATTTCCTTTATCTTACTGTTTAGCCACGCCGGCTGACGTTTAGTCTTTTTTCCCTTTTTTCTAATACGTGGAATATATTTGTCCTGAACCTCCAGGATGGTGTTTTTAAACAGCATCCACGCCTGATGCAAGTTTTTTACTCTGCGAGCTGCTCCTTTCAGTCTTTTTTTCACCATTTTTCTCATTTTGTCGTAATCACCTTTTCTATAGTTAAACGCTAGCGTACTTGATTTCCTAGTTTCACTTCCTTCAATGCCAATATCAAAACCGATCATATTATGATCACTGTTATCAAGCGGCCCTCGTATCGTTACCCCCTGCACTAGATCATGAGCACCACTAAGGACTAAGTCTAGTATTTTTCCTTCTCTTGTCGGCTCCTGAACTAGCTGTTCCATGAAGCTGTCCTTGATTTCATCAAGAAATCTTATGTCCCTTGCGTGTACAGATGTTACATTAACCCAGTCTATATGCGGGTAATTGAAATCCCCCATTATTATTGTGTTGCCCAGTTTGTTTGCGTCCCTGATTTCCTTTAACATTTCCGCATCCGTCTGTTCATCCTGGCCAGGCGGACGGTAGTACACTCCTATCACTATCCTTTTCCCCTTTGCACATGGAATTTCAATCCACAGTGATTCCAAGGAGTGTTTTGCTTCCTGCAGAATTTTCAATCTATTTGATTCAAGGCTCTCGTTAATATACAATGCTACCCCTCCACCAATCCGATTCACCCTATCACTACGATATAATTTGTACCCCGGTATGACAGTGTCCCACTGGTTATCCTCCTTCCACCAGGTCTCAGAGATGCCTATTATATCTAATTTTTCATTTAGTGCAATATATTCTAACTCCCCCATCTTATTTCTTAGGCTCCTGGCATTCGCATATAGACATTTCAAACTATGTTTGTTGTTCCTAAGTACATCATGCTTAGTACTTGACAGTATTAATTGGCAATCTTTTGTCTGATTTTTATTGTTATTTAAAGATACCCGATCTACTACAATCTCTTTTGCAACCTCACTATCAGGATACTCTATCTTCCCTGTTATGGTGATATCTTTGAAAGATACCTTATCCCGAACCATGCTCTTTTGAGCGACTGTCGGCCTTCCCCCCATTTCTAGTTTAAAAGCTGCTCTATCTCCTTCTTAAACGCCGATGCCAGCAGCCTGGTCCCACTCTGGTTAAGATGGAGCCCATCCTTTCGGAATAGGCTCCCCCTTCCCCAGAATGTTGCCCAGTTCCTAACAAATCTAAAGCCCTCCTCCCTGCACCATCGTCTCATCCACGCATTGAGACTCTGGAGCTCTGCCTGTCTCTTGGGCCCTGCGCGTGGCACAGGTAGCATTTCAGAAAATGCTACCCTGGAGGATCTGGATTTCAGCTTTCTACCTAAGAGCCTAAATTTTGCTTCCAGAACCTCTCTCCCACATTTTCCTATGTCATTGGTACCCACATGTACCAAGACAGCGGACTCCTCCCCAGCACTATCTAGAATCCTATCTAGGTGACACGTGAGGTCCGCCACCTTCGCACCAGGCAGGCAAGTCACCAGGCGATCCTCACGTCCACCAGCCACCCAGCTATCTATATGCCTAATGATCGAATCACCAAGTACAACAGCTGTCCTAACCTTTCCCTCCCGGGCAACATTTGGAGATATATCCTCGGTGCGAAAGGATAATACATCCCCTGGTGGGCAGGTCCTGGCTACAGGAGTACTTCCTACTTCACCAGGGTGATGCTCTCCTTCTAGGAGACCTCCCTCCTCCAAGGTAGCACAGGGGCTACCTGACTGGAGGTGGGACTTCTCTACAACATCCCTGTAGGTCTCCTCTATGTACCTCTCTGTCTCCCTCAGCTCCATCAAGTCTGCTACTCTAGCCTCAAGGGAACGGACACGTTCTCTGAGAGCTAGGAGCTCTTTGCATCGGGCACACACATATGACACCTCACCAATTGGGAGATAATCATACATGTGACACTCAATGCAAAAGACTGGATAGCACCCCTCTCGCTGCTGGACTGCTGACTTCATCTTAGTGTTTTTTGAGTTTTTCCGTAATTTAAAACTTGCTAAAGTATTAAGGATATCAGCCTATCACTAACTTACAGTTCCTCCTTTAAACCCCAATCTTCAAGTTCCGAAAGCACAAGCAAAATTTGTTCACTTACCAGAGAAATATCCTCTTCTCCCAGAACTTATTAGAAGGAAAGCTTAACGGCGCGCGGCACCTTGAGCAGAGGCCCCGAGTGGATCGGAACGGACCTGGGAGTCACTCTGGCGAAGGCTCCGAGGATATGCAGATGGGCTCCACACCCAGGGTCTGTGGTCCCTCCAGGAAAAGGATCTGCAGATCAACCTCCTGGAGCTCCGAGCGATCTGGAACGCACTGAAGGCTTTCAGAGATCGGCTATCCTGCCAAATTATCCAAATTCGGACAGACAATCAGGTTGCAATGTATTACGTCAACAAGCAGGGGGGCACCGGATCTCGCCCCCTGTGTCAGGAAGCCGTCGGGATGTGGCGTTGGGCGTGCCGGTTCGGCATGCTCCTCCAAGCCACGTACCTGGCAGGCGTAAACAACAGTCTGGCCGACAGACTGAGCAGAGTCATGCAACCGCACGAGTGGTCGCTCCATTCCAGAGTGGTACGCAAGATCTTCCGAGAGTGGGGCACCCCCTCGGTGGACCTTTTCGCCTCTCAGACCAACCACAAGCTGCCTCTGTTCTGTTCCAGACTTCAGGCACACGGCAGGCTAGCGTCGGATGCCTTTCTCCTCCATTGGGGGACCGGCCTCCTGTATGCTTATCCTCCCATACCTTTGGTGGGGAAGACCTTACTGAAGCTCAAGCAAGACCGCGGCACCATGATTCTGGTGGCGCCCTTTTGGCCCCGTCAGATCTGGTTCCCTCTTCTTCTGGAGTTGTCCTCCGAAGAACCGTGGAGATTGGAGTGTTTTCCGACTCTCATCTCGCAGAACGACGGAGCGTTGCTGCACCCCAACCTTCAATCCCTGGCTCTCACGGCCTGGATGTTGAGGGCGTAGACTTCGCTGCGTTGGGTCTGTCTGAGGGTGTCTCCCGGGTCTTGCTTGCCTCTAGGAAGGATTCCACTAAAAAGAGTTACTTTTTCAAGTGGAGGAGGTTTGTCGTGTGGTGTGAGAGCAAGGCCCTAGATCCTCGTTCTTGCCCTGCACAGAACCTGCTTGAATACCTTCTGCACTTATCAGAGTCTGGCCTCAAGACCAACTCAGTAAGGAATCACCTTAGTGCGATTAGTGCTTACCATTATCGTGTGGAAGGTAAAGCCATCTCTGGAGAGCCTTTAGTCGTTCGATTCATGAGAGGTTTGCTTTTGTCAAAGCCCCCTATCAAGCCTCCTACAGTGTCATGGGATCTCAACGTCGTCCTCACCCAGCTGATGAAACCTCCTTTTGAGCCACTGAATACCTGCCATCTGAAGTATTTGACCTGGAAGGTCATTTTCTTGGTGGCCGTTACTTCAGCTCGTAGGGTCAGTGAGCTTCAAGCCCTAGTAGCTCATGCTCCATATACCAAATTTCATCACAACAGAGTAGTGCTCCGCACCCACCCAAAGTTCCTGCCGAAGGTGGTGTCGGAGTTTCATCTTAACCAGTCAATTGTCTTGCCAACATTCTTTCCCAGGCCGCATACCCGCCCTGCTGAACGTCAGTTGCACACATTGGACTGCAAGAGAGCATTGGCCTTCTACTTGGAGCGGACGCAGCCCCACAGACAGTCCGCCCAATTGTTTATTTCTTTCGACCCTAACAGGCTAGGGTCGCTGTCGGGAAACGCACCATCTCCAATTGGCTAGCAGATTGCATTTCCTTCACTTACGCCCAGGCTGGGCTGGCTCTTGAGGGTCATGTCACGGCTCATAGTGTTAGAGCCATGGCAGCGTCAGTGGCCCACTTGAAGTCAGCCACTATTGAAGAGATTTGCAAGGCTGCGACGTGGTCATCTGTCCACACATTCACATCACATTACTGCCTCCAGCAGGATACCCGACGCGACAGTCGGTTCGGGCAGTCGGTGCTGCAGAATCTGTTTGGGGTGTAAATCCAACTCCACCCTCCAGGACCCGAATTTATTCTGGTCAGGCTGCACTCTCAGTTAGTTGTTCTTCGTAGGTCAATTTTCTGTTGTACCCTCGCCGTTGCGAGGTTCAATTGACCTGGGTTCTTGTTTTGAGTGAGCCTGAGAGCTAGGGATACCCCAGTCGTGAGAACAAGCAGCCTGCTTGTCCTCGGAGAAAGTGAATGATACATACCTGTAGCAGGTGTTCTCCGAGGACAGCAGGCTGATTGTTCTCACCTACCCTCCCTCCTCCCCTTTGGAGTTGTGTTTCATATTTTATTGCTTGTCATTCAACTGGCGGGAGCGGTCGCGCACGGGCGGGAAGACGGCCGCGCATGCGCGGTGGGCGTGCCCTGCGTGCCGACCGTCCCGCGAAGCCTTTTCCGGTTGGTGGGGGCTGCCGCGGACGTCACCCAGTCGTGAGAACAATCAGCCTGCTGTCCTCGGAGAACACCTGCTACAGGTATGTATCATTCACTTTCTGTACTTTAGAAATTCATCAGGCTCATTGGTTACACAATTGAACACAGAAGCCATTTGAAGTGTAACAGATTTGGATGTCCTGATTGTGGCTTATTGTGTACAATTTATACAAGTGTTAGATCTATAGTTTTGCATGGTGGAGGTATCAAGATTAAATACACAGGGAGG
This sequence comes from Microcaecilia unicolor, assembly GCF_901765095.1. Classification (NCBI taxonomy): domain Eukaryota; kingdom Metazoa; phylum Chordata; class Amphibia; order Gymnophiona; family Siphonopidae; genus Microcaecilia; species Microcaecilia unicolor. The sequence continues at coordinate 612,189,798 of NC_044032.1, read as the reverse complement.
AGATGTGGGCTGTTTTTTATTACATTGAGCAGTGGTGGATTTTTTTGTTTAGGCAGTGTCTCTTCAGGGATTAATCAGAGCTGAACTGATCTGTTTGTTAACAGTGAAATTTTTACTACTACTACTATTTAACATTTCTAAAGCGCTACAAGGGTTACGCAGCGCTGTACAAGTTAACATAGAAGGACTGAGAGCGGAGGTTCCGGGCGGGAACGTAGGGGGAGATGAGGGTGGAGAGGTAATGAGGGGCTGCAGACTGAGTGCATTTGTAGGTGAGAAGGAGAAGCTTGAACTGTATGCGGTATCTGATCGGAAGCCAGTGAAGCGACCTGAGGAGAGGGGTGATATGAGTATATCGGTTCAGGCAGAATATAAGATGTGCAGCAGAGTACTGAATGGATTGAAGGGGGGATAGATGGCTAAGTGGGAGGCCAGTGAGGAGAAGGTTGCAGTAGTCAAGGCGAGAGGTAATGAGAGCGTGGATGAGAGTTCGGGTGGTGTGCTCAGACAGGAAAGGGCGAAGTTTTCTGATGTTAAAGAGGAAGAAGCGACAGGTCTTGGCTGTCTGCTGGATATGCGCCGAGAATGAGAGGGAGGAGTCGAAGATGACTTCGAGGTTGCGGGCAGATGAGACGGGGAGGATGAGGGTGTTATCAACTGAGATCGAGAGCGGAGGAAGAGGAGAGGTGGGTTTTGGTATAGTTTTGCATGGTGGAGGTATCAAGATTAAATACACAGGGAGGAGATGTGGTCTGTTTTTTATTACATTGAGCAGTGGTGGATTTTTTTTTGTTTAGGCAGTGTCTCTTCAGGGATTAATCAGAGCTGAACTGATCTGTTTGTTAACAGTGAAATTTTTACAATGTCTGTGTTGTTTTTGTGCGGTTGATTTCTGGGACCAGTATTTATGATGTTATCACTTGACTACGTTGTCATGCATACTCGCATGCTTTTATTGCTATAAGATACTGGATGGTTCAGCTTTGCTGATTTTTGCTGAACCTGTGGTTGCATGTAAACTATTATATGTATGCTGGTTTGAATCACCATCTTTATTTATTTATTTATTTATTTTTAAAGTATTTTCTTGGTATATTTCTCAGTGTGTTCTTTTGTGTTTTATAGATAAATATGGTCCCCAGTGTAGGCTTTGAAATGCCAAAACAACCCCTTGGCTAGTCTTAAATATGTGCCTCCATTAAAGTTACTTATCATAAATGTGAAACTACTTAGGGTAGGAGAGGGGGAGAGCAGAGGAGAGGAGGTCTTGGAATCCATAGGTGTGAATCTTATTGAATTGGTGTCAGAGAATTAATATTACATGTAAATAAATACACTTTTCTATTGTTTGTATCTATTTCCTCCTTCATGAACTGGAAATGATTGCAGTACAGTACTTTGTTACCTAATTTTACCTGTGATGTTAGAGGATAAAAGTGTTCATAGATGATGAACAAGCATACAATAGAGATGGCTGAATCACAAATATTTCACGAGTTTTAGAGAGCCTTTGAATGCTAAATAGCATCAAACTTCTACGTTCTATGCCCTGAAAATGGCAAGGACAAATCAAGATAAGGTATACATATGAAGTATCCCATCATAACCGTATGCAGTGAGTTTATCTTGGGCAGACTGGATGGACCATACAGGTCATTATCTGCTGTCATCTACTATGTTACTATTTGTAAGCATAAAACTGGAGGAAGTGGAAGAATGAGAAGCCAGAAAAATACAAATAACTTTGCTTGTAAAATAGAGAGAATTTTCTAAACAGGTATAAAAGTAAACAATGTGTAAACAATGCCAAATAGACATAGAAAGTAGGGCTGTACCGAATACTCGATTCGATTTGGCCCTGAATAGTGCCCCAAATAGGTTATTCGTATTAGGCGCGGAATAGTGATTTGAATTCAAATACGAATAATCCTTGGCTCTACTGTGCTAAATCCTACCAAAATAAACAAGTGATTTCACATTGCTTCTTTTATTACTAGTAAAAAAAAGCCTGTTTCTCATTGAAATGAAACGGGCGCTAGCAAGGTAATGACCTTCTGCCATTAATGTTTTTAAGGAAAGTGTTAGGAGAAATGTGCTCTGATGGTAGTATGTGTGACAGAGACAGAAAGTGAGTATGTGTGAGGCAGAAAGTGACTATTTATTTGTAAGACAGACAGAGAGTGTGAGAGAGAGAGTGAGTGTCCATGTATCTAGGGGGAGGGGTCAGTGTTGCTGGGGGGGGTGGTCAGTGATCAAGTGAGTGATACACAGAGCTCTGAGAATGAGTGTCCCTGTATCCATGTCCTGCATCAGTGTGTGTGAGATTGACAGGGGAGGGCCTGCATCAGTGTGTGTGTGTGACACAGAGAGTGTGACAGGGTTGATGCTTCTTTACTGGGAGGGGGATCTGGGATCCTGCATCAGTCGGGGGTGGGGGTGTGTGGGGGCGTCTACCTCGTTGGGGGGAGAGAGTGAGTGTCCATGTATCCAGGGGGAGGGGTCAGCGTTGCTGATGGGGGTGGGGTGTCAGTTATCAAGTGTGTGATACACAGAGAGAGAGTTAGTGTCCCTGTATCCATGTCCTGCATCAGTGTGTGTGTGTGAGATTGACAGGGGAGGGGGGTGGATCTGGGATCCTGCATCAGTGTGTGTGTGTGACACAGAGAGTGTGACAGGGTGCATCAGTGCGTGTGTGTGTGAGATTGATAGGGGAGGGGGTGGATCTGGGATCCTGCATCAGTGTGTGTGTGTGACACAGAGAGTGTGGCAGGGTTGATGCTTCTTTACTGGGAGGGGGATCTGGGATCCTGCATCAGTGTGTGTGTGTGACACAGAGAGTGTGACATGGTTGATGCTTCTTTACTGGGAGGGGGTGGCTGGGGGCTTGGAGGGGGGTCAGCGTTGCTGGGGGTGTGGGGTGTCAGTGATGGGGTGTGTGATGCACAGAGAGAGAATGAGTGGGGGGGGTGTCAGTGATCGAGTGTGTGATAAGAGAGAGAGAGTGAGTGTCCCTGTATCCATGTCCTGCGTTAGTGTGTGTGTGTGTGAGATTGATAGGGGAGGGGGTGGATCTGGGATCCTGCATCAGTGTGTGTGTGTGACACAGAGAGTGTGGCAGGGTTGATGCTTCTTTACTGGGAGGGGGATCTGGGATCCTGCATCAGTGTGTGTGTGTGACACAGAGAGTGTGACATGGTTGATGCTTCTTTACTGGGAGGGGGTGGCAGGGGGCTTGGAGGGGGGTCAGCGTTGCTGGGGGTGTGGGGTGTCAGTGATGGGGTGTGTGATGCACAGAGAGAGAATGAGTGGGGGGGGGGTGTCAGTGATCGAGTGTGTGATAAGAGAGAGAGAGAGAGTGAGTGTCCCTGTATCCATGTCCTGCGTTAGTGTGTGTGTGTGACATTGACAGGGGAGGGGGCTGGATCTGGTATCCTGCATCAGTGTGTGTATGACTCTACTGTGCCTAATGGCTCCCAAAATGCAGCAGAGGTCCCAATACTTAAGATGTGTGTGAGAGAGACAGTCAGGGTTGGGGGTGTGTGGAGGCGTCGACCTCGTGGGGGGGGGGGGCAGCGGTGCTTAACGGGTCCCATTACTGTGGAAGGTGTGTGTGAGAGAGTCAGTCGGGGTGGGGGTGGAGCCGAGGTAGGAGGGTAGCATTGCTGAGGGGGGGGGGGGGTATGACTCTCCTGTGCCTAATTGCTCCCAAAATGCAGCAGAGGACCCAACACTGTTGAAGATGTGTGTGAAAGAGACAGTCGGGGATGGGGGGGTTGCAGGGGTGTGTACCTCGTGGGGGGGCGGCGCAGGCGAGGTATGAGGGGTGTTGTAGTGGCGTTGGCTGTGGTCCGGGGGGGGGTGGCGTGGCGTGTGGCTCGGAGGGGGGTGACAGCGGCGGTACAGGCAGTGTTGAGTCCGGCTGCCCCTCGTGTCTGCCTTTGGTCGGAGTGTGGAAGAGGCGCTGAGTCTTCCTGTACCTTTGTTAGTGGGTGCGGGTTGAGTCCGTTGGTGCCTTGTGCTTGAGACGCTTCACGCTATACAGAGTTCCCTTGAGGAAGGGGCAATGAACTTGAGTGCGATTACGAACCCTACGAACACTACATGGCTTCACTGCCACTGAGTCAGCTTCAGAACGTTGGAGGTGCGAATTATTATATTAGATTTGTTATATTAAAGCTGAATATCCATTGTTCGTATTTGGTATACGTTTTCAGCCAAATAATATTTTTCATTGTTTGTATTCAGCTGATTAGTAAAATATGATATTTGGTATAGCTCTAATACTAAGTCTTCATAAGAATATATTTTTCTATGTATTGCACTATATTTTCATTTCCAGATTCCGTGCTTCCTGTAAACACAGTTCATTTCCACAGACTTGTAGTTTGGAATCCACCTTCATTTGACTAGGCAGAAGCAATATAAGAGCATATGCTTGTAAAAATATACTACTGATAATCAGACCTGTCTCTTTGCTCTGTTTTTGTTTTGGTTTTTTTTTTTTGCCATTCTAGCTTTCGGAAGGCAACCAAAAAAAAAAGAGCCTACAGCAAAGCACTGAGAAAGCCAGAGTTGGACGTCAAGATACGGTACAGTTATCTTAATGATTAATTTTATCTTTAAAATATATTAAATGAACATATCAAGTAAACCTGTGATTCTGCATTCTTTCTTGTCAGTTTTTATAATCAAAAACTCAGAAGATTTTTGGATGATTTTGTATATGAGAGCACTAGTATCTTAAGAGTTGTATGGCTGTATTAAACTGTAGCTTTGGTTTCAGAATCAGGGCATATGAACTTGCAGAACTATTGTTGGAAGCTTGCCAGGTGTCCTTGGCCTGGATTGGCCGCTGTCGTGGACAGGATGCTGGGCTCGATGGATCCTTGGTCTTTTCCCATTATGGCATTACTTATGTAGTAATGTGTAATTTATCTTTAAAATCAAGCATGGGTACCGGAAGATTGGAGGGTGGCCAATGTAATTTGGATTTTTTTTTTTTTAAGATGGCCAATGTAACACCGATTTTGTTTTTTTAAAGGTTAGTAATAAATAATTTATCTTTAAGATCAAGCATGGTACCGGAAGATTGGTGGGTGGCTAATTTAATGCCTATTTTTTAAAAAGTTTCCAGAGGTGATCTATGAAATATTAGACCAGTGAGCCTGACGTCAGTGCCGGGCAAAATGGTAGAGACTTTTATAAAGAACAAAATTACAGAGCATTTTCAAAAGCATGAAATAATGAGACAAAGCCAACATAGATTTAGTGAAGGGAAATCTTGCCTCACAAATCAAGTACATTTCTTTGAAGGGGTGAACAAACATGTGGCTAAAGGTGAGCCAGTTGATATTGTGTACCTGGATTTTCAAAGGGCATTTGACAAAGTACCTCATGAAAGACTCCAGAGGAAATTGGACAGCCATGGGATAGGAGGTTGTGTTCTATTGTGGATTAAAATCTGGTTAAAAGATACAAAACAAATAGGATTAAATGGTCAGTATTCTCAATGGAGAAAGGTAGATAGTGGGGTTCCCCAGAGGTCTGCGCTGGGACCGCTCCCATTTAACATATTTATAAATGATGTAGAGATGGGAGTAACTAGTGAGGTAATTAAATTTGCTGACAACACAAAGTTATTAAATCACGAGAGGATTGTGAAAAATTACAAGAGGACCTTACGAGACTGGGAGACTGAGCATCCAAATGGCAGATGATGTTTAATATGAGCAAGTGCAAAGTGATGCACGTGGGAAAGAGGAACCCGAACTATAGTTAAGTGATGCAAGGTTCCACATTAGGAGTCACTGACCAGGAAAGGGATCTAGGTGTCATCGTTGATACATTGAAACCCTCTGCTCAGTGTGCAGTGGCAGATAAGAAAGCAAATAGATTGTTAGGTATTATTAGGAAAGGAATGGAAAACAAAAATGAGGACGTTATAATGTCTTTGTATCACTCCATGGTGCGACCATACCTTGAATATCATGTGCAATTCTGGCCATCGCATCTCAAAAAAGATATAGTGGAATTAGAAAAGGTACAGAGAAGGGCAACGAAAATGATGAAGGGGATGGGATGGCTTCCCTATGAGGAATGGCTAAAGCGGCCAGGGCTCTTCCGCTTGGAGAAGAGACGGCTATGGGGAGATATGATAGAGGTTTATAAAATAATGAGTGGAGTGGAACGGATAGACGTGACTTGCTTCTTTACTCTTTACAAAAAATACTAGGACTAGAGGGCACGCAATGAAGCTACAAAGTAGTAAATTTCAAACAAATTGGAGAAAATATTTCTTTACTCAATGTGTAATTAAACTTTGGAATTCATTGCCAGAGAATGTGGTAAAAGCAGTTAGCTTAGTGGGGTTTAAAAAAGGTTTGGATAGCTTTCTAAAAGAAAAGTCCATAAGACATTATTAAGATAGACTTGGGGAAAATCCACAGCTTACTTCTATGGTAAGCAGAATAAAATGGTATTGTAATGTTTTGGGATCTTGCTAGGTACTTGTAACCTAGATTGGCCACTGTTGGAAAAAGAATACTGTGCTTGATGGACATTTGGTCTGTTTCAGTATGGCAGCACTTATGTACTTATGTTCTCTGGACAGTTTTTCAGTTTGTTGCTATTAAATCCTTCATATTTATTTTTATTAAAATTGCTTAAATACAACACTCGTTTTGGGCAGCCCATACGCCAGGCCCCCTCCCTGCCCATCTTCAAATCTCTGCTTAAGGCCCACCTCTTCAAGGTCGCCTTCGGCACCTAACCTCTACACCTCTACCCAAGAAATCTAGACTGCCCCAACTTGACATTTCGTTCTTTAGATTGTAAGCTCCTTTGAGCAGGGACCTTTTTTGTTTATTTTGTACAGCGCTGTGTAACCCTAGTAGCGCTCTAGAAATGTTAAGTAGTAGTAACATAGTAACATAGTAGATGACGGCAGAAAAAGACCTGCACGGTCCATCCAGTCTGCCCAAGAAGATAAATTCATATGTGCTACTTTTTTTTATTTGTACTGTCCTCTTCAGTGCACAGACCGTATAAGTCTGGCCAGCCCTATCCCTGCCTCCCAACCACCAACCCCGCCTCCCAACCACCAGCTCTAGCACAGACCGTATAAGTCTGCCCAGCACTATCCCTGCCACCCACCACCGGCTCTGGCACAGACCGTATAAGTCTGCCCAGCACTATCCCCGCCTCCCAACCACCAGCTCTGGCACAGACCGTATAAGTCTGCCCAGCACTATCCCCGCCGCCCAACCACCAGACCAGGCACAGACCGTATAAGTCTGCCCAGCACTAGTCCCCCCCTCCCAACCACCAGCCCCAGCACAGACCGTATATGTCTGCCCACACTAGCTCCGCCTCTCAACCACCAGCTCTGCCACCCATTCTAGGCTAAGCTCCTGAGGATCCCTTTCTTCTCCACAGGATTCCTTTATGTTTATCCCACGCATGTTTGAATTCCGTTACCGTTTTCATCTCCACCACCTCCCGTGGGAGGGCATTCCAAGCATCCACCACCCTCTCCGTGAAAAAATACTTCCTGACATTCTTCTTGAGTCTGCCCCCCTTCAATCTCATTTCATGCCCTCTCGTTCTACCGCCTTCCCATCTCCGGAAAAGGTTCGTTTGCGGATTAATACCTTTCAAATATTTGAACGTCTGTATCATATCACCCCTGTTCCTCCTTTCCTCCAGGGTATACATGTTCAGGTCCGCAAGTCTCTCCTCGTAGTAGCGTTCTTCCTTTCGCAACGAGAAGCGTCTGGCTGGACCCCCCTCTCATCAGGGTGCTCTTTCTTGGGCCTTCCAATGATGGGGTGCAAGTCCACTCAGGAGTAGAGCAGATCGGTGGTCGGCTTTCTCCTTTTCTTCCAGAGTGGGCCAGAATTACTTCGGACCAGTGGGTCCTCGATGTGGTGCGAGAAGGTTACAAGCTAGAATTCTTCTCTCCCGTCACAGACTTTTTTCTGGAGTCCCGCTGTGTATCGTGGACCAAGAGGACAGCGATTCTGCAGTGTTTGCGAGACCTGCTAAGGATAGGGGCTATCATGCCTGTTCCTCTTCTCAAAAGGCGCACAGGTCGGTACTCCATCTTCTTTGTGGCTCCAAAGAAGGAAGGGGCTTTTCAGCCTATTCTCGATCTCAGAAAAGTAAACCAGTTTTTGCATGTTCGTCACTTCCGCATGGAGACATTAAGGGCAGTTATTGCTGCTGTTCAACCAAGCAAGTTTTTGACGGCTCTCGATTTGAGGGAAGCTTACCTGCACATTCTCATTTGGTAGCCCCATCAGAGACTTCTCAGATTTGCGGTGCTGGGTCAGCACTTCCAGTTTCGGGCCCTTTCGGAATGGCCACTGCCCCACGCACTTTTTCCCAAGGTCATGGTGGTGGCGTTCCTGCGGAAGGAGGGGATTCAAGTGCATCCATATCTTGACGACTGGCTGATTCAGGCGACGACAGCAGAGGAGAGTTGAGTGATCACCGACCCAGTGATTGCGGTGTTGCAGTCCTTAGGTTGGGTGGTCAATATGGACAAGAGTCATCTAGTTCCTACTCAGAGTCTGGAGTATCTTGGAGTGCAATTCGATACGAAGCGGGGGAAGGTGTTTCTCCCCGAGGAGCGAAGGATCAAATTGCTTTCTCAGGTACAGACCTTATTTAGTTGTCGCGCTCCCCGAGTGTTGGGACTATGTTCAGCTCCTCGGTTCCATGACGGCAACCTTGGAGGTCATTCCATGGGCAAGGGCTCACATGCAGCCTCTTCAGAATTTCCTTTTGAGCAGATGGTCGCCGACATCGCTGGAGTATCAACGACACCTTCCTTGGTCGAGCCGGGCCAGGGACAGTCTCTCATGGTGGCTCCAGTCAGCCAGTTTGCAGAAGGGTGTTTCTCTGGCGTCTCCCAATTGGGTGGTAGTCGTGACGGATGCCAGCCTTGCAGGCTGGGGAGCCCATTGTCTTCATTGAGTAGCCCAGGGATCGTGGACCCCTCTCAAAGCGACTTGGCCTATAAATCGTCTGGAGTTGCGAGCAGTCATGAATGCGCTGCGGAGTTTTCAGGACCTTCTGCAGGGGCAGGCGGTTTGTGTATTCTCAGACAACACCACAACTGTGGCCTACATCAATCGGCAGGGGCGCCATTCGCAGTCTTCCCTTGGCAGTGGAAGTGTCTCGTCTTCTAGTATTGGCGGAAGCACATGTTCAGAGTCTGTCGGCAGCGCATATTGCAGGTCAAGATAATGTTCAAGCGGATTTTCTCAGCCGAACTCTTTTGGACGCAGCGGAATGGATGCTGTCGGACTCGGCTTTTCGGCTGATCTGTCAACGTTGGGGAAGACCAGTAATGGATCTCATGGCCATGGCTTGCAATGCCAAAGTTCCCCAGTTCTTCAGCCGCAAACGGCAGCCAGGATCCGCAGGATTGGACGCTCTTCTCTAGCCGTGGCCGGAACAACAGCTACTGTATGTTTTTCCTCCATGGCCTCTGATAGGGAGAGTTCTTTGCCGCATAGGACGGCATCGTGGGCCGGTCATACTAGTGGCCCCAGACTGGCCCCGACGGCCGTGGTATGCGGATCTCGTTCGAGCACTCTCAGAGCCACCGTTGCAACTTCCGGTGACTCCCAATCTGCAGCAGTTCAGATGGAAAATCCCTCCTGCTTTGGTCTTACGGCCTGGCTATTGAGAGGCGGCAGCTGAGGAAGAAGGGATTTTCAGGACCAGTCATTGCCACTCTTTTGGGGGCACGGAAGCAGTCTACTTCAGCAACGAGTGTGGAAAGCTTTCTCGGTGTGGTGTGCCTTGCGTGCTGAATTGCCTTTTCTGGCGGACATTCCGGTTATTCTGGAGTTCCTTCAGGATGGTCTTCAAAAGGGATTGGCATATAATTCCCTTCGAGTGCAGGTGGCCGCGCTAGCTTGTTTTAGGGGCAAACTGGATGGTTCCTCTTTAGCAGCTCACTCTGATGTGGTCCATTTCCTACGCAGGGCTCTTCAGCTTCGGCCTCCTCTGCGGCAGCTATGCCCGGCGTGGCATTTGAATGTGGTACTGCGAGCCCTCCAGGCCCCACCGTTTGAGCTGTTGAATAACGTTTCTGAGAAGTATCTAACACTTAAGACAGTGTTTTTGGTGGCCATTGCTTCGGCTAGGAGGATTTTTGAAATTCAGGCTTTGTCTTCCAGAGATCTTTTTTTGCAGTTTTCTGAAGCAGGGGTGTTGATCCGGACGGTGCCGTCGTTTCTGCCTAAAGTGGTTTTGGCTTTCTATGTCAATCAGGGTGTTTATCTTCCATCTTTTCGAAGAGAGGATTATCCAGGGGAGTTTGCTTTGCTCTATTTCCTGGACGTGCAGAGAGCCTTGTTTCGGTACTTGCAGATCTCTAACGAGTTTCAACGCTCGGATCATCTGTTTGTGCTCTTGTCGGGATCGAAAAGAGGTGAGGCAGCTTCTAAGGCTTCCATTGCTCGCTGGATTAGGGAAGCCATTGGAGCAGCATATCTGCTACAAGGGTGGGCATCTCCAGTGGCCCTGAAGGCGCATTCTACTCGGGCACAGGCGGCTTCTTGGGCGGAGGCATCGGCCTTATCTCTGGAAGAGATTTGTCGGGCGGCTATTTGGGCGTCCCATCATACTTTTGCAAAGCATTACAGGCTAGACGTGTCTGCTCTGGAGGATGGGAGTTTTGGGGCAGGAGTGTTGGCACGGGGAGCATCAGCTTCCCACCCTACTTAAGGAATGCTTTGGTACATCCCACTAGTTCCTGGATTCATCTGCTGCAAGTGACCAGGAAGGTAAAATTATGTCTTACCTAATAATTTTCTTTCCTTTAACGCAACAGATGAATCCAGGATCCCTCCCTAGTTCAGCCGACGTTTTTTTCATTTTCCACGCAGTGTGGCTATTTTTTCCTTCCGGGTTCTCTTTTGCAGAGTTCAGACAGATATGGGAACATGGAAAGGATTCCGATTTCTGGATCAAGTTGCAGTTATTTCGAAGTTCTTATTTGGTTCTCTGTTTTTCATAGTGAGGATGGTTTCTGGTGGTTGTTGGTTTCATATTTTGGGCCTTGGCAAATGCTTACGAATGACATACTATCTGAGGAAGGAGCTGGCCATCTGGCATCACTGCCTTTAGTTTGTTTATCTCTATCTCCACCTGCTGGTAGGCGGACTTAACCCACTAGTTCCTGGATTCATCTGCTGCGTTAAAGGAAAGAAAATTATCAGGTAAGACATAATTTTACCATAAGCAAGCAGAGAGAAGGCCCATCAGTGAAAGAGCAAACTGATCGGATTTGCTTTAGCACAAAAAAGAATTTCCTAACCACCAATGAAACTTGAAGAGAGAAGGATAATTAACTATCGAGGGTGACCCCTAAGATCTTAACAAACTTGATGGTAGGTGAAGCAGGAAGGACAGAAGATGGATTTGAAGAAAAAGAACTGCTGTAGTCTTAGAACTGTTAAGTTTCAGACCATTAGAGGATAACTGGGCAGCAATTTTATCAAGTGTACAAGAAATTTCAGTGATGACATGAAGTGTTCCAGGGCAAATTGGAAAGAGCAACTGAATGTCATCAGCATAGAAGAAAATTTGAGTATTAAGGAAGTGAATTAGAAAGGCAAGAGGTGCCAAGAAGATATTAAAAAGAATAGGGCCTAGGGACTGAGCCCTGGGGAACTCCACAGGAAACAACATAACATGGAAATGGTGTCAGACCAGTGCACACAATACCTTCTACCTGTAAGATAAACCAGGATAGAGCAGAGCTGACTACACTGAGTTCTGACAGTTGCTATAGAAGAATTTGATGGTTCATAAGGTCAAAGGTAGCAGATAAGTCCAACAATACAAGGAGAACATCATCACCCCTGTCAAAAGCAGTGTGGATATTTATTTATTCATTGTGTACATTTGATATGCTGCATGGCTGCCTGGGTGCTTCTGAGTCTGGGGTCCGAGTGGACTGGAGCCCCTACGAAGGGCAGACTCCGTCAGACCCTCACTCACTTGGTATGCAGTGCCTCCACCTGGGGAAAGAAGTGTTAGCAGGTGGGGTGTCCCTCTTCTCTCCCAAGAAACTCAAAAGCCAAACCCCTGTGGGAAGAAAGGCTCGCAGTTAAACATAAGCTGTCTCGAGGGGACAGCAATACACTGTCTAATCCAAAATGACCACTCCATAGTCATCAGATTAAAACTCAGTTTATTCTTCAAACCACAGGAACATCCAACTGTATGAACTCTTCATTAAATAGTACAATCCTTAAATAAATCTTCCTCTGGTATTCCCCCAGCGGAACACCTGTATTCTCCTTCCTTAGGGTATATTTTAAAAGGTACTCTCAAACAGGATTATTTACACTCTATACATCTCTAGTCCATACCTATCCTCAAAGACTGCTCTTTATGCTTCAGGTTCAGCCTCCACCCAAGGTGACCTTTGCATGGACTCACCCTGGCTTACGGGATGGGCACTCCCTGACACCTATCCTGCGCTCCTGGGCTGGGTCTCTCCGCTGCCCACCCAGAGCTCTCCTTCACAGTTACTGTTTTTCTTAGCATCAACTCTCCTTGTCCTTAGCCAATGGATTCTCTTCTTTTAAATGGGATCCCCCCCGCACTTCGGGTCACTTGGCAGGGGCTTGTAGTCAACCAAAGACTCACAGTAACTAACAACAAAGGAATAACCCTCCCCCCCCCCCAAAAAAAAAAAAAAAAAAAAAACATACAGGGCAAACACTTAACTTTAACTCTTCCTAGTCTCCTCCCCCCCTTGTTACTCTTTCTCTCTCAGCACTATCTCTCTGCATTTTATTTCCAAAGTACTCCCCTTGAGCTGCGCTTCCTCCCACCTGGGGACCTCCCAATCATTCCCCCCCCCCCCCCCCCCCCCGTGACCTTTTTACAGGAACGTAATCTCTTAGCAATCCCAAGCTAACAGGAGATTCTCCGAGGACAAGCAGGCTGCTTGTTCTCACTGTCACTGATGGGTGACGTCCACGGCATCCCCTCCAATCAGAACACTTTACTAGCAAAAGCCTTTGCTAGTCCTCGCGCGCCGATGCGCACCGCGCATGCGCGGCCGTCTTCCCACCCGAACCGGCTCGTGTTCGTCAGTCTTTTGTCCACGCTCGGGACAGTCGTGTTTGCGCCGTTTCGCGCCCCTCAAAGTTGACCCTCGCGCGTCTTCGCGATTTTTCGCTAAAAAAAAAAAGGATAGAAAAGAAGACCTTTTCGGTCTTTACCCTTTCCCGTGCTTCCAGCTTTTGCCCCGCGTAAGTTTCCTTTCGCTTTCGGGGTAGGCCTTTTTTGAGGCCTCGGTCGGGTTTTTCTCTCCCTATTTTTGGTGCCTATATCGCCATTACAAGTTTTGATTTTTCCGCCCATGTCATCGAAGTCTCCCAGCGGCTTCAAGAACTGCATCCAGTGCGCCCGGGTAATCTCGCTTACTGATAGGCATGCGTCGTGTCTTCAGTGTCTGGGGGCTGGGCACCGCCCGCAGGCCTGTAGTCTTTGCGCCCTTTTACAGAAGAGGACTCTGGTAGCGAGATTGGCCCAGTGGAACGTGTTGTTCTCGGGCTCTTCGTCGGCAACAGCATCGGGGGCATCAAGTGCATCGACGTCGACAGCTTCAAGACCTTCGACCTCGGCATCGACTGCATCAAGGCATCGTCCCTCTGCATCGTCTGTACCGAAACATCGAAAGGCTGCGTCGGCGTCGGTGGTACCGGGACCTCCACTAGTGCTGATGTCGTCGGACGGTGGTGCTTCGACTGGAGTGCAGGTGAGGGCTGTCCATTCCCCTGCTGGTGGCGGTGAGCCTTCGGGTGGGTCTTCCCCTACCTTGAGGGCTCCTGCGGTACAGCCCCCCCGAGACCGACCTTCTTCGGCCTCGGCCCCGAAGAAGCGACGGCTGGATTCTACGTCCTCCTCGTCGGTACCGGGAAGTTTCGGTGACATGCTTCGTTTGAAAAAATCAAAGAAGCATTGACACCGGTCTCCTTCCCGCGTCGGTACCGAGAGCTCTGGGTCGCCGAGGGAGTCGGCGCCCAGTAGGCATCGGCACCGGGAAGATCGCTCACCCTCTGTTCAGGAGGTGTCGATGCGCTCCACCTTGGACAGCCCGGAACAGCCTCCACGCCCGGAACAGACTCTGACCTCGACGCCTGCATTGGCTTCCATGTCTTTCTCCACAGCCGCTTTGCACAAGAGTCTCCGGGCCGTTCTCCCAGAGATTCTGGGAGAGCTGTTGCGCCCTTCCCCTCCGGTACCGGGGGGTGCTTGCGCCACCGGTACCGTCGAGTGAGGCGCCGGCTGGCCCCTTGCCCGGGGTGAGGTCTCCGACATCGGTGCCGCTTGCGGTACCGACTGCGGTCGCCTCCCAGGAAGGCTCCCCGACGACAACAGCGGAGGGAGCTTCGCCAGTGCTGGCGAGGGAGTCTACCTCTCGACGCTCCCACCGTGGCCGTGTTTCCATGGAGTCGAGCCGGGCACGGCTTCAGACACAGGTTCATGAACTTGTGTCTGATACCGATGGTGAGGCCTCGTGGGAGGAGGAGGAGGACATCAGATATTTCTCTGGCGAGGAGTCTGATGGCCTTCCTGCTGATCCCACTCCCTCCCCTGAAAGGCAGCTTTCTCCTCCCGAGAGTCTGTCTTTTGCGGCCTTTGTCCGGGAGATGTCTACGGCCATCCCCTTCCCGGTGGTTGTGGAGGACGAGCCCAGGGCTGAAATGTTTGAGTTCCTGGACTATCCTTCTCCACCTAAGGAAGCGTCCACAGTACCCATGCATCATGTCCTAAAGAAGACATTGCTGGCGAACTGGACCAAGCCTCTAAGTAATCCCCACATTCCCAAGAAGATCGAGTCCCAGTACCGGATCCATGGGGACCCAGAGCTGATGCGCACTCAGTTGCCTCACGACTCTGGTGTGGTGGATCTGGCCCTAAAGAAGGCTAAGAGTTCTAGGGAGCATGCTTCGGCGCCCCCGGGCAAGGACTCTAGAACATTAGACTCCTTTGGGAGGAAGGCCTACCATTCTTCTATGCTCGCGGTCAAAATCCAGTCTTACCAGCTCTACACGAGCATACATATGCGGAACAATGTGCGGCAGTTGGCGGGCTTGGTGGACAAGCTCCCTCCTGAGCAAGCCAAGCCATTTCAGGAGGTGGTCAGGCAGCTGAAGGCGTGCAGAAAATTCCTGGCCAGAGGGGTATATGATACCTTTGATGTTGCGTCCAGGGCCGCTGCTCAAGGTGTGGTGATGCGCAGACTCTCATGGCTGCGTGCCTCCGACCTGGAGAATAGGATCCAGCAGCGGATTGCGGACTCCCCTTGCCGAGCGGACAATATTTTTGGAGAGAAAGTCGAACAGGTGGTAGAGCAGCTCCACCAGCGGGATACCGCTTTCGACAAGTTCTCCCGCCGGCAGCCTTCAGCATCTACCTCCACAGGTAGACGTTTTTATGGGGGAAGGAAGACTGTTCCCTACTCTTCTGGTAAGCGTAGGTACAATCCTCCTCCTCGACAGCCTACGGCCCAGGCTAAGCCCCAGCGCACTCGCTCTCGTCAGCAGCGTGCGCCTCAGCAAGGCCCCACGGCTCCCCAGCAAAAGCAGGGGGCGAGCTTTTGACTGGCTCCAGCAGAGCATAGCCGACATCAACGTGTCAGTGCCGGGCGATCTGCCGGTCGGGGGGAGGTTGAAAGTTTTTCACCAAAGGTGGCCTCTTATAACCTCCGACCGTTGGGTTCTTCAAATAGTCCGGCAAGGATACACCCTCAATTTGGCCTCCAAACCTCCAAATTGCCTACCGGGAGCTCAATCTTAAAGCTTCCAGCACAAGCAGGTACATGCAGAGGAACTTTCCGCCCTTATCAGCGCCAATGCGGTTGAGCCCGTGCCATCCAGGCAAGAAGGGCTGGGATTCTATTCCGGGTACTTCCTTGTGGAAAAGAAAACAGGGGGGATGCGTCCCATCCTAGACCTAAGGGCCCCGAACAAATATCTGGTCAAGGAAAAGTTCAGGATGCTTTCCCTGGGCACCCTTCTCCCCATGATTCAGGAAAACGATTGGCTATGCTCTCTGGACTTGAAGGACGCCTACACGCACATCCCGATACTGCCAGCTCACAGACAGTATCTGCGATTTCAGCTAGGCACACGTCACTTCCAGTACTGTGTGCTACCCTTTGGGCTCGCCTCTGCGCCCAGAGTGTTCACGAAGTGCTTGGCTGTAGTAGCAGCGGCGCTTCGCAGACTGGGAGTACACGTGTTCCCTTATCTCGACGATTGACTGGTGAAGAACACATCCGAGGCAGGAGCTCTACAGTCCATGCAAATGACTATTCGTCTCCTGGAGCTACTGGGGTTTGTGATAAATTATCCAAAGTCCCATCTTCTCCCAGTGCAGAGACTCGAATTCATAGGAGCTCTGCTGGATTCTCAGACGGCTCGTGCCTATCTCCCAGAGACGAGAGCCAACAACTTGTTGTCCCTCGTCTCGCGGGTGCGAGCGTCCCAGCAGATCACAGCTCGGCAGATGTTGAGATTGCTGGGCCACATGGCCTCCACAGTTCATGTGACTCCCATTGCCCGCCTTCACATGCGATCTGCTCAATGGACCCTAGCTTCCCAGTGGTTTCAGGCTGCTGGGGATCTAGAAGACGTGATCCACCTGTCCACGAGTTTTCTGAACTCCCTGTATTGGTGGACGATTTGGTCCAATTTGACTCTGGGACGTCCTTTCCAAATTCCTCAGCCACAAAAAGTGCTGACTACGGATGCGTCTCTCCTGGGGTGGGGAGCTC
This sequence comes from Microcaecilia unicolor, assembly GCF_901765095.1. Taxonomy (NCBI): domain Eukaryota; kingdom Metazoa; phylum Chordata; class Amphibia; order Gymnophiona; family Siphonopidae; genus Microcaecilia; species Microcaecilia unicolor. The sequence goes on along the minus strand of NC_044032.1, from coordinate 612,172,982 downwards.
ATGTCGATGGGCTTCACACCCAGGGAAGCTGGTCCGTCCAGGAACGCGATCTGCAGATCAATCTCCTGGAGTTACGAGCGGTCTGGAACGCTCTGAAGGCTTTCAGAGATCGGCTGTCCCACCAAATTATCCAAATTCAGACAGACAACCAGGTTGCCATGTATTACATCAACAAGCAGGGGGGCACTGGATCTCGCCCCCTGTGTCAGGAAGCCGTCAGCATGTGGCTGTGGGCTCGCCGTTACGGCATGTTGCTCCAAGCCACATATCTGGCCGACAGGTTGAGCAGGATTATGCAACCTCACGAGTGGTCGCTCAATTCCAGAGTAGTGCGGCAGATCTTCCGGGTGTGGGGCACCCCCTTGGTAGATCTCTTTGCATCTCAAGCCAACCACAAGGTCCCTCAATTCTGTTCCAGACTTCAGGCCCACGGCAGGCTGGCATCGGATGCCTTCCTCCTGGACTGGGGGGAAGGTCTACTGTATGCTTATCCTCCCATACCTCTGGTGGGGAAGACTTTGTTGAAACTCAAGCAAGACCGAGGCACCATGATTCTGATTGCTCCGTTTTGGCCGCGTCAAATCTGGTTCCCTCTTCTTCTGGAGTTGTCCTCCGAAGAACCGTGGAGATTGGAGTGTTTTCCGACCCTCATCACACAGGACGAAGGGGCGCTTCTGCATCCCAACCTCCAGTCTCTGGCTCTCACGGCCTGGATGTTGAGAGCATAGACTTTGCCTCTTTGGGTCTGTCAGAGGGTGTCTCCCGCATCTTGCTTGCTTCCAGGAAAGATTCCACTAAGAGGAGTTACTTCTTTCTATGGAGGAGGTTTGCCGTCTGGTGTGACAGCAAGGCCCTAGTTCCTCGCTCTTGTCCTACACAGACCCTGCTTGAATACCTTCTGCACTTGTCTGAGTCTGGTCTCAAGACCAACTCTGTAAGGGTTCACCTTAGCGCAATCAGTGCATACCATTACCGTGTGGAAGGTAAGCCGATCTCAGGACAGCCTTTAGTTGTTCACTTCATGAGAGGTTTGCTTTTGTCAAAGCCCCCCGTCAAACCTCCTACAGTGTCATGGGATCTCAATGTCGTTCTCACCCAGCTGATGAAACCTCCTTTTGAGCCACTGAACTCCTGCCATCTGAAGTACTTGACCTGGAAAGTCATTTTCTTGGTGGCAGTTACTTCAGCTCGTAGAGTCAGTGAGCTTCAGGCCCTGGTAGCCCAGGCCCCTTACACTAAATTTCATCACAATAGAGTAGTCTTCCGCACTCACCCTAAGTTCTTGACGAAGGTTGTGTTGGAGTTCCATCTGAACCAGTCAATTGTCTTGCCAACATTTTTTCCCCGTCCTCATTCCTGCCCTGCTGAACGTCAGCTGCACACTTTGGACTGCAAAAGAGCATTGGCCTTCTATCTGGAGCGGACACAGCCCAACAGACAGTCCGCCCAATTGTTTGTTTCTTTTGATCCCAACAGGAGAGGAGTGGCTGTGGGGAAACGCACCATATCCAATTGGCTAGCAGATTGCATTTCCTTCACTTACGCCCAGGCTGGGCTGGCTCTTGAGGGTCATGTCACGGCTCACAATGTCAGAGCCATGGCTGCGTCAGTGGCCCACTTGAAGTCAGCCACTATTGAAGAGATTTGCAAAGCTGCGACGTGGTCATCTGTCCACACATTCACATCTCATTACTGCCTGCAGCAGGATACCCGACGCGACAGTCGGTTCGGGCAGTCAGTGCTTCAGAATCTGTTCGGGGTTTAGAATCCAACTCCACCCCCCTAGGCCCATTTTTTATTCTGTTCCAGGCTACACTCTTAGTTAGTTGGATAAATTGTTAGGTCAATCTCAGTTATGTCCTCACCGTTGCGAGGTCCAATTGACCATGTTTGTTGTTTTGAGTGAGCCTGGGGGCTAGGGATACCCCATCAGTGAGAACAAGCAGCCTGCTTGTCCTCGGAGAAAGCGAATGCTACATACCTGTAGAAGGTATTCTCCGAGGACAGCAGGCTGATTGTTCTCACAAACCCGCCTGCCTCCCCTTTGGAGTTGTGTCTTCCCTTGTTTTGTCTTGCTACATATGGGACTGACGAACACGAGCCGGTTCGGGCGGGAAGACGGCCGCGCATGCGCGGTGCGCATCGGCACACGAGGACTAGCAAAGGCTTTTGCTAGTAAAGTGTTCCGATTGGAGGGGCTGCCGTGGACGTCACCCATCAGTGACAGTGAGAACAATCAGCCTGCTGTCCTCGGAGAATACCTTCTACAGGTATGTAGCATTCGCTTTACATGCACAAAGGCCCTACACATAGGAAACTAGGTGGTTTACCATAAAAACTGAATGGTTAAAAAAAAACAAAGCCTACACAACAGACAGCTAAGCAGCTTACAATATAAATCAACAGTTTAAAAGCCCAAGAAAGTATTCTCAGTGTTGTAATATTAACGGAACCCAGTGAGAGGGCAGAACATTTCATCCAGGAAAAGAGAGAGTTGTTGGGCTACAACCTTCTCAACCAACTTAGAGAAAAATGAGAGCTGTGAAACAGGCCAGTAATTCAGTGGATCAGAAGGATCCAGGGCTGAATTTTTCAGGTGGGGAAAAGTAGCTGCAGACTTCCAACTAAGCAGGAAGTCAGCAGAAGACAGGCCAGTGCAGACCAAAGAATGAATAAAGGGAAGAAAGGACTCATGTGCATGCTTAAAAAAAACAGCGGCAAGTGAGTCTGATGGGGCTGTAGATGAGCGCGTGGAGAGTGAGTTTGAAAAGTTCTGAATGAGTAGTAATCTGAAAATCAGAAAGTGAATTAGAGAGCAGTGACTGCTGGGGAATGTCTGGGTCTGAAGGGGGTGACGGTAAGGAGGGGTGAGAGAGGCGCGAATGGAGGTGAGTTTACTCTCCAAATCCTGAGCTATGTCTTCTGCCAAAAGAGGTGAAGTAACAGACTTGCAGTTAGAACCACTAGTAAACTGGTGAAGAATCTTAAACAGATGAGAGGATTTAGTATCACGTTTAAGAAAAGCAGAAAAATATTTTTTCCTGGCCAAAATCACAGATTGCCTATAATGGGAGGCAGCACTTTTTAAAAGCAAGCAAAGCTTGAGAAGATTGAGTTCTGTGCCAAAGATGCTCAAGGTGACAGAGCTGTTGTTTCGTGAGCCACAGCCCATGATGGTACCAAGGGTGAGATTGTGAGGGGTGAAGAGTTATCGACTGATATGGAGCGGCCCTGTCAAAGGCAGAAGCAGTTATAGTATGCCAACAGGATAATTGATCAGAGAGATCCTGAGAGAGAAAGTCAGGTGGAAATGGGTCACAGCACGAAAGAAAATGGTCCGGTGCGAGTGATTTTAAATTCCTAAATCGCTTAAGACAGAGACCAGACGAAGTTTCTAACAAAGCCGCAACTGAATAGCCAAGAACAAGAAGAGAGCTGTTTGATAAATTCTAAACTGCTCTCTTCCCTGTGTGTCCCCCTTTCTTAATAGATTTCTTGCCCTCTAACTATTCAATATATATATATTTTTTTAATGGTGGGAGTGGCTAAGATTGCTGCAGAACTTGTAGCAGCGTTGTAACGCTCTTACCTACTGGCAGTTACTATTCTTTTTTCAATGCCTCATACAAAGAGGAAGGGTTTGGTCTGAGCCATCCTGCCGCCAGCTGCGGTATCTTCCCCGATTCAGCAAACCTTTCAGCGAATGTTAGAGCATCATGCTGCTTGCTCCCAGCAAGAAAGCCAGAGTGAGGGCCCTGCGTTGAGGCCAGGTGGAGGAGAGCCATTCTCTGAGAGGCATGAAATTTCGTTGTTGTCCCCCCCCCCCCCCCCCCCCCCCCAGAGACCGACTGCCCATGTTATCCAGCGGTTACCAAGATCAAGTCCACAACAGCTGTTGCAGAAGGCGCTTCTCAGCTGTGTGGAAGCAGTGGAACCTGCTCCTTGGAAACTTTGAAATCACTAGGGCAGCTAATGGGTGTATTGTCCTCAAGGTGGTGATGCTGGAGACAGTCTGGAGGGCCATCAAGAAATTAAATGAGACGGCAGGAAAGCCTGCAGAGGATACAATAGCTCTTGTAAATAAGGTAGATGTTTTGTCACAATCCTTACAGACAGTGCGACAAGAAAGCTCTGAATAAATACATCAGGTCAAATGAGAAGTGAATGATCTTACAAAAGTGGTTTCCACGGTGATTCAAGATCAGAAAAATGTGTACAGGAGACTTGAGCAATTGGAAATTTTACTAGGAGACTGAACTTGAGAATTTAAAATTTTTACAAAGTGTTAGGCATGGCCTCAGTAGATGTGTTTAAGAAGTTTCTTGTACTGGTCTATAATTTCAGTGTGTTCAGTTTTGAAGGCTGTATCTTGCTAAAGATATAAAAAGGCTGGAAGCGGTTCAAAGAAAGTGATGAAACTGGTATGTGGTTTGCATAGCAAGACATATGAGGAGAGACTTGATGACCTGAACTTGTATACCCTGGAGGAAAGGAGAACCAGGGGTGATATGATACAGACGTTCAAATATTTGAAAGGTATTAATCCGCAAACAAACGTCTTCCAGAAACGGGAAGGTGGTAGAACTAGAGGACATGAATTGAAGTTGAATGGGGGCCAACTCAGGAATAATGTTAGGAAGTATTTTTTTCACTGAGAGGGTGGTGGATACTTAGAATGCCCTCCTGCGGCAGAAGGTGAAGATGAAAACCGTAACAATTCAAAAATGTGTGGGATAAACAAACAGCTATCCTGCTTAGAAGGAATCAATCCAAAGAAGCTTAGCGGAAACTAGGTAGCAACACTGGTAATTGGGAAGCAAAGCCAGCGTTAGGTGGACTTCAATGGTCTGTGCTCTGATCGTGTCTGGATAGATATGGATGGGCTGGATGTGATTTTCAAGGGCTTCAGTGACAACTTCAGAAGTTTTAGAACAAGGACTATGCCAGGCAGACCTCTGTGGTCTGTGCCCTGAAAATAGCATGGACAAATCAAGATCAGGTATGCATATGTTGTATCATCTCATTACATAAAGATATCATTATGTTGAATCACCTCATTACATAGAGTTTATCTACTCGGCCAGACTGGATAGACTGTACGGGTCTTTATTTGCTGTCATCTACTGTTACCTGTAACTTTTATTCTCTAAAGAAGAATGAATAGAACAAAGATTTCTCAAGCCAAACAAAAACTTTTTCACCAAACAATTTATTTGTACTTCAAAGGTTCATTTAGAATCTAAGAACACACCTAAGACATTAGACTTAATTTCTATGTCAAGTGTCTCGACACTATCAAGTACCATTTTATTATTAGGTATATTGCTGTAATCATCAAAACAAATGATTTTAGTCTTCTGCTTGTTCAGTTTTTAAAAAATTGCTTTTACTTCAATCCTCAACTTGAATAATATATTTTCTTAAAGGTCGAGTAGTATCATCAAATCTAACACTGGGTTTTAAAGAAATATCTATCTGTCTACATATATATATCCACATCACAAATACTTGACAGAAACCCAATTAGTAGCAACTTTCCATGCTACCAATCCCAGAGCAAGCGGTGGCCTCCCCATGTCCATCTCAATAACAGACTGTGGACTTTTCCTCCAGGAACTTATCCAAACCTTTTTAAAACTGCTTATACCACATCTCCAGCAACAAGTTCCAGAACTTAACTATTCTTTGAGTGAAAAAATATTTCCTCCTATTTGTTTTAAAAGTATTTCCATGTATTTCATTGAGTGTCCTTCTGGTCTTTGTACTTATTGAAAGAGTGAAAAATCGATTCACTTTTACCCGTTCTACACCACTCAGGATTTTACAGACATCAATCTTATCCCCCCTCGACCTTTTCTTTTCCAAGCTGAAGAGCCCTAACCTTTTTAGCCTTTCCTCATATGGGAGGAGTTCCATCCCCTTTATCATTTTAGTCCTCCTTCTTTGAACATTTTCTAATTCCACTATATCTTTTTGGAGATATGGCAACCAGAATTGAACACAGTACTCAAGGTGAGATTGCACCATGGAGTGATACGGAAGCATTATAATATTCTTGGTGTTATTTTGCATCCCTTTCCTAATAATTCCTAGCATTCTGTTTGCTTTTTTGGCTGCCGCCACACACAAAACAGAAGAATTCAGCGTATTGTCTGTAATGACACCTAGATCTTTTTCTTGAGTGCTGACTCCTAAGGTGGACCCTAGCATCAGGTAACTCACAAATCACATTGCATTTGTCCACATTAAATTTCATCTGCCTTTTGGATGCCCAGTCTTCCTGGAATTTTTTATAATCCGCATATATTTTGGCAACTTTGAATAGTTCTGTGTCATCTGCATATTTAATAACTTCACTCATCGTACTGATTTCCAGATCATTTATAAATACGTTAAATAGCACTGGTCCCAGTATGGATCCCTGTGGCACTCCACTATTCACCCTTCTCCATTGAGAACAATGGCCATTTAACCATACTCTCTGTTTTCTGTTCAATAACCAATTCCTAATCCACAGAAGGACATAGCCTCTTATCCCATGACTTTTTAATTTTCTCAGTCTCTCATGAGGAAGTTTTGTCAAAAGCTTTCTGAAAATCTGGATACACTATATCAGTTGGCTCACCTTTATCCATGTGTTTATTCAAGCCTTCAATGAAATGAAATTGGAAAATTGGTGAGGCAAGACTTCCCTTGGCTGAACCTATGCTGACTCTGTCCCATTAAACCATGTTTGTCTATGTGTTCTATAATTTTCTTTTTTATAATAGTTTCCACTCTTTATAAAGTCACAGTTTGAACCCCCGGAGTCTGTTTTCACTCAACCGCCTTATGTTGAATGTAGTCTTCTTTGTAGCTGTTACCCCAGCTAGAAGAATATGTGAATTTCAAGCACTGAAATCCCGTGCCCATGCTGACTTCATACATTTCAAATTCTTGCAGACCTCCTTCCAGTCTGCGCTTTCACTTGCCAAACAGGACTACTACATCCGGTTGATAAATTCTCTTGGCTCAAACCCTCGACGTCTCTTTGCCACACTGTGCCTTCACCTCCAACTCCTCCTTCACTTTCTCCCCAGACTGTGGCTAAGTACTTTCATGATAAGGTTCACAAGATTAAACTTGAATTCTCAACCAAGTCACCTCCACTTCTCCTTCCCTTAGTCCATTCTCTCAACCCTCCTTCAACCCCTTTTCTTCCTATTCTGAAATCACTAAAGAGGAAATTGCACATTTTCTTTCCTCCTCAAAACTAACTACCTGTTCCTCTGATCCTATTTCCACCCATCTACTTAGCACTATGTCTCCTGCTGTCATCCCTTTTATGTAATATCCTCAATCTTTCCACTGCGACTGTTCCTGATGCCTTCAAACATGCCGTAGTCGCACCACTATTCAAAAAACCTTCATTGGACCCTACCTGTCCTTCCAACTATTGCCCCATCTCCCTCATCCTTTCCTATCCAAGATACTTGAACATTCTGTTCACTGCCATTGTCTTGACTTTCTTTCATCTCAAGCTATTCTTGATCCACTTCAATCTGGCTTTTGCCTTCTTCATTCAACTAAAACAGCGCTTGCTAAAGTTTCCAATGACCTGTTCCTGGCCAGATCCAAAGGTCTCTATTTTATCCTCATCCTTCTTTTGACACTATTAATCACCGCCACTCCTTGATACACTATCCTCACTTGGATTTCAGGGCTCTGTTCTTTCCATGTGGAAACTCAAAAGAGTAAAACCTTTCTTCCCGAGATCCATTTCCGTAACTTGGTACAATCAATGGTGCTGAGTCACTTAGACTACTGCAATGCACTATACGCCGGTTGCAAAGAACAAATTATCAAGAAACTTCAAACAGCCCAGAATACCGCAGCCAGACTCATATTTGGCAAATCAAAATATGAAAGTGCAAAGAACGTATCGCGTTTAAGATCTGCACGATTGTCCACAAAATCATCCACGGAGATGCCCCGAGCTACATGCAAGACCTCGTGGACCTACCTCCTAGAAATGCTAACAGATCAGCTTGCAAATTCCTTAATCTACATTTCCCCAACTGCAAAGGAGTAAAATATAAACTAACACATGCGACTAGCTTCTCCTACATGAGCACGCAGTTATGGAATGCACTACCAACTGATCTGAAAACAATAAACGACATAACTAGCTTTCGTAAATCTCTGAAAACCCATTTCTTCAACAAGGCCTACAATGGGAATCCATAGCTTAATTATAACACCCCACCACCTCACCCTATTCTATTAACTATCTTTCTATAACTTTGTTTAGATCTTTTTCCTTATCCATGGATCTGTTATAACACCAATTGTATCTATCTCCTGGAATGGCGATGCCATAACAGGTTTTTGTAAGCCACATTGAGCCTGCAAATAGGTGGGAAAATGTGGGATACAAATGCAATAAATAATAATAATAATCTCTCCCATCAAACTTTTAGTGTATACTCTGGTGGATCCTCCTCCACTTCTATCTCACTATCAGTTGGTGTACCTCAGGGATCTGTCCTGGGACCTCTTTTTTTCTCCATCTATACTTCTTCCCTTGGTACTCTGATCTCATCCCATGATTTTCAGTATTGCCTTTACCCTGATGATTCCCAGATCTACTTCTCCAAACCAGAAATTTCAGCAGGAATCCAGGCCAAAGTATCAGCCTGCCTGTCTGACATTGCTGCCTGGATGTCTCAGTGCCATCTAAAACTAAACATGACCAAGACTGAGCTTCTTATCTTTCCCCCTAAACCAACCTATCCTCTTCCCCCATTCTCTATCTCTGTGGATAACACCCTCATCCTCCCTGTCTCATCAGCTCGTAAACTTGGGGTCATCTTCGACTCCTCTCTCTCCTTCTCTGCACATATTCAACAGACTGCTAAAGCCTGTCGTTTCTTTCTCTGTAGTATCACCAAAATTCACCCTTTCCTTTCTGAGCACACTACCCAGAACCCTTATCCTCACTCACCTCTCACTTAGACTATTGCAACTTGCTTCTCACAGGTCTCCCACTAAGCCATCTCTGTACTTCAATCTGTTCAAAATTCTGCTGCACAACTTATATCTGCCTGTGTCGCTATGCGCAAATTAACCCTCTCCTCGAGTCACTTTATTGGCTCCCTATCCATTTCCGCATACAGTTCAAACTCCTCTTATTGACTTACAGGTGCATTCACTCTGCAGCTCCTCAGTACCTCTCCACTATCTCTCCCTACACTCCTCTCCTTGAACTCCGTTCACTGAGTAAATCTCTCTTCTGTACCCTTCTCCTCCACTGCTACCTCCAGACTCCATTCCTTTTATCTTGCTGCACCATATGCCTAGAATAGACTTCCTAAGCCTGTAGGTCAAGCTCATCTCTGGCCGTCTTCAAATCTAGGCTAAAAGCCCACCTTTTTGATGCTGCTTTTAACTCCTAACCCTTACTCGTTCAGTACCCAGTAATTCCCTTATCCCTTATTTGTCCCGTTTCTCTGTCCTAATTAGATTGTAAGCTCTTTCGAGCAGGGACTGTCTCTTCTTGTCCAGTGTACAGCTCTGTGTACATCTAGTAGTGCTATAGGAATGATAAGTAGTAGTAGCAGTAGTAGCACTAGTACCCTGCAAACCATTCATATGGTTTCAGCATAATAAAGTGTTTTAGTTTTTTTTTTTAATGTATCCCAAGTTTTTACATATAGTAGTAAGGCCTTTCCATTTCGATAAGGAATAGTGCTTCCTACATTCTATCCAAAGCCTTGCAAGGAATCCATGTAAGAAAGCTCTGCACATTCAGGACTGTAAGTGGTCTCTTGCCTTAAACTTCAAAATAAACTGAATCAGTTAGGAAATCTAACTCCTTTAACCCCAACAGAATTGGCTAACTAGTTGTCAAAAGAACTCTAGCAAATTTTCTGGCATCCTGCATCCAGTTCTGTTATAAACAAATTGGTATTCCTCTAAACACTAAAGCTAAGCCTCAAAATCACCTCTCACTACATCTTGGACCAGTCCATTGTAAAGAATATTGGTCATCATAGCTTCACCTATAGCAATCTGTGTGTGATTTAGTAGCTCTCACAGTGGAGTTTTTTGTGTGGGCTGTCACCAAATATGATGTGAGCAACCCAAATCTTGGGAGCCCTAATCTAGACAGCAGATTGATCAGCACACAATCCCTTCCAGTGAGAGCTGCATTCATTCATAAGCTATGACACTGAGCAATTAGGGAGATTGCTGCTTGTAGGATGGGTCATTCTTGCTCAGAGCAGTTTGTCCTAGTGATGACATCACCCAATTATGTACCTGGTCAATCCTGTTGTCTCTGAAAAATAACTGTTACAGATGAGGAACAGTGCATTCTGGGATCAACTCACTGAGAGGTGGTTCCTGCTGATATATATCAGATTGGTAGCAGTTTCCATCCAGTAAATGTTTGTTTGTTTGTTTGTTTGTTTGTTTGTTTGTTTATTCGTTCTTTGATATACTGCCTTTACAGCAGAAAATAAACTTGATGGCACTGCAGTTTACCCATAGAGCAGTCCCACTTCATTTCTAAATCTTGTTAACTTGAAGTTCTAAGTACCATTGATGGTGAGAGATGCTGAAAGAGCAGTGTATTCTTTCTCACAGTTTATTGAATCTCGTGTTCAGTTGTTGCAAATACTGATTCAGAAGGACCAACGAAGAAGGGAAAAGTAGAACTCTCCGGTGTTCATACATTCCAGGAGATGTTCCAGGAAACGCTTAACATTCTTCTGGTCTTTTCCCCTCCCACTCAACAGCATACATCAGTTCTCTCTCTCTTCCAATCCTTGCACATAATTTGCCTCCCTCTATCTTTCTCCACATCCTATGTCCAGCCTAGTACCACAGTTATAACTTTTACCAAGTAAGCAGAGAAGTGATGGTACCTTTTTGTTTTTCTATTACCACCAAGCTTCCACTTTCCATTTTGAGCATGTGTTTCATATCTTTACTATGGGGAGGTATGTAAATCTTTGCTATGTGTTTAATATTTTCTGCTCCTTTCTGTAAGTGCTAATGTGTATTTGAATCAAAAAAATAAAAGCAGGTACTTGGTGTTTTACAAACTACCACAGTAAATATGACAGAAGATTAACTTTTCTCTTACCTGGATTGCATTAAAATTTAGGAGGAGCGTGCCACTCTAACTAAAGAACTTGCAGCCCATCAACAAAAAAAAGAGAAACTAAAGGCAGAAGTAGAAAAATACCAAGAGTGTGACCCAGATGTGGTGGAGGAAATTCGTAAGTTAATTACTTTACATAAGAACATAAAAGTAGCCATTAGCCATACTGAGAAGTGGCTGGGTCTGAATATGATGAACTGTCGCAGTAAAAATGAACTTTGCTGTATTTTCACAATCCAGATGTATTGTGGTCATGTTTAAATGAAGAGTGGTTAGGTTTAATATTCAAAGCTGTGAAAACAAACAACAAATATCATTTGACTCTTTTAATCACCTGCCCCAGGACACATATTTCTCAAGTGATCCCAGAGAGAAGCAATAATGTTGCAGCCATCTAACTACATTAACAACCCCTGCTTCACAGGGCAATAACAAATAATTAAACCATTAAACATTTTACTCTGGGGATTGCTATCAAAAAGCCTGGTTTCTCTACAGGGGAAATATAGCCTATAATTTAGGTACTCTGCCTAATCATAAGATGACTAAAAAGGAATGAAATTCTTTCCTCCCATAGGATTCCCTCTCACTTTTAGCAAACTTTAAAAAGATGACATAAAGTATTGTAAACTCAATTAGCTGCATCATTTCTAGTAATTAATGACAGTTATGAATAACAGTCTTAATACAACCGTTAGCTAGAGGCACGGTTCTGCTCTTTCTGGTGCATTGGTATCTGTTGCCTTAACTTCATTAATAGATTAACTTATACCAGAAAAATAGCATGATCCTACCTCTCATATAGAAGAGCATATGGAAGAATTGACACATTATTTTGGTTTATCCATGGCAGTTGACATGTCATCTCCCTATAATTATGTCTGAAAGAGTGGTATTTGAATTACCCTGGAAATGGCCAAATGGCTACCACCCAGTGTGATTTGCTAATTCTAGACCTTTTGGGGAGAAAACAATTTCAGAATGTTATGCTCTAGTCCTGCATAGATTTTTACTAGATTTACCTATTACAGTGCTTGCACATAGGCCAAGAAGGGGCTCTGGAGTTCACTCAGTGTCTCCCTCAACCAATAGAGAGAATTGTTTAACTGGATTGAAAGTATTGAGTAGTGTTAGAACCTTCTGTTCAACATTACCTTTGATGTTTTTATGGTGGCATTGAGAGTCTCTGCTATGGCCACTAATGCCTGCAGGCTGTCTTATTTTCAAGCAGCAGATTTCAGATAAGGTGCGTAGGAAAGGCTTGTCAGTGTGCATTGCAGTGGTAGTAATCTCTTTAGAGCAGTGATTCTCAACCTAGTCCTTGGGACATACCCAGCCAGTCACATTTTCAAGATATCCACAATGAATATTCATAAGTTAGATTTGCATACAATGGAGGTAGTGCATGCAAATTTTATATCGAGCATATTGATGGTGGATATCCTGAAAACCTGACTTGCTTGGTGTCTTGAGGACTGAGCTGAGAACTTCTGCTTTAGAGGTTAATATGAAAGGGAAAGGGACATGGGACTTGATATACCGCCTTTCTGAGGTTTTGGCAACTACATTCAAAGCGGTTTACATATATTCAGGTACAGTATTCTCAGTGGAGGAGGGTAGTTAGTGGGGTCCCGCAGGGGTCTGTGCTGGGTCCGTTGCTTTTTAATTTATTTATAAATGACCTAGAGATGGGAATAACTAGTGAGGTAATTAAATTCGCCGATGACACAAAATTATTCAGGGTCGTCAAGTCGCAGGAGGAATGTGAACGATTACAGGAGGACCTTGCGAGACTGGGAGAATGGGCGTGCAAGTGGCAGATGAAGTTCAATGTTGACAAGTGCAAAGTGATGCATGTGGGTAAGAGGAACCCGAATTATAGCTACGTCTTGCAAGGTTCCGCGTTAGGAGTTACGGATCAAGAAAGGGATCTGGGTGTCGTCGTCGATGATACGCTGAAACCTTCTGCTCAGTGTGCTGCTGCGGCTAGGAAAGCGAATAGAATGTTGGGTGTTATTAAGAAGGGTATGGAGTCCAGGTGTGCGGATGTTATAATGCCGTTGTATCGCTCCATGGTGCGACCGCACCTGGAGTATTGTGTTCAGTACTGGTCTCCGTATCTCAAAAAAGATATAGTAGAATTGGAAAAGGTACAGCGAAGGGCGACGAAAATGATAGTGGGGATGGGACGACTTTCCTATGAAGAGAGGCTGAGAAGGCTAGGGCTTTTCAGCTTGGAGCAGAGACGGCTGAGGGGAGATATGATAGAAGTGTATAAAATAATGAGTGGAATGGATCGGGTGGATGTGAAGCGACTGTTCACGCTATCCAAAAATACTAGGACTAGAGGGCATGAGTTGAAGCTACAGTGTGGTAAATTTAAAACGAATCGGAGAAAATTTTTCTTCACCCAACGTGTAATTAGACTCTGGAATTCATTGCCGGAGAACGTGGTACGGGCGGTTAGCTTGACGGAGTTTAAAAAGGGGTTAGATAGATTCCTAAAGGACAAGTCCATAGACCGCTATTAAATGGACTGGAAAAATTCCTCATTTTTAGGTATAACTTGTCTGGAATGTTTTTACGTTTGGGGAGCGTGCCAGGTGCCCTTGACCTGGATTGGCCACTGTCGGTGACAGGATGCTGGGCTAGATGGACCTTTGGTCTTTCCCAGTATGGCACTACTTATGTACTTATGTACTTATGTACCAGGGGCAATGGAGGGTTAAGTGACTTGCCCAGAGTCACAAGGAGCTGCAGTGGGAATTGAACTCAGTTCCCCAGGATCGAAGTCCACTGCACTAACCACTAGGCTACTCCTCCAATTGAACTTATGAAAGACCCACAAAGTACACTTTATTCCAGAGTGTTTACCAAGTGCCTGGCTGTAGTCGCAGCGTCGCTACACAGACTGGGAGTGCATGTCTTCCCTTATCTCGACGATTGGCTGGTGAAGAGCACATTGGAGATGGGTGCTCTGTAGTCCATGCGGATGACTATTCAGGTGCTTGAGCTGCTGGGGTTCATGATCAATTATGCCAAGTCCCATTTCACCCCAGGGTCATTCCATGCCAAGTGGTCTAAAATTAAAAAAAGTTCCCACCAATCATGTTCTCCAATTTTGTTCAAATTTTATCTGTTGCGCGAGTCAGGTGTTAAACGAAGTTTCCCAAAATTTGAGGTCTCTAACTGCAATAGTTGCAGATCTAGACCCCCTTTTCTGAAAGGTTGTCAGTCCATGAGCGCGCAACATTTACCAAAATGCCATTTTTGGGGTCTAATAAAATCCAAACACATTTATAAGAATGGCTAAAAATGTCAAATCCTGTACAGTTTTTTATGCTATTTCCGATTAAATACATTTTAACATTATGGATGCAAAATCCAGTCAAACAAGTTGACTCAAAATGTGCATCAAAATTGGTCACGACTCATTGGAACATATTTGGACCAATATTCAGACCGCAACAACTTACTACTACTACTACTACTACTTATCATTTCTATAGCGCTACTAGCCGTATGCAGTGCTGTACACTTGAACATGAAGAGACAGTCCCTGCTCGACAGAGCTTACAATCTAATTAGGACATACAAACAGGACAAACGAGATAAGAGAATATTAAAGTCAGGATGATAAAATAAGGGTTCTGAACAAGAGTTAGGAGTTAAAAACAGCATCAAAAAGGTGGGCTTTTAGCTTAGATTTGAAGACGGCCAGAGATGGAGCTTGACGGACCGGCTCAGGAAGTCTATTCCAGGCATAAGGTGCTGCAAGATAAAAGGAACGGAGTCTGGAGTTAGCAGTGGAGGAGAAGGGTGCAGATAAGAGAGATTTACCCAGTGAACGGCGTTCCCGGGGAGGAATGTAGGGAGAGATGAGAGTGGAGAGGTACTGAGGAGCTGCAGAGTGAATGCACTTTTAGGTCAATAAGAGGAGTTTGAACTGTATTCGGAAACAGATAGGAAGCCAGTGAAGTGACTTGAGGAGAAGGCTAATATGAGCATAACGACACTGGCGGAATATTAGTCGTGCAGCAGAATTTTGAACAGATTGAAGAGGAGAGAGATGGCTAAGTGGGAGACCTGTGAGAAGCAAGTTGCAATAGTCTAAGCGAGAGGTGATAAGAGTGTGGATGAGGGTTCTGGTAGTGTGCTCAGAAAGGAAAGGGCGAATTTTGCTGATATTATAGAGAAAGAAACGACAGGTTTTAGCAGTCTGTTGAATATGTGCAGAGAAGGAGAGGGAGGAGTCGAAGATGACCCCAAGGTTACAAGCTGATGAGACAGGAAGGATGAGAGTGTTATCCACAGAAATAGAGAATGGGGGAGGAGGAGAGGTTGGTTTAGGGGGAAAGAAGATAAGAAGCTCAGTCTTGGTCATGTTTAGTTTCAGATGGCACTGAGACATCCAGACAGCAATGTCAGACAGGCAGGCTGATAATTTGGCCTGGATTTCAGCTGAGATTTCTGGTGTGGAGAGGTAGATCTGGGAGTCATCAGCGTAAAGATGATACTGAAAACCATGGGATGAGATCAGAGTACCAAGGGAAGAAGTATAGATGGAGAAAAGAAGAGGTCCCAGGACAGATCCCTGAGGTACACCAACTGACAGTGGGATAGAAGTAGAAGAGGATCCACTAGAGTATACACTAAAAGTACGCTGGGAGAGATAAGAAGAAAACCAGGAAAGAACAGAGCCCTGAAATCCAAGTGAGGACTACGTATCAAGGAGTAGGCTGTGATCAACAGTGTCAAAAGCAGCAGATAGATCGAGAAGGATGAGGATAGAATAGAGACCTTTGGATCTGACCAGGAACAGATCATTGGAGACTTTAGCAAGCGCTGTTTCAGTTGAATGAAGGGAGCAAAAGCCAGATTTAAGTGGATCAAGAATAGCTTGAGATGAAAGAAAGTCAAGGCAACGGCGGTGAACAGCACGTTCAAGTATCTTGGATAGGAAAGGGAGGAGGGAGATGGGGCGATAGTTGGAAGGACAGGTAGGGTCCAATGAAGGTTTTTTAAGGAGTGGTGTGACTACGGCATGTTTGAAGGCATCAGGAACAGTCACAGTGGACAGTGAAAGATTGAGGATATGACAGATAAACGGGATAAGGACTTGAAATTTTGAACAAGCATTATGCTTGTGCTGGACATAATACTGCCAGATTTGCAACTAACCAGCATCTATAACCGCCCTGCATGATCTCTTCAAAGTTGGCACTGTCAACGCAAATTGTAAAATGTACCAAAGTTTAAAGCCAATTATTAAAAAAAGGATCTCATCCTCTGTGTCAGGAAGCCATACAGATGTGGCTTTGGGCATGCCTCATGGCATGTTTCTCCAAGCCACTTCTCTGGCAGGCGTAAACAACAGTCTGGCCGACAGGCTGAGCAAGATAATGCAACCTCACGAGTGGTCACTGAACATGGGCATAGTCCGCAAGATCTTCCGAGCGTAGGGCACCCCCTCGGTGGATCTTTTTGCCACTCAGATCAATCACAAGGTCCCTCAGTTCTGTTCCAGACTTCAGGCCCACGACAGACTAGCATCAGTTGCCTTTCTCCTACATTGGAGGACAGGCCTTCTGTATGTGTATCCTCCCATACCTCTAGTAGGGAAGACTTTGCTGAAACTCAAGCAAGACTGCGGAACCATGATCCTGATTGCGCCCTTCTGGCCGCGTCAGATTTGATTCCCTCTTCTTCTGGAGTTGTCCTCCGAAGAACCATGGAGATTGGAATGTTTTCCAACACTCAGAACGAGGGGTCGCTTCTACGTCCCAACCTCCTGTCTCTGGCTCTCACGGCCTGGATGTTGAGAGCTTAGAATTTGCCTCCTTGGGTCTTTCAGAGGGTGTCTCCCGAGTCTTGCTTGCTTCCAGGAAAGATTCCACTAAGAGATGTTACTCTTTCAAATGGAGGAGGTTTGCCATCTGGTGTGACAGCAAGGCCCTAGATCCTCGTTCTTGTCCTACACAGACCCTGCTTAAATGCCTTCTACACTTGTCAGAGTCTGGTCTCAAGACCAACTCCGTAAGAGTTCACCTTAGTGCGATTAGTGCCTATCATCGGCGTGTAGAGGGTAAGCCTATCTCTGGACAGCCTTTAGTTGTTCGCTTCATGAGAGGTTTGCTTTTGCCAAAGCCCCCTGTCAAACCTCCACCAGTGTCATGGGATCTCAACGTCGTCCTCACCCAGCTGATGAATTCCTGCCATCTGAAGTACTTGACCTGGAAGTTCGTTTTCTTGGTGGCTGTTACTTCAGCTCGTAGAGTCAGTGAGCTTCAGGCCTTGGTAGTTCATGCACCTTATATCAGATTTCATCACAACAGAGTAGTCCTTCACATGCAGCCTAAGTTCCTTCCTAAGGAGGTGTCGGAGTTCAATCTGAACCAGTCAATTATCTTGCCAACATTTTTTCCCCGTCCTCATACCCGCCCTGGTGAAAGCAGTTTACATACCTTGGACTGCAAGATAGCATTGGCCTTTTACGTGGCGCGGACAAAACCCTTCAGACAGTCTGCTCAGTTGTTTGTTTCTTTCAATCCCAACAGGAGGGGAGTTGCCATCGGAAAATGCACAATCTCTAATTGGCTATCAGATTGCATTTCTTTCACTTAAGCCCATGTTGGCCTGACCTTACAGGGTCATGTCACGGCTCATAATGTTAGAGCCATGGCTGCGTCAGTGGCCCACTTAAAGTCGGCCTCTATTGAAGAGATTTGCAAGGCTACGACGTGGTCATCAGTCCACACATTCACATCTCACTACTGCCTTCAGCAAGATACCCGATGCGACAGTCGGTTTGGGAAGCGGTGCTGCAGAATCTGTTCGGAGTTTAGAATCCAGCTCCACCCCCCTAGGCCCTTTTTTATTCTGTTCCAGGCTGCACTCTCAGTTAGTTCATTTTGGTTTCAGGTCAATCTTTGTTAAGTCCTCACCGTTGTGAGGCCCAATTGACCAATATTCATTGTTTTGGGTGAGCCTGGATGCTAGGGATACCCCAATTGTGAGAACAAGCAGCCTTCTTGTCCTATGAGAAAGCGAAGGTACTTACCTGTAGCTGGTATTCTCCGAGGACAGCAGGCTGATTGTTCCCACAAACCCGTCCTCCTCCCCTTTGGAGTTGTTTTTATGGTTGTTTCTTGTTTATATGCTTTTTTATTAAACTAAGGAGACACACGATGGAACGTTCCCGAGGGCCTTTATTTTTGCTGGCAAAATTTCTTTCTGGTTCCTGGGCTGCCGTGGACTATGACCCAATTGTGAGAACAATCAGCCTGCTGCCCTCGGAGAATACCAGCTACAGGTAAGTACCTTTGCTTTTCCTGTCTAACATCAATTCAAGAATGGGCTAAACACAACAAACTTGGCCTGAACCCAAGTAAAACCGAGCTTCTCTGGGTACCTAATACAAGTGGATACATACCTGACATCAGAATCCCTTTTGAGAAGTATGAACTCCCCTCAAATCAAAAGTCAGAAACTTTGGAATACGGTTAGATTCAGCACTTACTCTGATTCCCCAAATCCAAGCAGCCTTCAAGAGCTGCTTCTACTATTTGCGACAGCTACGCTGCCTCGCTCCTTACATCAAGAAGGTAAATCTTATCCCAGTTGTACATGCCATGATAACATCAGGACTGGATTACTGCAATTCACTATACAATGCTCTGACTACAAAGGGCCTGCACCAGCTCCAGTTGATTCAGAATGTAGCAGCAAGACTCATAGAAGGTTGCAAGCAATGTGACCATATCACACCATTTTTGCAAAAACTTCATTGGCTACCAGTACAATACAGGGCTAAATTTAAAACTCTATGTCTGATCTTCAAGGACCTGAAAGGAAATGGCCCTGAGTACCTGAAAAATAGGATGATCCTCCACACACCGCCAAGGACACTAAGGTCCTCCCAAGGACTTTCACGAACCACACCCTCTCCAAACGACATTACACGATGTGATACCCGCAAGCGAGCCTTCTCCGGAGTAGTCCCCACACTCTGGAATGCATTGCCTGAAAGGCTCCGCTTAACACAAGACTATCTCTACTTTAGGAAGCAGGTGAAAGCTTGGCTCTTCAACCAGGCCTTTACTGGAAGAAGTAACTAACTCGTTAGTTTCACTCACACAAGGAGTGACTCGGGCTGCGTATACTGCAGCAAGACAAGTTTATCTACTCCTTCTCTAGTTGAGATAACATTTAACAATTTCTCTGACCTCTCATGTTCAATTTTCTTTAAATCAGTCACCTTACTTTCTAACTCTTCCTAACTCTTCCTACTTTCTTACCCTTCTATATGTTACATCTTTGCTTTATCCTTCCCTGTCACCTATAATGTTCTATTATGTGTTGTGTTGACATTGTAAATAGTATACCATGCCAAACTTTGTATTGTTTTTGAGTATTTTTACTGCTGTAGTGTCTATTGCTCATGCTTGATCTATTCTTATTGTACACCGCCTTGAGTGAATTCCTTCAAATAGGCGGTAAATAAATCCTAATAAATAAATAAAATAGAAAAAAAAAACTATTGTATGCCACTATATTAACCCTCAAGCTTGCAGGGGTCATCTATATGTAGATACAGTAGGTATTTAGTGGTTTTTGGAGGGCTAACACATTCTACCGCAAAGTGTACCAGTTAGAATGGGGATATGGGCCTAGGTTCCCTTAACTACAGTCCACAGCACCGACCAGTAGGCTATTCCTGGGACCTTTCTACTGTTCTAAAAAGAATGGCCATCATATCTGAAGCTGTCATAGAGCCTGGTGTGTACTGTCACTGTCATATCTTAGGGAGATGGGAGGGAGTCTAAGACCACTGGGGGAGTAAGGGGGGTAATGCTTTAATCCCTCCAGTGATCATTTAGGGAACCTTTTAGTCACTTATTCGTGATTGAAATAGTCTTAATTTGAGCACTAGACATTTTCATTTTGTTCCATTATTGCAGAAAAAAATTTATCTTTTGGTGCCGCTCATGTCCCACCCAGGTCCTGCCCAAAACACACACCCTTGAAATTTGGACGAACTGTGGAGAAAAACATCTAAAATTGGAGTATCAAAAATTGCAACTTGATGCTTTTGAGAGAAAAATGACCATTTCCACCATATGACTTTTTTTTGGACGTTTTTTTGTTTTGAAAACGAGCCCCTAAGTATGTTACTGTTTAATCATGAAGTGGAGCCTGTGCAGCGTGCCAGATACAGCTCTGGCCACCTTGTTGGGCAGATTGGATGGGCCGTGCAGGTCTTTATCTGCTGACATTTACTATGTTATTACTAAAAAAAAGACTAGTTAAGTAAAATCACAATAAAATGTAAATTTATGACAGCACCATACACTATATATACATATATATATATATACTAGTAAAGCCTATCAGTGCATGCTATGCTAAAATAATATCCACAAAAAGCATAAATTTCTAGACTAGATGAAAATTAAATAAAAACAATAAAGAAATAAGGACATAAATAACAGCTCCTGCAGTGTTTCAAATTGCAAGGAAAATCGTATGCAAATTCAATGTTTTCCTAAATGTGCATTGAAATAAAATGAATATCTACAAATTCATGGGGTAAATCTATGAGCTTTTTTTTTATATAGGAGTGTGGTAGCCGTGTTAGTCCACTCTTAAGGTTATCAATAGAAATCAAACAAAATAAAACATGGAAAAGAAAATAAGATGATACCTTTTTTATTGGACATAACTTAATACATTTCTTGATTAGCTTTCGAAGGTTGCCCTTCTTCGTCAGATCTGACGAAGAAGGGCAACCTTCGAAAGCTAATCAAGAAATGTATTAAGTTATGTCCAATAAAAAAGGTATCATCTTATTTTCTTTTCCATGTTTTATTTTGTTTGATTTCTATTGATAACCTTTTTATATAGGTAAACCCTGCTTCACCTAAGGAAATGGACTTTTAGTAATTTAACCCAGAAGTTATATGAATATTATCACAGATGCTGAGAATCTTCACTCCTACTTTTATGTAATTTGAGTATAGATACGTTCGGGGGAAGGGGGAATGTTGTAGAGTCGTTATATACACTTATAAATTTACACCAACTGCCAAGCAGATGTAAATTTACACAAGTGCATGTATCCGCAATTATTGCAAGTTTTGTGAGGCTTTTTTATAAAGGCACATATGTGCCTATGTTGTCTTAGTAAAATATTACAGAAGTACAAGGGGTTCTCTTCTAGATCGTAAGCAATCATGGAGAATTACTAAAGGAGGAAAAAGCCTCAAGAAGCTCCTAAATGTCCTAAAGATGTTTATAAAATAGTCATCTACTTGGACTTCCTGTCTTGGACCTATTATAAAAGTACCCTCCATGATCTTGATTGCAATGCAGGTTTTTATTCCCTTCCTAAATTTCAAATAACTATTCTCCTTGCTGAAATCTACCGGAATAGAATTCCACAAAGTAGGCCTTGCTCATCTAATAACTCTTAGCTATGTAATTTTAAGTTGAATTCGGTTAAACTCAGCATCTGGATCTACTTTTCAAGGAATTCTCCTCCTTCATAAAGGCTAATGAGATTGAAGTATTTCCTGATCCCAAAGAAAAGAGAAGAATCTGCCCCATCATAGTCCTAAGGACCTTAAGCAAACTCTTTATGAAAGAAAAGCTTAAGGTGGTTTGTTTAACATTTAGAAGTATGTTTACTAAGATGTGTTAGCGTTTTTAATGCGCTTGTAAATTTAAGGTGCGTTAAACACTGACACACCTAAACATTTCTATGGGCGCGTTGGCGTTTAACACATGTACACCATTTATGCACATTAAAAATGCTAACACGCCCATTACGCCACTTAGTAAACATAGGTGTTTTACAGTATACTGCACTTCTGTTAATAGAGTGGCTTTCAGCAAAAAGTACAAAGCAACATATTCACAGTTACAATCCCATTCTTTATCGTCCATACTAGACTATTCCAGATAAGTGGTTTATGCTCCCCTTCAGGGCTGATTTTCCTTTCCCTTAGCTGGGGACTGAGCTCCCATACCAATGAGTCTGATACTGGGTGGTGGGTTCGTCAACAAAAACTATTGAGCACACTTTCCCTCTATCTGTAAGAAAGCAAGAAGGTGGCACTAAAATTTAACAAAAAAAAAAGCTTTCATCACAGCTTCTTTCCTGCCTCCCACTTTGCTTTAATGCTTTGTCAGATTTGGACTCGGTCAGGGGATCTAAAATGATCACAGTGCCCCCTCTCTCCTTTCACTTGTTTCTAGTACTTATGGAAAAAGGGGCCGTGACAAGATGCAAGTAAGTCATGGCAGTTCACTGTGTCAGCTGGTGCATTTGTCCTGGCTTGGGAGCAGGCAGGCATGCGGCTCTGCTTTCCTTCCACTTGGGTTCAGTATGTCTGGAAAAAAAAGGAGATGATATGCTGCCGGTAAATCATAGTGTAATCAAACTATGGTCCCTGCAGTGTTCTAGAGCAGCAAGAACTTAAACAGTCAAATCCACATATAAGAGCTCTCCACACCATGAACTAATATAGTTCAATGGACCATCAGAAGGCGAATTAGTGATGAAGGCATTTGACAGAGTACCTCATGAAAGACTCCTGAGGAAATTAGAAAGTCATGGAATAGTAGGCAATGTCCTATAGTCGACTCACCAGTCTACTACATTTCTTTGAAGGTGTGAATAAGCATGTGGATAAAGGTAAGTCAGTCAATATTGTGTATCTGGATTTTCAAAAGGCATTTGACAAAGTACCTCATGAAAGACTCCTGAGAAAATTAGAGAGTCAAGGGATAGGAGGCAATGTCGTTTTGTGGATTCAAAACTGGTTAAAAGACAAAAAACAGATAGTAGGGTTAAATGGTCAGTATTCTCAAAGGAGACGGGTAGAGAGGCAATTAAGTTTGCTGATGATATAAAGTTATTCAAAGTTGTTAAATTGCAAGAGGATTGTGAAAAATTGCAAGAGGGCCTTATGAGACTGGGCATCAAAATGACAGAAGTCTTATAGTGTGAGTAAGTGCAAAGTGATGCTTGTAGGAAAGAGGACTCCAAACCATAGTTATGTGACGCATGGTTCCACATTAGGAGTCACACCGTCCAAGAAAAGGATCTAGGTGTCATCATTGATGTTACGTTGGAACCTTCTTCTCAATGTGCAGCAGCGGCTAAGAAAGCAGATAGAATGTTAGCAATTGTTAGGAAAGAAATGGAAAACAAAACTGAGAATGTTATAATGCCTTTGTATCGCTCCATGGTGCGACTGCACCTTGAATAATGTGTTTAGTTCTGGTCACTGCATCTCAAAAAAGATATGATGAAATTAGAAAAGGTGCAGAGAAGAGTGATGAGAATGATAAAGGGGATGGGATGACTTCCCTATGATGAAAGGCTAAAGTGACTAGGGCTCTTCAGCCTGGAGATGAGACGGCTGAGGGGAAATATGATAGAGGTTTATAAAATACTGAATGGAGTGGAACATGTAGATGTGAATCGCTTGTTTACTTTTTCCAAAAATACTTGGATTAGGGGGCATGCAATGAATAATTAGCTCTGTAATTCATTGCCAGAGAATGTGGTAAAAGCAGTTAACTTAGCAGGGTAATTTCCTAAAAGAACAGTCCGTAATCCATTATTAACATGGTCTTGGGAAAATCCATTGCATATTCTAGGATAAGCAGCATATAATCTATTTTGCTTTTCTGGGATCTCACCAAGTACTTGTGACCTAGATTGGCCACTGTTGGAAAAAGGATACTGGGCTTGATTGACCTTCGGTCTGTCCCAGTATGGCAATAGATGAGGATATCTTTGAATATGGTAAAACACAGGTGATTATTTCTTGTGACTCTTTCCAATTATATTGTAGTAACAAATCATGTTGAACATACCTAGCTCTCAAGTAGGTTCTTCTAATTACACCCGAAGTATCACCTCTGTCCAACAAATGCTGTTTTCTGGAAGTTTGATATTTGAAATCGGCGAGGAACAAGTTCTTCGTATTCGAAGGAATTGGCTGACAGGGAGACTGGTCTGTCTTTTAGTCTGCGAGGATAGAAACTATGATATTGCAATAAGTTATTACGATCAGTAGTCTTTCCATAAAGTGTCATAATCGAGCTACCTCCAAATTTGTCAAGTAAAACATCCAAAAAATTGATTGATTTATGACAATGTATCATAACAAACTGGAGGTTATGATTAAGCTGATTCAACCATTGTAGAAAATCAAACAAATCAGATTCCATACTCATCCAGATAAAAGACATCATCTAAAAATCTCCTCTAACTCATAATGAATAGAAATTAAACAGATCCATAAAGTTGTTCATCTAAAGTAGCTATGTGAGTTCTGGCATAGCTTGGAAGCATTGAGACAAGCAGACTCCAGAGCCAGAGTAGTAGGAGTGTTGTACTCCAGGCAGCCTGCAGCTAAAAGGAGGGGTGGGAGAGAGAACCTAGAGTGAAGCAGAGAACAATCACTCCTCTAAATGCAGCCCCTCTTTTCCTGTGCTCCTTCTGCTGGCCTACCCCTTCCTTCTGCGCCGCACTTCCACTTTTTTTTTTGTTTGTTTGCAGATTAAACCCTGAAAACTACAAATTCTTCACATGAGATCTAAAATCCTGTATTTAGTGAATAAGGCTAGGCACCTTGTTTCGTAGCAATGGAATGATTATAGAAAAAAAACGATCATTCTCATGGGTTTCTCAGTTCTAACTTCTCCCGCTTTAGAGAGTTCTAAAAGCTCACCATTTTAGGAGCATAATGTATCAGAGTGGGTATAGACCACAACTTATTCGATAAATATTCAGGCCCCCCCATAGTGTGCAAAATATTTATAAGCTGTGGTCATAGCTTTAAATTTAAGCTTTATATGGGACTTCTTGCATCATTCTAGAGTTGGCAGGGGGTCTACCTGGAACTTTAATGACAAACACCTATAGTATGTTATACTATAAGTAGCTAGCCAGCATGTGAACATGTTCAGAGGTAGATTAACAGATGGCCAGGATTGTTGCCATCTAGATAACCATGGGTTGTATGTGTTTAAAGCAAGAGTCAACAATGAACAGGCATGTTACTGGCATCCCAGAAGTCTAAGGAGATATGGAATTCTATTATCTTGACCACAGCTCTCAGGGTATAAATTTCCCAATAATGTATTTATTATTATTAGGATTTATTTACCGCCTTTTTGAAGGAATTCACTCAAGGCAGTGTATAGCAAGAATAAGTCAAACATAAGCAATAAACAATTACAGCAGTAAAAATATTCAAACAACAATACAAAGTATGGCATAATATGCTACATTATAATGCCTGCCAACACAGGACTTCCAGTTTGAAGATAGTGGACTGAGACGGAGGTCAGAGAGGCTCCTGCTCCTCTTTACTTATCCTGCTAACTGATCAGCGTTACTCCTGTAATTCATAAATATAACTATACTGCTCATCTTCTCCCCGCTTGACACCTACCTTCAAAGAAGGATTCAGTTGCTCGGATGGCATCCAAACAGGCAAGAACCGATTGCCAGAAATACCGTGTTGTGCACCAGCATTTCAGTCGCTGCCCGCTGGGACTGTGTGGGCGGCTGAAATTGTAACAGAGGTCGGTGCGGCACTTGAGGCTTTTGTACCCTAAGCAGCAAAAATTGAAACAAACCTCATATGTTGTGATGTAAATACTAACTAAACAAAAAGGATATGAAGCAACTTCTGAAGGTTAAGTCTGACTGACAGCTGGAAGATATCCTTAGCACAGTGTAGTTGGGTGTAGTTGAGTAGACTGGGTGTGGCAAATGGTTGTTATCTGCCAGCTTGTTCTATATTTTTCATTAAGTTGACCACCAATTTTCATCAGTGGATGAACAGTGGAGCCACCAGTCTTCAGTAGAATTCCTTGTTCTTCACAGAGCTCTACTATTCTTGGTTGATTTTATTTGTACCTTGTGTGTTAGTGCATGGTATGACAAATAAAAACACAAATATTTAATAGAATTAGTTTTATTTGAAAACAACAGTTTTACACTAACTCTTTACCTTAAGCAGCTGTCTTCAGCCTGTGTTTGTTATATCTTATAACATTTACATTGGTCTTTTCCAGGTCAAGTAAGCAAAATAGCCAAAGAAGCAGCAAACAGATGGACTGGTGTGTATGCATTTACAGTTTATAACACAGCCTCTAAATTGCATCACTTTCTTTTTTTTTTTTTTTTTTTTGTCCTAGATCTAAAAGATCTGGCAAAGTGAAGTCTTTGTGAATGTTTTACCTGTATATGTTTTACTCATTATAAGTTATGTGTTTATATTTAATATGTTTATGACATAAAACTAATAATCTGATCAGAGTTGCGTGCAGATAGTGGTTTTAGTTCAGTTTCCAAAGCTGCTTGTTAATGCCAACAGGCTTCTCTATTGGACTTTCATAGATGCTCCTGAATGCTTTCCAGGACATGGATTGGAGTTTACATTCAATCATTTTTTTTAAACTTTAATTCCTTATTCAATTTCAGTGGAATACAATGGGTGAATAGTTCAGATGACAGTGATACAAAATGCTCACCCCAAATCCACATTTCCCTTCTCTCCCACCCCACCCACATACAAACAGAGTAAATAGAAAGCAATACTAAAAGGCCCAGCTTTTATAGTACACAACAGTGGCAGCATCCGGTATGATGATAAACTGTGCTGTTGTAAATCATAATTTCATAGGAAATAATACACAACCTGATCATATAGAGGGGTTTTAACCCAGTAAGTTCTATTGTACTGCGGTTATTCTTCCTGATAAACAATAATCTATTCACCTATAACTCAGAAACATGGTCAAAACTGCACAACATTCCACACCTTGGTGTATTTATGCCCACGGCCACGAATTTCTAAAGTTAGCTTGTCATACAGTTGGAGTTACCTTACAATCCCTTGCTACAGGGCCAACGGTGGGCCTGATTCATCTTTCCATGATCTCACAATTCTCATTTTGCAGCCAGTATGAGCAGATGAAATACCATTTTGGGTGGCCCAGCATCAATGGACCAATTTGGCAACCAACCTAACAGGCATTCTTGTTTGTTCAAAGTCCAATCCTCACCAGTCCAAGCTCTTATTTTGCTGCATACCACTCGCCAATACTTGCGGATTCTAGGGCAGTCCCACCATAAATGTTCAAATGTACCTTTCTGTCCACATTGTTTCCAGCATAGACCTTACCACTCTCTCCTACTTTCTCCTCCCTTATAGAGGCCCAATAAGTTCTTTGTATTATTTGGTAATGTAATTGATTATAATTAGTAACAGTAGTACATTTATGGGCATATTGATGAATACAGACTCAATCATCATCACTCAGAAGATTGCCCAACTACTCCTCCCAATCTTTCTTTATAGAGGATTGGGTAATAGGGTACAGTTTGTCTAGTGATGCATATACCTTAGAAAGTAACTTCTTGCGTTGAGGTGATTTGAACAGTCTCAATTCTACTCTGTTGGATCCCTTTGCAAATTATCTCTAGCATGTTTGCTCAATAGAAAATCCTTGCCCTGAAAGCATTGATAAAATGGAATCTTCCACTGCAGGATTTCTTGTAACTGATTTAGGAATAGCATGGAACCATTTATTTATTTATTTATTTATTTTTGTTACATTTGTACCCTGCGCTTTCCCACTCATGGCAGGCTCAATTTGGCTTACATGGGGCAATGGAGGGTTAAGTGACTTGCCCAGAGTCACAAGGAGCTGCCTGTGCCTGAAGTGGGAATCAAACTCAGTTCCTCAGTTCCCCAGGACCAAAGTCCACCACCCTACCCACTAGGCCACTCCTCCACCATGGGGCATCAGGTCTTTACAGAGTTTGAAATAGAGAGCTAAACGGGAACAGGGTTAGCGGGAATCACACAGTTACCGTGGGAATAGACCCAGGTCTGCAGGGATCCCACAGGGATAGACCAGGGTCCAAAAGTAATCTTATGAGGATGGATCCGGATCCTATGGGGATCTGCAGAAGTCTTGCAAGGCTATCTCTTGAAGTCTCGGCAGCCATTTAAAAAAAAACGGCAGCAGCAAGAGGATTATCAGCAGAGGACAGGAAAGAGTGGGGATCATTCCTGCCTATAAGAGACCACTAGACCACCAGGATGTACTGTGGTACATTCAGGGAGGGCACCCAAGGCTGGAAGGGAGGGGAGGTGGATGGATGGATGGAGTCGTGTATGGGGGAGGGCGTGGGTAGGAGGGAGCGAAAGGGCTATAAAAAGGAGGGAAGGAGATGAAAACAGTTTTGGTAAGAGGGACGTACCTGGAGGGGGGAAGGGAAAAGGGGAAATATAGCACATGGGTTAGAAGGGGATGGAGAGGAGAGCGGGACATGATGCTCATGGATGCGAGGAAAAGGAAAGGAGGACATGCTGCTCATGGATGTTTGCTTTTTTGGAAGTGTGCATCTTTAAAAATTTTTTATTTAGCAGAGTAGGAAGAAAGTGCATTTATGTTTTATCAGTATTTTCACCGCTTATAAAATCTGGTTTTCCTAATTGGGTGGGGGGGGGGGGGGGGGGGGGGTCAAGGTGACTGTGCAGCGAGGTGCTATGCAGTGCGGCGGGGGCAGGACTGGGTGGGCCAGGGGTGGGGATGGAGGAGATTACTTGTGTTACATAGTAAACATAGTAGATGACGGCAGAAAAAGACCTACATGGTCCATCCAGTCTGCCCAACAAGATAAACTCATATGTGTATACCTTACCTTGATTTGTACTTGCCTTTTTCAGGACACAGACCGTACAAGTCTGCCCAGCAGTATTTCCCACCTCCCAACCACCAGTCCCGCCTCCCATCACCAGCTCTGGCACGGACCGTATAAGTCTGCCCTCCGCTATCCTCGCCTCCCAACCACCAACCTCTCTTCCCCCACCTGCTCTGCCACCCAATTTCAGCTAAGCTTCTGAGAATCCATTCTTGCTGCACAGGATTCCTTTATGCATATCCCACGCATGTTTGAATTCCGTTACCGTTTTCATCTCCACCACCTCCTGCGGGAGGGCATTCCAAGCATCCACCACCCTCTCTGTGAAAAAATACTTCCTGACATCTTTTTTTGAGTCTGCCCCCCTTCAATCTCATTTCATGTCCTCTCGTTCTACCGCCTTCCCATCTCCGGAAAAGATTTTTTTGCGGATTAATACCTTTCAAGTATTTGAACGTCTGTATCATATCACCCCTGTTCCTCCTTTCCTCCAAGGTATACATGTTCAGGTCAGCAAGTCTTTGGTCATACGTGTTGCGGACAAGTTAGTATTTTGTCCCCCTGCAACTCTCTAGTTTGAAACCTGCCTCTCTAGTCTTTCTCTAAGAGAAGTAAAATACTTTATGCACCATGGATGATAGTCCTTAAGCACACTGAATAGGTGCATTCTACCTGCCACCTGATCAGCTCTTTTCAACTGGTCCCAAGTGTCCCATGGATGTTGAAGGAACATGTGCTCACTGATCTTGTAATCTTTGTTGCTCAGGTCTCTACTCTGTACTCTACTGAAGTCAAATATAGAGTAGAGATGTTTACAGTGTTTCTCCAGTTGAACCCATTGTATTGAGGGGCATTCTACGTAGTGGTCTCTTACAACCTTTATTATGGCAGCTTGGTAGTACCACTTGAGGTTAGGAACCCCCAAATCACCTGATAATTTATGCTGTTGTAATGTGGTCCACCGAATCTTGGGCCTTTTCTTCCCCACACAAAGCCTTTCAATAGTTTGTCCCACTGCTGGAATTGCATAGATGGAATAGTTAGCGGTAATTGCGCAAATAAGAATAAAAATTTGGGGAGGATAATTATCTGAAGGGTTTCTTTTCTTCCCCACCATGTTAATGTAAGAGTTTGCCACCAGTCTAAGTCTGCTTGGATTTGTTTAGTAAGTTTGTCATAATTAAGATGGAACAAGTCTTGGTGTTTTCAAAGATGGTGATACCTAAGTATCTGAACCCACTATTCACTACTCTAAAGAGAAATGTAGGGAAATCTATAGTTTTAATATTAAAAAGTAAGGCTTCAATTTTGTCAATATTAACTTTAAAGCCAGATAGCTGGCCAAATTGTGACAAATCAAACAATATAAAAGATAGCGACTTCTGCAGGTTAGACATAAAAATAAGTGTCATCTGCTACAATAGAATGTTATGATGTCTTCCCTGAACATCTATAGGGGCTATATGACCCAAGGATCTAATTCCAGTAGACAAGGGTTCTATTGCAATAGCAAGTAAGAGTGGGGACATGGGACGACCTTGCTTAGTTCCTCTGGTAAGTGGGAATTCTTCGGATTTACAACCATTAACCAGGATAACTTTTGGGTTCTGCATAAAGGGATTTTGTCCACATACCAAAATTCCCTCCCAATCCCATTTGATTCGGCTGGGAACACATCACTTTCAGTACCACGTGTTGCCTTTTGGTCTTGCGTCAGCTCCCAGGGTCTTCACCGAGTGTCTAGCGGTAGTTGCGGCATCACTACGTAGACTGGGAGTCCATGTGTTCCCCTATCTCGCTGATTGGCTGGTAAAGAACATCTCAGAGGACGGAGCTTGGGAATCCATGCAGATGACTGTTCGGGTATTAGAGCTACTAGAATTCATTTTAAACTACCCCACCTTCACCCTGTTCAACGATTTGAGTTCATATGAGCCCTGCTCGATAGGCAGATGGTTCGAGCCTACCTTCCGGAGACACGATTGGACAATATTGTCTCTTTAGCATCCAAGATTCGTACCTCTC
The DNA here is from genome assembly GCF_901765095.1 of Microcaecilia unicolor. Lineage (NCBI taxonomy): Eukaryota > Metazoa > Chordata > Amphibia > Gymnophiona > Siphonopidae > Microcaecilia > Microcaecilia unicolor. Next base: position 612,142,071 of record NC_044032.1, on the reverse strand, counting down.
AGCGGGTCACAACTCGGCAGATGTTGAGATTGTTGGGCCACATGGCTTCCACAGTGTACGTTACACCCATGGCACGTCTTCACGTGAGAACAGCTCAATGGACCCTGGCTCCTCAGTGGTATTGACCCACGGGGAGTCTAGAAGATGTCATCCTAATGTCCCCAGTATCAACTTCCTCTTTATGGGATGATTTACCCATCCCTCATTCCAGGTTGCCAACGTACATGAGCTTCCTACCTTTCATTTTAGGTAATAGTGTTTCAAAATAAACCCATCACCTACCATTATCACATATTTCCTGTACTTTGTTTTCCCCAACATAAGAACTTCCGGGCCTTCCGCATTCCCCTACCCCCACCCCACCTGCCCCCCCTTTCCCCAACTTTCCCTCCATTCTTAAACACAACCTCCTGCATCCCCCCTGTCCCCCTCCTTCACCATCCCAATGTACTTTACTTCCCATTAGTCAATAAGTAACCTGAAAGGCCAAAGCCTCAAATATGTCACAATGACACCACAACCAGTCTTGAGAGTCTCACAATATAAGTCTTTCAAATCATCGGTGCTGAATGCATTGCATTTACCGGTTTGAGCTGGGAACCCGGAGTGTTACCATCTCCTCCCTCTCTCACTTCAGTGTCTGAATCTGTTCCAGTAGGGAATATTTAGGATCCATCCTCTTCCTCCATTGTATCATCCAACTAAGAAACTGTATCCAAGGAGAGGAGAGCAGGAGTTCTTTCCCCCAGTCTGCTGAAGGGTAGCTTTCAAAATTGAAAACTTATCTTTAACAACTTGATGCTTTACAGTAGGGTCAAAGCCTTTTGCTTAGCTCTTAAAACTGGTAGTGTGGGAGAACTCAGATTATTTTTGGTTTTGAGCTGCATTTTTTAAAATTTTCACAGGTATTGACGCAGTTGGTGTCCAAATTGGTTCCTTGCTTTAAGTTTTTGTATAATTTAGCAACTTAATAAAACTTTCAATTTCTGGAATCGATTGAAATAATCTGCATTTCCCTTATTGAAATATTACAAGTTTGGCAGGGTGCCATACTGCAGCTTGAATTGCGTTTGCCACCAGTGCTTGCTTATATTCCCAAAGGTTTTTCCATTTCCGCATAATCTCCACACTCAAATCAGGAAAAATCTGGTTATTCCAATTTTCAAATTTACAGGTTCTGAGCTGCCTGGCCATTTTAAAAACATAATCCGCTTTGGTGGAAGGTTGGGATTGGGCCACGGGCGCAGTTCAGGGTGGACCCTCAATCTCATATCGGAGTTGCTGGTGATGCTGGAATGCATGTACTCAGTATTTTATAGTTGAACTGCTCGGACTGACAGCCTTCCATTCCTTCAGGTATTCCATAAAATCTAAAGCTTGACTGTCTATTCCAGTCTTCCAAGTCCTCAGCCTTGGACATCATCAGCTCCAACTGTTTATGACATGCAATGATTTGCTCCATGTCCTTTGGCCCACTTCCACCGTGTGCATTTCTAGTTGTTTTATTTTTTCTGTAAGAGAATCCAACTTTAATTCTAACTTGGTCACCACCATGTCAGCAATCTCCATCTTAGTTGATCTCAATTTTTGAAGAACCAAGTGCAAGTACGTCCTTTGATTTTTTTTTTTTTTTCTGGGTCCAGAGAGGTCTGCAAGTTTCCTGGGGAAGCACTTCCGGTGATACTCTTTCCAACTAGAGCACCATTCTTCAGGGTCTTGCTTGTTTACATTTCTCTAATTGTAGGAGTTCTCTTCGTTTTAAGCACCTGTGCCAGTCTAGTAGGTCCCAAGAAAGTGCCTTACACTTCCAGCCTTTTTCCAGTACCGTCAGGTGGCAGCAGCACTAAGAACAAAGGGAATACAACAGAGGGGTTATGGAATGATCTTACACTTGTCCAAAGTGCTCCCTGTTCCACGCACAGGGCCTAAGAGACGGGCAGATTTACAGAGTGTAAATGTGTGGATGAGGCAATGGTGCAGGGAGGAAGGTTTTAGATTTGTAAGGAACTGGGCAACATTCTGGGGAAGGGGGAGCCTATTCCGGAATGATGGGCTCCACCTTAACCAGGGTGGGACCAGGCTGCTGGCATTGGCTTTTAAAAAGGAGATAGAGCAGCTTTTAAACTAGAACCTTGGGGAAAGGCCAACAGTTGTTCAAAAACACATGGTTCAAAGATATCACCAAAAGGGAAGATAGTATATCCTGACAGCAAGGTTGCAATAGAGACCGTAGTAGACCAGTGTCTTTAAATAAAAATCAGACAAAAGATTGTGAATTAACACTGTAAACTGCTGAGCAAAATGTAAAAAGGAACAACAAACATAGTTTTAAATCTCTATATGCGAATGCCAGAAGCCTAAGAAATAAGATGGGAAAGTTAGAATATATTGCACTATATGAAAAACTAGATACAATAGGCGTCTCTGAGACTTGGTGGAAGGAGGATAACCAGTGGGACACTTTCATACCAGGGTACAAATTATATCATAGTGATAGGGTGGATCGACTTGGTGGAGGGGTAGCTTTTTATGTTAAGGAGGGCCTTGAATCACATAGATTGAAAATTCTACAGGAAACAAAACACATCTTAGCATCCCTATGGATTGAAATTCCATGTGTAAAGGGGAAGAGTGGCCTAGTGGTTAGGGTGGTGGACTTTGGTCCTGAGGAACTGAGTTCGATTCCCACTTCAGGCACAGGCAGCTCCTTGTGACTCTGGGCAAGTCACTTAACCCTCCATTGCCCCATGTAAGCCGCATTGAGCCTGCCATGAGTGGGAAAGCGCGGGGTACAAATGTAACAAAAACAAAAGGATAGTGTGATAGGAGTGTACTATTGTCCACCTGGCTAGGATGAACAGACGGATGTAGAAATGTTACCAGAAATTAGGGAGGCTATCAAACTGGGGAACATAATAATAATGGGTGATTTCAACTACCCCGATTTGACTGGGTAAATGTAATATCAGGGCATGCTAGGGAGGTAAAATACCTTGATGAAATCAAGGACGGCTTTATGGAGCAGCTGGTACAGGAGCCAACAATAGGAAGGAAAATTCTAGACCTAGTCCTTAGTGGAGCACATGATCTGGTGCAGGAGATAATGGTGCTGGGGCCGCTTGATAACAGTGATCATAATATGATCAGATTTGATATCGGCTTTGGAGTAAGTACACACAGGAGATCCAATACATTAGCATCTTACTTTCAAAAAGGAGACTATGATAAAATGAGAAGAACAGTGGAAAAAAAATCTTAGAGGAGCAGCTGCAAAGGTCAAAAATTTAAATTAGGCGTGGATGCTGTTCAAAAATACTATCCTGGAAGCCCAGGCCAAATATATTCTGTGTATTAAAAAAGGAGGAAGGAAGACCAAACGACAGCTGGCATGGTTAAAAAGTGAGGTGAAGGAAGCTATTAGAGCTAAAAGAGAATCCTTCAGAAAATGCAAGAAGGATCTGACTGAAATAATAAGAAACACCATAAAGAATGGCAAATCAAATGCAAAGCGCAGATAAGGAAGGCAAAGAGGGACTTTGAAAAAATATTGCATTGGAGGCAAAAACACATAGTAAACATTTTTTTAGATATATTAAAAGCAAGAAGCCGGCAAAAGAATCAGTTGGACTGCTAGATGACCAAGGGATAACAGGGGCACTCAGGGAAGACAAAGCCATAGCGAAGAGATTAAATGAATTCTTTGCTTCAGTCTTCACCAAGGAAGATTTAGGAGAGATACCAGTACCAGAAATTGTATTCAAATCTGATGAGTCAGAGAAACTGAAATCTATTTAAACCTGGAGGATGTAATGGAGGAAGTTGACAAACTGAAGAGTAGCAAATCGCCTGGACCAGATAGTATTCATCCCAGAGTATTGATAGAATAGAAAAATGGACTTGCAGAACTATTGTTAGTAATATGTAATTTATCTTTAAAATCAAGCATGGTTCCCGGAAGATTGGAGGGTGGCCAATGTAACGCCGATTTAAAATATATATATATATAAACCCGGTGAGCCTGACGTCAGTGCCTGGCAAAACGGTAGAGACTATTATAAAGAACAAAATTACAGAGCATATTCAAAAGCATGGATTAATGAGACAAAGCCAACATGGATTTAGTGAAGGGAAATTTTGCCTCACCGATCTATTACATTTCTTTGAAGGGGTGAACAAACATGTGGATAAAGGTGAGCCAGTCAATATTATGTATCTAGAATTTCAAAAGGCATTTGACAAAATGCTTCATGAAAGACTCCAGTGGAAATTGGAGAGTCAATGGATAGGAGGTAGTGTTCTATTGTGGATTAAAAACTAGTTAACTACTACTACTACTACTTAGCATTTCTATAGCACTACAAGGCGTGCGCAGCGCTGCACAAACATAGAAGAAAGACAGTCCCTGCTCAAAGAGCTTACAATCTAATAGACAAAAAATAAAGTAATCAAATCAATTAATGTGAACGGGAAGGAAAAGAGGGAGGGTAGGTGGAGGCGAGTGGTTACAAGTGATTACGAGTCAAAAGCAATGTTAAAGAGGTGGGCTTTCAGTCTAGATTTAAAGGTGGCCAAAGATGGGGCAAGACGTAGGGGCTCAGGAAGTTTATTCAAGGCGTAGGGTGCAGCGAGACAGAAGGCGCGAAGTCTGGAGTTGGCAGTAGTGGAGAAGGGAACAGATAAGAAGGATTTATCCATGGAGCGGAGTGCACGGGAAGGGGTGTAGGGAAGGATGAGTGTGGAGAGATACTGGGGAGCAGCAGAGTGAGTACATTTATAGGTTAGTAGAAGAAGTTTGAACAGGATGCGAAAACGGATAGGGAGCCAGTGAAGCGACTTGAGGAGAGGGGTAGTATGAGTAAAGCGACCCTGGCAGAAGACGAGACGGGCAGCAGAGTTTTGAACCGACTGGAGAGGGGAGAGGTGACTAGTGGGAGGCCAGCAAGAAGCAGATTGCAGTAGTCTAAACGAGAGGTGACAAGGGTGTGGATGAGGGTTTTGGTAGAGTGCTCGGAAAGAAAGGGGCGGATTTTACGGATGTTGTAAAGAAAGAAACGACAGGTCTTGGCAATCTGCTGGATATGAGCAGAGAAGGAGAGAGAAGAGTCAAAGATGACCCCAAGGTTTCGAGCTGAGGAGACAGGGAGAATGAGAGAGCCATCAACAGAAATAGAAAATGGGGGGAGCAGGGAGGTGGGTTTGGGGGGATAGTTAAAAGATAGAAAACAGAGAGTAGGTTTAAATGGTCAGTATTCTCCGTGGAGAAGGATAGATAGTAGGATTCCCCAAGGGTCTGTGCAGGGACCACTGCTTTTTAACATATTTATAAATGATCTGGAGATGGGCGTAACTAGTGAGGTAATTAAATTTGGTGGCGACACAAAATTGTTCAAAGTTGTTAAACCGCAAGAAGATTGTGAAACATTACAGGAGGACCTTACGAGACTGGGAGACTGGGCATCCAAATGGCAGATGATGTTTAATGTGAGCAAGTGCAAAGTGATGCATGTGGGAAAGAGGAACCCGAACTATAGCTACGTAATGCAAGGTTCCACGTTAGGAGTCACCGACCCGGAAAGGGATCTAGGCATCATCGTTGATGATCCGTTGAAACCCTCTTCTCGGTATGTGGTGGTGGCCAGGAAAGCAAATAGAATGTTAGATATTATTAGGAAAGGTATGGAAAACAAAACTAAGGACATTATAATGCCTTTCTATCGCTCCATGGTGCGACCACACTTCGAATATTTTGTTCAATTCTGGTCACCGCATCTCAAAAAAGATATAGTGGAATTAGAAAAGGTACAGAGAAGGGCAACAAAAATGATAAAGGGGATGGGACAGCTTCCCTATGAGGAATGGCTAAAGCGGTTAGGGCTCTTCAGCATGGAGAAAAGACGGGTGAGGGGAGATATGATAGAGATCTATAAAATGAGTGAAGTGGAATGGGTAGACGTGAATCGCTTGTTTACTCTTTCCAAAAATACTAGGACTAGGGGGCATGCAGTGAAGCTACAAAGTAGTAAATTTAAAATGAATCTGTGAAAATATTTCTTCACTCAACGTGTACTTAAACTCTGGAATTCGTTGCCAGAGAATGTATTAAAAGCAGTTAGCTTAGCGGGGTCTAAAAAAGGTTTAGATAACTTCCTAAAAGAAAAGTCCATAAGCCATTATTAAAATGCACTTGGGGAAAATCCACTGCTTTTTTCTAGTACTGTATTGCACTTTTTTGGGATCTTTCCAGGTACTTGTAACCTGGATTGGCCACTGTTGGAAACAGGATGCTGGGCTTGATAGACCCTATGTCTGTCCCACTATGGCATCACTTATGTAGTTATGAGTTTACATTCAATCTTGATCAGGTCGAGGATTGTTCAGACTGAGACTGATGCAGGCTGGCTTTGGAATTAAGTGTCAGGGACTTGTTGTTTGCAGGTTATCATAAATGCTTCAAGCTCATCATCAGCCTGAAAAAGACAGTGGTCATATACCAGCCAGCTTCAATTTAAAGCCCTATATCGAGTCTAATGTTTTTATTGAGGACACTTAACTGACTGCAGCTGAGAAATTCTATTATCGTGGAAGTATCTTTTCTAATTTCGCCTTTGTTGACTGTGAAATTATACAACACAGTGCCAAAACAAGTTCCTCCTTTGGCAGACTCCTCCATCATCTATAGAATTAGAAAAGTGTAAGATGGACCACTAGGATCAAAGTGTACCAAGACAATAATATGTCCATTTTCAGGGGATAGATCATAGAAGTCTGCCTGGCATATACCCTACCTCCCAACTACTGCAGTTACCATTGAAGTCCTCTCCAGCCCATCCTGATTGTCTTGCCATATATGGGGCACAGACCTTAGAAGTTTGTCCAGCAGTGGCCTTACTTCTGTATTGTTGGAGTTGCTGTCTAAGCTCCACTCCTGTCCATATCTTCAAACACAAGAATGAGAGAAAAACAGTGAGCTCTTTAGGTTCAACAACTGCAAGTTGTTTAAGCTTAATCATCTGTAGTCTAATTTTCATAGGTCAAGGATTGGTCTTGTATCACACTAACAGATTCTTATATAAACTAAGTCAAAGGGAGTTATCCACTTTAACAGAAGCGTCAGCACTTTTGATATAAACTTGATATATACAAATGGGAGCAAATTTATATCTATAATCATTCACACACCTGGAAAATACTTAGAAATATGTACATATATACCTAATATCCAGGAAACCACAGAAAATATAAAATTAAAGTGCTCAGAAATAAATAAGTGCCCCAAAGAGATTGTCAAATCACATATGAGCACCTTTATCTCAATCATTGCACAATATTATGCAAGATAATATATTCACCATCAAGAGAAAATAGATGCAATGCTTAGCTTGCAGACAGTGGAAGAAGCATAACTAGATGAGATGACAAGGTGCTCAATGTGGAAATACCCCAACAAAGATCCATGTTTCACCAGAATAAATAGCTTCATCAATAGACCTGATGAAGCTGTGATATCCAGCTCTTATGTGCTCTATTACTAGATACCTGTACACACATGGAATATTAGATTTGTGTGTTTAGAGAATAGGATGGTCACTGTGCAGTAATATCCTCTGATTGTGGAAATATCATTGACCTGTGCCAGATGATTTACTTGTTAATCAGTAGGTAATTTCTGGGGCTGTGGTATAAAAATGTAGAAGACCATCTAATAATCTTTCAGCCAGTAAAGTTTGAGTTGCAGTCTAGGGGTTGACCTTAGAAGATAAGAGAAATAAAATGGCTTCGTTTTCAAAATATATTGAAATCAACAAATATTTGAATCACTTTTTAAGAATGTTATTAGTTTTTTTTTACAGGCTTCCTAAGTTAATTGATTTTAATTTAGCTTTGTCAAGCATACAAATGATATACAAAGAGATACGTCAATAAATTAAATCTAAAACTTCACCTAATAAAAACACAAAACAAGAAATGACATCAGCCAAGAGTGATGTCAACTTAACCAGGGAGCTCCAGGAGGGCTTGTAAATAAGAACATAAGAATAGCCATATTGGGTCAGACCAATGGTCAATCTAGCCCAGTATCCTGCTTCCAACAGTGGCCAATCCAGGTCACAAGTACCTGGCAGAAACCCAAATAATAGCAACATTCCATGATGCCAATCCCAGGGCAAACAGAAACAGTAGCAATTCACCCAGTTTTAAAAAATGGAACATGCCTACAAGATGATTGACTAATAAAGTCAATAAGAAAGAAGCTGGAGCCCTTTGAGTCATCCTATGATGCCGCAGAGGAGTGCAAGTCAGACAGGCAAGTTCATGGAAGTATGGTGAGCTCAAATGGAAGTGTGGCAGCCTCTGATGCAGAATGAGATGGACAGAGAATTTCAGGAAAGGTGGGTAGAGATTTATTTATTTATTTTATTATAAAACTTCTATTCCATATTATCCGCAATTCTAAGCAGATTACAATAAGGACATTCATAATAAAACAAAAAAACATAATACAATATACAAACAATGTAGGGAAAAAATCACAAGAATGTGCTAGGGCAATATACAATTCCTTGTAGCTCACTTTGTACATCTAAAGACAGATTCTCAAGATGATCTGATTACCAAAGTTGAGTTGAAAAAGAGGCTGACAGAGTTTAAAACTGAGTATTGTCTCAGTAAAGGTAAGAAATGCTAGCAGAAATCTGGAAACATTTGTCTTAGCTAGAAGGCAGAATGGAGGAGCTAGAATACAAGCAAGATCAGCAAGAAGTGGTAAATGACTTAACAGCACTTGAGGGAACTGGGCAAGAGTTTATTTGCTGGATTGAGAAGATGGAGGATTTAGAAAACAAGGCTCAGTGAAACAATGTAAAAATGCTGGAGGAGGGCCTGATGGACTTTGCTCTGGTGAGACAAATATGTATAAACATTCTGGTTGAGGGATGAAAATCAAGAGCTGGCCAGCATAAAGGTAGAATGGGCCCACAGGAGCAAGGGGCTGAGAAGAGCCTCTGGGCATGTCTGCATAATTTTGCAGTGAAGGAGGCAGTCATGTGGAGAGTGATGCAATCAGGCTTAGTACCATTGGCAAATCCCAAAGTGGAATTTTTTACTGTCTCATCAGCAACTCTGCAGCACTGGAGGGTGATACATCAGCACTGGAAGCATCGACCTCAGTGGCTGACAAGACTGCATCCATTGGGAGTGCATCGGCATCAAGGAGGTCTCCACCTCTCTCAATAACAGGCGCTGAGAGTAGGCCCCAGGACTGGTCAGCATTGGACCCGATACCAAGGGCATATATTGTTTATTGGCTTTAACTAGACCGTATCTTGTTGCAGTGCAAATCAGAACAGTTTACAATATAATAAGGAACAATATTACTGTGCATCGGGGAAGCCCAAGAAGCATAAGCATCAGTCCTCCTTCACGCATGGTGCCAGGTGTGCTGGGACATTGGCATCACCGGTACCCGGGAAGCACCACTGGAATGAGTGCTCCACCTCCTTGGAAGAGGTGCCGGTGTTCAAGTCTCCTAGCAGATAGGTCCCTGCTGTCGATACAACACCTTCTCAAGCTGCCTCTCTTCCGCTCCCCCCTCCCCCCACCTTTGCCAATGCCTTCCTTCGATAAGCAGTTCCAAGTCACATTCAGACAGGAGCTGGTGCAGATGCTGCAGTTGCAAACTGCTGAGGCATCAAGGGCATTTGTGCCAACTACAGATCAAACCCAGGTTCTACTTTAGGCTCCTTCCATACCGATGCAGAGATCCTCAACGTTGCACCTCCAAGGGTGTCTACCTCAACGCATACAGTACCACACTCGTTGGGGGAGTAAACCTCCCCAGAGTCAGAGAGTGAGGCTCTACTTCAGCGCTTCTTGGGGTGTGGACATTGATCCTGAATGGGACTGCTTATGGGATTCAGAGGCGGACCCACATTAATTTTCAGAGGAGGTGTCTTACGTTGTGATCCCTCCCCACTTCAAGAAAGACGTAACTCTCCACCAGAGGGTCTCTCTTTCACCAGTTTTATCAGGGAGATGGCTTCTGCCATCCTATTTATGTTAGAAATGGAGGAAGAGCCCAGGATGGAGATGTTCATTGTTCTGGACTACAAGTCTCCTCCTAAGGAAGGGATCATTGTACCATTGCTCCCTATCCTTAAGGATTCACTGATGAAGAACTGGGAATCTCCCCTGTCGTGCAGGATGCACTTAAGAAGGTGAATATGCAGTACTGTATCCAAAAGGCTCCCGGGTTTGAGAGGGCTCAGCTGCAACACCATTCTCTGGTGGTCTAATCCGCTCTCAAATGAGCTAAGAGCTCCAGGACTAATGCCTCGGCACCCCCAGGTAGAGAGGCAAGGACATTAGACTCATTTGGGAAGAAAGCTTTTCAGACCTGGATGCTCGTTTCTCGCATCCAGTCCTATCAGCTATACACAAGCCTTTGCTTTTCAGTCTTGCGAATTCTCTTCCACAGGAGCAGGCCACACAGCTTTGCCAGTTGGCCACTAAGCAGCTGGAGTATAAGAAATATCTGGCCAGAGGTACGCACAACTCTTTTTGATATAGCATCCAGACTCTCTGCTATGAGTATGGTGATTCGCAGACTCTCATGGCTGCATACTAGAACTAGTGGTTCAGGAGAGGTTGGCGGACGTTCCTCGCTGGGGTGACAACTTGTTTAGAGATAATGTGGAAGAGGTTACCAACCTCATAAAGAAACCATACAGACACCATCCAGCTGCATCCTCTTCCTCACTGAGGTTTCTGAGTGAGCCTAAACAACAAGCCTACTATTCTCAAAGGCGTAGGTTTCCACCACCTTCCTGCTATGCCCAGCAGCCCCAGGCCCAACAGTCTCAGCCATGTTAACCCGGTCCTCAGAAACCCCTGCCGGCACCCCAGTCAAAGCAAGAGATGAGCTTTTGACTGGCACCCAGGGAGCATAGCTGCACTCAAAGTAACTGTCTTGGATGGCCTATCAGTAGAGGGGAGGCTGAATGTTTTCCATCACGAGGCCTTTTGTAACCTCTGACCGGTGGGTTCTTCAAATAGTCTGCCTCAGTTATGCTCTGCATTGGCGTCAAAGCCCACCAGATTGCCCACTGAAAGCGTTGTCACTCAACACAAGCAGGTACTTGTAGAGGAACCCTCTACCCTTCTATAGGCCAATTTAGGCAAACCCGTGACACCAGGGGATGAAGGGAAGGGATTTCTATTCCAGGTAAGTACTTGTGTCTAAGAAAACGGGAGGATTTTGTCCCATTCTAAGTTCAGGATGATTTCCCAGGACACCCTTCTCTCCATGATTCAGGAAAACAATTGACTATGCTCTGTCGACCTAAAAGATGCCCGTACCCACATTTTGATACTTCCCAATTGCAGGAAATATCTCAGATTTTGAATAGGGAAACACCAATGCTAGTATCCACGTTCTGCCACTTTGCCTTGCATCAGCTCCCGTGTCTTCATTAAATGTCTAACAGTAATAGCAGTGTATCTACGGAGGCTAGGAGTGTACGTGTTTCCATGCCTGGATGGTTGACTGGTCAAGAGCACATTACAGGAGGGAGCGTCAGAGTCATTGTACCTAACTATTTGGGGAAGCTACTAGGATTCATCATAAGGTACCCAAAGTCCCACCTTCTCTCAATACAGCGATTAGAATATATAGGAGCCCTGTTAGATAAGTTGCAGGCTTGGGCTTTTCTTCCACAAACGAGAACAGAGGCTTTATCAGTGCTCACCTCACAAGTCCAAAGCAGCAGGCACATAACAGCCCAGGAAACGTTGAGATTGATGGGCCACTTGCATGTTATGCCTATAGCATGTCTCCACTGCAGAGAAGCCCAGTGGACCCTAACTTCCCAGTAGTCTTGAGCAGCTGGGAATCTAGTGGATGTCATCTAGATTCTTCCAGAGTTGACTCCTGCCCTTCTCTGATAGACAAATTGAACAAATTTGATTGTGGAACTACCATTCCAAATTCCACCTCCTCAGAAGGTGATAACAACAGATGCATCCAACCTAAGATGGGGAGTTCATGTAGGTGGGCTTCACACCCAGGGGACTTGGTCTGCTCAGGAAACAAAACTCCACATCAGTCTCCTCAAGCTCAATGCCATTTATAACACTCTAAACACTTTCAGAGATCAGCTGCAAAACCAAATTATTCTTATCCAAATGGACAACCAGGTTCCAATGTTTTATGTAACCAAGCAGGGGAGTGCGAGATCCTACCCCTTGTGTCAGGAAGCAGTAGGGGTATTGCAGTGGGCCCTCCTCCATGGGATGGACCTCCCAGGAAAGGACAACTGCCTGGTAGACAGAATGAGCAGGGTTTTGCAACTGTGTAAGTGGTCTCTCAAAACGCCCGCAAGATCTTCTGAGTGTGGTCCACTCCCTCGGTGGTCCTCTTTGCCACTGATCTTAATACCAAGATTTCCCAGTTCTGCTCCAGGCTCAGATCACACAACAGACTAGTGTCAGATGCCTACATTGGGGAGAGGGACTTCAGTATACATATTGTCCAATACCGCTCATAGAGAAAACTTTACTGAAACTCATGCAAGACCAGGGAACAATGATCCTAATTGTGCCTTACTGGCTGAAGTAGATCTATTTCCCTCTTCTTCTGGAGTTGTCCTCCGAAGATCCATGTCAATTGGACTATTTTCCTACCCTTCTCACACAGAACTAGGAGTCTTTTCTACATCCCAGCCTCCAATCTGTGGCCCTCATGGCATGGATATTGCAGGCATAGAATTTGAAACCTTGGATTTGCTGTGTCTCCCACATTTTGCTGGCTTCCAGAAAAAACTTCACTAAAAGGTGTTACTCATTTAACTGGAAGAGGTTTGTTGTCTGGTGTGAGAGCAAGGCCTTAAATCCCCTCACTTGTCTTACACAAAAACTGTAAGGGTTCATCTAAGTGCAATTAGTGCTTATCACCATGTTAGAGTTAAGCCCATCTCTGTACAGCCTCTAACTGTTCGCTTCTTGTGAGGTTTGTTATTGACAAAACCCCCTATCATGCATCCAGCTGTGTCATGAAATATCAACGTTGTCCTCACCCAGCTGATGAGAGCTCCTTTTGAGCCTCTTGATTCCTGTTATCTGTAGTATTTGACCTTGGTAATTGTGTTTCTGGTGGCAGTCACTTCAGTTTGCAGGGTCAGTGAGCTTTAGGCCCTAGTAGCTGACCCACCTTATACTAAGTTTCACCACAATAGAGTAGTTCTCTGCACACAACCTAAGTTCCTACCTAAGGTAGTGTTGAAGTTCCATCTTAATTAGTCAGTCATACTACCAGCATTGTTCCCAAAACCACATACCCATCCTGTCAAGAGTGTACTGCATACCTTGGATTTCAAGCAAGCTTTAGCCTTCTATCTGGAGCGGGCTAAAGCCCATAGACAGTCCATCCAGCTTTTTATTTCCTTTGACCCAAACAGGATGGGGGGAGCCATCAGCAAATGCACAATTTCCAATTGGGAAGCAGATTGCATCTCCCTTACTTATTTATGCTCAGGCTGGGCTGATCCTGTGGACCTTCACATGTCCCTCTAAGGCCAGAGTCATGGCTGCATCGGTAGCCCACTTGAGGTAGGCCTCCATAGAGGAGATTTTTAAAAACTGCTACGTGCACTAAATGAAAAATTGGATATAATAGGCATTACTGAGACCTGGTGGAAGGAGGATAACCAGTGGGACACTGTCATACCGGGGTACAAAGTATATCGTAGTGATAGGGTGGACCGGACTGGTGGAGGGGTAGCATTGTATATTAATGAGAGCCTTGACTCAGATAGATGACAAATTCAGCAGGACACAAATCACACCTTTGAATCATTGTGGTTTGAAATTCCATGTATAAAAGGGACGGTGATAGGAGTGTACTACCGTCCGCCTCGCCAGGATGAGCAGGTAGACGCAGAAATGATAAAAGAAATCAGAGACGCAAACAAAATGGGCATTGTGATAATAATGGGTGACTTCAATTATCCAAATATAGACTGGGTAAATGTAACATCAGGACACGCTAGAGAGGTACAGTTCCTTGATGAAATCAAGGACAGCTTTATGGAGCAGCTGGTGCAAGAGCCGACGAGAGAAGGAAAAATTCTAGACTTGGTCCTTAGTGGAGCACATGATCTGGTGAAGGACGTTATGGTACTAGGGCCGCTTGATAACAGTGATCATAATATGATCAGTTTTGATATCAACCTTGAAGTAACTATACACAGGAAGTCAAATATGCTAGCGTTTAACTTTAAAAAAAGGAGACTATGATAAAATGAGAAGAACGGTTAAAAAAAACTTAGGGGAGGGCAAGTGAGAGGGTAAAAACTGTACAATAGCATGGACGCTGTTCAAAAATACCATCCTGGAGGCCCAGGCCAAACATATTCCGCGAATTAGAAAAGAAAGACGGAAGTCCAAAAGACAGGAGAAACAGGGGTGATATGATACAGACGTTCAAATATTTGAAAGGTATTAATCCGCAAACGAACCTTTTCCATAGATGGGAAGGCGGTAGAACTAGAGGACATGATATGAGATTGAAGGGGGGCAGACTCAAGAAAAATGTCAGGAAGTATTTTTTCACCGAGAGAGTGGTAGATACTTGGAATGCCCTCCCGCGGGAGGTGGTGGAGATGAAAACGGTAGCGGAATTCAAGCATGTGTGGGATAAACATAAAGGAATCCTGTTCAGAAGGAATGGATCCTCAGAAGCTTAGCCAAGATTGGGAGGCGGGGCTAGTGCTGGGCAAGACTTCTACGGTCTGTGCCCTGAAAATGGCAGCTACAAATCAAGGTAAGGTATACACAAGAAGTAGCACATATGAGTTTATCTTGTTGGGCAGACCAGATGGACCGTGCAGGTCTTTTTCTGCCGTCATCTACTATGTTACTATTAAGCATATTTTCAAAGCACTTAGCCTTTCAAAGTTCCATAGAAACCTATGGAACTTTGGAAGGCTAAGTGCTTTGAAAATATGCCTCTATGTGGTTGAAAAGTGAGGTGAAGGAAGCTATTAGGGCTAAAAGAAACGCCTTCAGAAAATGGAAGAAGGAACCGTCTGAAAATAACAAGAAGCAGCATAAGGAGTGTCAAAGCAAATGCAAGGCGCAGATAAAGAAGGCCAAGAGGGATTACGAAAAAAAGATAGCATTAGAGGCAAAAATACATAGCAAAAAAATTTTCGGTATATTAAAAGCAGGAAGCCGGCAAAAGAATCGGTTTTGCCGCTGGATGACCGAGGGGTAAAAGGGGCGATCAAGGAAGATAAAGACTTATCGGAGAGATTGAATGAATTCTTTGCTTCGGTCTTCACCGAGGAAGATTTGGGTGGGATACCGGTGTCAGAAATGGTATTTCAAGCAGACGAGTCAGAGAAACTTACTGACTTCACGGTAAACCTAGAGGACGTAATGGGGCAGTTCAGCAAACTGAAGAGTAGCAAATCTGGACCGGATAGTATTCATCCTAGAGTACTGATAGAACTGAAAAATGAGCTTGCGGAACTACTGTTAGTGCTATGCAATTTATCCTTAAAATCGAGCGTGGTACTGAAAGATTGGAGGGTGGCCATTGTAACGCCGATTTTTAAAAAAGGTTCCAGGGGAGATCCGAGAAATTATAGACCGGTGAGTCTGATGTCGGTGCCGGGGGAAATGATAGAGGCTATTATCAAAAACAAAATTACAGAGCACATCCAAGGACATGGCTTACTGAGAGCAAGTCAGCACGGCTTTTGTGTGGGGAAATCTTGCCTGACCAATTTACTTCAATTCTTTGAAGGAGTAAACAAACATGTGGACAAAGGGGAGCCAGTTGATATTGTGTATCTGGATTTTCAAAAGGTGTTTGACAAGGTACCTCATGAAAGGCTACAGAGGAAATTGGAGGGTCATGGGATAGGAGGAAATATTCTATTGTGGATTAAAAACTGGTTGAAGAATAGGAAACAGAGAGTGGGGTTAAATGGGCAGTATTCACAATGGAGAAGGGTAGTTAGTGGGGTTCCTCAGGGGTCTGTGCTAGGACCACTGCTTTTTAATATATTTATAAATGATTTAGAGATGGGAGTAACTAGCGAGGTAATTAAATTTGCTGATGACACAAAGTTATTCAAAGTCGTTAACTCGCGACAGGATTGTGAAAAATTACAGAAGGACCTTGGGAGACTGGGCATCTAAATGGCAGATGATGTTTAATGTGAGCAAGTGCAAGGTGATGCATGTGGGGAAAAAAGAACCCGAATTATAGCTACGTCATGCAAGGTTCCATGTTAGGAGTTACGGACCAAGAAAGGGATCTGGGTGTCGTCGTCGATAATGCACTGAAACCTTCTGTGTGCTGCTGCGGCTAGGAAAGCGAATAGAATGTTGGGTATTATTAGGAAAGGTATGGAAAACAGGTGTGAGGATGTTATAATGCCGTTGTATCGCTCCATGGTGCGACCGCACCTTGAGTATTGTGTTCAATTCTGGTCGCCGCATCTCAAGAAAAATATAGTAGAATTGGAAAAGGTGCAGCGACGGGCGACTAAAATGATAGCGGGGATGGGACGACTTCCCTATGAAGAAAGACTAAGGAGGCTAGGGCTTTTCAGCTTGGAGAAGAGATGGCTGAGGGGAGACATGATAGAGGTATATAAAATAATGAGTGGAGTGGAACAGGTGGATGTGAAGCGTCTGTTCACGCTTTCCAAAAATACTAGGACTAGGGGGCATGCGATGAAACTACAGTGTAGTAAATTTAAAACAAATCGAAGAAAATATTTCTTCTCCCAACGCGTAATTAAACTCTGGAATTCGTTGCCGGAGAACTTGGTGAAGGCGTTTAGCTTAGCAGAGTTTAAAAAGGGGTTAGACGGTTTCCTAATTGACAAGTCTATAAACCAGTACTAAATGGACTTGGGAAAAATCCACAATTTCAGGAATAACATGTATAGAATGTTTGTACGTTTGGGAAGCTCGCCAGGTGCGATTGGCCTCTGTCGTGGACAAGATGCTGGGCTCGATGGACCCTTGGTCTTTTCCCAGTGTGGCATTACTTATGTACTTATGTTGTCTGTCCACACATTCACATCCTATTACTGCCTTGAGCAGGATACCCAAGGATTCAGTTGGTTCAGAGAAGCAATCCTGCAGAATTTGTTTAGTGTCTAGAATCTAACTCTACTGCTCTAGGCCCAGTTCCTTATGTTCCTGGCTGCTCCTCCACAACTAATAAATTGTTTTGGGTTGACTATATAGCAGGCCTCGAAGTTTCAAGTCCCTATTCTCCTAGCGTTGTTTTCATGAGCCTGGTAGCTAGGGATTCCCAGCTGTGAAAATATGATGGCCTGCTTGTCCTCTGAGAAAGCAAAGTTACTCACCTGTAGCAAGTGTTCTCCGAGGACTGCAAACCAAATATTGTCACACCCTCCCACCTCCGCTAGGAGTTGAATTCTTTAACTTTTTACAATGACTGAGGGACCCACTCTCAGGCGGGAAGGCACCAGATCATGCGTGGCTAGAAAGTTCTTGATCTCACTAGACATCATCAGCACCAGGCTACATCAGATGACATCACCCAACTGTGAGAATATTTGACCTGCTGTCCTCAGTTCATATCTGCTACAGGTGAGTAACTTTGCTTTATGGATGAAAGTGGTGTTACAGGTAGAAAAGACTATTAAGAGACTGGATTGGAAAGAGAAGGGGATATTCAGGGGAAGAGAATGGAGGATGGGTGATTGATGGGATGATTTGTGAGAGATGTCCAAGTGGATGTTGGGAATAAGGGGAAGGTGAAAATTTAAAATTCTAGGTGGATGGGTTTTTTAAGGGTAATGAGGCAAAGTGTCTAGTAATATAGGGTGAATGTCAGGGAGAGAAGGGTAGAATCATTAAGGGAGGGATTTTTAGTGTGACAGTAGATGCCAACCTAGATCATTGGGGGAAGGGGGCATGAAGTGAGGATCTGTGGTGAGTGCTACATACATCCGAAAGAAATTACTCTTTTTCTCTTATTTATTTTTTTATTTAAAAATATGTATAATATGTTCTGTTCTCTTATTCTAGGCGGAGTACATATGTAATACATACACAGTATCAAAGAAACAAAGCAAAAGATTGACAAAATATATAAAATCATTGACAAGAATAATTAAAATACAAGAACTGTTTCATAACTACAAAATGCATCTAGAAGGCTAAGGAAAATAGATAAGTCTTCAATTTTATTTATCAAACTTATTTCTTTATTTTATTAGGATTTATTTACCTCCTTTTTGAAGGAATTCACTCAAGGCGGTGTACAGTAAGAATAGATCAAGCATGAGCAATGGGCAATTAAATCAGTCAAAATATTCAAATAACAATACAGAAAATGGCATAGTATACTACTTAAAATGTCAACACAATATGTAATAGAACATTATAATTGATAGTGAAGGGTAAAGCAAAGATGGATCATACAGATAGGTAAGAGAGTAAGAAGAGTTAAAAAGTAGGTGACTGATTTAGAGAAAGTTGGCGATGGTTGCATATTATCTCAGCTAGGGTAGGAGTGGATAAACATGTCCTGCTGTAGTATGTGCAGCCCGAGTCACTCCTTGTGTGTGTGAGTGAGACTAACACTTTAGTTACTTCTTCCATTAATGGCCTGGTTGAACTGCCAAGTTTTCACCTGTTTCCTGAAATAGAGATAGTCTTAAGCGGAGCCTTTCAGGCAGCACATTCCAGAGTGTGGGGGCTACTCCAGAGAAGACTCGCTTGCGGGTATCACATCGTGTAATGTCTTGTGGAGAGCGTGTGGTTAGTGATAGTCCTTGAGAGGACCTTAGTGTCCTTGGTGATGTGTGGAGGATCATCCTATTCTTCAGGTACTCAGGGCCATTTCCTTTCAGGGCCTTGAAGATCAGACATAGAGTTTTAAATTTAGCCCTGTATTGTACTGGTAGCCAATGAAGTTTTTGCAAAAATGGTGTGATGTGGTCACGTCGCTTGCAACCTTCTATGAGTCTTGCTGCTGCATTCTGAATCAACTGGAGCTGGTGCAGGCCCTTTGTAGTCAGACCATTGTATAGTGCATTGCAGTAATCCAGTCTTGATGTTATCATGGCATGTACAACTGGGATAAAATTTCCCTTCTCGATGTAAGGAGAGAGGCAGCGTAGCTGTTGCAAATAATACAAGCAGCTCTTGAAGGTTGCTTGGATTTGGGGAGTCAGAGTAAGTGTTGAGTCTAACTGTATTCCAAGGTTCCTGACTTGTGATTTGAGGGGAGTTTGTACTTCCCAAAAGGGATTTTGATGTCAGGTATGTAGCCACTTGTGTTAGGTACCCAGAGAAGCTCAGTTTTACTTGGGTTCAGGCAAAGTTTGTTGTGTTTAGCCCTTTCTTGAATTGATGTTAGACAGTTAATCAGTTTATTCAAGGCTTTGGGTAAGCCAGGTTCAACGGGTATGAGTAGCTGAACATCATCTGCACAGATGTAGAACTGACTGGCCATTGGCCAGATCAGCTCAGCTAGTAGCTTGAGGTAGATATTGAACAGAATAGGTGACCGTGTCGATCCTTGTGGTACCCCACAGGTCATTGTCCATGGTGGTGATGAGTTGTTGCCAAGCATTATGGACTGTTGCCTGTCTGATAGATAGGATCTGAACCAGGCAAGTACTGTTCCATTGATACCTGTTTCTGTCAGTCGTGCTAGCAAGATATGATCTACAGTGTCAAAAGCTGATGAGAAATCTAGCAGTACTAACAGCGAGGCAAATACCTTGTCTTGGTTTCTGTGAAGACCATCTAGTAGGGATACGAGGACCGTTTCTGTTCCATAAGCAGGTCTGATTCGAGATTGACATGGATCTGGCCAGTTTCTCTCTTCTAGCCAATCATTAAGTTTGACACAGACTGTTTGTTCTATGCGTTTCCCTAGAAACAGGATGTTTCTAGCCCACATTGTCCAGAAATCTAAGCAGGTTACAGTAAAATACTGATAATAATAATAATAAAGCATGCATACAAATAAACATTATAAATAAATAACACACAATACAGTCAACTCATCATAAAATAAACAAAAAAAATCAAAATACCAAATAACAAGCAAAGGTTTCTCAACAAAATGCCTTCCAAAAGAGATATGTTTTCAACTGTTTTCTGAATTGAAGTGATGATATTTGTCTAAGGTATAACGGGAGATTGTTCACATAATTAGACCAGCTATAGAAAATAATCTTGGAACAATCTTTCTCTAGAGGAACCTAATGAACTGAGGAAATGTCTAACAAACATTTACCTTGAGACCTCAAATTTTTACCCAGACAGTAAATTTTCAAAGAAATTGCAAAGGGGGCATCATTTTGTACTGCTTTAAACACTAACATTAAGATCTTAAATTTGATCCACCAAATGATAGGAAACCAGTGAAGCTCTATTAGCTACGGCATAATATGTTCCCTTTTTGGTAAATGCCCTATCACTCGAGCTGCAGAACTTTGTGCCTATCTGCAGAACTCTCAAAAAGCTCCAGGTACAAATAGTTTTGATGTATAATTCCATCAACTGGGTTTCTGCCAGGTATTTGTGATCTAAATTGGCCACTGTTGGATGCAGGGTACTGAGCTAAATGGACCATTGGTCTGACCCAGTATGGCTGTTCTTATGTTCTTAACTTACATCCTTCTTCGATTTTTTTCAGGAACGGGGGGGGGGGGTAACCTGTAAAATTGAGGTCACATTGGACTGGATTCTGTAAATAGTGTCCAAATTTGGGTACCAAAAAAAATGAGCACAAAGCGTTATTCTATAAATGGTGCCCTTTTTAGATTTAAAGTTCTGAGGTTTAATTTTTAAGGCATTAAACAATGAAGCGCCACTAGCATTTGCATCTTCATTAAGAATCGAGCTTCCCGTAGTTTACGTCCACAAAGATGCTATTGGATGTACCCGCTTTTAAGCAGGTGAGACTCGGTACGTTTCAGTCAGCCATGAAGTAGATTACTTCAAGATTTATGTAATCCCCTGGATTCTATATATAATGCCCCAAATTGCGTGCCAAAATTTGGTGTGCATCAGGTGTATTCCATAATTGCGCATGCAATTTAATTGACAAATGAGCAGTTAATTGGCAATAAACCTGAAATCTGATATAAATCCTCACACCTAAATTAGGCATGGATCTGCCATATTCTATAATACAGCATGCAATTTCTAGAAATGCCCCTGATCAGCTCATGCCCCTCCCATGGCCACACCCCCTTTTTGGATCCGCACAGAAAATTTATCTACATATCTGTATAGAATCCCGACTAGGAGGATGTGCACATAAAGAGGGGGAGGGCATCTAAGATGACTGATTGGCAGGAGAGATTGGAGAAAATGAGCAAATAGCTCACTGATAAGGAGAATGAAAAATTAAAGCAGGAAAGGAGGAATGGTCAAGATTTCCAGCATTCCTGGAGGTGCAAGACACTCTTTGTGGTAGTCAGGACAGACTATTGATAGATATGACTATGAAGAGGGTGGATCACATATGAAAATGTGGAAGAAGGGTAATGAGGATGGGAGGTGTTAAAGGGGCGATCAAGGAGGACAAAGCCGTAGTGGAGAAATTAAATGAATTCTTTGCTTCGGTCTTCACCGAGGAGGATTTGGGGGGGACACCGGTGCCGGAAAGAATATTTGAAGCGGGGGAGTCGGAGAAACTAAACAAATTCTCTGTAACCTTGGAGGATGTAATGGGTCAGTTCAGCAAGCTGAAGAGTAGTAAATCACCGGGACCTGATGGTATTCATCCCAGAGTATTAATAGAACTAAAAAATGAACTTGCGGAGCTACTGTTAGAAATATGCAATCTGTCCCTAAAATCGAGTGTAGTACCGGAAGACTGGAGGGTAGCCAATGTTACTCCGATTTTTAAGAAGGGTTCCAGAGGAGATCCGGGAAATTATAGACCGGTGAGTCTGACGTCGGTGCCGGGCAAGATGGTGGAGGCTATTATTAAGAATAAAATTGCAGAGCATATACAAAAACATGGACTGATGAGACAAAGTCAGCACGGATTTAGTGAAGGGAAGTCTTGCCTCACCAATCTAATGCATTTTTTTGAGGGGGTAAGCAAACATGTGGACAATGGGGAGCCGGTTGATATTGTATATCTGGATTTTCAGAAGGCGTTTGACAAAGTGCCGCACGAAAGACTCCTGAAGAAATTGCAGAGTCATGGAATCGGAGGTAGGGTATTATTATGGATTAAGAACTGGTTGAAAGATAGGAAACAGAGAGTAGGATTGCGTGGCCAGTATTCTCAGTGGAGGAGGGTAGTTAGTGGGGTCCCGCAGGGGTCTGTGCTGGGTCCGTTGCTTTTTAATGTATTTATAAATGACCTAGAGATGGGAATAACTGGTGAGGTAATTAAATTCGCCGATGACACAAAATTATTCAGGGTCGTCAAGTCGCAGGAGGAATGTGAACGATTACAGGAGGACCTTGCGAGACTGGGAGAATGGGCGTGCAAGTGGCAGATGAAGTTCAATGTTGACAAGTGCAAAGTGATGCATGTGGGTAAGAGGAACCCGAATTATAGCTACGTCTTGCAAGGTTCCGCGTTAGGAGTTACGGATCAAGAAAGGGATCTGGGTGTCGTCGTCGATGATACGCTGAAACCTTCTGCTCAGTGTGCTGCTGCGGCTAGGAAAGCGAATAGAATGTTGGGTGTTATTAGGAAGGGTATGGAGTCCAGGTGTGCGGATGTTATAATGCCGTTGTATCGCTCCATGGTGCGACCGCACCTGGAGTATTGTGTTCAGTACTGGTCTCCGTATCTCAAAAAAGATATAGTAGAATTGGAAAAGGTACAGCGAAGGGCGACGAAAATGATAGTGGGGATGGGACGACTTTCCTATGAAGAGAGGCTGAGAAGGCTAGGGCTTTTCAGCTTGGAGAAGAGACGGCTGAGGGGAGATATGATAGAAGTGTATAAAATAATGAGTGGAATGGATCGGGTGGATGTGAAGCGACTGCTCACGCTATCCAAAAATACTAGGACTAGAGGGCATGAGTTGAAGCTACAGTGTGGTAAATTTAAAATGAATCGGAGAAAATTTTTCTTCACCCAACGTGTAATTAGACTCTGGAATTCGTTGCCGGAGAACGTGGTACGGGCGGTTAGCTTGATGGAGTTTAAAAAGGGGTTAGATAGATTCCTAAAGGACAAGTCCATAGACCGCTATTAAATGGACTTGGAAAAATTCCGCATTTTTAGGTATAACTTGTCTGGAATGTTTTTACGTTTGGGGAGCGTGCCAGGTGCCCTTGACCTGGATTGGCCACTGTCGGTGACAGGATGCTGGGCTAGATGGACCTTTGGTCTTTCCCAGTATGGCACTACTTATGTACTTATGAGGGAAGGTTGGGGTTTATGAAACAAAAAGAGATATGTATTGTGTGTTCTATGTTGGTATTGTGAAAAATATTTGGATCAATAAACAATAAAATGTTAAAAATATAACAACATATTTGCATGCATACTCTTTGTCTCTTCCCCTCTCCCCTCTGCAATCTAGCTATATGTATATAGAGAGAAAGAGAGCAGAGAGAAACTGAGACTGACTGACATACTATTAGGTTGATTACCTCATACTATATATCCCTTCTAAAATTTTATCTCTTCAGAAACCCAACTGCTTGTTATTCCTCCCACTCTCTAGAATGCTATGGGGCTCATTTTCAAAGCACTTAGACTTAAAAAAGTTCCATAGGTTACTATGGGGCTCATTTTCAAAGAATGGAACTTTGTAAGTCTAAGTGCTTTGAAAATATGTCTCCACGTCACTTGAATTACAATAAAAAAAATTCTTGTCCAAATTTAAAGACACATTTAAGGCTGGCTTCTTCCAACAGGCTTTCGATCTGGTTGCATAGAGCTGCTCTCAAACTGGTGACTTTGCTTTATTTCCCTTTTTTCCTTCTCTTTATTCTATTTTAATTTATGTAAATCAGTTTGATGTGTATTGTTTCGCCCAAAATGCATTCTAGCAAGTATACAGAATTGAAGAGACAAACAGAGAACATTAAAAGAAATCCAACAAAAACTAGTTGTGTAGATACACCCATTGTGATATCCAATGTGAAGTTACTGTCAGATGAAGGGACTGTTAGTAGTCCCAAAAACTTGAAGTTTTAAACATGTATTTGTATTGTAGAATTATTAGTTGTACCTACACAATTACTTTGTCCTTTTAGCTAAGCTTGCTTTTGACGAGCTAACATAGTGCCTTCATACATTTTTTCAGTGTATATATCTTTGTCTTTATAAAAATATATCAACTACAGGGTTCTAGAGTTTTTGACACAACTTTCAGTATATTACATTAGTACATGGCAGCACAGCAAACCTTGTAACTAAATTGCAGCATTCCTTCTTTTTCTCCACAGATAATATCTTTGCAGTAAAATCTTGGGCCAAGCGAAAATTTGGATTTGAAGAGAATAAAATTGATAAACACTTTGGGATTCCAGAAACCTTTGATTACATAGACTGACATGTTGTTGGTGGTTACTCTGTTATATTAGAGATTGTATAGAGCTATCACATTGCTCTTCAAGTTGTTTGTTATATTTTCAGTATGTGGTTTTATTTTTCATTCTATGAATTCAGTTGTACTTTTCAGCCAATGAAATTTCAAAATATATTTCTGTGGTGGGTTTTCTTTTACTTGATTAAGAAAACAGGAGCAATCTCACGTTTTCCTTTGACTGCATCACTTCCTCTCTGTAGGAAAGTGTTTATACTTGTGTTTAGAATTGATATTCACTATGGTTTTGTAGCCAATGGAAGCAGTGCACCATTTCAGAACAAAGTTGCAAAAATTAGTTTAGTTCTAAAATTGGGCTTTTGGACCAGTCCCCCCTCTATCAGAACTTCTACTGTGATCTATGTAGTGGCACTTTTCATAAGGCATGTGAGTCAGTACATTTTCACAGGTCTTGGCTCTAGTTCTAAAATTGGGCTTTTGGACCAGTCCCCCTCTATCAGAACTTCTACTGTGATCTATGTAGTGGCACTTTTCATAAGGCATGTGAGTCAGTACATTTTCACAGGTCTTGGCTCCTTGTAGGTAGGTGTCCTGTTAAACTGAAAACTCATGCAGAGTACTGGGGTCTCTAAGTGCACACTGTCTCACAAGCCTTTTGTTGACTTCTGCTGCTGTTGCTGCCTTTTTGCTTTGGATGAGTGGTGGGAGCAGAAAGTGGTTTGGGGAGGGAAGAGGGTGAAGACATGCAATTTTGCTTTTCTCTTTATAATTCTGCTATTGAGCATAGATCACAGTAGAAATTCTGTTAGAGGGAAGAGTGGTCTTGATTCTGTGACCTTGTTTGGGGTCCCAAATGACACTAAACTATTCAAAGTTGTTAAATCACATGCGAACTTTGTGAAATTGTAGGCAGTTGTTGGGAGACTGGGCATCCAAATGGCAGATGAAATTTAATGTGGACAATTGCAAAGTGATGCACATTGGGGTGAATAACTCAGCTCACAGCTGCATGATGCTAGGTTCCACATTAGCAGTCACCACCAAGGAAAAGGATTTAGGTTTCATCGTAGATAATATGTTGAAATCATCTGTTCAGTGTGCTACAGCTGCCAAAAAAACCAAACTAGGTTAAGAATAATTAGGAAAGGAATAGTTTAGTTTATTAAAATTTGCTATACCACCATTAGCAGATCACAGTCACATGGTCAAAATGAAAAGAACTGCAAGTCTTGATAGAAAACAGGACAACACATTCAGAGTCAAACATGAGTCTGAGCAGTAGGAGTAACTGTGGCACAAATGAAGAGTATTCCTAAGCAGAGTCAAAAGCTTGGTGAAACAGCCAGGTCTTTAGGGCATTTTAAGTTTCTTGAAGGAAAGTTCAGCCCGGATAGGAAGAGGCAAAGAATTCCAGATGGAGGGAGCTGCAAAGAAGAAGGCACAGTGCCTAGTAGATTCTAGTTGGGCTAACTTAGGGCTAGGGAGATACAAACGGTGATCATTGGTAGAACAAAGTAGTCTAACCAGGGAGTATGGAATAGTGAAATTAGATAAGTAGAGAGGAAGACCAAATCTGAGGGCCTTAAAAGCAAGTGTGAGAGTTTTAAAGATTATTCGTTTCGACCGAGGGAGGAGGTTTCCAAGATGGCGGCAGCAGTGTAGCTGTGCTCCCTTTCGGTCACGCAATATGGTGAAGAAGAAAGGCAAAGTGAGGGTTTTTCCCCCAGAATCCTCGTTGATGCCTTTCTCTGGTGTATCAGGACCGATGGATGATTTTGTGACCCATGGGAGTGTGACCTCTCCAGAGTTAGGGGTTTGAGGATCACTGGCTGTATGGACGCCACTACCAGGTGGGGCAGCACCTGACCTCAGCTCAGTTATCTCACTCACGCCAGATTTGCACACTTTCCTGCCGCAACCAGGTTTGATGAGTTCTGAAGGCTTTTCAGCAGATCCCCTTTGTAAATCATTGGAAGGGATTCTATTCCTGTTAGAGGGAAGTTTCTAGGCGCAATTGGGGAGGTGTCGAGTACATCTCTGGGTCAGAATTCCCCAGATGGAGCGAAGGGAGATTATGGACCTTCGTTGGAGACTAGCCGGATCTCTGCTGCTATGGTAAGCAGTGATTTTGCAGCGGGATTAATACAGTTTCATAGACCTTCATTCTTCACTATGGAATTGATATGAACGCTGTCTTGGAGTTGAGTAAGGCCCTCTCAGGGCAGTTTGCTACTACGAATGCTAATGTTCAATTGAATTCAGCCAATGTACTACTACTACTACTATTTATCATTTCTGTAGCGCTACTAGACGTATGCAGCGCTGTACATTAGAAATGAAGAGACAGTCCCTGCTCGACAGAGCTTACAATCTAATCAGGAGAGACAAACAGGGCAAATAAGGACAAAAAGTGGCAAGATTCCATGCAGAATCCCAAAGAGTAGCAAGATTAACAACTTTGTAAGGATTTGTCTCAGACAACACAGAAGATGGCAGATAATATTGAACAAACTAAGAATTCTCAAGTTTTGTCTGCAACTTTGATTGTGGACAGCTTAATATTAAAAAGTAGATTGGAGTTTCTGGAGAACTCAGTGAGATTCTCTGAGACTAATTAATTTTCCTAAATTTCCCTTGATGTCTGCTCGAGATATGTTTCAACGATATTTGAAAGAAGGTTTTCTGGTTCTGTAGGAATCGGTGCCTCCATTAATATGTCTCTATTATCTTCCACTACCTAAGAAGGAAGCTGTGCAAAATGCCCAGAATGCGGGTTCTGCCCCTGATACTGAGACTGAGTTATTAAATGTATCTGCATTATTGGAGACTTCGGAATCAGAGGTTGTTTCTTTGGCTACAGTGATTATATCACTGGATTTGCCATCTGATCGTGAATGGTTGTTAAAACTTTTCTTTAAGAAAAGGGATGTTCCCTTCTTAGGTTGTCAAGTCAGGATTTTTCCTGATCTTATCAAAGAGTCTCAAAAGAGAAGGAAATTTTTCCTTCTTCTTAAACTAGCAGTGCTTCAGTTGGGGGCTCTCTTTCTTTTTTTTTAAATATCCTTGTATATGTGTTATCAAATGGAAATCAGTACAATATGTTTTCTTCGAGCCCCTGCAGCTCTCAGCTTTTCTTAGTAATAAGAGACCAGTGTCTAGTTCTCTGATTAAGGCAGTTGTTCATGACCTGCAGTAAATGTCCTTTTTCTGGCTAGGACTGTTCTATTTCCGCATTATTGTATAAAAGATATTTGTCAGTTATGACAGACATCTTGTATTCTTCTTATATTTCAATTGTATTCAATTGGAGTGGAGGAGTAGCCTAGTGGTTAGTGCAGCGGACTTTGATCCTGGGGAACTGGGTTCGATTCCCACTGCAGCTCCTTGTGACTGTGGGCAAGTCACTTAACCCTCCATTTCCCCAGGTACAAAATAAGTACTTGTATATATGTAAACCGCTTTGAATGTAGTTGCAAAATACCACAGAAAGGCAGTATATCAAGTCCCATTTTCCCATTTCCCCTTCCTCCTCATAACTTGTGGACTGTACTTAAGTTAATGTTTGTTCTCATATGTTTGTTTGTGCCTAGTTTTCCTTTTATTAATTGCTGTGTTACCTTCTAAGTGTAAATACCTTGGATTTTGTTTAAATTGCAATAAAAAAAATAAGTAGACCCGATATCTGAATCTTGCTACTGGAGGAAAGACTTCAGATGCTCTGCATTCACTTAGTTATATTTACGTGAATGACAGACTGCCTTGTATCGCATGCGAATACAAAAATAATAAAAGAGATTATTTGTTTCTTAATGGGCAGCCAGTGTATATAAGTACATAAGTATTGCCATACTGGAACAGACTGAAGGTCCATCAAGCCCAGCATCCTGTTTCTAACAGTGGCCAATCCAGGTCACAAGTACCTGGCATGATCCCAAAACAGTACAGTACATTTTATGCTGCTTATCCTAGAAATAAGCAATGGACTTTTCTTTTAGGAAGCTATCCAAACCTTTTTTAAACCCCACTAAGCTAACTGCTTTTACTACATTCTCTGGCAACAAATTCCAGAGATTAATTATACATTGAGTAAGAAATATTTTCTCCGATTCGTTTTAAATTTACTACTTTGTAGCTTCATTGCGTACCCCCTAGTCCTAGTATTTTTGGAAAGAGTAAACAAGTGATTCATGTCTACCCATTCCATTCCACTCATTATTTTATAGACCTCTTTCATATTTCCCCTCAGCTGTCTCTTCTCCAAGCTGAAGAGCCCTAGCCGCTTTACCTGTCCTCATAGGGAAGTTGCCCCATCCCATTTATCATTTTTGTCGCCCTTTTTTGTATCTTTTCTAATTCCACCATATCTCTTTTGAGATGTGGTGACCAGAACTGAACAGAATATTCAAGGTGCGGTCACACCATAGAACGATTCAAAGGCGTTATAATGTCCTTATTTTTGTTTTCCATTCCTTTCCTAATAATACCTAACATTCTATTTGCTTTCTTAGCCACCACCGTACATTGAGCAGAACAGTTTCAACATAACATCAACGATGACACCTAGATCCTATTCCTGGTCGGTGACTCCCTAATGTGGAACCTTGCATTACGTAGCTATAATTTGGGTTCCTGTTTCCCACATGCATCACTTTGTACTTGTTCACATTAAACGTCATCTGCCATTTGGATACCCATTCTCCCAGTCTTGTAAGGTCCTCTTGTAATGTTTCACAATGCTCTTTCAATTTAACAACGTTGAATAACTTTGGGTCATCAGCAAATGTAATTACCTCACTAGTTACTCCCATCTCTAGATCATTTATAAATATGTTAAAAAGCAGTGGTCCCTGGGGAACCCTACTATCTACCCTTCTCCACTGAGAATACTGACCATTTAACCCTACTCTGTTTTCTATCTTTTAACTAGTTTTTAATCCACAATAGAACAGTACCTCCTAGCCATTGACTCTACAATTTCCTCTGGAGTCTTTCCTGAAGTACTTTGTCAAATGCCTTTTGAAAATCCAGATACACAATATCGACCGGCTCACCTTTATACACATGTTTGTTCACCTCTTCAAAGAAATGTAATAGATTGGTGAGGCAAGATTTCCCTTCACTAAATCCATGTTGGCTTTGTCTCATTAATCCATGCTTTTGAATACGCTGTGTAATTTTGTGCTTAATAATAGTCTCTACCATTTTGCCCAGCACCAATGTCAGGCTTACCGGTCTATAATTTCCTGGATAACTTCTGAAGTAGAGGAGTGTGGTAGCCGTGTTAGTCCACTCTTAAGGTTATCAATAGAAATCAAACAAAATAAAACATGGAAAAGAAAATAAGATGATACCTTTTTTATTGGACATAACTTAATACATTTCTTTATTAGCTTTCGAAGGTTGCCCTTCTTCCTCAGATCGGAAATAAGCAAATGTGCTAGCTGACAGTGTATATAAGTGAAAACATTCAAGCATTACTTATGACAGTCTGACAGGGTGGGAGGATGGGGGTGGGTAGGAAGTATGCATGGGGACATCAAAGTATATCATTGATATTCTAACAGGATGGGTGTGGATAGGTGAGGGGAGGGTGATCAACAGAGACATACAGCTTTATGGTTTATAATGGGCTAGGAACCCCAGATCCTTGTTAAGTCCTTTCTGTTGGGTGTTAAAATATTCAATCATTCTGACTTCAAAGGTCTTACGTTCTTGTATGGTTTTAAAGTTACCTTTCAGGATTCTCACTGTGAAGTCACTGGTACAGTGTCCTGGTCCTGTAAAATGTTGACCAACAGGCGTGGGAACCCTGCTGGCACCAGTATTGTTCATATGATGTCTATGTAAATTGAATCTTATCTTAAGCATCTGGCCTGTTTTTCCAATATAGCATCCTTCGTTACATTTTTTACACTGAATGATATATACCACATTGGAAGATGAGCAAGTGAAAGATCCCTTTATGTTGAATATCTTTCCTTTGTGGATGACTTTGGGGTCCTGTGAAATATTTTGGCATAGTTTGCAACTGGATAAATTACAGGGAAGTGTGCCCTTCTGTTCCTTTTCAGTCTGTGATGGAAGTTTACTTCTGATTAGCTTGTGTTTTAAATTGGGTGGCTGTCGGAAGGCCAGTACTGGTGAGGATGGGAATATCTCTTTCAGTAATTCATCCTCCTGGATAACCTCTGGAACTTGTTTTATAAATGGGCATTACATTGGCCACCCTCCAGTCTTCCAGGAACCATGCTCAATTTTAAATATAAATTACATATTACTAACAATAGTAATATGTTCATTTTTCGATTCTATCAGTACTCTGGAATGAATACAATCTGGTTCAGGTGATTTGCTGCTCTTCAGTTTGTCAAATTGCACCATTACTTCTTCCAGGTTTATAGAGGTTTCATTCAGTTTTTCTGACTCGTCAGCTTTATATATCTTTCCTGGCACTGGTATCTCTCCCAAATCTTCCTTGTTGAAGACCAAAGCAAAGGATTCATTTAATCTCTCCACTAAGGCTTTGTCTTCTCTGATTGCCCCTTTTACCCCTCAGTCATCTAGCAGTCCAACTGATTATTTTGCTGACTTCTTGCTTCTAATATACCTAAAAAAATGTTTACTATCCAGTGTATTTTCGAAAGAGATCGCCGGCCATTGTCCGACATAAATCGGGAGATGGCCGGTGATCTCCTGAACCCGGCCAAATTGGTATAATCGAAAGCCGATTTTGGCCGGTGCCAACTGCTTTCCATCGCGGAGCCGAACAAACTTCAAAGCAGGGTACAGAAGGCGAGGCGGTGCTAGGAGATAGCCGGCTTCGCCCAATAATGGAAAAAAGATGGCCAGCTCGAACGAGCATTTCGCCAGCTGCACTTGGTCCATTTATTTTTAGGACCAAGTGGCAAAAAAGTGCCCCGATTGACCAGATGACCACCGGAGGGAATCGGGGATGACCTCCCCTTACTCCCCCAGTGGTCACCAACCCCCTCTCATCCAAAAAAAATTAAAAAAACATTTTTTGTCAGCCTCTGTGCCAGCCTCAAATGTCATACCCAGCTCCATGACAGCAGTATGCAGGTCCCTGGAGCAATTTATAGTGGGTGCAGTGCACTTCAGGTAGGTGGACCCAGGCCCCCCCCCCCCCCCACCTGTTACACTTGTGGTGGTAAATGGGACCCCTCCAAAAAAACCCAAAACCCACTGTACCCACATGTAGGTGACCCCCTTCATCCCTAAGGGCTATGGTAGTGGTGTACAGTTGTGGGTTTTGGGGGGCTTAGCACACACGGTAAGGGAGCTATGTACCTGGGAGCAATTTGTGATGTCCACTGCAGTGCCCAGTTGGTGTCCTGGCAGTCAGGGGGACCAGTGCATTACGAACTCTGGCTCCTCCCATGACCCAAATGCCTTGGATTTGGTCATTTTTGAGATGGGTGCCCTCGGTTTCAATTATTGGCGAAAACCGAGGGCGGCCATCTCTAAGGTCGGCCTAAATGTTGGGATTTGGGCGTTCCCAGACTGCATTATAGACACGAAAGATGGGCGTCCATCTTGGTTGATTATGTGGTTGGCTCTGCCCCTTCCCGGGGCCGTCCCCAGAGATGGGCGCCCCCGTTCGATTATTCTCCTCCACGGCAACTAGTTAATAATGCTTGCTTTTCTCTCTCTCTCTCTCTCTCTCTCTCTTTTATTCCCCCCTTAATACTAAACCAGGTCCTGCTTGCTTTTCCCTCTCTTTCTCTCTCTTTTTATTCCCCCTTAATACTAAACTAGATCCTGCAGTGCCTGCTAGATTCTATCTGTTAATGCTTTGGTACAAAGTTTTTAAAACTAAATGGAAAAGACTATGGAGATTAATTGATAAATTTGCTTTTTATATTTTTATTTTGCCCATCACTAACCTACAATTCCTCCTTTAAACCCCAATCGTTAAGTTCCCAAAGCACAAAGCAAAATAGTATTCACTTACCAGAGAAATGTCCTCTTCTCTCGGAACTTCTCCTTTTGCATCTTGTATACTTTTTTGGAAACGTTTTATTGATGATGTGTTTCTGTTATGGGATGGTGACATCCTGAGTTTGGATGCTTTTTTTACATGGCTTAATAAATGTGATCAAAATCTGAAGTTTGTTTACCACTATGATGCATACTGCATATCATTCTTGGATCTACAGATTTTGAGAACTGATACAGAGTTTAAGTACACAGTCTTTTGCAAGTCAATGGACAGGAACACTTTGCTCAATTTTCAAAGCAGTCATCCATGGAAGCTATGTGAGAGCATTCCTGTGGGCCAGTTTTTATTCCTAAAACATATTTGTTCATCAACATCAGAATTTAAATGACAGGCTGCAGAAATGTTTGTGCAGTTTATCCAGCAAGGTTACCCCACTTCAGCCATTAAAAAGGCTTATTAAGAACAACAATGCTAGTAGCGTTCGCGCTGGAGCCAGATCTGAATAATGTGTTTAGATTATATTTTCGTCACATTAATGCTTTATTCCTAGGATCAAAGATACAGATTTTTCTGGACTTATCGAGGGACACTCAAAAAAGAAGAAAAGAATTATTGGTATTAAAACCAAGATTGCTTGGCTTAGGAGGGACTTTCCTCCTTGCATTTCCTTGAAAATGTATTGTTTCTTTAAATTCTTCTATATATATTTTCCTTGAACCTGGGAAACTATTAGAATTTATAGCTAGTAAAGAAAAAGTTGGTGACATTCCTGGTTGCAGTAACGCTACTCGGCTGTGTACCCTTGAACTCCTTCCATTCTAAAGATTATAATATTACTTTAATTAGCTTAAATATCTATATATGATATTGCCTAGTACTTGGATCAAAAATTGTGGACAAAGAATTTAAAATTTAATTTTCCCTTTTTTCCTTTTCTTTTGAAATAGGAAGAATTTCAAAATGCCATATGTTTATGTTGCATGAATGTATTTGAAAATTCATTTTTAAAAAAGGCTTATTAAAGGGCACTTTAGGCTACACGGGATTATCTTTTGTTGCCCGCAAAAACAGAATTGTCTGATCGTGTCATGTGCTCTTCCTTATTCTCCAGGAGCATCTTTTGTCTGATCTACTGTTTTGAAATTTTGGCACGTTTTGAGTGTATATCATAATTTTCATCAGCCTCCCCATTTTGCATTTTGAAGAGAAAAGAATCTGAAGGACCTTTTGTTGCCTTCTTATTTAAGAGATGCACCTGCTTCCTGTACTAATGTGCCAACTGTGGGCCATTACCCTTGTACTCACTGCATCGTCTGTGCAATTTCTTTCTCAGGTTCTGAATTAAAACCATCATGTAATCAAGCTGAAAATGTTCACTGCATGCGTTTCCGTACAGGCAGTTTATGCCTTTTGATGCCCTTGTGGTCTGATTTACGTAGGTGAAACCCTGTGCACTGTTAAGACAAGACTTTTAGCCATCTGAAGTGTTAGGTCCTAACTGCTCCTATTGTGGAACACTGCTTAACAGGGAGTCATATCTTTGATAATTTGAAGTTCACAGTATTGGAAACAGTATCTCAGGCACCTCAAGGAGGAGGTTTAGACTCTCTGCTACATTATAAAGAACAACGATGAATACATTTTTTAGGGACCCTTGCTCTGATGGGGCTTAATAGGATCTTTGATGGCTGATATTGATACTGATGGTTTTTGTTTTCTCAAAAAGTTTTTTTTTATTCCAGTATGGTATTGCAAAAGATTTTTTTTTTTGCTTTTTGGTTTTTTTTTCAGTAAAATTTGTATCCTCCACCCTGTTTTGTTTTGTTTATATATTTAATCATAACAATTTTTTTAAAACAAAAATTCTATATTTCTAAAAGAAAAATTGTTTCTTTTATGAATCTATGATGTGCACTAATATGGACTGTGTTCTTTGAATTTAAATGTGTTCACTCTTCTCACAGTATTTATTCATATATACAATGTCTGTATGGTTTTAAAAAAAATAATAAGAGTTTCAGTATTTTGATATACATTGAGCCTTATTTATTTATTTTATTTATTTATTTATCTGTTGCATGTGTATCCCACATTTTCCCACTTATTTGCAGGCTCAATGTGGCTTACATTATGGCATAATGGCAATCGCCATTTCCAGAATGAGAAATACAAAGTGGTCTTTCGTTAAAGTTCATAGGTGACAGATTAGATTAAGCAGTCAGGTATAAAGAGTTCATTAGTCCATTCATCTAGCTTCTGCAGATCATTTTTCATGTTTTCCACTCCCTCCCGGGTGTCCACTCTGTTACAAATCTTAGTATCATCCGCAAAAAGGCAAACTTTACCTTCTAACCCTTCGGCAATGTCACTCACAAATATATTGAGCAGAATCGGCCCCAGCACCGATCCCTGAGGCACTCCACTACTCACATTTCCCTCATCCGAGCAAATTCCATTAACCACCACCCTCTGGCGTCTGTCTGTCAACCAGTTCCTAATCCAGTTCACCACTTCGGGTCCTATCTTCAGCCTTTCAAGTTTATTTAAGAGCCTCCTGTGGGGAACCGTGTCAAAAGCTTTGCTGAAATCTAAGTAGATTATGTCTATAGCACATCCATGATTCAATTCTCCGGTCACCCAGTCAAAGAATTCAATGAGATTCGTTTGGCACGATTTCCTTTTGGTAAAACCATGTTGTCTCGGATCTTGCAACTTATTGGCATCCAGGAAATTCACTATCCTTTCCTTCAGCATCGCTTCCATTACTTTTCCAACAACCGAAGTGAGGCTTACCGGCCTGTAGTTTCCAGCTTCTTCCCTATCACCACTTTTGTGAAGAGGGACCACATCCACCGTTCTCCAATCCCATGGAACCTGTCCCGTCTCCAAGGATGTATTAAACAAATCTTTAAGAGGACCCGCCAGAACCTCTCTGAGCTCCCTCAATATGCTGGGGTGGATCCCGTCCGGTCCCATGGCTTTGTCCACCTTTAGATTTTCAAGTTGTTCATACACACTCTCTTCTGTGAACGATGCTATATCCACTCTATTCTCATATGTACTTTTGCTAGTCAATTGTGGTCCTTCTCCAGGATTTTCTTCTGTGAAAACAAAACAAAAGTATCTATTTAGCAAATTTGCTTTTTCTTCATCATTATCTACATAGCGGTTCGCAGCATCTTTCAGTCTCACAATTCCCTTTTTAGTCTTCCTCCTTTCACTAATATACCTGAAGAAATTTTTGTCACCCCTCCTTACATTTCTAGCCATTTATTCTTCCGCTTGCGCTTTCACCAGATGTATTAGGAAAGAAAAACGAGGATGTTATATTACCTTTGTATCTCTCCATGTTGCAACCGCATCTTGAATATTGTGTACAATTCTGGTCACTGCATCTCAAAAAAGATATGGTGGAATTAGAAAAGGTACAGAGAAGGGCGACGAAAATTATAAAGGGAATGGGACGACTTCCCTATGAGGAATGGCTGAAACGTCTAGAGCTTTTCAGCTTGGAGAAAAGACAGCTGAAGTGAGAGATGATAGAGGTATATGAAATAATGAGTGGAACGGGTAGACGTGAATAGTTTGTTTACTCTTTCCATATATACTAGGACTAGGGGGCACGCAATGAAACTACAAAGTAGTAAATTTAAAACAAATTGGAGAAAATATTTCTTCACTCAACTTGTAATTAAACTCTGGAATTCGTTGCCAGAGAATGTGGTAAAAAAGCAGTTAGTTTAGTGGGGTTTAAAAAAGGTTTGGATAGCTTCCTAAAAGAAAAGTCCATAAGCCATTATTAAAATAGACTTGTGAAAATGTACTGCTTATTTCTAGGATAAGCAGCATAAAATGTATTGTACTGTTTTGGGATCTTGCCAGGTACTTGTGACCTGGATTGGCCACTGTTGGAAACAGGGTATTGTGCTCGATGGATCTTCAGTGTGTCCTAGTATGGCAACACAGACTGAAGGTCCATCATGTATTTATATACTTGGGGCCTCATGGTTAGACTATATTGTGCCATTATTAAAACAATTGCACTGGTTACCTATTGTATGCCAGGTTCAATATAACATTTTTGTCAATTCATCAGGTTTTGTATGTGATTGTCCCTTGGTACTTTCAGCAAGCTCTTATAGTTTATCTACCAGCTAGACATTTAAGATCTGAAACAGTTATGAGGCTGTCTACTGAGAGAACAACATGGACAAGATATGCAGAACCACGTGTTACAGCTTTTTCAATAGCAGGGCCACTTTTGTGGAACCAGCTTGCCAGGAGTGGAGTAACACAGTTCAGAAGTTTTTGAAAACTCTTTTCTTTTTTTTAAAGATGTTAAAGTTTTTTTTTACTTCTGTGAGAGGGAATAGTATACAGAAATTATATTTGTGTTCTGTTTTTATCTGTGTGTGTTATTTGTACTTCGTTTAGGCAGAATAGAAATTTTTCAATAAATAATAAAATAATTTTGGCCTGAACCAGCAGCTGCTACGAGATGAGTAATGGGCCATCTGAATGGAAGATCACTGGTGGGCTGATGATCAGAAACAAACGCAGGCGCTAGAAGCTGTTAACGCCATACTAGCGCCTGCATTTGCTACTGCCCCATGATGAGAACCCCGGAGCACATGAAACAACGTGTTCGTGGACCCTGAATACAACTAGCATGCAAATGTATGCAAAACAGTGCTAAACCTACTCCTTCCCAATGATCAGCAACCAGCGCTTCAAACATTGGCTTACTGGTGTGGCAAACCCTACACCAGCTCGGAGCTGGCGTTAGGGTTTGCAGACCATTGGGGAGGAATGGTGAGCCCTGTCCAGCATGCATTTGCATGTTAGCAGGCCCTCAATGCAGCAGCCTGCCCCCCGCAGGAGCAGGAATCCCAACCCAACACCCCCCCCCTCCCGAGCAACACGGGTGCTGGAGGTCCAGTGGACCTTCAGTCTCCCTGACCCCCCCCCCCCGACACAGGTTCAGGGGGGACTGGAATCCAGTGGGTCTGCAGCCACCTACCCCCCCCCCCCCCCCCCAGCATCCCCTCACATGAATGGAGCCCAGGTGGGCCGCAAGTCAATCTCCACCCCCACACTTGTTGGTTTTAGTGGCCCTTCCCCACCCCCCTACCTTTGTTGGAGGAGGGAGTGACCGCCCTCCTCTTCCATCGGTGCCACCTTAAAAATGGGATGCGCTGGGCGGGGCTTCTCACCATATAAGGGAGAACACTCCCTTACCTTCATTGAAGGACTGAGGTGGCCTTCCATCGATTCCACCTCGAAAATGGCAGCGCCTAGCCATGCCCAGTGCATCCTGGGATGTGCTGGGTGGGGCTTAACACCATATATGGGAGAAACTTATATGTTTGAAGCTCTGCCCAGTGTATCACAGGATGCACTGGGCAACAGCGCCAATGGAAGAGGATGGAGACCACCTCCCTCTTCTAACAAAGGTAGGGGGTGGGGAAGAGCCGCTAAGACCACCAGGTGGGGGGTTGGGGTGGGGATTGACTCACGGGCCACCAGGGCTCTATTTGAGGGGATGCTAGGGGGAGTAAGGAGGGACTGGAGACCCACTGGATCTCCAGCCCCCCCCCCCAAACTTCTGTCAGGGGGTCCCATGGACCTCCAGCCCCTGTGTTTGACAGGTCTGGGCTTTTGACAGCCTAGACCTGTCAGACAAGTGCGGGAGGATTATGCCTGAATGCATCCTCAGGCACAATCCTGCACTTTTACCCTATGATCAGAGAGAATAGCATGCTTAAATTTCCATGCTGTTATCTCTGATCATAGGGGCAGTAAAGCCCTGTGCTGTTCCAGCGCTATTTTTAGAGCACTGTTTGAAACAGTGCTGGGCTTTAGATCATCTGCCCATGGGTGAATAATCCTGGGGTGAGCCTGTGGCATCTAAGGCAGAAAACAATCTCCAGTCCTGCATCCTTTTTGGGGACAGGACAACATTTAAGTTTAAGTGTTATATTTAAGAAATATATACTGCCACGAAATAGAGTTGCACAGGGACAGAAATGTCACCAATCCCAGCCCATCCCCACTGGAATCTATCCCATACGTACTCATATCCTCTAAGATCCATTCCATCCTTGCTCATCCCCACAATGAAACTCCTCCATCCCCACCTGTACCTGTAACCTTCAGAAATTATTTCTTTTAAGTCCTTACTCCCCGAGCTGATTCCATGTCATACAACACGAACATCATTGTGTGACATCTCTAAGTCCACTCTACCTCACCTTACCCTAGAGTCTACCCCAAGTGGTGTGAGTCGTCATGCCTGGTTTTCATGACTTCCTTTGGAAGGCCAGGCATTACTCTGGGGTGAGGCAAGGAGTACCAGGCACTTTTAGTCAGCCCTCTGACCTACAACAGCCTATGCCCTGCAGCACGCGCCTGCATCCATCTCCCCTAAAATGTGGCTGTAGCTTTTGTGGCAGGAGCAAGAGCTAGGGATTGGGAGGGGGCAGGGGAAGTGTGCATGGGTCATAAATAAGGATATATACAGTAACTATTCACTGAAAAACACACAGGGGAAGGAGGAGGATTATACTGGGGACCATTGTTACCATTAAAACCACTTTTTTGTTAGTTATGTTCACAGTAAGTCAGGGGAAGGCAGGGAAACACATTACTGCTGATCAGGCACACATAAGAGACCAAGAGAAGGTGGCATAAAAGCACAGAAATTGTCTTATAGCCGTTCTGTACGTGGCCCCCCCCCCCCCCCCCCCAGCCTGGCATCTCCCTGCCCTTTTTATAAACCCCCCAGTCCCCATAAAATATAAACTTTTTTTTGTTTATCTGGGTACCAGAGCTGGAGAGATGTTTGTTGCAGTAAAAGCTGCTGCTGATGCCATGGTCAGTCAGTGTGCATGTGGTGAGGAGGTCCTGAAGCCCTAGCTGCATCCTGTCCATGGGCTGTGGTTCCCAGGGGAGCAGGCCTCAGAGAGCCTGTCTTTACAACAGCTGTCAAGAGCTGAGTAGTGAGGATGGATGAGAGGCCCTGTGCAGCAGCAAACAAGGCTGAGTCTATTTGCTTGCCAATGGAGTGTTACAGGGAAAACAAACCCCACCAGTAAGATTAAAAAAAAAAAAAAAAAGCTGCACTGACGTACCGGACACCTAAAGGGGCGCGTGTGACTAAGCTGCTTGCTACAGTCACTATCACTATTTCTGCAGCTGTGCAGACACACAGACTAGTAACTGGTGCATAAAGAAAAGGTACCTGATTGGCCACTAGATTGGGTGGGCCTTCCTGCAGCTTAAACCCAGAGTGCTAGCTGTGGGAGCTACTTTTTTCCTTATGTTTCCTTGAAAATGTCTGGTGACATATAAAGGAAATGCGAATGTTTTTGTGGATCCTTTGCATTTGGAGAATTTTCTTTCTGGTAAATCTATTGTATCTACAGGTAATTAGGGTTTAGATGTGTGATTCCAGGTCTGCTAACTGTTCTTAAATTATCTTTGAATATTTTCTTATTTTTTTTTCTGGGTAACTCTGTAAGGTTCTTTCTTGATGTGGACTGGAATGTTTTGATGTAGTTGTAATTTGTTTTGATACTACCTGTACATTTTTCTTTAAGGTTTATTGTTAACTAGTAAAAAAGGCCCGTTTCTGAAAAATGAAAAGGGCGCTAGCAAGGTTTTTCTCGGAGTGTGTATGTTTGAGAGAGTGTGTGTGAGATTGACTGTGTGAGAGAGAGGGAATGTGCGAGAGTGTGTGTGTGTGTGACAGAGAGAGTGTGACTGGGTGCGAGTGTGTCTGTGACAGTGATAGTGTATGTATGAGAATCAGAGTGTGTGCCAGGGGCCCATCACTCCCTCCTCCCTCCCAGTTCCATGGTCTCCCTCCCCCCTCCCTGTGCACCCCAGCTGACCTTGTTAATCACCCAGGGCAACCACTCCAGGTGCCTGAGAAAACAACTGTGGCAGGAGTTAATTGCTTTACTTGCAACTCTCTTTTCCTTTGTGTACTTGCTAAACCGGATATCTATGCCACCTTAAGTTTCCGGTTGGAGGCTTCAATTAGAATGTTGGAGGTGCCTTTTATATATAGAGCTATGGAGAGACAAGATGGCTCTCCTTACCTCTGGAGAAATGCCTAAGCAGAGACCGGGGAAAGTAGCACTTGCGATTCCTAGGTTGCTACCAGTACTTCTGTCTCGATGCAACATAGAATTGATGAGTTTGCTGTGCACATTCCATCTACTAGGTGTAGCCTGCTTGATGTGAGGCTGGACATAGCTCAGCCCTCCTCTCGCATGGGCAGTAGTGTTTCGCTCTTCCCTGAAGCTAGAGTTCCTCTGCTGAATCTAGCCTTGCAGAAATTGGACCACTCTGGAATGAGTGAGCAGTTGGAAGGCAAGAGTTCCCTGGGGTTTCCCCAAGGACGGAGGCAACCGAATTTGGTGGCATCTGAACAGCATGACGCCTGCAATGGCGTCCGTGGAGTGGAAGCCGCAAATACTATCTCTGCGGGTGTGTTGAAGCAGTGGCAGCTGGTTCTCATGAGGTACAGGACCTGCCCAGGACTCTTTAGGCTGCAGTCTTTGAGCCAGTACGGCCTGCACTAGAGGAAATTGGGAGACATCTTTATAGCAAAAAAGGATTCTCATGATGAGTCATAATTGATTGTATTACAAAATTCTTTTGACTCTTTATCACCTTAATTCAGTGAGCTGACAGTCTTTCCACTAATTTAGTTAAAGGTCAAACAGATTTGGAGCTTAAATGTGAAAGTTTGGAAAACCAGGTACACAGGAGGAATCTTTGTTTAATTAATTTCCCTAAGATACCAGGACTATCAGCGCAAGATATGTTTAAGAAGTATCTTTTAGAGACTTTGTGTTCCTAAGGAATCTATGCCCCCTGTGTCTAGAATTTTCTATCTTCCTCCATTTATATCTGAAAACAGTTTAAATCTAACTGCGTTTTTGGAGTATTCAATTAGTGACCCCATCTACTTTGATTGTTACCATGGCGCTTGACTGTAATAGAGACTGGCTCTTGAAACTTTATTTTCATCACAGAGATACTTTGTTTTATTCCCTAAAGGTCTCTATATTTCCAGATGTAGCCAAGGGTATTCAGAAACACCATAAGCTTGAGGGCCAGGGCCATCAGCTGGGACCTGAACTAGTTGAGAAACTGGCCCATAAGCTTGTTCTTTCATTTGGTCATTATTATATCTGCACTTTATGGATTAGTCTTTTTTTTTTAATAGAATAAATCAGGAAAACTGATAGCCTTCCAAGTCAAGTTCAGAACAA
Organism: Microcaecilia unicolor; assembly: GCF_901765095.1. Taxonomy (NCBI): domain Eukaryota; kingdom Metazoa; phylum Chordata; class Amphibia; order Gymnophiona; family Siphonopidae; genus Microcaecilia; species Microcaecilia unicolor. The sequence continues at coordinate 612,100,291 of NC_044032.1, read as the reverse complement.
GGTGAATAGTGTGTGTATTTATTTATTTATTTGCATTTGATTGCATGCATGGCACAAAAAGTAAAATAATCATAAAAGCAATATCAACAAATATAAATAAGTAACAGCAACCATGTAAAATACACAATAAAAATTAGAAACAAGCAATACTAAGGGCCCTGTTTACTAAGCCATGCTGTAGGCTTGCTAGCATTTTTAGTGTGTGCTAAAAATTAGCATTCGCTAATGCTAGACACAACCATATATTCCTATGGGTGTCTCTAGCGCTAGCGTGTGCTAATTTTTAGTGCACACTAAATATGCTAGCGCACCTTAGTAAACAGGGCCCTGAAATAACTGGGGAAAAAACAGGCTGTCCTTTCCAATCAGCCATTAAAAAGCTACACTTTCACAAGTTTATGAAACCTCAGATAATTGGCCTCTTCTTGTATTGACAGTAGTAACAAATTCCACAGATGAGGGCCAAAATGAGAAAATGCTCTCTGTATGGAAGGCTCAACTGTTGCTGTGATGAGTGCAACTGCCTTCATTGGGTATAAGTAGCAAGAACATCTACCAAATACTGTGGCCTTTTGCCATGAACAAAGTTTTTAAATTATTTATTTATTTATGACATTTTAGTTCAATGTGACTTAATAATACTGTTAAACAAGGCTAAAGTACACCAAACAAAGCAAATACATAACTACATCATAGAAAAATGACAGACCATAAAGACACTGCAATGCCTGGATCAGACTGGGAGACAGAATGGTAGGCACGGTCAGATCAGCCTAAACAGGAAGATCAGGAACTGCTTCCAAAAATATGCTAACGAGGAAGGTTAATCCCATTGACCACGGGCAGATAAAGGTAAGGAATATAATGGCTATCTCATTGTTTAGCGTGAGCTAAAAACACACACCTTAGTAATAGACCCCATAAGATCACTATCCAAATGAATCACCTTCATCTAGAAGACCCTAACTCCACCAATGCACGAGAATGCAAAGAATTCCTCCAACTATGGGACCTTAAATGGCCACGTATGCAAGCAACCCATGTCAAAGGGCACACACTTGACCTTATCACACACAAACTGTCCACAGACCAGAACCTAATACTATCAGATACAAAATGGACAGACACACCATGGTCAGACCATTACAAACTAAACCTATCCCTACAATGGCAAAAAAAGAGTTCATACCAAACACAAGAACACACAACCTACACATGAGAGGCCAAATAGACTCGAAAACATTCTGACAACAGATTTACAGTAACGAATGGACAGCACAAACGGACTCAATAAACTATCTCCTAGATTGGGATAAAAGATGCACAAGCATACAGGGCCGGTCTTAGGCAGAGGCGACCGAGGCAGCCGCATAGGGCCCCGCGCCTAAGGGGGCCCCGCGCGGCGTGCCTCGCCTCTGCCTCGCCGACCACGCTCGTCTGCCCTCCACCCACGTCGCGAGTCTCGTCGTTCCCCTGCTGCTCTCCCTCCCTCCAGCCACCTGAGACATCTCCCGTCTGACCCCCCCGACCCGCCAAACGACCCTCTTCTTTCGCCCGCACCTCAACTGACCCGACCAGCATTTAAAAAAACCTTCAAGCGGCGGTGCCGGTGCCTCGCGTCTGAGGGCAGAAAACTCGCTTCGTCGTTGGCCGGCCTTCCCTCAAGTCCCGCCCTCTGATGTAACTTCCGCAAGGGCGGGACTTGAGGGAAGGCCGGCCAACGACGAAGCGAGTTTTTTGCCCTCAGACGCGAGGCACCGGCACCGCCGCTTGAAGGTTTTTTTAAATGCTGGGTCGGGTCAGTTGAGGTGCGGGCGAAAGAAGAGGGTCGTTTGGCGGGTCGGGGGGGGGTCAGACGGAGATGTCTCAGGTGGCTGGAGGGAGGGAGAGCAGCAGGGGAACGACGAGACTCGAGTCGCGGGATGTGGGTGGAGGGCAGGGGGGACGGGGGGGTTACTGGACATAGGTGGATGGCAGTTGGCAAGGGGGGCAGGAGGGTCGCTGGGACATGGGGGGATGTAGGGGAGGGCATAGGGGACAGGGGGTTGCTGGATATGGATGGCAGGGGGGACAGGAGGGTCGCTGGACATGGGTGGATGGCAGGGGAGGGGGTTTCTGGACATAGGTGGATGGCAGGGGAGGGCATAGGGGACGGGGGGTTGCTGGACATGGATGGCAGGAGGGACAGGAGGGTCGCTGGACATGGGTGGATGGCAGGGGAGGGGGTTTCTGGACATAGGGGATGGCAGGGGCGGGCAGGGAGGACAGGAGGGGCGCTGGACACGGGTGGATGGCAGGGGAGGGCATAGGGGACAGGGGGGGTTGCTGGATGGCAGGGGGGACAGGAGGGTCGCTGGACATGGGTGGATGGCAGGGGAGGGGGTTTCTGGACATAGGTGGATGGCAGGGGCGGGCAGGGAGGACAGGAGGGTCGCTGGACATGGGTGGGTGGCAGGGGAGGGGGTTTCTGGACATAGGTGGATGGCAGGGGAGGGCAGGGGGCACAGGAGGGTCGCTGGGCATGGGTGGATGGCAGGGGAGGGCATAGGGGACAGGGGGGGTTGCTGGGTGGCAGGGGGGACAGGAGGGTCGCTGGATATGGGTGGATGGCAGGGGAGGGGTTTCTGGACATAGGTGGATGGCAGGGGCGGGCAGGGAGGACAGGAGGGTCGCTGGACATGGGTGGATGGAGGGGAGGGGGTCTCTGGACATAGGTGGATGGCAGGGGAGGACAGAGGGGGCAGGGGGGTTGCTGGACATAGATGGATGGCAGGGGGGACAGGAGGGTTGCTGGACATGGGTGGATGGAGGAGAGAGAAGAAATGCTGGACATGGATGGAGGCGAGGGAAGAGTGAGGAAGGAGATGAGGTGAGGGAAAAGGAAGAGAGGAGATAAAGTGCAACTAGATATAGAAATAGGCAGAAGCTGGATCCACTGGACAGTCAAGTCTGCGGAGGACCCAGCTTTTACTTACGGATGTAGGGCAAGAAATGAAGAAGAAAGGCAGAAAGTAAAGAAATAAATGGAAAGGAAGCCCTGGAACGGAGTTAAGAGGACAGATAGCAGCACAATCGGATACTGAGCCAGCATGATCAGAAAAACAAAGTCACCAGACAACAAAGGTAGAAAAAACTATTTTATTCAGGATTTATTAATTGGAATATGTTAGTTTTTGGAAATGTGCATCTGTGATATTTTTCATGTAAGTTTTAATTTTTGTAGTATTGCTACATACTGAGTCTGACTTCTTGAGGTAACTTTCCAGTTCAGTATTTTGCATTCATGTGTTTTTCAGGTGTGATCAAGGAAGGTACAGTATTCTGCTAGCGTATAGTTTGCAGCCCTTTTTGTTTGTTTTTTTTTCACTAGGTTGTGCACTGGTGTTTTAGAGCCCGGTGTAATTACAGTTGCCTTTCCACGCCACGCATAAGGTTGTAGCTCGTCCTGTCCTTGGAATTAGTGCTGTTTATGGTTTGTGAAGGTTATGAGTATGTTTTTGCACACGTTTGTGTATAGTGTTTTGCAGTGGAGAGATTGTGTGTTGGCCTTACTAAGGTGGCACCAAACATCGGAAAGGGTGTGTAGAGCCTAAATCATGACACACTATCTCTAAAAGGGTGTTTTGTGGCTCTACATGAGAATTGTGATATTATGATCCCTGCTAGCTTCATATTGTTGATAATCTGCATTTTCTGTATGGCTGGTATATTGGTGTATAAGTATTAATGTGACTTTTTTTTTTTTACTTATTTTTTTCTGTGTGTTGTCAGACAATTATGGATGACAGAGTCGGAGTCTTCTTGAGTCAGAGAGTTGTGGTATATTTTAAAACAATTTTAATACCTTGGTGGTCTATATGTTTTTATATTGTACATTATATTTTACATATCACTTAATTTTATTGTATATCTTTTCATTCATTTTTATTTATTGCATATATGGGTTACAGAGTAATAGGGAATTTGAAAGTACTGAATCTTTTCTTAATATTTTTCCTTTATTCTCCTTTGTTATGAGAATTGGAACTACTAATTGTAGTGGACTTGAACTGAATAATTTCTGGGGAGGGGAGGTTTCATGATAGCATTGTGCTTATTATTTCAATCAGTTTTTTGTACAAGTTTAGCTTCATTTGTCTTTGAAATTTCATAAATAAAAAAATGTTCTAAAAATGGAATAATTTTATCAATGGGGTGGAGCTAGGGTGGGGGCGGGGCTATGGTGGGTGGGGCTAGGATGGGGCCCCACCAAATTGGTCTGCATAGGGCCCCGCACTTGCTAAGACCGGCCCTGCAAGCATATGCATTACAAACAAGAACCTCACGTAGGCATAACTCGATACCATGATACAACGAAGAACTGAAAAAAACTAAAAACACAAACTAGGAAACTTGAACGAGCATGGAAAAAAATAAAAGATGTACACACACTGAATGCATGGAAACAAACTCAAAGAAAATACAAATATGCAATAAGACAAACCAAAAGGTCATATTACAAAACCAAAATAGGGCCAGACTACAAAGACACGAAGAAATTTTTATCAACTCATGAACAAATTACTAGGCACCACATTGGTCACCACAACCAACACAGACACCCCATCTGCAAACAAACTTGCCAAATACTTCAATGAGAAAATTGTAAACCTACGCAACACATTACCACAGAACACCACCAACATCGAAAAATTCATTGAGTGTCTGGACCCAATCCTCGGTGAATACCCAGCAGACCGAATCTGGACAAACTTCGCTCTCCTCACCGATGAAACTGTCATCCAAGCGATTAACAGGTTCGCCAAGACTCACTGTAAGTTGGACACATGCCCCAGCTACCTAATAAAATCCGCCCCTCAACGCTTCATAGCAAACCTCGCATCCCACCTAAACTACATGTTGCAGCATGGACTCTTCCCTAAGGAAAAAGGCAACACCTTACCCCAATACCAAAAGATACAAACAAAAAAGCAAACGAAATCACCAACTACCGCCCAGTAGCATCAATCCCACTGGTAGTCAAACTGTTGGAAAGCATGGTAACCAAGCAACTTACCGATTATTTAAACAAATTCTCAATATTACATGAATCACAATCAGGATTTTGCTCCAACCACAGCACCGAAACAGTACTAATTACTCTCCTAACCAAATTCAAACAAGAAATTGCAACTGGCAAAAGCATACTTCTCCTACAATTCGACATGTCTATTGCGTTCGACATGGTAAACCATAAACTACTACTAAACATCCTAGAATACTTCGGGATTGGTGGAAGTGTACTTAGTTGGACCAAGGGTTTCCTAACAACAAGAACATACCAAGTGATATCAAATTCGAACATATCAACACCATGGAAAACAGATTGTGGAGTACCCCAAGGATCACCACTATCACCGATCCTCTTCAACCTAATGATGACCCCACTAGCCAAATCCTTATCCAACCAAGGCCTTAACCCTTACATTTACACAGATGATGACATGATATACATCCCTTACAAACATGATTTAACAGAAATCACCAACGAAATCAAACTCAGCCTGCAAATCATGAACTCATGGATGGATGCATTTCAACTAAAACTCAACGCAGAAAAAACACACTGCCTCATGCTCTCATCCCAATACAACACGAACAAACCCACCAATATAAACCACCCCAGACTACACCCTTCCTGTTTCAGACAGCCTGAAAATTCTTGGAGTTACAATCGACCGAAACCTCACGCTAGAAGCCAAGCGGAAAAACTACAACAAAGAAAGTGTTCCACTCAATGTGGAAACTCAAACGAGTAAAACCTTTCTTCCCAAGGGATATGTTCCGCAACTTGGTACAATCAATGGTACTAAGCCACCTAGACTACTGCAATGGAATCTATGCGGGATGCAAAGAACAAATCATAAAGAAACTCCAAACTTTTCAAAACAACGCAGCTAGACTTATATTTGGAAAAATGAGATTCGAAAGCGCCAAACCCTGGTTCATAAAATTATCTACGGAGAGGCCCCAGGATACATGACAGACCTCATAGACTTACCAACCAGAAACACAAAAAGATCAACACGCACATACCTAAATCTCCATTACCGAAGCTGCAAAGGACTTAAATACAAATCAACCTATGCATCCAGCTTCTCCTATATAAGCACGCAACTATGAAACGCATTACCAAAGGCCGTGAAAACAATGCATGACCCATCAAACTTCCGGAAATCATTAAAAACTAACTTGTTCAAAAAGGCATAGCCTACTGATCCAACGTAAACGCCTGAACCCTGCAACACAACGAAACTAATACTCGAACTGGACATAAACTAACTCTTCCTCCTTGATTCCCTTATCTGTCTGTCACACATGAACTTTACCACAATATCACTTTGTATTTGTCATACCGGAATTGGCGATCGCCATCATGGTACTATGTAAGCCACATTGAGCCTGCAAATAGGTGGGAAAACGTGGGATACAAATGCAACAAAATAAATAAATAAATCTACATGTGATCAGTAAACAAATGGTAGTTAAATCCAAACTATTCTGTAATTGGAATCTCCAGCTTAAGAAAATATTTAAAAGAGGCAGGAAGGGATGGATCCTTATGGTAGTCACATTATAAAAACACCAGATCTGCAAACTACAGACTAGATTCTGTTAGGACCTGAAGCAAGTCACAGTACAGCTGTCATTCCTATATTGCACAACTGCAGTAAGGAATAATCTACAGTATCAAACACCAACATAAAGTCAAGCAAATCACCAGCATAAATGCTGTAAAACATCATTCATAACTGATATTAAAGCAGTCTCCATCCTATGCTCTTCTTTGAAGCCCAACTGAAAAAAACACCCCCTAACGAGGGCCAAGTTCGACAACAGCCTATAAGCATGGAGGGAATGAACATCCAACCCAGAAGTTTTCTTTAAGCATGGCTAGAGACAAGTATTGCTTTTTTTTCAAAGAGTGAGATATATAACCCTGTTCCAAAGTCAATTAAAACTTGAGAGGAGGGGGAATTGTACATGATTGTACAAGGGGAACAGTATCTTCTTCCCAATTAATGTTTCAGGAAAACAAAATATATTGATAGAAATATATCTAGTATAAGATCCCCAGATCGTATTTTGTCCCTAAAGACTGTACATTCAAAAGACCCATAGAATATAACCCCTTTTGGTATTTTCTGCTCAGAAATACTTTGCGCTATCAACTTCCAAAGGCATGCTATATGCTCTGCATTAAAGACTGTATGACACAGATGTTTAAGCAACTCATCTGGATGTTTTACTGACAGATGAAGGAAATGTTCTTTTTATTTGTTAATTTATAATTGCTCTCTCGAGTAAACCCAAAGTGATGTTGAACTCAGTATTTAGACAATAATGTGTTAGCACATAAATATTAAAGATATTTATACTCATCCCAGTGATATCTTAAATACAGCAAAAAATATTATAGACATAAAATAACACCTTGTATTAATAAAAATCCTTCATAATCCCCAAGAATTTGGCTGCAATACAGCTGAACATTCTTGACTTGGGTTCAGATTTGCCCTCAATAAAAAATCTTATCATGAAGATTGAGCCTAACTATATTTATCATACAGAGTAAAAATGGAGTAAAAATAAGAGTAAGATGTATCTTTTACTCTGATTAGTACTTCATGGTTATTTCTCTTGTATTCTGACAGAGATACTTGTGCAAGAGAGGACATGTTGGATTTTTATCGAGACCTCTTAAGGACTCTCCCTTCTAAAAATGTTTTAAAAGTACTGTAGGTAGCTTAATTAAGACTAATTCAGCAGAGACAGTGCTCAGGTCTTTGGATTATTCTGCTACTGAATTCCACTTGCAAGTAGCAATTAGGAGAAATGGGCAATTGCATCCCCATTCTGTTATGACTGCAGGGTGGGGTTTTTTGTGTGTGTGTGTGTGTGTGTGGTTTGTTTAGAAATTATTGTTATGTTTTAAAGACTGTGTAGAACATAAGTGAAAAAGCAGAAGGTGGAAGAAAAACTAGTCTGCTTGCATTTACAGTTAAGTCTGCTGCTATATTTATACGAATTTTGCATAAGCTTTCTCTACCAGATCAGTTTCTGTGCCCAAATATGGTAAGCAGAAGTATTGTAGGTGGAAGTGCTGTGTGCTTGTGGTGAATTATCAGGTCATACCCTTTTAGTAAGCAACAGGTTCAAAATGCAGTGGCTGTCAGGATAGGAACCAAGACACTAATGCATGCTAATGTTGCTGAGACCTTGTGTGAGTCAACACGATGCTCTTTATCTTGCCTGCACTAAAGTAGTGTAACATTTAGTAAGACAGTGGGTAAATCCAATACCTGTCCTGTTTCCAGATCTCACTTGGGATATTCAAAACAAGGATGGAGGAGTACAAGCCTTTCATGCTTTGTTTCTTAGAGGACATAGGACCTAAAACTTCCTCTTTTAAATTAATGATTAGTCAAAATGTCAGTTTGATTATTTTTGCCTCTATTTTTTCTTCTGCTCATATTCCTGGTCACTTTTATTTTTTTCCCTATATTTTATTTCCAATTCTTTTATACTGTTTTTTTAGAGATAAAAGTCAGTAGTGACTTTTTTTCTGGATCATGTCAGATTGCTGACCTGGAACCTATTTGAACTTGCATCCTTATCCCCGTTGCAGAGAGAATAAAAGGTGAAGGCAATCACTGGCCCTGGTGTGTGTGTGTGTTTTTTTTTAATTATGTTTTTATTAAAGGTTTTGTCATACAGATAATACAAAAGTAAACACAAAATCAAACAGAAACCCCCCGAAACAAACACAAAAAAGATCAGCATAACATAACAATACCTGGAGACAAATAGCAGGGATACACAAGGTCAATGAGTGCTATGTGGCTCCTGACAAAAGAGGTCTAAACGAGCCCAGGTCCTCAAAACAGACAATGTTTCGACACCTATGGGCCAAAATTGTTTCATATTTCCTGATCACGCATACATAACTCCACCATTCATTATAATTCAGGTACACACTATTTTTCCAATTGGAGACAATTAAATGCAAGGCAACAGCTAGCAGTATGTTGTACAATTTCTTATCAGACTCCAAAAGAGAGATAGTAGGACAAGAAGCCCGTAAGATCACAACCTCATAAGTGAGCACAGTGGACTCAGGCAAATGAAAGATAAGACACATTTTTGTCCAAATAAGTTGCCAGTAAGCTCCTACGTTTTTTCAGAAGAAAACCATATGCGCCAATGAGCCATCTCTTTCCTGACAAGACCAGCAGTTGAAGTTGACACTCTTAGTGATTCTGGCCACTCGAGCAGGAGTCCAATAGGCTTTGTGGAAGATGAAATATGAGGATTGGGATATTGCTGCTGACTTTGTGGGACGCATGGAGTTAACCCAGAAAGTGGACCAATCAAATTCAGACGCATCCAAACCAAATTCCGCTTCCCAAGACATCCTCAATGGAGCAACTGCATCGGCATATAGATCCTGAAGTTTTTTATATAGCAGGGATGCCTTCTTTCCACCTGATGTCATGGTGTGACAAAAGGAGATAAACTCTGAAGGATTCAACGTAAGTGAATTGGAGACCTGAAAGGTTGAAATATATGTGGAGATGTCCTTCCATGTGCCAGAATCTAGTAAAGAAACATTATACAATGCAGGCAGAGCAGCAGGCGATAACAGAGTACCAGCAATATACAGTTGCGACAGCTGCCATACACCCCTCTCTTGCCATTCCGCTGGTTGAGACTGCAGGAGACCAGCTGGAAAACCAGAGTTATACCAGAGAGATATATCCTCCAAAGAGATAGCACGGATTCCAAGACCAACTCTAAACGTACGGATATCAGAGGCAGAGGCTTTTAACAGCCGAATGCGTCTGGTATATGGGTACAAATCTGCATACGGGAGAAGTGATAAAAGACAAGGATGCACCAACGCTGCCTCAAAAATCTGCCACCGAGGCGTGAGATGAGATATTTCCCTTTGGAACCACCTTAAAGACTGGGCAAGCCGAAAGGCCGTGTGATAGTATTTAAAATCAGGAACATTAAGACCTCCCAAGTGTTTCGGTAACTTAAGTTTCTTGAGCGCAATGCGGGGAGGCTTTTGCCTCCATAAAAACTTAATTAGGAGGGAATCAAGCTTGTTGTAGAGTGAGTTGTGAAAGGAGAGGGGGGTCATACTGAAAATGTAATTTAGCTTTGGAGCTAGAACCATCTTGATAGCCTCTACCCTCCCCCACCACGTTAGATAAAGCGGAGACCATACATTTAGGATAGAAGCGGTTAAAGATAAGATTTGGTCCTTAATGAGGGACAGACTTTGATCGACAGATTTGGAATACCATACTCCTAAATACTTAATTTTGTGAGGCTCCCAGGAAAATGGGTATTGAGATACCTGAGATCTATGCACTAAGGAATTGAGCGGCATTATGGCTGACTTAGACCAGTTTATTTTATAACCAGACAGAGAGGAAACATAATTGGTTACTTCCAATACACTGGGAAGAGAATTTGGCATGGTATATAGCAAAATATCATCAGCATAGATGGAAAGTTTAAACATCTCCCGTCCAAAAGAGACACCAGAAATATGCGAATGAGCTCTAAAAAAAAGAACATTTTCACTGATATGTGCTTTTTATTAGAGCCCATGCCTCTGCTTACAGAATTGTTCCCTCTGCAGTTGTGTCTATTGTTCTATGTATATCTTTCCTTCCTCCCCTTTACATTCTCACCTCCCACCTCTTTTCTCCCATCATGCTCGCCTTCTCTGTCCTTTCACCTTGTCTCTCATCTCTCTTTCCGCCCCTTCACAACCTCACCTCTCATTTCTTTTCTCCTGTTATGCCTTCTTTCTTTTCACCACCCCCATCTGTCGCTCTTTTTCAATATCTTCCATTCCCATCCTCTTATATCTTTGCCCCCCACTCCCTTTGTTGTCTCTCTATTCAACTTCCTTGTCTGTAGTCACCCAACCAGACATCACCAGTACTATGGATCCCTGTGATCCCTCCCCCCCTCCTCCTCCCACTTGCACTCTTCTGCTTTGAAACAGGAAGTGTGCCTGTAGGCAGGGGCAGCAGAACATATTTTGATTGGGAAAGCCTAATTAACCAAATTCCTCTGCCCCCAAAGCTGTCTAATTGGTGATGCTGTGTGGGGCAAAAAGTTGGTTGAGCCAAGGCCCTATGCCTGTAGATGAATGAGAGGACCACAGGGATCAACAGTACTGAGCATTCCAAATTCCTCAGCCACAAAAAGTGTTAACGATGGATGCATCTCTCCTGGGGTGGGGAGCTCATGTAGATGGGCTTCACACTCAGGGAGCCTGGTCCCCCCAGGAAACAGGTCAACCTCCTGGAGCTTCGAGCGATCTGGAATGCTCTAAAGGCTTTCAGAGATTGGCTATCCAACCAAATTATCTTAATACAAACAGACAATCAGGTTGCAATGTACTACACCAACAAGCAGGGGGGCACCAGATCTCGTCCTCTGTGTCGGGAGGCCGTACAGATGTGGCTTTGGGCAATTCGTCACGGCATGTTTCTCCAAGCCGCTTATCTGGCAGGCATAAACAACAGTCTGGCCGACACACTGAGCAGGGTAATGCAACCTCACGAGTGGTCGCTAAATGTGGGCATTGCCCGTGAGATCTTCCGAGCGTGGGACACCCCCTTGGTGGATCTCTTTGCCACTCAACTCAACCTCAAGATCCCTCAGTTCTGTTCCAGACTTCAGGCCCATGGCAGACTAGCGTCAGATGCCTTTCTCCTACATTGGGGAACAGGCCTTTTGTATGTGTATCCTCCCATACCTCTGGTAGGGAAGACTTTGCTGAAACTCAAGCAAGACCGTGGAACCATGATTCTGATTGCGCCATACTGGTCGAGTCAGATCTGGTTCCCTCTTCTACATCCCAAACTCCAGTCTCTGGCTTTCACAACCTGGATGTTGAGAGCCTAGAATTCACTTCCTTGGGTCTTTTGAAGGCTGTCTCCCAAGTCTTTCTTGCATGCTTCCAGGAAAGATTCCACAAAGAGGTGTTACTCTTTTAAATGGAGGAGGTTTGCCATCTGGTGTGACAGCAAGGCCATAGATCCCCTTTCTTGTCCCACACAGTCCCTGCTTGAATGTCTTCTACACTTGTCAGAGTGTGGTCTCAAGACCATAAGGGTTCACCTTAGTGCAATTAGTGCTTATCAGCATGTAGAAGGTAAGCCTATCTCTGGACAGCCTCTAGTTGTTTGCTTCACGAGAGGTTTGCTTTTGTCAAAGCCCCCTGTCAAACCTCCACCAGTGTTGTGGGATCTTGACATCGTTCTCACCCAGATGATGAAAGCTCCTTTTGAGCCACTGAATTCCTGTCATCTGAAGTACTTGCCCTGGAAGGTCATTTTCTTGGTGGCTGTTACTTCCGCTCGTGGGGTCGGTGAGCTTCAGGCCCTAGTAGTGGATGCACCTTATACTAAGTTTTATCACAACAGAGTAGTCCTCCGCACGCACCCTAAGTTCCTGCCAAAGGTGGTGTTGGAGTTCCATCTGAATCAGTCAATTGTCTTGCCAACATTTTTTCCCTGTCCTCTTGCCCACCCTGGCAAAAGCAGCTTGCACACCTTGGACTGCAAGAGAGCATTAGCATTTTACATGGAGCGGACAAAGCCCTTCAGACAGTCCACCCAGTTGTTTGTTTCTTTTGATCCCAACAGGAGGGGAGTCGCCATCAGAAAATGCACAATTTCCAATTGGCTAGCAGATTGCATTTCCTTCGCTTATGCCCAAGCTGGGCTGACACTGGAGGGCCATGTCACGGCTCATAATGTTAGAGCCATGGCTGCGTCGGTGGTTCACTTAAAGTCAGCCTCCATTGAAGAGATTTGCAAAGCTGCAACGTGTTCTTCAGTCCACACATTCACATCACGTTACTGCCTTGAGCAGGACACCTGACGCAACAGTCGGTTTGGGCAGTCGGTGCTGCAGAATCTGTTTGGGGTTTAGAATCCAACTCCACCCCCCTAGGACCCTTTTTGTTATGTTCCAGGCAACACTCTTAGCTAGTTTGTATATAGTTTCAAGTTAATCTATGTTATATCCTTGCCATTACGAGGTCCTATTGACCAACATTTGTTGTTTTGGATGAGCCTGGATGCTAGGGATACCCCAAATGTGAGAATAATACAGCCTGCTTGTCCTCTGAGAAAGCGAAGATACTCACCTGTAGCAGGTATTCGCCAAGGACAGCAGGCTGATTATTCTTACAAACCCGCACACCTTCCCTTGGAGTTGTCTTCTCTATCTGTCTTTTGCTTGTGACTGAACTGAGGAGCGCGGTGGGCGGGAAGGCACTCGACACATGTGCAGTCGGATGCACGGTGCGCTACAAGCTCCAGCAAATGTTTTTGCTTTTTTCAATGCCGGTTCCCGGGCCGGCACAGATCACCAACCCAACTGTGAGAATAATCAGCCTGCTGTCCTCAGAGAATACCTGCTACAGGTAAGTATCTTCGCTATTCCTAAGGTTGGCCCTGCAGTTGGTGGTGTCAGCCACAGATGGTAAAAATCTCATTAAGAGGCATGTGGGAACATGTAGAAGAAAGGATCCAGAAAGTGGTTCTCAACCAATGTGCCACCAACAGTTGGGAGGTGTGTCACTGAACATTTGACAGCATGCTTGTGCTTTTCTTAACAACCATGTGTGCTGCAGGTTGAGTTGAGAACTAGGAAGTTGGGTACTTGAAATCTCCATAACTGGTCCCCTATTATTGGCAGTAGCCTCAAATGAAAATGTTGCAGCTCACCCCTCTCTTCCACCTTGGCAGTCACCACCATGGCATCTGTATTCCTCTTAAATCATTGTTAGCAACAATTAAATGATATATAAGGTTTTTTTTCTTTGTTCAGCTGAAAACTGTAGTGTTCAGTGTGACACACATGAATATTGTCTGTCAGGTGCGTCACAACTGAAAAAAAGATTGAGAACCACTGATCTAGACCCTATTCTGCTGTGCTGTGAAGCTACATTGGAACCAGTTATCATTGACTTTTTACTAAATACTTTTATTTTACACCACCACTATCTTGTCTGAAGTTTCCAGGGCTGGTCCACCACCACATATTCCCAGGCACAGTGTGAAATAACCCAAACAAAACAGGTAAAGGGCAATCAACTCAATGAATAAAAAATACAATAAATATATAATTTTAAATAAGTTATTTATTTTACAGTGGTAAACAGAATCTAAAAACTAAATTACATCAATTAACAAATTAACCTAAAACACCATCTGGCCATGTTTTAGTGTTCTGCCTGCATCAATGGTGTATTAATTTTTCCCATCCTTTTGGTCCTATATTTGCCACATTTTCCTTACTGGCCTCCCCCCCCCCCCCCCCCCTACCTAATCTTACTTTCCATTGCCCATCCTGGGTATTTTTTCTCTTCATCTGGACCCCACAGCTCCTGCTCCCTGCTCAAACGATCTTTCTTATACCTAGTGCTGGAGTTCTCACCAATTGCCCTCACCAAACCAAATCCAAGTGCCCACTTTCTCTTTCCCAGGCATCCTTTCTCTTGTCTTCTTATGTTCGCCTCTCTACTGTCCCAGTCTCTCACTCTCCACATTCCTGCTCAGTTCCTAGGTTTCCCCTCTTTTATTAACAAGCCTGTTTCTCCCATCAGCCCTCATTATCCTTTTTCTAGCTTGGGCCACACTTATCCTCTAGCTCTCCTCTAAAATCCCCCAGTTCCCACACCTCTACCCTACCCTTCCATGCTCTCTTCCTGAATCCACGAGTCCCTACTCTCTCCTCTCTAAACATCCCCATCTCCCAGGCCATGTCTACCCCTCCCTAGAGTCAGCCCAACCATTAAGAAAGACTAGAAGGTCGCCTAGGCAATAGCTTCTGGGGGAGGGGCAACAAAGAGCACATGCAGTCATCAAAACAACAGATCCTGTCAGACACATAAAACCAAAGAGCCATCAATACAAACGGTTATCTGCATTTAGGGGTAGGCAAATTTACCAGGGTAAATGATTGGAAACTGCTCTCCTTATCTGTGTATGTGATATACATACACATACACCAACATTTAATATTTATAAACATGATGTCTGAGGGGAGGAAGTGCAGATTAGGGGCTTGAAATTTGCGGGTAGGGGGGTGGCTACATAACGATGAAAGTTCACCCAGAGCTCTCCGTACTCTTCCACTAGCTCTGCCATCCCCTCCCTTCTATCCAAGTCTCTTCAGGGTAGCTGACTAGCTGGTTTTGGGATAGCCTGGTAATTTTTTTTTTTTTTTTAAATAAGAGTCTGGTCAGCAAGATAGAAATGTGAGGGCCAGCTTTCTGCTGATTGCTGTCAAAATCAGGGGCAGCTCTTCGTTGCAGCTGCTCTTCTACTCTCCCTTTCTTGATCCACTGCAATACACTGCACAGGACCTGCCTTCCACACTGATGCACTGAAGCAATGCCAGTTCTGCCCCACAGATACTAGAAGTCTAAGAGGAAGAGGTACCGCATCATTTCAGCATGCATGTATGGAAGGCATGTTCTATGAAATCTGCTCAGTGTGCGGCAGCAGCCAAAAAAGCAAACAGAATGCTAGGAATTATTAGGAAAGGGATAGAAAATAAGATAAAGAATACAATAATGCCTCTGTATCGCTCCATTATGCAACCTCACCTTGAATATTGTGTGCAATTCTGGTCGGCCTATCTCAAAAAAGATATAGCGGAATTAGAAAGGGTTCAGAGACGGACAACCAAAATGATAAAGGTGGATGGAGCTCCTCTCATAAGAAGTGGACATAAATAGTAATAAATGTTGAAATATGTAAAACATAAGACATTAGGGCTCTTCAGCTTGGAAAAGAGATTTCAGAGGGGGATATGATAGAGATCTACAAAATTTTGAGTGGTGTAGAATGGATAAAAGTGAATCGGTTTTTTATTCTTTCAAAAAGTACTAAGACTAGGGGACATGGTAGTACTTTTAAAATAAATATGAGGAAATATTTTTTTCACTCAATGGATAGTTCAGCTCTGGAACTCGTTACCAGAGGATGTGTTAACAGCTGTTATCACATCTGGGTTTAAAAAACAGTTGGACTAGTTCCTGGAGGATCAGTCCACAGTCTGGTATTGAGTTCAAAATGGGGGGAAACACTGCTGTCCCTGGGATTGGTAGCATGGAATCTTGCTACTATTTGTGAAACATAAGCAGTGAGAGGGGTATTTCTGCAATTCATCCCACTCTTTGGTTGTATACTGCTATGCTCATAATGTGTGAGCAAGGCTAGCAGTAATGCTGATCTCACCATGAACAAGATCAATATCAGAACCAGGCCTGTCGGTGTGTATTGAGCACATTTGCGTACAGGCAGAGAGGAAATGAACAATAGGAGGAGCAGTTCAGCACTGTCTCACAAATAAACTGCTATTAATTTAATACAAGAGGCAGCAGCATTCATGTTTGTACTCCGAGGAGGACAGCAGAAAGCTCAAATCCCAGTATGAGTGTGTGTATACATGCATACAGGGTGAAACAAAAGAAAAGTAAAAAGTTTTAAGCTTTTTAAAGTAGTGTTTCCCGAGTTGGTCCTGGAGTGTACCCCTTGCCATTTTGGATATCCTGAAAACCAGACTGGCAAGGGGTACTCCAGGACTGACTTGGGAAACACCATACTTCAGCACTGCCTACAGTCAGTGACACTATACTTTACTCCAGATTTTACTGAGGAACAATCTTGATGGATTTACCAGTCCCTACACAATCAAATAATACTCTCTGGCAGGCACTTTATACTCTTTTCACAATGAAGTGATGCAAATCTTTTGGGGCTGCGCCTAGGAGAGCCTATGTTGATGTAGCCTAAAACTGCTTTCTGCAAAAGCAAAAAATGAACATATATTTTTGAATGATTTTAAATGTGCACAAATTAAAACAACACTTGTATCTTCCAAGAGTGACAAGTTGCACAATTAAATTAGACAAAATTGTGTACCTAGCAAAAAGATTTTGTTGTGTTTGGGAACTAATCAGTCTTTCTGCAACTGTCTAGCAATTAAAAAATAGAAAGCAGTAAGATGACACCTCAGAAAAGTGAGATCAACACAGCAGGGTAAACAGTATAAGAAGGCAGTAGATTAAAGGACTCAACACTGCAATTAAATAAACATTGGGGTATAAGAATCTCAGTTGTAATCTGATACATCATTTGGGAATGAGGCAAAAATATACTACTTGCTCTGAAGACCAGGAAAAATAAAAAAACTTGTCAGCACAGCTGTGCAGGGTTCATTTCTTTAAGCACTGTGCAAAAGCTGAGCCTGAGAGGTTAACAGGCTATCTGTAAATGCACACATTCATGTACAATCTTCACAGAAAGCTGCATGGCAACAGGAAATTCCCCAGACTGTGAACTTGTTTGCCTTTAGTTTTGTTTCCAGCAGTATTAGGATAGAGACCAAACACTTGGACCAAGACAAGAGTCTGGTTTCATGTGATAAATGTACATACATTGAGTCCCTTGTGAAAGAAGTACAAGAACTAAGAGAAGAAGTGGTAAGACTGAGAAACATCTGGGACAACCAGAAATATGACCCAGAGTCGCAGGTCAAAACATTGAGGACTTCCAACAAAGGGAGAGAAGATCTTGGGCAGACAGAGCACAACTGGAAGATGGTCACCAAGTCCCACAAGATCAATCTTCCAACTCCACCTTCTATTCAGCTAAAGAATCGGTTCACAGCCCTGGAGGTAGAAGAGCTAGAAACATCTAAAAAAACAGGAGGAAACAATGACCAAAAATGCCATCACAGCTGGACAATTGGCCCAAAGAAAGCGAAAGGTAGTGGTGGTTGGAGATTCACTTCTGAGGGGTACTGAAGTGCCCATCTGCCTGCCAGATATGTTGTCCAGAGAGGTGTGCTGTCTGCCAGGTGCCAAGATTCGCAATATTCTGGAAAGATTGCCTAGAATCATCAAGCCTACGGACCACGCTCCTATGCTACTCATCCATGTTGACACAAATGATACAGCTAAGTATCCTACTGAACGTATCGTACGAGACTCCAAGGCTTTGGGTCAGAGGGTGAAGCATCTAGGTGCGCAGGTGGTGTTCTCAACGATCCTCCCTGTCGAAGGTAAAGGTCAAATGAGAGAAGCTCGCATCTTGGAGATAAATGCATGGCTGTGTGATTGGTGCTGACGAGAGGGCTTTGGTTTCGTATACCATGGGATGATTTTCCAAGAGGCACTGAGCGGTGATGGTGTCCATATGTCAAGGAAGGGAAGGAGTGTCTTTAGCAATAGGCTGGCTAAAGTACTAAAGAGAGCTTTAAACTAAAATTGATGGGGATGGGTATAAAAGGCCACGAAGCCATAATTAACCCCAAGGAAGGTAGCACATCTAATGCCTCTATAGAAAGGAATAAAAATAGTAAAATCTGGAGAGCCTTGTATACCAATGCCCGTAGTATGGGAAACAAACTTCTAGAACTTGAGGCTACAATGATGGAAGTGGACTTGGATTTAGTGGCGGTCACAGAGATGTGGTTCACGGAAAACCATGACTGGGATGTTGCTATATCTGGCTACAATCTATTCAAGAAGGACAGAGTAGGAAAAAAGGGTGGAGGTGTGGCATTATATGCTAAGAATGATATCCAAGTGACAGAACTGCAGGACATGGGGTGTAGGGAAGAAGCGCTGTGGGTTAAACTGGAAAGTGGGAAAGGAAAGTGTATCTATATCAGAGTGATATACAGACCTCCCTCACAGTCAGAGGAAATGGACAAAGATTTCATTGAAGACATCTGCAAGATAGCTAGGAAAGGGGAAGTACTACTGATAGGTGGCTTCAATATGCCGGATGTTGATTGGGGTGTCCCAGCTGCTGGGTCGTTTAGAAGCATAGAGATCTTAGATTCCCTACAGGAAGAATTGTTCCGGCAGTGGGTATTAGAACCGACGTGAGATGGAGCTGTTCTGGACCTGGTGCTTACGAATGGAGAGTACGTTTCTGACGTCAAGGTGGCGGACCATTTGGCATGTAGTGATCATCGTATGGTATGGTTTAATATTAAAACACTCGAGATTGAAGGTCCTGGATTTCAAAGGAACTAACTTTGCCGAGATGGGGGAATTTTTCAAGGAACAGTTAGCAGGATGGGAACAGCTGAAGGATGTAGAACAGCAATGGACAAGACTGAAAGGAGCTATATTAAAGGCAACTAACCTTTATGTTAGAAAATTACATAAAAGTAAGAGGAAAAGAAGGCCTCTCTGGTACTCGAATGTAGTAGCTGAAAAGATAAGGGAAAGGAGGCTAGCCTTTGCACGTTATAAGAAGACTCAGAAAGATGAAGACAGGAAGAAATACCTAAATAAGCGAAGGGAAGCTGGAAAAGCTATCAGGAAAGCGAAGCGGCAAATGGAGGAAAAGATAGCTAATACAGTAAAATTGGGGGACAAGACCTTTTTCAGATATGTAAGTGACAAGAGGAAGTGCCATAATAGCATTGTGAGGCTCAAAGCTGAGGAAGAAAAATATGTGGAAGATGATAATGAAAAAGCTGAACTGCTTAACATTTATTTTAGCTCTGTGTTCACAAATGAAAGACCGGGGGTAGGGCTGCAGAAAACAAAGGCTAAAGGGGATGGATATATGGTAGACCAAGACCCGTTTACGGAGGACTGTGTTCGTGAGGAGCTTGCCAAACTAAAAGTAGACAGAGCGATGGAGCCTGATGGGATACACCCGAGGGTGCTTAAGGAACTCGGAGAAGTTCTGTCGGCTCTACTGACTGACCTCTTCAATGCTTCCTTAGAAACTGGAGTGGTCCCGGTGGACTGGAGAAGGGCAGATGTGGTTCCTTAGCACAAGAGCGGAAGTAAGGAAGAGGTTGGGAAATATAGTCCTGTCAGTCTGACCTCGGTGGTGAGTAAGCTAATGGAGGATTGTGACATTTCTTGAACTACATGGAATGCGAGACCCGAGGCAGCATGGCTTCACTAGAGGCAGATCGTGTCAGACGAATCTGACTGTCTTCTTCAACTGGGTGACCAAACAGTTGGATGTGGGAGGGGCGCTTGATGTGATTTACTTGGATTTCAGCAAAGCCTTTGACACGGTTCCTCACAGGTGACTGATAAATAAATTGAGTTCCCTCGGTGCGAGACCTAGAGTAACTGATTGGGTAAAAAATTGGTTGAATGGTAGGAGACAGAGGGTGGTGGTAAATGGAGCTTGCTTTGAAGAAAAGGAGGTCGTCAGTGGAGTACCGCAGGGATCAGTCCTAGGGCCTGCTCTTTTTAACGTCTTTGTGAGCGATATTGCGGAAGGGCTGTCTGGTAAGGTTTGTCTCTTTGCAGATGATACTAAACTCTGCAACAGGATGGACACCCTGGAGGGTGTGAAGGACATGAGGAAGGACCTAGTGAAGCTAGAGGAATGGACCGATATTTGGCAACTAAGGTTTAATCCCAATAAATACAGGGTCATGCACTTGGGTCGCAAAAATCCGAGGGAACGGTACAGTATAGGGGGTGTAGTGCTTCAGTGTACGAAGGAAGAGCGAGACTTGGGGGTGATTGTGTCTGACGACCTTAAAGCTTTCAAACAGAAAAAGCGATGGCCAAAGCCAGGAGGATGCTTGGGTGCATAAAGAGAGGCATGGCCAGCAGGAAAAAGGAGGTCATAGTGCCGTTGTATAAGTCTCTGGTGAGGCCTCATTTGGAGTACTGCGTGCAGTTCTGGAGACCGCACCTATGGAAAGAAATAAACAGGATGGAGTCGGTCCAGAGGGCGGCTACAAAATTAGTAAGCGGTCTTGAATGCAAAAATTATAGGGACAGGCTTATGAACCTCAACATGTATACGCTGGAAGAGAGGAGGGAGAAAGGAGACATGATAGAAACGTTTAAATATCTCAAGGGCATTTATGTACAGGAAGAGAGCCTTTTTCAAATGAAGGAGAGCTGTGGAATGAGGGGGCATATGACAAAGTTAAGAGGGAATAGGCTTAGGAGTAACCTAAGGAAGTATAATTTCACATAAAGGGTGGTGGAGGCATGGAATGGCCTCCCGGTGGAGATGGTGGAGTCGAGGACTGTTCCAGAATTTAAAAAGGCATGGGATAAGCATGTGGGATCGCTTAGGAACAGGAAGAATTAGGGGTTACAGAGGATGGGCAGACTGAATGGGTCATATGGCCTTTATCCGCCGTCATGTTTCTATGTTTCTAGGATGGAAAAGAAGTCAGTTGCAAAATATGGGGCACTTTTACCAAAGCTTAGTGCACGCAAACAGACATTAGCATGGCCCATAGGTATAAAATAGGGTGTGCAGCATTTAGCACACGTTAATGTCAGGATGAGCTAAACTTTAGTAAAGGGTCCCTATATTTGTTCCTAATCGACATATGTTCTCTGATATAGTAACATAGCAGATGACAGCAGAAAAAGATCTGCACGGTCCACCCAGTCTGCCCAACAAGATAAACTCACGTGTCATTTTTTGTGTGTACCTTACCTTGATTTGTACCTGCCTTTTTCAGGGCACAGACCGTATAAGTCTGCCCAGCACTATCCCCACCTCCCAACCACCTGCCCCGCCTCCCACCACCGGCTCTGGCACAGACCGTATAAGTCTGCCCAGCACTATCCCCACCTCCCACCGCCGGCTAAGCTTCTGGGGATCCCTTTCTTCTGAGGAGGATTCCTTTATGTTTATCCCACGCATGTTTGAATTTCGTTACCGGTTTCCTCTCCACCACTTCCCGCGGGAGGGCGTTCCAAGCATCCACCACTCTCTCCATGAAAAAATACTTCCTGACATTTTTCTTGAGTCTGCCCCCCTTCAATCTCATTTCATGTCCTCTTGTTCTACCGCCTTCCCGTCTCCAGAAAAGGTTCGTTTGCAGATTAATACCTTTCAAATATTTGAACGTCTGTATCATATCACCCCTGTTTCTCCTTTCCTCCAGGGTATACATGTTCAGGTCCGCAAGTCTCTCCTCATACGTCTTGTAACGCAAATCCCATACCATTCTCGTAGCTTTTCTTTGCACCCCTTCCATTTTTTTTCACATCCTTCATAAGATACGGCCTCCAAAACTGAACACAATACTCCAGGTGGGGCCTCACCAACGTCTTATACAGGGGTATTAAAACCTCTTTTCTTCTGCTGGTCACACCTCTCTCTATACAGCCTAGCAATCTTCTAGCTACAGCCACCGCCTTGTCACACTGTTTCGTCGCCTTCAGGTCCTCAGATACTATCACCCCAAGATCCCTCTCCCCGTCCGTACCTATCAGACTCTCACCGCCTAACACATATGTCTCCCGTGGATTTCTACTCCCTAAGTGCATCACTTTGCATTTCTTCGCATTGAATTTTAATTGCCAAACGTTAGGCCATTCTTCTAGCTTTCGCAGATCTTTTTTCATGCTTTCCGGGGTGTCCACTCTGTTGCAAATCTTAGTATCATCCGCAAAAAGGCAAACTTTACCTTCTAACCCTTCGGCAATATCACTCACAAATATATTGAATAGAATCGGCCCCAGCACCGATCCCTGAGGCACTCCACTACTCACCTTTCTCTCCTCCGAGCGAACTCCATTTACCACCACCCTCTGGCGTCTGCCCGCCAACCAGTTCCTAATCCAGTTCATCACTTCGGGTCCTATCTTCAGCCCTTCTAGTTTATTCAAGAGCCTCCTGTGGGGAACCGTGTCAAAAGCCTTGCTGAAATCTAAGTAGATTACGTCCATAGCACGTCCTTGATTTAATTCTCCGGTCACCCAGTCAAAGAATTCAATGAGATTTGTTTGGCACGATTTCCCTTTGGTAAAACCATGTTGTCTCGGATCTTGCAACTTATTTGCTTCCAGGAAATTCACTATCCTTTTCTTCAGCATGGCTTCCATTACTTTTCCAATAATCGAAGTGAGGCTTACCGGCCTGTAGTTTCCAGCTTCTTCCCTATCACCACTTTTGTGAAGAGGGACCACCTCCGCCGTTCTCCAATCCCATGGAACCTGTCCCATCTCCAAGGATTTATTAAACAAATCGTTAAGAGGACCCACCAGAACCTCTCTGAGCTCCCTCAATATCCTGGGGTGGATCCCATCCGGTCCCACTGCTTTGTCCACCTTTAGATTTTTAAGTTGTTCATACACACTCTCTTCCGTGAACGGTGCTATATCCATTCCATTCTCTCATGTACTTTTGCCAGTCCATCGCGGTCCTGCTCCAGGATTTTCTTCTGTGAAAACAGAACAAAAGTATCTATTTAGCAAATTAGCTTTTTCTTCATCATTATCTATATATCGGTTCTCAGCATCTTTCAGTCTCACAATTCCCTTTTTAGTCTTCCTCCTTTCACTAATATACCTGAAGAAAGTTTTGTCACCCCTCCTTACATTTCTAGCCATTTGTTCTTCCGCTCACGCTTTCGCCAGACGTATCTCTCTCTTGGCTTCTTTCAGTTTCATCCGGTATTCCTCCCCTTGTTCCTCTTCTTGAGTCTTTCTGTATTTCAGGAACACCAACTCTTTAGCCTTTATTTTCTCAGCCACTTGTTTGGAGAACCATATTGGTTTCCTTTTTCTCTGATGTCACTGAAGAGCATTTACTTTTATTTATTTTGGGGGGATTTATTAACTGCCTTTATGAAGAGATTTAGCCAAAGTAGTGTGCAGCAGGTATAGTTTGACATAAAACTTTGGGTTTTTTTTTAACTGCATAACACTAGTAAAATGACCAAATATAAGCTAAATACAATCAATGAGGTGAACTATGAGACAGACAAATATAATATAAAAGGTAGTAAAATTAGATGTATCAGTGCAACAAATACCAAATGGCTTATCACTTATACACCCAAAACAAATGAAGTGGACACAAATGGTAATAAATGTTGACATACCTAAAACATAAGATCTTAGTTGATTAAAAAAAAAATACTGTCAACGAATACGTCAAAAAATGTTAAGTAATATTCGAGCAGAAAATAAAAATATATGTCCCAATATGTTTAACAAGTTATAATATGTTACAATATATCCCCAAACCCACCCATTCTAATCAGGAACACTCTAGTACAATAAGTCCCTGATGAAATTGTTCTACTTTTTAATGATCCACCTTAAAAATGAATAATGTACAATCAGTCCATGAGAAACCAAAGAGCCAGTTTCATAGCGCCAGGATTTCTCTCTGTAAGTTAGTCTGCTATTCCAATTACCACCTAAGGGTAATGCCAACATCTGTTCTATAACAAACCATCTCAATTCAGAAAATTAATGACTGAATTTGACAATGAGACGAGACGCCATACGGAAGGGATATTATGAAATCGTAATCTGCTTTTATGTTCAGGTAAGTGAATCTTGACTGGCCTAGTAGTCCAATATATAATTTCTTACAAGGACACCTGAGATAAATTACAGTACATACAATAGGCCAAATATAAAACATTTCAAGAGACATATATATATGTATGTATAAAACAAACGGCAATACTAAAATTTGTTAGTTTACATTTTTTATGGTGACCTTAATTTGCACTTTCATAGCATTGGGTTTTTTTTAAATTCTTGCCATATGTGTAATATATTTAAAGTTTTATTCACTCACATATTGTTTTATACTCATATATTCACATGTATATATGTACATTCTAAATAATGCTGCTATATTATTATATTTGTGGATTTATGTTTTTATATGCATAGTTCTCCAAGGACAAGCAGGCTGCTTGTTCTCACATGTGGGTCGACATCCGCGTCGGCCCGGGAATCGTCAATTTTACAAGCAAAAAATTAAAAAGTTTGCCAGAACCTTCTGGTGCGTGAATCGCGCACACAACTTCCCAGCCGTCAAGCAAGCGTTCCCGCTCAGTTATTTTTTCTCCGCAGCGAGGTGCGGTTGAGTTTTTCCCCGCTCCTCCCAGGCCCGGGAAAGAGTTCCTTCATTTTTACGGCTTTTTGCCTTCTTTCTTTTTCTCTTCAACATTTATAGTTAAAAAAAAAAAAAACTTTACCCGTAGTTTCTTTAGGTTCCCTCCCTCCCCCCCGTTTTAAAGTTTCCTTTCTCTTTCGACGCGGCCGACTTGTTCCCTTTTTGTCGTGCCCTCTTTTCTTTTAGCAGGCACAATCGTACCTTTTGAGCGGCTACAAGAGTTGTACTCGGTGCAACCAGACCATCTCGGGTACCGATACCCACGTTTGGTGTATCCAGTGCCTTGGGCCCAACCATAGCCCAGCCACTTGTAGACTGTGTCTTCGCATGAAGAAACAGACTCAAGTGTCTCGAGAGGCTCAACGAGAGAAGCTTTTTGGGGCTCGGTCTGGTCCTTTGACATCGACATCGGTACCGAGGTCAGCGGCATCGACATCGAGGGACGCAGCGACGTCGGGAGTGAAGGTAATGGCTGCAGAACGACCAACTCGTGCTGGGAGCAGTGAGGCATCAAGTGGGTCTCCACCTGTCTCGAGGCCTCTTGTTATGCAGACCCCCCGGGACCGACCTTCATCAGACCCGGCCCCGAGGAGATGTGAGGATTCCACGTCTTCCTCATTGGTACCGAGGAGTCTCGATGACGGGCATCGAGCGAAGGCGAAGAAGCACCGTCATCGTTCTCCTTCAACACACGGTGCCGAGAGCTCCGGGGCGTCGAAGGATTCAGCACCCAAGAAGCGTCGGTGCCGAGAGGATCGCTGTCCCTCTCTTCAGGAGGTGCCGATTCGTCAGTCTACGAGCCCGGTACCTGCTCCCGAGCCTCGACAGATTCTGCCACTGGCTCCTATACCAGCCCCGCAGCCTTGTCCGACGGCGGCTCTCGATGAGCGCATCAGGACCATGCTTCCAGATCCAGAGTGGAGGCGTGGCCTAGTGGTTAGTGTGGTGGACTTGGGTCCTGGGGAACTGGGTTCGATTCCCACTGCAGGCACAGGCAGCTCCATGTCACTCTGGGCAAGTCACTTAACCCTCTATTGCCCCAGGTACAAATAAGTACCTGTATATAATATGTAAGCCGCATTGAACCTGCTATGAGTGGGAAAGCGCGGGGTACAAATGTAACAAAAATAAAATAAATAAATCTTCTGGAAGGGTTACTGCGCCAGACTGCTTCAGTGTCGGGGTGCTTGCGCCTTCCATACCGTCTGCTGCAGCGGTTTCTGGCCCTTCGCCTATGGTGAGGTCCCCAACCTCGGTGCCGCCTGCGGCATCGGTGTCGGCTGCCACCCAGGTCGACTCCCCTTCAATGTCGGTGGAGGAAGCTTCACCGGAGTCCAGGTGGACATCGACTTCTCGGCACCGCCATCGAGGACGTCGTTCCTCGGCGTCGAGCCAGGCTCAGTTTCGGACTGCTCTGAGAGATGTCTTGTCCGATACTGAAGATGAGCGTTCATGGGAGGAAGAGGAGGATCCCTGGTACTTTTCATCCGATGAGTCCTATGGTATTCCTTCTGAATCTTCCCCTCCACCAGAAAGGAGACTGTCTCCACCGGAGAGTCTATCCTTTACCTCCTTTGTCCGGGAAATGGCTGTGGCTATTCCATTCCCTATGGAGGTTGAGGATGAGCCCAGGGCTGAGATGCTCGAGGTCCTGGATTATCCTTCTCCACCTAGATAGGCTGCAACGGCTCCTTTGCATAATGTGCTGAAGGAAGTCCTTATGCGAAAACTGGTCATTCCCTCTGTCTAACCCCGTGATCCCGAAAAGAACTGAATCCCAATATCGGATCCACAGGGAACCTGGATTGATGAAGTCTCAGCTACCTCACAATTCCATGGTGGTGGACTCCACTCTCAAAAGAGCCAAGAATACTAGGGACTATGCATCGGCACCCCCAGGCAGAGAATCTAGAACCTTGGACTCTTTTGGGAGGAAGGCGTATCAGGCCGCTTTGCTCGCTGCCAAAATCCAGACATACCAGCTCTTCACGAGCATCCACTTGCGGAACTCAGTGAGGCAACTATCTAGCTTGGTTGATGCGCTCCCTCCGGAGCAGGCCGAGCCTTTTTGCCAGGTGGTCAGGCAGCAGAAGGCGTGTCGAAAATTCCTGGCTAGGTGTCCCGTCCCGGGCCCTTACCTGGGCTCCCGCAGCGGGGGGCGAAGACCGACGGAAGCCGCGGGATCCAGGGCGGCGAAGACGAGCCGCCAACGGGGCCGGCGATCCGCTGGAGCGAGCACCGGCCTCAGAGAAGGGGATACGCCGGCCAAGATGGCGGCGCCGGCGGCGGCGTCTCCCTGCGCTGGAGCAGACCAGCGACCCAGCTCCGCCTACTCGCGCCGGATTGGCGCATTGACGAGGAGACCCCGCCTGCCTGGCAGGCTGGCCAATCCAAGCCTCCCTTGCCTGCCTAGGCCGGGGGGATTGGCTCCAGCTGATTGAAGGGGATGGACGGGCGGGGGATTTAAACAACGAAACGGGAAGAGTCCAGTGCTTCCGTTTCGTTCGTCAGAAGCCCACACAGTGGATCGGAAGTGTAGCCACCTTCAGAGACTGTGTCCTCTTCAGCTAGCCGTCCTTGCTAGCCACCTTCAGAGACTGAGTCCTCTTCAGCTAGCCGTCCTTGCTAGCCACCTTCGGAGACTGTGTCCTCTTCAGCTAGCCGTCCTTGCTAGCCACCTTCAGAGACTGTGTCCTCTTCAGCTAGCCGTCCTTGCTAGCCACCTTCAGAGACTGTGTCCTCTTCAGCTAGCCGTCCTTGCTAGCCACCTTCAGAGACTGAGTCCTCTTCAGCTAGCCGTCCTTGCTAGCCACCTTCGGAGACTGTGTCCTCTTCAGCTAGCCGTCCTTGCTAGCCACCTTCGGAGACTGTGTCCTCTTCAGCTAGCCATCCTTGCTAGCCACCTTCAGAGACTGAGTCCTCTTCAGCTAGCCGTCCTTGCTAGCCACCTTCAGAGACTGTGTCCTCTTCAGCTAGCCGTCCTTGCTAGCCCCTTCAGAGACTGTGTTCCTTTTCTGCGCTAGCCGTCCTTGCTAGCTGCCCTTTAGAGACTGAGTTGCTGACTACCAGCCAAGCCGACCGTCACCCCGTGGTTCCAGCAGTCCTGCTGGCCGCCTGCAGCTGGGGGCTCAACCCTCGGTGAACGGCGGTCGCCGCGGGTGAAGATTCGGGGTGCGCGGCGGTCCTCGGAGGTCTTACCAGGCCTCAGGGAACCTAAGGGCTCACCACCAACCGCAACAGGACAGGAAACGGAAGCCATGAGCTCGCCTACGCAGCCCGATCTACGGGACCTGGCCAAGGTACTTCAGCAGCAGCAGGAGCAGCTGAACGCCCTGTCGGGGGCGCTCCAGAACGTATGCTCTCAACTTTCAACGCTTCAGGTACAGAACCAGGCCGCTGCAGTCCAGGGGGCCGCAGCGGCTCCCCATTCGGGAGGGTTCCACACGGGACCTCGGTTCCCTGAGCCGGCACGATATAATGGGGCCCCCGGAGGTTGCCGGGGGTTCCTCAATCAGTGCAACTTGGCCTTCCGGATGCAACCGGAGACATTTGCTTCGGACCAAAGTAAAGTGGGATATATCATGGGCCTATGCGAAGGGAAGGCCCTGGCCTGGGTGGCCCCACTTAACGAGCAACAGGACCCCATTTTGGATGACTATAATGAATTTCAGCACCGGTTCCGTATGGTGTTCGACCTTCCTGGGAGACCATCTTCCGTGGCGTCGGAACTGCTGCGAATTCATCAGGGTGAGGGAACGGTGGCCGATTATGCCATTCGTTTCCGGACCTTAGCCACGGAGCTCCGTTGGAACCTGGAGTCCTTAATGGCCATCTTTACGGAAGGGTTACAAGAACGAATCAAGGACGAATTGGCAGGGCGAGAGGTCCCAGGCCAATTGGACGCCCTGATTTTGCTCTGTATCCGAGTAGATACCCGGTTCCAGGAGCGAGCGAGAGCCCGGGCGGAACGGCAGAAGTGGGCACGGGGAACGTCCCGGACTACTAAGGGGCCGTCTCCTCGCCGTGGGAACCAGGACTCCAAGGAGAATGGGGAGGAGCCGATGGTGATGGGCCGTCAATGACTGGCCCCTTCCGACAGGAAAAAACGCTTGTGGGACGGACTGTGCCTCTATTGTGGTGAGGCCGGACATTTTATTCGAGCCTGTCCCTCCCGGGCGGGAAACGTCTCCCCCAAGGCACCTTGAGGGGAGGGGTCTTGGGGCATTCCGCTCCCCTACCGGATTCCCTGATCACACTGCCAGTAATTCTACGGTGGCACGAGACCGCTATCCAGACCCGGGCCCTTGTGGACTCTGGGTCGGGGGGCAACTTCATCGGGCACGAACTGCTACAACAGATGGGCTGGCCCACGCTCCCGCTGCGGCCGGCGCTGCAAATAACCTCCATCCAGGGAACTACATTACCGCAGCCGGTCATGGAGATCACCTCCTTTTTGGAATTGCAGGTGGGGGAGGATCACCGGGAAGAAGTCCAATTCCTGGTACTATCCCGGACCATTCATCCAGTGGTTCTAGGATTGCCCTGGCTACGGAGGCATAGCCCTGTTATTGACTGGACCGAGGGAAGTATCCAAGCTTGGGGTAGTTCCTGTCGGGAGAACTGTTGTAAGGGCCGGACCGGCAGCTGCCCTGCATTTACTAGTATGCCCGGGGGGGCGCAGATAGAGCTGGGCTCCCTGCCCATGGACTATAGGGACTTTGCAGATGTGTTTTGTCCAGTGGAAGCGGAAGTTCTACCGCCTCATCGGTCGTTCGACTGAGCCATTAACTTGATGGCAGATACCATGCCACCGCGGGGCCGACTGTATACCCTGTCCCGAGGGGAGTCCAAGGCTATGCAGGAGTACATCCGGGAGAATCTGCGAAGAGGCTTCATCCGGCCCTCTACGTCCCCAGCCGGGGCCGGATTCTTTTTTGTTACTAAGAAGGATGGCTCCTTGAGGCCCTGTATCGATTATCGGGGGTTAAATGCCATCACGGTAAAGGATCGCTTTCCTCTACCGCTCATTCCCGAACTCTTTGACAGGCTGCAAGGAGCCCAGATGTTTACCAAGTTGGACTTACGGGGGGCCTACAACTTAGTGCGAATCCGGCGAGGAGACGAATGGAAGACGGCTTTTAACACCCACGAGGGACATTTCGAGTATCGGGTGATGCCATTTGGCCTATGTAATGCCCCTGCGGTGTTTCAGCGACTTATTAATTTTGTGCTCGAGGATTTGCTGAACTCCACGGTAATTGTTTATCTGGACGACATTTTGGTGTTTTCCCAAAACCCCGCGGAACATGTGGGTCATGTTCGCGCAGTGCTGCAGCGGTTACGACAACACCGCCTGTTTGCTAAGCTCAGTAAGTGCGCTTTTCATCAGAGGTCGTTACCATTTTTGGGACACATTCTGTTACCCGGAGGGCTACAGATGGAGCCGGACAAACTCCGGGCAATTCGAGAATGGCCACAACCGCTGGGATTGAAAGCACTGCAACGTTTTTTAGGATTCGCGAACTACTATCGCCAGTTTATTCCCCAGTATTCACAACTGACGGCACCGTTAACAGCGCTCACTAGAAAAAACGCGAAGGTCCGGGACTGGCCGCCCGAGGCGCAGGTGGCTTTTCGCCAGGTAAAGGAGGCATTCAACTCAGCGTCCATTTTGTTAGCCCCGGATCCAGAAAGACCCTTTATTGTGGAAGTGGACGCGTCCGCGTTGGGAGCCGGGGCGGTCCTCTCGCAAGTGAATTCCAAGGGCCGGCGCCAGCCTTGCTCTTTCTTCTCTCGTAGATTCTCCCCGGCGGAATGTAATTATACAGTAGGGGACAGAGAGCTCTTAGCATTGAAATTAGCCCTGCAGGAATGGAGACATCTGCTGGAGGGAGCGGAACATCGATTCACAGTGATCACTGACCACAAGAATCTACTGTATCTACAAGAGGCTCAACGGCTCAATCCCCGACAAGCCCGGTGGTCATTGTTTTTCGCCAGATTTCATTTTCAATTAGTTTTTCGGGCGGCTGCTCAAAATACCCCTGCGGACTCCCTCTCCAGAGCATTTGAGGTTCCAGAGGAGACTAAGGAGACCTATTCCATGTTGGATCCGGCATGCCTCAGCGCGGCCGTGGGGGAGGTGGCTCCTACGAAAGAACTAGTGCCGGCCGCTGAAAGAGCGAAGGTAATGCAATGGGGGCATTCGTCCAGATGGGCGGGACATTTCGGGTATCATAAGACTCTGCGTCTCATTACCAGACAGTATCAATGGCCTCAGATGAGGCGGGACATTCTTCAATTTGTCACCACCTGTCCTGTGTGCGCCCGGACCAAACCGGTGATCGGGACCCCCATGGGGAAGCTACAACCACTGTCCATACCGACAGGTCCCTGGACGGAGCTTTCCATGGATTTTATCTCCGACCTCCCCAGTTCCCGGGGACATACGGTGATTTGGGTGGTAATTGACCGTTTTTCCCGAATGGCCCATTTCGTTCCCTTGCCGGGACTTCCTTCAGCAGTCGCATTAGCCCAACTCTTCATTCAACACATTTTTCGACTTCATGGGCTGCCTCTTCGGATTATTAGTGACCGAGGCCCCCAATTCACCTTGCGTTTTTGGAGGGCCTTGTGTACTGCATTGGGGGTGAAGACCCATTTCTCATCTGCATACCATCCCCAAACCAATGGCATGGTCGAGAGGACGAACCAAACGTTAAAAGGGTTCCTACGAGCATTTGTCAACAAACGCCAAGATAACTGGGTCTCCCTACTCCCTTGGGCCGAGTTTGCATATAACCACAGTGTCCACTCGGCCTCGGGAGACTCTCCATTCTTCTTGGTGTATGGACAACATCCTCGACTTCCAGCACCTTTCCCGTCTGGATCTCCGACCCCCATGGTTAATGAAACTCTGGCAGATCTGCAAAGAGTCTGGGAAACAGCCCGAGAACAACTGCAGAAGGCAGCCACCAAATACAAGGTCTTCGCAGATCGGCATCGGGAAACCGCTCCCGTCTTGCAACCAGGGCAGAAGGTATGGTTAAGCACGAAATACCTCCGGCTTCGGGTGCCCTCCCGTAGATTGGGACCTCGGTACATTGGACCCTTTGCAATCCAATCCCGACTTGGAGCTGTGACATATCGGTTGCGGCTACCTAGTACCCTGCGGGTGCATAACGCTTTCCATATTTCTTTATTGAAGAGTTTTTGAGGGTCGCGATGGCATCCTCAACGGCAGGAAACCGAAGATCTAGAAGCAGATCCCGATCCAGAGTTTGAAGTGGACGAGGTCCTGGATGCAAAAAGACAGCGAGGAAAGCTATATTACTTATTGTCCTGGAAAAATTTTGGCCCCGAAGACAACTCCTGGGAGCCCGCTGCGAATGTACATGCTCCAGAGTTGGTCAAAGCCTTCCACGCCCGGTATCCTTCCAAACCCGGGCCCAGGGAAAAGGGGGCATCCGGGGAGGATACTGTCCCGTCCCGGGCCCTTACCTGGGCTCCCGCAGCGGGGGGCGAAGACCGACGGAAGCCGCGGGATCCAGGGCGGCGAAGACGAGCTGCCGACGGGGCCGGCGCTGCCGCGGGCCGCTCCGAGGCCGGCGATCCGCTGGAGCGAGCGCCGGCCTCGGAGAAGGGGATACGCCGGCCAAGATGGCGGCGCCGGCGTCGTCGTCTCCCTGCGCTGGAGCAGACCAGCGACCCAGCTCCGCCTACTCGCGCTGGATTGGCGCATTGACGAGGAGACCCCGCCTGCCTGGCAGGCTGGCCAATCCAAGCCTCCCTTGCCTGCCTAGGCCGGGGGGATTGGCTCCAGCTGATTGAAGGGGATGGACGGGCGGGGGATTTAAACAACGAAATGGGAAGAGTCCAGTGCTTCCGTTTCGTTCGTCAGAAGCCCACACAGTGGATCGGAAGTGTAGCCACCTTCAGAGACTGTGTCCTCTTCAGCTAGCCGTCCTTGCTAGCCACCTTCAGAGACTGAGTCCTCTTCAGCTAGCCGTCCTTGCTAGCCACCTTCGGAGACTGTGTCCTCTTCAGCTAGCCGTCCTTGCTAGCCACCTTCAGAGACTGAGTCCTCTTCAGCTAGCCGTCCTTGCTAGCCACCTTCAGAGACTGTGTCCTCTTCAGCTAGCCGTCCTTGCTAGCCACCTTCAGAGACTGTGTCCTCCTCAGCTAGCCGTCCTTGCTAGCCACCTTCAGCGACTGTGTCCTCTTCAGCTAGCCGTCCTTGCTAGCCCCTTCAGAGACTGTGTTCCTTTTCTGCGCTAGCCGTCCTTGCTAGCTGCCCTTTAGAGACTGAGTTGCTGACTACCAGCCAGGCCGACTGTCACCCCGCTGTTCCAGCAGTCCTGCTGGCCGCCTGCAGCTGGGGGCTCAACCCTCGGTGAACGGCGGTCGCCGCGGGTGAAGATTCGGGGTGCGCGGCGGTCCTCGGAGGTCTTACCAGGCCTCAGGGAACCTAAGGGCTCACCACCAACCGCAACAGGACACTAGGGGTATGTTTGACACTTTTGATGTAACATCCAGGATCGCTGCCCAAGGTATAGTGATGCGCAGACTCTCATGGCTGCATGTCTCTGACCTGGATCATTCGGTCCAGCAGCGGATGGCGGATGTTCCTTGCCGGGGGGATAACCTTTTCCGTGAGAAAGTAGAGGATCTGGTTGACCAGCTCAAAAAGCAGAATGATGCTATGGATTCTCTCTTCGACCGGGCGTCTTCTTCTACTACCTCCTCATCTAGGAGGTTTTTTGGAGGCAAGAGGAGTGCTCCCTATTCCTATGCTAGGCGTGGAGATTGGACTGTTTTCCAACCCTCATCACTCAGAACAAGGGGTCACTTCTACATCCCAACCTCCAGTCTCTGGCTCTCTCGGCCTGGATGTTGAGAGCTTAGAATTTGCCTCCTTGGGTCTTTCAGAGGGTGTCTCCCGAGTCTTGCTTGCTTCTAGGAAAGATTCCACAAAGAGGTGTGTTACTTTTTTAAATGGAGGAGGTTTTCCATCTGGTGTGACAGCAAGGCCCTAGATCCTCTTTCTTGTCCTACACAGACCCTGCTTGAATACCTTCTACACTTGTCAGAGTCTGGTCTAAAGACCAGCTCCGTAAGGGTTCACCTTAGTGCGATTAGTGCTTATCACAGCCATGTAGAGGGTAAGCCTATCTCTGTTCAGCCTTTAGTTGTTCGCTTCATGAGAGGTTTGCTTTTATCAAAGCCCCCTGTCAAACCTCCACCAGTGTCATGGGATCTCAACGTTGTTCTCACCCAGCTGATTAAAGCTACTTTTGAGCCACTGAATTCCTGCCATCTGAAGTACTTGACCTGGAAGGTCGTTTTCTTAGTGGCTGTTACTTCAGCTCGCAGAGTCAGTGAGCTTCAGGCCTTGGTAGTGCATGCACCTTATATCAAGTTTCATCATAACAGAGTAGTCCTCCACACTCGCCCTAAGTTCTTGCTGAAGGTGCTGTCGGAGTTCCATCTGAACCAGTCAATTGCCTTGCCAACATTCTTTCCCCATCCTCATACCCGCCCTGGTGAAAGCAGTTTGCACACCTTGGATTGCAAGAGAGCATTGGCCTTTTACGTGGAGCGGACAAAGCCCTCACAATGTTGGAGCGATGGCTGCGTCAGTGGCTCACTTAAAGTCAGTCTCCATTGAGGAGATTTGCAAGGCTGCAACGTGGTCATCAGTCCACACATTCACATCTCACTAATGCCTTCAGCAGGATACCCAACGCGACAGTCGGTTTGGGCAGTTGGTGCTGCAGAATCTGTTGGGGGTTTAGAATCCAACTCCACCCCCCTAGACCTATTTTTGTTCTGTTCCAGGCTGCACTCTTAATTAGTTGTTAATTGTTTCAGGTCAATATCTGTTATGTTCTCGCCATTGCGAGGCCCAATTGACCAAGGTTCATTGTTTTGAGTTAGGCTGGTTGCTAGGGATACCCCACATATGAGAACAAGCAGCCTGCTTGTCCTCGGAGAAAGCGAAGTTACATACCTGTAGCAGGTATTCTCCGAGGACAGAAGGCTGATTGTTCTCACAAACCCGCCCACCTCCCCTTTGGAGTTGTTGTTTGTTTGTTTATTATTTGCTTTTTGATTAAACTGAGCGGGAACACTCACGTGACGGGTGGGAAGTTGTTCATGCATGCACAGTATGCGCGGTTCGCACGCCAGAAGGTTCTGGCAAACTTTTTAATTTTTTGCTTGCAAAATTGCCAGTTCCCGAGCCGACGTGGACGTCGACCCACATGTGAGAACAATCAGCCTGCTGTCCTCGGAGAATACCTGCTACAGGTATGTAACTTCACTATATTGACCCCTTAGGCAGGTGGCACTCCCTTCGGAACACGGACTGTGTCAGGTCCTTTCTTTTGTTGTTGGTGCTTCATGAATAAACATCTTTTCTTCATGCCTGTTTGACCTGTTACGTTTTGTGATAGCCATCACCCGTCCCTACTTTTGGGATAGTTGGTTCTTCACTCCATAGGGATCTTTTTCTGCTTGCTTGCTTTTTTTTTTTTTTTTTAATGGCGTTCCATTTTAATTAGTCAGTCGTTCTACCAACATTTTTCCTGAAACCACATGCCCATCCTATTGAAAGTGTACTGCATACCTTAGCCTTCTATCTGGAGCGGGCTAAAGCCCATCCATAGTCCACCCAATTTTTTGTTTCTTTTGACCCAAACAGGAAGTGGGTAGCTATCGGCAAACACATAACTTCTATTTGGCTAGCAGATTGCATCTCCTTTACTTATGCCCAGGCTGGACTGACTATAGAGGGCTGTGTCAAGGCTCATAATGTCAGAGCCATGGATACTTCAGTAGCCCATGAGGTCAGCCTCCATAGAGGGGATCTGCAAAGCTGCAACATGGTCTACTGTCGACACATTCACATCTCATGACTGCTTTGAGCAGGATACCCAATGTGATAGCTGGTTCAGTCAGATAGTTCTGCAAAATTTGTTTGGTGTCTAGAATTGAACTTCACCCCCTTAGACCCAGTTTTGTTCTGTTCCAGGCTGCACCTCCACAACTAGAATGTATATAGTTTTCATGTTGATTGACTTTGAGTCCATCAAGATTTAAGGGAAATCTCCAATGAAATCAAGCAAAGCCTACATATTATGAATTCCTGGGCAGATGCATTTCAGCTGAAACTCAATGCTGAGAAAACCCAGTGCCTGGTACTCACCTCGCAATACAATAAGAATAAATTTACCACCATCAACACACCTAAACTAAATCTTCCAGTTTCGGACACACACCCTGAAAATCCTCGGAGTCACCATTGATCGACATCTAACACTTGAGAACCATGCAAATAACATAACCAAAAAGATATTTCATTCAATGTGGAAACTAAAAAGAGTTAGACCATTTTTTCCAAGGATTGTCTTCCGCAATCTGGTACAATCACTGGTACTAAGTCATCTGGACTATTGTAACTCACTCTATGCTGGCTGTAAAGAGCAAATACTCAAAAAACTCCAGACAGCTCAGAATACGGCAGCCAGACTAATTTTCGGCACACCTAAATACGAAAGCGCGAAACCCCTACGATAAAAACTACACTGGCTCCCACTAAAAGAATGCATCACATTCAAACTTTGCACTTTAGTCCATAAAATCATTCATGGTAACGCCCCAACCTACATGTCAGATCTAATAGAACTACCACCCAGGAACGCAAAACAATCTTCCCGCACACCCCTCATTCTTCATCCTCCCAAGTGTAAGGGTTTGAAATACAAATCAATGCATGCATCTACCTTTTCCTATACGAGCACGCAGCTCTGGAATGTGCTGCCACGTAACTTGAAAACGGTCTATGAACTGACCAATTTCTGCAAACTATTAAAAACCTATCTCTTCGACAAGATATATCACAAAGATCAACATGTGTAACTGTATAATCTTTTGAACTCCTAGTACTGTCTTATAATGTCTTTTGCTTTAACACCATCATGTAATTCACCACCATGTAACACAAACCCTCTGTAAACCTAATGTATATTCACTTCTATTTCCAGTACCCATGATGTATTGTAAGCCACATTGAGCCTGCAAAGAGGTGGGATAATGTGGGATACATATGTAATAAATAAATAAAATAAATAAATATTGTCCTACTGTTGTTTTCAGTGAGCCTTGTAGCTAGGGATTCCCAACGTGAGAATACATCTGGCCTGCTTGTCCTTGGAGGAAGCGAAGATATTCACCTGTAGCAGGTGTCCTCTGAGGGCAGCAGGCCAAGTATTCTTAGAAACCCTCCCACCTCCCCTCGGAGTTGAATTCTTTAGCTAAATTACATGATTGAGGTACCTGCACTTGCACGTCAGGTGGGACGGCACCAGTGTATGTGCTGTGGGACGCTGCTAGAAACTTCTACAATCTTCTCACTAGTCAGCATCTGTACCAGGCTCCATTGGATGATGTCAGCCCAACTGTAAGAATACTTGGCCTGCTTTCCTTGAAGAACATCTGCTACAGGTGAATAACTTCACTTTTCTGCTTGAATATCACTTTACTTTTGTTTTGGTTTTTTTACATCAGCTGAGATCTTATATTTTAGGTATTTCACTTTCATCCTATGCCCCCTCATTCCAGAGCTTCCTTATAGTTGAAAGAGACTTGCCATATAAGTATTGCCATGCTGGGACAAACCGAAGGTCCATCAAGCCCAGCATCCTGTTTCCAACCATAGGCACCGATTCCGTGGGTGCTGTGGGTGCTCGAGCACCCCCAATATTTTAACCCACCATTGGAAGTTCTGGTTCCAACCCCAGCCAGCCCGACCTGCCCTCTTTTCCCTCAACAGTCCTCCGTCCTCGCCTTCCTGCCACCCAGAATTTAAAACTCATCATACCTCGGGTCCCGGCAGCAGTGAAAGGCAAGCAGGCTCGGCTTCAGCCTTCCCTTCTCTCTCAACTCTGGTCCCACCCTCATTTCCTGTTTCCGTGAGGGCGGAACCAGAGCTGAGAGAAAAAAGAAGGCTGAAACTGAGCCTGCTCGCCCTTTCACTGCTGCCGGGACCAAGCGAGGTAAGATGAGTTTTAAATTCTGGGCTGCAGGAAGGTGAGGACGGAGGACTGTTGCGGGAGAAGAGGTTGGGCTGGGGTTGGGACTGGAACTCGGAGGAGAGGGAGGCTGAAAAGGGGCATGTGGTGTTTGGGGCAAGTTACTGGACATGGAGGGGAGGGGAGAGAGGAGAAATCACTGGACATGGAAGAGAGAGCAGGGGAGAGATGAGACTTGTTGGACATGGATGGAGGGAAGGGGAGGGCAAGGGAGACAGGAGAATTCGCTGGACATGGATGAGAGGGGAGGGTAGGGGAGAGGAGAATTGCTGAATATGAATGGAGGAGAGGGCAGGGGAGAGAGGAGAATTGCTGGATATGAATAGAGGAGAGGGGGGAAATGCACTCCCAATCATTTTGAAAAGTTGGCTCCTGTGTTGCCAACAGTGGCCAGTCCAGGTCACAAGTACCTGGCAAGATCCCAAAACAGTACAATACATTTTATGCTGCTTATCCTTGACACTACATGGCCACAATGTTTACATTTAAATGTAGCTAGGACTATGCATTTCTTTTAATCAGTCACCAGGGTGTGTACCCGGAATCAGAGTTAACCCCACACATAAACAGTATTTATATATATATATTTTTAATTTTATATTTATTGATTTTAATTATAATACAAACAAATCAAGTTTGTAAGGCAATACAGAGAGTTATTAAGGAAAAAAATATTCCATTTAAACATACATGTCAAACTTATTTATCTTATAACTCTTCCTTAGTCCACCATAAGATAGGGGGGGAGAGTCCAAACAAATTTAAGGAGAATTATTACTCTAAAACAGAAGGAAAAAAAAAATCTTAGCACAAATTGGCATAGTCCTGATTTTACTTTCTCTTAATTCTTACTCAATCGTTCTTCCTATTCAGCTAGATGGATTTTTAGCGTCCAGAAAAACCTTTAACTGAGATGGCTCAAAAAAGACGTATTTAATGCCAGACATACGAATTATACATTTGCATGGATATGCCAAGGTAAATATTGCACCCAGCGCTTTCACTTCATCTCTCAATGCAAGAAATTGCTTTCGCCTCTGCTGCGTTATCTTAGTAACATCGGGGTAGACCCATATTTTCTGCCCACAAAACAGGGCTGACGAATGTTTAAAGTACATTTTCATAATCATATTCAAGTCCTGTTCAAAGACTATAGATATTATAAGGGTCCCTCTTGAAGTTATTTCTATCATTGAGTCTTCCAGTAGTGCTGTTAAGTTCTGAATATCTATTGCAGGGGTTGAGGTACTTCTCCTTGATTTTGCACTTTAGGTAAGTAATAAATCATATTACAAGGTGGAATATCCGCTGGAGAAAACTTCAAAATCTCCTGCAAATATTTTTTTAAAAAGTCACGGGGAGTCAAAGCTGGTGAGATAGGAAAATTCAACATTCTAAGCGTGAGGCGTCGGTTGTAATTTTCTATCTGCTCTATTTTACGAGCAGTGAAAACTTTATCCTTCACAAGAGAATCAACAGTTGACTTAACCATTTTTATTTCTTCTTTTACTGTGGCAAATTGAGTAGCGGATTCTCTTTTAACTTCCTCGTAAGATTCTGACATTAAAGTCAACTTACTTGCAATCGAGGAAACTTCTCTTGTAGATTTAGCCACCTCAATAGTCAGTCTCTGAAGCGCCATCCAGATAGCTTCCATTGTCACCTCCTGGGGCATTTCCCGCTCCAGTATATTCTCAACCGCTGCTCCAGGGGAGAAACCGCTAGATAGGGACAAGTCGTCGACCACATCGGTTCCCGCTTGATCCCCTAACTCCACTCTGGCTCCAGCGGGACAAGGAGGCGGATTCAGCGTCGGCGGCGATAGTGTGACATCTAGGCCCCTGGCCAACGTCGCTCCTTCGTTGTCGACTAACGCGGGGATCGCCAAACCGGTATCGAGCGGTAAGCTTCTCACAAAGCGGTCTAACGTCTGCTGATTAGGGGACGACGTTAGTGCAATTGGCGGTTGCACTTTTGTCGTCCCCTTTTTTTTGGTATGGGGCATAGTAAGAATCGAGGAAAAAGTCTTGAGAATTACCCGCAAACAATTCGAGAGCTTCCGTGAGCACAGCTAGGACGCCATCTTACTCCTCCCCCCTATCCAGTATTTATATATTGAGGCCAGGGTCAAGACTGGAGCTCTCTGGTAGACTACTAAAGCAGTTTCCACACACTCAATTTTGCCACTTTTTCAATAACCCAGGTGAACCATCTCTTTACTGAACTTAAGTCTCTTTAGCAAAGTAAAATAGTGTGGTAGCAACATACACAGGCAAGAGGCAACAAATGGCAACTTGTTTATTTACAAAGATCTTGGCAATATTGCTCCTTACTTCCTAAACACTCTTATCCACTTCTCCCTTATCTTTCATCCTAAACTGGTTCAGGTTCAGCTTAGAAGGAGATGGATCCTTTGAAACCCTGTAAGTACAATAGATGATTTCTCCCTCAGCCTTGTAGATGTTCCCAGATCATCAACATGTGTGGCCAGGTTGCCTTGCTGAAACTCACAAGTTATAGCCCAGTCTCTCTTTTCTTCTCTGTGTACAGAAGGGATATAGAGGGTTCTAAAAGGGCAGAAACTTAAGTGGTTCTGACACCTGTGTACTTCAGTATCACTCCTCAGTCTTTTCTTATTCCAGCTTGGGTAGCTTAGAATATGACTATATTGTCTGGGACCTTTACTGCTTAAGCTTTGGCTTGAAGGGTCTCCCCTGATCCTCCCCAAACCTCCCATTCAACAATCCAGGCCCCCAGATCCAAAGCCCTAGGTCCCCCAAGCAGCATCCCCAACCCCAAATACTTGGACCTACCTGGACCGGCGTCTTCATTCAAATGGTGCCCCTAGCGTACGTACTGCTAGAGGGTCATATAGAAAATCTGACTACTTGTAGGGTTGAGGCTACATAAGTACATAAGTATTGCCATACTGGGAAAGACCAAAGGTCCATCAAGCCCAGCATCCTGTTTCCAACAGTGGCCAATCCCAAAAAAGTACAAAACATTTTATACTGCTTATCCCAGAAATAGTGGATTTTCCCCAAGTCCATTCAATAACTGTCTATGGACTTTTCCTTTAGGAAGCTGTCCAAACCTTTTTTAAACTCCGCTAAGCTAACCGCCTTTACCACATTCTCTGGCAACGAATTCCAGAGTTTAATTACATGTTGAGTGAAGAAAAATTTTCTCTGATTCGTTTTAAATTTACTACATTGTAGCTTCATCGCATGCCCCTTAGTCCTAGTATTTTTGGAAAGCATAAACAAACGCTTCACATCTACCCATTCAACTCCACTCATTATTTTATAGACCTCTATCATATCTCCCTTCAGCCGTCTTTTCTCCACGCTGAAGAGCCCTAGCTGTTTCAGCCTTTCCTCATAGAGAAGTCATCCCATCCCCTTTATCATTTTCGTCGCCCTTCTCTGCACCTTTTCTAATTCCACTATATCTTTTTTGAGATGCGGTGACAACTACTACTACTACTATTTAGCATTTCTATAGCGCTACAAGGTGTACGCAGCGCTGCACAAACATAGAAGAAAGACAGTCCCTGCTCAAAGAGCTTACAATCTAATAGACAAAAAAACTGGTTAAAAGACCAGAATTGAACACAATATTTGAGGTGCGGTCGCACCATGGAGCGATACAAAGGCATTATAACATCCTCATTTTGTTTTCCATTCCTTTCCTAATAATACCTAACATTCTATTTGCTTTCTTAGCCACAGAAGCACACTGAGCAGAAGGTTTCAACGTATCATCGATGACACCTAGATCCCTTTCTTGGTCCGTGACTCCTAACGTAGAACCTTGCCTGATGTAGCTATAATTCGGGTTCCTCTTTCCCACATGCATCACTTTGCACTTGCTCACATTAAACTTCATCTGCCCTTTAGATGCCCAGTCTCCCAGTCTCGTAATGGCCTCTTGTAGTTTTTCACAATTCCCCCCCCCCCCCCCCCCCGATTTAATGACTTTGAATAACTTTGTGTCATAAGCAAATTTAATTACCTCACTAGTTACTCCCATCTCTAGGTCATTTATAAATATGTTTAAAAGCAGCGGTCCCAGCACAGACCCCTGGGGAACCCCACTAACTACCCTTCTCCATTGAGAATACTGACCATTTAACCCTACTCTCTGTTTTCTATCTTTTAACCAGTTTTTAATCCACAATAGAACACTACCTCCTATCCCATGACTGTCCAATTTCCTCTGGAGTCTTCCATGAGGTACTTTGTCAAACGCCTTCTGAAAATCCAGATACACAATATCAACCAGCTCCTCTTTATCCACATGTTTGTTCACCCCTTCAAAGAAATGTAGTAGATTGGTGAGGCAAGATTTCACTTCACTAAATCCATGTTGACTTTGTCTCATTAATCCATGCTTTTGAATATGCTCTGTAATTTTGTTCTTAATAATAGTCTCTACCATTTTGCCCGGCACCGACATCAGACTCACCGGTCTATAATTTCCCAGATCTCCTCTGTAACCTTTTTAAAAAATCGGCGTTACATTGGCCACCCTCCAATTTTCCGGTACCACACTCAATTTTAAGGATAAATTACATATTTCTAACAATAGCTCTGCAAGCTCATTTTTCAGTTCTATCAGTACTCTAGAATGAATACCATTCGGGCCAGATTTGCTACTCTTCAGTTCGTAGAACTGCCCCATTACATCCTCCAGGTTTACAGAGAATTCATTCAGTTTCTCCGACTCATCAGCTTCGAATACCATTTTCGGACCGGTATCCCACCCAAATCTTCCTTGGTGAAGACCGAAGCAAAGAATTCATTTAATCTCTCCGCTACGGCTTTGTCTTCCCTGATCACCCCTTTTACTCCTCGGTCATCTAGCGGTCCAACCGATTCTTTTGCCGGCTTCCTGCTTTTAATGTACAGTACCTAAAAATAATGTTACTATGTGTTTTTGCCTCCAACGCAATCTTTTTTTCGAAGTCCCTCTTAGCCTTCCTTATCAGTGCTTTGCATTTGACTTGACATTCCTTATGCTGATTCTTATTATTTTCAGTGGGTTCCTTCTTCCATTTTCTGAAGGATTTTCTTTTAGCTCTAATAGCTTCCTTCACCTCACTTTTTAACCACTCCTTGGGGGAGGGGGGGCAAAACACAGCAGGGCTTTCAGTATACATGTGAGCTCAAAAGCCCAAGTTTCCCACACCCCCATCCCAACTAAGAGGAAAGTGAATGGGGCATTTGCTGCCACCCACCAAGATTTGGTACCTGAAGTGACCCCTTCACATTGTCTAATGGTAAAGCCACCTCTGGCAGGCAGGACATTGTTGAATTGTGACTTCTGGACAGTTGCATCTCTTCTCCACATGGCTGCTTCGAGATCTCATTTCCTCATGGGACTGCACTATGCCCCTAATCACATAACTATTCTAGCTAATTGGAGCACAACAGGGGATTTGGCCAAAGCTGGAGAAAACAAAGGTTCGCATTCTGCCTGGGCTTTGATGTTCAGTTTGACATAGGGAAGGAGAAGCAGAAGTGCTGCCTGTGAGTCTGCCCAGTTAGACCAGCTACTCCTCTGCAATTATCCCACAGTGAGTGCCCCCTTATGCCGGGCAGCAGGAAATAAATAGGGGTATTAAGATCAAAATTTTCATTCTGTCGAATTTCCCATGTCATTTAGGGATTTATCATTTTCTTGGGTTTTTTAATCTTTTGTTCCATTTCAGAGGTAATGCTCTCAATAGTGCACTTTTTGCTCAGAATTCAGTACCCATGTTTTAATCATCCCCATTATAAATGGAACTCCCTAATCCCTCATTTGTCCTGTTTGTCTGTCTTGAATAGATTATAAACTCTTATGTGTTTGTGTACAGTGCTGCACACATCTAGTAGTGAGGGGCATTTTCGATATGTCTAAGTCCAACTTTGGATGTTTTAGCTAAAACGTCCAAAAAAAAATAATGTATAATCAGAAAAGAAAACAAACATTTTCCTATGTTCGAAAATGCAAAGAATAAACTGTATGGAAATAAAATGTCTGCAAAGAGCACAGTAAAACTTTCTCAGAAATGCACATTATAGAACATCCATAGCATTCACATATTAAAAAGCATTCGCCGTCACAGCAGGACGTCCCCTCCACATGGAAAGTGTCCATATAAGGCTTTGCATGTGGAACCATGTTTATTCAGAAAGCAAAATGTCTCTTAGGAGAGAAACCAATTACAGTGATGCAGAGACTCAGCTCCTTATTAGGCTCTGCCAAAGGCACAGGTGTCTGTTCAAATGGCAACACCATGTGCCCCCCAGGAATGTCTCCATAAGGGCCTGGACCCTAATAAGAGACACCCTGGTTTGTGCTGGGCTCTTGTACAAATTAATGAATCTTCAGATTACTCCAGTGACGCATTAAAAATAGTTATTCATCTACTTTGACCGTGGTTTACAGTTAAAACTGAAGTTCTGCATTGTTCCATTTAACTCTTGCTTGCTCCCTGTCCGCTTCCGTATACAGTTCAAACTCCTCTTGCTGACCTTTAAATGCATCCACTCTATGACCCCTCATTACCTCTCCGCTCTCATCTCTCCCTACATTCCTCCCCATGAACTCTGCTTTCTGAACAAATCTCTCTTGTTGTCCCCCTTCTCCTCCACCACTAACTCCAGACTTCGTTCCTTTTGTCTTGCGGCACCTTATGCCTGGAACTGTCTTCCCCGAACCCATACGTCTAGCTCCTTCTTTACCTGTTTTTGAA
The DNA here is from genome assembly GCF_901765095.1 of Microcaecilia unicolor. Lineage (NCBI taxonomy): Eukaryota > Metazoa > Chordata > Amphibia > Gymnophiona > Siphonopidae > Microcaecilia > Microcaecilia unicolor. The sequence goes on along the minus strand of NC_044032.1, from coordinate 612,055,484 downwards.
TCTATGCTGAAAGCTCACCTTTTCACTACTGCCTTTGGCTCCTAACCGCTACTCATTTGCTCTCCTCCTCCCTGTCCCTCTCTACCCTGTTTTACCTTGATTGTAAGCTCTTTGAGCAGGGACTGTCTCTCTATGTCAAGTGTTCAGCGCTGCGTGCGTCTGGTAGCGCTATATAAATGCTATTAGTAGTAGTAGCTTACTCAAATTTCTGTAACATCTGACCTGAAGTATGCTCCAGATAGTTTACATAGAGGCTTATTTTCGAAAGAGAAAAACGCCCAAATTCCGACCTAAATCGGGAGATGGACGTCTTTCTCTTGTGGGTGCCCAAATCGGTATAATCAAAAGCCGATTTTGGGCGTTTCCAACTGCACTCCGTCGCGGGAACGCATAAAGTTGACGGGGGCGAGTCAGAGGCGTGGTGAAGGCGGGACTGAGGCGTGGTTATCGGCTGAGCAGAGATGTGCGTGCTCGGCCGATAATGAAAAAAAGAAAGGCGTTTTCAGAGAGAATTTAGGTCACTTTTGTTGGACCCGTTTTTTTCATGAACAGGTCCCAAAAAAGTGCCCTAAATGACCAGATGACCACCGGAGGGAACCGGGGATGACCTCCCCTGACTCCCCCAGTGGTCACTAACCCCCTCCCACCAAAAAAACCGAATGTTAAACACTTTTTTCCCAACTTGTAAGCCAGCCTCAAATATCATACCTAGCTCCATGACAGTAGTATGCAGGTCCCCAGAGTAATTTTAGTTTAGTTAGTTCTGTGCGGGACCCATGCAGAGAGGAAAAATCGGAAGAAAAAAAAAAACAAGCAAGCAAGCAAGTGCAGTCAGGGACGTCCAAATTAAAAGATAGTAAAAGGGGGAATTGAACCAGCAACCTTCTGATTATAAGCTCAGTGCTCTAGCCAGTGCACCACTGATTAGACATCCTTCCCTTTCCATTAAGTCTCTCCAAGTTTCTGTCAGCCAATCACCGCTGTTTAGCTGACACAGATGTCAGCTAAATGAGCTGTGATTGGCTGACAGAAACTTGGAGAGACTTAATGGAAAGAGAAGGATGTCTAATCAGTGGTGCACTGGCTAGAACACTGAGCTTGTAACCAAAAGGTTGCTGGTTCAATTCCCCCTTTTACTATCTTTTAATTTGGACGTCCCTGACTGCACTTGCTTGCTTGCTTGTTTTTTTTTTTCTTCCGATTTTTCCTCTCTGCATGGGTCCCGCACAGAACTAACTAAACTAAAATTACTCTGGGGACCTGCATACTACTGTCATGGAGCTAGGTATGATATTTGAGGCTGGCATAGAGGCATCTCAGGGGGAACAGTGCACTACGAATGCTGGCCCCTCCCACGCCCAAATGCCTTGGATTTGGTCGTTTTTGAGCTGGGACGCTTCGGTTTCGATTATCGCTAAAAAACAAAAACGCCCAGCTCAAAAAACGCCCTAATCCAATGTATTTTCGAAAAAAAAGATGGACGTCCATTTTTTTCGAAAATACAGTTCGGCCCGCCCCTTCACGGACCCGCTCTTGGAGATGGACGTTTTTACAAATGGGCGTTCGCGTTCGATTATGCCCCTCATAATCTCTTGAATCCTTAGTCCCATCACCATATCCCAGGGACAGAAGGGATATCCCTTTCCACATTCCTGTTAAACTAGATGCATGTTTAATTGTTGCCCTTTGCATTTAGAGGACCAGAGAAGAATTATACTTGTTCGTCCATGTTATTAGCATAAATATATCTATTCTTGAAGGCTATAGTGAGCGCGCTCATAATTTAAAGGTATACCAGGCCTTGGAACCAGTAAATATAAGGTTAAACATTATTCATAATTTGTTTTCCTAGGGTAAGACAATCACTGAAAACTGATACTCACTATATATAGATCTATGTTCATACTTGTGCATGGTTAGTCCTTTGTGGACAGGTCTAATATTGTAACCCTGCTTTCTGAAATTATAATAATTCTCTTTTACCTTGGAGTGTTCATTGGCTCACAGCTAAAGGGTTTGGTGCACTCCTAGAATATTCATTTTAGGGATAGCTCAGAGGGGGAACCTACCATTATGGGTGGGGCTACATAAAAATAAAGGAGCTTGACATTCAGCTGGCCAGTACTTAGGCGTCCTTTTACTAAGGTGCAACGAAAAATGGCCTGCGATGGTGTAGATGCATGTATTGGATGCTTGCAGGTCCATTTTTCAGCGCACTTGCAAAAAAAAGGCCTTTTTTGGGGGGGCCGAAAATGGATGTGCAGCATAATAAAAATTGGGCCGCATCCATTTGGGGCCTGAGACCTTACTGCCACCCATTGACCTAGCGGTAAGGTCTCACACATTAACTGGGTGGTAATGGTCTACTCGCGTACAATGCCAATTACCACCCTGTTATTTATTTATTTATAGTACATTTCTACCCCACATTTTCCCACACATGCAGGCACAATGTGGCTTACATAGGATTAATAAAAATAACAATACAATACAGTAAAAGTTGTGGTAAGATTCAGTAAGCATGGAAAGGGCATATCATTCGGTAAGGCTATGAGGGGAGTAGGTTAATCCAAATAGGTGAGTTTTCAGCAGCTTCTTGAACAGTTGGTGATCCATTTGCATTTTTAAGTATTTCGGCCCAGGCCATGCGGTAGTCGGATGGTAGTTCAAATTTGACGCACATAGAACAGGCATAGGCGCCTACACGGCTTAGTAAAAGAGCCCCTTAACCAGTGGCGTAGCCAAGGGTGGGCCCAGGCGCATCCACTTTGTGCTCAGGCCCATCCAAAAGCAGCACACCTATGATATGGCTAGCAGGGATCCCCAAGCCCCACCAGCCGAAAATTACCATCAACTGTCCCTCCTGTATACCTTTTAAATAGCAGATCTTCACCTGCAGCAAGCAGCACCTGATACATACTGCTCACACCGGCCCCACAGCCTTCCCTTTGATGTATTCCCGCCTATACAGAAACAGGAAGTTGCATAAGATGGAAGACTGTGAGGCCAACATGAGCAGTGTGTATTAGTTGCTGCTCGCTGCTGGTGAAAATCTGCTATTTAAAAGGTATGCTGGGGATGGGGGATGTTTGAGAGACCATATGGTATGCAGACGAGAGAGGGAGAGACCAAATCACTTGTGGGACAAGGCACAGTTCTTCTGCCCACCCATCTTGGGCCCAGGCCCACCCAAAATCAGGTGTCTGGCTACACCCCTGCCCTTAACTTTATATGCACATTCCGTGGTGCCTGCTGCTTGAATGACACCAGTGAATATACTTTTGATGCTATTTTGCTAGCCTAACTTTTGTGTGTATAAACTATCCAGAGCACGACTCAATATTTCTATACTCCATATTACTTTTAGCTGTTTGAGTGCTCTTCCATTTGTAATCGTCCCTCAAGCAACTTCCTGTAGCATCTATAGGAAGAAGTCTAACCCCTCCAAAACTTTGAATTAAAAATAAAGAAGGAATATATTGCCACCTAGCTAGAGTTAGATAGAAAGGGAGGCAGCTGTTCTGTACTTCCTTGGGACCAGGTGGGAGGCAGACCTCATGTGGCTTTTCAGTACTGGACAGGTTTTCTTGTGGCCACTAGTATTATACCCCAAGAGGCTTTTGAGCAATTAAAGAAGCTATGCTGTTGCCCTTAATAGGGAATCTGTGGAGAGAGGGAGGGGTTCCTCTAACCTGGTTAAATGGGTATTTTTTTTTTTTGCTAGCCTTAAAATATAAAGAGATTCAATTATTTTGAATTTAAATCTGTTTATTTCAATTTATGTCGAAAGATGTAAACAGCAAGAAAATCCACAAAGTTCATAACTGTATGCAAGTTTAAAAGAAAACCCTAAAGAGTAACATATCGTAGATCAGCCGATCTTATTACTAGCTTGTTAAATAAACCCCTACACACCCTCATCCAAAACCCTCACTTCCTCTTTGACATCTCTCTATCATAGGGTTTAACCTGAATTATCATTAGTTACCTGGGTACTACGTCTGTACTGGAGCCTCTGAAAGTAAGTCTGCAGTTGGGCCGGTCCTTGAACAGATTCTTAACTCCAGCAAGTAATGACAATAAGTGAAGTTTCCAACTACATTGAAGGTTGCCCTTCTTCGTCAGATCGGAAATAAGACGAAGAAGGGCAACCTTCGAAAGCTAATCAAGAAATGTATTAAGTTATGTCCAATAAAAAAAGGTATCATCTTATTTTCCATGTTTTATTTTTCTTTTTTTTGTTATATTTGTACCCCGCACTTTCCCACTCATGGCAGGCTCAATGCGGCTTACATGGGGCAATGGAGGGTTAAAGGTTAAGTGACACCAATGTGGCCTACGCAGCCTTCTACATGGAATAGCAACATTCCATGTAGAATCTCCAATAGTAGCAACATTCCATGTAGAATCTCCCATAGTATCTATTTTATTTTTGTTACATTTGTACCCTGCGCTTTCCCACTCATGGCAGGCTCAATGTGGCTTACATGGGGCAATGGAGGGTTAAGTGACTTGCCCAGAGTCACAAGGAGCTGCCTGTGCCTGAAGTGGGAATGAACTCACTTCCTCAGGACCAAAGTCCACCACCCTACCCACTAGGCCACTCCTCCACTCCTGTGTTTGATTTCTATTGATAACCTTTAAGAGTGGACTAACACGGCTACCACACTCCTCTACTCAAGTACTTTGAAAAATTGCCCACTTTTTAGGGTAAAGAATAGTACAGCTTGCCAGACCAACTTAAAGTCCTTATGAAAATATATAAATTCTAATTTATAAATAAAATGTTTATTTTTTTTTCTTACATTTGTACCCTGCGCTTTCCCACTCTTAGCAGGTTCAATGCGGCTTACATATTACATACAGGTACTTATTTGTACCTGGGGCAATGGAGGGTTAAGTGACTTGCCCAGAGTCACAAGGAGCTGCCTGTGCCAGTTCCCCAGGACCAAAGTCCACCACTCTAACCACTAGGCCACTCCTCCACTGAGGACTTTATGTTGTTGTGGCGAACTATATTCTGTTCTTTGGACTTACTGCATTGTCTAGCCTCTGTGTTTTTCATGGCTTGTTCCCAGTATTCAAGGTTACCTTCCTTGGCTGACATCCATTCTATTAATACAGTACAGAGAGGGTTCAAAGTACAAAACAAAGTCTAACAAAACAACAAAAAGCACCAAGAGCCTTCAGAAACGAGGCACAATTCTTTTAATTGGTAAAATCAGTATTCAAAATATTTGGAATATTGATTTTACCAATTAAAGGAACTGTGTCCCATTTCTGAAGGCTCTGGTGCTTTTTGTTGTTTTTTTATCCATTCTATTAATAGCATATTATGCAATTGGAAACCTCCACAGTTCACCATCTAGAACAGAGACCTCTGTCTACTTGGCCATCATACATTTTTTGGCTATAAGCTTGATTTTGTGGATAGAAATAATAGTTAACTAAGTGGTCCTTTTACTAAACTATAGTAAATAGTGGCCTTAGTGCACCCTTTTGTGGGGTTTTCCCGTATACAGCTAAGGCCATTTTTACTGCAGCGGTGAAAATGTTTTTTTTTCTATTTAAAAAAATCAAGGGAAGGGAGTGGGGTACTAAATCAGCAAATACAAATCGGTGAACACACCACAGTCTGTAAATCACTTGGAAATAACCCAGAATCATCAGAAGGAGGAAAAAGCCTCAGTGAGGCAAGGCTTATTAAATTCAGTCCCTCAATGGCTTCAATATAATCATAGGCTTTTAAAAAAAAAAACCTCCTGTGATTAGAAAATAAATTTTTTTTTAGATAATGTTTCAATCGATTTTATAAAACATTTTTTTAAGTTCAAAAAGCACTTAGCGTCAACTCTCATACATTTCAAACTTCGTATGCTTCCGCCCAAAGACTAGCAGCTTTCTTCTAGCACACTGCTAGGCAGTGTTTCAAATTTCTGCTTCAGGGATTTGCGGGACTCTTTAAGCACAAAACAAAGAAAGAAATCTCACTGAAGAACACAAACATATTCTGAAAAAAAAAACATTATTAGGTAATTTATCTTATTTATTAATTAGATTCAGCTCATTCTGCTACTATTTGTGGGTTACCTTGCACAAAATGGCGATACACTATTTAAACTGAACGCCAGTCTGTTCAAGCACCAATCACAGAGTGGCTTCTCAAATGTCATTGCAGTATATGACCAATGGACTTAGACAAAATGATGCCATTCAATCTTTGCACACTTCAGACAAATTGCATAGATAGATGTTTGTAAAACAGGTTTTGTAGATACTGATTTGGATGTTTTGAGAAGATTTACGTCCCAAATGCTGCTTTATGACACTTTTTAAATGTTTTTCTCTTTTGACTATGAGCTCCACAGTAACATATGTAACTTTGTAAATCTATGTGCTTTGTAAATGAGCCTCTTAAGTTTCCATGCAAAACAATCTTCCCCCTATATGACTGCTGGGGAAGAGAGAGAGAGCGAGCGAGCGAGTGAGTGAATGAAAGGAGATAGCAGGAAGAGTAGGGGAAATGGTTATTTGTAGTTCTCATCCATCTCTGTTGTCAGAAGTGTAAATATATATTTTCTGCAATTACAGTGGAGCAGGTGGTGGGGCTGGGTAGGAAGTGTATATGTAGTAGGCTTCCCAGATTTCAGGAGCTGCAGGATACTCCAGAGGCTGGTATATAACATTATTTGTATGGCCTGTGTCCAAAAATGCACTACTCTCCAGTCTGGCCAATATTCAGCCAGTGGGGGGGTCAGAGTTTTTTTAAATGCTGATGGTCACTGGTTAGATTAGCCCCAGATATTTAGTGCCAGACCATCCAGGGACTGAATTTGGTGGGGATGGCTGCTGGAGCCCATGTGGGTCCCGGTCAGTATTCAGTCAGTGCCCACGTAAGACAGTTATGCAGGCCCTGACTGAATATTGGCCAAACCTGCATAACTAAGTTTTCCAGCTAAAAGTCCCCCTGATCTCCCTCACGGCCTCCAAAAAAGTCCCCTTCCTTCGTATCTCCTCTCCACAGCCTGCAAGACTGTAAACCCTCCTCCCTCCCCCAGAATCACCCCACCCACTCTCCTATGATGTAGGTAGCCCCCCCCCCCCTGGGTTTACCTGTATCCCTGGTGGTCCTAGTGGAGGCAGGAGCAAAGCCCACTTGCTCCTGCCCGTTGTGACTGCCTCATGCAAACATCAAGGAAATTATTGCACCTTCAGCACTACCCCCTAAACGGCCACCCCTTCAGCTTCCAACTGGACACCGACCCTGTGGGTCATACTCGGTCTGCACATCATCTTTGACCATCACAGCATTTATACATCCATGCACAATTAAATCCTATCCATTAAAACATTCTTCAGACTGCAATATGGAAGGAGTAGTGTACCTGATCATACGCCCTTGTCAAGTAATCTACGTTGGAAAATCCATCCGGAAGATTAAAATCAGAATTATTGAACACAGGAGTAGCATCAGACGAGGGGATGTTTCAGCCCCATTAGTAAGACACTGCACAGAACTATCCCATAATTTTGCAGAACTTCGCTTCTGTGCATTCAAGGTTTTCTCTTTACCTTGGAGAGGGGGAAACCTGGACACCATCCTACTTCAACATGAACAGAGAACTATTTTTGAACTCAATATAGTTTCACCAGCAGGACTTAATGCAGAATTGGATTTAGCAGTTTTTTCATAGTCATCTGCTTTTATAATTACATTTCCCCTCCCCCTCCCTTTTTTTTTTTATCAGGGAGCATTTATTTAAATCGACCATGTGTCATGAAGTTTTTACCTTGTATTTTATTTTGATGTAATTATATTTTTGTTATATATTTTTTGTGTGTTTCTGTCGATTGTTATATACCACATCATTGTCTTTTGACAAATCTACACCACACTTGGATCCACTACACATTCTTTTTAACCAAGATATACGTATCTCTCTATTACACTCCTATGTCATCAATTTATGCTGCCTATAGAAACGTGCTATTATATACCACACTAATCTGCCACGATGCATCATTGCATCAGTATCTTCGTACGTCACTCCTTACATCACCATTTTTGGTGCCATTTTCTCTGTTTAAAAGACAAGCACAGGTCCGCCCCACTCACTTTGGCGGTTTTTGATTTGACCGACGGTGTTTTTACAGGAGTTTCATCAAAATATCGTGGCTGTCCTTGTGGACAGACGACGTTTGCCGAAAGATTTTATTTCCTCTGTTTGAGGTAAGCACCAGATGGTCAGTATTTACCTTGGCAGCATATAGTTAATTTATTTACTGACGACGTCCCTAAGAATATCACTCAGCTTGCTGGTAGACTAGGAACTATCAGGCTCTAGGTGTGCGAGATCGCCGCTATTATATTTGAGTGGACCTAGTACTTTACTGCAACACACTTTAACGCTCTATTAACGGCTATAAACTAATGATTACGGTCGCCATCTACATGCACTGTGTTAAGATTAATTCTGAGACTCCCTCTCTGCTATGCATTTAAAACAAATCCTTGTATCATTGCACTTGAATTATGAAATTATTTACAGTTTTTTTTCTCAATATGTGATTATACAATACATATAGTAACGTGGAATCTAGAATTACTATTGATCGTTCTCATCATTGACGCAATACCTAAAGCCCAAAGCTTACAATTTTGTTTTCCCATTTGCACAACTGAGTACGGTTAACTTAGATACCACACTTGAGGTATAATATCCGATGGTTTTGTCAATGTTAGATTCACCTTTTATTCATATCGGCATTCTGTATTTAAATATGTTGTAATTTCCTTATCCTGATTTTTGCTCTTGCTAAAATTTCCCCTCTCTCTATAGGATTTGAATTACTCCATTTTGCATACCTTACTATTACACTTTGGTAAGGATTTCCCCTTATTATTATTATTTTTTTTTCATTATATTTTTTTCGAAATAAGAAGACAGTTATTTATCCATGGATTTTCCTACAAAACTCACTCAATATACATAAACGTCTCTAGATCATAAATAACCTGTAATTGAATATGGCAAAATATTATACTGCAAGTTAAATTCAATTTCAAATTTAGATGTGTTAATTTAATCTATCACTTACCCTTATTTTACAAAAAATGTTTTTACTAAATATGACACACAAAGTCAGCACTGTATTACAATTCATATTCATATCTATATTTGTTAATTAGATTTATTATTTATTATAATTGGATATGAAAGTTTATTTTTCATGTTTATTTGGTATCTGATGTTTGATGTCTTGATTGACTTATCTATCATTTTTTATGCATGTTTCTTTAATTATTATACTGATATATTTTTTAAGTTTTTATTTTTGTTGATTTTGTAATGGCTCCTCTATACAGATCTTTTATGGTGATGTTTTTTATTATATTATACATATTGTTTATGTATAGTCCAATCTATATTTCTTAAGAATAATTTTATATTATTATTATTCTTTTATTTATTTTTATCTTCATGTTTATGTCACTCTACATTATATGTGTTTTATAATTAGATCCTTGAGGCAGGCGTTGTTGATGCCGAAACACGGCCCATGTCGGGTCATCTCTCAATAAAGGACTCCTGTTGTCTCAGACTTGAAGGCACAGTTGTGCTTTTTTTTGTTTGTATATTCTCCGTGTATGCTGTATTACCCTCTCTGTCTGCTCATGCAAATAGATGCCATGACCTCTCGTGGCAGCCTCATGAATGGGCTTCGCTCCTGCACCCGTTGACCCCACTAGGATTGCCAGGGATACAGGTAGGCCTAAACAGGGCCTACCTACATCACGTGGGGGTTGGATGAGGGGGGTCATTCTGGGGGGGGAGGTTTACAGTTTCGTGGCCTGGGGGGAAGGGGATAGGAAAAGGGGGGGGCAGCTTTTTCTGGAGCCGGGAGGGGGATCGAAGAGCCTTAGGAATTTAAAGCTAGTTATTTGGATCCCAGCCAATATTCAATCCTGAGGCCTGCATAGTTAGGCGGGCAAATTTAGGACAGCTTTTGAGCTGTCCTAAATTCACCTACTTAGCTATGCAGGTCCCAGCACTGAATATTACCGACACCCACATAACCCCTGGCTCCTCCCCATTGCCGCCCCCAATCTGTCCAGTTTAAAAGGCAAAAAGTGGTTGAGAGACCATTCTAAATTTATAGTGAAATTCCCTTTTGCTGGGCTCTCCAATAATGTACAAGTATATACAGAAGAATGGATTAAAAAACAATGACAAATAGTCCATAAAAGTAGTGTGAAACAGTTACAAAAAGAATCCGATCGGTTTCAATGGGTTGGTAAAGCAAAGTTACTTACTTTGTAGCAAGTGTTCACTGAAGACATCAGGATACATAGGGGGCTCATTTTTAAAGCGCACAAATGTCTCAAAATGGCCGGAAAAAAAAGTGTCCATCTGCCAAAAATGTCCAAACCTGCGATTTTGGAATGGCAAAATTTGGATGTCCTACATTGCAGTTCAAATAGTAAGGGAGCATGTTTTGGATTGGACTAAAGAGGGAATAAAATTAGGCCATCCATCAGCGATAACTGAAAAGGAAGAAACATCCAAGTCTAAAAAGAAGGACATTTTTATTTTGACCTGTTTCAGTCATGTCCAGGATACAGAAAGGTGCTCTGATTGATCAGCTGACCACTGGAGGGATTAAGGCATGACCCCTCACGAATCCCCCCCCCCCCCCCCCCCCGGTGGTTGCTGTCCTCCTCTCTCTCCCCTAAATGTGAAACTAGAAAGGAATAGCAGGCTGTGTGGCAGCTTTAGCTATTATAAGCATTTTGAACAAAGTAGAAAACAAGTCTGAGGAGTAGCCAATGCAGTGGACTGTAAACCAGGAGTCTCAGGTTCAATTCCCACTTCAGCTCTCTTTTTTTTCCCCTTTAAATTGTGAGCCCTACAGAAGCAGACATATACCTATTGTACCTAAATACGTATGACACCTGCAAGTCTGTAGGCTATTGAGGTGGTGTAGTCAGGTATAAGTAGGTATTTCCCTGTTCCTGGAGAGCTCAGCATCTATATAAATTATTCTCACCTCCAACATTCTGAAGCTCACTCTGTGGCAGGGAAACACTGAAGCCCTGCACTACCACTCACTGTCACTCATGCACCACTCACTCTCACTCATAGACCCACCCTCAGCCACGCCCCTTCTGCACATAATTCGCAACCCCAACGTTCTAATGAAGCCTCCACAAGTCCCAACGTTCTAATGCATGGTGGTGAAACCAGAATTTGCCCATGAGCGGTTGCCCCGCCCTCGCGTCCAACGTGATGACATCGAGGGCGGAGCAAATACAATCAACAAATCGCGACGCCCAAAACAACGTCACGTCACAAACAACGTGAATGCGAAAAACCTGCAGCACCCGGAGTAGTTACATCGGCCCGCCCCCGCGTCACAAAACAAAAGTGACATTAGGGAGAAATCGAAGACGCAAGCCAGCCTGAACGGGACAATGATGGAGACTGAAATCGAAGATGCAAGCCAGCCTGAACAGGACAATGAGGGAGACTGCGAGCAAGCCTCAACGACAGGGGTAGGGACGGAGGCAGGTAGCGTGCACGACGGAGGGAAGGAGGCAGGCAGCTTCAACGTGGCAGAGGGAGGCAGGGAGCCGGGAACCTTGCTAGCGCCCGTTTCATTGCTCTCAGAAACGGGCCTTCTTTACTAGTTTAAAATAAGAGTTGTACAGGAATATGAACGTGGGTGCCCTGGTTTACAGTCCACTGCATTGACCGCTAGTCTGCCCCTCTGCTCTGCAAGGATGTCTGTGTGGCCATTTGTGTAAAAATGATGCCCAGACAGATGTCCTTGGTTTTATGGTGTTCATAATGTGGAAATTTCAGTTTGTAAATGGTTGTTCATTTTGGAAGCTCTCGTGTATTTTTGAACAGGAAACCCCCAACATATTATGAGCAGGCCATCCTTTTGAAAATAACCCTCATAGTTTCACATGAGGGTGCTATAATCCAGTGGAGCCCTGCAGGGAACTGCTCTTCAGCTTCAGTACAACTTTTTAGAACGTTGCACCATGCATGCACATGCCTTCTTGCCTCCTGCTGGCTTGCGAGTCCTCGCCAGTTGAGTGTCTAGTTAATAGAATTCAACTCCAAGGAGAGAAGGGAAAACGTGTAAGAATATGGTGTCCTGCTATTTTCGGAGAGCACCTGCTTATAGATAAGTAACTTTGGGGATCTTTTTCTAAAGGCTAGCACATGTTATTTGCAACAGGGTTCATGGGAATAAATGTGTCTTATGGTAGATAACATACACTAACTTTTAGTAAAAGATACCCTTTGTTTTCTCCAAGGACAAGCAGGAAATCATATTCTCACAGGTGGGACTCCCTAGAAGCTAGTGAGTCTTATGTCCTGAGCAAGACTCGTTTAAAGAAACACTCCAAGAAGTTGAAAAATATATTAATTTAGTCGACAAATGGGCATATATTTATTTTATTTATTTATTTATTGCATTTGTATCCCACATTTTCCCACCTTTTTGCGGGCTCAGTGTGGCTTACTATATACTAGTTTGGGGAATTGTTTTAGCAGTACCATCTAAAGAACTCATATTGGGGCTCATTCTCAAAACAGAAAAATGTCCAAAAAGCTGCATGAAACAACATGGATTTTTTTTTTTTGCCAAACAATCCAAATCACTGTTTTCAAAACCCATTTTTAAGATGGTTTCTATATAGTTCATATGTAGTGCATCGAAATCACAAGGGGCTTTGTTGGGGGGTGAGATCTTGGTGTTCCCAAAACTTGGATGACTTTCTGCCATAATGGAACAAAGCAAAAACGTTCTGGGCTAAAAGTTAGATGTTTTGGTCTCTAGACCTATTTCAATCATGGCTAAGTCACAAAAAGGTGCCCTAAATGACCTTATGACCATGGGAGGGATTAAGACATGACCCCCCCTTACTCCCCCAATGATCACTGAGCCCTTCCCACACCCCAAAGATGTGAAAGAAACAATACGTACCAGCCTTTATGGGCTTCAGGTGTTATGGCCAGTCCTATTACAGCAGCAAGCAGGTCCCTGGAGTAGCCTACTAGTCGGTGCAGTGCACTGTAGAGACGGGGACCCATGCCCACGCCCCTACTCTGTTACACTTGTGGTGGAAAGTGTGAGCCCTCCATAACCCACCAAAAACCTACTGTACCCACATATAGGTGACACCTGTAGACATAAGGGCTATTGATGTGGTGTACAGTAGGTTTTTGGTAGGTTTTGGATGGCTTTCACCATACAATATAAGAAGGTAATGGTGAGATGTGTACCTGGGACCTTTTATGTGAAATCCAGTGCCGTGTCCCACTGCTGTGCTGGGATGTCTGTGTGGCCAGTCTACTAAGAATGCTGCCCCTCCCCCCCCCCCCCTGCACATTCAAATGGCTTTGTCTGTTTTTCCCTTGAACTTTTTTTTTTCCAAAAATGGTCCAAAAAGATAAATGCACCGAGCACAAAAACATCTAGCAAATGGCCATTTTGGAAACAAAAAGTTGGATGTTTTTCTGGTTTGAAAATGGCCATGTTCGCTACTGGATTTTTGGATGTTTTCTGTGAAATTGAGCCTGCCATGAGTGGGAAAGCGCGGGGTACAAATGTAACAAAAATAAAATAAAATGTCCAAAGCACTTCACCTCTCCCTCTCTTGTTTGTAGCAACAGTTCTTTTGTGCTCTAACTCCTTTGGTATTCACTCTATCACTCCTTTGGGCTCTATGTTCTTCAGTGCTTAGATTTCCCCTATTTGGAACAGGTCAGTGGATAAGACCCTAGGTGGGTTCTATCTCCTGTTACTTAAGATGTCAGCACTCACCAGCTCCGCTGCTTACAGCTTTCAGGTCCTTTCCCTAATGTCTATCTTTTGGCAGCAGCTTCACTCTCTTACTTTCTCCTTCAGAGGATCATATCAGATTTCCCTGATAACCCTATCCCTACTCTATTAGGACACTTAGGAGACAGCTGTGTATCAGACTAGCAACCCCTGATTTATTTGGTCTTTCTGGGAAGGGAACAGGCCTCTCTCCTCTCTGTGGACCAGATTAGCAACCCTTGTGCTGGTTTCTCCTTCCCCTTAGGCTTTAGACAGGCAGCCAAGGCTCCTGTGGGCCCCAGATTGGAGTAATCTGCCGTCATGTTTCTAACCCATTTCCTGTACTCTACATGCTCCTTATTGCACCACCTCCAGGGAGGGAGGGACAAGGCTCCTCCCTTAACCAAGAATTTTTTAATTCTCTCCATGGGCATAGTAGTTTAACTGTTTCATTTGGGGGGGAAGGGTGGTGTATGACACACCAACATTTGTTTGCATAAGTACACCTCATACATATTAATTATGGTTAAAAAAAAATACAAAAACTGAATAGGAAGCCGCTATATCAAAACAGTGAAGATATATAGGTAATTTTTTAAAGCTGAAAATTAGCCAGCAATGGGAAATTTCTCTCATTATGCCACCTCTCACATTCACATGAATTAGAGCACACTTTCCCTGTCCCCCTTCCCTAGGCCTGATACCACCACCTTGACCTTTTCTCCTTTTCCAAAGCCCAACTCTTTCACCCTTCCTCCCTCCTTACCCAGCACTTCTCTCTTCCCCTCCAATGTGAACGTTAGAAATACACAGGCTCTAGATGTAGACATGCAGTATTGGGGAAGCAAAATGACTGACCTTGATAAAAAGTACTTCTATATCTTCCGGAGTAATGTCTTCAGATGGGTTAATTCTATGTTTTCTAGACCCTCACCTCATACAAAATAAAGGACCACAAAAAAAACAAGTAGACAAAAACTGAAGTGAAGACCCCTTTCCCCTCTGCCAAATAAACCCAGACTCTATATGCAGTGCAATTCTGGTAAAATAAACAGAAATGCATTTTCTTCTGTACTCTGCTAAAATATAAAAATGGATAAGATGTACATTTTTTCAAAATGGTCACATTCCAACCAGTAAAAATAATTAAATAAAAAAATATTTTTTTTCTACCTTTGTTGTCTGGCCACTTTTCTAATTGGGTTGGTCCCAATCTGTTCCACTTTTTGTGTCAGTCTTCTCCTAAATTCTTGTCTGGGTCTGTCTTTCCATTTCTTCTCTCTCGTCTTGTCCTTCTTCCCTTCCTTCTGTATATCCATCTGGCACTAATTTTTTTGTTATGTTTCTTTTTTCTTCTCTGCCTCTATATCCACCTATATATGATGTTTACCCCTCATTCTCCCTCTCACCCTCTAGTCTAGTTTCCATGTCACCTCTCATCTACCTACCAGCTTTTCCCATCTCCCTCTCATCCCTTCTCCAGCAATCTCATTGCCCCTTCTGTCTTTCTTTTTCTCAAGTTTCCTATTCCCCTCCTCAGTCCCCCATTTCCATCTTTTGTATTAATCTGCTATCTACTGCCTCTCATCCCCTCACCAGCCCCAGCTTCTGCTCCAGCTCCATCCTTGTCTCTCCTTCCTTCCCTTGCCTCCAGGCCATTCTTCTATACCCCATATCTTATTGCCTCTATTTTACCATCTTTTAAACCCTATTTCCACCTTGAGAGACCCATCCCCTTCCTCTCGTATCCTTCTCCAGTACCCCATCCTTTTTCAATGCTTCTCATCCTCTGTTCTTCCAGGTCATTCATACTACATCTGAACCTTTCCCCACATTTTATCCCTGTTCTCTTACCCCTGATTTCACACTCACTCATTCTCCCAACCCATGAACATACCCCCACTCATACCCCCAATTGCCAAGTTGGAAATTGCCCTAATTATTTGTGTGTATATGATATACTCACACACACAAGTACTTATTATCTGCTTGAAATTCCCACTCCATCTCTTCCATACATAATTCCCTGATCTGCACCACAGCACTCTCCCATTCAAGTCCCAGTCATCTTCTGCTCTGTTCCCCTTCTCTCATACCTAGCCCCATCCATGTTCTGCTCTGTTACCCTTCTCTCATCCCTAGCCCCATCCATGTTCTGCTGTGTTCCTCTTCTTTCCCCCTAGTCCCATCCATCTTCTGCTTTGTTCCCCTTCTCCCCCCCATCCCATCCACCTTCTGCTATGTTCCCCTCTTTCCCTTTCCCAGTCCCATTCATCTGCTCTTTCCAGGGTATCCTACCTATTTGATATTCTCTTTCCATGTCCATCATTCCGTGTTCCTATATGTCCTGTTCTGCGCATCACCTCTGTCTCCCTGTTCCACATTCTCAGTATAGACTACATCCTATTCAGATTTGATTGGCACCTTTCAGGAGCAGGAGCCCAGAATGTTCTTCTGCAACTGTAAATGAAAGCACATTTTTGGGCTCATTTTCTAAAGAGAAGGACGCCCATCTTTCGACAAAATCGGAAGATGGGCGTCCTTCTCACACGGTCGTCCAAATTGGTATAATCGAAAGCCAATTTTGGACATCTCCAACTGCTTTCCATCACAGGGATGGCCAATGTTCAAGGGGGGTATTGGAGGCATAGCGAAGGTGGGACTTGGGCATGCCTAACACTAGGACGTCCTCGACCCATAATCGAAAGAAACAAGGACTGTAGGGGTATTTACCTGAGATCTCACCTGAGCTGGTCTTGGTTCATACAAGCCTGACATCCTGTTACAACAAGATGGATTCTACAACCTCTGACCTGAACACATCTGTGTCAGCAAGATCCAGCTTTTCAGCATTTGGAAAATCACTGGCTGGCATGCCGCATCCAAGGACATTCTATGTCGCAACCACCCCTTTATCTCCCTGAGAAGCTGAAAGGGGAGTGAGACCCATGGCTTCAGGAAGCATGGTTGAAGACAGATATGCAGACCATAAAGTAACAACTTCAGGGTCACGAACAAAGGACTCTTCATGCTCATGGAGTTAGCTGGACAGGATCGTGATTGGTCCCATGGTATCATCTGACCGAGAGGTACTAAGAAAGTGGGAACGGGAGAGAAAGGACATTTGGGACTGGCAAGAGGAAAAAAAAAGACCTGAGAAACCCATCAAGGTTAGAAGGTTTGGGGAGAGCAAGAGACTGTGTTGTGCTAACCTTGTGAACTACATATCTGGTGGAAATACAGATTGGCAGCTACATCCGCTCTGAGATGCGACACTGAATGACTGTGACACCTGCTTTCAGAAGATAGACCTGTTCTGAATCCGAGACAGAGACTCTGTGTGGATACAGCTGGAGTCTTAGGAGAAATCTGTGCCAACCTCATCGGGAGACTGCCTCAGAGACAGCATGGTGAGATAACAGGATTTACTGCCTATAGTTGGGAATTAGTGATTGGTGTTTGTGATAAGATTGGTTAGGTCATAACTCGTGGTCAGGGAATAAGCTGCTGTCATAACTAGTGGTCAGGGAATAAGCTGCAAACAGTTGTATTTTGCATAAGAAGTGTAGTATAAGTTTTCACGATTACAAAATCAGGTTTGTGTAACCACCTAGTATTCCAGTAAGAATAATTTTGCATAGTCTTTATTTCGGTAGCCATCTTTTAGTTTGTATTATTATTAGCAAGTTATATATTGTATTTTGCTAAGCCTTGCTGCTGATCCATCCTATATATATTTTCTTTATCTATGAATAAATAATATATTACATCTGTGGCTTTGGTTTCGTTTTCTCTAACAGCCAATTTGGTTAGGTGCCAAAGGGCGGTCCTATTTCCCCTAGCACGAGTCCAGAATATTTGCTTGGGCAGAGTTCTGACCCCTAGGACCTTGGCATAAATAATCTGGTGGGAGTTGGTTTCTTATAATAATTATTTAGACTACCTACAGGACGTCCCTGAACAACACTTGGACAACTTTACCTGGTCATGTTTTTCTTACGACCAAGGCACAAAAAGGTGCCCGAAATGACCAGATGACCCCCAGAGAGAATCAGGAATGACCTCCCCTTACTCCCCCAATGGTCACTAACCCCCTCCCACCCTAAAGAAACATCTTTAAAAATATTGATTACCAGCCTCAGATGTCATACTCAGGTCCATCACAGCAGTTTGCAAGGTACCTGGAGCAGTTTTAGTGGGTGCAGTGCACTTCAGGCAGGCGGACCCAGGCCCATCCCCCCTATTACGTTTGTGGAGGAAACAGCGAGCCCTCCAAAACCCACCACAAACCCACTGTACCCACATCTAGGTGCCCCCCTTCACCCATAAGGGCTATGGTAGTGGTGTACAGTTGGGGGTAGTGGGTTTTGGGGGGGTTCCGCACACAAGGTAAGAGAGCTATGTTCCTGGGAGCATTTTATGAAGTCCACTGCAGTGCCCCCTAGGGTTCCCGGTTGTTGTCCTGATATGTCAGGGGGACCAGTGCACTACAAATGCTGGCTCCTCCCACGACCAAATGGCTTGCATTTGCTTGTTTCTGAGATAGACGTCCTTGGTTTCCATTATCGCCAAAAATCAGAAACAACCAAGTCTAGGGACGACCATCTCTAAGGACGACGAAAGTTCAGGATTTGGGTGTCCCTGACCCTATTTTCGAAACGAAAGATGGAAACCATCAGTGTACTTTTACCTGCAGAAAGGGAGGGCGGTTTTCAAAAAGCCCATTTACTCAGGTAAGTGAATTTTGGAAATTGCCCTCATTATTTGTGTGTATGTGATATACTCACACACATGACAAGGTTTAATACTTAAAAGTATGATGTCTCGAGGTGAGGGCAGAGTGGGGCCCTTAAATGTAATTGGGAGGGAGGAATAAAGCTGAAGACTCACCTAGGGTGCTCAATACTCTTGCACCAGCCCTGCCCCCTTGGCATCTCTGCATTTAATCTTAGTGGCCTAAGTAGCCATGCTAGTTTATTTTCCTCATGCCGTTTTACTTTTTGCTAGCACCGATGGTATGCAGGGAGTTTGGGAAAGCATGGGACTTTGTTACTTGCACTGGGAGATGTGTGTTTATCCTCTTGACAAAATGAACTGTGAAATTACTGCATATAGCAAGCTGCACCATAGAAAATAATAAGGCTAAGCTAATTGTCCTGGCCCTGAGGGTGGCTGGGGCTGCACAGTACAATGTTTCTATAAAGGAGAAGAAGAAAAGAAGAAGTTTAATAGGAAAAAGCAACCTGCAATTACAGGACCTGCAGCAATGCTTCTGATGCTAAACTGAGTGCTCTAATTGGTGCATATGCATGAGAAGTTCTTTCAAATTATGTGTTCTATGGTTGTGCAATAGCTTAAATGTAATAATCCTTTATGAAACTGCATCTAATGTGTAATATGTCTCTAATTTAGTTTTCCCTTAAAAGATGCAAGACTTGCAAATATAGGGGCCCTTTTACTAAGCCACGTAAGTGTTAACGCACACCCAACGCGCACCAAAATGGAGTTACCGCCCTACTACCGAGTGGCTCTTGTGGTAATTTCATTTTTGGCGCATGTCCAAAAAATATTTTTTTATTTTTGGAAGCGCGTAATGGACACTCACCAAGTGGCATTTGACACGTGTAGGTCTTTACCACCCAGATTCTTTACCGCTAGGTCAACGGCTGGCGGTAAGGTCTCATACCCAAAATAGACGCACAGCAATTTTGATTTTGCCGCACGTCCATTTTCGGCAAAAAAAAGGCCTTTTTCATAGGCTCGCTGAAAAATGGACTGGGGCACACCCAAAACCCATGCCTACACTACCACAAGCCATTTTTCGGTGCACCTTAGTAAAAGGACCCCATAGATAGTAACCCAAATTTGTCCATATGCTTATCAAAATAACAAAAATAATTTCCAGCTATGACGTTGTCCAAACACACTTAAACCCAAATACTTTCACTGCCTAAAGACTTTGGATTTCAGACCCAAATATCTTTCATATTTACTACTCAGTGGCGTACCAAGGGGGGGGGGGGTGGTGGGTGCAGTCCACCCCAGGTGCACGCCGCTGGGGGGGGGTGCCACACGCCTGTCCGCTACGTTCGTTCTGTGCTCCCTCTGCCCCGGAACAGGTTACTTCCTGTTCCGGGGAAGAGGGAGCATGGAAACGAACGAAGCGGACAGGCGTGTGGCACCCCCCCCCCCCTCAGCGGCGTGCACCTGGGGGGTTCTTTCGCCGGGGGGGGGCGCACTGCACCCAGGGGGCAGGACGCATCGGCAATCCGCCCTGGGTGTCAGCCCCCCTAGGAACGCCACTGTTACTACTGATTGTTATTCATATCCTGCTTCAATACCCATCGCTGTTTAACTGTTATTTTTTATTCTGCTAAATTTGAAAAATTGTACTTCTTGCATTGTAACTTACTACAATATTTTTGTAAGCCACTTTGAGCCTGCTATCAGTGGGAAAAGGTGGGATACAAATGTGATAAACAAATAAATTAAATTATTCTTAATAGGCATTAGGATCAAGGAAATCCTGAATACTGGCCTTATGCTGGAATCCTTCATTTTTAAATACAAAATCAGCAGAAGTTCTTCATACTTCATTCTGCATTCAAAATTACAGAAGTTCTCTTACTGCCTGTTTCTACTGCCTTCTTTCTCACTCAACAAAGCTTTCAATTCACTCCAAATGTTAATACACTTTATACTCTAGCGAAGTGGGGGACTTCCAGTTCTCCTTTACCCTTATTATGGTGTAAGATACAATGGAGAACTCTTGCAGGTTTGTTCTTACAAATATATTGGAAGGTCTTTCTTTGAAGGGATATTAGTGTGACATTGGAATTTCTCTGAGATTCCCAGAGTAAGTGTTGTGGGTAGCTTTCCACTTCTAAATTATGCAGTTACAGTCCTCCCTAAAGGAACCAGGCTCTGAACTCCCAACTTGTTCTCCTCCACCCCCAAAACACATCCCCCCCAAACATAGTAGACTGTCACCAATTAATGGATGTGCCTTAATTAGTTTAGTTTGGAGTCAGGGAAATGTTTGCTCCAGGATACACTGTTAATTTCCCCTTATATTTTCATGATTTTCTCTGGATGACAACATTAAGGGAATTCAGGATGTCTCTTTAAGAAACCACAATGAGATTGCCATTTCACCTTTTTTTCTTATGATTCTGAAATCAGCAGTCTTTATTCTTTCCCCTTGCTCTCTCTCTCTCACACACACATACACACAGCTTGTGCCTGATTTTCTTGCAGTTTTTGCTCGTTTGCCCTTTATAAGTGGTACATAGGACCAGCATTGCCTTCTTCATGCCTTTTCTTTTAATCCTTAGCTTTTTTCAACACTTTTATTTTTCTGCAGCTTGTCGGTTCCCTTAGGCCTCAGCATTCCAGTCAGGATATCACTTTTTTCATTTTTCTCCATGATAGCTGCAGCAAAATCAAATTGTTCTATGTTCCCTGAAATGTCCCAGAAAATTCTCAGTGGTTTCAAAGAGTGCACCCAGTATAGCAAGACCATATATAGAACAGATTCTCATAATTAGTGCTTGCCATGCGTGGAACCTAACCATAATGTATTGTTATTTTAATATTTTTACTGTTGTTATTGTCTATTACTCATGTTTGATTTATTCTTACTGTATACCACCTTAAGTGAATTCCTTCAAAAAGGCAGTAAATAAATCCTAATAAATAATGCTCGCTCTTGTCATCTCTGTTGCCAGATATTCAAAGGACCTTAAAGAGCTGAGAACAATACAAAAGTATTTTTGGCGCTGAGAAGTCCGGTCCATCGACATGTTCAACCGAGTTATTGGTCCCTATAGCCCTGGGAGATGCCTTGACATTGAGGAGGTCTTCATCTATCCCAACATTGAGAGTTGACAACACCCGTCAGATCCAGGCATCCTCAGATCCATCACGAAAGGATTCGACATCCTCATTGGCGCTGGGAGACTCTCTTGTGGTACGTTGGGCAGAGGACAAGAAACACCAACATTAATCCCCCTTGAGACGCAGTGCCAGGAGCACCAAGGCATTAGCATTGCTGACACCTGAGAAGTGCCCATGCCAAGAGAGCTGCTTCTCCTCCAGGGATTTGGTGCCAATGCATCAGCTTTCACCTGGTCAGGACCAGTCTTCCAGTTGAGCTCCAGTTCCTTCTGTGGACTTGACCACACTGACTGAGCCCCCACCTTTGCCTGTCACTGAGGAATGGATCTGGACCGTGCTGCAGAAGAAGCTGTGGTGACTTCTTGCATGATTTAATGCCGTAGCATCATGGGCATCGGTGTTGGACCTAATGTGACTCCAGTTTATCCTGGAGGCCCATGATCTCACTCTTGGCCAGTCACTGACACTGATGCCTGAAGGGGTGTTGGGTTTGGTACCGGCCGAGACTGTGTCCATATCCAGCCTCTTAAGGGGAGGGGGGTAGCCTCTTCAAGGTCCAGATCTTGCACCGGGCCTCAGTGCCCTCAACCAGAGCCTGTTCACTGGGCTAGTCATTGAAGTCAAAATTTTTCTATTTTACACTGGCCACAATTTGGCTTCAGATCGCCACATAGTATGGAAACATTGCTGCTAGTTCTAACTACATATGCAAGTACGACCAAGTAATTCTTCTCCAATTTGATATACCGGCAGCATTCAATGTGGTAGATCACACATTGCTACTGTGAAGGGGAGGATAAGGGTTTTGAACAGATGGAAGTGGAGTGGGGAGAAGGAAGGAGGCTCAAGAGCCGAGGGAGACAGAGCAGAGCCTTACCTTTAATCATTCCTCAGAGAGAGAGAGAGAGAGAGAGAGAGAGAGAGAGAGAGAGAGGGGGGGGGGGAAAGGTAGTGCCCCCTAGAAAATGGAGGTGGGAGGACTACATTTCCAAGCATCCCCATGGAAAACCCTGGTATAGGGATTATTGGCCCCAGCATTCCCTGGGAGAAGGCTCTGACAAGGCAAGGGAGGGGCACCTGGAACATAATCAAGTAAGAGAGGAACAGCTGCCCAGAGTAGAGGAGAATGAGCCCATGGACTGGCAAGCTGCTGGAGAGAAGGAGCAGGAGGCAGGCTCTGAGGAACCCATGGACCTTTCTGCCTGGGCTCATGCCTTGAAAGCTAAACTGAAAAACCAGGTGAACTCTTGGTGTCAGAGCTGGCCTGAAAGTGGAAAAGGGAAAGGTCATGCGGGAAGAGGGACAGTGAAGTAGTAGAGTGACCCAGAAAGGGGGGGGATCTTTCCCTCTTTCCCAAAAGAGTTCAGGCTGTGTTCCTTGAAGAGACTGTGTGTCTGAACTGAGTGCTAAGGCACTAAGCACTGTGGATTTTGAACTGTTGGGAAAACAAACCTTCTTTTGTGTGGGGGAGGGGAAAGTAAGCTACAGTGTTTTTTTTTCCTTTTTGTGGGCTGAAGCCCACAGAACTGTGTGTTTTGAACTGTTTGCAGAAACCCCGTGGGGGGTGGACAAGATACAGGGATTCTTTTTGGGGTGTGAAGTTGGACTACAGAGGAACCTATCTGTGGGGACTGTTAATTTGGCTCCAGCTGATTTGTGCAGCAGCTGGAAGGGGATGTGGTTGTGTTTCTGCTGTACCTGGGCCCTGAGAGAAAAAACAGGAGCAACTGTTTTGAAGGGCTGCAGGATCCCTTTTGAAAGTTACTGGACTGTGAATCCCTGACAATAAAGGAGCTTGTGACTTTTACCTTTTTGAAGTTTATTTTCTTTGAGCCCTGCCCTGTGGACTGCAGTGGGGCCGGGAGGCTGAGTGGCCAGGTTGGAGGCAAGATCCCGAAGACCCTCGAGCGGAGGGAAGGATCTTCACACTACTCAAACGCCTTGGTCAGATAGGAATAACAGGGACTGTGTTCAATAGTTCTGTGAATTCCTTTCAAATCAAAGCTATCCTGTCAAGCAAGCAACCAACTTTCCAACTACTGGTCTCCTAACTGCGGAGTCCCACCGGGATCTCCCCTCTCACCTACTCTGTTCAATCTCTTTATGTCATCCCTTGCCTCAATACACCTGGGTGTTAATGAACTACTATTATCCTACGCGGATGACATCCTGCTTCTCTTACCAGTGACAGCATCAAAGACCTAACTCAGTCGGTAGAGAATGGCATGACTGCTGTCAGCACCTGGGCTCTGACCAATAAGGTAAAATTGAAAGCACAAAAAGCCAAGGTCCTATGGTTCTGAAATCAGGGAGTTGAGGTCCCATCACCAATATCTTTGTCCAGTGGTCAAAGCTTTAGAGTTGAGTCTGAAACCAGAGTACAAGGGGTCTTGCTCGATTCTTCACTCACCTTCTTATCCCATATTAACCAGCTATGGAAAAAACATTATTCAAAATGAGACAGCTACGTCTAGTCAGATCATTCTTCAATCAAAAAGCCTTTGCATTACTAGTCCAAATGTTAATCCTACCTCACTTGGATTACTGTTACGGTCTATTTCTTGGCATTAAGTGTCAATATCAGAAAAAAACTGCAAATCATACAGAATACAGCTGCTAGACTAATATACAGATTAAATAGATATACCAGTGTTTAAACTCATCTCAACAAACTGCACTGGCTTCCCATAGCAGAAAGACTAAGGTTCAAAGCTGCTTGTTTAGATTTTAAAAACGTACAGGGTTTCACCTCTGAGCAGAGGAGTGGCCTAGTGGTTAGGGTGGTGGACTTTGGTCCTGAGGAACTGAGTTCAATTCCCAGCACAGGCTGCTCCTTGTGACTCTGGGCAAGTCACTTAACCCTCCATTGCCCACCGCATAGAGCCTGCCATGAGTGGGAAAGCGCAGGGTACAAATGTAACAAAAAAAAAAAAAAACTGCTAAGACTGCTTCACTACATCTGATCCAGTCTAAAAAAACTGAAAGAACAACTGATGCTGGTGTCACCGTTCCAAAAGACAACTCAATATCAGAAGATTTACAGCTCTCTATTCCCTGTACTTAGAGTTACAATATGGAACACTCTACCTATTGCCATCAGAAAACAGCTACCTTAGCTTTAGGAAGAGGCTAAAAACCTTTCTGTTCCCAAAGACTGATTCATAATAATCCATTATCACTTCTACCTGCTAGTACCACCCACTATCCTTTCTTATAATATTTTTGATCTCATACATCAATGATATCTAATTTTCTCATACCTCATACAACTAACACTATCTGCTTTTGTCTCACCTAGATTGTAAACCACACTGAACCCTGGAAAGGGGATATTTAGCAGTATATGATAATTGAATTGAATTGAAATGAAGAAGGTGGGTATCATCACTGCGTCATCAGCACCGTCATCTCCTCCGACCACAGTTTGACCGCCTGTCTGAAGATGTTCTAGTGGCAGTGGGTTTCCGATAAGAACAAAAGTAGATTGATGTGGTAGCTGTGTTAGTCCACATTTAAGGTTAATAAATAGAAATAAAACAAAACAGAGAAAATAAAATAAGATGATACCTTTTTTATTGGACTAACATAATACATTTTTTTTTTATTAGCTTTCGAATGTAACCCTTCTTCTTCAGATCAGAAATAAGCAAATGTTGATAACAGTAAATAAGTGAAACATCAAAGCATTTCAATTACAGTCTTCACAGGAAGAGTGTGAGGTGGGTAAGGTGTGAAACGTGGGAGCTGGGTGGATGAGAGACAGGGAGAGATACAGAGAGTGACAAAGCAATATAATTTTATGGTTTATAATGGGCTAGAAAACTCAGATCTTTGTTAAGTCCTGTCTGTTGGGTTTCAACATATTTAATCATTGTGACTTCAAAGGTCTTACATTCCTGGATTGTCTTAAAGTTTCCTTTTAGTATTATCACCATACGATCATTGATACAGTGTTCTGGTTTTGTAAAGTTATGTCCCACAGAGGTGACATCCTGGTTGGCACTGGCATTTTTCATAAGATGTCTATGTAAATTAAATCTCGTCTTTAGCGTCTGGCTTGTTTCTCCAATATAGCACCCTTCTTCACACTTTTTACATTGAATGATATATACCACATTGGAAGATGAGCATGTGAAGGATTCCTTTATGTTGAATATCTTTCCTTTGTGAATGACTGTGGGCTTCTATGAAATGTGATGGCACAGTTTGCAGCGGGATATAGTGCAAGGATGTGTGCTACTTTCTTCTTTGGTGGCTGTCGGAAGGCCAGCACTGGTGGGGATGAGAATATCTCTTTCAGTAGTTCATTCTCCTGGAGTTGTGGCTGTAGATCTTTTATAATTTTTCTCAAAGTTTCTATGTCACTACAAGGGGGAATTCAGTCTGTAGCTTTCTTTTCCTTGGACTGTAATAGGTTTTCCCTGGGTATTTTAAGGGAGGAGGCAAAATTCTTGGAGATTATTTTGGGTTGTAGCCTTTTTGTTTGAAGGATTCTATTAGGATTTTTAGCTGTTTATCTCTGTCCCCTGGGTCAGAGCAGATATGGTGGTATCTTGTGGCTTGGCTATGTATAATGTATTTTTTTGTATATGAAGGGTGGAAGCTGGAATTGTGTAGGTAACTGCATTTCTCCGAGGACAAGCAGGCTGCTTGTTCTCATGATTGGGTCGTCATCCGCGATGGCCCAGGAAACCAGCAAAATTTGCATAGCAAAAAGAAAGAGCCTTCCAGAACGCTGCATCGCGCGGGCCAAACACACCGCACATGTGCGAACGGCTTCCCACCTGCAATGCAAGCGTGCCCTCCTCAGTTGCTTTTTCCGTGATGGCGGTAACACTGAGTTTTTCTTATTCTGTGTTGCCTTCGGCCCAGGATACCGCGTAGTGAGTCTTTCTTTTTATTATACTTTTGTTGCGGCCCATTTTTGGCCGTGTGGTCGGGATTGATTTCCCTTTTTTATATTTTTTGTGCCTTTTTTTGTTGGCACAATCGCATCTTTTAATTTTGGAGCCGACATTTTTCCGTCCATGTCATCGAGGACACCCAGCGGCTTCAAGCGCTGTACTCGGTGCAACCGGACCATCTCGGGTACCGACCCCCACGCGTGGTGTCTACAGTGCCTTGGGCCTGATCATCTCCCAGCTGCTTGTAAGCTGTGTCTTTTGATGAAAAAGCGGGCCCAAGTTGCTCGAGAGGCTCAGCGCGAAAATCTTTTTGCTGATCAGTCCAGTCCTTCGACGTCGGCATCGATGTCGAAGGAAGCATCGACTTTGAGAGCACAGGTAATGGCTGCCGAGTGACCACATTGTGCTGGGAACAGCGAGGCAGCGAGTGGGTCTCCACCTGTCTCAAGACCTACTGCTATGGCCCCGAGGAGGCGTGAGGATTCCACGTCCTCTTCTTCAGTACTGAGGAGTCTCGATGATGGGCATAGAGTGACGGCTAAGAAGCACCGTCATCGATCTCCTCTCATGCATGGTACTGAGAGCTCCGGGGAGCTGAGGGATTCGGCACCCGAGAAGTGTCGGCACCGGGAGGAACGCTCACCCTCTATTCAGGAGGTGCTGATGCATCGGTCTTCTGGCAGCCTGGTACCGGCTCTCGAGCCCCCTCAGATTCATCCATCGACTCCTGCACCGGCCCCCCAGCCTTTTCCAATGGAAGCTCTCGAAGAGCGTATCAGGGCCCTTCTTCCAGAGCTTCTGGAGGGACTGCTGCATCGGTCTGCTTCGGTACCAGGGGTGCTTGCGCCTTCTGCATCGACTATGGAAGCGGCATCTGGTCCTTTGCCTGTGGTGAGGTCCCCGTCCTTGGTGCTGCTTGTGGCATCGGCGTCAGCTGCCACCCGGGTCAATTCTCCCTCGACGTTGGCGGAGGAAGCTTCGCCGCAGTCCAGGCAGGAGTTGACTTCTCAACATCCCCCTCGAGGTCGTCGATCCTCGACGTCGAGACAGGCTCGGGTTCGGGCTGCTCTTAGAGAGCTTTTGCCTGATACCAATGATGAGCGCTCATGGAGGAGGAGGAGGAAGATCCCAGATACTTTTTGGAGGATGAGAAATATGGGGTCCCCTCTGATCCTATTCCGCCAATTAAAAGAAGGTTGTCTCCACCTGAGAGTCTTTCTTTTTCCTCCTTTGTTCAGAAAATGTCTAAGGACATTCCCTTCCCTATGGAGGTTGTGGATGAGCCCAGGGCCAAGATGCTCGAGGTCTTGGATTATCCTTCTCCACCTACAGAGGTTGAAATGGCTCCCTTGCATAACACACTCAGGGAAGTTCTTATGCGAAACTGGTCGTTCCCTCTTTCTAATCCAGTGGCCCCCAAGAAAGCTGAGTCCCAGTATAGAGTCCATGGAGAACCTGTAATGGTGAAGTCTCAACTGCCTCACAATTCCATGGTGGTGGACTCTGCTCTCAGAAGAGCCAAGAGTACTAGAGACTATGCCTCGGCGCCCCCAGGCAGAGAGTCTAGGACCTTGGACTCTTTTGGGAGGAAAACATATCAGGCCACTATGCTCGCCGCCAAGATCCAAACTTACCAGCTCTACACGAGCATCCACTTGTGGAACTTGGTGAGGCAACTGTCCAGTTTGGTCAAAGTGCTTCCTCCAGAGCTCGCCGAGCCTTTTCACCAGGTGGTCAGAAAGCAGAAGGCGTGTCATAAATTTCTGGCCAGGGGTACTTACGACACTTTTGATGTTGCATCCCAAGTAGCTGCTCAAGGTATAGTGATGCGCAGGCTCTCATGGCTGCATGTCTCTGACCTGGATCATAAGACCCAGCAGCGAATGGCGGATGTTCCTTGCAGGGGATATAACCTTTTTGGCGAAAAAGTAGAGGATATGGTCGATCAGATCAAAAAGCACCACGATGCTATGGATTCTCTCTCCCGCCGGGCGTCTTCTGCTACCACCGCCTCATCTAGGAGGTTTTTTGGAGGGAAGAGAAGTGCTCCCTATTCTTACAATAGGCGTAGCTACACTCCTGCTTCTCGGCAGCCTGTCCAGGCTCAGTCCCAGCATGCTCGTTCCCATCAACAGTGTGCGACTAAGGCCCCTGCGGCTCCCAAGCAAAAGCAAGGGATGGGCTTTTGACTGGCTCCAGTGCAGCATAGCCTCAGAAAAAGTGTTTGTGCTGGACAGCTTGCTGGTCAGAGGGAGGTTGATATTTTTTCACCAGAGGTGGCCTCTTATAACCTCCGACAGGTGGGTTCTTCAAATAGTCCGGTTAAGATACACTCTCAATCTGGAATCCACGCCTCCAAATTGTCCACTGGGAGTTCATTCTTACAGCTCCCAGCACAAGCAGGTAATTGCAGAGGAACTCTCTACCCTTCTAAATGCCAGGGCGGTCGAACCCGTTCCACTAGGGGAAGAAGGGCTGGGATTCTAGTCCAGGTACTTTCTAGTGCCTATACCCACATCTCGATACTCCCAGCTCACAGGAAGTATCTTCGGTTTCGGCTGGGGAATCAGCACTTTCAGTACTGTGTACTTCCCTTTGGCCTTGCGTCTGCGACAAGGGTCTTCACAAAGTGCCTGGCAGTTGTCACAGCATCGCTACACAGACTGGGAGTGCATGTGTTCCCTTATCTCGACGATTGGCTGGTGAAGAGCACCTCGGAGGCAGGCGCTCTACGATCCATGCGGATTACTATTCGGGTGCTAGAGCTACTGGGGTTCATGATCAATTATCCCAAGTCCCATCTTGTCCCTGTTCAAAAATTGCAAGCAGGGGGGCACCGGATCTCGCCCTCTGTGTCAGGAAGCCATCCGGATGTGGCTTTGGGCGCACCGTCACTGCATGTTTCTCCAAGTCACCTATCTGGCAGATGTAAACAACAGTCTGGCCGACAGGTTTTGCAGGATCATGCAACCTCACGAGTGGTCGCTAAATATGACCGTTGTCCACAAGATCTTCCGAGCATGGGGCACCCCCTCGGTGGATCTTTTTGCCACTCAAATCAATCACAAGGTCCCTCAATTCTGTTCCAGTCTTCAGGCCCACGACAAACTAGTGTCAGATGCCTTTCTCCTACATTGGGGGAGCAGGCCTTCTGTATGCATATCCTCCCATACCTCTATTAGGGAAGACTTTGCTGAAAATCAAGCAAGACCGCAGAACAATGATCCTCGTTGCTCCCTTCTGGCCTTGTCAAATCTGGTTCCCTCTTCTTCTGGAGTTGTCCTCCGAAGAACCGTGGAGATTGGAGTGTTTTCCAACCCTCATCACACAGAACGAAAGGTTGCTTCTACATCCCAACCTCCAGTCTCTGGCTTTCATGGCCTGGATGTTGAGAGCTTGGAAATTGCCTCTTTAGGTGTGTCGGAGGGTGTCTCCCAAGTCTTGCTTCCAGGAAAGATTCCACAAAAAAGTGTTATTCTTTCAAATGGAGAAGGTTTGCCGTCTGGTGTGACAGCAAGGCCCTAGATCCTTTTTCTTATCCTACACGGACCCTGCTTGAATACCTTCTACACTTATCAGAGTCTGGTCTCAAGACCAACTCCGTAAGAGTTCACCTTAGTGCAATTAGTGCTTATCATCAACGTGTAGAGGGTAAGCCCATCTCAGGACAGCCTTTAGTTGTTCGCTTCATGAGAGGTTTGCTTTTGTCAAAGCCCCCTGTCAAACCTCCACCAGTGTCATGGGATCTCAACATCGTTCTCACCCAGCTGATGAAAGCTCCTTTTGAGCCACTGAATTCCTGCCATCTGAAGTACTTGACCTGGAAGGTCATTTTCTTGGTGGCTGTTACTTCAGCTTGTAGAGTCAGTGAGCTCCAAGCCTTGGTAGTGCATGCACCTTATATCAAGTTTCATCATAACAGAGTAGTCCTCCGCACTCACCCTAAGTTCTTGCCGAAGGTGTTTCGGAGTTCCATCTGAACCAGTCAATTGTCTTGCCAACATTCTTTCCCCATCCTCATACCCGCCCTGATGAAGACAAGTTGCACACCTTGGATTGTAAGAGAGCATTGGCCTTTTATGTGGAGCGGACAAAGCCCTACAGACTGTCCACCCAGTTGTTTGTTTCTTTTGATCCCAACAGGAGGGGAGTCGCCATCGGAAAATGCACACTCTCTAATTGGCTGGCGGACTGCATATCCTTCACTTATGCCCAAGCTGAGCTGACTCTAGAGGGCCATGTCACGGCTCATAATGTCAGAGCCATGGCTGTGTCAGTGGCTCACTTGAAGTCAGCTTCTATTGAAGAGATTTGCAAGGCTGCAACGTGGTCATCAGTCCACACATTCACATCTCACTACTGGCTTCAGCAGGATACCTGACATGACAGTCGGTTTGGGCAGTCGGTGCTGCAGAATCTGTTCGGGGTTTAGAATCCAACTCCACCCTCCTAGGCCCATTTCTGTTTTGTTCCAGGCTGCACTCTCACTCAGCTGTGTCTCTTTTCAGGTCAATCTCTGTTATGTCCTCGCCGTTGCGAGGCCCAATTGATCAATGTTCATTGTTTTGAGTGAGCCTGGGGGCTAGGAATACCCCAATCGTGAGAACAAGCAGCCTGTTTGTCCTCTGAGAAAGTGAAGATACATACCTTTAGCAGGTATTCTCCGAGGACAGCAGGCTGATTGTTCTCACAAACCCACCCTCCTCCCCTTTGGAGTTGTTTCAGTTCTCTTTTTGCGTTTTATTCAACTGAGGAGGGCACGCTTGCATCGTGGGCGGGAAGCCATTCGCACATGTGCGGTGTGTTCGGCCTGTGTGGCACAGCATTCTGGAAGGCTCTTTCT
The DNA here is from genome assembly GCF_901765095.1 of Microcaecilia unicolor. Taxonomy (NCBI): domain Eukaryota; kingdom Metazoa; phylum Chordata; class Amphibia; order Gymnophiona; family Siphonopidae; genus Microcaecilia; species Microcaecilia unicolor. The sequence goes on along the minus strand of NC_044032.1, from coordinate 612,024,002 downwards.
TTTTGCTATGCAAATTTTGCCAGTCTCCTGGGCCGTCGCAATCGTGAGAACAATCAGCCTGTTGTCCTCTGAGAATACCTACTACAGGTATGTATCTTCACTTTTTCTGTAGGTTTCCTGTATATAGATGATTGTGTGTAGCTATTTCTGATGGAAACTGTGGGGTCCAAAAAATTTTACTTTATCTGGGGAGTAGTCAATTTTGAATTTGATTGTAGGGTGGTATGTATTGAAAGAACTGCAAATGTGTTTTAAAGTTTCTTCCCCCTCAGTCCAAATCATAAAAATTTCATCAATATATCAGTAGTATTTTAGGGGTTTAGTCTGATGTATTCACAAATTTCTCTTTCCAGTTCTGCCATAAAGAGTTTAGCATATTGGGGTGCCATCCTGGTGCCCATCGCAGTGCCCATGATTTGCAGATAGATATCATTGTTAAAGCGGAAATAGTTGTGAATTAGTTTGATTAATTTTGTAATAGTTTCCGGTGAGTATTGATTATCTTGGGTGGATGTTTTTAGGAGTTTCTCACAAGCAGGTATGCCATCTGCATGGGGAATATTGCTGTATGGTGATTCTACATCCGTTGTGACCAGAAGGGCACCCAGGTGGTAACTGCTTGATATTTTTTAATTTGTTCAGAAAGTCTGTGGTGTCTTGAATTAAGCTATTTGTTTTGTGCTTGAAAGATTTAAGAATCCCCTCTATAAGTCCAGATATTTCCTCTGTAAGTGTGCCAGTACCAGATATGATTGGTTTGCCAAGGTTTCCAGGTTTGTGGATTTTGGGTAGCATGTAGAATGTGCCCACAGATGGATGGTTTGGTATGAGTTTCTTTAGATGTGGCTGTACTTGTTTTGGGAATGCTTTGATAAGATTTTTCAGCTGTTTTGAATAATCCTTTGTGGGTTCCTCAGTTAGTTTTCTGACTGTGTTGTGTGAGAGCTGTCTGTGTCCTTCTTCGATGTATTTTTCTGTGTCCATAATCACCACAGAGCCTCCTTTGTCTGTAGGTTTGATGACAACGCGTTGGTTGTTTTGTAGATTTTTATGGCTCCTCTTTCTGGTGGAGAAAGGTTGTACAGAATTTTCTTTTGTTTGCTGGAAAATTGTGATTTTACCCTATGCCTGCAACTCTCTATGTAGTTGTCTAATTTATTGTTTTGTCCATCGTTTGGGGTGAAATGTGTGTTCTTTTTTTTTTTATTATTGTATTCCTGTCAGTTGGGAGTCTCTTTTTTGTGAAAATGCACCTTCAAGTGGAGTTTTCTAAAGAATTCTTCCAGGTCTGAGTATAGTTGAATTTCATCCACCTTGCTAGATTGACATAATGAAAGTCCTTTGGAGAGTACAGAGATCTCATGCTGTGATAATTGATAGTTCGAGAGGTTTGCTATCCTCATTTGATAAGAACAAAAGAGGTCAAAAACAGCCTATGGGCTCCTGAATGGTTTTGTTTGCTGCTTGAATAGTGACTGCTGTTTATCTGTTGTATTTTTTAGACTGTTGGAGTGGAACTGTTTTGTTCCATTTACTTGGACAATTTATTCACCAGCATATATTCTTGCACATGTGCGGAAGTAATGAGTGTGACTATGAGAATGGCTGAGTTGTCTGAATGTTGGGAGTATGGCGGATGAATGTTTCATGGTGGGGTATTTGGGTAGGTTATCAGGAGCCTCTCTAGTCCTCACATGTTTAGGGGGTGTTTCGATGTGATTTCCTATAGGGAGTTGGGATTGAGGGTTGGGGGAAGTAAGGAGGACTGGGGATGTTTCCCAGAACACAGTGATATGCGGTACTATAAGAGAAGTGAAGGCTTTCCTGTAGACTGTTTTTTTGTTTGTTTTTCTGATGGTTGATTTGTCAGTTGCAACATTAAATGAGAAGGGACTGAACTTCACAGGTAAATAGCAGCATCTCTGTGATGAGCTGGGCTGACTTAAGTCCTCCTTAGTATTTTTGCAAAAGACCCATTTTAAACTGGAGAGGAAAGGTCTGCTTCACTGCAGAATGTATCCTATCACATTGTTTTCGTCAGCAACCATGGGATCTAAGCGGTGTGGTGTTGCTATCCTGATTCACAGAGGTACGCATTCTCAAGTCCTTAAAGTGAAGAGGGACATGGCCAGTCGCTGCTTCTTTGTGATTCTGCATATTGGCCCTGTGGACCTCACATTGGCTAATTTATAGGCACCAAATGTGAACCAGACAGGTATTTTCAGGCCTTTGTCCCCCTTTTGTCACTTTCAAAGTGGGTAAACTAATTTTGGGAGGAAATTTATAATACACCACTTAATCCTGCTTTGGACACTACAGGAGGATGTTTAGGAGGGATGGCCTTCAGTTTCTGAGCCTTTGGATCTCTTATTAGAACATTGGAAGTCTATGATGCTTGGAAGGAGGCACAGCTGGGTGCAAAGGAATATACTTTTTTTTTCTCTCCACACCACGGATCATTCTTATATAGACTATGTTCTATTGGATGGCTCCCTGCACTTTAAACAGTTCCCAGCCAAGATAGGAAATATAATTTTCTCTATGTGACCTGTATGGTGGTGATTCCAAATTTTGATGATGAGCTGCAGGACCAGAGATGGACCCTGAATAACAGAATCTTGCAGGATGAGCACGCAGTAAAGAGGTGTAGGGCCCACCTCTGAGAATATTTCAAACATAATTTGAACTCCAGGACCCTCCTTGGGACTTTCATACTGATTTGGGTCATTGGGCATTGTTACATTTTTTTTTTTTTGTGGTTCACCAGGTTTTCTGTGAGTTGGATATCTCTGGTTTTGTATTGTATTGCTTGTACTTTTCCACATCTCTATATATAAAAGGCACCACCAACGTTCTATGAAGCCTCCAGCCGGAAGTGTGAAGGGGGAGAGATATCTGGTTTCCCCATGAGTGTCTGCCTCGCCCTCGCTCTCTCTGTAACACAAACAGTGAAGGAAAACACAGCAAAGCACGAAATCAAATCGCTCTCTCTGTAACAGTGAAGGACTCAGAGGGGGGAGGGGAGAGAGGGCAGAGGGCAGGGACACACACACTCCCACATGCACACAGAAGAAAACCTTGCTAGCCCCCGTTTCATTTGCATCAGAAACGGGGCTTTTTTACTAGTTTTCTAAATAAAATAGAAACATAAAATATTTAAATAATTATTCTTAAATTTGTTGTCTAGTGATTTTATCTTTCTAATTATTTTGTTCCTCCTTCTTTCTTGCCCTATATCCATCTTTCACATTCAACTTTCTTCAATTTTTCCTCCTCCTTCTCAAATCTATCTAGTTTCCATCTCTTCTCTTCCCTTCCCTTCCCCTCCCTCTGTAGGCATGATCACTTCCCTTCCCTGTCCCACTCCTCCATGGACACCATCTCCTGCCTTTTCTCTCCTCTTCCCCTCCTCTGCATGGACACCATCTCCTCCCATCTCTCTTCCCTTCCCTTCCCTTCCCTTCCCTTCCCTTCCCCTCTCCTCCCCTCCTCTGCATGGACACCATCTAAATGGTCACCATTTCGTTCCTTCTTTTTCTTCTCCCTTCCATGGGCACCATCTCCCTTCTTTGTTTTTCTAACCCCTTTTTCCAGCATCTGTCCATCAGAAAACCCCCTCCCCTATGGTTCGCATCTCTCTCTTTTCCCTGTTCCTCCTGGTAGCTCTGCTTACCTTTGCTGGCACTCCTGCACCCCTCTCTCCCGTGGTCTGCATCCTCTCACTCCCAGCTCTGTCTACCTGCCCATCGGCCCTCTGAACTTCTTTAACACTGCTGAGCTAAGGGCATGCTGCCCAGCTATAGAAATGATAAGTAGTAGTAGTAGAAATAGGAAGTTCTGTCAAAGGAAGCAGGAAGCTACAAGGACAGGCTTCAGGCGGGTGAGAGAAGCAGTATGCCTTCAGCATGGCAGCGTTAAAGGCAAGTTCGGAGGGCAAAGACAGGCAGGTAGATGGAGCTGAGAGTGAGAGGATGGGGGGGTGGTGTAGATCATTTCTTCCAACTGTTTGAAGGCCGCAGTGGCGGACTTCCAGGGCTACATGTTGGAGACCACTGCTCTAGGGTATGCTTATTCAGGTATTTTCTTATATGTCTTTTGGTGCAAGCCCCATACCATTTTTGTTACTTTCCTCTGATCCGCTTCAAGTCTTTTTACATCCTTAGCAAAATAGGGCCTCCAAAACTGAGCATAGTGCTCCAAGTGGGGCCTCACCAATTACTTGTACAGGGGTTTTATTTTTGTTTTGTTTCATTTGTATTTATTAACCTCATTACATTTATAATAGTAGTTATAGCTCTATGATCTGTGAGATTCATGTAACCAAAGTAAAGGACATCAGACAGAAATGAAGATACCAGTACTGATCAGCTGGATTCTTAAATAGAATTTAGGGGTTCTTTTACTAAGCTTTGGTAGCGTTTTTAGCTTGTGGTAGAAATCAGCTGGTGGTAAACGCTGAGACACCCATAGGAATATATTGGGCGTCTCGGCATTTACCGCTAGCTGATCTCTACTGCGAGCTAAAAATGCTACTGTGTCTTAGTAAAAAAAAAAAAAACCTTCTTATAATATTACAGTTACTCCAGTACAAAAGTAAATGCAGAGATTCAGTGCTAATTTTTTGACACTTTACATACACTTTGAATTGCAACTGGTAGGGAATAAAGATCTGTTATAAAAACAATGCAAAACTTACCAATGATAATTTTCTACCTACTCTTTTGTATAATTACAGCAAACTGTTCTGCAATTTTGCAAGTGGAGAGCCACAGAAAATCAATGCCTAATAAGGGAACACACAGAGGCTTGCACACATCAAAGTTAACATAATTATAATACAGTTGTACTTCCTTGTCTCACATAAACCAAACATATGTAGTGCAATGATACAGAGATTAGAGATATAATAATACTACATTCTACTGTTCTTGGCAAGTTGGAATAGGGAATTACATACAATTCAGTATCAGTAACTTGACTGTAATTTGCAGGAAAGGACCTGCTCCCAGCTGCTCCTACTTTTTTTTTTTCTTTACAACTTTATTTTTTATAATATTTTTTTCAGAGACCATCCACTTACAACAACTGAATATTCAGAGATAATCACTCAAACTGGTCATCAAACAATAGCACATAAGTACCTTCTACTTCCTAGCATAAATGTTGACATCTACTCAGCAAATGGATAAAGTCCTGCTATGAACATGGAAAAATGCAAAAGTACCAACAATTAAAGCAACAAAAAAAAGATGCAATTCCCATTTCCCGTCCCTCTCTTTGACAACCACAATAATTCCATGTGTTTGAACAGTATAGAATAGAGCAATCAAGTGGATGTTGCACTAAACTTTTCTAAAGGTAACTGATCTATACCTTATGTAGATTAAAAAACATTCCCACAGACTTCATGAAAACCTGCTCACTAATGAGCCCAGGAATGTGCCATAACATGAATTTCCTTTGTTATCCTTTGTTAAATGCCTGTAATCTTATATATATATATTTTTTTTTTTGTTATATTTGTACCCTGTGCTTTCCCACTCATGGCAGGCTCAATGTGGCTTATGTGGGGCAATGGAGGGTTAAGTGACTTGCCCAGTCACAAGGAGCTGCCTGTGCCTGAAGTGGGAATTGAACTCAGTTCCTCAGGACCAAAGTCCACCACCCCAACCACTAGGATATCCCACATTCCCCCACCTATTTGCAGGCTCAATGTGGCTTACATAGATTTGTTGACATTGTCATATCAGGATATCAGATACAGTTAGTAGTGTGTAGCGATCAAGAAGGGAAGAGGGAAGAAGGGGGGGAGTGAATTGGATAGCTGTGTAAAGTAAGCTTTCATATATTTTTTCTATTTTTGTGGGGGGGGGGGGGGGGGGGTAGGGAACTGAAATTAATTGAATTATAGTGGAAAACCTTCCATCTCCTTTTATGATTTTCTCTTGGTCTCTTTCAACAGAGATGTAATATTCTCAAATCTTTTTAGCTCAACACAAATGTCAAGCCAACTCTGCATCAGGGGTATCTACCCTATTGTAGATTTTGGTATCATCCGCAAAGAGGCAAACCTTACCAGACATCCCTTCCACAATATCACTTATGAAAATGTTTTTAAAAAACTGGCCCAGGAACCAAACCTTGCAGCACATCACTAGTAGCATCATTTTTCTCAGAATGAGTTCCATTTACTACTACCCTCTGTTGCCTTCCACTGAACCAGTTCCTAACCCAGTCTGTCACTTTAGGGCCCTTACCGAGGGTACTCAATTTATTTATAAGTCATTGTGTCAAAGGATTTGCCTAAATCTAAGTACACCACATAGCTTCCAGCAGAAGAAAGGGGGTGTTGATGCCCCTGTATAAGTCGTTGGTGAGGCCCCGCCTGGAGTATTGTGTTCAGTTTTGGAGGCCGTATCTTGTTAAGGATGTAAAAAGAATTGAAGCGGTGCAAAGAAAAGCTACGAGAATGGTATGGGATTTGCGTTACAAGACGTATGAGGAGAGACTTGCTGAACTAAACATGTATACTCTGGAGGAAAGGAGAAACAGGGGTGATATGATACAGACGTTCAAATATTTGAAAGGTATTAATCCGCAAACGAACCTTTTCCGGAGATGGGAAGATGGTAGAACGAGAGGACATGAAATGAGATTGAAGGGGGGCAGACAAAAGAAAAAGGTCAGGAAGTATTTTTTCACGGAGAGAGTGGTAGATGCTTGGAATGCCCTCCCGCGGGAGGTGGTGGAAATGAAAACGGTAACGGAATTCAAACATGCGTGGGATAAGCATAAAGGAATCCTGTGCCGAAGGAATGGATCCTCAGGAGCTTAGTCAAGATCGGGAGGCGCTGCTGGTGGTAGGGAGGCGGGGATAGTGCTGGGAAGACTTATACCGTCTGTGCCAGAGCCGGTGGTGGGAAGCGGGACTGGTGGTTGGGAGGCAGGGATAGTGCTGGGCAGACTTGTACGGTCTGTGCCAGAGCCGGTGGTTGGGAGGCGGGGCTGGTGGTTGGGAGGCGAGGATAGAGCTGGGAAGACTTATACGGTCTGTGCCAGAGCCAGTGGTTGGGAGGCGGGGATAGTGCTGGGCAGACTTATACAGTCTGTGCCCTGAAGAGCACAGGTACAAATCAGAGTAGGGAATACTTTTTGTGGGCAGACTGGATGGACCGTGCAGGTCTTTTTCTGCCGTCATCTACTATGTTACTAACTGCTAGAATAGTTCTCCCTGTAAAGAATCCAAGATCTCCCTATTTCTGAACGATCTCACAAAAGGGATACCTCAAACAACATTTGCATATTAAAAACACCTACTAGTAGTAATTTCCCTTTCACAGCTATATTTTGGATATCTTCAATTAAATCTCCATCCACTTCTTCTGCCTGTGAAGGAGGCTTGTATATCACACCAATATAAATAGACTTTCCATTCCTTTTTCCAGATGAACTCACAGTGCCTCTTCCTTAGTATTGCAATTCTGTTGCTTTAATATTATCTTTAAGAACACAAAATTTTATTTCCCTGGGACTCCCTGGTGCAACATTTATCCAGTCAATATTGGGGTTATTTAAATAAAAAATGGGGGAAAAGACCTCGGAAAATGGTGGCCACCAGCTACAAAACTGAAGTGGCTGAATCTTGCTGGTCACAGTTCTTCTCTTATCATCAGTCGTAAAATAAAAAAACCAAAACCAACCTACATGTGGTTGTGCAAATTTTTTGATCTATTTTATTTTCTTATTGCATTATGCGAGAAACAAAAAAAGCATTTCGTCCAATCAGCAAACTCTCCCCACCGCAATACTGTGGTCGTAGTTTATAAATTCAAGTTAACTGAACTGAGCTTGGCTACGTGCAACTGTGCCAGGAAGGCATCCAGACCCGACGGACCCGTTTCACCATGGGGCTTCTTCAGGGGATATTGGATAGCAAACTCCTAAGTTTTTTTTTATTTTTTACGTTGTTAACCTATACCAATCTACAAGCTTGCTTTTTGTTTTATTTTGAGTGTTTACACTGACTTTAAGCGAGCTTCCCCTTTCTATTTGTTACTTTGGTAATTGAAATCACCCATTATTATAGTGTTGCCCAATTTGCCAGCTTTCCTAATCTCTGAAAACATTTCTTCATCTGTCTGTTCATTCTGTCCCAGCAGACGGTAGTACAGCCCTACAAGAATACTCCTTCCCTTCACACAAGGAATTTCTATCCATAATGATTCCACACTGCTATCTGTTTCATGTGGGATGTTTATTTGACTCAATTCCCTCTTTAACATATAGCTCAACCCCCTTCCAATTTGATCCTCTCTATCATTGCGATACAATTTGTACCCTGTTAACACAGTGTCCCATTGATGGTCCTCTTTCCACCAAGTCTCTGAGATGCCTATTATATCTGCCTCATCATTTAGTGCTATATACTCTAACTCTCCCATCTTATTTTTTAGGCTTCTAGCATTTGTATAAAGGCACTTCAAACAGTGGCGTAGGAAGGGGGGTACGGTGGGGCGGTCTGCCCCGGGTGCACGCCGCTGGGGGGTGTCGGCGCCTCGCTGGTTCCTAGCTCTCTCTGCCCCGGAACAGGTTGTTCCGGGGCAGAGAGAGCAGGGAACCAGCGAGGCGCTGACACCCCCAGCGGCGTGCACTCGGCGGATTGGCTCTCCCACCCGCCCCTCACCGCCTTCCAGGTATGTTCTTCTCGGGAGGGAGGGGGTTGCGCTCTGGAGGGGGGAGGGTGCGCCGCACTGCACCGAGGGGGGGGGGTGCACAGCGGCGACCCGCCCTGGGTGTCAGCTGCCCTCATGACGCCACGGACTTCAATAGTGTATTTTTCTTTGACTTACAAGCTGCTGAGAAGTTGAAGGGGATAATGTGCATCCTTTATCCTGCGGTCTCATTAAGCACACCTGGTTTACTTTCAGCATTGTTGAAACCTCTCTACCGAGATTCCCTAAATGTCCTGTTTGAATAGTGTCCTTCAAGGATACTCCACACCGAACCATGCGCTCCTGGGCGACTGTTGGCTTCCCCCACCCCCACCCTTCTAATTTCAAACCTACTCTATCTTCTTTTTAAAGGAAGACAAAACAAGAGTGGAAGTTACCATAAACCAGTCCCAAATTGACCAATAGAAATTGTGAATACAATATTTATTCTTTAAATACAGCGAACAAACATAAATGCTTCAGATGCAGCATGTAGGTTGTATACAAAGGCTGTGTTTCAGCTCACAGGCGCCTTCATCAGGGGTCCTCATTTAAAAAAGTACATAACATAGAAACATGACGGCAGATAAAGGCCATCTGACCCATCCAGTCTGCCCATCCTCTGAAACCCCTAATTCTTCCTGTTCCTAAGCGATCCTACATGCTTATCCCATGCCTTTTTTACATTCTGGAACAGTCCTCGACTCCACCACCTCCACTGGGAGGCCATTCCATGCCTCCACCACCCTTTATGTGAAATAATACTTCCTAGGTTACTCCTAAGCCTATTCCCTCTTATCTTTGTCATATGCCCCCTCCTTCCAGAGCTCTCCTTCATTTGAAAAAGGCTCTCTTCCTGTACATAAATGCCCTAGAGATATTTAAACGTCTCTATCCTGTCTCCTCTCTCCCTCCTCTCTTCCAGCGTATACATGTTGAGGTTCATAAGCCTGTCCCTATAATTTTTGCATTAAAGACTGCTTACTAATTTCGTAGCTGCCCTCTGGACCGCCTCCATCCTGTTTATATCTCTCCGTATGTGCGGTCTCCAGAACTGCACGCAGTACTCCAAATGAGGCCTCACCAGAGACTTATACAACGGCACTATCACCTCCTTTTTCCTGCTGGTCATGCCTCACTTTATGCACCCAAGCATCCTTCTGGCTTTGGCCATCGCTTTTTCTACCTGTTTGAAAGTTTTAAGGTCGGCAGACACAATCACCCCCAAGTCCCGCTCTTCCTTCGCACACTGAAGCACTACACCCCCTATACTGTACCATTCCCTCGGATTTTTGCAACCCAAGTGAATGACACTGCATTTATTGGGATTAAACCTTAGTTGCCAAATATCGGTCCATTCCTCTAGCTTCGCTAGGTCCTTCCTCATGTCATTCACACCCTCCAGGGTGTCCACCCTGTTGCAGAGTTTAGTATCATCCACAAAAAGACAAACCTTACCAGACAGCCCTTCCGCAATATCGCTCACAAAGACGTTAAAAAGAGCAGGCCCTAGGACTGATCCCTGCGGTACTCCACTGACGACCTCCTTTTCTTCAGAGCAAGCTCCATTTACCACCACCCTCTGTCTCCTAACATTCAACCAATTTTTTACCCCAATCAGTTACTCTAGGTCCTGCACCGAGGGAACTCAATTTATTTATCAGTCGCCTGTGCAGAACCGTGTCAAAGGCTTTGCTGAAATCCAAGTATACCACACAATGGTGTAGGAAGGGGGGGCGGGAGGGGTGGTCCGCCCCGGGTGCACGTGCTCGGGGGGTGCCAGCCCCGCTGGTTCCCTGCTCTCTCTGCCCCGGAACAGGTTACTTCCTGTTCTGGGACAGAAAGAGCAGGGAACTAGTGGGGCCGACACAGCTCCGAGGGACGTGCACTCGGGGCAGATCGGCCCTCCCGCAGGTAAGAATGCGGTCCGGGGGGGTTGCACCCCTGGGGGGGGTGCGCCGCAGAGGGGGGGGTCGCGCTACGGCACTGATACCACATCAAGCGCCCCTCCCACATCCAACTGTTTGGTCACCCAGTCGAAGAAGACAGATTCGTCTGACACGACCTACCACTAGTGAAACCATGCTGCCTCGGGTCCCGCATTCCATGTAGTTCAATAAATGTCACAATCCTCCTCTGTAGAGGCATTTTTATTAGCTTACTCACCACCGAGGTCAGATTGGCAGGTCTGTAATTCCCTACCACTCTTTTTTTGTTTGTTTTGTTACATTTGTACCCCGCGCTTTTCCATTCCTGGCAGGCTCAATGCGGCTTACATGGGGCAATGGAGGGTTAAGTGACTTGCCCAGAGTCACAAGGAGCTGCCTGTGCCTGAAGTGGGAATTGAACTCAGTTCCTCAGTTCCCCAGGACCAAAGTCCACCACCCTAACCACTAGGCCACTCCTCCACTCTTGTGCAAAGGAACCACATCCGCCCTTCTCCAGTCCACCAGGACCACTCCAGTTTCTAAGGAAGCATTGAAGAGGTCCGTCAGCGGAGCTGACAGAAATTCTCCAAGTTCCTTAAGCACCCTCAGGTGTATCCCATCAGGCCCCATCGCTCTGTCTACTTTTAGTTTGGCAAGCTCATCAGTATTGCCATACTGGGACAGACTGAACATAAGCATTTGCCATACTGGGACAGACCGAAGGTCCATTAAGCCCAGTATCCAAAAGTGGCCAATCCAGGTTACAAGTACCTGACAAGCTCATTGTCTTTCCACCCAAACCCACTTCTCCTCTCCCTCCACTCTCTATTTCAGTCGACAACACCCTCATCCTCCCCGTCTCATCTGCCCGCAACCTCGGAGTCATCTTCAACTCCTCCCCCTCCTTCTCTGCCCATATCCAGCAGACAGCCAAGACCTGTTGCTTCTTTCTCTATAACATCAGCAAAATTCGCCCCTTCCTCTCCGAGCACACTACCCGAACTCTCATACACTCTCTCATCACTTCTTGCCTTGACTACTGCAACCTACTCCTCACTGGCCTCCCACTTAACCATCTATCCCCCCTTCAATCCGTTCAGAACTCTGCTGCCTGTCTTATCTTCCACCTAGACCGATATGCTCATATCATCCCTCTCCTCAAGTCACTTCACTGGCTTCCGATCAGGTACCGCAAACAGTTCAAGCTTCTCCTACTAACCTACAAATGCACTCAATCTGCAGCCCCTCATTACCTCTCTACCCTCATCTCCCCTTACGCTCCTACCCGTAACCTCCGCTCAGAGGACAAATCCCTCCTCTCAGTACCCTTCTCCACCACGCCCAACTCCAGGCTCCGCCCTTTCTGCCTTGCCTCACCCTATACTTGGAATAAACTCCCTCAGCTCATACGCCAAGCCCCCTCCCTGCCCATCTTCAAATCCTTGCTCAAAGCCCACCTCTTCAATGTCGCTTTCAGCACCTAACCATTGTACCACTATCCAGGAAATCTAGACTGCCCCCAATTTGATTGACTGCACGTTTTGTCCTTTAGATTGTAAGCTCCTTTGAGCAGGGACTGTCCTTCTTTGTTAGATTGTACAGCGCTGTGTAACCCTGGTAGCGCTTTAGAAATGTTAAATAGTAGTAGTAAGATCCCAAAACAGTACAATACATTTTATGCTGCTTATCCTAGAAATAAGCAGTGGATTTTCCCCAAGACCATTTCAATAACTGCTTATGGACTTTTCTTTTAGGAAACTAGCCAAACTTTTTTTAAACCCCACTAAGCTAACTGCTTTTACTACATTCTCTGGCAAAGAAATCCAGAGTTTAGTTACATGTTGAGTGAAGAAATATTTTCTCCGATTTGATTTAAATGTACTACTTTGTAGCTTCATTGCGTGTCCCCTAGTCCTAATATTTTTGGAAAAAGTAAACAAGTGATTCACGTCTACCCATTCCACGCCACTCATTATTTTATAGACCTCTATCATATCTCCCCTCACCCGTTTTTTCTCCAAGCTGAAGAGCCCTAGAAACTTGAGCCTTTCCTCATAGGGAAGTCATCCCATCTCCTTTATCATTTTTGTCGCCCTTCTCTGTACCTTTTCTAATTCCACTATATATTTTTTGAGTTGTGGTGATGTACCCCACATTTTCCCACCTATTTGCAGGCTCAATGTGTCTTACATAGTACCGTCAAAGGCGTTTGCCCAGTCGGTGGTAAGAGTGGTAAAAGATCTCTAAAGAAATATATTGAAATTTAGTGAGGTGATGGGTCCAGACTCATAGGAAGAATTAAATGCCACCTTTACTTTTCTCCTTGAATACCTCTCCTACATATGCAAAACAGCACTGCAGGGTGGACAAACCATGCCCCCAGAAGACATGTGCTTCATGTGACACTGTCAAAAACCTTGGCACTGAGTTTTCACCTGGAGCTTTTGAGCACCTCAGTGACAGACCTACACCTGTGCTGCTTCTCAAAATATGACACCGAGGACACCTGTATGGTACACCAGGGAGAGACGGGGTTCAGAGACAGGAGTGCAGATGCCAGGATGCCGCGGAGGAGAGGGAGATGTAGGGGTAGGTACAAAAAATATCTCCAGGAAGATATTTGTCATCGGGGGGGGGGGGGGGGGGGGGAGACACATGTGCTTGGAAGGGCCCATCCAATTTACCTCTGGGCCTGTCCAGAATACCGAGTCTGGCTATGCCTCTGTTCCAAAGTGCAGAAAATGGTGCCAGCAGAGAGAGGGAGAGATTTGGACCATGGGGGTGGGGGGGGGGGAGGAGGAAGGGAAGAAACGGTGCCCCTGGAGAGGAGGGCAAGGGGAGGGCAGAGAAGAGAGACTAGATAGATTTGAGAAGGAGAACAAAAATGGATATAGGACAGGAAGTGGAGAAAAAAAAAAGAAATAGTGAATAGACAGGAGGCCCTAGAAACAGAGTTTAGAGCACAGAACTGTGCTGGTAAGCACTTGGAAGGAGAACCAGAGACAGGGAACGAGATGATTAGAAAGATAAAATCATCAGACAACAAAAGTAAGCTAAATGATTTTATTTTTATTTTAGTAACTGAAATATGTTAGTTTTGAGAATTTACATTTGCTATCTATATATTGCACTGTACAGGAGGAAATGTGAGGGGGAGTGCTATATGCGATTAATCGTGAGATTAATTGTTGTTTGCGTGATTCATTGCTCCAATATTTCCCTTGCTGTACAGCCCTACTTCACATCAATAAACCAGATTATCTGGAAGTTTTACACTCAATTAATGGTTATCAATAGAAATCAAACAAAATAAAACATGGAAAAGAAAATAAGATGATACCTTTTTTATTGGACATAACTTAATACATTTCTTGATTAGCTTTCGAAGGTTGCCCTTCTTTGTCAGATCGGAAATAAGCAAATGTGGTAGCAGGTAGTATATATAAGAGAAACATCAAAGCATTACTTTGACAGTCTGACAGAGTGGGAGGGTGGGGGTATGCATGGGGACATCAAAGCATTTCATTGATATTCTAACAGAATGGGTGTTGGTAGGTGAGAGGAGGGTAATAAACAGAGAAATAAACAGAGAAATATAGCTTATGGTTTATAGTGGGTTAGAAAACCCAGATCTTTATTAAGTCCTGTTTGTTGTGTGTCAAAATATTAAATAATTCTTATTTCAAAGGTCTTACGTTCCTGTATTGTTTTAAAATTACCTTTCAGTATTCTTACTGTGAAATTACTGGTGCAGTGTTCTGGTCTTGTGAAGTGTTGGCCCACAGGGGTGGGGGCTTGACTGACACCAGCTATTTTCATGTGATGTCTGTGCAGATTGAATCTTGTCTTAATCATCTGGCCTGCTTCTCCAATATAGCATCCTTCGTTACATATTTTACACTGGAAGATGAGCATGTAAAATAGTCCTTTATGTTGAATATTTTTCCCTTATGAATGACTGTGGGGTCTTGTGAAATGTTTTGGCATAGTTTGCAGCTGGCTGTGTTACACGGAAATGTGCCCTTTTCTTTTTCCGTCTGTTTTGGAAGTTTACTTCTGATCAGCTTGTGTTTTAAATTTGGTGGCTGTCGGAAGGCCAGTACTGGTGGGGATGGGAATATCTCTTTCAGTAATTCATCTTCCTGGAGTAGTGGCTGTAGTTCTCTTATGATTTGATGTTTCTCTTATATATACTACCTGCTACCACATTTGCTTATTTCCGATCTGACAAAGAAGGGCAACCTTCGAAAGCTAATCAAGAAATGTATTAAGTTATGTCCAATAAAAAAGGTATCATCTTATTTTCTTTTCCATGTTTTATTTTGTTTGATTTCTATTGATAACCTTAAGAGTGGACTAACACGGCTACCACACCTCTCTCAATTAATGATTTTGGGTTTGCTCTCCCTAGTTTATCTTGAGCAAAATGGGAGTCTACATCAAAGTCAGCCTTTTTCTTTTTAGACCCAGTCTTATGGAACAATTTGCCCCTCTCAATATATGCAATTAAGTCTTCAATAATGAATGAAATTAATTGTAAGATGGATCTATTTAAAATGGCCTTCAAGACAGGCTTTTTCTATGTTGTCCATTCGGTGGTGTGAGAAGGCAAACGTAGGGAGAGTTACAATACAATAAGTTGTTATTGTTAGTTTTAAAGATGTATAGGTGTCTTGTACATTTGTACCTTTTCTTTTTTTCTAATGGAGTTCTTTTACTGAATTTATTTTTAATTAGATTGTAATACTGTTAACTGCCTAGACTTGCGAGGTAAAGTATAGCAAGTTTAAATAAATGATAATGCCTTTTTACATTTTGTTTGGCTTGATTTACTGTCATTCTGCATACCATCATAGCACACATGCAGAATACAGATAGACCCTCACCAAGTATAGAATAACCACAAACTAACAATAGAAATAAGTAGACAAAAGTTAAACTGAACCCACAGGAAACCAGACTCTGCATATAGTACAACACCAGAGAAAGAGAAACAGCGATGCATGTCTCCCTGTACTGGTCAAATTATAAAGACAACAGATGTTGCTTTCAAAAACTGACACATTCAAATCACTACCTTACAAATTAACAAACAATAAGGTGATACCTTTTTATGGGACTAATGTAACCAGAGGTTAAACTTTAATTATTAATTTTGTATAAACTTCTGGGGGACCCAGGGCCCTGAAATTAAATTATTTAAGTGCCAGGGAGATCCAGCTGTGCCCATATAATTGGTGGCATTTAAGAGCTGTGTCAGCAGCGCAAATCATGCATATGGCCAGGAAAAATATATGGGTTGGGCTCTGAAGAGGTAGCAGATATGGGCTGTGACCTTTTTGGCGCTGTGTCTGTGTTCATAAAGCTGATAAATATCTGCCACCTAAATATAAAGTGAATTTGAGTTTAAATGTTGGAAATTTTCTGTGATTCTCATAAGAAACTCCTAACATCATTATGTCAGGGATTAAAAGTGAAAAACAACATTTACGTATAAAAACAGTGGTTTTATATATGTTTTAGTTATGCAACAGTATCAGTGTTATGAGAGCAAGAATCCAATTGGCCGGGCAAGGTCACATGGGGATCTTTTTTTTTTTTTTTTTTTTACTAAGCTGTGATAAGCACTAACACATGCTTACCGCAGGTTATATTTCAACAATTTTATTGATGGAACATTTCACAGTACATAGTCAGTATTCATAATATACAGGACAATAAATGCGATATCTAACATACATTTATACAGTTACTACGTGCCATCAAGCGTTTTTATAATTTCCCCCCCCCCAAAGCCCCTTTCCCCAAACCCTCTCCAACCTAACTCACCCCCCCACCCCCCGAATCCTAACCCCCTCCTTTTCCCACCATAAGAATGCCATCTCCTCAACAAAGGGAGTCACCCATCACCTGCAATTGGTAAGCGCCTCTCTCGTACATGCAGAAGGGGGTCACCCAATTGATTAAGAATGGCACTATGGGCCCGCGGTGCAAGGGCATGTATGTAGCATTGCCAGGTTAAGTAAAACTCTCTCTGTCGCTTAAGTTTCAGACGAACATCTCTTAATTCCAATAGTAAGAACGCATGTAGCTTGTTACGCCATTGCCAGTATGTAGGATCTTTTTTTAATGGGAAAAGTTCTAGGGATCAGGAGAAGGTTGGGTTGAAAAAAAAAGGCAGATTGGATGCAGTGGCGTAGCTACATGGGGCCATGGGTACCTGGGTTCCCCCCCCCCCCCCCCCCCCAATTTGCTCTGGGCCCTTGGTTTGGCTGGCGGGGGTCCCCTACCCCCACCAGCTAAAGACTTCATTCCACGCTGGTCTTCAGCGCCACCGCATTGCCTGCCTTTCTCTTTCTTCCCCTCATGTGCAGCAGACTCCTTTTATGTTTCACTATTTTGGGCAGTGGTGCTTCAACTGGTGGGGGTTGGGGATCCCCGACAGCCAAGATGTGCGGCAGTGGGTGGAGAGCAGTGAGGAGGCGGGGGTGGCAGCAGCAGAGGGGGGTCGCGGACAAAAATGTGCCCCCCACCTTGGGCTCTGGCACCCTCCCACCTTGAGGTCTGGCTATGCCCCTGGTTGGTTGGTTGGTTGGTTGGTTGGTTGGTTGGATGTGTGTGTGTGCTGCTATAAGAATTGAAAATATTTAAAAATTGTCATATTTTGAGAAGCAGCACAGGTGTAGGTCTGTCACTGAGGTGCTCAAAAGCTCCAGGTGAAAACTCAGTGCCAAGGTTTTTACAGTGTCACATGAAGCACAAGTCTTCTGGGGGCATGGTTTGTCCACCCTGCAGTGCTGTTTTGCATATATAGGAGAGGTATTCAAGGAGAAAATTGAAGAAAAAGCAGAGGTGGCATTTAATTCTTCCTATGAGTCTGGACCCATACACCTCACTACATTTCAATATATTTCTTTAGAGATCTTTTACCACTCTTACCACCGACTGGGCAAATGCCTTTGACGGTACTATGTAAGCCACATTGAGCCTGCAAATAGGTGGGGAAATGTGGGGTACAAATGCAACAAATAAATAAATATTTTATTAAGATTAGAGAGAAACTGTAAAATGAAGGGAGGAGTGATACTAGTTTTGTGTAAGAAATATTTTTCTGAGCTTAAGTTAATATAGAAACTGCAATTTGAGCCAGGACTTGCAAATGTTTTGAGAGAAAGGAAAACTTGATCTGGTTTAAGGTTGAATGCCTCAAGGAAAAGTGATTTTCAGGGAGTTCCACTGAGTGAAGCTGTGTAAATCTTGGAACTTTTCCTGAAGTCTGATTCTTATATTAGAAAATGATTTAAGTGTTGTTGCACTGTGAAGGCATTGAAGGGCTTTTTATAAAAATATTGCTGAGCTGTTTTGTAAAAAGCTGTGTGTGAATTCTAGCAATTAATCCTGAAAAAGATTGAGCAGGATTGTAAGCAAATCTGCCAACTCCTCTGTTTTATCTTGTCTCTCAGACTGGATTTAAGCTTTTGGATTTTGACTTCTCAGTCTGATTAAAAATACTCTAGAAAAAAAGGAGACCTTAATTTTAACGTTTGAGTTAAATACAGCATTCTGAGAGGCTATTTTACTAAAAGGTTGGTGCACAGCAACATACTTGCTGCATGCCCACCCCCAGCGCACGCTATTTCCGGTGCCTGTAGCGCTGGTGCTTACCTGACGGTAATCGGGCAGCGCATGTTACTGCTGGGTTAGCGTGGGAGCCCTTAACACCACTTCAATGGGTGGTGGTAAGTGCATTCCCCCAAAGTGGTTGCATGGCAAGTGGGTCACTGATCGCACAGCCGTTTCTTCTCCTCAGAAAAAGATAGCCTTTTACCTGCTGCAGTAAAAGGGGGTCTGAGCAATCATCAAAAGCCCCCTTTTACCGCAGCTTAGTAAAAGGACCCCTGAGTGCTCTAATCTCTGAAGAAAGAGGGGAGATATAAGCAACTAAGAAAAACAGAACACAGTTTTAAAAGAGTTCTGTGAATTTAAAGGAATTGTCTTTTGGCTTATTCTGAGATTTTCTGACCTAAGCTTGGTTACTTTGGAAAAAGAAAAAAAGTAAAATCTACATTTTCCTGCTACAGTAAAAAGGGCACCTCTTAAAGGAGGTCAGCTCAGAGTTTTGATTGCTATGTGTGAGTGAGTCTGTAAAAGGAACACTTTCTTTGTGGAAGAAGCCAGCCCAACTGGAAGAAACTAGAATAGTGAGGGAACTAAAAGTAAAGAACAGAAAAGGAATTCTAGGGAGGGAATTAAGAATTATTGGTTTATTTCAAGTAATCAGGTTGTCTCACAGTGTAGGTTTCCTGAGACTTCTATAGGAGCACAAAGGCAGTGTAGGCATTTACAGACAGGCAGATTTTTTGTTTTTTACATTTGTACCCGGCGCTTTCCCACTCATGGCAGGCTCAATGCGGCTTACAGATGGTTTCTGTTGTTTATTTCTTTAAAGTTAGTTACAGGTTCTTAGCTGGATTCTTCAGCATCTGGAAGAGAAGAAGGGCCCCAATGTCAACCAAGAAAGGAGAAGAAATTAAGTTTAAAAAGAGTGCCTATGGTACTACTACATATTATATATAGGTACTTTCTCTGTCCCTAGAGGGCTCGCAATCTAAGAGGCCCTTTTACTAAGGTGTATAGGCACAATTTGGAACTACTGCCTGGCTACTGTGTGCTCTGGGTGGTAATTCCATTTGTTACGCACGTCCGATATGCACAGCTGAAAATATTTTTTATTTTCTACTGCGTGGCACTAACCGGGTGGTAATCGGTAGCAGTGGCGTAGCCAGTATGGGGCCACAGGGGCCTGGGCCCCCGTAGATTTGCCCCTGGACCCCCATGCCGATGACCCTCTCACCCCCCTCCCACTGCCAACCCGCTGTCAACCCACCGCCACCTACCTTTGCTGGCGGGGGACCCCAACCCCCGCCAGCCGAGCCGAGGTCCTCTTCTTCCCAATCCTGTGCAAGGCTTCATTCTATGTGCAGGACGTCAGACTGGAATGAAGCCTTGCGCAGGATTGGGAAGAAGAGGACCTCGGCTCGGCTGGCGGGGGTTGGGGTCCCCGCCAGCAAAGGTAGGTGGCGGTGGGAGGGGGGCATCAAAGTTGGTGGCGGGGGGGGGGTTCGGCAATGGCAAGGGGGGGTCAAAGTTGGTGGCGGGGGGGTCAGCAGCGCCGGTGGGGGCTAAAATGTGCCCCCTCACCTTGGGCTCTGGACCCCCCCTTCCGCCGAAGTCTGGCTATGCGCCTAGTGTACATGCACTGACAATTATCACATGAGACCTTACTGCTAAGTCAATGGGTGGCAGTAAGGTCTCAGGCCCAAAATGGATGCGCACCAATTTTTATGTTGCTGCATGTCCATTTTCGGACCCCCAAAAAAGGCCTTTTTTGCAGGCGCGCTAAAAAATGGACCTGCACGTGTCCGATACACATGCCTACAACAGCACAGGCTATTTTTTGGCGCACCTTAGTAAAAGGGCCCCTAAGTTTTTGTACCTGGGGCAATAGAGAGTTAAGTGACTTGCCCAAGGTCACCACAATTTCAACTCCTGTAGTCACAGGAAGGGAGGAGGTGATCTGGTTTAAATTGCTCTGTTATAATAAGTTACATTTCTGCATGTTGTGGAGAGCAAGAGAAACATGAACCCTCTGCAAAAAAAATGCCCCAGTTCATTTTTGTGGAAGAAACAGTTCCACAGCTGCAGTATACTTCAACTGATTCATTGTAACATAAATTCTATTATTAAGGGGGTGGGGGACTCAGGTGCTTCTGTAGCTAATACCAGTTTCACATACCTTATTAAAATGTACACATAATTTGCCTTCAATTTAGCAACCCATCTATTGATCCCAATGAACTTCGTTATAGCCATCATGTCTATGTATGGGGTTAATTTTCAAAACAAAAAAACGTCCTGCTTTTCTTGCGAAAAGTCCAAATCACTATTTTTGAAACATATTTTTTTAGACGTTTTTCTATGCATTTTGTCTGAATGTGTCCAAAGCAAAAGTGGGCATGCCAGGGGCATGTTGGAGGTGGGATCTGGGCATGCATAGTAACATAGTAGATGACGGCAGAAAAAGACCTGTATGGGCCATCTAGTCTGCCCAACAATTTAAACTCATATGTGCTACTTTATGTGTATACCTGACCTTGATTTGTTTGCCATTTTCAGGGCACAGACCGTAGAAGTCTGCCCAGAACAAGGCCCACCTCCCAACCACCAGCTCTGCCACCCAATCTCGGCTAAGCTTCTGAGGATCCATTCCTTCCGAACAGGATTCCTTTTTGTTTATCCCACGCATTTTTTAATTCCGTTACCGTTTTCGTCTCCACCACCTCCCGCGGGAGGGCATTCCAAGCATCCACTACTCTCTCCGTGAAAAAAATACTTCCTGACATTTTTCTTGAGTCTGCCCCCCTTCAATCTCATTTCATGTCCTCTCGTTCTACCGCCTTCGCACCTCCGGAAAAGGTTCGTTTGCGGATTTATACCTTTCAAATATTTGAACGTCTGTATCATATCACCCCTGTTTCTCCTTTCCTCCAGGGTATCCTAACACTTGGCCATTTTTCTGCCATAATGGAACAAAGCACAAATGTTCAAGGCTAAAACCTAGATGTTTTGGGCTAGACCTGTTATAATAACAACAAAGTCACAAAAAGTACTACTACTACTACTTAGCATTTCTATAGCGCTACAAGGGTTACGCAGCGCTGTACAAGTTAAAACATGGGGAAGGACAGTCCCTGCTCAAGAGAGCTTACAATCTAAAGGTAACAAGCTATGTAGTCAGTGTAGGTATCATGAATGGGGAAGGTGGTTAGGCACCAAAAGCAAGGGAGAAGAGATGGGCTTTGAGTAAGGACTTGAAGATGGGCAGGGAGGGCGCATGGCGTATGGGCTCGGGGAGTCTGTTCCAGGCATAAGGTGATGCGAGGCAGAAGGGGCGGAGTCTGGAGTTAGCGGTGGTGGAGAAGGGTACAGAAAAAAAGCAGTGCCAAATGACCACTGGAGGGATTAAGGTATAACCCCCATTACTCCCCCACTGGAGTCCACTGCAGTGCCCCCTAGGGTGCCCCCCTGTGCTTTGCTGGGATGTTTGCATGGCCAGCCTGTTAAGAATGCTGGCTCCTCCTACATTCCAATGGCTTGATTTTGTATGCTTTTCACTTGGACTTTTTTTTTTTTTAATGGTCAAAACAAAACATAGATACACTCCGCCCAATATTTAAAACCATTTTACTGGCCAGAAATGGCTCTAGGCCGGTTAAAAGGCACTTAACTAGCTATCTGGCAATATATTGCCAGTTAGTGCTTAGTGGATAACTGCTTATATCATGCGATATAACCGGCTATCCACTAATATTCAGCACATTGCCACCTACGTTTGGTGGCCAAACTAGGCTGCCAAAATAGAAGGTTTCAACTTAACCAGCCAGTGCTGAATATTGCCTTTTCCAGTGAAGTTGAAACCAGTCAAAAATAAACTGGATATTCAGTGCTGATCACTGAAACGGCATTGAATATCCAGGATCAGCGCACAGCTACCTCCTGCAGACTGAATATTGGCCCCACCGAGCACAGCATCAGAGCAGACATATTCCATGTATTAAAAAGGAGGAAGGAAGGGTAAGCAACAACCTGCATGGTTAAAAAGTGAGGTGAAGGAAACTATTAGAACTGAAAGAAAATTATTCAGAAAATGAAAGAAGGATCCTACTGAAAATAATAGGAAAGGGCATAAGGAATGGCAAGTCAAATGCAAAGTGCTGATAAGGAAGGCAAAGAGACTTTGAAAAGATGATTGCATTGGAGGCAAAACCACAAAAATAACTTTTTTAAGTATATTAGAAGCAAGAAGATGGCAAAAGAATCAGTTGGACCACTAGATGACCAAGGAGTAAACGGGGCACTCAGAGAACACAAAGCCATAGCAGAGAGATTAAATTAAGTATTTGGTCTTCACCGAGGAAGATTTGGTAGAGATACTGGTGCCAGAAATGGTATTAAATGCTGACAAGTCAGAGAAACTGAATTAAATCTCTATAAACCTGGAAGATGTAATTTATTTATTTATTTGCTGCATTTGTATCCCACATTTTCCCACCTCTTTGCAGACTCAATGTGGGTTACATTATACCGCAATGGCAATCGTCATTAACGGTGTGAGAAGAGCAAAGTATTAATACAATTAATACAATTAAGGTACATTAGATATCAAGAAAATTAGAAACAAAGAAATAATTAATACATCTCAGATATGCAAAATATAAGGTAGAGCATGGTGTTAAATAATAACAATATGATTAAAGTCGTCAAATTAGGTGCAATTTGACAAATTGAAGAGTAGCAAATCGTTTGGACCAGATGGTATTCATCCCAGAGTACTGATAAAATTGAAAAATTAACTTGCAGACCTACTGTTAGAAATATGTAATTTATCTTTAAAATCAAGCATGGAAGTATATGCGAAAGAGACGATGGTGTGATCTACTAAGTTATGTAAGGCATTTGTTGGTGCAATATTGATAAAGTACTAATATGTTATATGTTTCATTAATAAGAATAATGGTGGAGGGAGTTGGCATACTTAAGGGTCATTTTAGATTCGACTTGATCCCATTAGGGGGGGGAGCTTCCACTGGGGCCGGGGGGGAGAACTGAAGGGGAAGGGGGGGAGGGGGAACCTAGTAGCGGTAATATGTCACCTGGAAGGAGAGAAGTAATGGTTAGGGTTGGAAGGGAGGGGGGTCTAGGTAACGGGAGGGGTACAGGGAGGGGAAGACGGAGATTTGGAAAGAATCAATGTCTAAGGGAGGGAGGGTGCTCTGGAGCTATAAGGATAGGGTCTCACACACAGGCCAAGCAAAAGGAAGAAACACACTGGAATTGCATGCCCATGATGGCGAGAGCGATAGGGAAAGGACTATGTAGACAGCTACTGGGGAAGGGCTGGGACCCAGGGGCTGAGTTCTCCGAGTTTATATACTGGAAGATAGCAAACCCGCACGACTACACACTGTAAATTAGTCACTTGGAATGTGGGGGGCATCACGTCTCCCATTAAAAGGAAAAAGATACTGGCACATTTAAAACACCTCAATGTAGACATAGCGTGTTTGCAGGAAACTAAACTGACGGCAGCAGAACATGAAAAACTCAAACAGGGATGGGTAGGACAGGTGATATATGCATCCCCAGACGGGCGGAGGGGAGGAGTGGCAATATGTATTCACCGCCGGCTGGCCTGTAAGGTAGAAACGATCCTCCAGGATCCCAAAGGGCGATTCCTTTTGGTTAAGTTATGGCTACAAGGGAGGGAATTATACTTGCTGAATATCTATGCTCCTACCCCTCCTGACAGCTCCTTCTTCCCAGGGTTGTTGAGACGGTTGCTACCATATGAAGACAAACATTTGATCATAACAGGGGACATGAATATATCACTAGACCCTAAGATGGATTATTCAGGGGAGGGCGGCAGAGGAATGGAGGGTTGGAGGGGGTCACAGATGCTAAGTGAGTTCGCCAACTCCCTCTCTGTCGTGGATGCATGGCGGAATCTACAACCTGATCAAAGAGATTATACACATCGGTCCAGGGCTCACGGGACATGGGGAAGGTTAGACTACTTATTCATTTCAGCAGCCTTGTTCCATTGTGTCCGGGACACGAAAATTGAGGAAGTTTTGATATCTGACCATAGCCCCGTCTGGTTGGAGCTGGAGGCCCCAGGTGGCTTTCAGCCAGCCAGCCAGGCGGTGGAGGTTCCCTGGCCACCTGGTAAAGGATAAATCTTTTCAAAAATTTTTAGTAAAAAAGTGGGAAGAATATGAATTGTTTAATAAAGAACACAAATCGAACCCACAACTATTTTGGTGCGCTGGAAAGGCGGTGTTGCGGGGGGATCTGATAGCATATGTAACAAATAAACGGAAAAAGAATGCAGCTAGCCTTTTGCAGCTGAACAGGCGGCTGCGGAATGCTAGACGTCAATATACCGAGCGGCAGTCCGTGGCTAGCAGAGAGGCCTATCTGTCTATACTGGCTGCTGTAAACTCCCTATTACACGAAAGAATGCTAAAGAATAGAACCTTTCAAAAATATAAGTTTCATCGCTTTGGAAACAGAGCAGGGGGTATGCTGGCCCGACTAGTTCGGAAACGGGAAGGAAATAGAGCTATAACGGCCCTGAAGGAAAAGACGGGAGGCCTTACTAATGACCCAGGCAGGATCCTTCAGATATTACAGGATCATTTTAGTCGCCTCTACAGGGCCAATCGGCCTGCCACAGAGGCCCATATGAGTGACTTTCTCGGTAGGGCAAAAATGCCAAAATTGGGAGAGTCAGAGATAGCATGCCTAGAGGCCCCTATTCAACTTAAGGAGCTGCTGACGCAATAAAAGGGCTAAAGTCCTTCTCAGCTCCCGGGGTGGATGGGTACTCAGGAGAATTTTACAAACTGCTTCAGCCACAGTTGCTACGCCCACTATTTGAATATCACCAGGCAGTAATACGGGAAGGGAGATTCCCACTACATGAAAACACTGCTTGCATATCACTATTGTTAAAGCCGGGAAAATGTGGGGAGGAGTCCGAATCCTATAGGCCTATCTCGCTGATTAATGTCGATATCAAGCTGCTAGCGAAGATCCTGGCCATTCGGCTCAACACATGTCTACCGAGTGTGATTGAGCCTACGCAAGTGGGATTTATCCCCAAAAGGCACTCGGTATCACATATTCGGAGAGTCTTACTGACAATGGCAAAGTGCCGACATGAGGAAATCCCCGGGATGTTGGTGAGCCTAGATGCTACAAAGGCTTTTGACAGGGTCGAGTGGACCTTCTTGTTTTATATGCTAGACTGGATAGGAATCCCTGCAGAAGTGAGGCAAGCAATTGGGGCTCTATATTCTGGTATGGAAGCTTATGTTACAGCAAATGGGGGGATCTCGGAAAGGTTTCAGATAGGTAGGGGAACGCGTCAAGGCTGCCCCTTATCCCCACTTTTGTTCGATCTTACACTAGAACCATTATTGCGTCTTCTAAACTCAGATCCGGGAATTGGGGGGGTACGATTGGGGGAACAGGAGGTCCGAGCTTTAGCTTACGCCGATGACGTCCTCCTGGTTTTAACGAACCCGCAGGAGTCCTTTAAGACTGCCCTAGCATTGATTAGGGAGTATGGGCAGCTATCAGGGTTTGGCCTTAACCTCTCTAAGTCCTGTGCGATGTCTATGGATAGTGACATTAAATTATGCTGGCAAGGAGAGGCTTTACTCAGATGGGAGACAACAAAAATGAAATACCTAGGAGTATACATAACCAGAGATGGGGCCTCCATGTACAAAGAGAACATAGGCCCATTGATTGAGATGACTAGAAATAAGCTGTTTATGTGGAGGGAACTGTCACTTACAATCTGGGGTAGAATAGCGCTGTTTAATATGATGGTTGCCCCCAAATGGTTATACGTCTTTCAACAATTACCACTGTTTTTGAAACGCAAAGATGAAAAGCTTTTACAGCGCCTAATACAAAAGTACCTTTGGCAGGGGAAGAAACCTAGAATTCCTTATCACCTGATGACGGCCCCAAGGGAAGGGGGAGGCATGGGACTCATAAACATCAAATTCCTGGCAGTCGCAAGTTCCATGAGACACATAAATGATTGGTATCGGGGGACGTCTGATTTTTCTATTACGTCAGTGGAGACGTCGATGTTCCCAGACACACACTTTAGTCACCTGCTTCATTCTGGGACGTCCCTGCCCATTGCAGCATTCCGAAGGCATCCCCTTTTGAAATCTCTCAGGGAGACGTGGAGGTGGGTGTGTAGATGCTATCATTTTTCTGCCTGTACATCCCCGTGGCTGTCAATATGTGATAATCCGGCGTTCCCGCCAGGCCAAGGGGTTAGCATATTTAGTAAATGGGCACGGAAGGGGATGGTATACCTGGCACACATAGTCACAGAACAGGGACGAATCCTCTCATACCTAGAACTTCAGACCCGGTATGGGATCCCCCAGACATACCAATTTGCATATCGGCAGCTGAGCCACTATGTTGCTTCCCTAGAGTGGACAGACCTCACGGAGGATGTGGTGGAGGTTCTCTCTGAGGAGTTTACTTTGGGAGCTCAGCTCTCAATACCATTGAGATTCCATCATCGGCAACTGAAGGACACAACAGCAGAACTAGATTTCCGACAGATTGCACGGGAGTGGTCTAGGGAGTTGGGCTGTACACTCACAGAGGAAGAATGTAGATCATATTTGAAATCCATTTATAAACAACGACTCTCCATACCCCAGAGAGAGAGATTAT
Organism: Microcaecilia unicolor; assembly: GCF_901765095.1. NCBI lineage: Eukaryota > Metazoa > Chordata > Amphibia > Gymnophiona > Siphonopidae > Microcaecilia > Microcaecilia unicolor. Next base: position 611,997,025 of record NC_044032.1, on the reverse strand, counting down.
ATACAGTAGATGGCTGTTGAGAACACACATATCTCCTCACAGAGCACAGAGAGCGGGGTTTACGGCTGAAGGAACCTGCCCCAAATGTAGCCAAGGGGCGGCCTCTCTGGGGCATATGTTCTGGGGTTGTTCCTATGTGGGGCGGTTCTGGAGGCAGATTATAGCGGGAATAGACCAATTATGGAATTGCACCCTCATCTGTGATCCCCTAATCTTATTTAACCGCTTTAAATTTACTGCAGAGCCCCCAGAGGGCTTTAGGGCATTTGCCAAGATGGCTATATATTTTGGAATAACCACAATTCTGCAATTCTGGAGGGCAAAAGAAACACCCCCCTTACAGACATGGCGTGCACAGATGGTGCGACAAATGAGAATAGATAGGTGTGGGGTGACTGATTTGGAAAGCCCCGCGGGTCTCAGGTTTAGGGCACAATGGGAAATGCTTTGGATTACTCTTCCGGCTAAGACACGAAGTTTACTGCTGAATTTTTGAAGCTTCCCTTGTGCTTGATAAGCCCAATCAGTAAATAGAGGGGCTGTTGATGGCGGTATAGCTCTATTGATAGATGGGCAAGCAGCGTGCAATGAGAGTTACCACTGCCTTAGATACTGACCTATGTGAGAACTTCATTACAAACACAGTTGACTTTGTAACGGAGCAAAAGGGGGGGGGGGAGTAGGGAAAAGGGAGGGATGGACAGGGCAGGGGGGTAGGGAAGGGTACTCCCCAGGATTAACACAGTTAAGTAACTCACATAAATTGAAGTCGAACAAAGAAGTTTATTCTGGAATAATTTAGGCAGATGTTTGTCAATTGTTGTTTTTTGATATATTTGTAATACTAGAATGCGATAAGATATAGGGAGCACTAAGGGTCACTAGGAGGGGAAGGAAGGGGAGAAAATGGAAATACTATACTGTACCTCGATAGGCTGTTTCAGCCTGTTGGTTGACAATGTTATGTATAAATTTTATTTTTGACAAAGAACTCTTTATTTGTCTGTTACAACCAATAAAAATGATTTAAACTAAAATCAAGCATGGTACTGGAAGATTGCAGCGTAGCCAATGTAAACACCGATTTTTACAAAGGGTTCCAGAGGTGATCCAGGAAATTATAGACTGATGAGCCTGACGCTGGAGCTGGGCAAAATGGTAGAGACTATTATAAAGAAAAAATTACAGAGCATATGCATAAGCATGGATTAATGAGACAAAGCCAATATGGATGTAGTCAAGGGAAATCTTGCCTCACCAATTTACTACATGTCTTTGAAGGGCTGAATAAGCATGTTGGATGAAGGTGACCCGGTTGATATTGTGTATCTGGATTTTCAAAAGGCATTTGACAAAGTACCTCATGAAAGACTCCTGAGGGCATCAGAAAGTCATGGGATAGGAGGCAATGTCCTATTGTGGATTAAAAACTGGTTAAAAGAAAACAGAGAGTAAGGTTAAATGGTCAGTATTCTTAATGGAGAAGGGTAGATAGTGGGGTTCCCCCGGAGGTCTGTTTTTTAATATAATTATAAATGATCAAGGGTAACATAGTAACATAGTAAATGACGGCAGAAAAAAACCTGCATGGTCCATCCAGTCTGCCCAACAAGATAAACTCATATGTGCTACTTTTTGTGTATACCCTACTTTGATTTGTACCTGTCCTGTTCAGGGCACAGACCGTATAAGTCTGCCCAGCACTATCCCCGCCTCCCGCCACCGGCTCTGCCACCCAATCTCGGCTAAGCTCCTTAGGATCCATTCCTTCTGCACAGGATTCCTTTATGTTTATCCCACGCGTGTTTGAATTCTGTTACCATTTTTATTTCCACCATCTCCCGCGGGAGGGCATTCCAAGTATCCACTATTCTCTCCGTGAAAAAATACTTCCTGACATTTTTCTTGAGTCTGCCCCCTTCAATCTCATTTCATGTCCTCTCGTTCTACCGCCTTCACACCTCCGGAAAAGGTTCGTTTGCGGATTAATACTTTAAAAATATTTGAACGTCTGTATCATATCACCCCTGTTTCTCCTTTCTTCCAGAGTATACATGTTCAGATCATCAAGTCTCTCCTCATACGTCTTGCAACGCAAATCCCTTACCATTGGCATACCTAGTGAGGTAATTACATTTGCTGATGACACACAGTTATTCAAAGTTGTTACATCTCAAAAGGATTGTGCAAAATTGACAGAGGACCTTACGAGACTGGGAGACTGGGCTTCCAAATGGCAGATGACGTTTAATGTGAGCACGTGGAAAGTGATGAATGTGGGAAAGAGGAACCCAAACTATAGTTACATGATGCAGGGTTCCATTAGGACCCACTGTCCAGAAAAAAAAAACAGCTAGGTGTCATCGTTCATGATACGCTGAAATCCTCTGCTCAATGTACAATGGCGGCTAAGAAAGCAACTAGAATGGTAGGAATTATTAGGAAAGGAATGGAAGACAAAACTGAGAGTGTTATAATGCCTTTGTATTGCTCCATGGTGCTACCGCACCTCAAGTACTGTGTGCAGTTCTGGTCACCGTATCTCAAAAAAGATACAGTAGAATTAGAACAAGTACAGAGAAGGGTGATGAAAATGATAACGGGGATGGGATGACTTCCCTATGAGGAAAGGCTAATGTGGCTAGGGTTCTTCAGCTTGGAGAAGAGAAGGCTGAGGGATTATAAAACACTGAGTGGAGTGGAACAGGCAGATGTGAATCGCTTTTTTACTCTTTCCAATAATACTAGGACTAGGGGGCACACAAATAAGCTAATGAGTAGTAAATTTAAAATGAATTGGAGAACGTTTTTCTTCACTCAATGTGTAATTAAACTCTGGAATTCGTTGCCAGAGAATGTGGTAAAGGCGGTTAGCTTAGCGGAGTTTAAAAAAGGTTTGGATGGCTTCCTAAAGGAAAAGTCCATAGACCGTTATTAAATGGACTTGGGGAAAATCCACTATTTCTGGGATAAGCAGTATAAAATGTTTTGTACATTTTTGGGATCTTGCTGGGTATTTGTGACCTGGATTGGCCACTGTTGGAAACAGGATGCTGGGCTCAATGGACCTTTGGTCTTTCCCAGTATGGCAATACTTGTGTACTTATGGCCATGGGTGTGCAATGGATGGGTCATGGGCGTTTCTAAAATCTGTGTGTGTGGGTATAGAATACACCTAGTCCGCATGTTATTAAGGCATCGGCATTTACACCATTTTACTTGACATAAGTGCCCGCAACTAAATTTAGTCGCACGAATGGGTGCTCGGCCTATTCTGTAAACTGCACAGAACTTTAGTCTTGTTCTATAAAGTACACCTAAATTTAGGTATATTTTTTAGAATATACCTAGGTATATTTCGCTTTAGTGCCGATTTTTTAGACGTGAAATATGGAATATAGTCCTATGTGACTCAACTGCATTTGCCTTGCTTGGATGCCTATTAAGGTGTTTCATTTGTATCATACTAGTGTATTATATCTGTTATTTCAATGTTCTAATGCAGGTATTCTCAACAGTCCTCGGGACACACATAGCCAGATTTTCAGTACAGTCACAGTGAATATTTGGCAACTAATTGGTAGTTACATACATAACTGCCCTTAGTAGGTATACTTTAAGTTGTGTGCTCAAATTCTAGAGCGTGCAGCTCCAAGAGGAGCATGGACCTGGGAGGGGCATGGGCAGGTCAGGCAGATACACTCTCATGTCTACAGTTAGGTGTGAGCATTTACACCAGCCATTTGCTGGCATAAGTGCTTGTACCTAAAGTTAGATGCATAAATTCAGACTTAGGCTAGTATTCTATAAGGACAGTTGAGCACACAACTGCCATTATAGAATCTGTGCTTAGCGTGCATCAGCCTGGCACCTAAACTTCAGGCAACATATTGAGAATTACTCAGATGTTTTGTCACTAAACTGAACTAGGGATAGTGCAGTTCATTGCTTCAGCCCCATAATGAGAATGTGCTGAACCTAGTAGTACTGATATTGTGAACACGTTGTAAAAGAGTAGATGTAGTGCTGATCATATGAATTTGTTAGTACATATTATACCATGATATAAGATCCGCATCAGAGATAGACCTACCACCCAGGAATGCTAAAATATCATCTCGCACATTCCTTAATCTTCATTTCCCTAACTGTAAAGGTTTAAAATACGAATTAATGCACGCATCAACCTTTTCCTATATGAGCACGCAATTCTGGAACGCATTGCCACGCAACCTAAAAGTGACCTATCAACTGACCAACTTCCGTAAACTACTAAAGACCCATCTCTTCGACATGATATACCACAAAGATCAAATCCATGTGAAACTCTTACATATTTCCAGAAATGTTAATAATGCCTTCTATTATATTACCATGCAATCCAACATCCTTCTGTAACACCAAATGCCTACTCTCTTTTCATTTCCATTATCCATGATGTTTTGTAAGCCACATTGCGCCTCCAAAGAGGTGGGAAAATGTGGGATACAAGTACAATCTAATATAATAAAACGTACCCTCAACGTTCTGAGGACAACGTTCTGTGAAGCCTTGAAGCCTTGAAGCCATGAAGCCATCTGACGTCACTCCCAGGCTGAAGGGTTCGTGGATTCGTGGTGTGAAGCCTTCAAGCCAGCCAGCCAGCCGTCTCTGCCCCGCCCTCGCCTCAAACCAAACAAATCCGGAAGCGAAGCGTCAGGGAAGGAGGCGGCGCTCCCGACGTCTAGCCTTCCCTTCGCTGTGTTCCGCCAAGGCGGAACACAGCGAAGGGAAAGCTAGACGTCGGGAGCGCCGCCTCCTTCCCTGACGCTTCGCTGCACGAACCGCCACGGAGGTAAAGTTAAAACGAAGAAGAAAAAAAAAAAGGGATGCATGGATGCGAAGGGGGGGGGGCATGGATGCGAAGGGGGGGAGAAGAGGGCGGGCCAGGCTGGGACATGGGAGAGAGAGGAGCATGGATGCGAGGGGGGGGGGTCATGGAAGGGAGAGAGGGGACTTGCTGGAAAAGGATGAATGGAGGCGGCAGGGGACAGAGGAGCATGGATTGGTAGGGCAGGGCTCAGGGAGAGAGGGGAATTACTGGAAATGGATGAATGGAGGGGGCAGGGGACAGAGGAGCATGGATGGGCATGGATTGGGAGGGCAGGACTAAGGGAGAGAGGGAATTTGCTGGATAGGGATGAATAGAGGGGACAGATGGGCATGGATGGATATGGATTGCAGGGCAGGCCTCAGGTAGAGAGGGCAATTGCTGGATAGGGAAAAATGGAGGGGCCAGGTGACAGATGAGCATGGATTGGAAGGGCAGGACTCAGGGAGAGGGAAATTGCTGGATAGGGATGAATGGAGGGGACAGATGGGCATGGATGGATATGGATTGCAGAGCAGGCCTCAGGCAGAGAGGGGAAATGCTGGATAGGGAAAAATGGAGGGGCCAGGTGACAGAGGAGCATGGATGGGCATGGATTGGAAGGGCAGGACTCAGGGAGAGGGGAATTGCTGGATAGGGATGAATGGAGGGGACAGATGGGCATGGATGGATATGGATTGCAGGGCAGGCCTCAGGCAGAGAGGGGAAATGCTGGATAGGGAAAAATGGAGGGGCCAGGTGACAGAGGAGCATGGATGGGCATGGATTGGAAGAGCAGGACTCAGGGAGAGGGGAATTGCTGGATAGGGATGAATGGAGGGGACAGATGGGCATGGATGGATATGGATTGCAGGGCAGGCCTCAGGCAGAGAGGGGAAATGCTGGATAGGAATGAATGGAGGGGGCAGGTGACAGAGAAACATGGATGGCCATGGATTGGGAGGGCAGGGCTCAGGGAGAAAGGGGAATTGCTGGAAAAGGATGAATGGAGGGGGCAGGGGACAGATGGCCATGGATTGGGAGGGCACGGCTCACACTCTCTCTCTCATATACAATGTCTTTCTGACTCTCACTCTCACACACTCTGTCTCACACTGTATCACATTCACTCTCTATGTGCCACACAGTCACTCACACACTCGCTTGGTCTCATACACACACTCTCTCTCACACTGTGTCTCACATACACACTTGCACACACTCACACTCTCATTCTCACACACACACTCTCTCACAAACACACTCACACCCAGACTCACTCTCTCTCTCACACACTCACACTTTCACTCTGACTCTCAAACAGTCACTCTCACATACACTCTCCCAAACATACACACTCCAAGGAAAACCTTGCTAGCGCCCGTTTCATTTGTGTCAGAAACGGGCCTTTTTTACTAGTAAATAAATAAATAAATTAAATAAGTAAGTATATCAAATAAAATTAGTTAAAGGTTTTTATTTTCTACCCAGCAGGTCCCTTTTCCTCCTTTCAGCTTAATTAGAAGCTGATTATTCTTGGTTATAGCAGCATAAGCCCTCATTCATGGTTAGCTATGGCTTCCTGTAACCCCCTCCTCCTCTCTAGACTTGCTATTGAAGTTTGGCATGTGTGAATGAAGATCTTGGCCAGTAGGTGTCATTGTTGCACAGTGCTGAGACTCCCTTCATCTTAGGGGTTGTGAATATGGCCTCTGCACATCCCCTCCTGCAAAAATAACTGTAAGTGTTGTTTCTTCAAAAGCAATGTGCTAATATGAATGTTTATGTTCAACACCTTAACTCTTTTTTTCACCTTCTTGCTTTTACCATACAATGCCACTGATATAAATTTCCATCTCACCTCATAGCCAATTGGGTTTTCAGGGAATCAATATCACCTACGCAGGTGGATGTGCCCATCAAGAAGAGGGCCAAGCAACTGAGAATAGAGGCACATGGTAGCAACACTGTGTTTAAACAGTATTGTAACACTGCCTCCTGCCACCATAATTCACTTCAATTCATCAATTCCCATTCCCCTCCCCACCCTCAGGCAACCAGAGGATTCCTTTTACACATTATCTCCTGTTGCTGAGCCAAATTTTGCAACAAGAGGCACATACACATCAGATTATTTACAATTTTTTTTTTTAATCGGCATGTGCGAACGTGTCTGTGGATCAGTTTTCACAAGAAGAGATAGGTACACTCTACTGAGATGTAGTTGTCTTTTTGGGCAGCACAGAAGGGTACATTTTATAGCCAGGTCAGTGAGCCAGGGCTCACCCACTTAAGGCTCAGACCCACCCCACAGTAGCACATGTTTAACAGTAGCTGGTGGGGATCGGATCCTAAATTCGGCCAGCTGAAGACTTCCCCCTGATGGTAACGAAAACACTACTCTCCACGATACCGACACCTGCACATGCTCAGTTTTCAGCACATGCCTGCTGCAGACTGCCAGGGTGGAAAGAAGCATTTTCCTGCCAGCTGAGATCTTTTTGGGTGGTGGTTGGAGTGGGGGGGGGGGGGGAGAACACTTAGTGCCCACCCACTTCTTGCCTAGGCCCACCCAAAATCTGTTGTCTAGCTACACCCCTGAGCCAGACCCTTTATGTGGGTAGCTAGCTTTTATGTGAAAAGGCTTAAAACCCACAGGATCAGTCCCTTACTGAAATCGCTTACCAAGTATGACGAAAGATGAATAAGCACTTCCTGTTCTTCCGTTCTAATTTACTGCTGTTACTTTTTTTTATTATTATTATTGTTTTTACCTGGTCCTGTAGTTATATTAGTAGGTGAATAAAAACCAGGGTTTGTTTTTTTTTTAGAAGGTATTTGGGGGTATTGAGTACCGGCACCTTTTCCATTGTCTGCTACAATTGACCCATGGACCCCAAGTTTTAATTGAAAGAGTTCAGGCTCTACACACACCAATTCTGCCTTGTCATAGATTCTCTGACTGGTTGCAGAGGGCCTGGCTATTGTGGGCTATTGTAGTGATCACCCCACCCCTGAAGGGTAGCCTAGCATTTGAGTACCGGAACCTTTTTTGCTAGAAAAAAAACGCATTGGTAAAAACATAATTAAAGCAGGAAATAATTAGGACAGAGGAAAAAGCACACAGATCTCAGTCTGGCTTTGAATCCCAGAGTCTCCAGATCAGAGAGATGGATGTTTGGAGAACAGTTGAAAACAGCCAAGTTATTAATACTTACCTCTTCAGGTAACAGGGTTCCTCCAGCAAACCATTCTCAAATCCATAAGCCCCGGAGACAGATGAACAATATCATGTACTATAATAATAATAAAAACTTTATTTATAACCCGCATATCTAAAACATTTCTAGCTGAATCCAGCCCGATCAAATACTGTAGGCCATGGCCTAAGAGGAGTCATACCTTCCTTTTTGTTTTCTCCATTTTTTTACAGACTGCTCAACATTTGTATTAAGCTCGCCCCACTCTCTAGTGTGTCCTCATGTTTGTTGTTGAAAACAGAATTGCAGTGCCATGCAGTATACTATATTTTGCCTTCCATTGGCCAGTATCCTAATACACAGAAACTTTCAACTGGCAATGATGTCTTTAAATGTATTTCTTATTGACAAACCCACCCAATTCTCCCAGATAGAAAGGAAAACTCCTTCTCTCTAATTCCACACATGACCCCAACTCCTCTAATTAATCTTTGGGCACATAAATTTAGATGAGAGGCCCCTCCCTGTGGGTAAGGGATATGTACATAATACTCGCCTCTTAGTACACTCCTTTCCAAACATGTCCAGTTTGGTCTGAGCCTGATAGGCCTTACATATGGAATATTGGAACATAAACCATGATGTAACTTTCAATGAAATATTGATGAATGTGGATTTCCCTAGATTTTGCCTTCTTGCACACACATACTCCTTTGATCTCCAGTTTTCTTAATCTATTGCACAGAATGCTACTTCAACCTTTTTTTTTTTTTTTATATTAATCCCTCTGTGACTTATCTACTACTAATCATTTCTATAGACCACATCATATGCAGGTACTTTATCTGTCCCCAGAGGGCTCACAATCTAGTTTTTTTTTTTGTACCTGGGGCAATGGAAGGTTAAGTGACTTGCCCAAGTTCACAAAGAGCTGTAGTGGGAATTGAACCCAGGTCACCAGGCTCAAAGTTCACTGCACTAACCATTAGGCTACTTCTCCACTCCCGGGCTTATCAGGCTTTCCTTTCTCCATTTCTGATACTTGTTCTTCAAAAACTTACACAGCTTCTTTTTGCAACTTACAGTCTTTCTTATCTCTCCTGAACTTCCTCCTAGCTCTTCCTTGCTCTCTCATACACTGTTGATCATTTTGCCTTAATCTTGTCAAATAGCGCTGTCAGTTCTGTGCCTCATCCTTCATCTAGCTGATGCTCACCAATCACAACCATGACTCTCTCCCACTTTGTTATAAAGGTGTCCCTGAAAATCTGTGCTATTTCATCTCCCTAATGCACACCCACACGTCTTTTTTTATTTCTATTTTCAACTACCTCCTCAGCCCTCTGTACTTTTTCTACTTTTCCTCCCTTTGCGTCATACTACTTCTATTACTACTTATCATAGCAGGAGACCTTCTGAGGCCTTTCAAAAGTGGTATGGCAGCTGTCCTTTGTGAATGTTCTTCTTTTCTACCCCCTTTTCCCCACGTGTAACCCTTGCTTGCTTGCATTAGTATGGGATAGTCTTAGTAAATGTAAGAGTTTGTGGGGTCATGGCCAGGATCTGTTTACACTGGAAGTCTGACTGGCACAATAATTCACTTGCTTCCACACTCCTTTCATTCAGTAAGTCAATCCAGACTGGAGTCTTTTGCAATTAAGTGAGACAAGAGAGAGCTTGCTTTCTGTTAGAGAGTCATGATCTAGGCATCTGAAATGGTAGAAAGACTACCCAATTGTTTGACTCATCCTTGTAGAATTCCTTATCAATGATCTCATCCCCTACTCCTGTAAACACAACTCTATCACTCTCTGTCGTACCATGCATCCTTGATCTGTATTTGTATATCTGCTTTATTTTTTGTGAGACACATAGAACCGAGTACTCAACTCGGAAAACTGTGGGGTACAAATCTAATAAATTCAAAATCTAATTAATTCTGTCTTCTACTAAAAGTTGGTTTGTCATCATCCTTCGTGACTTGGAACACTGAATTCCCCAGATGTTCTCCTAAATCTGGTGGAGAGGTGTTCTGACAGATGGTTGAAAGGTTGTTCCCAGCTGTAAACCTCCTTCACATGCAGATGGTTATGACAAGGCTTGAACAAGGTGGTGTGCCCATTTTCCCAAGATGCACATTTTGTAGGCATCTACGCTTGGTCTTCTCAATCTGTTAAGGCAGATGTCACCTATCACTCAGCCCATCAGTAGGCATAATAAGAACAGAGAGGGAACAGGAGCAGAGAGAGATCAAATACCTTCTCTCCTTCCCAGGGCCAGATGCACTAAGGTTCTCAGAAGAGCCCTTCCCTTACTGATTCCATAGCGAATCGGTAGGGAACAGCCATGCATCAAGGAAATGGAATGCAAATGAGCTGCTCGTTGTAGCTCACTTGCATTCTCTATTCCCTCAGAAGCCAGTTGGCCGGTCGAGCATGTGCAGAGCAGCCAAGCATTATGCTGGCTTCTCTGCGCATGCCAAGGACGTCCTTTATGGACGTCCTTCACTAAAAAAAAAAAAAAAGTCGTCCCCATAATCGTTGCAGACTTTCACATGCCAAGGACGTCCTTCACTAAAACAAACAAACAAAAAAAACAAAAAAACGTCTCTGACAAGCAGGAAACTTGTCATCAGCCTGAAACCTCAGAAGAGAAAGAGTGCTGAAAATAATTTAAGTGCTGCTGCTCTACCTCTACGCTTGTGTAACATTTCCATTGTTTACTGCTTTGCATGTAAAAGGCAGGCTTACATCAGGCAACTAGGAAGGACTCTGAAAAAAAAAAAAAACATCCAAGTGCTCGTCAGGGACGTCCAAGTGCCTAACACGAGCTGGACGTCTTCCTGCAGCTTTTGTGATGGGCGTCCTTCTTGGACGTGTTTTTCTTACCTGCCTGAACTGACCACAACCACAGTTCTCTCAACAGTCCCCTCCAAGGTTGTTTTCAGTTTGTGCACCCCCCCCCCCCCCCCACCACACAGAGGATCGGGACATGCGAGGACGTCCAAATCAAAACTTTTTGGACGTCCCTCCCTCCAGGTTTCTCTCAGCCAATCACAGCACGTTTAGCTGTTACTATCAGCTAAACACGCTGTGATTGGCTGAGAGAGAGCTGGAGGGACGTCCAAAAAGTTTAGATTTGGACGTCCTCGCATGTCCCGATCCTGTGTGTGTGGGGGGGGGGGGGCTGAAAACAACCTTGGAGGGGACTGTTGAGAGAACTATGGTTGTGGTCACTTCAGGCAAGTAAGAAAAACAAGAATGTCCTTTTTCTTTTTGTTCAGAGTCCTTCTTAATTGCCTGATATAAGCTGCAAACGTCCAAGTGCTCGTCAGGGACGTCCTTTTTTTGTTTTGTGAGTGAAGGATGTCCATGTTAGGCACTTTAGAAGGACGTCCCTGACGAGCACTTTTTTTCCTTCCGATTCCCTCACAGCAGCTCCAACGAGAGGTGCAGACCTCCCGTTAGTTTTTCCACGGTAAGAGGATTGGAAAACGGTAGTGCATCTCATTACAATACGATTTATACACATAATACTAATTTGCTCATCTGCATTCCATTTTCGTTAGCTGCTACTGTGACAGGAAAATGCCCTTTTGTGCATGTCCCTGTTTACTACTTGCACGCTAAACTGGCTAGAACCAGTTTAAAACCCACGTTAATGGCTCGTTAAGTTTAGTACATCTGGCCCCAGTTATTTCCTTTACAAAACTCCAGATTGCTTTCTGACGTCAGGGAGGTAACCATTTCCACAGGTTCTCCTCTTTGAAGTTCCTAGTTCTGGAGCCGAACTGTCTGGCTTCCTGTGTTCTCACAGAGAGCCCTGCTCCCAGATGGCCAGAGGACAAAAGGTATGTTAATTGAGACAGGCAGCTGGGCACCATTTGTTCCATCCTTATTGATTCCTGAGGGAGGGGGAGTTATCAGAAGTTAGAAGCTGGTTTAATATTAATCTAAGTATGTCCAGCAATCCTGACACCTCCCTCCTCCAACAAAGGTACGAGGGGACAGGGAAAAGGGCCGCTAGACCACCAGGTTGTGAGGGAGGGCTTGATTTGTGGCCACCAGGGTTTTTTTGGGGGGGAGATGTGAGGGGGGGTTAGGGGGCTGGAGATTCACCAGATCTCCAGCGCCCCCCCCCCCCCGTGACCTAGTGTCAGGGAGACTGGTTGCTGGCGTGGGGTGGGGGGGGGTTGGGGTACCTGCTCCTACGGGGAGGCTGCACTGTGGGGGGGGGGGAGAATGTGAGGCCTACTAGCATGCAAATGCATGCTGGACGGGGAGTGTGTGTGAAACAACGCACTTGTGGGCTCTGACCGCAACTAACATGCAAATGTCCTTTAGGAAACCGTTTAAAAAGGGGTTAGACGGTCTCCTAAAGGACAAGTCCATAAACCACTACTAAATGGACTTGGGAAAAATCCACAATTCCAGGAATAACATGTATAGAATGTTTGTACGTTTGGGAAGCTTGCCAGGTGCCCTTGGTCTGGATTGGCCGCTGTCGTAGACAGGATTCTGGGCTTGATGGACCCTTGGTCTTTTCCCAGTGTGGCATTACTTGTGTACTTATGATCACCATTCCTCCCCAATGGTCTGCAAACCCTAATGCCAGCTCCAAGCTGGTGTAGGGTTAGCTGCAGACATCATCAATGTTTGGCACACTGCCCGCTGATCATTGGGGAGGAATATGTTTAGAATGCATTTGCAAGCTACTTGCGCTAAGAGCCCTGTTTAGCATGCATTTGCATGTTAGTTGTGGTCACAGTCCACAAATGCGTTGTTTCACACACGCTCAGCGGCTCTGATCACAAGACGGTAGCAAACGCAGGCGTTAGTATGGTGCTAATAGCTTCTAGCGCCTGCATTTGCTTCTGATCATTGGCCTATGAGGGAGAGAAACATTCCTTTTTTTCAGTGGACCTGCATGTTACCCTGGCCAGGCTCTGCTCACATGTACATATTTGATTGGGCTGAGCAGAACAGCTGCACTATGCACTGGTGTATTTTAGAGGGGGACAACTTTGGAGTTTTTTCTTCCTTTTTGCTCTGATATTCCATCTCTGTGTACTGTGGAGATACAGTCGCAATCTCCACAGGCCAGAGCCTTTAATGCCCTCCCCATGCACAGGAGGTTACAGACTGCCATGAATACTGTCCATCTGTAACCAGAAGCTGTGTGACCTGATTATTCTGCTGGTATCATATTAAAGATATCTATCATATCCTATTTCCTTGGTGAATGTATGAGTTTGTAGCCTCATCTCTGGCCATCTTCAAATCTAAGCTAAAAATCCACCTCTTCGATGCTGCTTTTAACTCCTAAACCTTCAACTGTTCCCTATCCCTGATATGTCCTGTCTGTCCTAACCCTTATGTCTTACTTGTCCTGTCTGTCTGTCATAATTAGATTGTAAGCTCTATCGAGCAGGGACTGTCTCTCCATGTTCAAGTGTGAAGCGCTGCGTATGTCCGGTAGCGCTATAGAAATGATAAGTAGTATTTGTCATCTGAAAATAGGAAATAACTCACAAGGTACAATCATAGTAACATAGTAAATTACAGCAGATAAAGACCTGTATGGTCCATCCAGTCTGCCCAACAAGATAAACTCATTTTAATTGGTATGCGATACTTTATATGTATACCCGAGTTTGATTTGTCCTTGCCATTCTCAGGGCACAGACCGTAGAAGTCTGCCCAGCACTGTTCTTGTACTAAAAGTTCTGGAGCTAACATCGAAGACCCTTAAAATTTACACTCCAGCCCATCCATATCTATTCAGTCACGATCAGGGCGTAGACTGTAGAAGTCTGCCCAGCACTGGTTTTGCTTCCCCATTACCGGTGTCGCCACCCAATCAAGATCAATAGGAAAATAAATTCAACATTAAGGGGCCCTTCTACTAAAATATGCTAAAATGTGGGGTTAGCGTGGTGTAATGCAGGACTTTCCTGCACTTTAAGGCACCAGTATTTTAAGGATTTCTTTCCCCTTTCTTTTTTTTTTTTTTTTTAAGATCCTGTGATAATTTTTCCATTAGTATGTGGGACTTGCAAAAAATTAATGCAGAAAGGTATGTGCTTCCACAATAGCCCTGCATTATTCAGTTACCTTATGCTAATGTGAATGCACTAGATGGATAATGCTTCCATGCCAATTCCCTGTGCATATGCCCCCTCCCAAAAAAATTACAAAAAAAAATGCGCAATTGGTGAGCACTGAAAACCTTTTTTTCCCACATTAAGCGCGCATTAGCGCTTAATGCGGTTGAATAAAAAGGCCCCTAAGGGCTAATTCAACAAAAACTTATTTTTCTTCATAAGCTTAGAATGGTTAAGACTCTTTTTTTTTTTTTTTAGCAAAGCCTGTCTCAATCATTAGAAGAGAACCTCCCCCTTTGCAACACTTCATTTACTGCCCTTACATAACATTCTACTGTACTGCCATTACAGTGTGTTAGGAAATTCTTTACAAACACTGTGCCAGATGCAATAACTAGGGATTCAACAGTTCCTCCAAGATTTAACTCTACAGGGATAAAATACACTTACCAAGTGCTCCCTGTTCCTCAAGCAATTTGTTTGGGTAGGGGGAGGAGGAAGTGATAATCAGTGGCGCTCCTAGGGGGGCTGACACCCGGGGCGGATCGCCGATGCGCCCCGCCCCCCAGAGTTACACCTAATCACACTGACCACCCTTCAACATCTTCTGTCCTTCTGTGACTGTTCTCTTGTGCTTGACTGCTTAAATATTTTAAATTTAAATGCTTTACTTTTTGTCTATTAGATTGTAAGCTCTTTGAGCAGGGACTGTCTTTCTTCTGTGTTTGTACAGCGCTGCGTACACTTTGTAGCGCTCTAGAAATGTTAAATAGTAGTAGTAGTAGTAGTAGTGCAGCGCCCCCCCCCGGAACAGCGCAACGCCCTCCCCCCGGCGAAACCCCCCCCCCCGGGTGCACGCCACTGGGGGGAGGGGGTGCCACGCACCTCCCGGCTCTTCGTTTTCATGCTCCCTCTGCCCCGGAACAGGAAGTAACCTGTTCCGGGGCAAAGGGAGCATGAAAACGAAGAGCCGACAGGCGCGCGGCACCCCCCCCCCAGCGGCGTGCACCCGGGGCGGACCGCCCCCACCGCCCCCCCTTGGTACACCACTGGTGATAATCTTGTTTGGTGAGTTCATTTCTTCTCCCACATCCTATCCCAACGCAGCCCTCTTCCTATCCCATTTCAGTGCAGCCTCACTCTCCTCCTATCCCATGCTAATGGAGCCCTCTCATTCCCCTCCCCTCCCCACCTCATCTCACCTCAATGCACCCTTTCACTCTCCTTCACTCCGCAATTCATCTCATCCCAAGGCACCCACACACCCCACCTCATCCCAGTGCAGCCCTCTCATTCTTCTCCTCCACGCCCTACCCTATCCCCCCAGTGCAGCCTTCTCACTCTTCTCCTCCACTCCACACCTTATCTCTCCTCAATGCACCCTCATTCTCACCCTCTACTCCCCACCTCACTGACCTCTCACTCTCATCCTCCACGCCCTACTGCATCTCATTCCATGCACCCTCTCAATCTCCTCCTCCACTCCCTACCCTACCCCCCCCCCCAATTCAGCCCTCTCACTCTCTTCCTCTATTCCCCAAATCCTTTCTCATGCCATCCTGATGTATTCTTCTCCTCTACTCCATTCCCTATCTCACCCAAGTGTAGCTTTCTCATCTTCTTCCATCCTGCACCAGTGCTCTCTGCTCATTCTTCTCTTCCACTCCCCATCCCATTCCATCCCGGTGCAGCCATCTCCCTCTGCCCCTCCTCCACTCTTCCGTTCTACCCAGATGCAGTTCTTTCTTCTTCATTTCATCACCAGCAGTCAAAATCTACTTACTGGCAGCAAGTGGGCAAGCACCTTTTTGAAAACTTGGCAATATTGTTCAAAGACAGGGAATCAAAGGTGAGAAAAGGCATAGCGGAGTCAGATAGAATGGAACACAGGAATTGCCATACTGGCTCATACCAAAGATCAAGTCTAGTATCTTGTTTAAAACAGTGGCCAGTCCAGGTCACAGGTACCTGACAGGATCCCAAAAGGTAGATGGATTCCATGCTGCTTATCCCAGGGATTAATGAAACCTTGAGCACAATACTGGAGAAATTTTAAATGTAGGAGGCAATAGGGATTTTTGATTTAGCTCATACCTTTTTCAGTAGTAGTTACTACTACTACTACTACTTAACATTTCTAGAGCGCTACTAGGGTTACGCAGCACTGTACACATTAATAATTAAGGATGGTCCCTTCTCAGAAGAGCTTACAATCTAAAGGACGAAATGTCAAGTTGGGGTAGTCTAGATTTCCTGAGTAGAGGTGTTGTGATTAGGTGCCGAAAGCGACATTGAAGAGGTGGGCTTTGAGCAATGATTTGAAGATGGGTAGGGAGGGGGAATGGCGTATGGGCTCAGGGAGTTAGGTGAGTTATATTCAGGTATGGTAGGCACTTTCCCATCCCCAGAGGGCTTACAATCTAACCCCCCTGTTTACTAAGCTGCACGGCAATGCCGACACAGTCTGTTCAAAGTGAATGAGCTGTGTTGGCATTAGCACGTGGCAGTCAGTAGCGTGGCTTAGTAAACAGGGGGTAAGTTTGTACCTGAGACAATAGAGTGTTAAATTGTTGCAGGAAGAGGTGAGAGCAAGTGAAACTTGAAAGATGTTTTAGAATGTGAATTTACGGGGATATGTGGTTGTGGGAATGGAAGAGAAATTGAGATTTTAGTTGTCTCTTTTGGAGAAAAACACTTGTAACATACATATGAACATTAACTCCTAAATATAGGTTCCCATTTATTTATATTTTGCTCACACCTTTTTCAGTAGTAGCTCAAAGTGAGTTACATTCACCTACACTGGATATTTCCCTGTTCCACGAGGGCTCACAATCTAAGTTTGTACCTGAGGCAATGGAGGGTTAAGTGACTTGCCCAAGATCACAAGGAGCAGCAGTGGGATTTGAACTGGCTACATCTGGATTGCAAGACTGGTGCTCTAACCACTAGGCCACTCCTCTATTCTAGCACCTACTGCCCAATTACATAAAGTGTATCCAGTCACCAACATATAACATTTAAATAATTTCTTGAACAACCCACATCAAAATAATGCATTTAACAGGTTTCAAAATAAATAGTCCCATCCAAGAAAATCAGCATTTCAAGCAGCCAGCACTTATCTCAAATCCCAACAGGGATCTACGTTTCACTGAAGACTTCCTCAGGGGATATGTAACTCAAAGCTGCATATCACAGAACTTGCTATCTACAATACATAAACAATAATTAGGGCAGAATAGAGTCTCATCACTTATGTTCAAGGATAACAAAATATACCTCATTGTGCATAACAAAGCCAGGTTAGTGCAGGGAGCTTATTCAATGGCGATACACAGACCAAGCTGCCAATGTAGCTAATTATACTACTGATGTGATGATGTCAGAAAGGGGAAACAAAACCCAGAGAACACTAATAAAATGCTGATCCACTGCACATTAGCATTTAACCCTTCAGGTTCAACAGAATTCAAATGTTGAACCTACCATTGTTCTCTTTGTGAAAGTTTTAACTCTCCATTGCCATCCTGTGCTGAACACCTAAACTGTTCAATAGCAAAACATCTAATCTGATCAAGAGAATGCAGTGACATCTTACAGTGGTACAACCAAAGGTGCCCCTAACTTTTCAGTGCTGACACTTGATCTGGGTTTGTTGATTTCAACATGCAATTCCCGTATAGTTTTCCCCCTCATAGATTTTCTGACACAGACACAGCAAAATACCGTATTTTTCGGACTATAAGACGCACCGGACCATAAGACGCACCTAGGTTTTAGAGGAGGGAAATAGGAAAAAAAAATTTTCCTCTTTCCCTCCTCTAAAACCTAGGTGCTCCGGTGCGTCTTGTCCGGGTTTTGGACCTCCGTCCCGTACTTACAGGATTCCATGTTCCCTGGTGGTCTAGTGACGTCGGGGCAGGAAAGAGCCCCCTCTTTCCTGCCCATCGCGCTGCTCTCCGTGCTTCTCAATGCTTTCTGACGGTCTCGGCGAGATTCAAAATGGCCGCCGAGAATATCGCCGAGACCATCAGAAAGCATTGAGAAGCACGGAGAGCAGCGCGATGGGCAGGAAAGAGGGGGCTCTTTCCTGCCCCGACGTCACTAGACCACCAGGGAACATGGAATCCTGTAAGTACGGAACGGAGGTCCAAAAACGCTACCTTCGGACTATAAGACGCACCCCCCATTTCCCTCCCAAATTTTGGGGGAAAAAAGTGCGTCTTATAGTCCGAAAAATACGGTATATTATTATTTATAGCATTTGTATCCCACATTATCCCACCTATTTGCAGGCTCAATGTGGCTTACATAGTTTTATTATGACAATAACATTACAGGATATCAGATACAATTAGTGATGTGTAGAGCTTGTGTAAGGGGGAAAAGAGGGAAGTGATTAGGCGGGTAAGTATAAAAGGTGGACTTTCATAGCTGAGTGGGATGATGATGTGGGTTAGTGCAGCTATGGGTTCTCTTTGTAGGCCTTGTTGAAGAAATAAGTATTTAGAGATTTGTGGAAGTTATTTGTTTTGTCAATTGATTTCAGATCTGTAGGCAATGCGTTCCATAGCTGTGTGCTCCTGTAAGAGAAGGAGGTGGCATGCATCAGCTTATATTTTAGTCCTTTACAGCTGGAAAAGTGCAAGTAGAGAAATTGGCGGGATGTTCTTTTGGCATTTCTTGGAGGTAGGTCCACGAGGTTTAGCATGTAGATTGGGGCGTCTGCGTGAAGGATTTTGTGTACAATCGTGCAGATCTTGAATGCAATGCGTTCCTTGAGTGGGAGCCAGTGAAGTTTCTCTCTTAGGGGTTTTGCACTTTCATATTTGGTTTTTCCAAAAATCAGTCTGGCGGCAGTATTCTGGGCTGTTTGGAGTTTTTTGATGGTCTGTTCTTTGCATCCGGCGTATAGTGCTTTACAGTAGTCAGATGGCTTATTACCATTGACTGTACCAGGGTACGGAAGATGTGTCTCGGGAAAAAAGGTTTTATTCTTTTGAGTTTCCACATGGTGTAGAACATCTTTTTTGTCGTGTTTTTCACGTGTGTGTCAAGTGTGAGGTTTCGATCAATAGTAACTCCAAGAATTTTCAAGTTTTGTGAGACAGGAAGAGAGCAGTATGGTGTGCTTATGGTGGAGAAGTTTTTTGTGTTATGTTGGGAGGTGAGTACAAGACATTGTGTTTTATCTGCATTAAGTTTTAGTTGGAATGCATCCGCCCAGGTGTGCATGATATGGAGGCTTTGGTTGATTTCGTTGGTGATTTAATTTAAATCATGCTTGAACGGGATGTAGATTGTGACGTCGTCTGCGTATATGTAAGGATTGAGGCCTTGATTGGCTAGAGGTTTGGCTAAAGGTATCATCATTAGATTGAATAAGGTTGGAGAGAGGGGGGATCCTTGGGGAATTCCATATTCAGGTGTCCATGGGGGTGATCTGTCTGCGTATGTTGTTACTTGATATGATCTTGTGGTCAGGAATCCTTTGAACCATTTGAGAACTATGCCTCCTACTCTGAAATATTCTAGTATATGTAATAATATTTCATGATTAACCATGTCAAAGGCGCTGGACATGTCGAATTGTAGTATGAGTATGTTATTGCCCGTAGCAATTGCTTGTTTGAATGAGTTCATTGCGGACACTAGAACAGTTTCAGTGCTGTGATTGGACCTAAATCCTGATTGGGACTCAGGTAGAATTGAGTGTTTATCTAGGTATTCAGTTAGTTGTTTCGTCACTATGCCTTCCATGAGTTTGGCTATGAGCGGGATGGATGCTACTGGGCGATAATTGGTTAGGTCCATTGTACTTTTCTTGGCATCTTTTGGTAGCAGTGTAAGTAAGATATTTCCTTTATCCGTGGTAAAGAGTCCATTTTGAAGCCTGTGGTTTATGTGGTTCGTGAGGTCTGTTTTGAATTGTTTGGGTGCAGATCTTATTAGGCTAGTAGGACAGATATCTAGTTTGCATTGTGATTTGGCGTATTTTCCGAGCCAATGTGAGGTTTCATCTGATGAGATTGTGTCGAAGTTGGTCCATGTTCGGTTCGCTGGGCATTCCCCAGGTTTTGAGTCTAGACATTCAAGTATGTTTGTATAGTTCATTGTGTTGGTAGGTATCATGAGTCGGAGCTTTGTTATTTTTTCTCTGAAGTAGTTCGCAAGATTGGTTGCTGATGGGGTGTCTGTGTTACATAGAGGCATATTTTCAAAGCACTTTGGGAGGCTAAGTTCCATAGGTTTCTATGGAACTTTGGGAGGCTAAGTGCTTTGAAAATATGCCTCATAGTAACATAGTAGATGACGGCAGAAAAAGACCTCCATGGTCCATCTAGTCTGCCCAAGATAAACTCATATCTTGAATTTGTACCTGTCTTTTTCAGGGCACAGACCGTATAAGTCTGCCCAGCAGTATTTCCCACTTCCCAACCACCAGTCCCGTCTCCCATCACCGGCTCTGGTACAGACCGTATAAGTCTGCCCTCCCCTATCCTAGCCTCCCAACCACCAACCCCTCTTCCCCCCACCTGCTCCGCCACCCAATTTCAGCTAAGCTTCTGAGGATCCATTCCTGCTGCACAGGATTCCTTTATGCATATCCCACGCATGTTTGAATTCCGTTACCGTTTTCATCTGTTGTTGGAGGTAACAGTTGTAGTATTTAGGAGATTATTTACGAGTGAAAAGAGTTTGTGTGTATCCTTGTAATTTGGTCCTATTTTGGTTTTATAGTATTTCCTTTTAGTTTGTCTGATAGTATATTTATATTTTCTTTGTAGTTGTTTCCAGTCTTTGAATGTATGTTCGTCTTTTTTTTTTTGTCCATGCTTTTTCTAGTCTTCTGACCTGCGTTTTTAGTTCTTTCAATTCTTCGCTAAACCATGGTATTGAGTTTTGTCTATGTGAGGTTCTGGTTTGCAGTGGTGCTATATTGTCTAGTACTGTTCTGCATCTGTTGTCCCAATTCCTGGAGGAATTGGGGAGAGTCTGTAGGTATTGTCCATTCGTCAGTGTAGAATTGTTGCCAGAATATCAGTGGGTCTATTTTGCCTCTCGTGGTGTAGGTTTGTTGTTCCTGTTTTTGTTGTGTCTTTTTTGTTCTCCAGTGGATGGAAAGGTTTGCCCTGTAATGATCAGACCATGGTGTGGCTGTCCATTCTGTGTCTGTTATTGTGAGATTTGGTTCTGATGAGAGTTTGTGGGTTATGATATCTAATGTATGTCCTTTATTGTGGGTGGGTTGTATGTTCGGCCAATGAAGCTCCCATAGTTGGAGGAAGTCCTTGCATTCTCGTGCATTGCTTGAGTTGGTGTCTTCAAGGTGAAGATTGATATTTCCAGCTATGAGAAGGAAGATTTACAGGTAGTAACAGATTTAAGAAAATATAATTTGTTGTTCAAAGGGTTCTTAAATTCAGTAAATTAAAATGTCACATTGCAGGTTTTACAGCCTCAAGCACCACAGCATCTGTGCCCTGGCTGTTCCACACTATAATCAGTGGAAAACATTGCAGGATTCAAAATATCTTTGAGATTACGTGTCCTAGAAAATTTTTTTTTAATTTGTTGATCTTGCAAAATTGTGTGCGCTCTCATAATGTCTTTTTACTTATTTTGGCTGCCACATTCCCTCCCATCAAAAATCATAATACACAAGTTAACAAATCACTCTCATCATCCTTTGGTTAAGTTCAATCAATAATATTCGGCTGCACTATTTAGCTCGTGTATAAGTCTTACGTAAAACAGCATTAGGATACCCCTGTGCAGAAAGTCCTTGTAAAACATTCTACAAATTCGATAATACCTTGTGTATTAGTGTATTGGGATTATATGCCATCTTTTTTTTGGATTGCATTTTTGCCTTTAGTGTACACTTTTTGATATGCCACGTTCATATATAGACTTTGACAGAGATCATGGCTATATCCTACTTATAGATGTTGGGTCACATAGAGGGGCATAATCGAACGGCGCTGGTCATCTATATGGCCAGCCATCTTCGGGGCCGGCTCTGCAAAGGGGTGGTGCCAACCGTATTATCAAAAAAGATGGCCGGCCATCTTTTCTTTCGATAATACGGTTGGGGCCAGCTAAATCTCAACATTTAGGTCAAATGTTGAGATCGCTGGGTTTACAGATGGCCAGCTTTAAAAAAATTGGAAAAAAATCCAAGTACTGTACCAGTGGGATTTGAACTGGCCACCTCTGAATTACAAGACCAGTGCTCTAACTACTTGTCCAAAGCTCCACTTACTTAGATGCCGCTCCAGGTCTCTCTCAGCCAATCACAGCCAGGGGTCTCTCTCAGCCAATCACAGAAGCTAAATGCGCTGTGATTGTCTGAGAGAGACCCCTGTCTGTGATTGGCTGAGAGAGCTCTGAAGGGACATAATCAAAAGGGCAGAACATCCACGTAAGTAGAGCTGTGGCCAAGTCGTTAGAAGCCAAGTCGTTAGAACACCGGTCTTGTAATCCAGAGGTGGCTGGTTCAAATCCCACTGGTACTACTGAAAAGGCCAAGCAAAAATAGCTTTGATTTAGGACATTGTTTCACTTCAACTTTTTTTTTTTTGGTGGGAGGGGGTTAGTGACCACTGGGGGAGTAAGGGGAGGTCATCCGCCATTCCCTCCAGTGGTCATCTGATCATTTGGGGCCCCCTTTTTAAAGCTTGGTCATTAAAAAAAAGGGACCAAGTAAAACCGGCAAAATGCTCGTCAAGGCTGGCTTTTTTTTTTTCCATTATCGGGCGAAGCCGGCCATCTCGTGATCACGTCCCCGTCCCACCTTCATTACCCTACCGACACGCCCCCTTGAAATTTCACCGGCTCCACAACGGAAAGCAGTTGAAGCCGGCCAAAATTGGCTTTCGATTATACCGATTTGGCCAGTTTCAGGAGATCGCCGGCCATCTTCCGATTTGTGTTGGGAGATCGGCGGCGAACTCTTTCGAAAATGAGATGGATAGCCACTGCAATTAATGTAGTTCCTTTTGTTCATCTGAAAATGAAGTGACCTCAGTGGGATACTAGTGTACCCAGCCTTTAGCAACCATATTGCATCCTTCGACTACAGAATGTGAAACAATGGTAGATGTTTGACAGCAAGTTCACAAGAGATATTCCCTTTGCTGTACTGGAATACCATTCTGTTTTTACAATGTTTGCTTCAAACACAGGGTGGGGCGGCCAGGGGCATAGCTCGGTGGGATGCAAGGGAAGCAGCTGCTCCTCCAAACGGATTTTGAATAAAACAGTGTCTGTGCGGATCAGTCCTTCAGCTTCACACTGACGCTTATGCTCCTCCTGACATCAAAACCTGGCTACGCTTCTGTGGGGTGCCCATTTAGACTCTCACCTTTCTCAAGGAACTTGGTCAAAGTCTAAGTGCTTCCTCCACATTGATCTCCTGCTCTTCATCAAGGCCTCTTGGAGTTACTTCAAAGGCAACTGAGTAGCTATGTTTAACATAAACAAAAGAGGGGGTCATGAGGTCAGGATCTCTCTGCCTGTGTCAATAATCACAAATTTGGGATTTTTTTTTTGTCATAGTAAATCACATCCAAATACAAGCAAATTAACTCCCTGATGTTTAGAATCAGTTGGCCAACAGATTCAGCAGTCCTTCAACCATACAAGGAGCTCCTCCACATAGTTTCTATAGCCTATCTTCCAAGTTTGGGAGCCCCCCTCAAATAGATATACTCACAAGTATCAAAAATGCAAGGCTGCTGCTTTGCCTATTACTAGAATGTCTAGTCTATATTTAGCAATACCCTGGAATTGGCTGTACTTTACACACATCTCCTAATCCCACTCATAACATCTCTATATATAAAAGGCACCACCAACGTTCTAAATGAAGCCTCCAGCCGGAAGTGTGAAGGGGGAGAGAGATCCGGTTTCTCCATGAGTGTCTGCCCCCGCCCTTGCTCTCTCTTGAACACAAACAGTGAAGGAAAACACAGCAAAGCACGAAATCAAATTGCTCTCTCTGTAACAGTGAAGGACTCAGAGGGGGGAGGGGAGAGAGGGCAGAAGCCCTCACTATCTCTGTAACACAAACACAGCACAGCAGGAAACTTAACACTGAAGGACTGGTCCAGGGGGGAGGGGACAGAGAGGACAGACAGCACACAGGAAGGGAGCGAGGGCAGGGAGTGGGACACACACACTCCCACATGCACACAAAAGAAAACCTTGCTAGCCCCCGTTTCATTTGCATCAGAAACGGGGCTTTTTTACTAGTGGTTTAATAAAGACTAGGCAAGATGATTGTTTATTTTTAATATACTGCAATTTGCCAAGCATCAAAGTGGTTTACTGGCCCTGTCAAAATGATTTCCCTTGCTAGAATGGCTTGTGGTCTACCTGCTCAGCAAGTTCCCAATCTTTCCATTATTAATCACACAAAACTAGGGCTACCTTCTTCATCCCAGCTTCAAGGTAGTAGCCCTCATAACACGGAAAATAAGCAGTGCTCATTTTCTAAGATATTCAATGTATTTTTATTGCTACAAGAAAACCATCACCAGCTGTACCTATGCCTTCAAGTAGAAGAGGTTTTTAATCTGGGGCATCATTAATGATTACGACCACATTCACTATCTTCTTTATGTTATTTTAAAATATTTATACCATCAGTATTGTCTGGCTCTTTTAACTTCTTCCATCAGAGCATCTCAGTGGTACTTTGGCCTGTCATACTGAACTGACAGGTTATCAACTTTCCAGTAGCCACTCAATTCTTGATTAATGAAGGGTCTTCTGAATTTTAAACCCCCACTGCATAAGCCTCCTGTGCCATGGGACATTAACATCATCCTTATATCCCCAATGAAGCCTCTGGTTGAGCCAATAGAATCTGCCTTGCTTGAGTATCTTACATGGAAAGTTATTTTTATCATTGCATGTACCACAGTTAGAAGAATAAACAAACTTTAAGCCTTCATAACCTTTGAATGGTATACACAAGTTCATCATAACAGAGCGATTCTTTGAACTCATCCCAAGTTCTTATCCAAAGTCATAACACATTTTCATATCAACAAGGAAACAGTGCTTCCTATATTCTATCCAAAGTCTCATAGGAATCCACTGGAGAAAGACCTCCATACTCTACATTATAATCAGGTCCTGACCTTATTACCTCAAAAGAACTGAATCAATCAGGAAAGCTATACAGCTCTTTGATTCCTTTGACCCCAACAGAACCGGCATATCAGTCAGCAAAAAATTCTAGCAAAATGTCTGGCATCTTCCATCTGATTCTGTTATAAACAAATGGATGCTCTTCTAAACATTAAAATCTCACCAGATCCAAGAAACTGCAACCACTATGGTTCTCCTGAAGTCAGCTTTGCTGGATAGATACTATTTGCAAAGTAGTGACTTGATCCTCAAATCATACCTTTACTTCACGATACTGCCTGGGCCAAACCACAATAAAGGACAGTGCCTTTGGTCCAGTTATGCTGGCCAATCTGTCTATGTGATTAGCCAACTCTTGTATTGCTTTTCTGTGTGGGCTGCTCCTAAGTATGGAACAATATGTAAAAACATGATGAGCCCTAAGCTTGGCAGTCACCCACTTACATGCCTGACTACAACTCATTGATAGAGAAAGCATTGTCTCTCACTTGTAACAGATGTTGTCCGTGGACAGTAGGCTTTTGATCAGGCAGACAATCCTTCCCTCCTCCCTAACAGCTGGGGAAACTGCGTAAAGGGCTGTGCATGCTCAGAACTTTACACTAATGGGTCTTTATACCCACGCACTACCCAAGGCCCTGAAAAAAATGGACAACCTAACCAGCTTTCGCAAATCTTTGAAGACACATCTCTTCAAAAAAGCCTACTAAGGACATCCTCACTAACTATTCCCCAAATTACTCAGATGCATCTAAAACACCTCTCACAACACCTACCTAGCACCTACATCTAAATTACCTACCTTTGCTTATTATTGACTGTATCTAAGATCATGTAATGACTGCATCATAACAACACTCTGTAAGCCACATTGAGCCTGCAAAAAGGTGGGATAATGTGGGATACAAATGCAATAAATAAATAAATAAATACATAAAATAAAATAAAATAAATGTTGTAGGTAAAAAGGCCAAAAAATGGCTTGGCCGTGCAGTAAGATGTCACTTACTGCGTGGCCATGCGGGAAGGAGCACTTAATGCCACCCATTGAGGTGGAGTTAAGGGCTCCCGAGCTAACCCGTCGGTAACTGGGTAGTGTGCGGCACTGCCCGATTACCACCGCGCGGGAAAATGGCTGGCACATGCCGGGGCTGGAACTGCCGCTGGCACCTGCGTTCAGTCAGTGGTATTTCCAGATTAGCATGCGTTAAGCCTGCATTGGGTTTACTGCTGCTATATAAAAGGGCCCCTAAGTTCTGGGAGAGCTGTTTTGTCCTGGTGAGGTGTGATGCTATCACGTTTTTTGTGTCCCCAATCAATCCTGCTATCTATAGACAAAACCTGTTACAGGTGAGCAATAATGCTTTTTCCTTCAGTCTGTGAACCCCCCCCCCCCCCCCCCAGAGACTCTACATTTAATATGGTCACCATTATTGTCACTCTATAATCTCCAAATTCATACCAAAAGATAGATATGTTTACAGGGGAAATATTTTCAGTTTGTTTTCAAATTTTTGGCCTTTTTTTCACGATGTTCTGATTTTTCTGTTTTGTAAATAATCTTTTAAAACATGCATTAGAACTTTTTAAAATGCACAAATCAGTTTGATAAATGTTAACTTGAGGTTAGTGCTATTTACATTGATTTTGCACATATTTATTTTTTTAAAGGCATGCTAACAAATTGCATCCTAACAAATGCACAAGAGAACGGGTAAAAGTGATTCGACTTTTCACTGTTTCAAAAAGTACTTAGACTAGGGGACACTCAATGAAATTACATGGAAATACTTTTAAAATAAATAGGAGGAAATATTTTTTCACTCAAAGAATAGTTAAGCTCTGAAACTCGTTGCCGGAGGATGTGGTAACTTGTCCAAGCCTTTTTTAAACCCAGATATGCTGGGTTTAAAAAAGGTTTGGACAAGTTACTGGAGGAAAAAGTCCATAGTCTGTTACTGAAACGGACATGAGGAAGCCACTACTTGCCCTGGGATTAGTAGCATGGAATGTTGCTACTAACTGGGTTTCTGCCAGGTACTTGTGACCTGCATTGGTTACTGTTGGAAGCAGGATACTGGGCTAGATGGACCATTGGTCTGACCCAGTATGGCTATTCTTATCTTAATACATATAAAGCAGAGTTTTTTGTCTATGAGGGAAAAGTCTCAACCACTACAGCTATATTCTATACACCTGAGTGTTCATTTTATAGCCTGTAGAAAAAGTCATCATAGACTTAAAAAACCCTCGATTTTTTTCCTTATATAGAATTTTTTATTTTCTTTATCAAAAAGTAAAATCACTTATCTTGCCAAATATTCATTTGGACAGGCGCTTAGTCCAGTTAGATCATGAAATTGCAATGGTTCCTACGGTCCCGTTTCGAGTCTCTTCGTCAGGGAACCTCCTTGCACCTAAAGTACTGCGCCAAAAATGACTTTGTTAGTTGATGACTAAATCAAAGCAGGAAAATTTTAGATGATGTGTTCTTACACTTTTGTGAACTTATATTGTAATAATAATACCTCACAGACAAATCATGTCATCGTACCTTTGTTAGTTTTCCTCTGAGGAAATTTCTTTACAGAAGACACGATCTTCCTCAGAGGAAAACTAACAAAGGTACGATGACATGATTTGTCTGTGAGGTATTATTATTACAATATAAGTTCACAAAAGTGTAAGAACACATCATCTAAAATTTTCCTGCTTTGATTTAGTCATCAACTAACAAAGTCATTTTTGGCGCAGTACTTTAGGTGCAAGGAGGTTCCCTGATGAAGAGACTCGAAACGGGACCGTAGGAACCATTGCAATTTCATGATCTAACTGGACTAAGCGCCTGTCCAAATGAATATTTGGCAAGATAAGTGATTTTACTTTTTGATAAAGAAAATAAAAAATTCTATATAAGGAAAAAAATCGAGGGTTTTTTAAGTCTATGATGACTTTTTCTACAGGCTATAAAATGAACACTCAGGTGTATAGAATATAGCTGTAGTGGTTGAGACTTTTCCCTCATAGACAAAAAACTCTGCTTTATATGTATTTAGACTATCTGGTATTGACAGCAGAGTATCTGTGATAGCTTCATATATTCTTATCTTAAGCAATCACCATTCGTACTGTAAACATCCTCTACACAGCTTTGAGACCTAAGGTCCTCTCAAGGAGCATTACTATTGTACACTTGTGAAAAGAAATTGCATGTTTTGATACTCGCCAGCGAGTCATCTCAGGAGTAGCCCCCAAACTCTGGAACTTACTCCCAGAGAGGCTATGGCTAAGTCAAGAGTACCTCTACTACAGGAAGCAGGGGAAAGCCTGGCTCTTCTCTCAAGCCTTTAATACAGGTGGTGACTGAATATCCAATCACTCTGCACCTGGACTAGCTTGCTGCACACCAGGCTGTAACTTCAGACCATTTAATCAAATCTTGTTTAACTGTATACATAACTTACCTTGAGTTTAACCACTGACGTTTTATCCCTAGCCTAGTGGTTAGTGCAGCAGACTTTGATCCTGGGGAACTGGGTTTGATTCCCACTGCAGCTCCTTGTGACTCTGGGCAAGTCACTTAACCCTCCATTGTCCCAGGTACACGAAGTACCTGTATATACTACGTAAATCGCTTTGAATGTAGTAGCAACAAAAACACAGGCAGTATATCAAGTCCCATTTCCCTTTCCCTATGTACTATCCATCTTGTCCCTGTCTATATATCTCAACTGCAGTTGGCTCTTCAGCTACACATTAACCCCCCTGTTTACTAGGCAGTGCTAGCGGCTGCCATGTGCTAATGCTGACAGCCCATTCAAAGTGAATGGGCTGTGTCGGTATTACCGCACCGCACCGCCAGCTGCTATTTAAGTGTATTGTAAGAACAGCATTAGCTGTGTGTCTATTAGGTGTATTATGCTGACATTGTATAATTTCTATGTTGTTTGAATGTTCTGTGCTGTCTATTATGGTATAATTTGTACTACATAGTAAAAACATAGTAGATGATGGCAGAAAAAGACCTGTATGGTCCATCCAGTCTGCCCAAGAAGATAAATTCATATGTGCTACTTTTTTATTTGTACTGTCCTCTTCAGTGCACAGACCGTATAAGTCTGGCCAGCCCTATCCCCGCCTCCCAACCACCAACCCCACCTCCCAACCACCAGCTCTGGCACAGACCCTATAAGTCTGACCAGCACTAGTCCCGCCTCCCAACCACCAGCCCCAGCACAGACCGTATATGTCTGCCCAGCACTAGCCCCGCCTCCCAACCACCAGCTCTGCCACCCATTCTAGGCACGTATGTATTATATTTCTGTTATATGATTGTTCTAGAGTGCTATTGTGTATGTTTCTGAGACTGTATCATGTTAGTCCTATTACTAGGTTTCAATTTGCTATTTCCAAGCTTAGCTCATTGACTGTATTTACACTTATATTTAGTCATTTTAATATTGTTATACAGTTACGAAAAGTGCAAGTTTTATGTTAATCTATATCTGCTGTCCACTGCCTTGGGTGAATCTTTTCATAAAGGCAGTTAATAAATCCCAATCAATAAATAATAGTTCTCTCTCTATGGTACAGTGCTGCTTCTTGGTACCCTTCCCTCCGAAGGGCATCAACCTACTCAATGACGTATCACTTAACATCAGAGAAAGAATGTTGAAATTTCAAGCAACACTCCAACATTGGTGCTCATAATTGCCTTGCGCTAAAATGTCTCTTATGTTCTGTCAATCATGTTTTTAAAATACCTCTTAGTTCTGCCTACATACAGAAGAGGACAAAGACATCCTATATAATAATTCTCACCTCCAACGTTCTATGCTTGGGACCGTGGCTCCCTGGCTGCAAGTGGTCTGCGAGGCAGACACGCACGGACGTCACTGATGTCAACACAGCTGATTCCAAGGCAAGGGGAGGAGTAGGGAAACTCCTCCTACTGCCTCGGAATCAGCTGTCACCCCTCCCCCCCGCGCTATGGCCCCCTCGAAACACCCCCCCTCCCGCGAACCTGTCGATTCCCCCCCCCCCCCGGAACGCTGAAAACCGCACCCCCCCTCCCGCCGCTGTTGTGCACTACCTTTGGGTGGGTTCCTCAATCATCTTCTTAGAAAGTTTAACTCCGTGCGTCTAAGACGCACGGAGTTAAACTTTCTAAGAAGATGATTGAGGAACCTACGGGAAGGAAAGGTAGCACAACAACGGCGGCAGTTTTCGCTGGCACGGGGGGGGGGGGGGGAACGACAGGTTCGCGGAAGGGGGGGGTTGAGGGGGCCGTAGCACGGGGGGGGGGGGGGGGAATTGCCTGCCTAAGGCCCGTTTCCTTGCCTACAGAAACGGGCCTTTTTTACTAGTAATATATATAACAAAAGATGAAAGTCAGTAACCTGCTGCATTTTCTAACAAGGGCCAAAGAACAAATATTACTGGGCCTGATTATTTATTGATTGCACTTATAACCCGCTTAATCCATTAAGCAAGTAACAATAAAAACATACACAGTAAAAATACATGCAAACACATTTGCTTTCTTAGTTGCTGCAGCAAACTGAGCAGAGGGTTTCAACATATCATCAACAACAACACCTAGATCCCTTTCTTGGTCAGTGACTCCTAACGTGGAACCTTGCATTACATAGCTTTAATTCAGGTTCCTCGTTCCCACATGCATCACTTTGCACTTGCTTACATTAAATGTCATCTGCCATTTAGATGCCTAGTCACATAAGGTCTTCTTGTAATTTTTCACAATCCTCTCGCAATAACTTTGAATAACTTTGTGTTGTCAGCAAATGTAATGACCTCACTAGTTACTCCCATCTCTAGATCATTTATAAATATGTTAAAAAGCAGCAATCCTAGCACAGACCCCTGGGGAACCCCACTATCTACCCTTCTCCATTGAGAATACTGACCATTTAACCTTACTCTCTGTTTTCTATCTTTTAATCAGTTTTTAATCCACAATAGGACACTACTTCCTATCCCATGTCTCTCTAATTTCTTCTGGAGTCTTTCATGAGGTACTTTGTCAAACGCCTTTTGAAAATCCAGAAACACAATATCAACCAACTCAGCTTTATCCTCAAGTTTGTTCACTCCTTCAAAGAAATGTAATAGATTGGTGAGGCAAGATTTCCCTTCACTAAATCCATGTTGGCTTTGTCTCATTAATCCATGCTTTTGAATATGCTTTGTAATTTTGTTCTTTATAATAGTCTCTACCGTTTTGCCCAGCTTCTACCGTTTTGACGTTTTATAGACGTCAGGCTCACCAGTCTATAATTTCCTGGATCTCCTCTGGAACCTTTTTAAAGTATCGGTGTTACATTGGCCACCCTCCAATCTTCCGGTACCATGCTCGATTTGAAAGATAAATTATATATTACTAACAATAGTTCCGCAAGTTCATTTTTCAATTCTATCAGTACTCTGGGATGAATACCATCCAGTCCAGGAGATTTGCTACTCTTCAATTTGTCAAATTGCCCCATGAAATCCTCCATGTTTATAGAGATTTAATTCAGTTTCTCCGACTCATCAGCTTTGAATACCATATCTGGCACCGGTATCTCTCCTAAGTCTTCCTCGGTGAAAACTGACGCAAAGGATTAATGTAATCTCTCCGCTATGGTTTTGTCTTCCCTGATTGCCCCTTTTACCCTTTAGTCATCTAGCAGTCCAACCGATTCTTTTGCCAGCTTCTTGCTTTTAATATACCTACACAATTTTTTTTATTATGTGTTTTTGCCTTCAACACAATATTTTTTTGTCAAAGTCCCTCTTTGCCTTCCTTATCAGCGCTTTGCA
Organism: Microcaecilia unicolor; assembly: GCF_901765095.1. NCBI lineage: Eukaryota > Metazoa > Chordata > Amphibia > Gymnophiona > Siphonopidae > Microcaecilia > Microcaecilia unicolor. Next base: position 611,964,888 of record NC_044032.1, on the reverse strand, counting down.
TTTGACTTGACATTCCTTATGCTGTTTCTTATTATTTTCAGTCGGTTCCTTCTTCCATTTTATGAAGGATTTTCTTTTACATAAGTACATAAGTAATGCCATACTGGGAAAAGACCAAGAGTCCATCGAGCCCAGCATCCTGTCCACAACAGCGGCCAATCCAGGCCAAGGGCACCTGGCAAGCTTCCCAAACGTACAAACATTCTATACATGTTATTCCTGGAATTTTGGATTTTTCCAAGTCCGTTTAGTAGCGGTTTATGGACTTGTCCTTTAGGAAACCGTCCAACCCCTTTTTAAACTCTGCTAAGCTAACCGCCTTCACCACTTTCTCCGGCAACAAATTCCAGAGTTTAATTACACGTTGGGTGAAGAAAACTTTTCTCCGATTTGTTTTAAATTTACTACACTGTAGTTTCAGTTTTAGCTCTAATAGCTTTCTTTACCTCACTTTTTAACTATGCCGGCTGTTGTTCGGTCTTCCTCCCTTTTTTAATACATGAAATATATTCGGTCTGGGCTTCCAGGATGGTATTTTTGAACAGCATCCATGCTGTGGACAGACCAGCATATGAGGGTCTGTTCATGTTCTGCATGTGCAGCTTAGGTGAAGGATTCTGCTAGCATGTAGTGTCTGTGTAGGAATGTGTAACAGTCCAGACTATTCCAGTTTCCCAGTAGCAGGTATACTGGTGTTTGGGGGGGGGGGGGGGGTATATTTTCTATCTATGTGGCATGGTATGGAGAGTTGCTGACAAGGAAGGAGAAAGAGCTGGAATTTGGAGGAAGCGAACAGAGATGCTATGTGTCAGGCCTAGGGAAAGTGCACTCTCTCCTTGCTAATTTGTGTGAATGTGAGGGGTATAATGAGAGAAATTTCCCTTGGTGCTGGCTTATTTTAGTAAAAAATGCAGCATTTCATCTTCTCCCTTCCTTTCCATTTCATCCATGTGCATATGCCCTCCTATCCAAGTGCATTCCTTCCTCTCCCTTCCATTCATGTGCAGCCCTCCCCCTCTCCCTGTCCTCCTATCCAAGTGCAGTCTTTCCCCCTCTCCCTTCCATTCATACAACCTTTCGCGGTCCAGCATCTCTCTCCCTTCCCTCCAGCAGCACCCCCCATGGGTTCAGACCTCTATCCCTTCTCTCCAGCTCCCCCCCCCAGTCCAGCATTTCTCTCCCTCCCCTCCCGCTCCAGCCCCCTTCCCTCCAGCACTACCTCATGGCTCCAGCACCTCTGTCCCTTTCCTCCTTCAGTCCCCTGCTGCAGGCCAGAACATCTGTCCCCTCCCACTCCAGCCCCCTCCCCTTCCCCCTAGCAGCCCCTCCTTTCCCTCCAGCTCCTGCACCTCTGTCCCTTCCCTCCAGCAGCCTCCCCACCCAGTCCAGCACCTCTCTCCCTTCCCTCCCATGGATACAGCACTTCTCTGTTCCCCCCAGCCCCGACCCCCCATGGGTCCAGTACCTCTGCCCCTTCCTTCCAGCTCCCACCCCCCCCCCCCCAGTTCAGCAACTCTCTCCCTTCCCTTCTGTTCCAGCCAGCACCCCCCTCACGTGGGGACTTCTCTCCTTTCTTCCAGTGCTCCCTCCCACAGTCCGGCACTGTCTTCCTCTCCCCCTGCCCCTCCCCTGCTGCCACGATATCTTACTTATACAGCCAGCAGCGGTCAACAGGATCCCCACCACAACTCTCTGCTGGGTCCCACCTTCTAATACAACTTCTTGTTTCACAAAATGGAAGTTGCTTTAGAAGGCAGGACCTGACAGAAGGAAGGGGAGGAAGAGACCAGCAGCATTCGTATTTTTTCCCACTGTAAGGGAGCAAGACTTTACTGTTCCCATGGGGAACGGTAAAAAGTCTTGCTCCTGCACCGGCTCCAGCACACCACTGCACTGGGGGTGCAAAGGGGATGCAACTGAGAATTTTGGGGGTGTATTTGCACCCCCATAGCGACACCTATACTTGTGACCTGGATTGGCCACTGTTGGAAACAGGATACTGGGCTAGACGGACCATTGGTCTGACCCAGTATGGCTTTTCTTATGCTCTTATGTTCTGAAACAGAAAAACAGATATAGGGTTGGTAGATACATAAGGAGGCCTATAATACAATTCAGAGAACAATGAAGTTTCTGGAATCCAATGGATTTACAGAACCTGAGGCAGAATGCTTTCACTACAGGCAGGTTTTGTTAGACAAATCTGATGAATTTCTTTGACTGGGCGACCTGAGAGTTGGATCAAGGGAGTGCTAGATGTGGTGTAGTTAGATTTTAGCTAAGTTTTTGACACGGTTCCACATAGATGACTAATAAATAAACTGAGTGCCCTCAGTATGGGCCCTGAAGTGACTGACTGGGTTAGGAACAGGTTGTGTGGAAGGCAGCAGAGGGTAGTGGTAAATGGAGCTTACTCTGAGGAAAGGGTACCGCAAGGTTTGGTTCTTTTTAACATTTCTGTAAGAAATATTGCAGAAGGGCTGTCTGGTATGGTTTGCCTTTTTGAGGATAATACAGATGTGCATTATCTCAACAAAGTATATCAAAATGCAAATACCTATACAGAGTGTAGGGAGCTGTGCTATGGGGTTTCCTTCCATGCATTGGTTAGCATTACACTAAATAAAACAGATAGTCCTCCAACTTATCAGATGGAGATCTACAGATAGCAAAAGACACCCATTCCAACTCCCCAACTATTTCTATCAAGCTCCCCCCTTCCAATTAATCCCACTAAAAGCCCATAGTTGAGATCAAGTCAGACTGTGGCAAAACTAAATGCACAAGTTAGATTATCTATTTAGAATTCCACTCTCTGCAAAAGTATTCCAGAATGACTCCCAGGAACAATCCCATGTAATAATTCCATCCTGTGCCTTGCATTTCTTCATGTGCTCTAGAAATGTTAAGTAGTAGTAGTATATAACGCCTTCTTGGGCCCCTGCATTACCTGTCCCAATGCACAGCCTTGTATAATCATCCTGACCTGTCTCGTGCCTGGAATTATCCCATGTAATAACTCAGTCCTGTGCTCTGCATTGCCCCATGTGTAATAATCTCTTCCTGGGCTTCTGCATTACCTTTGTAATAATCCTGTCCCATGGCACTGCCCTGTATTATAATCTTGACCTGGCCCATGCTTGCAACTATCCCATGTAATCATTCCATCCTGTGCCTTGCATTGTCCCACCCTTCCTGGGCCCCTGCATTACCCATATAAATAACCCTGTCACACAGAACTGGCCCCTGCACTAATTCTAACCTGTCTCATGCTTGGAAGTGCCTAATGTAATTTGCGTTGCCTTTCCAATTGCCCTGTGTAATTACTCCTGCAAATTAAATTTGGTGACCAAATGGTGTCATTGAAATTGGAAGTGGGAGATTTGGGTTGATGGACGGTTTGGTAGCTGTCCAATGACAGCAATTTTTGGGTATATTCTTGTTTGAATTGTGATTGTTATGCATGTTAAATGTGTTAAAAAAAACCCAACAAGTTGGTGGCTACTGTTCTGTTTATTCATCATGAATGTTAATTGTTCCCCACTCTGAACTGGAGATGGACAGGATACAAGCATTGGAAAATAAATAACCACATCCTGTGCCCTGCATTATTTTGCATGAAAACCTCAGCCTGTGTTCAACAGCCTCTGGCCTAACCCTGGCCCATTCCCTGTGCCATACCTGGTATTGTTTGTCTAATCATCCCTTCCAGTGCCCAAGGCAAAACTGTAGCCTTATCCCCCCCCCCCCGCCCCGCAATTGACTTTCATGCTCTTAGCTCCCTCTCCTATGAGACACCACTCCTTCCACAACAATCCTGTAAAAAATGCATAATTGGACACTATACGTTTAAATATTTTAACTTTGCTTTATACATATATGTGTGTATGTGCTGTGGAGGCAATTTCCAAAAGCCATTTTATCCATGAAAATTGTCCACCCACCCTCCCTGCCAGTAAAATAATATACTGCTAGTTCTTTTAGTTTGTATGGCTGTCAGGATTTGCTTTGCCTGCCGCTGCTGCCCTAGGCAATAGCCTAGTCCACCTAACGGTTCGTACGTAACAGCCCCGTGCAACAATTCTACACCGTGCCCGGTACTGCCCTCCAAAATAACCTCACCCTGTGCCCCGTAGTAACTACAACTACTAACTCACTCCATTTCAACAGGGCCACTGAGCCAGGCCTGGTTTTGAACCTGCATCCCCATTACAACGTGGTTCAGGTAGTCCCCGATCCTACCCCACATGTCCCAAAAAATCGTTCCCAGTAGCGGAACCGTAGAAGTCGGCAGGCAGCTCCGAATCACTCGGTGTAATCGTGCCCGGACGGGGCGGAGCCGCGTCTCCCGGCTGTCAGCGGCACACCCCAAGCGGCGCATGGAGCAGTAGGGGCCGCCCAGCAGCACACAGACACCGCCACCCGGACAGAGGAGGCAACAGCAGTAGCAGCAGCAGCAGCATGGCGGGGCCGCGATCCCCGCCGCCGCTCGGCTCCCGCTGCCACCCGACCGTCGCCTTCAACCTCCTGCTCGGCCTTTTGCAGGTCCTGCTGCCTTGCTTTCGCCAGGGCAGCGCACAGGGGCAAGGTCAGTGGGGGCCCGATCCCGGGCATGGGGGGGAACACAAAGCACGCAGCCACGAAAACAAAGGGCGAAGCGGGGCGGCTGGAGGATTCTGCAGGCAGAGCAGGCGCACGGGGCTGCGATCCCGGGGCTCGGAGAAGGGAAACAGAGGGTTGGGGGGGGGGGGGCGCTCGCTTTGTTCCTTGCTTAAAACATCTCGGTATTGCAAGCCTCTTCTGTAGCCCCCCGCCTCCCATTATTTGGGATAATATCGTAGGGATCAAGGCTCACACCCCAGGGATGATTAGGATTCGGGGGGGGGGGGGCGGCGATCAAGGGGTAACCCGCAGCACCCTGCCTGTGAAACCACGGCCTTTGTTGACAGGGAGTATGAAGGGAACTTTCCCCGGGAGCGCGTAAATGCCACTGGCACCCTTGGCTGTGGTGACAATTGTTTGCCAAGAATTACACAGCCCGTGTAAAACGTTTTCTGTTTGTGTTTTGCCTCCCTAGTGATTGATCCCATGCCCAGCGTGGTGGAACTGTGGCAAGCTGAGGAAGGTGAACCCATGCTTCCCGCTCAGGTGAGACACTGGCGTATTATTTTTTTTTATATATAATATATATATTTTTGTTGTTGGGGGAGGGGGTTACAGACCACACAGCAGTGTCGTGGACAGTTTCCTCTGTTAGCACCACCTGGCAGCAGTGCCTTTGATCAGCCCCCACGTGGTGAGAGCAGCAGAGCTTGCCAGGGGCCGGGCACACACTTGAGCCTCCGATAAGACAACACCAGAGAGTGGCTCGCCCATGATAGGATTCGAGCAGTCAGCCAGCCACATTATCGCTTTCACTTAGTGTATTGGCCTTCTTGACTCGATAATGTGTACCTGATCTCTCTTGAGATTAAGGGAAACTTTATTGACGTGACAGTTTGTGTGTGTGCCTGTGTACTACCCAAGCCCTTATTCTGAATTCCAGTTGTTATCTGGTTTTGTGTGTGTGACAGCTGGCTGTTCTGTATTCGGATGTGCTTCATTTTTGTCAGGTTCAGAACTCTGCTTCTGACTTCTAGATGGCAGACATATGGAGAGAGCTGTGGGACTACATCCCTCTTATTGGTTGTTGCTCCCATTTACTGGGGGGGGGGGGGGGTTGTGATATGTCTGAACACATGGAAACATGGGACCTGATTTGCCATGAGCTGGAAAAATCAGGCCTAGAATTTTCATTTTTCTGACTGGAACTGGGGAATGCAGGAAGAAGGGCAGAGGACATCTGGTCACCTGGCACAGCTCCTGTTAGGGTGACCACATGTGGAAGGTAATTCTGTTACAGTGTTGCCTATTTTTAGGTACCAAGAACACGAGTAAATGACCAGAATAGCGGCATATACATGCATACATTTGCATGTAATATTTTGCTACAGTGCTATTCTATAAACTGGTGCAATGGCGAGTACTTTTGATGGTGCAGTTACATGTGGGCGGAGTTAGGTCAGAGTGTAAGCAGGGCACACAGTTGAATGCATGAATTATAGAGAGCACACACTTTTTTTTTTTTTAGCAATGTAGGCGTGTGTATTTTACACAAGCTATCGCACCTAAAATAGAGGTGCATATTTGACCTGCTACACTACTGTTCTGTAAAGAAAAGTAGACCTATACTTTTCTCTTTAGAATACGGTCCAAATAGAGGCCTTCTTGGTGCTTAAAAATGTTGTAGGTTTACCCTCATAGTGACTGGGCACTTGGTGTAGGCCCTGAATTTGCCTCTCCTGCTGTCATCCTGAAGTTCTTTGGTGTGTTCTAGTGTGACACAGCCAAGGTTTCTGGTTATGACCTGTGAGTGGGTAGAGAGCACCTTTTGTAGCTTTTATGTGACCCCTCCGTGTGGTGAGATTTGGAAATGCCGCTAGCCTACTTAAAGGTCCCTTATTACTAAGGTGAACATCTTTGCTTCCTCTTTCTACTCCTGACTAGAAACCTTATGGCAGCAGGGTTGGTAATGATGTGCTTAGAAATGTGTGTTTTTGCTTTTATTAAGATGATGATAAATGCAAGGGATTGCTGTGTTAAACTGTTTGACTTCTGGTTTGCGATACGATGGTTCAAGGGTTCCCTGTTAAAGCGTTGCACATTTTGACATGCTGGATGCTAAGTCAGGCTGTACTACAGGGATGTTTAAAGCCTCATATTTCCTTGTGGTTTTGACAGTGGTTGATGCCGTGATGCCTGGTTCAGCCTAGGGATATAATGGGGCAGTATACTGGGACCGAGGTGATAAGGACTAACAGACCTTTGGGTTCGGAACCATAAAGAAGAGGGTTCAAACCCATTTCTCCCATAGACTATCCTTGTAAGCTGGGCAACTCACTTTATCTCCTATTGTTTTAGGTCCCCTTATAAGCTCTGTGGGGCAGAGACTTTTTTACCTGACTAACTTAACCTCCATCATAAAGTGCTCAGCAAATCTAGTAGCACTATAAAAGTATTTGTTTGTGGGTTGGTGAATCGTGTCTGCTTCTCTGCATTCCATGGCTTTTTATTACGGCGCTGAAGCTCGGCTTGGTTTTAGATGCTTTGACTACAGCAATGAGGGGATTTTGGCCATTGTGAGAAGAGATTTTCTAAAACATGGGCTTCTCAGAAATTAGGTGACAGCTGCATTCTAAGAAAAGCACCTTTGTTTCCAATGCCTCGGCTCTTGTACCCTGAGATGCCTCACAGTCTCTGCCTGTAGAAGGATGTTGGCGCATCTTATATCACAAGAAAATGGGAAAGCAGACCACTAGTGGAACTAGGCTGGAGCCCAGTTCTTAGCCCAGTATCCAAGGCAGGTAACTAGCTGAAGAAGGGAGTTTTCAGTGCTTGGAGTGACACCTGCTCGAGTTACTGCCACCTTTTCTCCTCTGTTTACATGTAACATGCAAAATAACATGGGTCGGAATAGTTTGTGTGTTGCTGCCCGACATGCACCTTTTTTTTTAAATCTTGGAAAGGCAAGATAATGTGAAATAAATGGTGGTAGTCGGGGGGGGGGGGGGGAGAGAGAGAAAACAATAAATGATCAAAAAATGTTAGTGAGAAAGTGAAAGGAAGAGAGGTTCCTTTTCATGCCTTTGCAAAAGCCTGGTTCTTTTGCACCATACTGTAGTTCTGAGCAGTATTAACCCATTAGTGCCCACTGTTCCCATATGGCATATTATGGGAACATTGGGAACTAATGGGTTAACCGTCCTCTCCACCCTGAGAAAAGACAGCTTCTTGTGTTCTTTGTATGTTGGGGTTCCTCCTTGCAGTGTGAGAAGGATAAAATGAGTGGGGCAGTCCTGCTTGTAGGTAGAAATTGTACTGGGGTCTGTCTGAGCTTGATAAAGGGGAGGAAGGCATGTGCTCACTCCCTGCCTGCCACCGCACTGACAGCTCAGCTAACCTAACCTCACCTCACCTCACAGAGGCTAGTAACAGTGGACATGCAAACAAACACTAGTGGGTGTGCCCCCCTTCCACTTCTGGTGCTAGCAACCCCTGGCATGTTATTATCTTTTAAAAGTTACATGTAAATAAAACATGAGAAACCTTGGTCCCCCCCCCCCCCCCCCCCCGCAAGACACACAAAAAATTCCAGTCTGTGTCCCCAGATGAACTCTGGTTTCACTGTAAATTTTCCAAAAGATGGCAAGTGACGGGGTAGTTTTTCAACATTTCAGAGATAGTTGTGAGGGGTTTTCAAACTTAGCTGAATTCATATTGCTATAATTAGTGCTGGGCACTTGAAGCGGGTTTGTAAAATGTCTTTTTGTCTCCACCTTTTTTCCAATCTCCCATCTGCATTGCCTGGGATCATCTCCTCTGAGCATCATTCTCAGCACAATTCCTTTGTTTAGTAAAGAGTCACTGCAGTAATGGAAGCAGACTTACATTCTTGTCTGGGACTGAGTCCATTACGTCTGTGGCATTCCCTCCCCTGGCTTGAACCAGAGTGTTCTGGGCTTAAGCTGGAGCCACAGATCTGACTGATGCCCAGTTGCTCGGCTTAAAACATGGTCTAAACCACTCTGTTGCTTGTGACTTGAAACTAGGTGGCAGCCCTAGATTTCAAGTGATAGCAGTGAATTTTTTAAAATGTTATACCGTCTGTAAGCCCAAAAGCTGTCAAAGCAGTGTACATTCAGGTACAGTGGGTAATTCCCTCTTCCTGGAGAGCTCTGTCTGAGGGCTAGATGCACTAAACTTAACTAGCCAGCAACGTGGGTTTTAAACTGGTTCTAGCCAGTTTAATGTGCAAGTAGTAAACAGGGACATGCACAAAAGGGCATTGTCCTGTCACGGTAGCAGCTAACGAAAACGGAATGCAGAAGAACAAATTAGTATTACAATGTGTATGAGTTGCACTACAGTTTTCCGATCCACTTACAATGGAAAACCTAACAGGAGGTCTGCACCTCTCGTTGGGGCTGCTGTGAGGGAATCGGAAGGAAAAAAAATTGTTGCAGAGCTGAACAACACCTATAGTGAGCTCCAAAAATGTCTGAGAAGGACGACAATCTGGAAATAAAAATGTCCAAGTGCTCGTCAGGGGCGTCCTTCTAAAGTGCCTAACATGGACGTTCTTCACTCACAAAACAAAAAAGGACGCTCCTGACGAGCACTTGGACATTTGCAGCTTTCTCCAAGTGAAGGGCTATTACTTATATTGCTTTAAAAGTTGAACGAAGGAGCAGATTTGTCCCCCTTCCTCATTGCCAGCTAAAGCTCCTTGAGAGGGCTAATGGACGATTGTGAGGCCCCCCCCATGGCCTCTCAGCCAATTACAGCACGTTTAGCTGACACTAGTGACAGTTAAACGCGCTGTGATTGGCTGAGAGAGACCTAGAGGAGGGGCATAGACTGGTGTAAAACAGCTACTGGGCACATAAAAAAAACGATGAATGCTTTCATGAAAGAAGAAAAATCATGAAACAGTTACCGGACATGCACAATGCTGAAATCTCCAAGAGGCTGGGCAAGCGCTGGAAAATGCTTAAGGACATGAGAAAATTCCTTTTATTCGGGAAGCGGAGTGCCTGCGCTTGAAACACATGGCGGATTATCCTGATTACAAATACTGGCCAAAAAAAACCAAACAAAATTGATGCTGCAGCCAAACTGGGCAAACGCCGGAGAAAAATCCGGGCACCAGCAGCAAAAGTACCAAGGGCTCTGGTAAAAAATGTAACGAACTGAAATCTAGTGTGAAAGTCTGCAACGATTATGGGGACGACTTGTTTTTTTTTTTGAGTGAAGGATGTCCATAAAGGACGTCCTTGGCATGCGCAGAGCAGCCAGCATAACGCTTGGCTGCTCTACGCATGCTCAGCTGGCCGACTGGCTTAGAAGTAGATCGCGTGCAAATGAGCTAGCAGCAACCAGCTCATTTGCATGCGATTTCCTTGTTGCCCGTTTCTTACCGAGTCGCTAAGGAATCGGTAAGGGAAGGGCTTTAACGTTTTTGTTAGTGCATCTACCCCTGAGTTTTTACCTGAGGCAAGGGAGAGTTAAGTGATTTGCCCAAGATCACAAGCAGTCACAGTGGGTTTTGAACTGGGCTTCCCTGGTCATTAGGCTGCTCCTTCAGTTTTGCTTAAAAAAGAGCCTCTGAAGAAAAAGACTTTAAAATGTTTTGCTGCAATACAATAGACAGAGAGGATAATGGTATATAGAGCTTTAAGAAGCACCAGTAAGGCAGTGAACCTTTACCAACACATTAAATGTAGGAAAATGAAGAGGATGGCTATGACTAGATCATGAACGGATTACGAATGAGCATGGAGTATTTAAAAAGATGGGGGGGAGGGGGGAATAATAGTAATAAGGGGTTCAATCATGGAATAATAATGTAAGGTGTTACTATTGGAATTACGGTTTGAGTTTAATGTAACAAGCTGACTATGGTTTCTTTCAATGTACAGGGCAAAAGTGAAGGTAGTAAGGGGGGAGGGGGATAAAATAGGGTACTGTTATAAAAACAAAAACTGAGAAGGGTAATGTTCAATGCATAATAGAGGGACATGTGTATTATTAGATAGGAGAACAATCCTTTGAAGGAGCACATTAAGAGGACCCACCAGTAAATATTGTTGGGATAATACACTGAGTAAAACACGAGCTATAAATATTGGAGTTTCATATAAAAGTTTATTGTTAATAGTTATGCAACTGCACAGTAATTATACATGTACACATTATAGATATAGGAGAAGACAAGAAGGAAGGGATAGGGGAGAAAGGTTTGGAAAACATTGATGATGGACATTTCAGGTTTAGTAATATGTACTAGACTTCGCTGTTATACGATTTGTATTGACTGAGATGGAATTGTATACCATGTGACCTCATCAATAAAAAATTGTTGAAACAAAAAAAACCCCAAAACTGATGATAGCAACTTAAGATTAATGTACATAAGAACGATAGCTTTACAATTTGTTATGTATGTACTCGAATGGATGTGTTACCAGGTGGAATCATCAATAAAAATGTTGACACATAAAATGTTGTGCTGCATCTCCTTCATTTTACATAGGTGCGTTAGTGGTTTGTTGTTTACTCGGAACTTACTATACTGACTTTTGCTTAAGAAAAACCAAAGATACAGACTAAACAGGAATGTCGCAAGCCTAGACTTGCCCTGTCCAAAACACTCCTAAATGTTTCTGGCACGCTCCATCCCACCCACTTTCAATGTGCCTGCAAAGGAAACCAGTGGACGGGGTGGAATATTCTCCCCCTAGCTCTCCTTGCACTCTGTGTGGCTGTACTGGCCGCTCATAGCCTAGCTATGGAGGAAACGAGTAGTATTGGAACTAGTGAGCGCTCTGTTCCTCAGCAGCTGGATGTCTTGAGTTGGAGAGACAACACTAAATTCAAGCACCATCAGCTCAGAAGAAGCGATGCTGGTACTAAACGTTTGTTATAATGTACTGTGGGAATCAGCCCAGTATATCCTTAAGCACCAGCCACCAAGTCCTCAAATTGCCTTTCTCTGAGGTTTTGGGGTCTTCATGGCAGGGATGGATTGTTCTACTGGGGGACTGGGCATCACCCCGATCCCACAGGCTACTGATGTAAACAATCAGCATGTCCTTTCTGAGTCTGTCCACTTAAAGATGTGGAGGTTTGCAGTCCAGCTGTCACCTCATGATCTCCTGTGCCTTTAAGAGAGCAGATTTGGAAGGGGACATACAAATCATTCACTTCAGCTGGAGGTTTTTTTTTTTTTTTTTAATCAGCTGAAGTGGGGCTTGCAGCTATAGCAGCCAGAGCCTGGCGTGGCAAAGGGAATGGGACTTGATATACCGCCTTTCTGTGGTTTTTGCAACTACATTCAAAGCGGTTTATATAGTATATACAGGTACTTAGTGTACCTGGGGCAATGGAGAGTTAAGTGACTTGCCCAGAGTCACAAGGAGCTGCAGTGGGAATCAAACCTAGCTCCCCAGGATCAAAGTCCACTGCACTAACCACTAGGCTACTCCTCCCTCAGCATCAACGTTGGTGGGGGAGGGGAGGAGCCAGGGATAAGGTCCTAATGCCTGTGCTGAATTTTGGTTACAGTCTGCCCATGCTTCATGCTCCTTTGGGCTTCTAGCTTAGGCGGAACCAGGCCTAATATCTGGTTCTATTCATCTCTATTTGTATCCGGGGATATTTCCCCCTGTTTTCATACCGATGCACCCCCTCTTCAGATTGTGCATCCAGTACTTGACTGGGAGCCATGCATCAGGTCGTCTTCTGGAATCCTTAGTTACAGTAATGTAGTAGATAGCAGCATCCATCCATGCATCCATCCATTCTGCCCAACAAGATAAACTCATAGCATGTATTGCAGTATACCATATATATATTCTTGATTTTATTTATTTATTGGAATTTATTAACTTCCTTTGTGAAGAGATTCACCCAAGGTGGTGATCTTGATCTGTCCATGCCAGTTTCAGGGCACAGACTGTCGTCATTGTCAGCAGTCGTTGTCTAGGGATGGTCCCTGGTCCAGTTCACAGAGGCAGTGGGTTCCCAAAGAATACACAATCCACACGGGTTTGGATATATATAGAAAGTATATGTTTAATATGATGTGGATATTGAAACGAGTGAAGCCATACCTCCCATTCAACACTTTCTGGAACCTGATACAGTTTACTGTTATTACCCACGCTGACTACTGCAACAGTGTGTTCTTAGGATGCAAAACCCAAATACTAAAGAGACTCCAAACTGCCCAAAACACGGCCACCAAACTTGTTTTTGGCAAATCGAAATTCGAAAGTGTATCACCTCTTCGAGCGAAGCTCCACTGGCTCCCCATCAAAGAAACAATAAATTTCAAGATCAACACAATGACCCATAAGATCATACACGGAGAATCCCCCGGCTACATGAGTGATTTGATCGACCTCCCTTCCAGAAATAGATCTATTTCTTCACGAACGTATCTCAACCTACACCTTCCCAATTGTAGAGGAATTAAATACAAGACCTACTCGCATCCAGTTTCTCCTTTTTGGGCAGCCAGTTATGGAATGCTTTACCCAGACCAATCTGATTAATTAACGACTACTTGCCCTTTAGAAAAATGCTGAAAGCTCATCTCTTTAAGCAAGCCTATCGTAATGTCCCAACATAATCTCACCAACCTCCACTTCCAATCCTGTTCTGATTTTTTTTTTTGTTTGTTACATTTGTACCTCGCGCTTTCCCACTCATGGCAGGCTCAATGCGGTAGGCAATGGAGGGTTAATTGACTTGCCCAGAGTCACAAGGAGCTGCCTGTGCCGGGAATCGAACTCAGTTCCTCAGGACCAAAGTCCACCACCCTAACCACTAGGCCACTCCTCTCCTTTAGATAACGACCCCATCATTGGTTCTACTTACCTCTCCTCCCCCATTCCCCCTCTACTTCTCTTCTCCATCTCCCCTTTTATCCCTCAGTACCCCATTTATTCCAAATTTATATAATCCTATCCGTCTGCCTTCTCCTATTCTAAGCATACATTATCAAGATCAACTTATCATACACTGTCAAGCTCAACTTATAATGTTTTGAAATTTCTATTATATGACTTTGTATTTCAAATTACTATGTAAGCCGCGTTGAGCCTGCATTGTGTGGGAAAGCGCGGGGTACAAATGTAATAAATATATAGGCTCACACCATTTAGTACAGGGAAATAGTACAGTGCTATATCTGTGTGTATGTTTAGATGGGAATCAATGAGAGAAAGTTAAGAATGGGGGGGGGGGGGTGCAGGGAAAGAGAAGGAGAGACAAATGCCTAAGAAAGCAGAGCCCATGTGCTCTGGGAGAGAAAGCTTTGGGGTAGAGCTGGGGAAGAAAGGGGGGGCCACAGCCGGGATTCTGGTGGCTGGAGATGGGTGTGTGCAGGGAGAAAGGCAGAAAGAGAAATGACCTGAGCAGAGCGTGTGCTCTGCGTTATATATCTCAAATAACTTATTTTTTCTTCCTAGCCTTTGGTTTCAGCTCTTTCCTTTACCAACTCCCGTTTGCTTTCTGAAGTCAGGAAGGTGACCATCTTCATACCGTGTTTCCCCGAAAATAAGACAGTGTCTTATATTAATTTTTGCTCCCGAAGATGCACTAGGTCTTATTTTCAGGGGATGTCTTATTCGGGAGTAGTAGGGGGACTGTGGCGGTTGGGAACAGTATTGAAGTGGGGGGCGGTATCCTGCAGGAGTAGGCCGTGGCTTGCCTATCTGCCCACAGTGACCGCAGGACTCGAGCGGAGCAGAGCCGCGCTGCCGGGCTGGGAATGGAGGAGGGGTATGCACTAGGGAAGGTAATGGAATGTGGGGCCGGGCTGCTCTGGCTGGGGGTCTCGGGAGGTTGTGAGAGGGCTTAGGGCACAGGATCATCCCTACCGTATTACAAACGTTAAAAAAATTCTACGGTAGCTTCGTTCCCCGTTGGTGGTGCTTTATGCGCTCTTCCTGTACATTCGCAACACTTTCCAACCTTCTAGTCTGACTTAGCCCTTGAGCGATGGAGCAGCGCCGAAAGGGATCGGTTACTCATTTTCTTTTCTTTTATTGTTTCTGCAAGGGGGATGTTTCTTTTCTTTCCGGGATCACTTACTGGTAGTTGATCTTCACAAAAGCGTGAAGGAGGATGGTAGGAGTCCGCTGGATGATAGATTTTCCACCTCAGTCTTGTTTCTTGCATTTCTTTAATGTTATTTCGTCTTTGGGTTGCAGCGAAAAAAATTAAGGTTTCTGTGTCCATGTCCCATCGGGGCCAACCAAAAACTTTCCTAGGTCTTACTTTGGGGGGAGGCCTTATATTTAGCAATTCAGCAAAACCTCTACTAGGTCTTATTTTCAGGGGATGTCTTATTTTCGGGGAAACAGGGTAGGTTCTCCTCTTTGAAATCCCTAGTTCTGGAGCCTGTCTGGCTTTCTTTGTTCTCAAGCCCTGCTCCCAAATAGAACAAAAGGTATGTTAATCAGGAGTAATTAAGAAAACACAAGGCTAGCAGGCCGCTGAGCACCATTTGGTGCATTTTGCCATCCTTATGATTCCTGGGGGTGGGGGGGGGGGGGGGGGTGGGGGAGTTCTCAGAAGTCAGAAGCTGGTTTCATATTAATCTAAGAATGCTCATCAATCCTGACAGTCTAGCCATAATTGGTGCACAAACCATAGAAGTCTGCCCGGCACAGGCCTTACTTCCCAATTACTGGAGTTTACCGTCTAAGCACCGCTAAGTTTTTTTTTTTTTTTTTGTTTTCTTTCCACTCTCTTTCGATTAGGAATCCTTTGTGTTTATCCCACGCATTTTTGAATTCTGTTAACATTTTCATCTCCACCACCTCCCGAGGGAGAGCATTCCAGGCATCCACCACCCTTTCCTTGAAAAGTGCTTCCTGACATTGCTAATAAGTCGATCCCCCTTCAACTTCAATTCATGTCCTCTTGTCTTACTGTTTCCCCTTCTCTGGAAAAGATTTGTTTGCATATTAATACCTTTCAAATATTTAAATGTCTGTATCATAACAACCCTATCTCTCCTTTCCTCTAGGGCAGGGGTGGACAACCTTGTTCTTTGAGGGCTGCAACCCAGTCGAGTTTCCAGGATTTCTCCAATGAATATGCATGAGATCTATGTACATACAGTGAGGCAGTGCATGTAAATAGATCTCATGCATTATCATTGAGGAAATCCTGGAAACTCAACTGGGTTGCAGCCCTCGAGGACTGAGGTTGTCCACTCCTGCCCTAGGAAATATATTATATTTGTATTTATTGCACTTGTATCCCACATTTTCCCACCTATTTGCAGGCTCAATGTGGCTTACAAAAACCTGTCATGGCATCACCATTTCGGGGTACAGAGATACAATTGGTGTTACAGGATAACAATAATAACAAGGCTAACAGTAGGTCTAATCAAGCAATCAGTTCCTCACATTTCTTCTCATACATGCGTTGAGTGTTGCAAGGTGTCCAACTCCCTCTGTCTTTTATTAGGGGCTGTGAATACTGTATCTGAAGACAATTTGTACCCCTTCCTTCCCTGCAGCTTGCATAGTAGGAGGTCAGTGGTACACCTGACTTTCCATCCACTTCTAGTCCATTTTCAGCCCCCCCCCCCAAAATGCCTGGGTGGCTGATGCTCCTGCCAACCTCTAGTTGCCATGAAGTGGAAGGCCTGAGATGGGACTTATGGTCACTGAGCCTCTGGGCTGGTCCTTACTTGCATTTTGGTTACTGGCATCTTGTGAACTGTAGGATGAAGCCTGCTTGGGAGTTTGAGGAATCTGCAGGAGTGTGAAGTTGGCTGTGGCTCAGTATTAAGTGTATTTCTGCTAAACTCGACAGTGCTGCTAACGTTTCAGCAAGAGCTGTAGAAATTAAGTGTTGTTTATCATGTGTGACAGTTAGACTCAGAAGTGTTCTTTAGGCCGTTGAGTGCAAGCGATTGCAACGCATAGTAATTTTTCTGTGGTAAAAAGTTTTACTGCACTAAGAGGACTGCAACGGTTTAGATTTTATTTTTGACTGTTCAGTGAAGGCACAGCTGAAAAGGCCGCATAAAGTTTTCATGCTTTCTGATGGGTGTTTGCCCAACTGCATATTCCCCTTGCCCTCCCGTCCAACAGTGATCTGTGTCGCATCCAGGTTGCCACTTTGCGAGTTGTAGCTCTGTGTCAGGTTGCTGACAGGGTTTTTTTTTTTAAAATTCTGTAAACGAATGATGTTTCTTTCATACCATGTGAGGACTGTCAGGGAATCTGGCTGTCCTCAGGTGGGTGCTGAGTGACAGGAACCTGTTTTCCTGTACCAGCATGACCCTGCCAACTATCCGGCCACGGATGGGATTGCTCCTGCTCTAGTAGGGTAGTTCCGTCCATTTACTGTTATTTAATTTAAATTCCACTTTATCGACTGCTTAATACCTGAAAAACAGGATCTAGGTGGTTTACAGAACAAATAAGTATTGTATATCATGTGCGCAAATTATTTATCATTTGCAGACTGGCTGGACTGTGCGTGCTGGTCTTTATCTGCCGTCATTTATTGTGCAACTGTGCACTGTTCCTGTTAGGGAAGGACTTATTTTCTTATGTTCGGCAGAGAGAGCTGGAGTTTCAGTCCTCCCACCAAATTTCAGAAAAATTAGTTGAGGGAGATGAGAGCAAACCCTGTCCCATAATGAGCTGAGACTGGGCCTACCTAGTGGCTTGGTAGTGCTGATGCACATTACAGTGTGGAGGACTTGGGTTTGATTGTTGGGACATCTTTTGCTGCTTTTATGGCAGGTAGCAGGCTTGAGATGCTATGGAGGGAGCCCCGTTCATTGTGCAACAGTGACACCCAGTGGCTGGATTGTGGGCAAATAATTGCAGGGTCCTGGAAGGGATCCTGGTAAGTGGTTCTTAGCTGTGGAGTGTTGCTGTTTAGATTGGGCAAGGTAAGTTGGGAGGAGGGGTATTAGGTATAGGAAAATATCTCTGCCAGGTTACAAATGCTCAACTCTGGTTCCATGAGCAAAAGGAAACTGCTAAGCTAAAAACCTTTCAAAACAAATTTGCCACCCCCCCCCCCCCCCCAATTTCTTTTTGTTTGTTTTCAAATAGCTGAAACTTACCTGTGAGCTTTAAAATGAAAATCGTTCCTTTTTTTACAGAGGGCACTTCAGGGAATGCTTTGTTTGAAGTTAAATATCCACGTTCTTTTAGGAATCTGGATTGAATGCTCATGATCTTCCTGATTCAGAGAGTCGTCTCTTTTGCTTTTGCATGTTGATACATGTGGAAGCATCTGTGCTTGCAGCTTCGAAGTAAGAGACAGTTTTGGGGGTGGAAGGGAGAGGAATGCCTGCATCTTACTGAGGTTGTGAGCCTCTGGGGAGAGGGAACACAGTAACATGGTAAATCTGGGCAAATAAAGATCTGCACAGTCCATCCAGTCTGTCCAAAAAAGGTGGCCAGAGGTGAATCTGTACAGATTCCACTTCTTCATTAATCTCTTTCCCTGCCAGTTTTGGGGCACAGACCATAGAAGTCTGCCTGGCACTGGTCCTACAGGGAAATATCCGAATATAACGTTAGCTATAACCTGAGCTAAATACAAAATTTCTTGGCTTCCCTTTTCCTAGAAGGAACTGCCATTGACAAGTAGGTCTGGTATGGTTCACCAGTGTCTGGGGCTGCTTATTGCCATTGTCCCTGAAAATCAGTGCTTTTTTTGTAGAAAAAAAGGTGCCAGTACTCAATATGGGTGGGGTCACCACATATGGCTCCACCCCTATGATAGCCACACCCACATTAGCCACACCCCTTATACCAGCCATGGTGCATATAAACAGACATCATTGAAAATATTATACTAGTATAGGAGAAAAAAATAACGTGATTTTTTTCATTATAAATAATTTCTGTAAGCTGTTACAGCTCCAGTATACCCAGTGCAAACTAAGACAGCAGATGTAAATTCTCAAATTGGACATATTTAAGTACATAAGCACCACCACGCTGGGAAAAGACCAAAGGTCATTAAGCCCAGCACTCTTGTCTCCGACAGCGGCCAATCCAGGCCCGAAGAACCTGGCAAAAACCCAAAATGTAATAATGATCAGTGGACTTTTCCTTCAGGAATCTGTCCAGACCCCCCTTTAAACTCAGCAAGGCCAGCCGCCATCACTACCTTCTCTGAAAATAAAATGATTTTTTTCTACCTTTGTTGTCTGGTGACTGTTTTTCTATCCATATTGGTCCCAGTCTCTGATTCTGCTTCTCTCTATCTGTTCCCTTAACTCCGTTTCCAGGGCTTCCTTTCCACTTATTTATTTACTTTCCTCCTTTCTTCTTAATTTCTTGCCATACATCCATAAGTAAAAGCTGGGTCCTCCTCCATGGAATTGACTGGAGGAGATATAACGTGGATCCAGCTTTTGCCTATTTTCTCCATCCATGTGCAGTTTTTCTCCTTTCTTCTCTTTCCCTCATCTCCATCCATGTGCATCTTCTTCTTTTTTCTTTCCACCCCTCCATCCATGTCCAGCATTTCTCCTCTCTTCCCTCCCCTGTATCCATATATAGCAATAATTTTCTCTCCCCTGTCCTCCATCCATGTCCAGCATTTATCCTCTCTCCTCGCCAACCCCACCATCCATCCATATCCAGCAATTCTCTATCTCCTGCTCGCCTCTCCATCCATTTCCAGCATTTCTCCTCTCTTCCCTGCCCTCCCATCTATGTGCATCTCCTTCCGTTCTTCCCTGCCCTCCCATCCATGTGCATTTCCTTCCTTTCTTCCCTGCCCTCCCATCCATGTGCATCCCCTTCCTTCCTTTCTTCCCTGCCCTTCCATCCATGTGCATCCCCTTCCTTCCTTTCTTCCCTGCCCTCCCATCCATGTGCATCCCCTTCCTTCCTTTCTTCCCTGCCCTCCCATCCATGTGCATCCCCTTCCTCTCTTCCCTGCCCTCCCATCCATGTGCATCTCCTTCCTCTCTTCCCTGCCCTCCCATCCATGTCCAGTGTGTCTCCTCTCTCCCCTGTCCTCCCCTGCCATCCATGTCCAGAGATTCTCCTCTCCCACCTGCCCTCCCCTCCCATCCATGTCCAGCGAATCTCTCTTCCCTGACCTCCCCTCTCCTCCCATCCATGTCCAGCGAATCTCTCTTCTCTGACCTCCCCTCCCATCCATGTCCAGTGAATCTCTCTTCCCTGCCCTCCCCTCCCATCCATGTCCGGTATGTCTCCTCCTTCCCCTGCCCTCCCCTCCCATCCATGTCTGGTATGTCTCCTCCTTTTCCTGGCTTCTCCTCCCATCCATGTACAGCGATTCTTCTCTGCCCCCTGTCCTCCCCTCCCATCCATGTCCAGCGATTCTTCTCTGCCCCCTGTCCTCCCCTCCCATCCATGTCCAGCGATTCTCCTCTCTCCCTTGCCCTCCCCTCCCATCCATGTCCAGCGATTCTGTCTTACTACTACTACAAATCATTTCTATAGCGCTACCAGTCGTACGCAGCGCTTCACAATTGAACATGAAGAAAAGACAGTCCCTGCTCAAAAGAGCTTACAATCTAAATCAGGACAGACAGACAGGACCAATAAGGGATAAGGGTAGGACAGACAGAAGGACACATAGGGAAAAGGGAATATTGAAGAGAGGAAGACAAGATAAGGTTACGAGCAGGTGACAAGTTAGGAATTAAAAGCAGCATCAAACAGGTAGGCCTTTAGCCTGGATTTGAAGGCGGCCAGGGATGGAGCTTGACGTAATGGCTCAGGAAGTCTATTCGAGGCATAAGGTGCGGCGAGATAAAAGGAATGGAGTCTGGAGTTAGCGATGGAGGAGAAGGGTGCAATTAGGAGAGATTTGCCTAGTGAACGGAGTTCTTGGGAAGGAGTGTAGGGAGAGATGAGATGATATCCTAAAGGATATCACCTCGGGAGCCTCATCCACCAATCGCAAATGAAGGCAGCTGTTGGGAGATACTTGGCTTACTGCCCAGGTTGCAGATGATATTATCCGAGGGAAGAGGATCATTTTTCTCTGGCAAGATTTTTACTCTTCCCTGCCCTCACCTCCCATCCATGTCTAGCAATTCTCTCTCCCCTGCCCTCCCCCTCCATGTCCAGCGATTCTCCTCTCTCCCCTTCCCTCCCATCCATGTCCAGCGATTCTTCTTCCCCCAGCCCGTCCTTCTCCACTGCCTGCCAGCGAAAGCAAGGCTGCCAACGTCGGACTCAGCAGTGCGAATGGTGCAGGCAGTGATTGAGAGAGGCTGCCAGCGTCGGAGCTTCCCTCTGCGAGTCCCGCCCATGCGGAAACAGAAAGTTGAAATAACATAGGTGGGACTCGCAGAGGGAAGCTCCGATGCTGCCAGCCTCTCTCAATCGCTGCCTACACCGTTTGCGCTGCCGAGTCCAACGTAGTAGTTAGTAGGGGAGTGAGAGGAAGGGTGCAGGACTTGCCGGGGGGGGGGGGGGGGGGGGGGGGGGGGGGGAGAGGTGCCGGTACGCTGTACCGGTGCATACCGGCACAAAAAAGCACTGCTGAAAATAGTTGCCACCACAGCCCTGTGTTGCCCACTGCCTCTGAGTCTGGGAAATGCTGTCCCCTTCTGGTGGGCTGCATAGAAGTGGAGAGGCTGGAGGGGTGGGAGAGTACCTGGAGGGAACAGGGGGTAGAGAGAGGCAAGAGTCCTTGGGTAGGAGTGAAATGCCTGCAAGTAGTGTGAACAGGGAAGGAAAAAAAGTTCTATTCTGAAAACTTCTTGGGCAGTACCTAACTTTTAAAATATTATTCCAGCCCAGGGTAGAAATGGGATGGTACCTTTGGTAGTTTCTTAGGTATTCCTGCTGTACATTGAGCTTACTTACTATCTCATTGGAGAGGAGAAGCGAAATGGAAGATATGATAGAAATATTCAAACCCCTGAAGGGTATTCATTATGCAGAAGAATCAAAACTGTCTAGAAAAAGAATATTCTAGAACATGGGGATCATGATATGAGGTTGTGAGAGGCATAGGAGCCAACTTTTCAAAATAATTGTGAGTTCTAAACCCAACAAAAACTACCCCTCCCTGGTCACAGTCGAGAAGTTTGTTCAAAATTGGGGGTGCTCAAGCATCCACAGCACCCACTGAGCTGGCTGCTATGGTGAGAGGTAAACTGGGAATTGTCAGGAAACACTTTTTTCATGGGAAAGGGGGAGGGAGTTTAAAAGCATGAAACACCCTCCAAGGGTGGGTAGTAGTACCTAAAGCAGGGGTGGACAGCCACGGCCCTCAAGGGCCACAACCCAGTCAGGTTTTCAAGATTTCACAATGAACATGAGATCTATTTCCATACTGTGACGAAATGGTGAATTTTCCAGCATATGAATTATATGAATATTTTTTGAAGTGTATTTCTCTAGTTTCTCAATGTTTTGTGTTTAAAGCTGTTCCAGAGAAAATACTGTTCCCTGTTTAGTTTTACACAGAGAAGAAGTAACCTGCAGTGATGTGGCCAGTTACTTAAAAAAAAAAATATTCTGGGCTCTTAATGGCCCAGGAGCTCAAACTCAGACTGGAAATACTGGATTTTGGAAGTAGAGGGAGAGAGAGAGACCTATTTACTGAGACCCTGTGAGCAATTATATTCTCTTTTTTTTTTTAAATTCTTTATTTATCCTTTTAAACATTTTACAAGCATTTATACTTGAGCAAGAAAAACAGATTAATTTAGTTTACAGAGGAAAATTCTTACAAGAAGTTAAAAGAAAAAAAAAAATCTTATTTTAGACCACCATAACGGGGGGAGTATGTCGATAACTCAGGAGAAAAGATTAAAGAAAATAATAAAGTAAGGCTTAACGGATATTACCACTGTATATCTTCATTGCTTTTCCTTAGGATTAATACTAATTGGCTTCAAACAGCTTTCATAATGTTTTTTTGTGCGATAAATTGTTTTAAATGATCCGGTACAAAGAAAACATATTTTACATCCATATATTTTATAATGCATTTACATGGATAGTTTAAATTAAAGGAAGCCCCCAGTGTCAAAACAGCAGGTCGTAACAGCAAAAATTCCTTTTTTTTTATTTGTGTAGCTTTAGTGACGTCTGGGAAAACCCAGATTTTTCCCCCATAAAAAGGGTTTTGTAGATTTCTTAAAGCCAGTTTTCTCACCAGCTCCAAGTCCTGTTGAAACACAAATGATACCAAAAGGGTTTGCCTATCAGATATAGAGGTCAGAGAGGTTTCCAAAAGTTCTGAAACATTTAAATCACTTTGCGGAATCTGTGGCTCATCGTTTGCTCTTTTTGATGGTAAATAATAAATTTTATTCAGAGGTGGAATGTTATCAGAGGTAAATTTTAAATTTTCCACCAAATATCTTTTAAAGATATCCATAGGAGAATACACTGATGTCCTAGGAAAATTTAACAATCGAAGATTCAATCTTCGGTTGAAGTTTTCAAAGTATTCAAGCCTATTATGAATTAGTGTATTGTCCTGTATCAGCTTGACAGTTGTTTCTTTCATTTTGGTGGAGTCAATATTCAAGAGATTTATTTGCTCATTGACCTCAGTTTTCATTGTAGTAAATGCAGTATTTAAAGTCTGTACCTTTTCAGTCAGTAAGTCAATCTTGCTAGTTGAAGTCCTCACCGTATTATCCAAACGCTGGAGCACCTCCCATATCGTCTCCAGCGTTACCTTTGCAGTTGAGGCCTTAGATGTTTTTGGTCTCTCCTGAAGAGCAGTTATGCCCTCTGGCTCCGATGGCAGGGAAGCCCCGGCAAACAAACCGACTTTCTGGCCCAGCGGTGGGACGCTTACTCCGACCTCCGGTGTCGACGATCCACCCTCGAAGTTGAGCGTCGCCGGTTGCAAAAGTGGACAAAGAATTGGAGAAGACAGCGACATGTCTATACCTAAGATTTCGGCGTCTCCTGCCGCCGTAATATCAGCAGGACCTCCAATCTGCTGAACAGTGGAATGTCGCATCGGGAACTGGTTAATCTTCTGCTGGATGGGCGTTGATGTTAGCGTCGACTGGGTCGCCGGTCTAACGGTCCCCTTTCTCTTGGTATGCGGCATCGTATAGGTATGAAGAAAAAAAAATTCTTTAAAAGGAAAAAACCCCAAGAGTAATTTCAATCTCCAGCAGCGTTGAGCTAGTCACCGATGCAAACAGATGGTGCCGCCGCCATCTTGCTCCCCCCGCTCCTCAACACATGAGCAGTTATATTCTGTAACATGTGGACAGCAATATTTCCTGTACTTCCCAGGCACTATCCAGGTAGTGATAAAATGTTTAGATATATTTATTTATTGTGAACATTTATATCCCACAAATTCCAACTATGGCATGCTCTGTGTGGCTTACAACATTTTAGGAAAAGAACATCACAGTAATTCTAGTTTAAAACAGAGAATAAGGTACATGAAGGGGAGGGAGGGAAACAACAGGAGAAATGAATGAGGGACGGCAAGAAGTCAAACAGCAGAGGAGTAAGATCTATAACATAGATAAGTCTTTAGGGATTTCTTGAAGAGATTGTGATCGGCAGTCTCTTTTAATGTTGATGGCAGAGCATTCCAGTAACGGGGACAAACAAAGCAAAAAGAGGAGGCGAAGAGTAGTTTGTATCTTAGGTTCCTGCAGTTAGGATAGTGGAGATTGAGATAAGTGCGGGACAGCTTCTTGGAATTTCTGGGAGGGAGGTCAATCAGGCTGAACATATAAGCTGGAGCGTCCCCGTATACGATCTTGTGGGTAAGAGCACAGATTTTGAATTCGATACGTTCTTTAATCGGGAGCCAGTGGAGCTTCTCTCTAAGGGGTTTCGCTGCCTCAAACCTAGATTTACCAAATAGTAATCTCGCCGCCGTGTTCTGCGCCGTCTGGAGTTTCTTAAGGATGTGTTCTTTGCAGCTGGTGTAAATCTCATTGCAGTAGTCGAAATGGCTCAATACGAGAGAGTGGATTAGAGTCCTGAATAGGTCAAATGGTAGGAACTGCTTGATACGTTTAAGGGTCCTCATGGAGAGGAACATTCGCTTCGTAATAGACAAAACTTGAAGGTCAAGAGTCAAGTGGGAATCCAGAATGACCCCAAGTAGCTTCAAACTAGTTGCGATAGGGATGGAGAAATCCAGCGCAGCAACTGTGCCTGGTATAGACCTATTGAACTGGGAGGAGAGGTGGAGGCAATGTGTTTTTTTCTTATTAAGCTTAAACTTAAATGCGTTTGCCCAATTGACCATGATGGCGAAACTGTTATCTCAGCTGAGATTTCGGTGAAGGAAGATCTAAAGGGGATGTAGATAGTTACATCATCAGCATAGATGTAAAGATTCAGGCCATGGTTGAATAAGGCCGTTGCAAGTGGAGTCAGCATAATGTTAAATGGGTTGGTGATAGGGGAGAGCCTTGAGGAACTCCACAGTGGGATCTCCAAGATGGCGAAATAGAGGAATGGACCTTGACCCGATAGGATCGGCAAGATAGAAATTCCCTAAACCATTCCAAAACAGTGCCTCCAACTCCATATTCAGCTAGTAACGTAAGGAGGAGATTGTGGTCAACCATGTCGAACGCGCTGGACATATCAAATTGAAGAAGTAAGATGTTTTTCCCAATAGACAATTCCTTCCTAAAGTTGGACAGGAGAGTAACTAGTACTGTCTCGGTACTGTGGTGAGACCAGAATCCAGATTGGGAGGCATGGAGAATTGAAAATTTATCCAAATAATCAGCCAGCTGAGAATTGACCATGCTTTCCATAGTCTTGACTAGCAACGGGATTGTAGCAACAGGGCGGTAGTTAGAAATAATGCTAGCCTCATACTTCGAGTCCTTTGGGATTGGTGTCAGGAGAATGTGACCGTGATTAATGGGGAAGCGCCCGTGCTGGAGCATGAAGTTCAGATAGGATGTAAAGTCAGCAATAAAACACTCCGGTGCTGATTGTAGCAGGTAATTAGGGCAGCTATCCAGCTTGCAGTGCGTTCTTGAACATTTGTGAATGGCCATAGAGACCTTCTCAGTGGTGACCGGCTCTAAGGAGGACCAATAGTGGTCAGCAGGGCATGGGCCAAATGGGGGCGCAATGCCAATAAGGAAGTCATCTATACTAGCGGAGCTCAGGGGGAGCGAGTTGCGAAGTAGAAGGATTTTCCCCCTAAAATAGTTGGCCAACTGAATCGCTGATGGCATGCCATCACGTGGTGAAATAACCGGGGTGGTGTCAAGTAGAGAATTTAGCTGACGGTAGAGCTTCCACGCATCCTTCATAACTGAATTATTTTCTGGAAGAAAGCTTTTTTGGCTTGCTTGATTGCATATTTGTATTTGCGATGGGAGAGCTTCCAAGCTGACAAGGCGTAGTCGCTTTTAAACTTAATCCAAGCTCTTTCCAGCCTTCTAGTTTGTTGTTTTAGCGCTTTAAGGTCGTGAGTAAACCAAGCTTTAGATTTGCGGTGGATGGAGGATTTAAGTTGCAAAGGGGCAAGGTCGTCTAAAATGCATTGACACCTGTCATCCCAACGCGTGAGGTAATCAAAGGAGTCTGCTTTTGCTTGCCAGTCACACCCATAAATTTGTTCCCAAAATGATCTCAGGTCAACTTTCCCTCTTGTACAGTAAGTAGTAGGTTCTTCGGGGAGTGGATAGCTAGACTTCCGCCAGTGGATAGCAAAGCGTAATTGGTAGTGATCTATCCAAGGGACGGCAGACCATGCAGTATTAGCTACACAGAGGATAGATTCATTGAGGAACTTGTAAGCAAAGAGATCAAGGGTGTGGCCTTTTAAGTGCGTTGGATGCATATCAGGATATTCAAGATCCAGGAGTTGGAGGAAACTCAGGCAGTGACAACCATTGAGAGAGAGTTGATTTTCTAAATGAAGGTTCAAGTTACCAAGAAGAAGGAGGTTGGAATAATTGGTGCAGGAGTTAGATATAAAGTCCATGAAATAGGTCTGACTGTCAACCCAATTATTTGGTGGTCTGTAGAACAGAATACAACATAGACAATCTTGAAGAGATCTGCTACGGATGTTGATTGAAGCAATTTCAAGACTGGGCGATATGGATTCAGCTTTAGAGTCAACTCGGAGGCCCGAGTGATAAATCAAGGCTAGGCCCCCACCTCTTTTCCCCGGCCTGGTCCAGTGCATGATTTTGAAACCAGGAGGGGCAGAGGTCTAAGAGAATAGGGTCCTTAGGGTCACGTATCCACGTTTCAGTCATGAAGAGAAGGTCGAGTTTATCAGTGGTGAGCCAGTCCGAGATTGTTTCCGTCTTGTTAACCACAGACCTCGCATTGATGTAGCCCTCTTTGATGGTTTGGTATGGATCCGGATGACTTTCAGAGCAGAAGATGTATTTAAGGTGATTGTTTGGGGGTGCTACTGCGGTGAGTAGCAAGCCGTTGGAAAGCACTGGAATGGTGGTCTGGAAGTGAATCCGTAGAGTGATGATAGGAGAGTCTGGATGATTTCTGAGTGGTGATTAGTACAGGAATGGAGCTGCAGTCATATGATTGAAGTGAGAGAGGTACGGATGAGCGTGATGAAATAGAGAAAGGAGAGGAAATTAGAGGCGAGCATGGTAGGGACTGCACTTGAACAAAGTAGAATCCAAAGTCAAGCAAGCTTACGTGCAGGTAACAGGAGACCTGCAAAGAAGTGCAATAGCTGTACTGTAATCAGGCTTTTGTAGAGCATAGGCTTAGTTGTTTTGCCTTGTAATGAGAGCACGGATGATGGTAGCAGAGGGAGGTGAAACTAAGACCAAGTTAATGGAGTAAGAGACTAATTGGAGCAGGTCAAACGCTGCTCCTCAACAAGTCGCAGCCGGATAGGTCCTTCAGTACAGGAACAGCCTCTGCAACGGATTAGTACTGAAACTTAATCGACGATCAGCTGATTGGGGGCGGATGCCGGCAATCTACAGCTGTTTAGCGGTGGAGAAGGCAGAGCACCCCGGAGAAGGCCCACAGTGCGGGGAACGTAACGGCCTTGTGGAATCGCTGGAGATGGAAAGGAATATAAAGGCAGCCAGGGACAAGTCAGTCAGAAACCTCTGACAAGTATTGGACCCAGCAGCTTGGACCAAACCTGCAAGTGCTCTCTGGCAGCAAGCGACACAATTTCAAATAAACAAAGCTCCCAACAAAGTTCCTGCTGGCAGCGAGTAAGCTCCGACAACTGCAAGGAAGCAAGGCAGTAATGCAGCGGCACCTCACAGCAAGACAGCAAGCCAAGAGGTATCCAATAGACCGCTGGATCTAATAAGGCAGGTAACTGGAAAAACGGGCCAAAATCCAATTGAGCAACAGTTTAACTCGTTATGTGGCTCA
This sequence comes from Microcaecilia unicolor, assembly GCF_901765095.1. Taxonomy (NCBI): domain Eukaryota; kingdom Metazoa; phylum Chordata; class Amphibia; order Gymnophiona; family Siphonopidae; genus Microcaecilia; species Microcaecilia unicolor. The sequence goes on along the minus strand of NC_044032.1, from coordinate 611,936,953 downwards.
GGAGCTAATGGTTTTTATGACCTGCATTCGGCTGCCATTTTAGAATTTCTAAAATTATTTATTTAACACATTTAAATCCCACATTTTCCCACTTAGTTGCAGGCTCAATGTGGCTTACACAATACCAGAGAGACAGGCTCTGTTTCGATAAAATACAAGTACACAATATAGAAATCAACTTGAAAAAGACAAAAGTATAGAGCAACAAAGAAATAAAGAGGGGGTGGTGACAGACGTTCAATACGGTCCATAGGTTTTCTGTGTCATTGGAAGTAGAAAGTTAATTTGAGTCAGGGGGATAGGCCTTCTTAAACAAGTTGGTTTTCAGTAATTTCCTGAAGTTAAGATGGTTATGAATAGATCTCAAGGTTTTGGGCAAAGCGTTCCACAATTGTGTACTTATGTAGGAAAAGCTGGATGCATAAGTTGATTTGTATCTAAGACCATTGCAGTCTGGATAATGCAAATTTAAGTAAGTACGGGATATGCTGGTACTGTTTGTGGGTGGTAGATTTATGAGGTTTAACATATATCCAGGAACCTCGCCATATAATTGATCCATATTCAGTTACCTGTAACTGTTCGCTGATTGCACCTTTTCTGTTTCACTGTTCTAATTTTTCATGACAGTAAACCTTCTTTAGTTTATTGCTTTTGCTTGTCTGGACTAAGAATCCTGGTGGTTTGTGTTTTTGGGTCTGTGGGCGCTTTCTAGGAACAGTGGGACCACTGAGAGTGTGGCCCCAGTGTCCTAGAAATCACCAGGGAATACCTTGAGAGCAGGAGACTCGCCTAGAGGCGGTTGGGACCCAGCCGGTGGGAGGAGGATGCTATTGTAGAGCACATGCCCAGGTGCAGGCAGACCAGAGCTGTGCTGGGGATAAATCCTCTAAGTGGCCGCAGGGTTAGCCCCAGGTGGTTGGCTAGGCGTTTCGTGACACATGCAATGGAAGCAGTACATTCAAATCAATCTCGTGCATATGCAGCTCTTCAGCTTGGAAAAGAGATGATTGAGGGGGATATGATTGAGGTCTACAAAACCCTGAGTGGTGTAAATGGGTCAAAGTGAATCATAGTACATAAGTAATGCCACACTGGGAAATGACCAAGGGTCCATCGAGCCCAGCATCCTGTCCATGACAGCGGCCAATCCAGGCCAAGAGCATCTGGCAAGCTTCCCAAACGTACAAACATTCTATACATGTTATTCCTGGAATTGTGGGTTTTTCCCAAGTCCCATTTAGTAGCAGTTTATGGACTTGTCCTTTAGGAAACCGTCTAACCCCTTTTTAAACTCTGCCAAGCTAACTGCCTTCACCACGTTCTCTGGCAACGAATTCCAGAGTTTAATTACGCATTGGGTGAAGAAAAATTTTCTCTGATTTGTTTTAAATTTACTATACTGTAGTTTCATCGCATGCCCCCTAGTCCTAGTATTTTTGGAAAGCGTGAACAGACGCTTCACATCCACCTGTTCCACTCCACTCATTATTTTATATACCTCCATCGTGTCTCCCCTCAGCCGTCTCTTCTCCAAGCTGAAAAGCCCTAGCCTCCTTAGTCTTTCTTCACTCTTTCAAAAAGTACAAAGACTAGGGGACACTCAATGAAGTTATATGAAAATAGTATTAAAACAAATAGGGGGAAATATTTTTTCTCTCAATGAATAGTGAAGCTCTGGATCTCATTGACAGAGGATGTAGTTACAACGGTTAGTATATGTGGATTTAAAAAAAAGGTTTAGATATGTTCCTGGAGGAAAAGTCCATAGCCTGCTATTGAGATAGACACGGAGAAGCCACTGCTGACCCTAGCATGGAATGTTGCTACTAATTGGGTTTCTGCCAGGTACTTCTGACCTGGATTAGCTATTGCTGGAAGCAGAATACTGGGCTAGATGGACCATTGCTCTGACCCAGTATAGCTATTCTTATGTTTTTATGGTTGTCTATGGGCTTTTGTCTGCTCCAGTTGGTGGAAACAGTGACTGCAAATAGATCTTATACAAATTCATTGTTGAAATCCTGAAAACCAGGCTGCATTATGGCCCTCGAGAACTGGATTTGAGGCCCACTGACTGGTTGCTGGTGTCTGCTGTTGTAGTATTTTATTTAGTGTATTTTGAAAATTTATTTTTATTTTTTGTTACATTTGTACCCCGCGCTTTCCCACTCATGGCAGGCTCAATGCGGCTTACATGGGGCAATGGAGGGTTAAGTGACTTGCCCAGAGTCACAAGGAGCTTGCCTGTGCCTGAAGTGGGAATCAAACTCAGTTCCTCAGTTCCCCAGGACCAAAGTCCACCACCCTAACCACTAGGCCACTCGTCCACTCTGAGATTTCTAATTGTTTTGGTTTTATGTTGCTCAAGACTATGGGTGAAACTGAGTATGTTTTGACTTTGCTTTTATTATAATTGCTAGATGAAACAGATCCTGTGTTAGCAGCTGAGCAAAAATAAACCAGTGTAGATGGAGAATTAAACAGTTAAGTGTTACACTGCTAACAATATTGATGTATTGTTTTGGAAGGGGAAAAGAGGGTGAATAGGAGAGTACATCGAGGATGAGGTTTATTTTATTTTATTTGTTTGTTGCAATTTCTATCTGTAGTGCCCCCTTCAGGGCATTCCTGGATCTGGGACCTGACCTAGCTGGAGCCTCCCGAGGGCAGTCGCCGTTGGTCTCTTGCTTACTTGGCGCTTGGTTTCTTCATCTGGGGATGAAAAGCGTTAGCGGGTGGGATTACCCTCTTCTCCCCCCAGGAAAAATCCGAAAAAGACCGCTGTGATCAGGGCTGTCTAATAAATTTATCAGGTTTTATTGAACTATGTACATAGGTCTGTATATGTACCTCTTATACACTTAAGAAAATGAGGATTTCTTATCACATTAACCCAATTACCAAAAGCAAACACCAGTAGTCTTGTTATTTAACCTCTTAAACCAGTATATCAATAACCTTTCTCTTCACTTTCCCTGTTGTAAAAAAGTTATCTACAAAACAAAACACAATGCAAGCTTTTCAATCAAAGTATCAAGAAATGGAATTCATTACCCAAGAATATAAAACGTATAGCAGATTGTATGTCATTTCGTAGAATGTTGAAAAATTTTGTGATGAGTGCCTCTCTCATCAATAAGCCATTAGGACTCTTTCATTGCCAGTTGATGTTATGTTAATGTATGTCTCAGACGCATAACCGACAATACCTGTATTACTTACTGTGTTTAGCTATGACCTTTGCTTAGTATTACTATTATCTTACATTGTTAAACTAACTATAATTTAATTGTTTGGAAGCCACATTGAGCCCGAACCCACTTGGGATAATGTGGGGTATAAATGTCATATAGGTGGTATAGAAATATATATATCCTATATAATAAAACGCACCTCCAACATTCTGAAGCTGACTGCATGGCTGAGGCATTCCTGCTCTCTGTATCCATCTCCTGAATTGACATCACGTACTTTCGGGTTCGTCACAAGCAGAAGTGACCAACCACACGAGGTTTCTCGGCTTCAGAATGTTGGAGGTGCATTTTATTAAATAGGATTGGTCAGTTCCTTGAAGCACAGCCAGAGCTCAGCGTCCTGCACAGTAACGCTCAGACACCAGAGAGAGGGGGGGGGGGCCTGACACCAGAGAGAGGGAGGGAGGGGGGGCCTGACACCAGATAGGGGGGGGGGGGAAGATATTTCTGTCACACACGTTCTCTCTCTCACACACTCTCTCTCTCTCTCACAGTCAATGTCTTTCTCTCACTCTCACACACTCTATGTCCTACACTGTATCACATTCACTCTCTATGTGTCACACAGTCACACACACTCTCTTGGTCTCATACACTCAGTCTCATAGAGAGTCTGTGTCTCACACACACTGTATCTGTGTGAAACACACTCTCTCTCTCTCACACTGTCTCACAAACACACTTGCACACACTCTCATTCTCACACACACACTCTCTCTCTGACACACTCGCACCCAGACTCACTCTCTCTCTCACACACACTCTGACACACAGTCTCTCTCACATATACTCTCTCAAACATACACACTCTGAGGAAAACCTTGCTAGCTCCCATTTCATTTGTGTCAGAAATGGGCCTTTTTTACTATTACTTGTGTGTGTGTGTGTGTGTGTATATATATATATATATATATATATATATATATATATATATATATATATATATATATATATATATATATATATATCAAATACCTTCTAACTTAAGCACTTGAACCAATAGCATTCATCTTTAGCTTAGATTTTTGGAACCAGTAACTTGGAGTTTTTTTTACACCCTTTCAGTCTTGATTGGCCAGGTAGTAGCTGTAAGCCCTTCCCAGTTTCTTAGTTAAGTCTGTGTGTGGGCGTGGCTGTGTTGCATAGGTCCCTTCTCTTTTCCTTGCAAGTCCATCCTCTCCCAGGCCCCTCAGATCTCACTCCTCTGCTGGAGACTTCTTGGGCTGATGGACTTACAGGCTGTCTATGCCTGTCCCTGCTGAGGCTTCCTGGAAACTTTTCCTGGGCTCTGAGACCTAGCTGTCCTCCTAAAATTATCTTTCTCTGCTAGGTTCCTAGAGCTAGCCACACCTAGGGAGCCTTCTCCCTTGCTGGGCCCCTAGTACTGATTGCACCCCAGAGGCCTTGGCCCTTGCTGGGTCCCTAGTGCTTATTGCAGCCCAGAGGCCTTGTCCCTCGCTGGTCCTCTGTTCAAGAGGAGCCTCGGGGGTTTCTCCCTGTTGGGGTTCAGGCTGGGGTTCAGGCTTTCCAGCCCTTAACAGGGATCCGTAACCACCAGTACCAGGGTTCCCCACTAGGGGGTTACCTCTGTTCTTCTCAGCCCTGGCAGCCCTAGTCACCTATAGTGCCCCTGAAGGTCATTTTATTCTGCTCTGAGCTGCTCCCAAAGGTCTTGCCTTGAACAATGCTCTCAAAGGCTGCTGTTCCTTCTTCTGCCCTGAGCTATTCCCAAAGGCCTTTTGCCTTGAGCAATGCTCCCAAGGGCTGTTGCTCCTTCTGTCTTCAGGAGAACTGATAAGAGTACTTACCTGCTGGGATTCAGAATTACCAGCCCTTTACAGGGTTTTACAACGGGGTGGGGGGGGGGGGGGGGGTCATGTCCTACTAATTTTCACTAAGAGGCAGATGTATCAAAAAGTTTCACCATTGCAAAGATAATTCCAGCTGTGTACTGGTGTACTACTTCATTGAAAATACTTGGATATTTTCAATGAAAAGGTGCAGTAGAGCAGGCATGTTGTACATCTACCTCATGCTTGTTGGCTTCCAACTCCTCCATCTTGCCTGAAGCTGAAAGACAGTAGCGTACCAAGGGCGAGGCGGTGGGGGCGGTTCGCCTGAGTGTAGGCAGCAAGGGGGTGCACAGAGCAGTTGCGCGGCTGTTGGTTCTGCTGGTTCCCTGCCCCCTCTGACATTACGTCCTGTTTGGGGCAGGGGACCGGCGGAGCCGACAGCCATGCAACTGCTCCACGCACCCCCAAGTGAGGAGAATGATGCGCATTGGAGGAGGCAGGGGCATAGCAGAGACTTGCCCCGGATGGCAGCCAACCTGGGTACGCCACTGCTGAAAGATATTCGAGTGACTGAGGGGGGAGCAGAACCTCCAGATGTGAGTTAGTCGCAAAGCACAGAGATTTCAGAGAGATTCTACAAAACATGAACCTGAATACTGTATTGACATGATTACAAGACCATCCCCTTATGTTAGAACTGTTGGACTCTCTTACTGTCTTTTGGTTCAGGTGAGATTGGCTGTCTTGGGACAGCTACGGTGACAATCTTTGGTCCATGAGAGATGGGCTGACATGGGACTGCCTTGGTGGTGATCTTTATACTTGTGATGACTGTGATTATACAATGAGACAGACTTTTTGGCATGTACAGCATCATTCCCCCTCTTATCTTCTGATTGGATCAGTGCTCTAACTCTGATGTAGCCCTAGCAAGACGCTGATTAATTGTGTATGTGACCTTGTGCAGATTACCTAAAAGGACTCCTGAAAGCAAATTCATGAAAACCTCTGCCATGCTGCTCTTTTTTTTTTTTTTTTTTTTTTAATTTTCCATCCTAATGTGTGATTCTTCTCTTGTGCCCCCCAACCCCCATTGTTCTTGGATTATAGTAGGGTGGGGCTGCCATTTGCAACAAAATGTCATTCACTGATAAGTGTGTACTTTTCTTAAAGAGGGTACACTTCTTCCCCATAGTGTGTGAGTGCTTGATCATGATTGTGCATGCCGTCGGGGAAAAAGAGTGAGCAATCTTTCACTTAGTGTTCACTTTTTTTAAGAAAAGTAAACCGTCTCTAAACATAGGGGCAGATTCAAGAAAGTGTGCAAATAAAAATATGGGCATTAAGCCCCATTTCTATAACGGCAGTTGTGCAGAAGCACGTACTTCATGTCAAAGGTTGGTGTAAATGGTTGTGCCTAAAATTGGCAGTTTGTGTGCATTTGTACATGTGTAAGTGATAGTATTCTATAAATTACATGTGCACCTGCAAGACACTCCCCTGACCCACTCATATGCGTGTTCCCGTTGTAGCTGTGCACTAAGGGTGAATTCTATATATGGCACAGAAAAAATTGATATTCTGTAAGTTTATAGAATAGCGTTTACGTCCGGGAATTGCGCCTAACTTTAAGCACGGCCATTTGCAGTAACAGAAACATGGTGCAAATGTGTGCACCTAAGTTTGGCGCGTATCCTCTCTTATTCTATAACAATGCACATAAATGCTAGGAACACCCCCGTTCCACCCATGATTCCCCCATATCTGCACCCCTCCTTTTTTTTTTTTTTTTTTTACTTGCGCATAAAATTTAGGTGTGGAAATGCCAATTAAATCTAATTAGTGCCAACAGCTTGTTAAGCCCATTATTGGCACTAATTAGCTTGTTCAATTTGCGTGCACGATATATGTTTATTATGTGAATTTAATATACTGCCATTTCTGCAAAGGTCACAGCGGTTTACAATAAAAATTTTTTTTCATAAAAGCATGAATAGGAAAAATAACTCCCTAAGTGCTAAATTTATAGAATAGCACTTAAGCGCAGTTTTGCGCTTAACTATAAATTAGTGACAGTTAACACCACTTAAGGACTATCGGTGCCTAATTTAACAATTAACCTCCCCTGTTTATACTAAGCCACGCGGTAATGCCGACACAGCATTATCGCAAGGCAGCCATTTGCACACGTTAGTAAACGGGGGTAAGTGAGGTGTGCAACTGGAACTGTTCTGTAACTTGTGTGCCCATATTTTGGGTGCGTAACTTTTATTTAATCCAGGGGATAATGCACACTCTTGATGATATTTGTTCTGGAACGGAACAAAAAAAAAAAACCTGGAAAAATGACACACAATTTTTTTTTGCCTGATTAGATTATATTATAGTAAATCTATAATAAAAGTCCACCGAACTCCCAGGATATTCAGTTTTAATCTGAAGAACGGAATAGTGTTGATCTGTTGTCATTGTTCTTTCTCCCATTAAATTCCGACTGGGTTTGGGTTAAGTATTGAGTGAACATATTCTTTTTGCATTGCATTTTGATTTGTAGCGTTGATGACGACATCTTACAATGGCCTGTGTTATTTCTTTAGGCTGATGCAGAGCAGGATGTGGAGGAGCCGCACCCTGAGCAAAGGTAAGACGTCTGCTTCTGTATTATGTGGGACTGATGGACGTAGGATCTGGAGGGACGGAGCGGGCTCACTGCTTTTTTCCTTTGGAAGCACTGTAGTGTCCACATTCCCTGCTGTTGATGTCACATAAGTGTCCATTAAGGGGTGAATTCTATATATGGCACTGAAAAAAAGTGCTATTCTGTAGGCTGCAGTTTATTGAATAGCGCTTAGCCTGGGAATTGAATTTTAGGCGTGTCCATTTGCACCGACCGAAAGAAACATGGTGCAAATCCTCACACCTAAATTAGGTGCGTATCCACCCTCATTCTGTAACAACTTGCGTAAATGTTACGAACACCCCATTCTGCCCATGACCCTCCCATTTCCATGCAACCTTTTTGAACTTGCGTGTAAAAATTTAGGCCTGGATCCGTAAGCCAATTATTGGTGCTAATTAGCTTATTCAATTAAATTACACATGCAAATTTCCAGTAAATTTGTAGCAACTTTTATAGAATTAGAGGGTAAATCCATTGGCTAGAATAATGATAATGAGGGATTTGTTCTGGGATGTTTTCTATGTCTGTTGCTTTATGCATATTTTAAGGTTTTATTTTGTTTTCATTTTTGTTTTTAACAAGTGTATTGTATAGAAACAGTGTATGCAAAAAATAATGCAAATGAAAAGGAAAACCAACAGAATTTAGCTATTTTCATTTCACTTGGAAAAGAAACAAAATAAGCCTGTTCCACTGCATTTTTTTCTATTTTATTTTATTTATTTTCATTTCTATTTCATTTGTTCTATTTCCAAAAGAAATGAATAACCCTCTAACATAATGGAATTTCTGTCATGATATATCTCTTTTGATTATTTATTAATGCTTAGCTCTATATCTGTTGGAGATGCAGTGTCCTTGGCTCCCCCTCCCCCCAGCCATAATAATTGTTAGAAACAATACATAGTAACATAGTAGATGACGGCAGAAAAAGACCTGCACGAGCCATCCAGTCTGCCCAACAAGATAAACTCATATGTGCTACTTTTTATTTGTACCTGTCCTCTTCAGACAACAGACCATATAAGTCTGCCCAGCACTATCCCCGCCTCCCAACCACCAGTCCTGCCTCCCACCACCTGCTCTGGCACAGACTGTATAAGTCTGCCCAGCACTATCCCCGCCTCCCAACCACCAGCCCCGCCTCCCACCACCGGCTCTGCCACCTAATCTCGGCTAAGCTCCTGAGGATCTATTCCTTCTGAACAGGATTCCTTTATGTTTATCCCATGCATGTTTGAATTCCGTTACCGTTTCAAAAATCTTGGGTGCTTGCCAGGGGCGTATCTGAAATGCGGCGGTAGGGGGGGGCCAGGGCTAGAGTGAGGGGGCACATTATAGCCCCCCCCCAGGCCACCACTGCCAGTGCCAACCCCCCTCCCCCTGCCGCCGTCACCTACCTTTGCTGGTGGGGGACCCCAACCCCCGCCAGCTGAGGTCTGCTTCCTCCTGCCGCTGCCTTTAAAAATATTCCTTCGGCTGGCGGGGGACCCCAACCCCCACCAGCCGAGCCGAGGTCTTTTAAAGTTATTTTTCGTCCTCCGGAGTCCGTGCTGTTCAAAGCTGCTCCTTTCGAAGTCTGACGTCTTTGTACACGTCAGACTTCGAAAGGAGCAGCTTTGAACAGCACGGACTCCGGAGGACGAAAAATAACTTTAATATTTTTAAAGGCAGCGGCAGGAGGAAGCTGACCTCGGCTGGCGGGGGTTGGGGTCCCCCGCCTGCAAAGGTAGGTGACAGCGGTAGGGGGTCCAGGGCGAAATCTGCGGGGGCCCAGGCCCCGTGGCCCCACGCAGATATGCCCCTGGTGCTTGCATGAACTATCTATATAGCGGAGTGAAATGTTTTAAAAATAAAGGAGCGACATTGGGGAAAATATGTAACCCATGAAGCAGGTTTTAGTACATTTTATTAAACCTGCTTATTGATTCCTTTTTGTACCTTTAAAACATTTCAGTCTTCACCCTATGTTTTCTGGTCCTCTCCTCATTTTCCTTTACGGCCTTTTTTCAGTAATTTAGTGCCAGTCCGGGTCCTGGAAGAGAAGTAGAAAAGTGATGTAGAAACCTGCGAGCCAGTGATGATTCACAGCACATTTTTGGGTATTTCAGGAGGAAAGCAGAGGCTTGTTACACCATTTTCTTGGTTCTAACCAGTGTGATAGTCAAGTTTCATTTTCTGAAGGAGCACTCTTGGAAGTGGTCTGGTTTTTGATAGCCTTGCATGTCCTTCTACCTTAGGGCATCAAAGAACATGATTCCAGATGTTGAGAGGGAGCAGAAAACTCATGTCTTCAGACATGGGGGGAGATGGCTTTTCCAAGCAGTGCTCGTTCCGTAACTCCTGTCTGTAGATGTCAGGTGGCACTTTGGAGGTCCTCTAATGTGAATTTTATACATTTTCTTAACACCTTTGACTTGTTTGTTCTACTTTTAATAAGCAGGTTACCCTTCTGTTGATATTCAATTGGTCATCTCTAACTTTTTCTTTTCTTTTTTTCTTTGTTGGTTTGCTTGGGCGTTCCTTTTTTTCCTTTTGTGTATATAAGAGAGTTAGGCTTACCATTTGCATGACTTCGGTATAGGGAAAGAGCTAGGTGGCCCATCTCTTCTGATTTTATGGTGAGGAGCATATGTTTGTGTAGAGCATAGCTTCCAAAATTGAGGGTCAGGACTCCAAATAGGGTCACAAAACCTGCTTTTGGAGGTCACGACCTAGGTGGGCTCTTTATAGTTGCTAATGATATCAAAATCGAAAAAGATGTGTAAGACCGAAAACCAAAATCACAAATCATGAAGGTCTTATCCAAAAAAGAAGAGAGGCATGAAGTTACTGATTCTCAAGATTACTTCACAACTGTCAAAAATGGAAGAAAGACCTCAGAGACCACTTGTGTGGACCAGTAATGTTCACAGTATCAATTGTGGTTACATTCCAAATCATTAGTCTAAAAAAACCCTCCAAATTCACATTACTTTAAACATCGCTCAGTGATTTTTGATTGATTATTTAAACTTCAATCTTTCAAATACTATATTAATAATTATATCATTTATACAAAACACTCATGTTTCCTACACCGAAGGTTCTATTGTATTGACAGAAAAAGCCAACCCTTAACTTTTTAGCACCTGACGGGACCTGTTTCACCATTTACTTTGGTGTTAGCACCGCAAAATCCTCGAGTGTAGTTTGAACTAATCGAGGTGTAGAAGTAGAAGCCACTGGAACCGCAGGAAAAACCCTCCCATGGAGCGTCTTAGGCATATTGCAGGCAATACAGGAGGAGCGGTTGAGTGTGTCTTTCCTCTCGGGGACCATCTTGTCTCTCTCGAATAGCTTTCTTCTTTGCTCTTTACATAGATTTTTAACTTATTTTGTGGGCCTGTCCAGCTGTTCTGGTTTTTAGGCTTTGGCAATGAATATGAATGAGATATTTGCCTACGTTCAGTATAAGGTTGACGTTTAATATACACATGTGGGCAGACTGGATGGACCGTGCAGGTCTTTTTCTGCCGTCATCTACTATGTTACTATGTTATGCATATTCACCGTGGATAGCTTATAAATCAGAACAGCAGAATGTACAGAATTGTTGCACTGATAGTGAGGAGGAGTGTGACTCATCTTTTGTCATGAAAAGGATAGTAGGGGAACATGGATCATTTTGGTGTGTCACAAAAGGAATTATGATGATAGTGGGCTCGGCTCATCTTGGCATCCTAGAAACGGGATAGTGATGGTGGTAGGGGTTGGAACCATCTTGATGTGTCATGAAAAGGATCATGGTGGGTGGACCGCCTCATCTTGGCATGTCATGAAAGGGATACTACTTGTACTACAAATCATTTCTGTAGCACTATAATGCATACACAGTGGTGTATACAGATACAAAAGAGAGATTCCCTTCTCAACAGTGCTTACAATCTATTCAGGACAGACAAATAAGGGATTAGGGAGTTATTTATTGTGGGATTGATTAAAACAACAGGGTTATTGAAGGTGTATAATGGGTTAAGGATTAAAAGCAGTTTCACAAAGGTGAGCTTTTACCCTTGATTTGTATATGGCTAAGGACAGAGCATGACACATTGATTCAGGATGTCCTTTCCAGGTGTATGGCATAGCAAGATGGAAAGAATGAAGTCTGGAGTTGGCAGTTGAGGAGGATACAGACGAGAGTGACTTACCTGATGAACAGAGTTCCCAAGAAGCAGTGTAGAGAGAGCGATAAGAGAAGTGAGATGAGGAGGAGCTTCAGAATGAATGCACTTGTGGGTTTGAACTGTATATAGAAACAGACAGGGAGCCAATGACGTGTCTTGAGGAGAGGGGTTCTGGGAACATAGTGATACTGGTGAAAGATAAATTGTGCAGCTGGATTTTAAACAGATTGAAGGGGAAAGAGTTGGTATAGTAGGAGACCTGTGAGAAGCAAGTTGTAGTAATGAAAGCGGGAGATGATGAAAGCACAGACAAGGGTTTTGGTAGTGTGTTCAGAAAGGGAAGGATGAATTTTGGTGATGTTGTAGAGAAAGAAATGACAGGTTTTAGCAGATTGTTGGATGTGAGCAGAGAAAAAGAGCTGGTTACCCCAAAGTTTTCAGCTGAAGATATAGAAAATGGCAGTATTATCCAGAGAAACAGAGAATAGAGGAAGAGGTGAAGTGGGTTTAGGGGGAAAGGTATGAAGCTCAGGCTTGGGCATGCTCAGTTTCAGATGGTGGTGGGACATCCAGGCAGCGATGTCAGACAAGCAGGCTGAGACTTGGGCCTGGATTCCTGTTGAAATTTCTGGTGTGGAAAGGTAGATTTGAGAGTGATCAGAATAAAGATGGTACTGAAAACAATGGGAGGAGATCAGAGAACCAAGGGAGTAAGTACAGAGAAAGAAGAGAAGAGGTCCCAAGACAGAGCTCTGAGGTACACTGACTGGTAGTGGGGTTAGCAGTGGAAGAGGATCCACCAGAGCATACACTAAAAGTGCAGTGGGAGAATCAAGATAGAACACAGCCCTCTAAATCCAAGCAAGGACAGCATATCAAGGAGTAGTTGATGAGCAACGGTGCCAAAACCATCACATAGGTCAAGAAGGATGAGAATTGAGTAAAGGCCCTTTGTCTCTGGTTGGGAACAGGTCACTGGTTACTCTGGCAAGGGCTGTTTCTATAGAACATAGAGGGTGAAAGCCAGATTGGAGTAGATCAAGAATAGCATGAGATGAAAGAAAGTCAAGACATCGGCACCGAGCAGCATGTTCAGTTAGCTTGGATAAGATAAGGAGGAGAGAGATGGGACAATAAATTGGAAGGACAGGTTGGCTCTAGTGAAGGTTTTTTGAGGAGTGGTTTAACCACAGTATGTTTGAAAACATCAGGAACAATTACAGAGGAAAGTGATAGATTGAAGGTCATGGCAGATAGAAGGGATTAATTAACAAAGATAAATAGGAATAAAGTCCTTGGACAACATACTTGCACAAGCAAAAAACCACTATTGCCCAAATGCCAAACTATAGCAATTATAAGTATTTACTACAAAAGGAGGAAAAGACCTCAGTTGTTAATGGCCATCCCCTCTAACTTTTTTTTTTTTGTTCTTGATAACTATGTATAAAATCACAATTTTTTTTGAGCCCAACAGCACACTCTGTAAGTGATGATACTGGACTCTATAGAAATCTTCCAGTGAGACTCCTCTGAGGCTACAACCTTTTTGTCTAGACCACCCCACTGAAACTGGAGGAGAGAGAGATGAGGACATGGTTTATACCTGGGAAGGAGATGTGGTTCAATAGCTAAAAATAGTGACTCTTTAGCTAACAGATGGTCATCTGACTGGGTAGTTGAAAAGTCACTTTACCTCCATACATTTCTCTCCAATTGAGTGAAAATGGTGTTCATTGTGTCCTGTACCGTCTGTTGAGTGGTAGTGGTCTTTGAGTCCTGTACCGTCCTGTGATTCAGTGATGATTTTTTTTTTAATCCCGTCCCCTTTGGAAGTTGTTGTACAGGTCAATCTACTCAATTAGTAGCCAGTTTTTCCATGCTAGAATTAGTTGCATGTTCTTAAAATATTAAATTGCCAAGATTTCAACAGCACCCCTCCTAGAAATTAGAGTGCAAGAGTGTTACGCTCTAATTTCTAGGAGGGGTGCTGTTGAAATCCAAATTGTATCATTGTTAAGCTTTCCAATCATAGCTTATTTATTTGGATTTTGCTCACACCTTTTTCAGTAGTAGCCCAAGGTGAGTTACATTCACGTACACTGGATATTTCTCTGTCCCAGGAGGGCTCACAATCTAAGCTTGTACCTAAGCTTGTATAGTTGAACAATGACCACGGTTGGAGGTGTGATGGTCAGATATAGTAATTGCCAGAGTTGTGGCTGTCACCAATAATTGTATGCATGGTCGTCTGGACTCCCTTTGCAATGTGTGCTGATAAAGTGATTTGAGGACTAGCTCCATATTTCAGTAGTTATGAAGAGAAGGCTAATTTTCATTTATGTATTGCTTTGCCATTGCTCAGTGTGCTGCTCCATTGTATATAATTGCAATTGTTTTTCAAGAAAAATAAATATAATAAGAAATGACAACTTGTGAGCACATCTAGAAATCTTGAAGCTTTTCCCTTCAAAATGGTATTTTCAAAGTCAGGCTATAATCTCAAGTGACACTTTATCAAAATCCACCTTGCCTTTCAAGTTACAGATCAACTGCAGAAATAAGGGCCAACAAATCCCTCCTCACAGTACCCTTCTCCACCATTGCCAACTCCAGGCTCCGCTCGTTTTCCCTTGCCTCACCCTATGCCTGGAACAGTCTTCCTGAATCCCTACGCCAAGCCCCCTCCCTACCCATCTTTAAATCCTTGCTTAAAGCTCACCTCTTCAATGCTGCTTTCGGAACCTAACCTTTCGAACACATAGGTTGCCCCAATCTGTCTGACCTATCTGATTAACTGTACATTTGTCTTTTTAGATTGTAAGCTCTTCAAGCAGGGACTGTCCTTCCATGTTAAATTGTACAGCGCTGCGTAACCCTAGTAGCGCTTTAGAAATGTTAAGTAGTAGTAGTAAGTAATAGGCAATTTAAATTTTTTTTTTAATTGGACTGACTAATGTATATTTGAGTTTTGATAGTTGTCATCTCTTCATTGGGTCAGTGAAGAAAGAAGTACAGTTTCACTGGGCTTTAATAGTACAAATTATAAGTTGACGTATTACTCTTTGACTGTTGATCCTTATTCCCACATATCTAAATGGACTAATATAGCAACCCCAATTCAGTGCTCAGATTGAATATCAAATATTTGTAGCTTGTCTGTGTTTTTATAAATAAATGAATAAAAGGAATGGATTCATTTTTGGTGCTCTGCTGGGTGCTTGTGATGTTTGGCCACTATTTTTTGGGATCTTCAAACAACATATGGCATAAATTTGTGTGTGTATATACAAATATAATGTATTGTGAGATTTCATACCTAGAAAGCTTTTTTTGCTCCTCCCTCTCTCTCAATGCTCTGAGATAAACAGCAAAAATAATACATGATGGATACAAGAAAGTTATAGTCAAGGCAGTCAGCAAGGGGCACTGTGGAATTTGCTTGGAATATAGAAGGATATTGGAAACAGGGTTTAAAAGAAAAATACCTGTGGGGGGCCCATTTCTGGCCCCTTGTGGCCAGTGCTGGACTTTTCCCGGGGGGCCGGCGAGTGTCTGGAGTCCTGGGGTTGGAACTGTGGTGGCCGTGACCTGCCATGACGCGGCTCCAGGGAAGAATGAGGCTCCTAAGCAGATGTGGCCAGGAAAATGGTCAGTCTGGGCCTGGTCACAGAGCTTCGGAATGTGCGATTTAGCTCTGGAGCTGGGACTAGGCCACAGTTGAAGCTGGGCCTTGATTTTAGGCTATCTGATGGAGTTCTGCGGGAAATTGAGGCTTTGTGCCGTTGCCACAGTGGGTCCATCTAGATTCCAAAGAAGGGCAGGGGTAGCCTGTGGATCATCTCTGGGACAAGGTAAGAGGTCCTTTGGCCTCAGTTTTTAAATATTTTAATAGTAATGGGCACTTTTAGGTGTTGTGGGGCAGGGGCTCCAAGGGCTAATTTTAAAATTTGTTTTCTGCTTATGGGGGTCTCTAGGGGTCTCCCTAAAGTGTACTGCATAGGTAAGAAATTAAAAAAAATAATTTTAATTGTTTTACTGACTGTGTTGCATGTGGGCTACTCGTAATCTTTTAAGCAGCCAGACTCATCTTCGGAAAACCAAAATACGAAAGTGCAACACCCTTACGTGAGAAACTA
Source organism: Microcaecilia unicolor (assembly GCF_901765095.1). Lineage (NCBI taxonomy): Eukaryota > Metazoa > Chordata > Amphibia > Gymnophiona > Siphonopidae > Microcaecilia > Microcaecilia unicolor. The sequence continues at coordinate 611,920,918 of NC_044032.1, read as the reverse complement.
CACTGGCTCCCACTCAAGGAACGTATCACCTTTAAAGTATGCATGTTAGTTCACAAAATCATTCACGGTGAAGCCCCTGCATACATGTCTGACTTAATAGACCTGCCACCCAGAAACGTCAAAGGATCATCCCGAACTTTCCTCAACCTCCACTTCCCTAAGTGCAAAGGCATAAAGTACAAAGTACTACATGCATCAACCTTCTCCTACATGAGCACACAACTCTGGAATACACTACCACGCAACCTGAAAACGATCTATGAACTAACCGACTTCCGTAAACGATTGAAGACCTATCTCTTTGAAAAAACTTACTGCAAGGATCAAAACACATGAATTCCATGCACACCAACAAAATGTATCAAGACATTCTCTCCTAAATTCTCTTTCCCCATATTCTCTCCCACTCAAAAATCTACCCACAGATAAAATTGCAATACCCTAACGCTCTCTTGCTATTATTAGATCACCCTATCATTCCCCCTATGTCACATCCCATAGTTTCTACGCCCCAAAGATGATTGACTTGACTTTGTCTTCCATAACTCTTCACAATGTAACCCATAATCGCAATGTAACAAACTGTATTTCCATAATTCATAATGTATTGTAAGCCACACTGAGCCCGCAAATAGGTGGGAAAATGTGGGATACAAATGTAATAAATAAATAAATAAATAAATAAGTGCAAGTTTGGGCTCTGCTCGCTTGTGCTGGAAGTAGGGTTACCATATTTTGTCCCCCAAAAAGGAGGACACATGTCCCACCCCCACTACATACCCCGCCCCCTTTCACGCCCTCGCCCCACCCCTTGTCACATTTTCTCCTCCCCCCCCCCCCCCCCCCCCCCGTCACACACCCCGTCACACCCCTCCCCTTACCTTACTGCTGCCCTGGTGGTCTAGTGATATCTTTGGGGCAGGAAAGAGCCCCCTCTTTCCTGCCCGGAGCGCTGCCGTGCAAGCATCTTTCCTGTTGGTGATCTCGGCGCCCAGTCAAAATGGCCGTCGAGAGTTGAAGTCTCGCGAGGTCACTTCAATTCTTGGCAGCCATTTTGGATTGGCGCCGAGATCACCAACAGGGAGGATGCATGCAGGGTAGCGCTCCGGGCAGGACAGAGGGGGCTCTTTCCTGCCCCGAAGGCAGAAGAGGTCACTAGACCACCAGGGGAGGGGAGGCTAGCAATCTGCCCGTTTGTCCAGAAATCCGGACAAACGGGCAAATTGGCAAAACCCGCCCGGTTGCCTGGACATGTCCTCAAAAAGAGGACATGTCCGGGTAAATCCGGACATATGGTAACCCTAGCCGGAAGCAGAGGTTATATTTTAATTTTTGAGATGGGTGTTTGGTTATTTTAAATATGGAAAATAGAGTGTGGTTGGAACGTGGTACAATGGGATTCTGAACTGACTTTAAAAGTGTATGATAATTTTTCTGGTATTTCACTTAAAAAGTTTATTCTTCCCATTCATTTCAATGGGAAAAATAGTTTCAAAAAGGAGATTGCCCTAAGGTTGTAAGTTTAGAAAAAAAATTGAACATTCCCTGTGCTGAAGTCTGATTGGTTCTCAGGTGTCACGTGGTCCAAACCGAGTCACTGTTGCTCTGGCAACCATCTAGTGGCAGTTGCCAGAGGAGCCCTGGACTGCAGAGAGAGCAGATGTGTGCTTGAATGTGTTTCTGCATGAGAGAGAGAGAAACAGGGAGAAGTACTAATAAGTACTGATAGTGTCTGGAGAACATATGTAAATGTGCTGTATGGCAGCTTGACAGTGCCAGATTGAATTGAGCTTTAAAGTCAGAATTTGGAATTGAAGAGAGACTGAAAGTTTTGCTTTCTGGGTTTGTGTTAATGGAGTGACTGTTTTACAAGGAGGAGTGATGGGTTCTTGGTTAAATTTTAAAACCTCAAAAGTAGTGCAGTTAGCGAGTGGCTATCTAGCCTGGCCTGGGCAGAGGAGCAGATTTGGCATGAATGAACCCAACTGGTGAAGGTCTACGTTACAGCAGCCAAGAACAGTTTCTGCCAAGTGTGGCAAGGTGGGCTTGCGTGTGTCTGAGTGAGCCCGAGTTAGTCAAGGATGCAAGCCATGCTCCTGTAGAGTAGGAAACAGTCTCAAAACAGGCATCCTAGAAGGGAAGTGAATTATCTTTTGCTTTAAAATAGTAAAACAACCCAACAGTGTTATCATTTTAAAATTCACAGATAGTGCTTCCACTGTGAGGAGATAAGGAGGCAGGGTTTTGCTCCCTTTCTGTTTTATTAATTAGGTAACAGGTTGGAGAGTGGAGTGGTGTCAACCCTTGAATGCTATGGTCTCCCTTGCAAACAAGGCTGGACCAAGACAGATAAGTGGTGCTGCACAAGGACACTTCCAAGGAAAACTCGGAGAGAGACTTTGTTTAGTTTAAAAGGGACACTGGTGAGTTTCACCTGCCACACCATGCAACTTTCTCTTATCTACAACTTCAACATTACTTGACTACTCTGAATAAAGCTTCTGTCACGGGGTTCACATATGAGACTTTAGATGAGGCATTTAACCCTGGAAGTGCAAGGTGCCCTTGACATTCCATCATCATTTCAAGCACTCTGCGGGGCCACCTCACTTTGCTCAGTTGGAGAGGGTCTGAGCTGAGGACCATATCCCTTATTTGGGAATTACAATATAAAATCAACTTTAGACTAAATGTGCTTGCTTAATAAAAATCTGCTCCTCCTCAGTCTGCCTTAAATGTGGTCAGTTGAATGTCTCTTTGGGACATTTGTTGTGGCAGTGCCCATCTGTACATTTCCTTTGGCAATGAGGTATAACTTCTATCTCCAGAACCTGGTCCCTGTGAGTCCTGGTGCAGCCAAGTTTTCTGTTTGGCGGCATTCCTGCTGTGGCTCCACGCTGGTGAGGCGCTTGCAGAAGGTACTCCTTTCTTTCTGGCTTTAGGAGACTGCCCCCTTGGAACAATCGTGGCAAGCAGCTATGATACATGTTCTTACTATGGAGCGACAACGGTTGGGGAGCCCGGACTCATCGGTGGGACTTTGGTTTCAGGCCACTTGAGAACCTTTTTGGTCTATTTTGACTTCTCCTACAAGGGGCAAGATTCTGAACTGTTGATTGGAGGGTTTTTTTTTTCCTGACCAGCCCCTCAAGCAAGTGAGAATTGGGGGGGGGGGGGGAATTAGTTTTCTTGGCATGGAATAACACTGAAAATATTAAGTCAGCGCTGGAAGGAGGAGAGAGTGCTACTCCTTCCTCCGGCGTCTGAAGGTACAGGGGGGGAAGGTTCGGGATGCGCTAGACTACCAGGTGTAGGCTCTGTGTCCAGTGCCCTCCAGCCCTCTCTTCTGTTGGGGGGGTATTAGGGGGGCTAGTCCACCTGACCTCCAGTCTCCCTCTTTCTGTGTCCAGGGGAGTGTGGTGGCTTGGGGGGGGGCACTAGGTCACCAGGGCCTTGCCTTTGGGGGAGAGGATCCGGGGATCCACTTGATCCCCAGGACTAACAGTCACAGCCTGGGCTGCCTGGCATGGACTGGGTGGGAGGAATAGCGTCTTAATTCTGACGTCAACTCCAAGAAGGCATAGGGTTAAGGCGCTATTCCGCCCGTAAGATCAGAGCGCAGTACCGAAGTGCTACATTTAAATATAATTTAAATGAGCTCTGCGGTGTTCCCGGGTGCGCTTGCACCAGATCCCTTCAATTATGCTGCGCTGGTAAATCAGATGCTAGTCCAGTGCTAGTGGCCTCTAGTGCCTGCATTTACTTTTGATCATCAGAGCATAAGTGTGTGATTTGCATTGTTTCTCCCTTGTGCAGAGGCGTACCGAGGGTGGGATGGTGGGGGTGGTCTGCCCCGGGTGCACACTGCAAGGTGGTGCAGGGAGCAACCGCTCGGCAATTGGCTCCGTCGTTCTCTGCTCCCTCTGATGTTATTTCTTGCTCTGGGGCAGGGAACTGGTGGAGCCGACAGCCACATGACTGCTTCCTGCACCCCTAGGAGGTAAGAGCGATGCGCTTGGGAGGTGGGGTGTGATGCTCCAGGGGAAGGCGCAGCGGTGAACTTACCCGGGTGGCAGCCGGTCTAGGAGCACCACTGCCCTTGTGCTTTTCTTGGAAGCACTTTACTTGTTTACCATTGTCTTGTTTGTTTCTTCTATTAATGCACTTAATAAAAATGATTTACATATAAAAGGGACACAGGTTCATTACCCGACCTTAACTGTTAAACCTTTACTTACCTGGTTGGTGTTTGGGTCTGGGGGGTTGCTGCTTAGGGGCACCTGAAAGAGAGAAAACACAAAGAATCAATTCTTTGAATGGTAAAACAAACAGAGTTTCAAGAAAAGAAAATGTAGAAGTAACTTATCTGATGCTGAATCTGAAGTGCTGAGAATAACTGGCATTCTTATTGTATAGCTGTAGCTCTGAAAGAAAATAGTTGAACAATTGTTTGGAAAAGTTATGACTTTAATATAGTGTACAATTCACATCTGTAAGCACTTTAAATTATTTAATATATAGTTCTGTTTTATTCTGCAAAATTTTAATGACTTAATATTTATTCTTTTAACAACTGTGTGCATTAAACATGCTGAACATTTTGCACTGTTGTCACACTTTTCTTGTGAAGTCCCCAAGTGATGTTGATTTAAAAGGGAACCCAGAAACCATGACACAAATTTCACCAAAAGTTGTAATTACATCCACCATCACTAGAGCATCCACAGTATATTTATTTTTGTTTATATGAGTGGAAACTCGGCATTGCAGGCTATGTAATAAAGACTGGAGGAATAGGATCTTATCCAGACCAATCCAGAGTGCCTACCAGTTTGTAAACTCTAGTGTATATGTCACAGTTTCTGAATTTTGTCTTTCCTTGTTTGTCATCAAGGCATCCATGGCTGACATTTATGGAGAGCTGATTGAGCAAATTGTGAACTGTGCAGAAAAGAAATCTGAGGTGGCCATTTATTAGGGTTGGTGAAGTCCATTTTTTCTGCTTTTTCCATTTCTTCACTGCTTCCTCTCCTGGGGGATGGATAATGTTGTTCAGTTTGTGTACCCGAGTTTGCAAATGGTACATTCAGTGCTTCCTCTAACTTTCTTTCCCATGGCATGAGCAGATGTGGCCTATCACCCTCTTCCCCACAAGCTGATCAACTCTAGTGCCACCATTTACTGTTACCAGGGCCCCAAGTTTATTCTTTCTTTTTTCTTTTCTTCATCTTTCTTTTTTCTGTTCCTTATCATCTCTTTTCATTTTTCCCTAGCTTTTCTCACATCATTCAACTGTAACCTACTTCTCTGTTCCATTTTCCTTTTGTTTAGCCTCCAATTTCTTTTATTGCTCACCCCTTCTTCGGCCTTTCCCAACATATACTTCCTGCCTCTTCCACCCCTCACTTTCCTCATCTTCTTTCCACTTCTCCCAACATGTGCTTCTTGCTTCAAACCTCTGGAGAAATAAAATACAAAGATACAAGAAATACACATTCACAAAGTTGACATTTAAGTTACTTAAAAATGAAAATAAAATAGTATTTTCCTCCCTGTTTTGTCTGGACATTTTTTTTTTATATTCTATTGGTCATAGTCTCTTATCTATTTTCCATCTGTTGGTGCTTCTCTGAAGTCCTTTTCCATGGTCTCTTTTCCATTTACTGTTTCTCCTCTCTTTGTTAATTTCTTCCATACATTTAACAATGATTGTTTCTCCATTCTCTCTGCTGCTTCTGTTTACCTACATACACAACACACACACACGCTTTATGAGAATCTTCTAGATATCTTACATTTACTTCCTTCTCGCATACATCAAATTGCAAATCTTAAAACAGTATCATCATCTGAAATTGGGGTGGGTACCTTCTCCACACACAGTTGCAGGATTTGGTGAGGGAGGGGTGTTACGGAAGCCCTGGCTTGTGAATGACTGTCCCAATACTATGGAATTTGTTGATCTTTGCCATTATTGTGTGTTTTTATGGTCCTACGCATATGAGATACTTTTACAATGAAATCCGTTGAGGCTAGAAGAGACGTAACCTGTGAGCTGCATTTCAGGGTCCTCTCTCACTTTTTTTTTTAATCCCAACGGAGTCATCGTCTCTGTGCTGAAGTGCCCCGTCCCCAGCCACATTAGCAGCGGGTGAAACAGTTAAAGTGCACATTGTCATCTGCTGCTGTAGTTTTGTGGCTCTTGTCATGAGACTATCTCGTGTCAGCAGGAGATGACAGTGCTCCCAAGTTCTTCTGCTGCAGGTGTGCAGGGGCTGGAATGCTTTGGCACAGGGCATAGAGCTGGAGGTAGTGATGGCTAGCAAACATTCTGGGGAAAGCTGGAGCTTTGACATTGCATGGGAAATGAAAAAAGCTGCAGGGGGCTTTAAAAAGAGTGCATGGGTGTAGCTTAAAGGGACTTTGGGTACTCTTTGCATTACCTAGTGTCTAAAGGAGATGGCCCGGGAAGGCACCCTCCCCCCCCTGTACTTTCCATGAGAACTGAAAGGCTTTCTCTTTTGAAGCTAAGGTCAGGGCCCGCAGTTTGACCGTTTCATGGTATAGATCAGTATATGAGACTTGAAAAGCAAACATTTGACTATAGCTGTGTGAGATGAGGCCAAGCGAGTGAAAAGGTGTTTCATTGGGGGAGGTATTTGCCTCCTGTACTCTGCATGCTACACCAAGGTTTCTAATTTTGGAAGCTCTCTTCAAGAGAAATTACAATTGTTGAATAAGTGCTTCATTTCATTTTTTCACTTCCTGTATCTGTCTTTTCTATTTCTCTCTGTGTTTGGGAGGGACATGTAGTTTCACTGGTGCTAGGCAGAGGATAGTAGGTCAAAATGGAAGTTCTCTGTGCATAGATAAGTCTCAGGGGGTCTAGGGTGGCTGCGTGTGAAACTGGAAAGTTTCAGTGTGTGGTTAAGTATAGCTCAGTGAATCAGCCCACGTCAGCAGTTCTGGACAAGATACATATTATAACTATAAAGAGAATAAAATGGTAAGAGCTTTTTGTCTCTAGCCACTTCCCTTCTTTGGGGCTGATGCAGAAAGCCTGCAGTAGAGCTGAGTGCTGATGGCTCGGTGTGCAGCTTCTACCACAGAATTAATGAGAAAATATACTGTGGCTATTGCAGTAATCAATGAGCATGCAAATTGGGTAATTTGTAGCTCATTGCAAAATGTCCATCTTCCTGTTGGTGTGTGAGTGGCGATTGGCCTACACACTAACAGGTAGGGTGATATTAAAAAAAAAAATAAGCAAGCCACCAGCATAGCTTCTACATCAGCCCTGGGTTTAGTGGTAGGGTAGCCGTGGAGGAGTGGCCTAGTGGTTAGAGTGGTGGACTTTGGTCCTGGGGAACTGGGTTCGATTCCCACTGCAGGCACAGGCAGCTCCTTGTGACTCTGGGCAAGTCACTTAACCCTTCATTGCTCCAGGTACAAATAAGTACCTAAGCCGCATTGAGCCTGCCATGAGCGGGAAAGCACGGGGTACAAATATAACAAAAATAAAATAGATACTATTGTGGATTCTACACGGAATGTTGCTACTATTGGAGATTCTACACGGAATGTTGCTACTATTGGACATTCTACATGGAATGTTGCTATTCCACTAGCAACATTTCATGTAGAAGGCTGCGCAGGCTTCTGTTTCTGTGAGTCTGACGTCCTGCACGTACGTGCAGGACGTCAGACTCACAGAAGCAGAAGCCTGCGCGGCCACATTGGTGATCTGCAAGGGCCGACTTGTACATGGAATGTTGCTAATGGAGGAGTGGCCTAGTGGTTAGAGTGGTGGACTTTGGTCCTGGGGAACTGGGTTCGATTCCCACTGCAGGCACAGGCAGCTCCTTGTGACTCTGGGCAAGTCACTTAACCCTTCATTGCTCCAGGTACAAATAAGTACCTAAGCCGCATTGAGCCTGCCATGAGTGGGAAAGCGCGGAGTACAAATAAAAAAAAAAAGTGTTAGTCCACTTTTTAAGGTAATAAATAGAAATAAAGCAAAGAAAAGAAAGTTAAATGATACTTTTTTTTTTTATTAGACTAATGCATTTTTTGTATTAACTTTTGAAGGTAACTCTGTCTTCAGTTCAGAAATACATCAGCCCCGTTAGCCTAGTGGCCACCACCCTCCCTCTCCCAAACCGATACCCTGACAATTAAAAAAATAAACATTTAAATCTATGGTGTCTACTGGCACCCAGGACCCTGACCCATTCACCTCCCCCTAGGGGTAGCTGCCCCACTGATCCCACCTCAGCATTGCTTGCCTGTTGATACACATACCTACCCCTCGTTAACCGTAGGCTGCTGCCTGTGGTAGCTTTCTGCATTGGTCCTTGTCTCTTTCTGCTCTGAATACATTCATATGTACTCCTGCACCTGCCCTCGGTACACCACTGGCTCTTTCACAGGGTTAGAAGACTATAATAAGGAGGAAGTATGCAGAGTTCCCTTTAAAGGCTGGGGGAGAGAAGCATAAGGTAAAATGTGGGCGAGTGTCTCAGCACCTTAGGCTTAAGGCTCCAATTCCAGTGAAGGGGGAGGAGAGATGCTAACAACCTGTGAGACATATAAACATCCTTGGGCTTAGCACTAAGGGTGAAAGGGGAAGTCTCCGGTGAACAAATACAAGGTAATGTTGTGATAGGATAGAGTTCATGTAGCACTGTCACATTTTTTGACTACCTTCTGTCTCACAACCCCTCCAGACTTCATATCCTGTCCTTCCTGTAGGGGATTGGGTTCATTATTTCTTTCAGGTTTGACAGACTATTACCACAAATTCCTGGGTGTCAGCCTAGACTTTCATCTTACCCCTTGGCCTGCCGTTCATCTTTGCTTCCCTTTGCCTCCCTTACTTTTCCCTTCTTTCCCGCTTCTCCCTCTCTAATTACTAAAATGTAACTGTACTGTATTTATTTTAATTAGTTCATCGTAAGCCGCTTTGGGGCCGCATCATTGTGGCAAAAGGTGGGGTATAAATGTACTGAAATAAATAAATAAATTAGGGAGTTGTATCCTGTATCCCCTACTTTCAGAGCTGGCACATTAACTTTGCCTATTTGTTGGGCAGACTGGATGGACCGTATGTTACTATGTATTTTATATTGAGATGATGATTTTCGTCATTATTGCTGTATTTTTGTTTAAAGAAGCCTGTGTAATCCATTTCACAAAACTCTGGTTTTAGCTTTTGTTTGGCTAATGTACTTTGTGTTTTATTATTTAGCTGATCTGATAATGCAAATAAATGAATCAACTGAAGGAAGCTCGGAGTGGATATAAAATAGGGAAGTCCCTGGGTACAGTAGTTATAAATTGAGGTTCAGGGCCCTAGATCCCAGCCCTGACTGTGACTGAACTGGAAGCCCAAAGGACCTGGAGGAAAAATACTGCAGCGTTAGCCTCCTTTGGGTTACTCTCCTGTGGGCTTTTTGTCTATTAGTACTACTACTACTACTACTATTTAGCATTTCTATAGCGCTACAAGGTGTACGCAGCGCTGCACAAACATTAGAAACCCAAAAGAAATGCTAACGTGAGGGTTGAGAGGGATGCGACCTGCTGGTGATCAGGGAAGTAGCTCATTACCACTGTAAGCATTTGGTATTGGAGTGTAAGAGGTGAATAGGGTTAAAGTGGTGGAAAGGATAAGGGGATGGAAAACTGAGCAGCTGCAAGTGAAAAGCCTAAGGGGCCCTTTTACTAAGCCGCGTAGGCACATATGCGCGTCCTACGTGCGTCAATTTTGAACTACCACCTGGCTACCATGTGGCCTGTGCGGTAATTTCATTTTTGAAACGTGTCTGCTACGTGTGCTGGAAAATATTTTTTATTTTCCGGCGCACGGTGCTAACCGGGCGGTAATAAGCATTGTATGCGCGCTTGCTCTTAAGTTTTTTTTTTCCTTTCAAGTAACTGAAGGATGGACTTGTTTTTAAGTTTGTGTGATTGGCGTGGTTTGTTGTGAGTTCTTGAGTGACCGCACTTTACTATTTTTATGGAATTAATTTCTTGTGAATAGTTATTTATTTATTTAGATTTTGCTCACACCTTTTTCAGTAGTAGCTCAAGGTGAGTTACATTCAGGTACACTGGATATTTCTCTGTCCCAGGAGGGCTCACAATCTAAGTTTGTACCTGAGGCAATGGAGGGTTAAGTGACTTGCCCAAGATCACAAGGAGCAGCAGTGGGATTTGAACCGGCCACCTCTGGATTGCAAGACCGGTGCTCTAACCACTAGACCACTCCTCACTGTAAACTGCTTCGAATGCTATGGTAGGGAAGCGGTCTATAAAGTCTGAATAAACTGTAAACTGTTACATGCCTTCCAAAGGAACTAAAAAGGTCATTTATAAACATTGAACATGCTCATTATTTTCTGCATAGCCCTGCGGAAAATAGTGTACGCTCATGGCGTTAGCATGCATTAACTATTAGTAAATGACCACCTCGGATGTGCAGTGGTTACCTGGGGCTTGTGCGTGCTTTTTTTTTTTTTTCGTCTAAGTTGATTATTTTTCTTTTCACATTTAGAAAGGAGTCGTCATTTTTGGGAGCATACATTTTAATCCCTTGTTGGGGGTGCATCTGTCTTTCTGCAGGCAGTTTATTAATAAATGCTTCTTACACACTATTGCATTGAGATTTTTGCATTTGAACATCGTGGGCTTGCTTAGGTATTCGATTGCCATTAGCTGCTTTTGCTTTGTAGGATACTTTGCGAGTTCAAGCTTCCAAGTCATTCTTCTGCCAGTGTTGGCAGCGGAAGAGTGAAGCTAGCAACTGCCACTCCTGCCCTAGTGCTTTCCTAAAAAAAATAAGAGTCACTGTGCTGGGGAGGCTCTAGCTGTGTGCTGGTTGCAGAAAGTCGTACTGACGGAAATAAGTGTTCAAGTATGTAAAGATCGAGCCGGCGCCTGATGCTTTCCCACACTTGGAGCACATATGTTATTCATTAGGATTTTGTGATGTTGGGGGAAAGAGGTTAAAAGTGGCAGAGAATGTTAAGTTTCTCAGGGAGCAAGTCACATCCATCATTTTTTTTCCTTTCTTTAGAAACATAGCTGAGAGCGAGTTGTAGGTAGGCACTCGATCTACAGCCCCTCCTTACTTCTCTACCCTCATCTCCCCTTACGTTCCTACCCGTAACCTCCGCTCTCAAGACAAATCCCTCCTTTCAGTACCCTTCTCCACCACCGCCAACTCTAGGCTCCGCCCTTTCTGCGTTGCCTCACCCCATGCTTGGAATAAACTCCCTGAGCCCATACGCCAGGCCCCCTCCTTGCCCATCTTAAAATCCTTACTCAAAGCCCACCTCTTCAATGTCGCCTTCGGCACCTAACCACTATACCTCTCTTCAGGAAATCTAGACTCTCTTCAGGAAATCTAGACTGCCCCAACTTGACATTTCATCCTTTAGATTGTAAGCTCCTTTGAGCAGGGACTGTCCTTCTTTGTTAAACTGTACAGTGCTGCGTAACTGTAGTAGCGCTCTAGAAATGTTAAGTAGTAGTAGTAGTAGTTGTATCCGGATAAACCTTGCTAATGGGTAGGCTGCATGGGGTTTTTTTTGCTACTTGCTTTCCTTTCAGCCTGAAAGTCTCTTCTGAAGCAGCTCTTTGCATTCTATTCTTGGACTGCATGGAAATCAGTAGTCCATCATAAATCTTGCCAGTTGGCTCCACTTCTATAACAGGGGGAGCTTGTGCTTTTTAGAAGCTGCCTCAGTTGGTGAGTCAGCTGCAGTGTCTTTCCAACAGGTTAGCTGGGTATGTGCACAGCACAGGGCTTGTTCATGATGCAGTGCTGAGACCCACCCTCACCCTCCGTTTCTGAATTTCCGCAATGACTCCTCTCAGGCTTTGGAACATACGTTTAAATGTCTGCTTAAAAACAAAACAGAACACGAGAACATCATCACAAAAACCTGGCTGCGAGACAGAAGATGGAATAAAGTTTCCAGAGTGTCTGTCAGTGGATGCCCATGAAAAATACTCAACAGCTGTCCTAAACTTAAATTGAGTGGAGGAATAGCCTAATGGTTAGTGCGGCGGGCTTTGATCCTGGCAACCTGGGTTCAATTCCCACTGTAGCTCCGTGTGACCTTGGGCAAGTCATTTAACCCTCCATTGCCTCAGGTACAAAAAACTTAGATTGAGAGCCCTCTAGGGACAGAGAGAGTACCTGTATATAACGTGTACAGCGCTGTATACATCTAGTAGTGCTATAGAAATGATTATTAGCAGTAGTAAATTGAATTGAATCTAAACCAGTATTTATAGTCTGCTTCTATCCTAGAAGGTTGGAGATGGATTGCAATAGGAAACGGAATTTATATCATCCTATATAATAAAACGCATCTCCAACATTCTGAAGTTGACTGCATGGCTGAGGCATTCCTGCTCTCTGTATCCATCTCCTGAATTGACATCACGTACTTCCGGGTTCGTCACAAGCAGAAGTGACCAACCACACGAGGTTTCTCAGCTTCAGAATGTTGGAGGTGCATTCTATTAAATAGGATTGGTCAGTTCCTTGAAGCACAGCCAGAGCTCAGCGTCCTGCACAGTAACACTCAGACACCAAAGACAGAGGGGGGGGGGGGGGGGGGGAAGCCTGACACCAGAGAGGGGGAGGAGGTATCTCTGTCACACACACACTCTCTCTCTCTCACAGTCCATGTCTTTCTCTCTCTTACTCTCACACACTCTCTCTCACACACTCTATGTCTCACACTGTATCACATTCACTCTCTATGTGTCACACATTCACACACTCCCTTGGTCTCATACACTCAGTCTCACAGAGAGTCTGTGTCTCACACACACACTCTCTCTCGCACACACTGTATCTGTGTGAAACACTCTCTCTCACACTGTCTCTCACATACGCACTTGCACACACTCTCATTCTCACACACTCACTCTCTCACAGACACACTCGCACCCAGACTCACTCTCTCTCTCTCTCACACACACACTCACACATTCACTCTCTCACACACAGTCACTCTCACATACACTCTCTCAAACATACACACTGAGGAAAACCTTGCTAGCGCCCATTTCATTTGTGTCAGAAATGGGCCTTTTTTTACTAGTTTAAAATAAGACACTTAACCAGTACATAATTAGCCTCACTACCAATGCTAACCAAGATGATAATCTGATAAAATTGACAATCGTTTGCCATTCGTCATACATCATTTTCCTGATACAAAAAGAGCCCTTCAGTCAGTCTTACAGGGACACTTTCCCTGTTACATAATTAATCATTGTATTGTAGGAACAGCCAAGTCGTAAGGGTGTTTTCCTAATGGTGTTATGATTCCTTTCTAGTGTAAGAATTTTCTGAAGTGTATTCCACTTTAGTAGGTGCTGTTCCTTGTGGATACCAGAATTACAGGTATGATCCTAGCTATCTTTCTGGGCATTCTGGATGAAGTATGCTAGTCTTTTTGTGCTATCATTTACTATGTCACTGAGTAAATTGCCTCATTGACTGTCTAGATCCAGAAGTGCCTTCAAGTCATACTGACTCCTAGCAACCACACAATGAGGGACCCCCTCCCTCTTTGTGGTTTTCTTGGCTTGATCCAGGAGTGGCTTTTGCCGTTGCTTCTCCTGAGACATGGAGAGTTAAGTGACTTGCCCAAGGCCACAAGAAGCTGCCGTGGGATTTGAACTTGGGCCTTTTGGTTCCCAGCCCACTGCTTTAACTATTAGGTTACTTCTCCACTCCTAATGGCCTGTAGTCAGAATTTTTAACCTTCTTTAAAGGTGAAGAGGAAGCCAATACAGCCCTTTTAATATTGGGGTTGACCTATACCATCTGTATGCCGTCTTAATGATCCTAGTGCTTGTATTTTTGGCAAAATGCAGCCTGGTATTGGATGTTTTCAGAATATCCAAATATGGCAGGTTGCAGTAGTTCAAATGTGTTCTTATAACTGTTTTGCTTTCAAGTCATTTTTTGATAAAAATAGGTCTAATTTGCCAAATTATTTGCAGTTTCCAAAAAAAGAATTCTTTACCACTATAGAAATGTGGTCATTCATAGTTAAAGCTGAAGCAATAGTCACTCCTAAACTATGAACGCCATGAGCAGGACTACTGACTCTCAAGGATTAGCTCGATCTTCGGTTTCTCTCTCTAGTTGTGCACAAATGTTCTCGGACAAATTTTCTCCTACTCTGAGGTAGGCACAACTCTATACACGTATTTTATCAAGTATGTGTGTATTTCGCAACTCTGCCCACAGACAACGTAAAAAGTAGTAACGTACTCGGCAGATAAAGACCTGTATGGTCCATCCAGTCAGCCCAACAAGGCAGCCAGAATTATACCTGCCGCTCCATGCAGGCTACTCCCCTCTGTGCCCTGTTTAAAGTGTGAAAGTCGTTTTTCTTTGATTCTACCCTCTTTCTACTGTATATCCTCTGTATTTATCCCATGTCCTTTTGAATTCCTTTGCTGATTTTTGTCCACACCACCTCCACTGGGAGTGTATTCCAATATTCCAAGCGTACATCACCCTTTCTGTGAAAAAGTACTTCCTGAGGTTACTTCCAAGTTTACCATCTTGCTACTTTTAATTCATGTCCTCTAGTTTTATTGCTTCCCCTTCTTTGAAAAAGATTTCTTTGCCTGTTGATACCTTTTAGGTGTTTAAATGTCGGTATCACGTCTCCCTTGCCACTCCTTTTCTTTAGTGTATAAATATTCAGGTCTTTAGATCTCTTCTTATGCATCTTTTGGTGCAAACCCCAGACCATTTTTGTCTCCTTCGTCTGAGCTAGTTCTAGGGCTTAGACTTCAATGTGTTGGTCTTGACCTGTTTTTACAATGAATAAGGTACAAAAAAGTAATACTACTACTAATCATTTCTATAGCACTACTAGACGTACGCAGCACTGTACAGATTATATACAGGTAATTTCTCTGTCCCTAGGGGGGGCGCACAATCTAAGTTTTTGTACCTGGGACAATGGAGGGTTAAATGACTTGCCCCAAGGTCACAAGGGGCTGCAGTGGGAATCGAGCCCAGGTTGCCAGGATCAAAGCTCGCTGCACTAACAATTAGGCCACGCCTCCCTCCCCTAAGTGCCCTAAATGACCAGTTGACCACTGGAATTGGGGATGACCCCCCTTCTTCTCCCTCGGTGGTCACTGACCACCCCCCACCCACCCCCAAAATATGATTAAATATATTACTTACCAGTTCTCTATGACAATCTCAGATGTTATATCCAGGTCTTTTAGCGCAGCATGCAGGTCCCTGGAGTATTCTAGTGGTCGGTACAGTGTATTGTAGACAGGTGGACCCAGGTCCATACCTCCTCCCAGTGGCGACTGCGCACTCCCCTCCCCCCCAGGTGCAACGGCAGCCGTCCCCCCAGGGTGCAGCATGACACCCCCCCCCCGGGTGCCTTCTTGGCTGCTGGAGGGTGCAGAGAGCAGCCGCACGTCTGTCAGCTCCACTGGCTCCCTCTGCCCCGGAACAGGAAGGAGCCGACAGGCGAGTGGCTGCTCTCTGCACCCTCCAGCAGCGTGCACCCAGGGCGGACCGCCCGCCCTTGCTACGCTACTGCCTCCTCCCCTACCCGTTACACTTGTGGTGGAAACTGTGAATCCTCCAAAACTCACCAGAAACCCACTGTGCCCACATATAGGTTCCCCCTTCACCCATCAAGGTGTACAGTTAGAGAAAGTGGGTTTTGGAGGGCTCGGCAGACAAGATAAGGGAGCAGCGGTGAGATGTGTACCTGGGAGCATTTATATGAAGTCCACAGCAGTCCCCCCTAGGATGCCTCATTGCTGGGGACCAGTCTGTTAAAAATACTGGCCTCTCCTATATCCTAGTGACTTGATTTTCTACGTTTTTCACTTGTATAATTTGTTTTTTTCGAAAATGGCCTAAAAAGATAAACTCAAGAGCACAAAAACTTGTTACAAACGGTATTTTTGAAAAAATAAATGTTTTTATGGTTTCGAAAATGGTTAAGTTTTCTATTTGGATTTGGGATGTTTAGCGCAAAACATCCAAAGTCCGGCTTAGATGTCATATCGAAAATGCCCCTCCACATGAGGTAAACTTGAGAATACCAAATTAAAACCTAATAATAGGACTGCCATGAAACAGTGTCAAAGGTATACACATTTAACAGCACTGAAATTCAAATAACAGAGATATAGTACTAATGAAACATCTAATAAGGGTTCATTAGAACATTCAAACAACATAGATATCGTACTAATGTAGTCTAAGCTGGAATGGACTCTTTAACCTTAGGGGAGAAGCTGCGACTGCTAGGGGTATGGGGTTTCAGGGGCTTTTCTCTTAGATATTTTCATATTCAGGGGCCTGTTTATTAAAGTGTGGTATGATTTTGCACTTACTGCATGTTAGCCAGAATTAACATGCAGAAAGTGCAGTCGTCTGTGGAGTAATTGTTGGGGGAATATTCAGCATATCCTCTGCAGTTACTGCACAGAAAAGCCCCTTATCCCCCACATTAAGTCCATGGCAGTTCACCACCTATACCCCCTCCCAGTCCCTGCCCCATCCCATGGTAAGCAGTTGGCACGACATTTTTAGCATGGTAGATGTTAATGCATGCTAAAACCTGTGCTAACTGCTTAGTGCACTTTAGCTAGGGTTACCATATGTCCGGATTTACCCGGACATGTCCTCTTTTTGAGGACATGTCCGGGCAACCGGGAGGGTTTTGCCTCCCCTCCCCTTAGTTACTACTGCCCTGGTGGTCTAGTGACCTCTTCCGCTTTCGGGGCAGGAAAGAGCCCCCTCTTTCCTGCCTGGAGCGCTGCCCTGCATGCATCCTTCCTGTTGGTGATCTCGGCGCCGATTCAAAATGGCCACCGAGAGTTGAAGTGACCTCGTGAGACTTCAACTCTCGGCGGCCATTTTGAATCGGCGCCGAGATCACCAACAGGAAGGGATGCATGCAGGGCAGTGGTCCGGGCAGGAAAGAGGGGGCTCTTTCCTGCCCCGAAGAGGTCACTAGACCACCAGGGCAGTAGTAAGGGGAGGGGGGAGGGGGTGATGGGGTGTGTGACAGGGGGAGGGGAAAATGTGATGAGGCGGAGCGAGGGTGTGTAAGGGGGCAGGGCGGGGTGTGGTGGGGCGGGGCATGTCCTCCTTTAATATGGTAACCCTAACTTTAGCAAACATGCCCCCTAATTTCCCTGGTATTCCCATAGCCAATTAAACTACTGCAACACCCTTTTAGTGTTATATTTTAAGAATTGATACATTGCCTACAACCTAAGTGGTTTATAAAGGTCTCAGAGTAAAAGACCTTCATTGCCTACAAGCGATACAAAATGCTGCCATTAAGCTCATTAGAGGAAGCAGGAAATACGATCATGTAACTCCACTACTAAAATCAATGCATTGGCTACCATGGATACATCGCATTACGTGTAAAATGCTACTCCTTGTCTTTAAAATTCGTAATTCCAGAGAACCCTTATTACTTTTCTGATTCCTGGCTCCTTACGATCCTTCAAGACTACTCAGATCGTCTCAACAAAACCAACTTATAGCTTTCTCCTTTTGAGAAATCGACACTCCGTTTTTCTCCGTTCAAGGCCCAGAATGTAAGCCACATTTGATGGGTGGGATAAGAAACCCTGAATAAACTTGAAACTTGGAAATGTTTTGCTTTTTTTTTTTTTTTTTTTGAGGGGGGGGGATAGGGTAGATTTTGTACAGTTACTCTTATCTTTTGTTTCTTTCTTTTTTTTTTTTTTTTTTAAAGATATTAGTCCTACTTGTACAACATAAGTGAAACATGCTATGTTTCCAGATACTCAGAAGTGCATGTAGGCATAGCACTTTTTATAGCAGAAGGGTTTTTTATTTTTAATGGTGGCTTAGAACAGACTGTTGAGGCTGATTTTGTTGTTGCATCTCCAGCTTAGTAGTTCCAATGCAGAGATGTACAATGTCATCTGGAGGGCCGCATGCAGGCCTGCTTTTTAGGGTAATGAAATTGTGGAGTTTGACCCAAATACATGTAATTGTGCATCTGGGACTCTCTCTTTCTCACATATGTAATATATACACAATGCTTTTATTCTAGGCAAAAATTTGCCAGTACTCACAGGGGGGTGGAGTTGCTTTAAGTGGCTCTGTCCCCACAGTAGCTACGCTTCCTACATCTAGCCACAGAGCATATGAAAAGGCAGCATTGCAAATATTACACCACTTCCTAGAACACCAACACATCTCTTATTGAGAAAACAGATCAAGTAGGATTCTCTACACAGAAACTACATGTCAGCAGAATACCTAACTTTAGTCCCATATGCAGAGCATAGATAGAGCCTCACCAAATACAAAATTAGTGACCTCAAATTAGAAATAGACTAGTATAAGAGGCCCGTTTCCAACAGAAAGGAAACGGGTGCTAGCAAGGTTCCAGGGCCCCCTCCCCCACCTCCTCCCCTTCTCCCCCTCCCGCTCTCATCCCAGGATCTCCCCCTCCCCTCCCCCTCTCATATCAGGACCTCCCCCCTCCGATTTCCGCCGCCCAGCGCCTCCCACCCTCTGTCTCTGTGGCCTCCGAGTGCAAGGAGGATGTGTGCGGGTGCCCCAGCCCTTCGTACGTGGCAGCTGCTGTTAAAAAGTTTTACCTCCTGCTCGTCCGGCAACACTGAAGAAGTCCAGCAAGTACAGACGCTGCTTCAGACAGGCTGTGGTTTCGCTTCTGTTTCTGCAGTTCCTGTGGTCCTGCCCGTCCGCAAACAGGAAATGAGGATGGGACCAGAGGAACAGCGAACCACAGCCTGTCTGAAGCGGCGTCTGTACTTGCTGCACTTGAGTGTTGCCGGCCGAGCAGGAGGTAAAACTTTTTAAACAGCAGCTGCCTCGTATGAAGGGCTAGGGCACCCGCACACGTCCTCCTTGCACTCGGAGGCCACAGAGACAGAGGGTGGGAGGCGCTGGGCGGCAGAAATGGGAGGAGGGGGGGCGTGGAACTCGAATGGCAGTGGGGCCGTTGCGGCCCGTGGAACTCGGACGACTGGAGTGGAGGGAGGTTGGGGATCATGGAACTCGGGGGCGTTCGGTTACTCATCCATGTCCAGTATCTCCTCTCTCTCTCTTCACTTCCCATCCTTCTGCCCATCAAAATCTCATTTTCTGTCTTCTTTGGCCAGCATCTCCTCTCAGTCTTCTGAGTAGCCTAGTGGTTAGTGCAGTGGACTTTGATCCTGGGAAACTGATTTCAGTTCCCAGTGCAGCTCCTTGTGACTCTGGGCAAGTCACCTAACCCTCCATTGCCCCTGGTACAAAATAAGTACCTGAATATACGTAAACCGCTTTGAATGTAGGTGCAAAAACCTCAGAAAGGTGGTATATCAAGTCCCATTTCCCTTTCCCTCTCTCATCCATGTCTAGCATCTCCTCCACACTTCCTTCTTGCTTAGCATCTCTCACTCTGTCCAGTAAACTCCCTCTTTCTTAGCTTCCCACCCCATATTCCTCAGAATTTCTCTCTCTCAATGGCGTACCAAGGGCAGGGCGGTGGGGGTGATCCGCCCTGGGTGCATTCTGCAAGGGGGTGCAGGGAGCAGCCTGTGCAGCTGTTGACTCTGATGGTTCCCTGCTTCCTCTGATGTTACTTCCTGTTCCGGGGCAGAGAACCGGCAGAGCTAACAGCTGCGCAACTTCTCCCTGCACCCCTAGGAGGTGATGCGCCAGGATGTGTGTGTGTGCAGCGACAGTCTGCACCAGGTGGCAGCCGGCATAGGAACGCCACTGCTCCCGCTTATCTTCCACCCTTCCCCCATATCTAGAGTTTACCTGTCTCTTTCCTTGCCTCATCCATCATCTCCAACTCTTTTTCCCCTCGCTTCTCCCTCTGTTCCCTTCCAACTCAGTCCAGTTTCTCCCCTTGCTTCCTCTCTCTGTCCTTTTACCCTAACTGTTGCAGCTGCCATTGCCGCGGTCTTCCTGGATCTGCAAAAGCAGTAAAAGTAATGTGGAGCTTTGAGGTTCTGTGCATGCTCGGTGTCTGCTGATCCTGCCCCCTCTGATGCAGACTTCTAGTGTAAGTCCTGCACCTGCGCACAGGTTCCAGTTCTCCACACTGCTCTTTGTTTTTATTTCTGCCTGTTCTCAGCTGCATGGGTGTTTGACAGCCTGGAAAAGGTGCCAGTAGTATGTACTACCTGAAAACAAGCCCTGTGCGTAGATATGTATACAGTCACAATATTGTTTTACAGTCGCCCTGAAGATCTGATCTGTATGTAGCCCTTGAAAGGTCAGACCTGTGTACCTAATGCCAAAACTTCCTTGGTGTGACCTTTTTTAGTATTTCTTGTTTAGCTACTTCAGGCACTAGGTTTTGTGTGTGTGTGTGTGTTCAGCTTGTGGTTTAAACTAAGCAAAATCTGTAAGTCAGAAATGGAAAAAGAGTTTGAAACCTTAGGTACTAGCCAAAAATGTTTGTAGTCATGGAAATTTGTGTTTCTTTAGCATAAGAAAAAAAAAATCTCCCAAATAGTCCATTAGCCTAATTTTGTCCATTTATTTTTTGTGTGGATGAATGTAACGGTTTTGTTTTTCCTTTGGCTTTGTACTGGCTTTCCTTAATGTATTTTTTTCATTTCTTATGTCACTTCAATTGGCTTGACTTATTTTGTTATACTTTATGAATATTTAAATAAAATAAGTCAAGCCAATTGAAGTGACATAAGAAATGAAAAAAAAAATACATTAAGGAAAGCCAATACAAAGCCAAAGGAAAAACAAAACCGTTACATTTCGTCCACAAACAAAAATAAATGGGGACCAATTAAAAAGCAAAAGAGGTGGGGTGGGGGGGGGGGGGGAGTGGAGTAATAGTGGTGGAGTCATATTGGAAGTTCTAATACTGATTGTGAACATTAAGTTATGATGTTACTAGTAAAAAAAGGCCTGTTTCTTAACGCAATGAAACGGGCGCTAGCAATGTAATGTGTTCCTGCCATTAATGTTTCCACGGTTGTATTCTGAATATAATTGTTGTTTACATGTATAAGATTTCTTTATATACAATATTTTTTGTGTAAACTGGGTTACAATGTGGTAAAAGTTTTCCTTGTTCAGCCCCTTCAATCAGTTTAACAATCACATCAGAAGAGCTCCTAGAATGCAACATACAGTTGCCCATGTGAGAGACTGAGAGTGACAGTGTGTTTTACATACAGTGTAAGAGAGGGATACACAGAGTGATTGAGTGTGTGATGTCTGTGAGTGACTAAGTGATTAAATGTTTGTCTTCCCTTCCGTTCTGTGCACTTTCCTCCACTGATGTTCGTACCTCCCTGTATATGATTGTTTGTTAGAGATTCAATCCACTCCACTTCCCTCCTCAAGTTCCGTTCTGTCTGATTGGTTCTTCGTTCCTGTGACGTCGCGTTTGTTTGCTTGGCAACTATGCAGCGTTCCGTTTCCTCAACGTGAGGGCGGGGATAGTGAGAGCCAATGAAATGCTGAACTACAGACTTACGACCCCTACAGTGCCACAGAGTCAGCTTCAGAATGTTGGAGGTGCTTTTTATAGGATATGTTTTCTTATAAGATTTCTTAACAACTAGAACATACCAAGTGATATCAAATTCGATAATTTCATCACCTTGGAAATCAGAATGTGGAGTCCCTCAAGGATCCCCACATTCACCGTCCCTTTTCAATTTAATGATGACGCCATTAGCCAAAACATTAGCTAACGAAGGCCTTAATCCTTTCATTTATGCAAATGATGTTACCATTTATATCCCATTTAAACATGACCTAACAGAAATAACTAAAGCAATAAATGACAGCTTCCATATAATGAACTCATGGGCGGATGCTTTTAAATTAAAACTCAATGCTGAGAAAACACAATGTCTCATTCTTTCATCACAGCACAATAAGTACAAACCCACTAAGTTATACATCCCTAGCTTTACTCTCCCCGTCTCAGAAACTTTGAAAATTTTAGGAGTTACAATTGATCGCAACCTTACATTAGAGAACCATGCGAAAATCACAACAAAGAAAATGTTCCATTCCATGTGGAAACTTAAAAGAATTAAGCCTTTCTTCCCAAGAGAAGCATTCTGCAGGCTGGTGCAATCATTGGTATTATGCCAGATAGACTACTGTAATGCCATCTATGCTGGGTGCAAAGAACAAATTATTAAAAAAAACTTCAAACTGCACAGAACACGGCAGCCAGACTCATATTTGGCAAAATGAAATATGAAAGTGCTAGTCCCTTATGAGAAAAACGACAGTGGCTCCCTTTAAAAGAACGTATTGCTTTTAAGGTATGCACCCTGGTTCATAAGATCATACACGGTGAGGCTCCAGGATATATGTCAGACCTTATTGACCTACCAACCAGGAACTCTACCAGCTCATCACGAACATTCCTGAATCTCCACTACCCAAACTGTAAGGGACTGAAATATAAATTAACATATGCATCCAGCTTCTCTTACATATGCACACAAATTTGGAATGAATTACCAAAATCCATAAAAATAACACACGACATAGTGACCTTCTGTAAACTATTGAAAACTTATTTATTTAAGAAAGCATACAATAACAACATCATAAATTCAAATTAACAAAACGCAACTATACAACTAGGCCACTCCTCCATGGAGTGGAGGAGTGGCCTAGTGGTTAGGGTGGTGGACTTTGGTCCTGGGGAACTGAGGAACTGAGTTCAATTCCCACTTCAGGCACAGGGGAAGTCACTTAACCCTCCATTGCCTCATGTAAGCCGCATTGAGCCTGCCATGCGTGGGAAAGCGCGGGGTACAAATGTAACAAAAATAAAATAAATCTATATCTCAACTGCTTTTGCTAATTATCTTGATTTCCAGTTTAATGATCCTAATTGTTCAAGCTTTCTTTGTCATGAATGAAGTTTAACCTATTACCTTTAGCTCTTATCATAGGACGAACTTTCCTCTTGTAACCTAACCTATTTTGTCCCTTTACCCCAACTATGTATTTCTCCTATCTGGAACTGGTAATCACCACTTACGGAATTATTTAAGCCACATTGAGCCTGCAAATAGGTGGGAAAATGTGGGATACAAATGTTATAAATAAATAAAATAAATAAATAAATAAATAAATATGTGAAATGTTATTAGTTGAGCAGTATTGTATGTTTTGCTTTTTCACTGAAAAATTTTATTAAAACTTTTATAACAATTATTTTATAAAAATAATTGTATTAAAAATTGATTAGAAAAAGGAAATACAAAAAGCCAGTGTGAACATAGAAGAACACAGTCTTCTCAAGCTCGAAGCAGCCAGAAACACAGCGAAGATGACACAAAAAAAGGTTCTTAGACGATGTGTTAAAGTCCACTTTATTAAGTTCAAACCAATATGGTTGACTCGACACTGCCGTGTTTCGGCTAATCAGTAGTTATACAACTGCATGATTACAAGCGTGAATATGCTGATCTTACAGATCAAAGAATACGATGTATTATTATATGCCTTAGCTTTCAATAGAAAAACTTGTAACAATCTAATCTTTCAAATACTGCTTAGAATAGTACAAGTATATGCTCATACCAGGTTATCGGTATGTATAACTGTTGATTTAGATCAAGTTAAAAACCAAAGATTTTCACCAATATATACATTATCATCACCCTCCCTTTTTTTGGACTTCTTGAGTCATTTTCATGTCTAGTAGATTTCAAATCATTTTTCACATGTTGTTCGAGGTTTTATTCATAGAATGTAGCGTTTTGGTAGCATTTTTTATGATCTGTATTTGTTTTATATATTTACTAGTAAAAGAAACCCATTTCAGAGCAAATGAAACGGGCGCTAGCAAGGTTTTCGTCGCCAACACCCCCCTCCCTGGGCAACCCCTTCGTTGTTCTGGCATTGCTCCGCCCCGAACGTCATGACGTTTGACGCGAGGGCGGGACCGGAGCAATTTCCCACCCTCCCTGCCTCCCTCCCTGCCAACCCCTTCGTTGTTCTGCCATTGCTCCGCCCTCAACGGCGGGGGCCCGGAGCGATTTCCCACCCCCGCCTCCCTCCCTGCCAACCCCTTCGTCGTTCTGCCATTGCTCCGCCCTCGAGGGCGGGGCCCGGAGCGATTTTGGTGGCTTCACCACCACGAACCTTCGAACCTTTTTGAAGGAAGTCAGAGCTTGGCTTCACTGACGTCAGTGTCCTCAGAACGTTGAGGGTGAGTTTTATTATAGTAGATTTGGTTGTGTCTTATTTAACTGTATATGCAATATATTTTTTATGTCTTTTAATTTAGAACCGTGACTCCTGAGGCAGGCCAATTGGCCGAAACATGACCGTGTCAAGTCACATTGAATCACTATATTGGTTTGAACTTACTTAATAAAGTGTACTTTAATACAAAAAGCCATACAGGAGAGCAAAACAGAAGAAACTACTGCAGCCAGCCTTCAGCGTAAACAAAACTTAAGGAGGCTCAAACTTGGATCTCCACCTCCTCCCCAGCTAATAGAGGGATCCTTTTACTAAGCCGCATAAGCGTCCACGCATGCCCATCGCACGCCAAAATGGAGTTACCACCCGACTACTGCGTGGCTTTTGCGGTAATTTCATTTTTGGTGCGCGTCCGATACGCACATCTGGAAAATATTTTTTATTTTCGGGCGCACGTAATTGATGCACGCCAAGTGGCATTTGGTGCACGTAGGTCATTACCGCTCGGTTACCGCGTGAGTCTTTACCGCTAGGTCAATGGCTGGCGGTAAGGTCTCAGACACAAAAAGGATGTGCGGCAATTTTCATTTTGCCGCACGTCCATTTTCGGCAAAAATTTAAAAATAAGGCCTTTTTTACAGGAGTGCTGAAAGATGGATTAGCGCGAGCCCAAAACCCGCGCCTACACTACCGCAAGCCATTTTTCAGCCGCCTTTGTAAAAGGACCCCAGAATTTATATCAACTGCTAGGACTAGAAAATGAGAAATTTTCACCCTCAAGATTTTTAATACCATTACAAGGAAAGTTCAGATTAAAGCCAGTTGTCCAGAGCAAGAAGCCTTCTGAAAGCCAAAAAATCACTTTGCCTCTTCTGTGGCCCTAGGGTAAATCAGGAGAGATGCTAATAACAGACCCTACAGTGTAAAGACAGCTTACCCATATTTTGAAAATATGAACGTAGGACAGTATTAATCTGTCTCAAGTATATAATCATTCAAGAAAACTGGGTAAATCTAAACTTGAGTGCCCCCCCCCCCCCCATTCTCCTCCTGACAGGGTTATTTATATATTGAGCACTCACTGCAGGAAGTAACATGATATTCTGAAACTTCCTTCCTGCTGGTAATCTGTACCATATTAATCAGGGATATCAAGGGAGGTTTGGGAAAATTTAGGACCCTTAAGTTTTATCCCACTGGTGCTCTAGATGTTCCACTTTCCAATACAGGAAAGCTCTTATCTGTAGTCTGGGTGAAATTTAAATTCTATATTTCATTTACTTGGGTTTCCAGTGTTCCAATCCTAGTAGCATGCTGTTCTGCTGTAGCTTTTGAACTGGACACTGATTCAGAAGAAAACTAAATCTTGCCTAAACTTGCCAGCGATAGATGACAAAGAGGAGTCCAGACCTCGTATATGGAATCCCAAAGTGTCCCAAGGGATACAGTTGTTGCCCTCTTCATCTGCAACTCCACTCTGAAAGTGACATCATCTCCTTAGAGAGTATAAACCTGTACTGGAGTGATCTTGTAAGGAAATTTCCAACCCTGGTGCCAGAGTCTGAGAGAAGCTTCTAGCATTGGGGGGGGGGGGGGGGGGGGGGGCTCCTCTGGAGGAGACTCCCGCTCTGGTCTAATTGCACTGCATCTAGTCCTTTCCTCCTCCACATGGCATTCGTTTCCAGGTCGTAAGGGACTCCACGACATCTCATCCACACTGAGGTCCATGGGGGTGGGGGTGGTGGTGTTGTCATGAAAGTTCACTGTAGTATGAATCATCACGGGGCCCAAGTCAGCTCAGAGGGGTAAGATTGGTTCTTGCATTTCCTTTTCACCATTATGCAGGGCAAAGACAATGGTGAGCTGATAACACCACAATCCTCAGAGCTCTCTCCCCGGCAACTCTCCCATCTGCCATATTGTCTTCCCTCCACCCCATCCATATTTTCCTCTCTATTTTTTTTCCTATTTTTGTGCTGCTTTATACTTATATTTTTATCTAGCATTTTTGAAAATATCTTTGCTCTCCCCTCGCTTCATTTGCTCTCTCTCTTTCTCTCTAATCACTATCTCCCCACATTACCTCCTATTTGTGGCCCGGGGGTACTAAATTGTGGCATCACTTCTCAGGCCCATCCCTGTAGCAGCAGCTACTACTTATCGTTTCTGTTGCGCTACTAGACTTATGCAGTGCTGTACACATTATATGCAGGTACTTTCTCTGTCCCTGGTTGGCTCACATTCTAACTAGTTTTAGGCATCTTGGTAGCATGTGATTTTTATAGCCTTGCGTCAATTGAGTACATTCTTTTATGTTTGTGTTTCATTTTTTTATTACTATTATTATTTTATTTTTATAGGAAGCAGCTTCTTCCTGATCCTCATCTCAGTTACATCTAGTACCGTCTAGATCTTTGCTGCTGTGAGCCTTCACAGCTATCCTTTGTTTGTTCCCTGACCCTACTCTTTTTGTAGTTCCTGTGTTGCAGCTATGAGCCTAATTATTGGACCCATAAGATCATGGCTTCGTTTTCTAGCCTTCCATGTTAGCACCTTGTATTCCAGCATGTGGGGGGCAGAGCTGCAGTTGTTTAATGGTACCTGTGAACTCAGGTTTGCCACGTCAGTGGGCAGAAGTTGGGCTTGGAAATGAGCTGCAGTCTCCCTTGTGGCATCCTGGACCTCAGCAGGAAATACTAGCATTCTGAACAAGTGAATCTCTGCATTGCTGTACAATTGCTTATGGGAAGCCCTTGTAGGCGTTACACTTAACATATGTGAAGTATGAACATGGGGTGCAGTTTTCAAAGCCATTTCCACTGGTGATGCAGTGTTTTATCTGCGAAGAAATGCAGAGTGATGCACTTGGGGTGCAGAAATACAAAAGAGATGTACCAGATAGGAGGGGAGAGATTGGTAAGCTCAGCTCAGGAGAGTGACTTTGGGGTGATGGTGTCTGAGGAAACAATGCGACAAGGCGGTGGCCATGGCTAGAAGGACTTTGGGTGATGGTGTTTGAGGAAACAATGTGACAACACGGTGGCCACGGCCAGAAGGATGCTAGGCTGCATAGAGAGGGGTATAACCAGCAGAAGAAAGGAGGTGTTGATGCTCCTGTACAAGTCGTTGGTGAGGCCCCTCTTGGAGTATTGTGTTCAGTTTTGGAGGCCGTATCGTGTTAAGGATGTAAAAAAACTTGAGGTGGTTGAAAAAAAAGCGACAAAAATGGTGTGGAGTTTGCGTAGCAAGATGTACGAGGAGAGACTTGATGACCTGAACATGTATACTCTGGAGGAAAGGAGAAATAAAGGTGATATGATAGAGATGTTCAGATATTTGAAATGTATTAATCCATAAACAAACCTTTTCCAGAAACGAGAAGGTGGTAGAAGTAGAGGACGTGAATTGAGGTTGAAGGTGGGTTGATTCGGAAATATGCCGGGAAGTATTTTTTTTTCACTGAGAGGCTGGTAGAAACTTGGAATGCCCTCCAAGTTGCTGGTGGAGATGAACATGGTAATGGAATTCAAACATGCAAAGGATACAAATTTACAGACAGATGCCTAAAGGTCAGCTATTTTAAATATTGGGCCCCAAGTGACTGTATTTACGCCTAAACATTTGGGATAACAGCACACTTCAAACCTGGTTGTATGGTAATGCTGAACTTGGTTTGCAATAGTATTTTTCTGCATGAACTTTTTTTTTTTTTTTTTGTAACATGACCATAAAATCCCTGAGGGGCTAGGAAGAAGAGGAATGGTTTAAGAAAGCCCGAGGAGTGGTTAAGTGCTTGGAAATTTCCTGTTAGTGCAAAAGAATATAGAATCGAGCATATGCAGTATAGAAATCCAGGGAGCATTACACGATGGGTGGTGGTGGGAGAGGGGTGAGATACAAGTGCCCACAAGTCCAGAATAAAATATTAGGGTGATCACGTCTGATCTTGAGGTGGTAAAAAGTGTGAAAACACAGTGTCCCTCAGAAATGCTATAGTCCTATAGGGAGAGGCACAACCCCCTAGGTCAGAATGTATGGTCTGTAGAAATTAACCTGAAAATATATTGCTTTGTCACCTTCTGATTCCGCATCTGCTTCTCCCTTTGAGCCTACCATTGGAATGGCTGTATGTTTCACTTGCATATTATGATATTGTGATTTGCTCATGGGTGAATTTATTTATTTATTACATTTGTACCCCACATTTTCCCACCTATTTGCAGGCTCAATGTGGCTTACATAGTACCGTGAGGCGTTAACCACCTCCGGTGATGAAACAAATACATAGTGATGTTATTGTTGAATAAGAATCACGTGTTACAGATACATTTGGGAATCGTAGGGATGAAGAGTTATATAGTGTTCAATACGAGCTTTGGTTTCGTTGTGTTGCTGGGTTCAGGCACTTAGGTTGGGTCAGTAGGGTATGCCCTTTCAAACAGGTTGGTCTTTAGTGATTTCCGGAAGATAAGGTGGTTGATAAATCCCAATAAGAAAATGAATAAAATAAATGCTGTCCTGACTCAAGGAAGGTGGTTCTGGCCTTTGACAACTAGTAACAAAAAATGTTTTGTTAGACCAATAAAATAGATCTCTTATTTGCTTTTTCCCCCTCCATTTCTATTTATTATCAAGAAATGAACTTTTGCTCAGTTCTGGAAGTGGTATATCCAGAGAGATGTGGAGGCGTATTTTCAAAGCAGTTAGACTTACAAAGCTACGTGGAGGCATATTTTTAAAGCACTTAGGGGCCCTTTTACTAAGCTGCGTCAATTTTGAACTACCGCCCGGCTACTGTGTGGCCTGGGTGGTAATTAAATTTTTTACGCGCGTCCACTAAGTGCAGCGTACAGCTCTAACTGGTCAGTAAATCGGCATTGTACATGCATAGACCATTACCGCCCGATTAACGCGTGAGACCTTACTGCTAGGTCAATGGGTGGCAGTAAGGTCTCAGGCTCAAAATGGACTTGCGCCAATTTTTATTATGCTGCATGTCCATTTTTGGCCTGAAAAAAAAAAAGGCCTTTTCAGCACACCTTAGTAAAAGGACCCTAGACTTACAAAGTTATATAGGTTACTGTGCAACTTTGTAAGTCTGCTTGCTTTGAAAATTAGCCACATAGTCTAGGGAGAGGTAGACCAGAAGAAGGTCTGTACCAAAAGCCCTGTGGGATGAGATTTTAAGGACCTAACTGTGTGGGTAGTGGGAATACAATATAGTTACTCAAATGCCGAAAGGGTATTGGCAATCAAAAGAAGTAAACTATTTATTTTTAGCAGACAAAACGTTTTAAGAACAGGATGTCATAATCTGAGAGCTAATGGGGTAAAATATTTCATAATGGAAAGAGCGGTGCATGTGTGAAACAGCTCCAGTGGAGGTAGTGGAAACAGACTTGGGAATAGTAAATCAAGAAGAACTAGGACAAACACAGAGGATCCCAATCCTTAAAGAGGAGCAAGGAAAGCCGGAGGTGACTTGCACCTATGACATCACGATAGGAAGGAAATGAGGTGGACTAAATGGGTTTTAGATTACAATCATAGATTATATCTTCTCTTATTGTTTCATGTTCAGTTTGTATTGTTTGGTTTAAATCAACTTAAATCATCAATGTGTTTGTTCAGTTAGTGTGGGGTTTTATTTTTATATGGACTTCGCTTAGGAACCTACCGGTACACCTGTGATGTCAGAGACATTTATGTATATAAGAACTGTGACCAAGGCATGTTGCAAAACTTTCTGGACTCTGAAATTAGTGCTTGTGCTCGTTCACTTGGGTTTATTTTGTGTTTGTGCACCAGTGCGTGTGTGTTTTCTTAAAAGTAAATCTTGATTAACGGTATATCTTTCTACTGACTACAGAAATGTTGGAAGCCCAAGTTTAGATCTTGGCCAACTTTTGTTTCGTTTTCCTTATTTAGAAATTAGATTGCTGCTGTGCAAAGGAGGAAGGGGAGGGGCAGGGAGAAAGAAAGAACTTTCTGGCAAGTGGGAGCAGAAGTCCGAGTAGGGATGCAATCGTCTGCAGTTGTGCCACTGCGCTTTTCACTGAAGTAATGGAGAGATTAGAAGGCAGCATGGGGAGGGGGCTTAGGTCATTGAATAAATAGAATACTCAAGAATTTAAGAACACCCTGGAGCTTTCCTTAGGGAAATCAAGGATGCTGTTGATCTTGCCAATATGCCTGCTTTTTTCTTGGAGTCAGAGTTTAATTTCCGAAACCTATGGAAAGAGCACATTCTTACGTTTAAAATAATAGCCTTCATTTGCTCTATTTAAAGTGCACTATAAATGTCATTAAGTTATTGTGTGGGGGCAGGGGCATACTTTTCTCCTTACATGGAATGTAAGGGCTGCCAGTCTGGTAAAGATTTGACTGATGACTGGGTTTTCCCCTGTTTTCCAGCTGTGCCATGCCAGTAGAATAGGCAATTATGGGCCACAGCCTCTGACTGTCTGTGAAGCCAATAATACTTGTATCCTATCCACACCTGCAGGACATTTAGGTGAAATAGAAACAGTGTTTCAGAGGGGGCCATACTTCATGGCCCCTGACTCAACTGGTAACTGATGGTCCGATGATCAGAAGCAAACGCAGGCGCTAGAGGCTGTTAGTGCCATACTAGTGCCTGCGTTTGCTACTGCCCCATGATCAGAGCTCCCAAGCGTGTGAAACAATGCACTTGCGAGCTCTGAATGCAACTGGCATGCAAATGCATGCAAAACAGGGCTCTTAGTGCAAGTAGCATGCAAATGCATGCTAAACCTATTCCTCCCCAATGAGCAGCTAGCAGTGCTCCAAACCCTTCACCAGTTCGGAGCTTGGGGAGGAATGGTGAGCCGTGTCCAGCATGCATTTGCATGCTAGCAGGCCCCCCCAATGCAGCCCCGCCCAGGTGGCGCTCCTAGAAGAGGAGGGAATATGCCTCCCTCCTCCAACAAAGGTACGGGGGGCGGGGAAGAGGGCCACTACCACCAGGTCGGGGGGGGGGGGGGGGTGATTGATTCACAGCCCACTGGGCCACCAGGGCTTTACTTGGGGGGGGGGGGTGCTAGGGGGGCTGGAGACCCACTGGATTTTCAGCCTTCCCTGAACTTGTGTCGGGGGGGGGGGGGAGGGGGACTGGTCCTCCAGCCCCTGTTTTGCTGGCTTGGGTTGGGAGTACTAGGCCACCAGGGCCATAATGTTCGGGGCCTGGTGGTCCTGTGGACCTCCAGCCCCTGTGTTTGACAGGTCTGGGCTTTTGATAGCCCAGACCTGTCATACAAGTACGGGAGGATTGTGCCTGAGCACATGCTCAGGTACAATCCTCCTGCACTTTACCCTATGATCAGAGATAATAGCACACACAAATTTGCATGCTATTATCTCTGATCATAGGGGCGATAAAGCCCTGTGCTGTTCCAGCGCTTTTTTTTTAGAGCGCTGTTTGGAACAGTGCAGGGCTTTTGATCATCTGGGCTTGAGTGACTGGCCCAGGGCGGGAGGGTATGACTATGAATGCATGTGGTGATAGGGGAGGAGTAAGTACAGGAAAGAGAGTGTAAATGTGAGTGCATCTGGTGGTGGGGGTGGAGTAGTAATGGTTTTGAAAATAGAGGAATACCCCAGGTAGCTGCAAACAAAGCTTTCTGGCACTATAGCCAGGGTTGCCAGATGGGCGGTTTTCCCACCCAATTGGGTGGTTTTCCGCAACCCGCCGCAGGAAACTTTTGCCCGTGGCGGGTTGCAGTTTTTTGGACTTTTTTTTTTCGCGCGGGTTTTGGGCGGTTTTTCGGCCGGCGGGGGTGGGGCTAACGGTGACAGAGGTGGGGGTTTGGTGACGTATTGGGCGGGGCGAGGTGACGTATTGGGCGGGGCGATGACGGCGGGGGTGGGGCTGATGACGGCAGAGGCGGGGGTGATGACGGAAGGGGTGGGGCTGATGACGGGGGGGATGGGGTGATGACGGAAGGGGCGGGGTTGATGACGGCGGGGGTGGGGGTGATGACGGAAGGGGCGGGGGTGGGTGGGTGCGGTTTTTGGGCTGTTTTGGGTGGGAATTTTTTTTTTAATATGGCAACACTGACTATAGCCCAGCAGAGAAGAAACTTGAAGGACCATGAAGAAACTACCAGCCCCTCTCCCCCCCCAAAAGAATCCCAATACAAAAACAGTTGTCCTTTTTCCTTGTGTTTCTCCTGTTGCTGAATTGTAAGTCAACCACCTGGCAAAAGTGTAGAGGTGTCTCGGAAGTGGCAGAAAGTGAGTAAGATACACAGCTGCTAAGTCTCACCACTGTTTTTTGTGTAAGAGAGAAGGGAGGTCAAATCTGAGCGTAAGTGAGCTGTGAAGCGACATTTCTGTGTTCATCTAAAAATTGGCCAGGATGGCATGCTCGTCTATAGGTAAACATCACTGCTCTTTGGATTACATATCTGTTCTCTTTCCATGGTGTCCAGGCCTCCTCGTGCAGTCCCTCTACTGGACTCTCGTTCATTCTCATTAGATTGTAAGCTCTTTGAGCAGGGACTGTCTTTCTTCTATGTTTGTGCAGCGCTGCGTACGCTTTGTAGCGCTATAGAAATGCTAAATAGTAGTAGTAGTAGTCACTCTACTGGACTCTCGTTCAGAAGAAGCTTAAGGGGCATAGAAGGAGGAAGGCATTTCCCTGTGTATGAATGGTGTGGCATTTCTAAACAGCCAGTGACAAATAATTTTCATCCCTCTGCCCCCTCCCCCCCACCTGACCCAAACAACATAAATCTTCATTGTTGAGCCTTTAGTTTGAGTTATTTAAGCAGCTTTTCTGATGCTTTGTCCAGAAGCAGCTACGTTAGAAGTTGCAAGTTGCTGCAGACCTTTTAAATCCGATTGGCTGACATCAGCTGTGATACAATAGATTGTATTGGAAATGCAGTCAGCTAGACAGATGAGCCGGTCTGATCTGAGGCAAATATGGTCTACAGATAAAGGATAAGGTTTGCATCTGAAATCCTCTTTTTGGCATGAAGAGGAGATCACTAGATTAGCAAACTTGTGGCAGAACAGATTTTCTAGGCACAAGAACAGTGGGAAGTGGACCAGGCTCCCCAGGGACAAATTAAAGAGACGCTAAGTTCTTAATTAAACAAATTTTATTGATAGAAGACTCTGATAGAAAATACTTGACACAGCACTGTGTTTCGGCCAGAGGCCTGCCTCAGGAGTCTTTTTACATAATCTAGTACATAAGTACATAAGTAATGTCACACTGGGAAAAGACCAAGGGTCCATCGAGCCCAGCATCCTGTCCACGACAGCGGCCAATCCAGGCCAAGGGCACCTGGCAAGCTTCTCAAACGTACAAACATTCTATACATGTTATTTCTGGAATTGTGGATTTTTTCCAAGTCTATTTAGTAGTGGTTTATGGACTTGTTCTTTAGGAAACTGTCTAACCCCATTTTAAACTCTGCTAAGCTAACCGCCTTCACCTCGTTCTCCGGCAACGAATTCCAGAGTTTAATTATGCGTTGGGTGAAGAAACATTTTCTCTGATTTGTTTAAAATTTATTACACTGTAGTTTCATCGCATGCCCCTAGTCCTAGTATTTTTGGAAAGCGTGAACAGACGCTTCCCATCCACCTGTTCCACTCCACTCATTATTTTATATACCTCTATCATGTCTTCCCTCAGCCGTCTCTTCTCCAAGCTGAAAAGCCCTAGCCTCCTTAGTCTTTCTTCATAGGGAAGTCGTCCCATCCCTGCTATCATTTTAGTCACCCTTCGCTGCACCTTTTCCAATTCTACTATATCTTTCTTAAGATGCGGCGACCAGAATTGCACACAATACTCAAGGTGCGGTCGCACCATGGAGCGATACAATGGCATTATAACATCCTCACACCTGTTTTCCATACCTTTCCTAATAATACCCAACATTCTGTTCGCTTTCCTAGCCTCAGCAGCACACTGAGCAGAAGGTTTCAGTGTATTATCGACGACGACACCCAGATCCCTTTCTTGGTCTGTAACTCCTAACGTGGAACCTTGCATGACGTAGCTATAATTTGGGTTCTTTTTTCCCACATGCATCACCTTGCACTTGCTCACATTAAACGTCATCTGCCATTTAGCACAGAAACATCCAATGGTAAATATTCCAGTTAACAATGGAAACAGGGGTCTTGAAAAAGACCTTTGTGAAGAACGTGAGCAGAAATATTGGTGCTCTTAAAATGAAAGGTGATGTTCTTTCATCCAGATTGAGTAAAACTAATACAAGATATTACACAGAACCTATATTACTAAACAAAAAGGGAAAGTGATGAGTCTGTGGGATGAGAAGTACTGTAATAAGTGCAAAGTACATGTAGGAACATTTCTCCTCTCATTTCTTGAATGCCCCAGTCCGGAGGCTGTTTGGATGAGAGCACTGCAAGATACACAACAGATTATCAATGAGTCGATTGAGTGGACATATGTGGAATGCTGCTACCAAGGGACGGGGATGTTGTAAAAGAGCAGGTATAACAGATCATCTGAGACAATTTATTATAGCCACCTTGCTGGTCAAAAAAGTAATATTCCAATCATAGTGGCAGTTGAAGCACTCTTGGATCACTTATGGAGAAGAGCGAAGTGTGAAATATTTATTTATTGGGATTTATTTGCTGTCTTTTTAAAGAAATTTGCTCAAGACAGTGTACAGAAATATCTGATTGGATACCACAAGCTGGAAATAATATGAAATAAGAGAAACAAAAATGGTATTGTGAACTTTGGTGTCCAAAATCAATTTTCAAGGAACACACGCTTACAGTGGACATTGACTTTAGGGGCCCTGTGCTAGCGGGGGAAGCTGTTTTGCCGCGTGCTGAGGCCCTTTTTACCGCCGCAAGTAAAAAGGACGAAAAAAGAAATGGCCATGTGGTAAGATTGCACCCATTTAGGTGGCAGTAAGGGCTCCTGCACAAACCCGGTGGTAACCATTACCACTGGGTAACCCACTGTGAAGGTATTTTTCAAATATTTCCGCTAGCGCTGGAAATGCCACGCGCTGGGAATGGAACTACCACTGGATTACTGCTGCTTTGTAAAAGGGCCCCTTAGAGAGGGAGTTGGTGAGTTGGAGGTGGGGGGGAGGAACGAAATGGAAGTATCTAGGGAAGGTGGTGGGTATAAAATAAAGTATCCTAGATTTTAATATGACTTTACTGTTAGACTCTTTTTGGATATTAACTGTAACTATCTTCTAGGACAGGGGTAGGCAACTCCGGTCCTCGAGAGCCGCAGGCAGGTCAGGTTTTCAGGATATCCACAATGAATATGCAGGAGATAGATTTGCAAGCACTGCCTCCATGGTATGCAAATCTATTTCCTGCATATTCATTGTGGATATTCTGAAAACCTGGCCTACCTGCGGCTCTGGAGGACCGGAGTTGCCTACCCCTGTTCTAGGAGTTTGTCCATGTGTCGATGCATAAATACCCTACCAAATGCCAGGGCCGCCGAGAGACCGGGCCGTGCCCGGGGCAAGGCCGCCCCCCCCCCCGCCGCCGCCCCCCGTCGCTCCCCCCACCGCTGCAGTCCACGGTCTCACCTGACTGCCTCCACGGCTCTGGGCCCCCTTCATTCAAAGCGGCAGTCGCAGATTGCGTCTCTTCTGTCCTTCCCTCTCTGTATCCCGACCTCGCGGAAACCGGAAGTTACATCAGACAAGGGCGGGACAAATGGAGGGAAGGCCAGAAGAGATGTGATCTGCGGCTGGTGCTTTGAATGAAGGGGGCCCGGAGCTGTGGAGGCAGGCAGGTGAGACCACAGACTGCAGCGCCGGCAGCCTGACGCTGGGCCCCCCTTGGAGGCCTGGGCCCGGGGAATTTTGCCTCCCCTGCCCCCCCTCTAGATGGCCCTGCCAAACGCTTGATATTTCCTGTTAAACTCATCTTTAAATAATATACACAACTGTTGCAAAATAACTCTCCTCTCGTGTGTCTGGGCAAAAAAAACTCTTTATTTGGGAGTCAATCCCCTTCTTATATACTCTATGAATATTCATGGATATTACATGTATTATCATTACTATTGGTTACATTTTGCTTACACAACCATGATCATGCATTGCTTACAAGAACAACTCTACATGAACAGCTCGTGAACCTGCTCAGGAATGTACAAACATCACCTGCTATTCTGCTACTTTCTCAGGAAAGAACAAAAACATCACATGCTAGATTCTCAGGAATATACAAAACATCATCTGCTGCCTGTATCCAAATACATTCTATCTACACACAACCTCTGTGTCTGTACTGAATTAGGTGGTTCAATAACTTCACTTTTCTTTCTTTCCCATATTGTAGTTCCTTTCCTCCCTCCGTTTTTTAATTATAAACCACTGTAATCTGATACCGATATATCAAATAATAAACTAAATTATAGCATGTTCTTAAATACCTGTATAGGAATATTGCGCTTAAGAACTGATATGTACTGTTTTGATTTATTGATTTGTCAAAAATGTTTTTTTGGAAAATGAGAGAAGCTTATGTGTAGTATTGAATAGTATGAGAAATTACATGAAGCCTATACCAGAGGAGAGCAAGTGGCTAGGTTGTGGATGATGGCTGGTAATACCTCTACTGATACTGAACTTTTTTGAAAGGTTCAATTCACAGCTGCTGGTATATAGCACCATAGAAACATGGCGGCAGATAAAAGCCAAATGGCCCATCCAGTCTGCCCATCCTCTGCAACCACCAGAGTAGAACGCTGTAGAAGCTTGGCTGGGGCTAAGTTTTGGATGAAGTGTTGTTTTTTATGAAGTTGTGGGTCCAATTCCCCCTCTGGTGGAGTTCAAACCTCTCTGGACCTTTTGAAGCAGAGGGGGGTGATGTTTGCTTCCATGCTGACCTATACTAGTATCTGTAAAAGGTTAGAGGTGAGCTCAAGTCTCGGAGGAGGAGGTGAAAAGGTCTAGTGATTACCATATTACTGTGGTGCAGAAGTCTGGCCTCTCAAGTTGTAAACTGTTCTGTACCTCTAACTTTCTGAGTGACCCTGGAGCAAGTTGCTTCATCCTCCTGTGACCTTGTTGGAAACCTGGAGTTTCTTGGCCTGACTTTTCTTGATTATTTTATTTATTTTATTTTTGTTACATTTGTACCCCGCACTTTCCCACTCATGGAAGGCTCAATGCGGCTTACATGGGGCAATGGAGGGTTAAGTGACTTGCCCAGAGTCACAAGGAGCTGCCTGTGCCTGAAGTGGGAATCGAACTCAGTTCCTCAGTTGCCCAGGACCAAAGTCCACCACCCTAACCACTAGGCCACGATTAGCATAGTGAATTTATTTTCCTGGGGAACTTTGGGGGGTGGGGGTGGGGTGGCTCTCCATATTCTGCTTCAGTGTCGTACACCTGCAGGAGTATATTTTTTGTTCTAGTTTTTTTCAAGACTCCAGATGTACGTATCACTCCAGCATCTTTCACTGTGGCTTGTCACAGGTCCCTGTTCAGTGCCACTGTGTGTAGAAGACATTTGCATGTCTTGTACTTAACTTTGTTTTATCAGTCTGTTCAGCATCCCAGCTGTACCAATACTGGTTTCTGTGAGAACATGAAAATGAGTCTTGTACTGTGCGGCCAGAATTTCCCCTTTCTGTGAACACAAAAAGAGAGAGTTTAATATTTATATATTTTTGAAACCTCAGATACGTGTGGGTAAAAATAGTGTCATTTAGAGTTTGTATTTTTTTTTTGTTTTCTCCATTGTTCTGTCTTCTTATAAATGACACCCACCCCCATCCTAGCTGGCACGCATAGGTGCCCTTGCTGTGCAGTAAGGTGGATGGAAGTCTCCTAAGACGCGTTTCCCAACCTTTTCACACTCGCAGACCGGCAAATTGGCTGAGAAGCTCTTTGTGGACTGGGGAGGTGGAAACAATGACTAGCAGATTTTGGGTTCTTCTGTCCCCTCCATACTCAAGTTAAAAATAAAAAATTTTTTAAAAAAATTGATTTTGGTAAGAACTCAAGCCCCACCAGCTGAAGACCTCCTTCCAGTGGTGCCGAAAACACTGCTTTCCACCTCAGCAGTCTGCGACAGCTCTCTGAGCCGGCTACATTGGGATATGCTTAGGGTCAAGGTGGATTACAGCAATAAAACTTGCCATGCCTCTGGTGTACAGTCAAATATAAAGTATTAAAAGCACATTTTCTTCAACCCATATTCTTAAATACACTATTACCGTTTTAAGAATGCCTGAAATTAAACTGAACCCCCAAGAAACCAGATTCTGTGTACAATGCAATACTACAGAAACAGCAAAGAATGACGTGTCCTCCATGTATTGTGATATACTCCAATCATATTACAAATTAACTAATAAAAATAAAACAAAAAAAAAATGGAAAATTAGGTGATGTGTAATAACATTTTTCAGTTAGCTTTCAGAGCCTCAAAAACTCCTTTCTCAGATCCAGGACAGTATGCTGCCTTTTTTTCTTTTTTTTGACTTGTGGAAGGAGGTTCTGGCCTCTGAAAGTTAGTGAAAAAGTGTATAATTAGTTCATTTTTTAAAAATTATTGTGGAATAACATGGCAACTATAAAGCAAAGATGTAACATATAGATAGGTAAGAAAATAGAAAAGTTAGAATGAAGATGGATAGAAGCAGGGGCGTATCTGTGTGGGGCCACAGGGGCCTGGGCCCCCGCAGATTTCGCCCGGGCCCCCCTCCCCGCCGTCAACCCTCCCCCGCTGCTTACTTTTGCTGGCGGGGGGCCCCAACCCCCGCCAGCCGAGGTCCGACCCGTAGTCTTCATATTTTGTCTTCCTCCGACTCCTCCGTGGCCATGCTGTAAGTAACGCTGCTGATTCGTTGAATCCAGTTCGGAGTCTGACGTCGCAGCACGTTGTACGCGCAGCGGGGGAGGGTTGACGGCGGGCGGGGGGGGGGGGGGTGGAGAGTGGCGGCGGGGAGGGAGGGCGGCAAAAATGTGCCCCCCCTCTCTGGCCCCCCCTACCGCCGGATTCCAGATACGCCCCTGGATAGAAGAGGTTAGAGAGAAAGAAGATGAGTGGAAAGATAGGGAGAGAGAGTGGGGAGACACTGGATGGAAGGAAGGTGCAGCAGGGAAGGATGAAATCTTGCAGGCAGGGAGGGAGGGAGGGGGAAAAGTGAGCTGAAGTGGTGACATGGTGGACGGGGGCAGCTGGGCCGAGCTGGATGCACCATGCGCTCCTCATACAAAGAATGAGCTGAAGTATATATGGTGAGACAGTGGGCGGGGGCAGCTGGGTAGACCTGTTAAATATTGGGTCAGAGTACTGTTCCATCATGCATGGTCAAATTGCTAGTGCAACAAAATGGCCCATAATAGGTTAAACACAAGTATTCAGGAGAGAGTGGCCTAGAGTACATAGATGAAGGGGTTAGTGACACAGTACCCTGATATTCATACTGAGAAATTACTGTAAAATTACAGTACATGCCACAAAGATAGAGAGTGGAAGAGTGGCCTAGTGGTTAGTGTGGTGGACTTTGGTCCTGGGGAACTGGGTTTGATTCCCACTGCAGGCACAGGCAGCTCCTTGCAACTCTGGGCAAGTCACTTAACCCTCCATTGCCCTAGGTACAAATAAGTACCTGTATATAATATGTAAACCGCATTGAACCTGCTATGAGTGGGAAAGCGCGGCGTACAAATGTAACAAAAAAAAAAATCATAAGTGGCCCCTGTTATGGGTTATTTGTTGTGTAGTCATGTGAGGCTGCTCCTGTTCATTTTCCTGGTATGATGGGCCATGGTACTGACCTCTGACTTGACCCCAAGTTTTTGGAGCCCTTCCACTTGCACATTTTGCATCAGTACTTCGATAAATTACCCCGCCTACCAGCAGGCTTTTGAGAATATGACTCTTTCTACATAAAACACTTTTTTTTTTCTCCAAACACTGATGATTCTTATGGGCCCAACTGTTCTGGTGTTGGTCTGAGGGATCCCTACATGATAGAGAGGACTGGGGGGAGGGGAACAGTGCTGCCCTTGTGTGGTACTCTAAATTGCCTTTTCCCCTGGTGGCTGAATGGAAAAGTTGAGGCTAATTAAAGATCTTACAATTTCACCAGCTTGCAGGGCAATTTAATGCAACTCTTGCAATCCCACAACATCATCATTAGATTGCCCTACCTAATTATTATTACAAACGCATGGGATAATCCTTACAATCCATGTGTTTCCGAGGATGAGAGGTGGGAGCAGAAGTTTTCATACAGGTATAGACACAGGTTACACTTTCCTCTTTTGAAATGTTTATTTTTTAATAATTTTCACTTAATATTAAAACACTGCTTATACAAAGACGATAAAAGGCAGTTTCAAAAAATGTTATTTTTAAGGAATTTCCAGGAACTGCATCCTGCAAGAACCTCGTAAGAAAGGTTAAGTTAAGTGAATGGATCTTTTGTTTAAACCTTAATATTTTATTTTTTTATTTTTTTGTTACATTTGTACCCCGCGCTTTCCCACTCATGGCAGGCTCAATGCGGCTTACATGGGGCAATGGAGGGTTAAGTGACTTGCCCAGAGTCTCAAGGAGCTGCCTGTGCCTGAAGTGGGAATCGAACTCAGTTCCTCAGGACCAAAGTCCACCACCCTAACCACTAGGCCACTCCTCCACTGTGGCTACTATTTGAGATTCCATGTAGAAGTCAGCCCTTGCAGATCACCAATGTGGCCACGCAGGCTTCTGCGCAGGACGTCAGACTCACAGAAACAGAAGCCTGCGCAGCCTTCTACATGGAATGTTGCTAGTGGAATAGCAACATTCCGTGTAGAATCCCCAATAGGCTCAATGCGGCTTACATGGGGCAATGGAGGGTTAAGTGACTTGCCCAGAGTCACAAGGAGCTGCCTGTGCCTGAAGTGGGAATCGAACTCAGTTCCTCAGTTCCCCAGGACCAAAGTCCACCACCCTAACCACCAGGCCACTCCTATGGGTGACATATCACAACATAGCACCTCAATTTCTGATCAGAATTATTTCTTTTAGAAATTTTGTGTCTTCCAGATGAGAGAAACTCTGCAATGACTGCTTGGTATCTGGTTTTGCAGAGTTCTGGAGTGGCTCTCAATGGCAGCTTTGCATGACACGTGCTCTGTGCTTTGATATTGCTTAAATGCTTTCTTTGGATTCCCACTAAAGTAAAGCTGGAAAAAATCTCTATCCTCTTGAAATTGCGTTTTTGTTCCTCAAAACTTTGTTCTGTGGTGTGTGTCTGGTCCTGCTGTATATAGCTAATGGAATTCCTAACTAGAAATTCAATGCTATTAACAGTATCATTTTCATTTAGAAAACAGCATGAAAAAGGACACTTTAAAATATTAAACATTATCTACGCCGGGCATTTTCTTGAGCTGCCAAAATGCCACTTTTGATTGCTATTATATTTTTATTATAGGACGATGAGGCAGTGTAACACTATCTCTTCACACTGTTTCTTCAGACCTAGTAGCTGCAAATGATGTGCACAGGAATGAAAAATTTGTCTAGTTTTTTTTTGTTCTTTTCCCCAATTAATTTTTTTTCCCCAATTTTCAGATGTTTTTTTCTTAAATGCACACTAACTGACGTAATAAAGCATGTTCTCCGAGGACAAGCAGGCTGCTTGTTCTCACTGATGGGTGACGTCCACGGCAGCCCCTCCAATCGGAACACTTTACCAGCAAAGGCCTTTGCTAGTCCTCGCGCGCTCATGCGCACCGCGCATGCGCGGCCGTCTTCCCGCCCGAACCGGCTCGTGTTCGTCAGTCTTCTTTTGTCCGCGCTCGGTACGGTCGTGTTTTCGCCGTTTCGTGCCCCGCAAAGTCGACCTCGCGCGTTCTTCGTGTTGTTTCACAAAAAAAAAAAAAATCCATTCTGTGTGTGGAAAGAGACTCTTCAGTCTTTTTCCCCCCCGCTATTTTCAGCTTTTTTCGCCCCGGTAAGTTTTCTTTCGTCGTCGGGGTAGGCCGCTTTTAGGCCTCGGGTCGAAGTTTTCTTCCCCTTGTTTTTCGGGTGCCTTTTCCGCCATTTTGACTTTTGATCTCGCCGGCGTGATTTTTCCGCCCATGACATCGAAGTCTCCCAGCGGCTTCAAGAAGTGCACCCAGTGCGCCCGGGTCATCTCGCTCACTGACAGGCACGCGTCGTGTCTTCAGTGCTTGGGGGCTGGGCACCGCCCGCAGGCCTGTAGTCTGTGTTCCCTTTTGCAAAAGCGGACTCAAGTAGTGAGATTGGCCCAGTGGAACGTTTTGTTCTCGGGCTCTTCGTCGGCATCGGCACCGGGGGTATCGAGTGCATCGACGTCTTCAGCGTCCAGAGCTTCATCCTCGGCCGCCAGTACATCGAGTGCATCGAGGCATCGGCCCTCTGCATCGGCGCTGAGACATCGGACAGCTGCATCGACGTCGGTGGTACCGGGACCTCGTCGGCTGATGTCGTCGGATGGTGGTGCTTCGTCTGGAGTGCAGGTGAGGGCTGTTCATTCCCCTGCTGGTGGCGGTGAGCCTTCGGGTGGGTCTCCCCCTACCCTGAGGGCTCCTGCGGTACAGCCCCCCCGAGACCGACCTCCTTCGGCCTCGGCCCCGAGGAAGCGACGGTTGGATTCTACGTCCTCCTCGTCGGTGCCGGGAAGCTCCGGTGACATGCTTCGTCCCAAGAAGTCGAAGAAGCATTGTCACCGGTCTCCTTCCCGTGTCGGCACCGAGAGCTCTGGGTCGCCGAGGGAGTCGGCACCCAGTAGGCATCGGCACCGAGAGGACCGCTTACCCTCTGTCCAGGAGGTGTCGATGCGCTCCACTCTGGACAGCCCGGAACAGCCTCCATGCCCGGAACAGGTTCTGACGTCGACGCCTGCATCGACATCCATGCCTTTCTCTGCAGCCGCTCTGAACAAGAGCCTCCGGGCCGTTCTCCCAGAGATTCTGGGAGAGCTGTTGCGCCCTACCCCTCCGGTACCGGCGGTGCTTGCGCCACCGGTACCATCAATTTAGCGTGCACAGATACGTGTAAGGCACACTAATGAATGCACATGCCTAGCAGCTGCCTGTACTTCTGCCTTCCTCTAAAATGGACACCAAAATTCCAGAGCTCTCCGATTTTTATACCCCTGCTCATTGTACTGATTGCAGCCATTGGAAGGAAGTGTTCTAATCGTCTAAATTTTTGGTATTTTTCTATTAAATGTTAATAACAAAGTCATTTATAGAAACACAGAACATGATGGCAGAAAAGGAGCATATGGCCTCTCTATTCTGCCAATCCACAGCAACTGTTCATCTCTAATATTTATTTATTTTATTTATTTGCTGCACTTGCATCCCACATTTTCCCACCTTGTGGCTTACAAAATATTACAACAACATATACACATTATAGGATAAGAATTTCAGAATATAGATACAGATGGGTATCATAGCAATCATATTAACGGAGTAATAATTTTACAATTGTTACAAATAAAAGTGCATAAGTAAATCATATTGGATTGGAAGTGGATTGAAAGATAAACATAACATAATATTTCTTTCTCTTCCTTTTTTCCATGTTTTCTTTAATTCATTTACTGTCCTTGTCGCCACCACCTCCACTGGGTGGCCGTTCTATGCACCCAACACTGTTACTGTAAAGAAAGATTTCCTTAGATTATTCCTGAGTCCGCCCTCCTTCCTGACCTTCCTTTCCTAGGAAAGAGGCCTACCTCCAGTTCATTTATACCTTAAAGTTATTTAAATGTCTCTACCAGTCTTCCCATCCTGTCTTTCTTCCAGAGTGTATTTGT
This sequence comes from Microcaecilia unicolor, assembly GCF_901765095.1. NCBI lineage: Eukaryota > Metazoa > Chordata > Amphibia > Gymnophiona > Siphonopidae > Microcaecilia > Microcaecilia unicolor. Next base: position 611,876,876 of record NC_044032.1, on the reverse strand, counting down.
TTAGATCTTTCCGCCTGTCCCCATAAACTTCATGATGTTACACCATCATCTGATGACGTAGCTATATTCCTTAAAACTAAAATAGAAAAAGTAAGATCTTCTCTAAAACAAGATCATTTGACTTCATTGGAATTTTTTTAATTATAACCCTTCAGGTGGGATAATATTTGCTAGAGATTGGTCATCTTTCTGCGTTCCAAGTTTAGCTGAATTGGCTCCTCTCCTAACAAAACCCACTTCTTTGTACTGTGTTTTAGATAGTTGCCTTAACATCTTATTAAAAAAATGCTTCGCTTGTGTTTATAAAATATCAACTGTCGTGTCTTGTGAATACCTTTGACGCGGGTTCTTTTGCAAAGAGCTGGGAAAAATTGTTCTTACCCCTATCTCCAAAAATTCTAGTTTCTCTTACTGATATATCTAATTACTATCCCATTGCTTTGATTCCTTCTGCTGACTAAGTTGATGGAAAGTATAGTTGCAAAGCAATTAGTGGAATTTCTTGAGACTTATATAGTACTCTCCCAAGTGCTCAATCTAGTTTCAGAAGTTATTTTAGTACTGAAACAGTAGTAACATCATTATTGGCTGTTGCTAGGCAGTAAATAATAGGTCGTAGGGATTTAATTATATATAGTTTGACATGTCGGCAGCTTTTGATCTAGTAGATCATGAAATTCTATTTGAAACTACTAGCTGAGATAATATTAAACCATCTCTCAGACCTCATGTGCAACTTCCTTTAAATTAGTCCCCTTATTTTCTAATTCCTCTTACTCTTACCTATCTATATGTTCCATCTTTGCTTATACCCTAGTCTGTCTATGAAAATATTTTATTACGCATTGTTTTTACAATGTATGTATTATACTATGCTGTATTATTGTTGTTTGAATATTTTTACTGCTGTAATTGTCTTGCGTATGTTTGATTTATTTTTACTGTACACCGCCATTCAAAAAGATGATAAATAAATAATAGATTTTTATGGAATAGATGGTTCTTGAATGGTTCAGAGGTTTCCTGAAGCATAGATCATATTGGGTTGAAAGAGCAAATAACTTTTCTTTTTCTTGGACCTTAGAATGTGGTCTCCTGCAGGGATCCCCTCTTTCCCCTATTCTGTTCAGTGTTTTAATTTTTCGACTAGCTATTCACATTTCTACAGCTGGTTTTCAAACGTATTATGTATGACGATGGTGTAACAGTGGTCTTGCGTTTTGCTGATACTTTTTCTGATATTTTGCATCTAATTAAAAAAAAGAATAGAAATATCAATTGGATTAAAACTGAAAAAAATTAAGGGGTCCTTTTACTAAGGTGTGCTAAAAGATTTAGGACTCCTTTTACTAAGCTACAGTAAAAGGGGCCTGTGCTGGCATCAGCTTGTGTTTTTGATGTGCACTGAGTCCCTCTTTTACCGCAGCGGGTAAAAGGCTGTCTTTAAAAATTTTTTTTAAAGAAACAGCCGTGTGTAAGTGACTCACTTGCCAAGCAGCCATTTTGGGGGGGGGGGGGGGGAAACACTGCCACCCATTCAGGTGGCGGTAAGGGCGGCGGTAACCGGGCAGTGCGTGGCACTGTCTGATTAACACCAGGTAAACACCAGCACAACATTTCTTTGTAGTGCCATTTTGCGCTGGAGGTAGAAACTACTGCCGGGCTGGCATGGTGGTTCCGGGTTAGTGAGCGGAAAGCCCACGTTGGGCTTACTTCCTCTTAGTAAAAGACTCCGTTAGTGCAAGCTAACGATTAGCGCATGCTAAATGATAAGACGCCCCCTCTTTCCTGCCCGAAGCGCTGCCCTGTATTCTGTTCCCCTTGCAATGCTGACGGTCCCGGCGCCGATTCAGAATGGCCGCCTCAGAGCTGTTTGACAAGACCTGTCTCTAGTAAATCCATACTTCCTTAGATATGTAATCCACTGAATTCCAGAAAATGCGTTATCCTTTGTTTAACAACAAATCGATTACTTTAGTCATCACTGAGTCAACTGAACTGAACTGTAGTTATTGGTTTTCTCCTTACAAATACTTGACCTTTGAAGTCAAAATGATTAAATATTTTGACACCCACCAGATAGGACTTAAACAAAGATCTGGGATTTCTAGCCCATTATACAGTGGTGGAAATAAGTATTTGATCCCTTGCTGATTTTGTAAGTTTGCCCACTGACAAAGACATGAGCAGCCCATAATTGAAGGGTAGGTTATTGGTAACAGTGAGAGATAGCACATCACAAATTAAATCCGGAAAATCACATTGTGGAAAGTATATGAATTTATTTGCATTCTGCAGAGGGAAATAAGTATTTAATCCCTCTGGCAAACAAGACCTAATACTTGGTGGCAAAACCCTTGTTGGCAAGCACAGCGGTCAGACGTCTTCTGTAGTTGATGATGAGGTTTGCACACATGTCAGGAGGAATTTTGGTCCACTCCTCTTTGCAGATCATCTCTAAATCATTAAGAGTTCTGGGCTGTCGCTTGGCAACTCGCAGCTTCAGCTCCCTCCATAAGTTTTCAATGGGATTAAGGTCTGGTGACTGGCTAGGCCACTCCATGACCCTAATGTGCTTCTTCCTGAGCCACTCCTTTGTTGCCTTGGCTGTATGTTTTGGGTCATTGTCGTGCTGGAAGACCCAGCCACGACCCATTTTTAAGGCCCTGGCGGAGGGAAGGAGGTTGTCACTCAGAATTGTACGGTACATGGCCCCATCCATTCTCCCATTGATGCGGTGAAGTAGTCCTGTGCCCTTAGCAGAGAAACACCCCCAAAACATAACATTTCCACCTCCATGCTTGACAGTGGGGACGGTGTTCTTTGGGTCATAGGCAGCATTTCTCTTCCTCCAAACACGGCGAGTTGAGTTCATGCCAAAGAGCTCAATTTTTGTCTCATCTGACCACAGCACCTTCTCCCAATCACTCTCGGCATCATCCAGATGTTCACTGGCAAACTTCAGACGGGCCGTCACATGTGCCTTCCGGAGCAGGGGGACCTTGCGGGCACTGCAGGATTGCAATCCGTTATGTCGTAATGTGTTACCAATGGTTTTCGTGGTGACAGTGGTCCCAGCTACCTTGAGATCATTGACAAGTTCCCCCCTTGTAGTTGTAGGCTGATTTCTAACCTTCCTCATGATCAAGGATACCCCACGAGGTGAGATTTTGCGTGGAGCCCCAGATCTTTGTCGATTGACAGTCATTTTGTACTTCTTCCATTTTCTTACTATGGCACCAACAGTTGTCTCCTTCTCGCCCAGCGTCTTACTGATGGTTTTGTAGCCCATTCCAGCCTTGTGCAGGTGTATGATCTTGTCCCTGACATCCTTAGACAGCTCCTTGCTCTTGGCCATTTTGTAGAGGTTAGAGTCTGACTGATTCACTGAGTCTGTGGACAGGTGTCTTTCATACAGGTGACCATTGCCGACAGCTGTCTGTCATGCAGGTAACGAGTTGATTTGGAGCATCTACCTGGTCTGTAGGGGCCAGATCTCTTACTGGTTGGTGGGGGATCAAATACTTATTTCCATCTGCAGAATGCAAATAAATTCATATACTTTCCACAATGTGATTTTCCGGATTTAATTTGTGATGTGCTATCTCTCACTGTTACCAATAACCTACCCTTCAATTATGGGCTGCTCATGTCTTTGTCAGTGGGCAAACTTACAAAATCAGCAAGGGATCAAATACTTATTTCCACCACTGTATACCATAACATTGTACTGTTTTGTCACCCTCCTGTCTCCATGCATATTTCCCTGTCTCTCATCTACCCACCCCCATCCTGTTAGACTGTCACTGAAATGCTTTGATGTTTCACTTATATATACTGTCATCTACCAACATTTGCTTATTTCCGATCTGACGAAGAAGGGCAACCTTCGAAAGCTAATCAAGAAATGTATTAAGTTATGTCCAATAAAAAAAGGTATCATCTTATTTTCTTGTCCATGTTTTATTTTGTTCACTCAACTTGTAATTAAACTCTGGAATTCATTGCCAGAGAATGTTGTAAAAGCAGTTAGCTTAGCGGGGTTTACTCTTCCGTTCTCCGATTCCCTAATGTGGCTGTGCCACATGAACTTGATCTTACCACAAATATACTACCCCTAAGGGCTATTTCACTGAGGTGAGGAAGAGTCTCATATGTAATCCACAATAAAGATACTTTCACTCAACAGGTGAATCAATTATTCGTGTTCATGTCTTAATCATTGACTCAGCCTCCACCATCCTAACTGTACAAACAAAGAAGTGACTTGCACAAAATTCTCTATATATTAATTAATGCACACTGCACTTATCTTAGGCAGGTTGGTGCGCTCTTAAACCCCGACAGGTCCCCGTTTCGTATTCACTTTATCAAGGGAGAGTGCCACCAATTCCGATTACTGCCCAGTAATCGGAATTGGTGGCACTCCCCCTTGATAAAGTGAATACGAAACGGGGACCTGTCGGGGTTTAAGAGCGCACCAACCTGCCTAAGATAAGTGCAGTGTGCATTAATTAATATATAGAGAATTTTGTGCAAGTCACTTCTTTGTTTGTACAGTTAGGATGGTGGAGGCTGAGTCAATGATTAAGACATGAACACGAATAATTGATTCACCTGTTGAGTGAAAGTATCTTTATCGTGGATTACATATGAGACTCTTCCTCACCTCAGTGAAATAGCCCTTAGGGGTAGTATATTTGCATTCATACACTCTGTGTATATCTTTTGTTATTTTTAGGATAAGCAGCATCAAATGTATTGTACTGTTTTGAGATCTTGCCAGGTACTTGTAACCTGGATTGGCCACTGTTGGAGACAGGATGCTGGGCTTAATGGACCTTTGGTCTGTCCCAGTATGGCAATGCTTATGTTCTCATGTTCTTAACCTAGATGGGCTTTCCATAGGTGCATCATTCTTTAGTACCTCTGGGGGAAGGGGGGGGGGTTAAACCGTTTTCTCCGAGGACAAGCAGGCTGCTTGTTCTCACTGATGGGTGACGTCCACGGCAGCCCCTCCAATCGGAAACTTCACTAGCAAAGTCCTTTGCTAGCCCTCGCGCGCCCGCGCGCACCGCGCATGCGCGGCCGTCTTCCCGCCCGAAACCGGCTCGAGCCGGCCAGTCTTCTTTTGTCCGCACTCGGTACGGTCGTGTTTTCGCCGTGTCGAGCCCCGGAAAGTCGACCTCGCGCGTCCAATTTATTTTGAGCGTGTTTTTTTCCTTCGGGAAAGTTTTCTCTTAGTCGGGAAGTGCTCCGGAAACCCCCCGCCGGGTTTCGTGTAAATCCTCCCCGTACTTCCAGCTTTTTGCCCCGGTAAGTTTTCTTTCGTCGTCGGGGTAGGCCTCTTTTTGGCCTCGGTCGAGATTTTTCTCCCTCTAAATTTTGGTGCTTCAAATTTCGCCATTTCGGCTTTTGATTTCGCCGGCGTGATTTTTCCGCCCATGACATCGAAGCCTTCCAGCGGCTTCAAGAAGTGCACCCAGTGCGCCCGGGTTATCTCGCTCACTGATCGACACTCGTCGTGTCTTCAGTGTCTGGGGGCCGAGCACCGCCCTCAGAACTGCAGTCTGTGTTCCCTGCTTCAAAGGCGGACTCAGGTAGCGAGACTAGCCCAGTGGAACGTGTTGTTCTCGGGCTCTTCATCGGCATCGGCACCGGGATCTTCGAGTGCATCGACGTCGTCAGCGTCCAGACCATCTTCCTCGGCCGCCCCTGCATCGAGTGCATCGAGGCATCGGGCCTCTGCATCGGCGCCGAGACATCGGATAGCTGCATCGACGTCGGTGGTACCAGGACCTCGTCTGCTGATGTCGTCGGACGGTGGTGCATCGGGTGGAGTGCAGGTGAGGGCTGTCCATTCCCCTGCTGGTGGCGGTGAGCCCTCGGGTGGGTCTCCGCCTACCCTGAGGGCTCCTGCGGTACAGCCCCCCCGAGATCGACCTTCTTCAGTCTCGGCCCCGAGGAAGCGACGGATGGATTCGACGTCCTCCTCGTCGGTGCCGGGGAGCTCCGGTGACATGCTTCGGAAGAAATCGAAGAAGCATCGACACCGGTCTCCTCCCCGTGTTGGCACCGAGAGCTCTGGGTCGCCGAGGGATTCGGCACCCAGCAGGCATCGGCACCGAGAGGACCGCTCACCCTCTGTTCAAGAGGTGTCGATGCGCTCCGCTCTGGACAGCCCGGAACAGCCTCCACGCCCGGAACAGGTACTGACGTCGACGCCTGCATCGACCTCTCAGCCTTTCTCTGCAGCCACTCTAAACGAGAGCCTCCGGGCCGTTCTCCCCAGAGATTCTGGGAGAGCTGTTGCGCCCTACCCCTCCGGTACCGGCGGTGCTTGCGCCTCCGGTACCGTCGAGTGTGGCGCCGGCTGGCCCATCGCCCAGGTTGAGGTCCCCGACGTCGGTACCGCGTGCGGTGCCGACCGCGGCCACCTCCCAGGAAGGCTCCCCGACCACGTCGGCGGAGGGAGCTTCGCCGATGCGGGCAAGGGAGTCTACCTCTCGACGCCCCCATCGTGGACGGGGTTCCACGGAGTCGAGCAGGGCGAGGTTGCAGACACAGGTCCGGGAACTTGTGTCTGACACCGAGGGTGAGGCCTCGTGGGAGGAAGAGGAAGATCCCAGATATTTCTCTGACGAGGAGTCTGAGGGTCTTCCGTCTGATCCCACTCCCTCTCCTGAGAGACAGCTTTCTCCTCCCGAGAGTCTGTCTTTCGCTTCCTTTGTCCGGGAGATGTCTACGGCCATCCCCTTCCCGGTGGTTGTGGAGGACGAGCCCAGGGCTGAAATGTTTGAGCTCCTGGACTATCCTTCTCCACCTAAGGAAGCGTCCACTGTTCCCTTGCACCATGTCCTGAAGAAGACATTGCTTGCGAACTGGACCAAGCCATTAACTAATCCCCACATTCCCAAGAAGATCGAGTCCCAGTACCGGATCCATGGGGACCCAGAGCTGATGCGCACTCAGTTGCCTCATGACTCTGGAGTTGTGGATTTGGCCCTAAAGAAGGCTAAGAGTTCTAGGGAACATGCTTCGGCGCCCCCGGGCAAGGACGCTAGAACCTTAGACTCCTTTGGGAGGAAGGCTACCATTCCTCTATGCTCGTGTCCAAGATCCAGTCCTACCAGCTCTACACGAGCATACACATGCGGAACAATGTGCGGCAGTTGGCGGGCTTGGTTGATGCTCTTCCCCCTGAGCAAGCCAAGCCTTTTCAGGAGGTGGTCAGGGCAGCTGAAGGCGTGCAGAAAATTCCTGGCCAGAGGAGTTTATGACACTTTTGATGTTGCGTCCAGGGCCGCTGCTCAAGGTGTGGTGATGCGCAGGCTCTCATGGCTGCGTGCCGCCGACCTGGAGAATAGACTCCAGCAGCGGATTGCGGACTCGCCTTGCCGTGCGGATAACATTTTTGGCGAAAAAGTCGAACAGGTGGTAGAGTCTCTCCACCAGCGGGACACCGCATTCGACAAGTTCGCCCGCCGGCAGCCTTCAGCTTCTACCTCTACAGGTAGACGATTTTTCGGGGGAAGGAAGACTGTTCCCTATACTTCTGGCAAGCGTAGGTACAATCCTCCTTCCCGACAGCCTGCGGCCCAGGCTAAGCCCCAGCGCGCTCGCTCTCGTCAGCAGCGTGCGACTCAGCAAGGCCCCGCGGCTCCCCAGCAAAAGCAAGGGGCGAGCTTTTGACTGGCTCCAGCAGAGCATAGCCGACATCCAAGTGTCAGTGCCGGGCGACCTGCCTGTCGGAGGGAGGTTGAAAGCTTTTCACCAAAGGTGGCCTCTCATAACCTCCGATCAGTGGGTTCTCCAAATAGTCCGGCAAGGATACACCCTCAATTTGGCCTCAAAACCTCCAAATTGTCCTCCGGGAGCTCAGTCCTACAGCTTCCAGCACAAGCAGGTACTTGCAGAGGAACTCTCCGCCCTTCTCAGCGCCAATGCGGTCGAGCCCGTGCCATCCGGGCAAGAAGGGCTGGGATTCTATTCCAGGTACTTCCTTGTGGAAAAGAAAACAGGGGGGATGCGTCCCATCCTAGACCTAAGGGCCCTGAACAAATATCTCGTAAAGAAAAGTTCAGGATGCTTTCCCTGGGCACCCTTCTCCCCATGATTCAGCAAAACGATTGGCTATGCTCTCTGGACTTGAAGGATGCCTACACACACATCCCGATACTGCCAGCTCACAGACAGTATCTGCGATTTCAGCTGGGCACACGCCACTTCCAGTACTGTGTGCTACCCTTTGGGCTCGCCTCCGCGCCCAGGGTGTTCACAAAGTGCCTAGCTGTGGTAGCAGCGGCGCTTCGCAGGCTGGGGGTGCACGTGTTCCCATATCTCGACGATTGGCTGGTGAAGAACACATCCGAGGCAGGAGCCCTGCACTCCATGCAGATGACTATTCGCCTCCTGGAGCTACTGGGGTTTGTGATAAATTACCCAAAGTCCCATCTTCTCCCAGTGCAGAAACTCGAATTCATCGGAGCCCTGCTGGATTCTCGGACGGCTCGCGCCTATCTCCCAGAGGCGAGGGCCAACAACTTGTTGTCCCTCGTCTCGCGGGTGCGAGCGTCCCAGCAGATCACAGCTCGGCAGATGTTGAGATTGTTGGGCCACATGGCCTCCACAGTTCATGTGACTCCCATGGCCCGCCTTCACATGAGATCTGCTCAATGGACCCTAGCCTCCCAGTGGTATCAGGCCGCTGGGGGACTAGAGGACGTGATCCACCTGTCCACGAGTTTTCTCGAATCCCTGTATTGGTGGACGATTTGCTCCAATTTGACTCTGGGACGTCCCTTCCAAATTCCTCAGCCACAAAAAGTGCTGACCACGGATGCGTCTCTCCTGGGATGGGGAGCTCATGTCGATGGGCTTCACACCCAAGGAAGGTGGTCCCTCCAAGAAAGCGATCTACAGATCAATCTTCTGGAGTTGCAAGCGATCTGGAACGCTCTGAAGGCTTTCAGAGATCGGCTGTCCCACCAAATTATCCAAATTCAGACAGACAATCAGGTTGCCATGTACTATGTCAACAAGCAGGGGGGCACCGGATCTCACCCCCTGTGTCAGGAAGCCGTCAGCATGTGGCTCTGGGCTCGCCGTCAAGGCATGGTGCTCCAAGCCACATATCTGGCAGGCGTAAACAACAGTCTGGCCGACAGGTTGAGCAGGATTATGCAACCTCACGAGTGGTCGCTCAATTCCAGTGTGGTGCGACAGATCTTCCAGGCGTGGGGCACCCCCCTGGTGGATCTCTTCGCATCTCAAGTAAACCACAAGGTCCCTCAGTTCTGTTCCAGGCTTCAGGCCCATGGCAGACTGGCGTCGGATGCCTTCCTCCTGGATTGGGGGGAGGGACTGCTGTATGCTTATCCTCCCATCCCTCTGGTGGGGAAGACTTTGTTGAAACTCAAGCAAGACCGAGGCACCATGATTCTGATCGCTCCTTTTTGGCCGCGTCAGATCTGGTTCCCTCTTCTTCTGGAGTTATCCTCCGAAGAACCGTGGAGATTGGAGTGTTTTCCGACCCTCATCACGCAGGACGAAGGGGCCCTTCTGCATCCCAACCTCCAGTCTCTGGCTCTCACGGCCTGGATGTTGAGGGCGTAGATTTTGCCTCTTTGGGTCTGCCAGAGGGTGTCTCCCGTATCTTGCTTGCTTCCAGGAAAGACTCCACCAAGAGAAGTTACTTCTTTCATGGAGGAGGTTTGCCGTCTGGTGTGACAGCAAGGCCCTAGATCCTCGCTCTTGTCCTACACAGACCCTGCTTGAATACCTTCTGCACTTGTCTGAGTCTGGTCTTAAGACCAACTCCGTAAGGGTTCACCTTAGTGCAATCAGTGCATACCATTACCAAGTGGAAGGTAAGCCGATCTCAGGACAGCCTTTAGTTGTTCGCTTCATGAGAGGTTGCTTTTGTCAAAGCCCCCTGTCAAGCCTCCTACAGTGTCATGGGATCTCAATGGTCGTTCTCACCCAGCTGATGAAACCTCCTTTCGAGCCACTGAATTCCTGCCATCCGAAATACTTGACCTGGAAGGTCATTTTCTTGGTGGCAGTTACTTCGGCTCGTAGGGTCAGTGAGCTTCAGGCCCTGGTAGCCCAGGCCCCTTACACCAAATTTCATCACAACAGAGTAGTCCTCCGCACTCACCCTAAGTTTCTGCCAAAGGTCGTGTCGGAGTTCCATCTGAACCAGTCAATTGTCTTGCCAACATTCTTTCCCCGTCCTCATTCCTGCCCTGCTGAACGTCAGCTGCACACTTTGGACTGCAAGAGAGCATTGGCCTTCTACCTGGAGCGGACACAGCCCACAGACAGTCCGCCCAATTGTTTGTTTCTTTTGATCCCAATAGGAGGGAGTGGCTGTAGGGAAACGCACCATATCCAATTGGCTAGCAGATTGCATTTCCTTCACTTACGCCCAGGCGGGGCTGGCTCTTGAGGGTCATGTCACGGCTCATAATGTTAGAGCCATGGCTGCGTCGGTAGCCCACTTGAAGTCAGCCTCCTTTGAAGAAATTTTGCAAAGCTGCGACGTGGTCATCTGTCCACACATTCACATCTCATTACTGCCTGCAGCAGGATACCGACGCGACAGTCGGTTCGGGCAGTCAGTTCTTCAGAACCTGTTTGGGCTTTAGGATCCAACTCCACCCCCCGAGGGCCCTGTTTGTTCTGTTCCAGGCTACACTCTCAGTTAGTTGGTAAATTTTTTAGGTCAATCTCAGTTATGTCCTCGCAGTTGCGAGGCCCAATTGACCAATGTTGTTGTTTTGAGTGAGCCTGGGGGCTAGGGATACCCCATCAGTGAGAACAAGCAGCCTGCTTGTCCTCGGAGAAAGCGAATGCTACATACCTGTAGAGGGTATTCTCCGAGGACAGCAGGCTGATTGTTCTCACAAACCCGCCCGCCTCCCCTTTGGAGTTGTGTCTTCCCTTGAAGTGTATTGTCTTGCTACATACTGGACTGGCCGGCTCGAGCCGGTTTCGGGCGGGAAGACGGCCGCGCATGCGCGGTGCGCGCGAGGGCTAGCAAAGGACTTTGCTAGTGAAGTTTCCGATTGGAGGGGCTGCCGTGGACGTCACCCATCAGTGAGAACAATCAGCCTGCTGTCCTCGGAGAATACCCTCTACAGGTATGTAGCATTCGCTTTATTTGGCTGTAATCACAGCCACAGAAATATTGGGAAGCATTGATCATGCAGTGCTTTTTTATGTCCAGTAGTGCTATAAAAATAAGTGTTTTTAATATCTGGCTGCCTAAGTATCCACAACCTGCCTAGTTGTGGCAAGGCTAACACATGGCTTACAGTGTAATATTGACTAATTTTGTTTTTGGCAAGTTGTAGCTGCCAGAACCCACATACAATTAATACTAATCATTATTATAGACGTATGCAGTGCTGATCACATACATACACATAAGAGAGTCCCTGCTTGACCTACCTCAGCGTCTGCAGTGCTCCCCCTTGGACTGGTTGTTTGTCTTCCCTCCTGCTGCGCTTGCACTGTGTGCTGTCTGGGACTGGGTTAACGTCTTAACTCTTGAGTCTTCTCTGCTGCCGCAGATCCTTTCTGCGGTGCCAGTGGAAACAGGTAGTCACAGTAAGGAGCAGGCGGGACGAACGAGGCAGGAAGAAGGACCTGTAGTGGCAGAGAAGACAGTGCATTAACGTAATAACCCACGAGCAGGAGACCAATGACCGCAGCCGCCTTCTGCCTCCTTGGCTGCCTGTGCCAGCACCACTGCTCGGAAGCCTTGCCGATGCGACAGCAGCACCTGTCCCAAGGAATCTTGCCCCCCCCCCCCCCCCCCCCGTGCGGCCTGGAGGTTAAAGAGTAGCCTGATGATTAGTGCAGCAGGCTTTGATCCTAGCAACCTGGGTTTGATTTCCCACTGCAGCTCCTTTTGACCTTGGGTAAGTCTCTTAACCCTCCATTGTCCCAGGTACAAGAAACTTGCGTGAGCCATCTATGGACAGAGAAAGTACCTGTATATGATGTGTATAGCACTTCGTATGTCTAATAGCACTATAGAAATGATTAGAATTGGTAGTAGTTTTATTTATTATAGGAATGAATAAAGAGCAACCTGGATATTAAACATGTAAATGGGGAGGGGGAGAGAAAGAAAGAGACTAAGAGTTAACCATTTCATGTCCTGTGTGGTCAGCTGAAATAAGTATAAGCATCTTTGGGCATGTAAATGTTATGGGCACAAAAGGGTTAAAATTAGCCTAAAAAAGGAGGGCTTTTCGCCTGTATTTGAATAGGGCCAGAGGCAGAATATGGCGTACCGACTTAGGACTATTGCTACTAATCATTTTTATAGCGCTACTAGATGTACGCAGTTCTGTACATATTATATGCAGATACTTTCTCTGTCCCTAAAGGGCTATCAATCTAAGCTTTGTTACCTGGGGCAATGGATAGTTAAATGACTTGTCCAAGGCCACAAGGAGCTGCAGTAGGATTCAAACCCAGATTGCCAGGATGAAAACCCGCTGCACTAACCATTAAGCTACTCCTCCACGCCAGTGTATTCTGGGTCTATGGCGCAGCAAGATGGAAGGAATGGAGGCTGGAGTTGGCAGTGGAGGAATAGGGCACAGATATAAGTGACTTACTGGATGAAAAGAGTTCCTGGGGAGGGTTGTAGGGAGAAGTGAGATTCTGAGGAGATGCAGAGTGAATTGTATTCCTGACTTGCTTGCTTCTTATCACCTCTCCTCTTGTCTGTTCTATGAAAGAATGAAGGGTGGAGTGTCTGCAATCCCACAGTCTCCTCCTACTACTACTACTATAAATCATTTCTATAGCGCTACCAGTTGTAGGCAGCGCTTCACAATTGTCTCCTAACCCTGCCTCTCGCTCTCTTTCTAGCTTCATGTCATGACCCCTTGGCCTTAGAAATTCATGTTCTGTTTTCACTTCTTCTATTGAGTGTTTTACATTTTCCTTTGTAAAGGTTTCATTCTCTGAATGTGCTTGTGAAGTTTTTGAGAAAGTGAAACTCAACAGAGAGGATGGCTGCTGTCGCTCCATGTGCTCTTGGACCATGAGTGGTGTCAGAAGCCTTTGTAGTGTAATGTCAAGTAAACTGAGGGTACCAAATTTACAAGAATGACAGATTGTGGTATTTACTTTTCAGAGTACTTCAGAGTACAACAGAGTAACATGGATTCACAGTATCTAAACATACAGTATTGTGTGTTCTGCTGTTCATTCAACTGAAATAAAATATTCCAAAGAATTTTTTGATAGGCAGATGTCGTAGAATCTTGTCGTGTGTACATTTCTGGCTGCCAAATTTGCAGGATTCCACCAGACTTGGCCAAAGAAGTTCAGCATCCAGCTTTCCTGATAGTTGTGCTTAGTATTTGGAAGGACTGATCTGTGCAGGATCAAGTTGCTTGTTCATTGCTTTTTTTGTGAGGCTGAAAAGGAGAAAATCATGTTTTTGGGATCTTGCCAGGTATTTGTGACCTGGATTGGCCACTGTTGGAAAGAGGATGCTGGGCTTGATGGACCTTTGGTCTTTCCCAGTATGGCAATACTTATGTACTTAAATCTTGGGACTGGATTTCAGGATAAGGGTAGCATTAGGTTAGGATATCCTGAAAACCTGGCCTATTTGTAGCACTCATGGGCCACTGGGGGTGGGGGGGGGGGGTGAGAGGGAGGCAGGGGGGTTAGATTCCCCGAGCCCAGCCTCCAAGGGGGGCTCGGCACCGGCTTCCAGAGGCAGGCAGAAGGTTCTGCTCTCTCGGTTTGTCCTCTCTCCTGCTTGTGTTGGTTGGGACCCGGGTGATTGAATTAATGCAATCACCCGGGTCCTGGCACACAGGAGCAGGAGAGTGACAGACTGAGGGAAGAGCAGGTGCAGGAAGGTAAGGGGGGCAGCGATGGCCTGAGTGGTGAGGTGCGGACGTGGTGCCAGCCCAAGTGGGGGTGGGGGCCAACGGTGCCTGAGTATGAGGGGGGGGGCAGCTCTTTCTCTCGGTGGCCCTGGCACTCGGCATGAATGAACTCTTGCATGCTTGAGTCCAAAGAATTCTCCAGAGATGATGATCACAAGGTTTTGAGACCATGTACTGTGTACATCCTCAGATGTGCTCGTTGATGCTGGAGGGTGGTATTGTGGCCTGTTCAGCACTCATGGCGGGAAGCGTATACTGCTGAGTGCTGGACTGCAGTATGGGATCTTTGTATAGGCCTCATGGTAGGGAGGCTATGCTGCAGGAACAGCAGGATGGTATTGTTTGGGCCAGGTAGGCAGACTCAGATTGTTGGGAGAACCAGACAACAGTGTCCGTGCTGCTTTCTATTCTTTCCTAAGGGGCTTGAATGCAAACTTGATTCATAGTGGTATTTCTTTTGTTTTCTTGCTCCGATTTTCTCTGTTATTCTTTTAGAACATATTCTTTTTTATTTTTATTTTCTTCCTGTTGTGGATGGTTTTCTAGTTGTAATATAAACCTTTCATTTTGCTAACCACAGAGTCACTTAGGGTAAGCTCTACATTTTCTGACCATAATAGACTTCAGACTTCTAAAATATTTCCCCACCAGCAGTTAGAAATGTGAATTATTTTTCTGTGAGATGTGCGCTTACCTACCTGTCAACTTTGCTATAAATAAAAACTAAAAAAAGAAGAAATATGATTTTACAAATGTATACAGGACATGAAGTTGAATTGTCGCTTCTTCTTTGAAGAACTCACTTCCACATTTCAAATCCCTCCACTTTTTTTCTCATGGCTTTCTGCAAAAAAATGTGATTTATTATTTTGCCATTTAATATAACAACTAAATCAGGGTCCTTTCCAACAAATTACATACAGGTACAATGAGTTTCTGATCCAGAGACCTTACTTCAGATACAAACAGAGAGTGTAGCAGGAGTCGATGTTCTGGGTCCTCATCTATTTTACTGACGGCCGGGGGGGGGGGGGGGGGGGGGAGAAACAACCCGCATGGGCCATCAAGCTGTTATCCAGCCTGTCCTCATGTCTCCCCATTCCAGCTTTACTATCCTGCCCATGCTTTTTTGGCATCACCCTCCAGTGCCTGTAGTGCATTCCTTTAGCCTCAAAGCCCAGCACCAGCAACCTGTACCTTCAGTGTCATAGCCCTGACGTATACAACCACAAAGAAGGGCGGAAGAGACCAAAAGGACCAGACTAAAACCGATAGTAAGAGCACCAAAAATAATTTTATTAGGACCCTACACGGTCCGTGTTTCGGCCAGAGAGGCCTTCCTCAAGGGTCTTCAAATTGACGTATACAAACGTAGCCTCCAAAGTTGCATAGAATAAAAACAACTGAGTGCAAAAACGCTGGTGCTATCTACAAAATGCCTAATGTAGCATCACAACTTGGCAGCACTGTTAAATTCAACCAGTGCAGGCATCACAGCATCAGTGAGCGGATAGGAAGGGGTATTGTGTCTGGGGAGGGGGGAGGATTGGCTAGCTAGCTAGATTCTGAGAAAACTGGACCCTGAAGAGGTGACACCAGCCACCACAGGGTCAAACTTGGAGATTTTGCTTCACTGCTGTGTTTTACCTTTTAGTTTCTTCATGCAGTTTCTTATATCAAACCTCTATAGCCCCAGGTTCTCTCTCGAGTACGATGACTCATAGAGGAGGTACACACCCACCCACAAGGTACTTTTTGTTCCAGTGCAGCCCAACATTGAATTGAGGTTTGGAAACACACACACACATCCACACACCCCTACCCCTACCTGTGTTTGGCTCTCTCAGTGCAATGTAATAATAATTTTGCAAGGTTGGAGCATTTTCCAAATGCTCTTACTCAGTAGTATGTGTGGTGCAGCAGTAAAGAGGTGGCATATTAAGCAGGCATCCCTGCCTTTAGAGCTTCATATATTGGGCTTGGCGTATGTGCACTTCTTGCTGGTTGTGTTGTCTCAGAAGGGAAAAAGGTGGTGTTCAACTGTGGGCCGAGCAATGATGGGGCTTTGGAGGACCATTCACCAGCCACAATTGCAAGCCTCGCTGGGGGTGGAGGTTTTGACCCATG
This sequence comes from Microcaecilia unicolor, assembly GCF_901765095.1. Taxonomy (NCBI): domain Eukaryota; kingdom Metazoa; phylum Chordata; class Amphibia; order Gymnophiona; family Siphonopidae; genus Microcaecilia; species Microcaecilia unicolor. Next base: position 611,860,821 of record NC_044032.1, on the reverse strand, counting down.
TTCCCTTTTTAGCTCTGCAGGCCATAAACTGTAGTCCTGTGATAGGTTCAGGCCTGATTGTGGAGAGAGAAGAGGGGAGCTAAGATGTTGAAAATGTTAGCAATTTCTATAAAATAAGTACAGCAGACTTGAGGATGTTGGGGGGGGGGGGGGGAGAGCAAAGTGATTTCAAAAGCAAGAGAGAACTGATAAAAGGAAAAAACAAGTAGAGAGATGAAAAATAATGGAAATATGAGAGAGGAGGCATGCATCCATCTATATAAATGAGAAGTGACCGACTCGCCCGCAAATGCGCAGTAGAGCCCTTACTTTATCATCCTCACTTTAACATTCCTTTATCTCTTGTTTGTCCTGTTTATCTGTCCTAATTAGATTATAAGCTCTGTCGAGCAGGGACTGTCTCTTCATGTTCAAGTGTACAGCGCTGCATACGTCTAGTAGCGCTATAGAAATGATAAGTAGTAGTAGCAGTAGAGCCCGAACGTTGAGAGAGCAAAAGTCCAAGCCCCGCCTCCACCAGCTCCAGAACCAGAAAGGAGGTGGAGTCAGAGGTGGGGCGAGGGGCGGAGAGTACAGAAAACAGCCCAAACGTAATGCAAAGGGGAGGGAGGGTGGAGGGAAGGACGGGGCGAAGGAATTGGAGGGGGAGGGAGGGCGAAGGGAGAGGCTGCGGAAGCCGAGTCATCAGGGGAACTGCTGCAGGTATGTGGGGCTGCAGCACTGCCTGAGGACGAGGAGAAAGAGGAAGCGGAGGAGAGCGTGTTGCGAGCGTTGCATCCACAGGCCGGAGTGTGCGCACTGCGGGTGAGTTTCGAGGCGTGAGTGCCCCCTTGTGGTGTGGCGGTCTAATTGGGAGTGGAGGAGTGGCCTAGTGGTTAAGGTGGTGGACTTTGGTCCTGGGGAACTGAGGAACTGAGTTCGATTCCCACTTCAGGCACAGGCAGCTCCTTGTGACTCTGGGCAAGTCACTTAACCCTCCATTGCCCCATGTAAGCCGCATTGAGCCTGCCATGAGTAGGAAAGCGCGGGGAACAAATGTAACAAAAATAAATAAAAATAAAATAATTGTGCTAGCTAGCTGCCTGGGGCAAACCCCATTTCAGGCTGTAACTCTGAGGCTTCTGAACATGTGCTCCTAGATTTAACTTTCTTCCTGATGTGTGTAGTATTGCTACGTCCGTTTAAGATCAGCGCTCTGCATTACCAAAATGTAAGAGAAGGAGACGTGACAGTGTTTACTTTTAATACTGCGTTTTATTTGCAGCCTACACGAGCTGTCCTGAGAAGGGTGGGATTCTGGAGCAAGAGGGCACAGATAAAAGCACTGAAGGCAGAGCTGCTGCCAGGGGGTGCCTATTTTTGTGAGGGAGATTTTTAATGCATGCCCCAGCCACGCCCGCTCTGTATTGGCTCCTCCCTCTGCGAATTGGCTTATCCCACTCCACCTCATGACATCTTGAATTTCTTTTGATGTAGGCATGGGAATTTTTTATTTTGTATAATGCTCCCAGGTGGCTTGGTGGACGGGGGTGGGGGAGGCCAGGGGAGAGAGAAGGGTTGCTGGACATGGATGGATGGAGGTGAGAATTATTAAATTTACAACAACAAAAAACTCGCCCCTCAACTTTAATTTCTTCCTTTCGTTCTTTCATTACATTTTTAAAAACAAAAAGCTTGCACGTTTTAACGGGCTTAACAGCTAGTATAGCTATATTATAGAAGTGGTCGTGTTTTTTTAAATACCTGGCAGTTTCCTTCTATTCCTTTTGGCTGTTAAGTTCAAACATATTCTGCTGCAGCTTATGTCATGTATCTTCATTGGCTGTTATCTGGGGTCTTTCCCATTTTTAACATTCTTCCCCCATTCCATTCTGCATAGCCAGAGAAACCATCCTTGGTCAAGGATCACCAGCAGGGGCTCCCTCTGGCATCTGGTATGTATACACCATCAGTCTGGCCATTAGGTGTCCCTACTGCACAATCCCCAGGTTCCCCCCCCCCCCCTCAATTTTGGAGGAGTAGCCCTAGTGGTTAGTGCAGCGACCTAAGAACATGGGGAACCGGGTTAGATTCCCACAGCAGCTCCTTGTGACTCTGGGCAAGTCACTTAACCCTCCATTGCCCCAGGTACAAAATAAGTACCTGTATGTAAACTGCTTTGATTGTAACCACAGACAGGCGGTTGTATCAAATCCCTTTCCTTTTCCCCTTTGTTAGGAGGCTCAGGCTGTATGAACACCATCCTGGATCTTCTACCATCTATGTGGCAGTGTCACAGCATTACCACTAAACCACTTGGCTGTTTTGTTTTTAAAAGAAAAGACATTATAAAAAAAATTAGTACATCTGACCATACACATATGTGTGCCTCCAATGATATAGCTGAAATGAAGGTATTTAATACAGGATAAGGAGGAAAAAGATCTTGGTGAAAATCTTAGGTCTCTCCTGTAAAATCAGAGGGTGCTAAGTGATATTCCCACCGACTTCATTAGAGAGCTGACCCCTGATGCATCCGATTGTGGTGAAATAACAGAATTATTTCCAGGGTAAATTTACACTCCTTAGGATTTGTTTTAAGGAGTTTTTTTTTATATAATCTAGGAAGTTGTTATGAGTCATTACATTGTGGGGTCCTTTTACTAAGGTGCGCCGAAAAGTGGCCTGTGCTGGTGTATTGGACGCACAGAGGTCCATTTTTTAGCGCACCTACAAAAAAAGGCCTTTTTTTTCTTTGTCTGAAAATGGACGTGTGGCAAAATGAAAATTGGTGCGCGTCCATTTTGGGCCTGAAACCTTACCGCCACCCGTTCACTTAGCGGTAAGGTCTCGCGCTTTAACTAGGCGGTAATAGCATGCTTACAATGCCGATTGGCACCCGGTTAGTGCCATGCAGAGCAGTGGCGTAGCTATGTGGGGCCACGGGGGCCTGGGCCCCCGTAGATTTGGCCCTGGACCCCCCTGCCGATGACCCTCTTGACCCCCCCTCTTCCGCCGCCAACCCACCGTTGCACATGCAGGACGTCAGACTCACAGAAACCGAACGAAGCCTTGCGCCGGAAGAAGAGGACCTCGGCTGGTGGGGGTTGGGGTCCCCCGCCAGCAAAGGTAGGTTGCAGCAGGGGAGGGTTGGCGGCAGGAAGGGGGGTTGAGAGGGTCGTTGGGTGGGGGGTCAAAGTTGGTGGTGGCAGTTGGCAATGGTGGGGGGGGGGGGGGGGTTGGCGGTGCCAGGGGGGGCTGAAATGTGCCCCCTCACCTCTTGCTCTGGATCCCCCTCCCGCCAAAGTCTGGCTACGCCCCTGATACAGAGGAAAATAAAATATATTTTCCAGCGCGCGTAGTCGGGGGGGGGGGGGCGCTTAAAAAATGAAATTACCGCCCGGGCTACATGGTAGCCAGGCGGTAGTTCCAAGTTGGCGCTTGTAGACGTCTACGCGGCTTAGTAAAAGGGCCCCTGTGTTTTTAAAGACTCTTCACTGAGGTCTTTCTCCTCCTTATTCTTTATTAAATACATTCATTTTTATTATATCTTTGAGAGCATGCGTATGTGTGTGGTTAGCTGTGGGCGTTTGAATATATATTGGTAGGGCTTTCTTTGGGCTCTAGCATTTAGGCTCCAAGAGACGGAGTATTCGCGAAGCGCCACTGCTGAGCCTGAACTGGTTGGTTATCCTGTGTCCCCTGAGGAAGCCTTTTTGGTGAAACGGGTCCGTCGGGTTCGGATTCCATTCAGTAGACTTGCATACAGTCAAGCTCGGCCAGTTAAGTCAAGTGGGATCTTTATCTTCTTTTGATTGTTTGGCAGTGGTTACACAGTTACAGTTACAATTTCTTTTTTGATTTTTGTTTGTTTCGAATTGATGAATGACAAAATTAATATTAAAAAAAAAGTTTGCAAATCAAAACCAAAAAAAGTATTGCTCATTTTACACAACCTTTGTGGTTGGTTGGGGTTTTTTTTGACCGATGATTATAACGTGCACATATATGACCATGATGGTCTTTTCCCCCAGGTTTGTTTGCATGATTGGTGTTAAGACACATTCATACTCTTTACTCGCTTGTTTTGTATTATCATATAGTTTAAGCAAATTAGTTGTAAGTGCGTCCTAAAATTCTGTGTGATTCATGCATTGCACATATGGAGCAAGTTAAATTTGCTTGGGGTCTGTGAAGAAAGTACCATTAGGACCACCAAAAAAGTTGTGCAGTTTGCTGCGAGTTAGGAGAGGCCTCTCAGGGCAAAGCTGCACAGCATAGAGTGAGCTGTGGGAACAGAGACAGATTCCCAGTTATAGACAACAAAGGTAGGAGAAGTGGCTGAAAGAGCATCCTGTTGCACAGAACAGTACAGGACAAGCTTTTCCTGTCAGTGGCTTCCCCTTCGCTAACCAGACAGGAGTCAGCGCTGTGTTACGTAAATGTTTCCTGCTGCCACAGAGGCATGCTCGACCAAAGAAAAGGACTGTTCAGACTGGAAAAGAGTATTTGACAGAGAGTAAATAGCTTGACCCAGTCCAGTGCAGATTTCGCAGGGCTCATAGTACTGAAGGATTGATAGCTGCAATGTTGGCTGGGTTATATCGAGGATTGAACCATCGCACCAACTTTTTTTCTGGTGTTTCTCAATGTTTGTGCAGCTTTTGATACTTCGGATCATCAGATATTGTTCAGGCATTTGGCAGGGTGTGGGAATGCAGGATCGGTAGTGGAATGGTTTGGCTCTTATCTTAGTAATAGGAAGGTGTAAGTGTGTGTGGGAAATCTATTATCTTCTTTGACATTAATTCAAACTAAAGTGCCATGTGGGTCTGTTCTGTCAGGGACTTTGTTTAATGTCTATTTGTCACCAATATGTCAAATTTTAAAATCATTTGGTGTGTCATATCAGATTTATGCTGATGACATCCAGTTCTTTTTCTTTACCCAGATAAATCAATGGATGGATGCGAACTGTTTAGCTTTCAATGTTTCTAAGACTATTATTGGTGACAACAGGTTCTGCTGCTCAGTTTTCCTCTGAAATTGTGTTTTCTGATATCGGCTCTCAATAGCTCGTGTTGTGGAGAATTTAGAAGTTTTGATTCAGCTTTGTCTTTTAGGCCACAAATCCAATCAGTTGTGAAGAAGTCCTATTTTAAGTTGTTATTATTTATAGCATTTATACCCAGACCTGCAAGAGGGAACAGTGGGGGAGGGGAGGAAGGAGAGGGGAGAAGCTGCACAGGGAAAGGAAAGCAAAGGAGGAAATGAGCACATTGATGGGAAGGGAGGTGGGGGGGGGGGGGGGCTAAATGCAGCACATGGATGGAAGGGACAGGAGAAATGGAAATGCAACACGTGAATGGGAAGGGAGGGGCTACATGCTGCATACCTCTTCTTCATCGCTCCACTTCCTTACTATCCCTATCCTTTCTCTCATACCTCTTTTATCCCATTTACCCCTTGTTCATTTGTCCTACCACATACCTCCTTTGTTGATTCTGATATTATAGATTGTATTCTCTCTTGTTACTATGTAAGCCGCATTGAGCCTTTGATGGGCGGGAAAGCGCGGGGTACAAATGTAATAAATAAATAAATAAATTATCCCAAACAAGTTCCGGTTTAATGTGGCTCACATCAAGCTGCAAAGTACAATAAGGATTAAACAAAAGTTAAAAGTAAAAGTTGAGGTTTTTGCGTAAACTATGACCATTAATTTCTCAGACAGATTTTCAAAAGATATTACAGAATTTAGTATTGTCTGCTTTAGTTTATTTCCACATTGGGTATATTTGGTTTGCCAGCAGTCTGTATTCCATCTTTACAAATTGTTCAAAATTCCACAATTCGTATGTTATATGTGTTATCTAAGAATGATCATGCCACTCCTTTTCGTAAGAAACTGCAATGGTTACCCTTGTCAGAGAGGATTAGGTTTAAGTTGTTGACTCTGATTCATCGGAGCTTATGTCAGGAGTTGTCTCAGTACTTGACTGAATGTCTACATTGGGTACAGACCAACATGAGCACTTTGCTCCGAGACTTACTTAATGCTACAAGTGCCAGACTTTTGGCATGAACATACAAGGAGGGGGATCTACTCTGTGGCTGGACCTGTTGAATGGAACAAGTTGCTGCCCCCCCCCTCCCCTCAGGAAACAGAAGAACTCTGCAATGTTTAAAAAATTACTGAAGCAGCATTTTTTTTCATTTGTACCCTGCGCTTTCCCACTCATGGCAGGCTCAATGCGCTTACATGGGGCAATGGAGGGTTAAGTGACTTGCCCAGAGCCACAAGGAGCTGCCTGTGCCTGAAGTGGGAATTGAACTCAGTTCCTCAGGACTAAAGTCCACCACCCTAACCACTAGGCCACTCCTCCACTGTTGCTACTATTGGAGATTCTACATGGAATGTTGCTATTCCACTAGCAACATTCCATGTAGAAGTCGGCCCTTGCAGATCACCAAAGTGGCCACGCAGGCTTCTACATGGAATGTTGCTAGTGGAATAGCAACATTCCATGTAGAATCTCCAATAGTATCTATTTTATTTTTGTTACATTTGTACCCCGCGCTTTCCCACTCATGGCAGGCTCAATGCGGCTTACATGGGGCAATGGAGGGTTAAGTGACTTGCCCAGAGTCACAAGAAGCTGCCTGTGCCTGAAGTGGGAATCGAACTCAGTTCCTCAGGACCAAAGTCCACCACCCTAACCACTAGGCGACTCCTCCACTCCTCCTGCTAGCACAGGTATCCTAGAGTGCTATGGGTTACAGTAACGGTACGCTCTCTGGCTTGATTGAATGTTGAGTGATTTGAGATTTTTTTTCTTGCCTATCTGGTACTTATAGTTGGTCGTGGCATATTTTTTTTGTATGTGTTATGTGTTTTTATTATTATGTATGTTTGTACTCTGCTCTGAATAAGGGCGGTGTATAAATTATAATAAATGAAAGAAGAAATTTGGTGGGGTTTTACCTGTTTAAACCTAAAATTCAGCTTTTCTTGAAAAGCCTTTTAAGTAAACTTTTCCTCATGCCTTCCTCCCACAAAAAGTGTATTTCTTAGTGTTGTGTTCAGGTAGCAGTTGAGAGAAGGGCATATCACCTTCTGACAGTGATGTATGCGCCTGTGTTCTCTGTGGGTGGCTACTTTTAACCACTAAAGGGGCCATGGGAAACCTTGTGGTGTTTGGACCTTTCATATTGTTTCTGTATTGATCTTTACTCCGAACAACACCAAAGCAGACACTGTGAAGTACAAAAGAGTCTTTATTCAAACAAATCCTGATGAGGCTGCATCAGGGGTAAACAAACAACTAGCAAAAAAATACAGACACATAAAACATATAAATGACACTGAATTAATCATATACATTTTCATAGAAAGTAAAGTCATGTACATAAAAAATCATTTTTTAATAAATGAGTAAGACTTAATTAAATCAACATACAAAGATTAAAAAGTATAAAAACCAACATAAATGCACAAAAATATAATAAATAATATAAAAGAGTTTAAATAATCAAATAAAACAAAAGCAACATATCTAACCAGGGTCACACAAAATTTTCCCTGGCAGTGACACAGAGCATCCAAGATGACCTGAGGGAAATGCATAAAAATACAAGCTCAGATCTTAATGTGCTCTTAATAGAGAAAGCAGCAAGTTATATAGCTACAGAAAAGTATTGGAGTGGTAGGGTGAAAAAAGTGGGGGGAAAAAGGTTTAAATCTTACTTGAATTCAGCTTATTATCTACAGATGGCATAGCAACAGCTTCATATGTCTGTACAGGAATCCTGCATCTCGGATCCTTCCCACTATTTATATTACTGAGTAAACACTTTTGAGTTTCAAAAAGGAAACCAAAATTACAACTAAAAATCACAGTCCTTGTGGGTGGAAGAATAAAAAACTGGTTTCAAACAGAGCATATGCCTTTCAACTTACAACATGACTCTAAAAAAAGATTTAAAAATGCTAAAAAATCAGGGTTTTGGTCAAAATTAAAATTCAAAAACAGTGATGGATTCCTGTTCTATGAGTAATGCCCTCCTGGAAAATGTGATTTTTTTATTGAAATTTGCCGCAAAAAAATGTTAAGTGCCCTGTTTACTAAGGTGCGTTAGTGTTTTTAGCGCGCCTACACTTTGCATGTGTGCAACCATATAGGCGCCTATAGGGATATTGTAGACATGTACATGGTTAATGCGCGTTAAAAATGTTAATTTGCCTATAACTTTGGTTAGTAAATAGGGCCCTGAAAATGCTATGCGTTCAAGCGGCCATCTTGGATGCATTCCAATGACATCATCAGCTGTCACTGGAACTAAAAAGCCTTAAAGGCACACACCACTTAAAACCGTGTATGTTAAAAAAAAAAAAAAGGAACAATAAAACACTTATAGCAATAATAAAATGAGTGGAGAAATTGTATAAGAGACCTTTAAATTCATATGGACAAATATTTTAAATTAGAGATAAAAGAATTAAAAATAAACATATATATAAATGTAAAAAAATCATACTCGATATCCTTATTAAACCCATATGTATGTATATAAAGGGCAGCCATAAGATACAATTTCTAAACGAGTAAGTGTTCCTGAAAATCTGGTGATGACCTGGTAAAGGAGTCTGTGTTACCTGAAGATGTTCTGCTGAATATTAGGCTCGTTGTGTTTTAACATTCAGTTGCTGGATTGACATAGAAATCACATTGGGGGAGGTTGGGAGGATAAAGCTTGAAATTTGGGATAGGCATTCATCAGTGTGCATTTGGTTTGTTAACATACCTTTAAAACTTTTAGTGTGCTCAACATTGATTTAACGCATGTTAACCAATGAATTAAAGCGCACGTGATCTCTTTGTCAGAAAATTCTTATGCATGTTAGTTATTCAAGTGACTGTAAAACACATGCAACTTTCTTCAAATCAATCACCTTACTTTCTAATTCTTCTTACTTTCTTACTCATCTATATGTTACAACTTTGTCTTACCCCTCACTACCAATTATAATGTTCTAGTACATATTGTGTAGTCATTGCAAGTAGCATACCATAGGAGCCAACATTTCAAAATGATTGGGGGTGCTGAAATTTTTTTTTTTACAGGTGGTGCATTCCCCACCACACCCCTGCCCCCTCTCCTCCCCTCCCCCCTCCCCCCACATTCCAGCCCCCCCCCCTCCATCCCTCCCAGTTCCAGGCTCCCTCCTGAGAAAGCACTGCGATTTCCAGCCTCACCAGCACCACAGGGATATGGGTTCTGTGAAATTATTGGGTTCAAATGCTCACACTGGATTATGAATCAGCAAACATACTATTATTCTTTTATAATAAATTCACCAATAACCACCTTTGTACAAGCTAATTAGACTAGGGGGCCCTTCTACTGAACTACATTAAGCTTTAGGCTTAACACACTGTAATGCAGATTTATATGTCTACACACCTAAATAAATAACCTTACCTACGTCATCTGGGGCTGGGCTGGCACCTTTCCCTGTACCTCGTCCTCTCTGGCTCACTCTCAGTCTCTGCCCTTCAATCCGGACCGCTAGTAAGCACACCACTGACCACACAGCAGCTGCCTTCGTGCTCCCGAGCTCTCCCTCTGCTGTCTGCAGGCTGCAGCATCCCGCGATTCCCGCCTATGCGGGACAGGAAGTTGAACAATGAAGCTGTGCAGGGTGGGCCATGGCAGGGAGCATCAGGGACTGGAGCGGGAGCCGGCCCGGGACTCGGGAGAGACAGGACAGGAAGACCGAGGACATGATCACGCCGTCACGCGCAGTGCCACCGGCTCACCCCACCACTGCCTAAGTTCGGGCTTCTTCGGCTTCGCGACGGTGGCTCCGCATCGGGACCGGAAGCTCCTCTGTGCTCTGCCTCTCTGTTGCAGCATGGTGATGATTGATTGATCATCCCGCCTATGCGGAACCGGAAAGAGCAGAGCCAGAGGGAAAGCTTCCTATGGCGAACGAAGGCAGTGTCTGCACACGGAGAGTCAGTCCGGAGCATTGAAGGAAGGAGCCAGGTAGGAGGCGGAGCGAGTGGGTGGACGGACAGCATAGGCGGTCGGTGGCCCAACTGTTTGGGGAGGCTAAAGGGGGCGGGGTTAGGGGTGGGGCTTAAATCCATAATTGTCTGATCACACACAGAAAAAAAAAATAAATGTCACAATTAATACCTTTTATTAAATTTAGATATTAGCTATGTATCATATGTCAAAGAATAAAGTGGTTGCTCAAAGCATATACTAACCACAATCGCTCAACTGCAAAACACTATGCACAACTTTGTGCAAAAACACACTCTGAACCTTACTGTACCATAAATATTACACTGGGCAGAACCTAATACACCAATATACCACCCATACGGAAAATGCAGACCGTCAACAATATTGAAACAAGGGATCATAATATCACAATTCTCATGTAGAGCCACAAAACATCCTAATTCATGTTTAATGTGGGATAAAATGTCATAAATAAGTAAATCAACTTTTAATGTTGAACACCTAATTCTCAAAGTGGACATATTCCAAACACTATAATGAAAATAAAATGATCTTTTCTACCTTTGTTGTCTGGTGACTTTGTTTTTCTGATTGTGCTGGCCCAGTATCCGATTCTGCTGCTATCTGTCCTCTTAACTCCGTTTCCAGGGCTTCCTTTCCATTTATTTGTTTACTTTCCGCCTTTCTTCTTCATTTCTTGTCCTACATCCATAAGTAAAAGCTGGGTCCTCCGCAAACTTGACTGTCCAGTGGATCCAGCTTTTGCCTATTTTCTTCATCCATGTGCAGTTTTTCTACTCTCTTCCTTTTCTGTTATCTCATCTCCTTCCTCACTCCTCCCTCCCCCTCCATGTCCAGCAACCCTCCTCTCCCCTGCCCTCTCCTCTCCCCTTCTTCCACCATGTCCAGCAACCCTCCTCTCCCCTTCCCTACATCCAGCAACTCTCTTCTCCCCTGCCCTCTCCTCTCCCCTTCTTCCACCATGTCCAGCAACCCTCCTCTCCCCTTCTTCCACCATGTCCAGCAACCCTCCTCTCCCCTTCTTCCACCATATCCAGCAACCCTCCTCTCCCCTTCTTCCACCATATCCAGCAACCCTCCTCTCCCCTTCTTCCACCATGTCCAGCAACCCTCCTCTCCCCTTCCCTCCATCCAGCAACCCTCCTCTCCCCTTCTTCCACCACGTGCAGCAACCCTCCTCTCCTCTCCCATCTGCCCTGTTTCCTTCCGCCCCCCCTCCCCCTCCCCCCCGAACCTTTAAATATTATAGTTTTGCTGGAGTCGCGGGCAGCCGGCATTGAAGACATCGGCAGGCTTACGCCGGTTCCAGCAGCCTTCCCTTCCCTCGTTGGAAGTCGGATGATGGCTCCGCCCTCGTAGAAACAGGAAATATGTCAGAAGAGGGCGGAGCCATCATCATTGACTTGTAACGAGGGAAGGGAAGGCTGTTGGAACCGGCATAAGCCTGCCGATGTCTTCAATGCCGGCTGCCCGCGACTCCAGCAAAACTATAATATTTAAAGGTGGGGCGGGGCAGTGGTGGGCTGGGGAGGCTTAGCCTCCCCAAGCCTCTTATACGGGGCGCCTATGACGGACAGCACAGACAGCGGTGCAGCCAGCAGGGCAAGGAGTCAGGAGTCGGAACGGACAGTGCAGGGAGGGAGCGGTCACGTCACCGTCGTCACGTGCCACTGCCAAATTATTGGGGGTGCTTGAGCACCCACAGCACCCACGGAGTCGGTGCCTATGTACCATGCCATACTTTGTATTGTTCGAATATTTTTACTGCTATAATTGCCTATGGCTCATGTTTGATCTATTCTTACTGTACACCGCCTTGAGTGAATTCTTTCAAAAAGGCGGTAAATAAATCCTAATAAATAAAATAAACTGAAGAAGACTCTCAAAAATCAGGAAAATAAGCCAGATGAATTGACAATGTTTGTCTTATGCACATCCCTACTTTAAATGACATTTATGGAGTCAGCCGGTGGCATAGTGAGATGTTTTTGTGATTCCAAGTAAGAGTCTTGTGTTTTGAACCCCAGTATAGAAGCAGCAGAGGAGAAAATGCACCTGTGGCAGCACCCAAAGCTGCCCTCCCAACTGCTCTTACCTCTTTCTGCGAGGGGCAAAGAGCCAAGTAAAGCACTCCCACAGTCACTGGTTGCATCCCCTGTGCTGGACCTGAACATGTAGATAAAAACTGAAAAATATTGGGAATCTGTTGTGTACTGTACCACTCTGGTAACTGGGAAAAAAAGGAAGGAAGTTATTTGGGGGTTGAGGGCAGAAGATAGGGTTAGGGAGGTGGATGAAACACACTGGAAAAGGAGGTCATGGACCTTCCCTCAGGTGATTGAAAAGAGCTCTGCATTGTTGGAGTGATGCTTTATGCTAGCTTTTTGTCAGCTTGTGACTATTGAGTCTAATGATATGTTTGGGAAGTCTGCCTTTGAATAAGTTGATGCCTTTCTGGTTTGTTAGTGCTCAGCTGGACCAGCTGGTTGGGTATTTAACAGCAGTGTATGTGTATTTGAGGGAAACGAACTAATATTAAGTCCCACGCAGTTACTCGAGTGCAGCACTTGATGAAAACTTGAAATTGGAATGCTTGGTGGCTGTCGGGTAGCTGGGCCACGCGGAGGCGTGTGTGAAAACATGAGGGGGCTGTAATAGAGTGACACAGTGCTCGGAGGTTGAAATGAGCAGTTGTCCAAGTGGAGAGGAGTTGGTTTGGCATGTTCAGAGAGTTTCTCGACACGTTGAGGAGATCTGGACTGAAGGGAAACATTTCTTGTTTTGGAGTATGTAGAGGTTGTCAGAGTGTCTCTTGGCATGTCAGCATTGCTGGATATATTTTTCAGAATATTCATTTGCCTGTTTCTGGGCTCTGTTGCTTTCCTCTGTGGTCTTTCTTTAGATATTCTTTCTAGCTGTTAATAAACTTAGTTTATTATACTGTTGATTCTTATTGGAAATGTTAGATATGTACATTTTGTATGCTTTTTTTTATGGTATATCATTTTTATTGATCACAAAACAACCAAGGCACACGGTAACAATCATGCACATAAGTAACAACTTCTCGTGTATATACAAACATGCGCCTAAGAAGAGGTAAATGTTCATCCAACTTTTAGGTTTTCCCCACCCACCTATCCCCCTCCTTCCCCTCTCGTCTCCCCCCCTTTCCCCTCCCTCCCCTTTCCCCCTCTCTCTTTACTATCTCACCACTGGGTGCTTTTTTTTTTTAAAGTTGATTTCAAATTGAATTTACAAACCACATCGCAGAAAAGGCATTAAGTAACAACCGAGGACCAATAAATAACTGCAAAATAGAAACTAAGGAATTTTTGCATTTAACACATGTTGAAAGCAAAATGTAACATGTAGTAGGCGCAAAGCCCTTGCAGTAATTGCAGGGGGTATGCCCTGAATTTGCCCTGCATTTAGAACACAGGGCACACAGCGCAGAGGGCACAGTGGCAGTGCATAATTGGCCCAGGCATGTAAAGCAGTAGCTATGCGTTAACGTGTCAGCTGCCTGCAGCGGCACTGCCCGTTCCCCGACCTCCCCAATCACAACTCCACCCCCTTCTGACCTCAATTCAGATTCCCCAAACAATACTTCCCCAACACAATCTGGACCCCTCTGATGACAAACATCCCCCTGATCAGACCCCTAACCCTCCCCAAATCCAATTACCCTGAGCCCTACCTTCCCCCCTCCCCTTTGGGACTTATCCAGAGGGGTCGTCATTGCCACTCAAGACCAGTGTCCCGCCAATACTGTCCCCTGGTTAAGTCCTGGGGGGGGGGGGTTAGGGTTTTTCTGTCAGGGGTGGGGCTTCTTAAAGGAGCGGGGTTGTTCGATCAGACGGATTAGGGATCTGGTCAGGGCGGTTGGATTTTGCATGAGAGGGGTTGGGAGTATGATTGGGGCAGTTGGGTTTGTCATCGGAGAGGGGTTAGGTTTGTCTTTGGGAACGTTAGAGTTGTGATCAGGGGGCTTGGGGGAACACCAGTGCACCTCCTGTGACAGCACTCTGCACTACGGAATTGCCGTTAGTTCAGCTGCACTTATTTTGCCTTCTCTCGAGGTGGTAGTAAGTTCAGCTACACTTTCAAGTTCATCTTTATTTGATATGCTGCCAGGGGACATGCCGTCTAATCAGTTTACAATATTATCGGCAGTTGTAACAGCTAGTGTGAGGTACTGACCTGTACATTAGCTGTCACAGCTGGTCATATCTCTGCCCACTCCTGCTTTAGCTAGCTAATGTGGGAGTTATGAATAGAGAACGACACGGGGACAAAGTTTGTCCCCATCCCTGCAAGCTCTGATCTCATCTGTACAAGCCTCGTACAGTTATGTAGTACAACACCAGAGCTATAGAAAGGGATGCATTTACTCATGTACTGTGCAAAATATAAAGATGGCACACGCCAGGGATGGTGTTAGGAGAGTGCGACCAGTGCAACTGCCCTTGGTCCCTGACCAGAGAAGAGTCCCAGGCCTGCTGGAAGCTGAAGAAAGTGCATCCTGGTAGTGGGCTTTGGGGTTCCCGCCCAGATTTTTGCCCTGGGCCCCAGCCATGTCTAACACTAGCTCTGCAAGATGTACATTTCAAACCTGAAATACTCTAATCACAAAGTAGAAAATAAAATGATTTTTTTTCTACCTTTGGTTATTTTATTTTTAAAATCACGTTGGTCCCGGGCTCTGGTTTCTGTTTTCCTCTGTCTTCTCTTAACTCGCTCACCATGTTTTCCTGTCCATTTGACATCTCTTCCCTCCTCATGTCCACTCTCCATCTTTCCTTCTGTGTTCCTATACGTCTCTATTCAGTATCTCCCCGCATCCATCATCACCTCTCTATCTCCCTAGGTTCTCCCCCTGTGTCGAACAACATTTATCTTCTGTGTCTGGCATTGCCCCTCTGTGTCTATATACTGTCTCCCTTTTGTGTCCATATACTATCCCTACGCAGCATCTCCCCTTTGTGTCCCTGACCCTGTTCCCCCTCCCCCCATGCACATGATTTTTCCTCTGTTTCCTCCCTGTGTCCAGCTTCTCTTCTTTCTGTGGTAACGGTAACCGTGTAATTCTCTAACTACGAAGGCTGCCTTGTTAATCCAGGAGACATTATTGTGGACCCTACCTACCTAAGCTGCTTAATGCAGCTTAGTAAAAGGGCCCCTAAGTTTGCTTCAAGTCCACACCCTGAAAAGATCCAACCTCCAGATAAGTAAAGAATACACTTTAATACGAAAAGGCAAACATACACTGTTTTTAATAAAGCTCCTTTATTTAGTTCTTCACTCAATGTGTAATTAAAGTCTGGAATGTGTTGCTAGAGAATGCGGTAAAAGCAGTTAACTTAGCAGTGTTTAAAAAAGATTTGGATAATTTCCTAAAAGAAAAGTCCATAAGCCATTATTAAGATGAACTTGGGAAAATCCACTGCTTATTTCTAGAAGAAGCAGCATAAAATCTGTTTTACTCTTTCGGGATCTTGCCAGGTACTTGTGACTTGGATTGGCCACTGTTGGAAACAGGATACTGGGCTTGATGGATCTTAGGTCTGTCCAAGTATGGCAACAGTTACATTCTTATGTTCTTGCATGGTTCTGCTCCTCAACTGATGCCTACTTGGGTTGCTGAAAAGAATCAGCCGAAGTGTCTTTTTTAATAGATTTTTAATGCTGGGGGCAGGGAAGGGATTTTAAAACCTTTAAATACAATTATCCTCCCAAGCATAACCTCCTATTTGCCTCTCCCCCCCCCAAAAAAAAATATATATATATGTATATGAGCCCACTGAATTATAATTTTTTTTTTTGCTAATTATTAATTTCTTGCTCTGTCACCAAGTGATTATTTCTTACAAGGCATAGTGGAGCTTGTGCTGATGTCAAGACTGAGAACATTGAAATACTAGTAAAAGAGGCTCGTTTCTGAGCAAATGAAAGGGGCGCTAGCAAGGTTTTCGTCGGCAACACCTCCCCCCCCGCCAACCCCTTCGTTGTGGCATTGCTCCGCCCTCAACGTCATGACGTTTGACGCGAGGGCGGGGCCTGTACCGATTTCCCACCCCCCCGCCTCCCTGCCTCCCTGCCAACCCCTTCATTGTTCTGCCATTGCTCCGCCCTCGAGGGCGGGGCCCGTAGCAATTTCCCACCCCCGCCTCCCTGCCTCCCTCCCTGCCAACCCCTTCGTTGTTCTGCCATTGCTCTGCCCTCGAGGGCGGGGCCAGGAGCGATTTTGGTGGCTTCACCACCACGAACCTTCAAACCTTTTTGAAGGAAGTCAGGGCTTGGCTTCACTGACGTCACTGTCTTCAGAAAGTTGAGGGTGAGTTTTATATATATAGATCTGAAAGCTAGTGATTCCCAATTGGACTCAAGATACCTAACATGCTTGAGGTGTATTATATTTGCATATGTAATATCCACTTGTGTATGTAAATATGTTTCTTGAATATTAATTATGGATATCCTGAAAATCTGATTGACCTCAGTGTGCCTCATGGACCGGCTTTGGAAGTCAATTTTGTAGACAATGACATGGAAGACTCTAGTGTGGAGTGGAATGAAACAAATTGGACATAGCAAAGAGGAGATGGAAAGGTTCCGCTGTTCCATCTTGTGCTTCATCTAATTTGTCTTTTTTTGAGGAGAGAAAATGATGGTAGAAAATGTAGTAGCAAGAAAGGGTGATGCAAGTCGCATCTGAGCTCAGTATAGCATTTTTGTGAGTTTTGGTAGCTTTGGGTGTCTCATAAGAAACAGTAAATGGTTGAGGAAACCTGGTTTGTCATTTTGAGTGCAAGGCTACAACAGCTGCACCATACGAGATGGGTGGCCTGTGGAGTCACAAAAGATAACCATTGCAGATCATCAGCCCCGATGTTCAGATGTTCAAAGGCAATTATCTGGACAATGGCAGCTGTTGTCCAGATAATTGTCTTACTCAGATCTATGGGTCGATTTTCAGCAGTACTATATGGAGAGTACGCCTGACACTATCTGGATAGTACCAGGGTAAAGTATATGTTTGTGGTTTAGCTACCTGGAGAGCGGTGATATCCAAATAACTATCTGGATAACTATAGAACAGCATAAAAGTTGCCCTGAATTGATCCAGATAACGAACCAAAAAATCTGTCTGAAATTTATCCAGACCAGGATAGAGAGCCGAATTTCATTGCTACGTGGATAACAAGGTGTTTTCACTGTTTTATACATGTCAGTACTGCTGACAAGTCAGATAGTACGTGGAATATATGTAAATTATTTAAATGCTGCAGTTGGTGTTTAAAAAAAACTGTTGTTGATGCCGTTTAAATATAGGGCCAACTATCTTCAAATTGGTTGTAAACTAGGAGATGGTAAAACTAGTGTAAATGTGCCCATCACTGTGGAAGTCAGGTCACAACATTAGCTGGGGCCAGGTCTACACCCCTCAAATTCCACCTGTTCCAGGAAAGGGTCATCTTTGCTTGCAGGCCCTTTTCACACTGTGTCACACATGTCAACCATCAACCGGTTCATCTGGCCTGGTACTTGAGTCTCAGTAGCTATGCAGGCTGTGTATGTTTGATAGGTTACAATTTGGTTTTAAATATTATTCTTTCTTCGCAGCTTTGCAGAGCCTACTGGGAAAGCTTTACAGCTCCATCCGTCAACAGTGGATTTTGGAACACAGTAAGTAGCTCAGATCAGTTGGGGTTTTTTTTGTTTGTTTTTTTGAAATTACATAATAATTTGTTTAAAATAGGGATATTTTTGTTAACGAGACATGTTTTTGACCATGTGTTCATGAGAACTAGAAGTAAAAATGTGTTTGTTTTTTTTCAAAATAAAAACTAAATTGGAATAGAAAATGTAATGTCCCAATTAGAATAAAAACTATAAATAATAATTTTTTATTATTAAAAATAGCTTAAGAGGAACAAAAAATTTTATACACACATACGCGTGAACTTAAGATCTAAATAAGAAAACTTTCAAAAGAGGGCTGAATAGAAAAACTACAATTGTGTCCATTTTGCATGAACTAAAATTATTTGTCATGTGTTTGTGACCGGAATAAGAACTGAAAAAGAACTAAAATTTTCAGAAAAGGACTGAATTAAAACTAGAATTAATATTGTTGTAAGAACTAGAATAAAATAAGAATAAAAATTATGGGGTCCTTTTACTAACCTGCAGTAAGCATTACTGCTGAGGTGCACACTTGGACATCCCGCTGTAGTTTTGAAACTGGTGCATGTTACGCATGCACTAAAAATGAACATTTATTTTTTTAGCACTGGGGGAGTGTTTTGGGGGTGGAGAGTGGGCACGGCTATGCTAATCAGCATATGAGCATTGCTGCACACTAGGGGGCCCTTTTTACTAAGGCGCGCCAAAAAATGGCCAGCGCTGGTGTAGGCGCGTGTATTGAATGTGCGCAGGTCCATTTTTCAGTGCACCTGCAGAAAAGACTTTTTTTTTTTTTTTTGCTTAAAGTGGATGTGCACCAAAATAAAAATCAGCGCGCATCCATTTTGAGCCTGAGACCTTATCACCACCCATCGACTTAGCATGTTAACTGGGCGGTAATCGTCACCGCACGTACGCTGCTGCACGTTTTGGACGCATGTCGAAATTAGAATTACCGCCAGGGGAACGCAGTAGCCGGGCGGTAGTTGTAATTTGACGCACGTTGTACGCGTCTTAGTAAAAGGGCCCCTAACTGATTAGCTCATGAGCTCTTACTGCTTTACTGAATAGGTTGTGGTAAGAGCTCACACGCCAATGGGGAAGTTAGCGTGTGGCCGTTATCAGTAAAATAGAAAAGTCTGCGTTTTACTGGCAGCAGTAAAAGTGGCCTCCGCGTGCGGGAAAGACCTGCATTGGGCCTACCACAGGCCACTTTATAGCACTGCTTGGTAAAAGGGCCCCTGTATGTTTTGTAACTGAACTAGAACTAAAACTTTATGCTGAACTAAAATGTCACTGGTTTAAGTTTAATGTACCTTAGTGACAAGGGCGGGGTGGTGGGGGCGGTCCACCCCAGGTGCACGCCGCTGAGGGGGGGGGGGGTGTCGGCTCCGCTGGTTCTCTGCTCCCTCTGCCCTGAAACAGGTTACTTCCTGTTCCGGGGCAGTGGGAGCAGGGAACCGACACCGCTCCCAGTGGCGTGCACACGGCAGGCAAGAATGTACTCGGGGGGGGGGGGGGGGGGGGCTTGGGTGGTGCACTGAGGGGAGGGTTGATGCGCCGAGGGCGGGGGCTTGGGTGATGGCCCGAGGGTTTTTTTTGATGTGCCAAGGGGGGGGGGGGGGTGTCATGCTGCACTCCGGGGGGGGGGGGGGGTGCGTAGCGGCGAACCACCCGGGGTGGCAATCGCCCTCGCTACGCCACTAAGTTGTACCTAAGTTGTATAAGTAAAAAGATGAGGCGGAGATGCACATTTATGGATTTTTTTTTAAACTGCGGAGCGTATTTCTGATTTATTCTTAGCATTTCTGTTGTTGTGCTGTACCTAATTTGTGCTACTTTTTTAGTAAATGTAAAATAAGACATTCATGAAGCTATACAAATGCCTGTTCTGCTCTTGTACTTGCAATAGCTGTTCATCTGTGTTAGGACATGTTAATGTCTGTAGTTCTTGAAATAGATTAGCTGAGAACATAGTAACATAGTAGATGACGGCAGAAAAAGACCTGCACAGTCCATCCAGTCTGCCCAACAAGATGAACTCGTATGTGCTACTTTTTGTGTATACCTGACCTTGATTTGTTTCTGCCATTTTCAGGGCACAGACTGTAGAAGTCTGCCCAGCACTAGCTCCGCCTCCCAACCACTAGCTCCGCCTCCCACCACCGGCTCTGCCACCCAATCTCCGCTAAGCTTCTGAGGATCCCTTCCTTCTGAACAGGATTCCTTTATGTTTATCCCAAGCATTTTTGAATTCCGTTACCATTTTCATCTCCACCACCTCCCGCGGGAGGGCATTCCAAGTATCCACCACTCTCTCCGTGAAAAAATACTTCCTGACATTTTTCTTGAGCCTGCCCCCCTTCAATCTCATTTCATGTCCTCTAGTTCTACCGCCTTGCCATCTACAGAAATGGTTCGTTTGCGGATTAATACCTTTCAAATATTTGAACTTCTGTATCATATTACTCCTGTTTCTCCTTTCCTCCATATACATGTTCAGGTCAGCAAGTCTCTCCTCATATGTTTTGTAACGCAAATCCCATACCATTCTCGTAGCTTTTCTTTGCACCACTTCAATTCTTTTTATATCCTTAGCAAGATACGGCCTCCAAAACTGAACACAATACTCCAGGTGGGGCCTCACCAACGACTTATACGGGGCATTATTGTGTTATAAAATCCTGCTTCTTAGAAAAGCAGTCTTATCTGACTAGGAAAGCTCACTGATTTGCTGACTGGAATTTGGCCAAAATAATATTGGCTTACTGCTGTAGAAAAGCACAGAGCTTGCACAGATGGCCAGAGTTAGTAGAAAAACCCTTCATTGGAAACAGTCCTAGCCCAGGCAGTCACAGTAGGAGAGGGGAAAATCCTTGGCAGCTTCTTATCTTGAATGGTACATCACCAAGCTGTAGCTTTCCGTTGGGGATTTTCTCCACCACTGCATGATGGCCTTGTTTATGGTTTTATGTTATTTTTGATGAAGTATGGTCTACTGGTTTTGACTGTTGGTGTTAGTTGTAGGTACTTTTTGTTCTGAGGTTTGAACTCGTCCCTGTCTGTTTCTGCTGATATTTGTTGCAATATTGGATAAGTCATCCAAGTGCAATTTTGGGGGGTCATGGACCCCTTTGGGAATATGATAAAATGTGTGGATCCCCTCCCCAGATAGATGCACATAAGCATACACACATGGGGCCTGTTAACAGGTATGAGCTCACTAGTGGCATACCTAGGGTAGTTGACACCCGGGGCTGATCATTTTTAACACCCCCCTCCAAAATCCAGTACTAGGCATACCAAGAATACAAAACGCTCAGGACCTATAGAGCAATTCTAGCTTCCTTGTCATCAAGCAGATGAAGCCATTACGTATGGGTTATGTCCATCAACCAGCAGGGGAGATAGAGAGCACTCAAACTTTCACAGTGCCCTCTTGGCCAGCTAGCTCCACTGCCTCTTCAGTATTCTCTATCTCCCTTAGCAGGGTGGCTGCAGCTTGTTCGAGCTCCAGAAAAATTTGCCGGGAGGTGGTTCCTGGCTTGCCAGTTGTTAACCGGGGTGTTGGAGGCTATAGCAGCTTCACTTTAAAGGCACATAGGTTAGCCCTTTCCCTGCCTTACCCATACCTCTGTGGATGTGGACATATTGCCTTGTTTTCCCTGTCCTTACCCACCAACAGTGGATGTAGGCATATAGGTTCGCCCTTTCCCTGCCTTTCCCACTCATCTGAGCCTCCGGAGTCTTCAATACCTCTGCTTTCCTCACAGCTTAAAAAAAAAAAAAAAGTCGCGTCGTGTTTTTAAACGCAGAGACGCTGGAACAGAGGTTTTTGACCTGATTTTCAGCAGGATCGTAGTTGTACACTAGATCCTTTGAGGTAAGAGTGTTTTCCAACTCCTCCGGGGTGGGCCCGCGATCGGCGCGATTTTGGCGCGAAACCGCCATTTTGGATTTTACCGCCGTTTTTCGGCGATGGCTGCGGACAATGTAAAGCGCTGTTCCACTTGTGACAAGCGCAAATCAGCAGCAGGGCTCTGTAAATCGTGCTGTATTGGCGTAGGAGCCGGCCCGAGCATGGCGAGCGATGTTTCTTCCCGCTCTGAGCTGGCAGCGGGCGCCATTTTGCTTACACCGCATGGCGCGGCCTCCGTGGACACGGAGAGACCTGAGCCGGGTGGGGCACCTCGAGATGAGGTTATTTCAGGAGTGGCTAGCACCGGACAGGATTTGGGTGCCCAGGGTGAGATTTTTTCCCCGGATTTTGTGCTTTTGCTGCATAAAGCATACATGATGAAAAGAGCCCTTCCTCAAGGGTCGCCTGAGGCTCCTCTGATTGCCCCCCCCGATGGATTCTGGCCTGGGACTGCCCAGTGAGGCTTTTTTCCCGGATGCTTGGCCTAAAGATAAGCGCAGAAGGGTTAATTCCCCTTCAGATTGTGGTGCACCTTTTTCCCCCCGTGGTCGGGGTGTGAGGATTCGGAGAACTCTGACAGACGTTCTTGGTCTGAGGAACCAGAGTCAGGTGCGGATTTACCACAGGATCTGGATGATCCCTCCGCAGTGAGGATTTTCCACCGTGATGAGCTGCCAGCGCTTATTTCAGATACCCTGCAGGCCCTCTCGATTGAAGATCCTGACAGTGGCATGGCCTCCTCGGCTAATCCCAGGATGGCTAGTACCAAGAAAGCTGCTCGGGCCTTCCCTTTGCATGACTCCATCCTAGAGCTTGTTTCGGCTCAGTGGGCTGACCCCGAGGGACCTTTGAGAGTTTCCAGGGCTATGGGGCAGTTATACCCTCTGCGTGAGGGACATATGGCTCGTTTTCAAATGCCTACAGTGGATGCCCTAGTCACTGCGGTGACAAAGAGAACTACCCTCCCTGTTGAAGGAGGTGTTGCCCTGAAGGATGTTCAAGACCGTAGGCTGGAAACAGCGTTGAAACGGTCCTTTGAAATTGCAGGTCTCACTGTTCGGGCGTCTGCATGCAGCTGTTATGCTGTGAGAGCCTGCCTAGCTTGGCTGCAACATGGCTCAGCCCGGAGATGGAGCGGAGCCCTTCTTGGATGTGGCTCCGCGGATGGAGGTGGCTTTGTCCTTTCTGGCTGATGCCCTTTATGACCTTGTCAGAGCTTCGGCTAAACAAATGGCAGTAGCAGTGGCGGCTCGCCGTCGTCTGTGGCTACGACACTGGGCAGCGGACATGGCCTCTAAGCAAAGGTTGGTGAAGTTGCCTTTTCAAGGACTTCTCCTATTTGGTGAGGAGTTAGAGAAAATTGTGAAAGGCCTGGGTGATCCAAAACCCCAGCGCTTGCCCGAAGATAGGCAGAGGCCTTCCTCTAAGGGCCAGGCGGTCCACTCCTCATACAGATCTCGCTTCCGTGAAGCTAGAAGGTACCGCCCGGGGCGTTCTGCTGGGTTCACTTCTCGTGCCTGTGGTCAGCAGAGGAACTCCTTTCGCTCGGACAAGCGTTCCGCAGCTGGTGGCTCAAGACCAGGAGTTCAGGGGCGACCCTCTCAATGATGGTGCGCCGGCCCTCTCCTCGATGCCTGTCATCGGAGGACGGCTTTCCCTCTTTGTCGAGGAGTGGGCCAAGATTTCCTCAGATCAGTGGGTTCTGGACCTGATCAGAGATGGATACAGAATAGAATTCAACGCCCCAGTAAGAGACGTGTTTGTGGAGTCCCGATGCGGTTCTGCCGTCAAACGGGCGGCGGTGGAGGAGACTTTACAAGGTCTGATTCAGTTAGGGGCAGTGACCCCGGTGCCTCCCGCCGAGCAAGGCTGCGGCCGATACTCCATCTACTTTGTGGTGCCGCGAAAAGGTGGGTCCTTTCGCCCTATTCTGGACTTTAAAAAAGTGAACAAGTCCTTGAGAGTGCGGCATTTCCACATGGAATCCCTGCGCTCCGTCATTGCGGCGGTTCAGCCAGGAGAGTTTCTCACGTCTCTAGACCTGAAAGAAGCTTACTTGCGCATTCCGATTTGGCCCCCGCACCAGAAGTTTCTGAGGTTTGCGGTGTTGGGAAAACATTTCCAGTTCAGGGCCTTGCCTTTTGGCCTTGCCACAGCTCCCCGAACCTTTTCGAAGGGTAATGGTGGTAGTAGCTGCTTTTCTCAGGCGAGAAGGTATCAGGGTTCACCCGTACCTAGACGACTGGCTCATCAGAGCAGACTCTGCAACAGAGAGCTTACAAGCTACAGCCAGAGTGGTCTCAGTACTGCAATCTCTAGGCTGGGTCGTCAATATGGCCAAAAGTCACCTGTCCCCTTCACAATCTCTAGAGTTTTTGGGGGCCAGGTTCGACAGTCTCGGGCTATGTGTTCCTACCCGAGCTAAGGCGGTGCAAGCTTCAGAATCAGGTCCGTCTGCTCCTGAGGATGCCCCGCCCGCGAGCTTGGGACATTGTCCAGCTGCTGGGATCGATGACAGCCACGATGGAAGTGGTACCCTGGGCGAGAGCGCACCTGAGACTTCTACAGTATTCCCTACTCCGGAGATGGTCTCCTATTTCTCAGGATTACCAATGCAGACTTACTTGGCTCCCTGCGGCCCGTCTCAGCATGGAGTGGTGGCTCTCGGACAGCATGCTGCGGCGAGGAATGGCGCTGACGCTCCCCGTTTGGTGCCTAGTGGTAACAGATGCCAGCCTGAAGGGCTGGGGCGCACACTGCAAGGGGAAGCATGCCCAGGGTCTATGGACACCCGAGGAGTCGGAGTGGTCCATCAACCGCCTAGAGTTGAAAGCGGTGTTTCAGGCGCTTCTGGCCTTTCAAGTGACCCTGGAAGGATTGGCTGTCAGAGTGATGTCGGACAACACGACAACGGTGGCCTATATAAATCGACAAGGCGGAACAAGGTGCAGAGCACTAGCCGCGCAGGCCGAACTGATTTGCCACTGGGCCGAGCTGCATCTTCAGTGTCTGTCGGCAGCTCATATTGCAGGTCAGAGCAATGTGCAGGCCGATTATCTGAGCAGGCATCAGATCGATCCAGCAGAATGGAATCTGGCAGACGAAGTATTCCTGCAGATCTGTGCCAAATGGGGCAAGCCCGTGATGGATCTAATGGCGACAAGTGCCAATACCAAAGTCCCGTGCTTCTTCAGCAGACGGAGAGATCCTCGCTCGGCGGGGTTGGATGCCTTGGCTCAACCCTGGCCTCCAGGTCTACTTTATGTGTTTCCCCCATGGCCCTTGATAGGGCGCCTGCTCTTGCGGATTCGGCTGCACCCAGGAGAAGTGGTCCTCATCGCCCCGGATTGGCCAAGGAGACCTTGGTATGCAGACCTCCGACAGATGCTCCTGGAGGCTCCTCTGCCGTTACTTCTGGTACCGAACCTGTTGACTCAGGGACCGGTAGCCATGGAGGACGCCGGCCGCTTTGGTCTTACGGCATGGCTATTGAGAGGGCGCAATTGAGGGATAAAGGTTATTCCAATAAAGTTATTTCCACTCTCCTGCAAGCCCGCAAGCGGTCCACTTCCGTGGCTTATGCCAGGATTTGGTGCCTGTTTGAGTCTTGGTGTGCTTCCAGAGCCATTGTTCCAATGCGGGCTCCTGTCTCGCCGATTCTGGACTTTTTGCAGGAAGGTGTACAAAAAGGCTTGGCCTATAATTCCCTGCGGGTGCAGGTGGCAGCGTTGGCCTCCCTTCGTGGTAAGGTGGAAGGCGTGTCTTTGGCTGCTCACCCAGATGTGGCACGGTTTCTTAGAGGGGTGCTTCGGCTCTGACCTCCAGTGCGAGCACCCTGTCCAGCTTGGAACCTGGGGCTAGTTTTGAAAACCCTGCAGGCATCTCCTTTTGAGCTGCTTCGGCGAGCATCGGAGAAAGACTTGACACTGAAGGCCGTTTTTCTGGTGGCCATTACCTCGGCGAGACGGGTGTCAGAGCTCCAGGCGCTGTCCTGTAGAGACCCATTTCTGCAATTTTCAGAGTCCGGAGTCACGGTTCGGACCGTGCTTTCCTTTATGCCTAAGGTGGTTTCAGCCTTTCACTTAAACCAGCCTATTTTCTTGCCCTCTTTTTCAGAGGAAGAGTTTCCAGAATCTTTTGGGCAGCTGCACCTTTTGGATGTGCGCAGGACTCTGCTGCAGTATCTGCGAGTTACTAACTCTTTCAGGACTTCTGATCATCTGTTTGTTTTGCTATCCGGTTCTCGCAGAGGGTCTCCAGCGTCTAAAGCCACTATTGCCCGCTGGCTCAAAGAAACTATCTTTTCAGCTTATCTGCTGGCCGGCAGGGTTCCGCCTGTAGCCTTTAAGGCACATTCTACTAGAGCGATTTCTTCCTCTTGGGCTGAAACTGGAGCACTCTCTCTTCAAGAGATATGCAGTGCAGCAACATGGGCTTCTAAGCTCTCCTTTGCCCGACATTACAGGCTGGATGTGGCTGCCAGGAGGGATGCGCGTTTTGGTGCACAAGTGCTAGCGCTTGGTGTGGCTTGTTCCCACCCTATCTAGGGATTGCTTTGTTACATCCCATACGTAATGGCTTCATCTGCTTGATGACAAGGAAGGGAAAATTAGGTTCTTACCTTGGTAATTTTCTTTCCTTTAGTCATAGCAGATGAAGCCATGAGCCCTCCCTGTATGATTGTCTGTATGCTGTGAATCTGTTTTTCAGGTTCTGTTCTAATTTCCTGAAGTTCCTTCCTTGGGAGAAAGTTGGAAAACAATCTTCAGGATTCATGTTCAGTTTAAATTTAGGAGGATGTGTTCATTCCCTCCAGTGTGTTGGGAGGATGTGTGATTCCCTCCAGGAGGCGCGTGTGTTCCCCTCCAGTTCTATAAATAGGAGGATGAGTTCATTCCCTCCAGTGTGTTGGGAGGATGTGTGATTCCCTCCAGGAGGCGCGTGTGTTCCCCTCCACTTATACAATAAGGAGGATGAGTTTATTCCCTCCAGGAGGATGTGCATTCCCTCCTTTATGAGTTCATGCCCTTGTGATGGGCCATCGTTCGCTGTGAGGAAAGCTCTTGTGATTCCCATTGCGGTTTGCCATACTGCTTTGGAAGCTTTAAATACTGAAGAGGCAGTGGAGCTAGCTGGCCAAGAGGGCACTGTGAAAGTTTGAGTGCTCTCTATCTCCCCTGCTGGTTGATGGACATAACCCATACAGTGGGGGAAATAAGTATTTGATCCCTTGCTGATTTTGTAAGTGTGCCCACTGACAAAGACATGAGCAGCCCATAATTGAAGGGTAGGTTATTGGTAACAGTGAGAGATAGCACATCACAAATTAAATCCGGAAAATCACATTGTGGAAAGTATATGAATTTATTTGCATTCTGCAGAGGGAAATAAGTATTTGATCCCCCACCAACCAGTAAGAGATCTGGCCCCTACAGACCAGGTAGATGCTCCAAATCAACTCGTTACCTGCATGACAGACAGCTGTCGGCAATGGTCACCTGTATGAAAGACACCTGTCCACAGACTCAGTGAATCAGTCAGACTCTAACCTCTACAAAATGGCCAAGAGCAAGGAGCTGTCTAAGGATGTCAGGGACAAGATCATACACCTGCACAAGGCTGGAATGGGCTACAAAACCATCAGTAAGACGCTGGGCGAGAAGGAGACAACTGTTGGTGCCATAGTAAGAAAATGGAAGAAGTACAAAATGACTGTCAATCGACAAAGATCTGGGGCTCCACGCAAAATCTCACCTCGTGGGGTATCCTTGATCATGAGGAAGGTTAGAAATCAGCCTACAACTACAAGGGGGGAACTTGTCAATGATCTCAAGGCAGCTGGGACCACTGTCACCACGAAAACCATTGGTAACACATTACGACATAACGGATTGCAATCCTGCAGTGCCCGCAAGGTCCCCCTGCTCCGGAAGGCACATGTGACGGCCCATCTGAAGTTTGCCAGTGAACACCTGGATGATGCCGAGAGTGATTGGGAGAAGGTGCTGTGGTCAGATGAGACAAAAATTGAGCTCTTTGGCATGAACTCAACTCGCCGTGTTTGGAGGAAGAGAAATGCTGCCTATGACCCAAAGAACACCGTCCCCACTGTCAAGCATGGAGGTGGAAATGTTATGTTTTGGGGGTGTTTCTCTGCTAAGGGCACAGGACTACTTCACCGCATCAATGGGAGAATGGATGGGGCCATGTACCGTACAATTCTGAGTGACAACCTCCTTCCCTCCGCCAGGGCCTTAAAAATGGGTCGTGGCTGGGTCTTCCAGCACGACAATGACCCAAAACATACAGCCAAGGCAACAAAGGAGTGGCTCAGGAAGAAGCACATTAGGGTCATGGAGTGGCCTAGCCAGTCACCAGACCTTAATCCCATTGAAAACTTATGGAGGGAGCTGAAGCTGCGAGTTGCCAAGCGACAGCCCAGAACTCTTAATGATTTAGAGATGATCTGCAAAGAGGAGTGGACCAAAATTCCTCCTGACATGTGTGCAAACCTCATCATCAACTACAGAAGACGTCTGACCGCTGTGCTTGCCAACAAGGGTTTTGCCACCAAGTATTAGGTCTTGTTTGCCAGAGGGATCAAATACTTATTTCCCTCTGCAGAATGCAAATAAATTCATATACTTTCCACAATGTGATTTTCCGGATTTAATTTGTGATGTGCTATCTCTCACTGTTACCAATAACCTACCCTTCAATTATGGGCTGCTCATGTCTTTGTCAGTGGGCACACTTACAAAATCAGCAAGGGATCAAATACTTATTTCCCCCACTGTAGGTAATGGCTTCATCTGCTATGACTAAAGGAAAGAAAATTACCAAGGTAAGAACCTAATTTTCCCATACCATAAGCAGTAATTCTACAAGTCACACAAGGAAAAGGAAAGCATCTTAAACACTACAGTGAGCACTAGAACATCAATTCACCTATTGTAAAACGAAACCAGACAGAATAGTACAGATCGTCAATCCTGTACAGTCAATGCCAACTGAAAGCCATGTCTTTTTCACAAACACAGATACACCCTAATCCACTATAGAATAAGTAATCATAAACTTTCTATTTAGACAAAAATTAAATTGAACCCCCAAGATGCCAGACTGCATACAATGCAACACCACAGAAACAGAAAATGTCCCCTAATACTGTGCAAAATATAAAGACAGCAGATGCAAATTTGAAAAAAAAAATAACAAATACCAATCACCTACAAATTAACAAATAGAAATAAAACAAATATAGAAAATAAAACAATACCATTTTATTGGACTAATACATTTAGCTTTCAGAGGCCAAAACATCCTTCCTCAGGTCAATACAATATAGTGCTGTTATAGTATCCTATCCTGACCTGAGGAAGGGGGTTTTTTGTTCTCCAAAAGTTAGTCAAAATGTATTAAAATTAGTCCAATAAAAAGATTACCTTATTTACATGTTCTGTTTATAAACATTTATTAACACATCTACAATACTACTTTATCCTAAAGCAAAAAAAATAAAAAAATATATTTTATTTACAGTTTGTTGTCTCTGGTTTCTGCTTTCCTCATTTTCTTTTCACTGTCTTCCTTCCATCCAGCATCTGTCTTCGCTCTCTCTCTGCCATCCAGTGTCTGCCCTCTCTGCCGTCCCCTCCATCCTATGTCTGCCCTCCCTCCCTGCCCCTTCCATTCCCTGCCTGCCCTCTCTCTACCATCCAAATCTGCCCTCTATCTCTGCCCCTTCCATCCACCATCGGCCCTCTTTCTCTCTCCCCCTTCCATCCACTGTCTGCCCTTTCTCTCTGTCCCTTCAATCCACTATTTGCCCTCCTTCTCCCATCCATCCAGGGTCTGCCTTCCCTCTCGCTCCCCCTTCCATCCAGGGTCTGTCCCCCTCTCTCTGCCCCCTCTTTTTGGCCCCCAGTTCCAGCCCCATTATCCACCTGCCCCTAGTCCTAGCCCCAGGCCACATCTCCCACCTGCCCCCCTTTTCAGTCCCAGCCCTTTTCTCCCACCAGTCCCGAGCTTCAGCCCCAGCCACTTCTCCCTGTCCCCTTTTCAGCCCCCAGTTCCAGTACTAGCCCCCTTATCCCACCTACCCTCCTTTTCAGCCCCCAGTTCCAGTCCCCTTCATTCACATGCCTTGCTTGAGAGCCCCCCTTTTCAGCCCCAGACCCATTCTCCCATCTGCCCCAGGCATGGCCCCATTCTCCCTCCTGCCCCAGGCATGACCCCATTCTCCCTCCTGCCCCCTTCTCAGACCCAGTTCCAGCTCAGGCCCCTTCTCCTATCTGAACCCCCCTCCCAGACCCAGTCCCCTTCTTCCATCTGAGCCCCCTCCCAGACCCAGTCCCCTTCTTCCATCTGAGCCCCTCCCAGACCCAGTCCCCTTCTCCCATCTGAGTCCCCTTCTCCCATCTCAGTCTCCTCCCTCCTGACCCAGTCCCCACCTGCGTACCAGCTCCGTCGACAGACGACCCTCTTT
The DNA here is from genome assembly GCF_901765095.1 of Microcaecilia unicolor. Lineage (NCBI taxonomy): Eukaryota > Metazoa > Chordata > Amphibia > Gymnophiona > Siphonopidae > Microcaecilia > Microcaecilia unicolor. The sequence continues at coordinate 611,830,690 of NC_044032.1, read as the reverse complement.
TCCTGCCACCCGGCCGGCACCCAGCCTTTAAAACAAATCTGTGAAGCGCCTCGCGTCTGCTCTGCTGTAAAGGAAGCAAATTGCCTCGTCGCTTTGGCCCTTCCCTCACTGTGTCCCGCCCTCGCGGAAATAGGAAATTACATCAGAGGGCGGGACACAGTGAGGGAAGGGCCGATGCGACAAAGCGATTTGCTTCCTTTACAGCAGAGCAGACGTGAGGTGTCTGTCGATGGAGCTGGTGGTAGGCAGATGGGGACTGAGGCGCCAGCGGAGCACCCCCCCCCCCACCTGCTGACACCCGGGGCGCACCGCCCCCACCGCCCCACCCTTGGTATGCCACTGGAGCTCACACAGATCCTGTGGTAGCCCTTCCCCCATCTTCCAGCATGGTTTTCCTGTTACCAAGGTAACCAGTGCAAGGGGCGGGGAAGCCACAGGGCTGGTGATTGCTAAAAGGTCCCACATTGATTTTCTCTTCTGTGGCTACTTCTGCTGCACTGCAGCTACTGGTCACACACCATGTGCGGTTTCTTTATATTAACGCTGTAAAAAATACATGCGCTTCCTTGCCCACCTAATATTAAGCATCCACAAATATTAAACAATATTATAGCAACTAGCCTGGAACAAAAAAATCACAATGAGCAATTGAAAAGGCTAAATTATGACTTAAAATTCACTATGACTTGACATAGCTGGCTTTTTATTTCTGATGTAAACATTATAATAAACCAAAAAAACAGGATAAAGACCTCCGCAGTGACACAAAAAACAACACAGATGGCAAAGGTGATCCAAGGAATGAAGAGCAAACAAGCGTTTGCCAAAGCAAGCTTTATTGAACAAGAACCCAACTTTGTCAGGTTTCAGCTTCGCATGTCAGGGGTTATCAGATTCTTCAAGACAAAACTTAAAGAATTCACTTCTACAGAAAAACTCATTGTCGGTCTGATGTGAAGTGTCTGCTCGAGCAGAAGCTCTCGCATCAGATTGATGAGTTTTTCTGTGGAAGTCAATTCTTTTAAGTTTTGTCTTGAAAAATCTGGTGACCCCTGATGAAGGTGAAACTGAAACTTGGCCAAGTTGGGTCCTCCTTCAATAAAGCTTGCTTTCGTGAACATCATTTTCTTTAATTCCTATCAACGGGAAACTATTGTAGTTTTTCTTTGTAACATGGAGAAGATGATGGTTGTATGAATACACATACATAACATATTAGATGACTGCAGATAAAGACCTATGCGGCACATCTAGTCTGCCTGAGAAAATAAACTCATTACATAAGGTATGAAGTGATACAACATACCTGATCTTGATTTGTCCATTGTTATTTTCAGGGCATAGACTGTAGAAGTCTGCCCAGCATTGTCCTTGTTCTAAAACTTTTGATGATGGCTGATGATGTGTAATAGCAGTATCCCATGCTACCCTACACTTCTTGGGAATGAAACAATATCTTAATATAGTTAGGAGTGGAGGAGTAGCCTAGTGGTTAGTGCAGTGGACTTTGATCCTGGGGAACTGAGTTCGATTCCCACTGCAGCTCCTTGTGACTCTGGGCAAGTCACTTCACCCTCCATTGCCCCTGGTACAAAATAAGTACCTGAATATATGTAAACCGCTTTGAATGTAGTTGCAAAAACCTCAGAAAGGCAGCATATCAAGTCCCATTTCCCTTAATAGCATTTGGCATACAGTTCTTTACAGACTACTTTCAAAGTTGTCGATATGGGAGGCTTCTTTTTGCTGTGTAATACATTTCCTCCAGTGCATACTTTATTACCCCTTATGTTTGTGAAGAGCAGGAAGTGCTGCCACTGTCCAGATAATACCAGGGTGGTGCTAGGCCAGAGCAGGAGGTGATCCAGAGAGCAGCGATATTCAGGCAGCTATCTGGAAATTGCTGTTGTATCTTTATCTGGACAGCTGTCTGGAGATTGGCAGCACTCCCTGCTCTATAGAAACATTCAGCATTGCTCACTGTCTGGATAGAGGCAATGAATATGAGAATAATTTAAAAGCTGTGGTTGGTGTTTAAAACAAATGCCAACTGCGGAGTTTAAATGTTGACCTGCCATTGCTTTGTCTTCAAACACAAAAAAATGGACACCAAACTGTTCAAGAACTCCCTGAGGTGGCTGGTTTATTTAAGATTAATTTTTTTAAATTAGCTTCCTACGATTTGTTAATGGCCTACTATAGTACAGATATACCTGCATAAAAGAGAGATAAAATGTTGAAATGAGCCTCCCAGGCTGGGATCCTTTATTTTTATTACTAAACAGGAGTATACAGTGGTGTTCTGGTACATTTTTAACATTTGGCGCTCTCTCCAGGCATATCCAGCCCTGCAGTTTGTGGGGGGGAGAGAATGTATTCATCTCTCCCCCCCACCCTTCCCTGTGCAGGTGTGCTAGGCAAACCTTTGCTGGCAGGGATGCTGAACCCCGCCAGCCAAATAAATGGACTGCGGCCTCTCCCTGCTGCTTGTTTCCAACTCTGAGCAGCATGCCGAGACTTCTTCGAGCATGTGCGAGAAATCTAGGCGTACTGCTCGGAGCCAGAAACAAGCAGTGGGGAGCAGCGGCAGTCCATTTATTTGGCTGGCGAGGCTCGGCATCCCTGCCAACAAAGTAAAAGGGAGTTCAGGTGGGGGCCTGAGCCCAGATTTTGGAAGCCGGTTAAAGTAGCCATGGGGGGGGGGGGGGGTGGGGGGGGGGCTACTTTAAACCCTTTAGTGTCCAATGTTCCCATCAATCTGTTCTCATATGGCTTATTATGGGAGCATTGGACATTAAAGGGTTAACAACTGGCTCCCAAAATTCTGAAAAACTTAACAAACGGCTCTCAGAAGCCAGTGTAAGCCAGCTCCAGCACACCGCTGGGTGCACATCAAATCAGTAACGCTGCCTTTTCTTCTTGTAGGTTGCTGGGACTTCCCAGGGTTCAATTGGTCCATGCCTACAACCCCAGTAGAGAGAGAGAAGTTATAGTGACTTCGGTGTTCACAGCAACTCCGCATTTCCATGTGTCTGCCGTTCAGAGCAGGGTAAGTGCCTGTCTCTGCTCTTGGAAACTCTCTGCACTGGCACCATGCCAAGTCTTCAGACTTTCTAACCTCCTCAGCCCCTTCTCCCCTTTCAATCCATCTTTCATAACACACATGAATGGATGGTTCATCGTGATGGCCTTCATTCCTTCCTGATTTTCAGTTCTTGCTCTCCACCTCTTAAAACAGAGCAAGCTGAGAAAAAACAAATAGCTATTTTCACCACTGCTTTTGGCTCCTAACCACTACTCAGTTCCCCTATCCTTGTTCTTTCTCACCCAGTACTTTCCTCACCCTTAATTGTCTTGTCTGTCTGTATTTTTAGATTGTAAGCTCTATCGAGCAGGGACTGTCTCTCTGTGTCAGGTGTTCAGCGCTGCGTGCGTCTCTGGTAGCGCTATACAAATGTTAATAATAATAATAGTAATAAAAATAAAAGGGCAAACACTACCTCCTTTCTAGGGGTAGTGTCTCCAAATAGGTAAGTTTCATTTACCAAAGTGCATGATGTGATTAATGGCCACTTGCAGTTAATGTTGTATTTAACACATCGAAAGTTATACATACTCATCTGTATAACTTGGATTCCTCTGTTTTAAATATTTCATCATGTGTGTTCCTTACAAAAGAAAAGTGATAAATGCAGTTGTTATCTTTAAGGAAGAAGCTCAGGCATCTCTGGTGGTGATATCGCCTGGAGCTGGCCTCTGTTTTTTTTCCCTACAGTTTTATTTTGAGCTATTTGAGTCTGGTGAAGAGTGAAAAAATGACCCCTTTTCTTTAAAACCAAGTTATATAGATCTTTATGTATGTATTCATGTGTGTGGTTAACAAGGCACAAGTTCTGCAGAGGGTGATTTTGCACCAGTGTGGAATAACCGCATGCTAAATTGTAGCGTCATTTTCTTCTTTCAGTGATGGATGCAGCAGTAGGTGGTGGGGTGTCTGTGGGTGTTTTCTGTATATGCCAAAATGTGTTGCACTCTACAGCAGATTATTTGAGCTTTATGAAAAGCCTGACAGAGGACAGTGAACCTGTGGTTCAGCTGAATATATAGCATCAGGGTAATATAAGGTGAGGGGAGTGGGGGGGGGGGGGGGGCAAGTGCCTCATCACCCCACTGCAAATTAACTGAAACATACAGCAAAAACTAACTAAAACATTCTTCCCAAGTCACAAGATTTTAAATTGCTGAGGCTGTTTCAAATCAAAGCGCATTTTTTTCCACTTTGCATTGAGAAAGGTTTTTGTTTTCTGGATGTGATTTGAAACAGCCTTAGCAATTTAAAATCTTGTGACTTGGAAAAATGTTCCAGCTGATTTTTTTTTTTTTTGCTGTATATTGCAGTAGGGTAATGATGCATTTGCTTTACATGTTGAATTCTGTGCTGAAACCATAAGGCTAAGTATAAAGCAGGTAACCATCAACCTATGTGAGATTCTTCATTTGGTCTTCAAAATATCAGGCGGCTCCCCTCTTTTTTTTGGCACATTGTGTGCTCTTTGCTCATCCTAACAGCACCTCCTGGCTATAGCTTCGTTCCGACAAATTAGATATGACACCATCAGGCTTATTTTTGAAAGAGAAGGACGCCCATCTTTCGATCGGAAGATGGGCGTCCTTTCAGGGTTGCCCAAATAGGCATAATCGAAAGCCGATTTCGGGCGTCCCCAACTGCTTTCCGTTGCGGGGACGACCAAAGTTCCCGGGGGCGTGTCGGAGGCATAGCGAAGGTGGGACTTGGGCGTGCCTAACACATGGGCGTCCTCGACCCATAATCGAAAAAAGAAGGGTGTCCCTGATGAGCATTTGGACGACTTTACTTGGGTCCTCTTTTTGTTACGACCAAGCCACGAAAAGGTGCCCGAACTGACCAGATGACCACCGGAGGGAATCGGGGATGACCTCCCCCTACTCCCCCAGTGGTCACTAACCCCCTCCCACTCTCAAATAAATTCTTTAAAAATATTTTTTACCAGCCTCTATGCCAGCCTCAAATGTCATACTCAGGTGTATCACAGCAGTATGCAGGTCCCTGGAGCAGTTTTAGTGGGTGCAGTGCACTTCAGACAGGCGGATCCAGGCCCCCCCCCCCCACCTGTTACAATTGTGGTGGTAAATGTGAGCCCTCCAAAACCCACCACAAACCCACTGTACCCACATCTAGGTGCCCCCCTTTCACCCATAAGGGCTATGTTAGTGGTGTACAGTTGTGGGTAGTGGGTTTTGTGGGGGTTTTAGGGGGTTCAGCACACACGGTAAGGGAGCTATGCACCTGGGAGCAATTTCTGAAGTCCACTGCAGTGCCCGGTTGGTGTCCTGGCATGTGAGGGGGACCAGTGCACTACAAATGCAGGCTCCTCCCATGACCAAATGGCTTGGGATTTGGTCGTTTCTGAGATGGGCGTCCTCGGTTTCCATTATCGCTGAAAATCAGAAACGACCAAGTCTAAGGATGACCATCTCTAAGGTCGACCTAAATTTCCAGATTTGGGTGTCCCTGACCGTATTATCGAAACAAAAGATGGACGTCCATCTTGTTTCGCTAATACGGGTTTCCCTCCCTTTCACGGGGACGTCCTGCGAGGACGTCCTCAGAAAAACTTGGGCGTCCCTTTCGATTATGCCCCTCCACGTGTCACTATGTTTTTAGTCGTCGGTCCCATCTTATGGAACGCTCTTCCTCTTCATCTGAAATTGCAGACCACTCTAGAGAAATATAAATCTGATCTAAAAACATTTGTTTTTAGAGATGCTTTTGTCCAAACTTGAGGCTATCGTTGGTGTGGGCCTGCCGGCCAACTCGGACATGCTTCTCAATCCCCTCCACTGTTTTTCACTACTGCCCCATCTTTCCTGTCATGTATTATAGTTCCATTTTCACTGTCCACCCACTCTTAACTTTCTTTTCCTTTCTTTTTTCTTTTATCCCTTAGGATTGTAAACCGCTCAGATATGCTTCTTGATGTGTGGGATAAACAAGTGCTTAATAAATTTGGAAGCTTAGATGGTGTAATTATGTGGGACACAGTGTTTGGTACTAATATTAGCTACATACAGCAGGTATTAATACATACTTTTAAACTGTATTTGAAATTCCTCATTCTGCCATTGTGGCCAAAGGGAATTTGTGTGGGCTTCTTTTTTTATGTATCTCTTCAGATACTGGTAAGTGATTCCATTACATACCCCAGCCATCCAGACCCATGAGCAATACCGGAGCAGACCAGAAAAACTTTCAGATTTTAATAGATTTTTGCATGTTGTTGTATAAGCATTGCAGTGGTGTTTGTCTGCTAGAAGGATCTTGACAGTGTGGTTCTGAAGGCGTTACAGTTGTGATTTAGTTATGTTGCTGTGACTTGCACTGTGACTTTGCATGAACGATATCCATTTTGATGTTTTATGACCCCGGATGAAGCCTCGGGTCTGTGTGATTGTTTATCAATAAAATTGTTGAATTTTGAATTCTGTTTTCCTGGTCTGCTCTGTTTTTGGAGCTCAGTTTTGTGGGGGGTTTCACTAATATTTCCTATTTTCAGGATTTCTTTTTTCAGAGCCACATGCACAAAGATCCTGTTAAGGATCCGTCTGCGTTTCCAAATCGGTAAAAATTTACCGATTTAGAAACACAGAGGGATTCACAAAGAAAATCACATGCAAATGAGCTGCTCGTTGCTTTTGCGACCCAGCTCATTTGCATGCGATATGGGGGAAGCAAGTTGGTGAGCTGAGCAAGCGCAGAACAGTCAAATCGCAATGCGTGGCTGCTCTGCGCATGCTACAGACGGCTCTCGTACACGCAGACAAGCTGCGTGTATGATAACAGTAGATTTACCCTTCTATTTTTTTTTTTTTGGAACACAAAAGTGCTTTTTTTTTGGATGGGCATACCTGTATCGCAGCTCCCTGCCTCCCGCTGCTGGGAAAATGGGAAAAACCTATTTGCTATTCTCCGCTCTTCTGTGAGGAATCAGCAGCATCAGGGCTTGGTTCCACCCCCAGTTGTACCTGCTGCTTCTTTCTATTGGCTGGCTGACATCCTAGAACGCCTGTCTCCCTGAAGATGGACTCTCATTGGCTGGCTGCTGTCCCAACTCCTCCTCCCTGCAGGACTTCCGTGATGACATCACTTTAGAGCTGTGAACTGATTGGATCTGAACTCGTTAAGTTTAGTGCATCTGGCCCTCAGCTTCACACATTTCTCTTAATGGAGAATTCTTAGTAGAGGCCAGCTGAATTTTGGTTTCAATTTTGGCTTTGGTGCCAAAACCAGCCTGAAATTTGAATCCATCCCGGTTTCAGTTTTGGCCATAAATGCCAGTGCTTATTTTGGCTGAAACTGACACCCCCGGAGAAAAAAGTACCGCCCTCCCACCACCCATAGGCCCTCCCTGGAAGTACATTAGAAACCCTGGTGGTGGTGGTCTTGTGCAGATAACTTTTTCTGGGGAGTAGTCAATTTTGAATCTGATTTTTTGGACACCACGGTCTCAATCAGTGATGGCTGTATACAAACATCTATATACAAGAAACCCACAGACAGATGCAGCTACGTCCACAACTCCAGCTTCCTTCCTTCACATACAAAAAGATCCATCATTTACAGCCAAGCCACAAGATACCACCATATCTGCTCAGACCCAGGGGACAGAGTCAGACACCTTAAAAGCCTGACTGCATCCTTCAAACAGAAAGGCTACAACCCCAAAATAATCTCCAAGAATATTGCCTCCTCCCTCAAAACACCCAGGGAGAATCTGCAACAGTACAAGGAGAAAATATCCACAGACAGAATCCCCCTTGTAGTGATATACAATCCAGAGCTGGAAACCTGAGGAAAATCATAAGAGATCTACAACCTATACTCCAGGAGGATGAATTACTGAAAGAGATATTCCCATCCCCACCAGTACTGGCCTTCCGACAGCCACCCAACTTAAAACACAAGCTAATCAGAAGTAAACTTCCATCACAGACTGAAAAGGAACAGAAGGGCACACTTCCCTGTAATTTATCCAGTTGCAAACTATGCCAAAACATTTCATAGGACCCCACAGTCATCCACAAAGGAAAGATATTCAATATAAAGGAATCTTTCACTTGCTCATCTTCCAATGTGGTATATATCATTCAGTGTAAAAAATGTAACGAAGGATGCTATATTGGAGAAACAGGCCAGATGCTTAAGACAAGATTCAATTTACATAGACATCACATGAACAATACTGGTGCCTGTAGGGCTCCCACCCCTGTTGGTCAGCATTTTACAGGACCAGGACACTGTACCAGTGACTTCACAGTGAGAATCCTGAAAGGTAACTTTAAAACCATACAAGAACGTAAGACCTTTGAAGTCAGAATGATTGAATATTTTAACACCCAACAGAAAGGACTTAACAAGGATCTGGGGTTCCTAGCCCATTATAAACCTTAATTTGTATTTCTCTGTTGATCACCCCACCCCTCACCTATCCACACCCATCCTGTTAGAATATCAATGATATGCTTTGATGTCCCCATGCATACCGTGTTTCCCCGAAAATAAGACACTGTCTTATATTAATTTTTGCTCCCAAAAATGCGCTAGGTCTTATTTTCAGGGGCTGTCTTATTTTTCGAGGAAACATCGGGGTTGGATAGGGGTTGGCCCGTCCGCCCTCCATCGTTCCTGGAACTAACTTTAAACGCCTCCTTTCACCTTCACAGCAAGCAGCAGCAGGGCAGTCCACTCCTTCCTTCCGTGTCCCGCCCTCACCTGACGTAACGTCTGCGAGGGCGGGGCACGGAAGGAAGGAGAGGTCTGCCCTGCTGCTGCTTGCTGCGAAGGTGAAAGGCGTTTAAGGTTAGTTCCGGGAGCGACGGAGGGTGGGTGGAGGGGGCCCCCGGCGACCTCGGGTGGGGGGGCGGCCTTGTCCGGCTCTCGGCGGCCCTGCTTTCAAACAAAAATTTGCTAGGTCTTACTTTCGGGGGAGGCCTTATATCTACCAATTCAGGAAAACCTCTACTAGGTCTTATTTTCGGGGGATGTCTTACTTTCGGGGAAACAGGGTACCTCCTACCCACCCCCATCCTCCCACCCTGTCAGACTGTCATAGTAATGCTTAAATGTTTTCACTTATATACACTGTCAGGTAGCACATTTGCTTATTTCCGATCTGACGAAGAAGGGCAACCTTCAAAAGCTAATCAAGAAATGTATTAAGTTATGTCCAATAAAAAAGGTATCATCTTATTTTCTTTTCCATGTTTTATTTTGTTTGATTTCTATTGATAACCTTAAGAGTGGACTAACACGGCTACCACACTCCTCACTCAATAAAAAAACCCCATTTTGCTATCAATTTACATGTATCATATACATTTTATTAACAAATTTCTTATTTAAAATCTTGAACCACAGTACTGTGTCATCAGTGTAAGTCCTGCAATTATTTATTTGCCCAAGGGGAAAGTGGTACATAGGGCAAACGGTGAGATCAATCAAATTGCAAATAGTGCAGCATTTGAGTAATTTACGCCTGAATCGTCAATAAGGCACCATTAGTTCAACATTGGCTTCAGTTTACTGATTTACCTCAGGATTTAAAATTTGTTGTTTTACTGCAAGTTCAAACTGTTAGAGGGGGAAACATGTCCTGTATATTGCTAGATAAAGAATAAAAACTTATTTATAGTTGTCAAACTGTGGAACCAATGGGGTCAAATAAGGAGGTTGATATCCAGCAGATAGCCAAGACCTGTCGCTTCTTCCTCTATAACATTAGCAAAATTCGCCCTTTCCTTTCTGAGCACACCACCCGAACTCTCATCCACTCTCTCATTACCTCTCGCCTTGACTACTGCAACCTACTCCTCACTGGCCTCCCACTTTGCCATTTATCCCCCCTTCAGTCCGTTCAGAACTCTGCTGCACGGCTTATCTTCCGCCTGGACCGATATACTCATATCACCCCTCTCCTCAAATCGCTGCACTGGCTTCCTATTAGGTACTGCATACAGTTCAAGCTTCTCCTGCTAACCTACAAATGTGCTCGATCTGCAGCCCCTCCCTACCTCTCTACCCTCATCTCCCCCTACGTTCCTACCCGTAACCTCCGCTCTCAAGACAAATCCTTCCTTTCAGTACCCTTCTCCACCACCGCCAACTCCAGGCTCCGCCCTTTCTGCCTCGCCTTACCCCATGCTTGGAATAAACTCCCTGAGCCCATTCGCCAGGCCACCTCCCTACCCATCTTCAAATCTTTGCTCAAAGCCCACCTCTTCAATGTCGCCTTCAGCACCTAACCACTATACCTCTATTCAGGAAATCTAGACTGCCCCAACTTGACATTTTGTCCTTTAGATTGTAAGCTCCTTTGAGCAGGGACTGTCCTTCTCTGTTAAACTGTACAGTGCTGCGTAACCCTAGTAGCGCTCTAGAAATGTTTAGTAGTAGTAGGTTGATTGGTCAGCATTGGGGTGTGAATGACGTATGTGTATATATAGGGGGCCTTTTACTAAAGGTTAGCTTGAGTTGTCTGCAGCAGGTCCCATTTTATTCCTGTGGGCCCTGCTGCAGATAACGCAAGCTAATCTTTAGTAAAAGACCCCCATAGAGCAGTAACTTTTCAAGGGTAATCCAGACGCCTAGCAAGGAGTGTTTCCTTGCAGGATTTAAGAGCAGTGCCACGAGTTGGCCCGAGATTGGTCTCAGAATGTATAAGGTAAAATTTGATATGCTTCTCTAAATGAGATAATTGGAGACAAGTATGGTTTATGAATATGCATGCAATAAGGTATGTATTTTGTGTTTTTGAAGTCTTAGCTCCTGAAGATGCCGAAAGGTGAAAGATGGCACTGTGTTGAGCTTTGATGTGTTGGAGTAGTATGGATTTTAAGCAGAGTGAGCACAACAGTTCAGTGTGAGCTTGGAGCGTACAATCCTTTAATGATACTATATGGTGAAACCCCTATTTATTTATTTGTTACATTTGTACCCCCACATTTTCCCACCTATTTGCAAGCTCATTGTGGCTTACAAGTACCATAGAGGCTGTTGCCAAGTCGGTTGGTGACAGATACAAAGTTATATTGTGATCAGATGAGGTAGGTGTGGATCAGGCATCAGGGGGATCGAAAGAAGTGAAGATTATAAATTGTCCAGAACGGTCATTAGTTGTGCTGTGTTGCTGGGTACTGGTCTTTTATGTTGGATCGTTGGGATAGGCCTTTTTGAAGAGGTAAGTTTTGAGTGATTTTCTGAAGTTTAAGTGGTCATGGATTTTTCTGACAGCATTTGGGAGACCGTTCCATAGTTGTGCGCTTATGTAGGAGAAGTTGGATGCGTAGGTTGCTTTGTATTTTAGCCTCTTGCAGTTTGGATAATGTAGGTTTATGTATGATCTTGATGATCTGATTCTGTTTCTGGTCGGTAGATCTATTAGGTCTATCATATATCCTGGTAGTATGCCGTAGATGATTTTGTGTACCAAGGTGCAGATTTTGAAGATGGTCCGTTCTTTGATGAGGAGCCAGTGCAGCTTTTCACGTAGGGGTTTAGCACTTTAACAATTTAACAATTTGATGAGAATAAGTGAGAAAATACGGAAAAGTGAAGAACAATCAAGTGGAGTTATTTGCATTTCTGTGGAGATAACAATAAGATGACATGGCTGCAATTGGTGAACTTTAAACAGATAGGAGCAGAGTGATAAATTACGACGTCTTGTTTAATTGGGAGCAGGATACCTGTTAGAGTGAACTTGTTAAGAGGGACTTGCATATTGCACATTATGTATTAATTGCAGGACTTAACACTGATGACATAGACTGTGGTCCAAGATTTTAAATAAGAAATTTGTTAATAAAATTTATACGATACATGTAATTGATAGCAAAGTAGTTTTTATTGAGTGATTTTGTAAACATTATACAACTTTTATTTAGGTTGTGATCCCATTAATTTGAACTGGGTAATCACTTTGGGTAGAATTTTATAAGAATTTCCTGCATGTAAGGCTTGTTTTACATGTGGAAAAAGGGTCTTTTTAAAATTACACGTGTATCATGTAAAAGTACAGAATCAACAAGAACTGCAGCAGAGTTGTGGACGTGCATACTTCATGAAGTACGTGCATAGATTACATGTATACCTTTACACTTGCCTTGGAGCAAACGTAACTGTGTGTGAAAGCATTTGTGTGCTGTAGGCTGGGCCTCCGAGAGGGGGGGGCAGGGGGGGGACAAAATTCCCCGGGCCCGGGCCTCCAAGGGGGGCTCGGCGCCACAGTCCCCTCCACTCGCCCCCCTCCATCCACCACCGGGCTGGGCCCCCCTGAATTCAAATCATAGCGCCTCACCTCGACCTTGCTCCGTGTGAAAAAAGCGCAGCAGCAGCAGTCTGCAGATCGCCTCCCTTCGGGCCTTCCCTCCCTGTGTCCCGCCCTCACGCAAGTTACGTCAGACGAGGGCGGGACACAGGGAGGGAAAGCCCGAAGGGAGGCGATCTGCAGACTGCCGCTGCTGTGCTTCTTTCACATGGAGCAAGGTTGAGGTGAAGCGCTATGATTTGAATTCAGGGGGGCCCGGCCTGGTGGTGGAAGGAGGGGTGCGGGTGGAGGGGGGCGGTGACTACTACCTTGGGGGGGGGGGGCGGGGGTGGCCTTGCCCTGGGCCCAGCCCAGTCTCTTGGCGTCCCTGGCTGTAGGGTATTAATTCTAGTAACCTATTTATAAAGGCTCATAGTTGCCAGTATTGACTTATAAAATTAGTGATTTTGAGAGTGTTTATGGGTGCTTATTATAAAATAACCCTCCTCCACCATATGACTACTTTGGCAATGCTTCTATCCATTATTATGCCGGTAAAGTTTCCTGAATCTGAGAGAATGCATTCCTTAGCCATTTATATCATCAGATGCCAGCTCTAGCATCTGGTAGATTCCTTGAGGGTTCAAGAACAGCTGGAGATACAGAAATTTGATGCCGGTAGAATGTTTTTGCTGTGGTGCAGTAATTTGGCTAATAAGATTAGCTATATAGGAATATGAGGTGAAACAGTGGGCCTGAGAACAGACGCCATGGGAGAGCACAGCAAGACTGTGTTCCATTGAGTAACCTCTTCTCATATTCTCTGTTCCTCTTTAGGTGATTCCGGCAAAGAGGAAGACCACCTTCAGGGTGATATTCCTGCCAACTGATGAAGGCAGCATGGAAAGCACTCTATTTATAAATACCTCCTCTCATGGAGTTCTCTCATATCCGGTAATATGATTTTATGTTATTTCATGTTATTTATTTATTTGGTGGTGGTGGGGGAGCTATTTTAGCACTTGACTAGTTGCTTGAATTCTGCAGAGAGGAATAGATTTGGGAGCAGGCATGAGGACCATAGGGCTAAGCGAAGAGTGAGTGAGCCTGTGATGCTACTGAATTTTCAGGGCAGGCCCTAGAATGGTGTGGGCCTCTACATGCACCATAATGAGAGAGGAAGGGACCCTGGTGTCATGACATGAGACACATGTTCTTAGAAATGTTTATTGGTTTATTTTGATACTCTTTTATTTATTTATTTTTTTCCTTTTTGTATCTGTAAGTCAGTATAGAAATGACAAATCTATGTGTAGGACTTTTTTGGTGCCTTGTGTTAAAATGCCACACATGGGGCTGTTTCGATCTCCTCCCAGTCTCCCACCCGACTGACTACCTCCTCCGCACATCTTTGTTTCCTCAGTATATTCAAGGAAATGTACAACATCTTTCTAATGTTTCTAACTTGTGCTATATGTGCTGGTTAATGTGAAATATACTCTGTCAAGGAGTTCTTCCTGGGCATACACTTTTGAACAGGGCTTTAGCTGAAACTCCTTTGCTAAGGAAATGATATAGGTGGTGACAAGCATAAGGATAATAGGCTGATGTGAAACAGAAAGAGGTGGATGTATTTGCCACCCCTTGCCCCTCTGCCTTTCTCTACTGTGTCTCACCCATGGCTGGTTTTAAGATATTAAGAGTCTGTAGGCTGGACTGGATAGCACTGGGGAGACAAACTTTCTCTCCCAGACATTGTAGAACATGGTCCCTTTAGCAAGTAGAGTTGGGCTCCTGTTTTGCCCAGGTATTTGGAACCTCCAAATTTTGGCACCCTAGGCTGTTGCCTATGTTGCCTGAATGCATTCTAAATCTAGCCCTGGTCTTTCCCTCTTTTATCATCACATGCCCTTCTCTGACTTTCCTCCTTTTCGTGCCATTTTCCTTCCACCCACTCTCCCTTCTTTTCCCTCTTCTGCTACCCTGCCTTTCCTGTCCTTCCTACTCCCCCCACCCTCCCCACCCAACAGAATGGCAGAGGTAGTTTAAATGTGCACCTGCCCTTTATTATGTTACCTAGGTTCCTGAGTTTGAGCCCTATTGTTCCAGCTTCTTTCATGCTATTTCTGCATATTGTGTTTATTTTTTTGGATAAAGTCATTCATTTGATATACTGCCTTACCGTGGGTTCAGCCAAAGTGGTTTACATATTACTCATAGATACAGGTACTTTCTCTGCTCTTAGAGGATTCACAGTCTTTTTTGTACCTAAGGCAATGGAGAGTTTATTTTATTTATTCGTTACATTTGTACCCCACATTTTCCCACCTATTTGCAGGCTCAATGTGGCTTACAAAGTACCGTAAGGCGATAGCCACCTCCGGTCATGAAACAAATACAGAGTGATGTTATTGTCGAATGAGATTCATGTGTTACAGACACATTAGGGAATCGTAGAGAAGACGATAACAAGGAGCCGCAGTGGGAATCGAACCCTGCTCCTTTGTTTCTAGCCCATTGCACCAACCTCTAGGCTACTCTTCTACTGCCAATCTTAATTTAAACTTGACCGGACACAGATCTTCTATAAAGTTGAACATAGCACATCACATTCTGCAAAATGTTCTAAAAGGGGTAAAATACCTTTGAAGGCTTCCTTTATTTTTATATTTATTGCAGTTTATAAAATACACAAGAAAATTATGTACAAAGCAAAGAATACATGGCAAACATCAGATTCAATCAATCCCATACTAAAACAAATATTAGTCTAAGTCCAGTCCTTTGGAACATTGAAGGTGGAGAATAACATCATAATTACGATACATCAGCAAAAATCATCCTATATAATAAAACTCACCCTCAACGTTCTGAGGACACTGACGTCAGTGTCACTTCCTTCGGGTTCGAAGGGTTCTTGGTGGTGAAGCCACCGAAATCACTGTCTCTGGGCCCTGCCCTCGCATCAAATGTTATGACGTTGAGGGCGGAGCAATGGCGTCACAGATCGAGGGTGGAGCAATGGCGTCAGTGGCTTCACAACGAACAAGGACTCAGGAGATGAAGGTGGCGTGCGTTGACGAGGTGCAGAGCAATGGCGTCAGTGCCTTCACAACGACGAAGAGGTGGGTAGGGAGGGGGGTTGGGGAGGAAAACCTTGCTAGCGCCCGTTTCATTTGCTCCAGAAACGGGCCTTTTTTTACTAGTAAACACATAAGACCTGTCGAGCTCATTTAGATCAATGGTCCATCAAGCACATCATCCTTTGTTTGAGTCAGTAGCTAATGGGGAAATACATTTCTGTTTACTTGTAGAACTAAGAGATGGGAATTCCAAAATGTACAGGGGGAGATTCTACAATTTGGGTGCCTCCGTTATTTTCCCTGAGGACGTGCATATCTACCATGCTTCAGAAAATGGTGGAGGCCTTGAAAGATTGGTGGGAATCCCTTCTCTTACCTTGTTTTACTGATTTCAGCAGCTGATCAGCAGCACTTTTTTATATCGACGATAAAGCCACAGACAGTCCCATTCAATTTGGCTCAGGTGCCAGCTGAAGACATCTACAGCCTGCCATAACTCCCCTCGGCAGTCAGCATCAGCAGTCCTAAGTCATCAATGCCAACATTCTAATTTCTCATGTATGCTCAGTTCATGCACGAAAGCTGAGCATGCACAGGGTGCCGGTATCGGCAGCTGGGAGCACTGTCATTGATTGCCATAGTTGGCTGAGGAGAATTGTGGTGGGCAAGGGATGTCTTCAGCTGGCGGGGCTTGGGGGATACTTGCCAGCTAAAGTATTCAAGGGGTAGTATTCAGCTAGCGGCAGTTAGCAGAAATGCCCAGATATTCAATTCTGGGCTACATTGAACATACGTGTATGTATAGACAGCCAGCATTTATCCAGTGACGTGCTGGTATTTAGTCCTTAACCAGACAAGTTAGACTGGACAAAAATAAGACTGCATAAATGGCAGTCCTGTTTGTCCAGTTAACTGGTTAAGTGATAAATATCGGTACTTAACTGGGTAAGTGCTGACGCCACCCTGGACCTCCCACAAGATAAGAACATAAGAATAGCCATACTGGGTTGGACCAATGGTCCATCTAGCCCAGTATCCTGCTTCCAGCAGTGGCCAGTTCAGGTCACAAGTACCTGACAGACTCCCAGATAGTAGCAAGATTCATGCTACTGATCCCAGAGACAAGCAGTGGACAAGCAGTGGTTGGAGAGGATATTTAGCGGTACTGTCCAGGTAAGTTCTGCTGAATATTCCCGGATAGCCAACTGAGTGTCATTTAACCGGGTAGGAGCCCTCAATTTTAAAGTTTGGGGGGAGGGGGTTGGAGCATAGAAGAAATGCATCATGTCCACCCATTCTCTCTGTTGGGTACACAAAATTTGCGTTTGGTTATGCCACTGCTTTACATGTTGTGAGGAAGTATTTATGTGACTGTGTTTTGCTTTCTTTCAGCTGTTCGGAGTGGGAGTTTCACGAGACTCAACAGCAGGTTCTAAAATGCTGCTCCAAAACACTTGTGTACTGTTTCCTCATATTGAACACATTCATCTTCCACCAGTGCAGGTATGTGATGTTAAGAAATTAAAAAACTAAAATAAAACTTAGGGGGCAAATATACTGTATCTAGGTTTAGGGTCTAGCATTTTGGCTGTCGCTAAAATTGTTTGTGTAGGAGAAATGTTGGGTAAGATCCTTGTTACTAACTAGTAGCCGCTTTCAGACCTCAAGTATACGGTCCTTTCAGGAACTGAAATGTCTTCAACTACGTTCAAGATTAGACAAATAGGAGTGAGGCTTACCAGCCTTTGCTGCTTCTCTGGCTCGGAAATCCAGCTAGTTATTTCTCTCCCAAAATGTTTTGCCATTTGTTAAAAGTAAGGTCTTCATACTGTTCTGGTTTTCCTAGTGGTTTGAACCTGTGCCTGGCTTCTGAGTTATGGAAGGAGGTAGGATGGCCATGGAGAAAGGTGCAAGAGATGCTTCAAATGAACTTTGCAGAAACACGGGAAGTAACCTGGCAGCTCCTAGGCCCATAGCCAGGAGAAAGGAGAGTTTTATTGATGTAATGGATTCCTTGGTTTCTGTCAGGTAGTTAAATTTCAAGCTCTTGTAGGAGATTTAACTACCGGGCAGAAAATGCTGGGGGTGTAATTCTATAACACTGTGCCTGTATTTAGGTAATTAGAGAGTGCCTAATCTGTAAAAGAAAGTAGACACCTAGGTCCCTTTTGTAAAATACTAGTGTAGTTGGGTATATATACGCATATATTTTATGAGCAAGCATATATTGGGCCCTTGGCAAGCATATATTTGTGGGCCCCCCCCTTCCCAGGACCCCTTCCCCCACCATTATTTCACCTCTAGGGGAAAGTACAGAGCTTAGTTGTTGGTATGACAGCAGTAATAGTTTGTGAGTGAGCATGGGGGCTATGCAAGTACATGCTTTGAGTGGAGAGGCTTAATGGTTTTGAGCTGGAGAGCTGCCAAGTTCCCCAGTTCCAAAAGGGAAGTTCAGTCCTGGATTTCTACAACTGTATCCTGGTACATTTTGGGATCTGAATTGCTGATTTCAGTTGGTGGTATCAGGGACTACAAATAGAGCACTGAATTGGGATATAAGTTCAAAAATGGGATTGGCTAAAAAGTCTGCCTCCTGGAGCCAGGTAACTTGGCAGCTATGCAGCTGTGAGCTGAGAACCAGGGAAGCTGGGCAAGTCATGTTCACCCTTCCATTACCAGATCCTGCACTCCAGCGCGCACAAGGCCCTGGAAGTGGATGCGGACTTCGAGCTGCAGAACTTACGGGCCTTGTGCGAGCCGAGTGCGGGATCCCGGCAGCTGAGAGCCAGATTATTTGTGCAGAGGTTCCTCTGACAGACAGCTATTGTTCATTGGCCTCCTGTGGTTTGAAAGATGGCGAGGTAGTGATATTGAGACAGAAAGAGAATGCAGATGCTGGGCTCGCTGCACCATTCTCAGCGGTTTCTTGACACGAAGCAAGTTTAAGAATCGCAAAGCATTGATCTTGACCCCTGAGGCAGGTGCTGTTGAGCGCCAAAACACAGCGCGTGTCATTCTAATAAAAATAGTGTCATCGTTCCAGTTCTGAAGGCCCTTTTGTGCTTTGTTCTTTTTGTTGTTATATTTTGTGTACTTTTGGACCCTCTCTGTCTTGCTGCTTGAAAAATTTTAAACAGAACTGAAGACATTTTTGTTTAAGGAAGCCTTTTTTGACATAAACTTAATACTATTTTTATAATGGGACTGCTCCGTGAGTGTTTTGAAGAGTCTGTAGTCATACCCCACTCGTCCCCTTTTGTTCCTCCCCTATGCAGTCCTATTATGATATTGTATTTTGATTCTGATATTCTGTATTTTAAATATTGTAAACTGCTCAGTAGACTGTCCAGTGGTGCGGTATATCAAATATGAATAAAACTTGGAATAGATCTAATCAATGATCATAGCATGTTTCGTGGTACAGTGGAGAGATCAGAGAACAAAGGAAACAGCTATATAAATTTGAGAGACAATCCAGCTTATTTTCGAAAGAGAAAAACGCCTATAGTGCGACCTAAATCAGGAGATAGACGTTTGTCTTGCAAAGGCGCCCAAATTGGTATAATCGAAAGCCGATTTTGGGCGTTTCCAACTGCACTCCATCGCGGAAACGAATAAAGTTGACGGGGGCGTGTCGGAGGCGTGGTGGAGGCGGAACTGGGGCGTGGTTATCTGCCGAGGAGATATGGGTGTCTTTAGCTGATAATCGAAAAAAAAAAAAAAAAAAAGGCATTTTTACCGTGATTTTGGGTCACTTTCTTTGGACCCTTTTTTTTCATGAACAAGTCCCAAAAAAGTGCCCCAACTGCCCAGATGACCACTGGAGGGAATCGGGGATGATCTCCCCGGACTCCCCCAGTGGTCACTAACCCCCTCCCACCAAAAAAACCCCCTCTTTAAAAACTTTTTTCCCAGCCTGAATGCCAGCCTCAAATGCTGTACCCACCTCCATGACAGCAGAATGTGTTCGATCCTGTCACAGCCTTTCTCTGGGTCAGATGTGGCTCTCGGGTGCAGTACAGGGTCACATCAGCATTGCATTGTGGTGGGTGTAGGGTACTGGGCTCTGTGATTTCATTAGCTTGTGTTACAGTCTCACAATGTTGGTAGTTGGTAGGCTCTTCTCCCATGGTGCTTTTCCCCCTGCCTACTAGGTCAGAGTGTGCCCTGTTGTGTTTCCTGTTGTAGTCCATGCGGTAGTGGCCATTTTTGTAAGCCAGTTTTAGTTCCCTTTCCTGTGTTAGCCATGTTAGACAACTTAGTTCTTCCCTTGAATGTGGCTGAATTGAGGGCATTGTACAGCATTCTGCCAGTTCTGACCTACTGCTCATCTCAGTACCAGGGAGACTCGTTGCCAGTGGGGCACAACCTCTGATATGCAGTTAACTGTGAGTAAAGGCGGTTATTCCAATAAAGGACGTTTTCGTAGAGATTAGTCTTCAGGTGTCAACTGGTGTGCCAAGGTTATATAGCAGCAACCAGTCCTAGAGGCCTGCGTGTATGCAAGTCCCTGGAGCACTTTTAGTGGGTACTGCAGTGCACTTCAGCCAGGGGGCCCCAGGCCCATCCCCCCCCACCTGTAACACTTGTGCTGGTAAATGGGAGGCCTCCAAAACCCACTGTACCCACATGTAGGTGCCTCCTTCACCCCTAGGAGCTATGGTAGTGTTGTACATTTGTGGGTTTTGGGGGAGGGGGTTGGGTGTTCAGCACCCTTGGTAAGGGAGCTAGGCATGTGGGAGCTTTTTCTGAAGTCCACCGCACTGACGTAGGATGCCCAGTTGGTGTCCTGGCATATCAGGGGGGCGAGTGTACTACAAATCGTGGCCCCTCCCACGACCAAATGGCTCGGATTAGGACGTTTTTGAGCTGGGCGTTTTTAGTTTCCATTATCGCTAAAAAAAACAAACGCCCAGCTCAAAAACGTCCATTTTTTTTCGAAAATACGGTTCGGCCCGCCCCTTCACGGACCCGTTCTTGGAGATAAACGCCCATGGAGATAGGCGTTTCTGTTCGATTATGCCCCTCTATGGCACAGATGGTTTATGCTAAAAGCATTTATTTTGAGACTTTGAATATCTAAATATTGTCTTGATGCTTAAAAAAGAAATTACTATTCGGCTAAGTTAACAGCCTCTTTATCTCATCCAGTTGAACTCGTTGTTACTGTTCATAAGTTAACGTCTACCCCTGCTATGGTGTCAAGAGTGGATCAATCATAATGTGAAATATTACTGACCATTTTCATTCAAAGATTAAAATGTTACCTTGTATAGTTAATGCCTTGAATCTTTCTTTAAGCTGTGTATGGAGAGATAATTTATCTGAGTGGGATACTTTCGATTTAGTTTCCTCAGATATTGTAATTATTCAGCATGTGAAAACAATTACTTGTCCACCAGTGGCGTAGCTACATGATTCCAGCCTGGACCCCGCTCCCGGCGAACCCGCCCCCACCGCCACCTACCTTCACTTTTGCTGGCGGGGGACCCCACTCCCACCCAGCCGATGTCCTCTCCATCCTGCTTCTGCTGTTGCATGCATTGCTGACGTCCTGCATGTTCTACGTGCGACGTCAGACTCAGAGAACAGAACTCTGGTACGTGCAGGACGTCAGCAAGGCATGCAACAAGAGCAGGAGTAGGACGGAGAGGACATCGGCTGGCGGGGAGTGGGGTCCCCCGCCAGCAAAAGTGAAGGTAGGTGGCGGTGGGAGGGGGGTCGGAAAAGACGTGGGGGGCGCCGCCGGGGGGGGGGGGAGGGCTAAAATGTGCCCCCTCCCCTCGGACTTTGGACCCCCCTTCCACGGAAGTCTAGCTATGCCCCTGTTGTCCACTGAGTACAGTGGCTATGCCCCTCCCCTCCCTCGTGAAATTGATGAAGGAATCAATTGCAGGTTTCTTCTAGGAGTTAGTTAATGCATTCTTGAGGGAAGGGTTGATGCCCTGAGTTTTAAAATGTGCCTGCCCTTGGCCTGTTCCTAAAAAAATTCTGCACGAGCAATTGATAGTGTGAACCTCTGTCCAATTTCTAGCCTCCCTGTTTTGGGAAAACTCATTGAGCAAGTTGTTTGCATTCAGTTAGATTATATACAGAAGCAGTCAGTTTTAGATACTTGGCAGCGTGGGTTTCGAATTCGAACTAATCATAGTCCTGAAATCCTGATTGTTTTGCTTCTAAACACAGCACTCTGTGGTTTGGAGAATCCCAAAATTGCATGTTTTCTTCTTTTTGTCGATGTATTCTGCTTCATTTGATTCAGTTTTACCTTTAGTAATGTTGAAGTGACTACCTGAGATTAGTTTACGAGGGGCAGTGTGGTTTTAGTGCCACAGATGGAAGGTGTGCCTTGAGGCTCATGTTTCAGAATGGTACAGTCTTGAATGAGATGTTCCACAGGGTTTGGTTCCATCTTCTTTCCTCTTTTGTATGAGTATTTATATATAGTATCATATTTGAAATTACGACATTTAGAAATTCAGTTTAGATTTTCCATGGATGATGATCTATTATTTTCTCCATTTAAAAATAAATGAGAATTTGACATCTACGCAAGTGATCTCTGAAGTTTTCCCAAGTTGTAGCAAGCTTTCAGGATACTGGGTTGTTTCACTTTTAAAAGCAAAGTTGTTTTATATGTTCCGATTGAAATGATATTTGGAAGCAAAATTTAACAAGAAAAATAGTTATTGTGTTTTCCCAGCTCTATGAGTATGGAAAGTGAAAAATAAAAGGGGTGGGGGGTTAAAGCCGATGATTGAACAGGTAACAGACCACAAGACTGAGGTAGTGGGGCTTTTTTCTACCTCATGTAATACTTTTGGAACCCAATAAAGGTGATGGGATCCACAAAAAGAGCTCAGGATAATAGAAATTATCTGTTTATTTTCAGTGGGGTTTTCCTTTTGGGTTTCCTTTTAAGAAGTTTCCATTGTCCTCATGGTTTGGTGATTGTCTATGAACTATATGAAGAATGAGATGTTTATAAGGAAACAAGTTTTCACCACATGGTGAAATGTCATTGATGGGTCATGTTCAGAGGTGACTTATCTTTGTTTCATTCTTGGTTCTCAGCTGTCTGTGTGGCAGCAGATTATCAAGGTTGCATTCTAATTTTAAACTTCCCTAGTGCTTAAGTTACTTGTCTTTTTGTGCCCAGATGATTTTTGAAATGTCATCCAGGTACTGGTTACCGTACCTAGACTACTGCAGTATGTTGTATTTAGGTTTACCATATTCCTACATCAGACTGTTGCAGCTAATCTGAAATGCAGTGGCAAGGATAATCACTGAAACTAATTGACTGTATTACACTACTCTTGTCTAAATTACATTGGTTATCAATAAAGATGAGTGCTCAGTTGAAGTGTCTGTCTAGTTTATGTACCAATTCGTGGACCATGAATTGGTTCTGTTAACTGCATATGCTCCTTCTTGAGTATTTGAGATCTAGTGATCATAAATTTTGTTGTTGAATTCCGCCAGCATCAGTTATAAGGAGACGTGACTCATGGCAAAGTCTTTCTGGTAGCTGGCCCTTATCTTTGGAACACCATAACATTAAATTTACGGTTGGAGATATGTTAATATTTTGAAGTAAGCTACTTCTCTCAATATTTAGGTGATAAGCAAAGAACATTAAAACAGCTGGTTTTGTTGTATAATGTTTTTAATTGTTTTTGTATTGACTTGTGTGTTATGTAATGTTTTAAATGTTAAAATGTACATGTTTTATTGTTCATCACCTAGATGTGCAATAATAGGTGATTTATAAATATAATAAAACGAAACAACATTTTGTAAGGAGCTTAGAGAACTTTATATGAGGGCAAAGGGAGACATTTTAACAACTTTGAGCCATGTCCTATTAGATTGGCTTTCTGATTGCACAATCCTAACCCTAAGGATGTTATTTATAGGTCTGTTTTTGATGGATTATTTTCCTTTCAGACTGTTATCAATAGAAATCAAACAAAATAAAACATGGAAAAGAAAATAAGATGATACCTTTTTTATTGGACATAATACATTTCTTGATTAGCTTTCGAAGGTTGCCCTTCTTCCTCAGATCGGAAATAAGCAAATGTGCTAGCTGACAGTGTATATAAGTGAAAACATTCAAGCATTACTATGACAGTCTGTCATAGTAATGCTTGTATGTTTTCACTTATATACACTGTCAGCTAGCACATTTGCTTATTTCCGATCTGAGGAAGAAGGGCAACCTTCGAAAGCTAATCAAGAAATGTATTAAGTTATGTCCAATAAAAAAGGTATCATCTTATTTTCTTTTCCATGTTTTATTTTGTTTGATTTCTATTGATAACCTTAAGAGTGGACTAACACGGCTACCACACTCCTTTCAGACTGTGAAATGGTTGAACTCCTTACCTTTGAATATTAGAACATTAGATCAGACTAAATGGTTTAAGAAAAAAACATATCTTTTCAAATTGTTTGATAAATGTAATGCATTTTCAAATTGTGTAGCTTGCAAGGAATGCCTTGTGTTTTTATCTTAATGTAAACCACAGAGAGATCTTTTTGGGACCTTGTGGGGTATTAAGTGCCAAAGTAAATATAGAAGACATTCATGTATTTTTTTTTTCTAAATCACAAAACTACTTTGCACACAACTGAATTCGGCAGCATGTTCTTGCTTCTTGGAGCTCTTTCCACATGACTTTGTTTCTGAAAGGGTTTTTCTCTCTTGCACAAGATGTCAAGATTATTTTACTCCATTGCGGAAATCCAGTGACTTCTGGAGTCAGCAATGGTAGGGAAACATAAAGCAGAATGAGGACCTACCCTGAAGTTCCTGACATTCTGTCTGTCACTCCTCTGATGGATTCTTTTACTCTTGTGGGACCTTCTTTACCTGGGTCTTGTTTGCTGAGGAGTTTAGATCACCTCCTGAATGGAGGCTTGAGGTTTGAGATCCTCTATTAGATCCTGCAAGTGTTTGTATTGGCGCTTATGAAGGAAACCTGATACACAGTGATAACATGTGGGAGTGGAGTCTACACACAAAGGAGCTTTGGTAGTAGCAAAGCTTGTTAGATACAGTAGGGGTCAGTCTTTACAGGCTGTAGAGAAATCTGGCCGGGGTCACTGGTATGGGTCTAGTAACCTTGGCAGACCCCTATGCAGCAGAATATCCTGAAGGGTTTTCATCTAGAGAGGCTTGCAGAATTTGTCTTGAAAGAGATCCAGTGGGGAGCTTAGGATAGGTGACTCATAGTGTGGAAAGAGGTTTAGAGAAACAGAAAACTCAACTAGGTACTGTAGGGAAGACTGGAGACTGTTTCAAGGAAATATAAGAGACTTGAGGAGTCTATTGTTGGTATATTCTATCTGTCTGCAAAGTTAAAGAACTCTGAGAACATGGTCTGGCACTATAATCAGTGCCTGATTAATTTTCTACGGATTCCTGATATTTCAGCTATAGAGATGCTTAACTGATATTCTGTTGATATTCTTAAGGTTCCTCCCTAATCTGTATTTCTGATTATTATTATTAAAGTTTATTTATGTACTGCTAGGTTCTAAGCAGTTTACAATGAGCAAAAAATCCCAAGATAATTGTCATGAAACGCCTAGCCCCATGGCCACTTAGAGGGTCTATCCCTAGCACTGCTTAAGTCCGCCTGCACCCACTGCTTGTGCTCTATACTAGCACCCTCCTCCCACTGACTGGATCACAACCGCATTTGGGCAAGTCTCCAGCTCTCAAATTATCCCCAGTGATTTCTAGGTTACTGGGGCCACACTCCCAGTGGTCCGACAGTTCCCAGAAAGCACTCAAAGACCCAACACACAAAAC
This sequence comes from Microcaecilia unicolor, assembly GCF_901765095.1. Taxonomy (NCBI): domain Eukaryota; kingdom Metazoa; phylum Chordata; class Amphibia; order Gymnophiona; family Siphonopidae; genus Microcaecilia; species Microcaecilia unicolor. Next base: position 611,805,443 of record NC_044032.1, on the reverse strand, counting down.
ACCAGGATTCTTTATCAGTCCAGACAGAGAGACAATAAACTAAATATTGTTTATTGTCTTTTAAAAATCAAACAGTGGAACAAAATAGTGCAATTAGCAAACAATAACAGGTAACCAAATATGGATCAATTATAACACTAACTAAACATTTGCATACTTCCTAGAAAGTACCTGGGGAGATCAGGGCATACAGCTGTTCACAGAGCTTCAGCAAAGAGATCTCTTTCTTTTTTCTCCCCAGCTGAAACGGAAGCAACAGCCAGCAACAACTGCTGGGTAATTTCAAACTCTAGGCCAATCAGAGCGCAGTCAACAAGTTTTAAAACTATACTGTTCACAGTACAATAGATTCACTTCTTCACTAAGTGAAACTAAATGAGGGCATGCACTTTTCTATAACAGCTTTAATATAAAACATGCACCACTTGCTGGCCAAACTAGTGAAATGCACTTCAAGAATTAATAAAGGCAATTTTACAGTTTTAAAGCACACTGTTCTGTCACATTAATTACTTGGGAATTATACTTACAAACAAAAAGTATAGAGAAAATATCTTAGAATACAAAATAAAAACATCATACAGTGAGACTAAAATTCTATTAACATTGGAAGTTATCATTTAAATAGAAAAGTCTTTATATTTTTCCTAAAAAGATAGAAAGAAATTCACCGCCCTGTTTACTAAGCTGCACAATGTGAATGAGCTGTGTCGGCATTAGTAAACACGGGAGTTAGTGTTCAAAACATAGAATAATTTCCTTCCAGATTTTTGGAGCTTGAAAAGCTATGAGATTTTCATGAAGTTTGTCTTTTTGCTCTTTTGCTGAAGGAAAGGAGAAAGAGTAATTATTATATAATCTCCTATTCCTATTCATATTGGAAAATTGAAAATGCGAAAACATATATCCTGGGCAGTCCCCATTTAAAACTCTCTATATAATACCAGCAAATTTAAACATGATCTTTGCCTCAATAGCCAGCCAATGGAGCATGACATAATAGTGAGAGATCCTATCTAAAGAAAAAGATTTAGCTGAACCGCAGTGTTTTGTTTATATAAACCCTTATAACTAAGATTGCAGTAAACCAGTTTTGAGAGCAATAGTGATTGCACTAACAATCTGAATTGGTCTAATTCAGCATACTTCCTGATTTGCCTTCAGTTTCTCATCAGAAAAAAAAGAACTTTTTATTAGTGCATTAATTTGTAGTTCAAAAGGCAATATAACCCCAGAATTTTAATCACTGGAGGTAAAACATATTTAAAAAATGATCATTCAGTGGGTCAGGTTTATTGTCAAATAAAAGAAACTTGTTTTTTTTCTGTGTTCAATTTCGCAATCCAGTGCCCTATCACAGTAATGCATTTTTAGATAGTATCAGTTACTTGCATCAAACTTGAAAAACTTGGACTCATAACTGTAATGTCATCTGCATAACTATAAGTGTAGAATCCTCCTTTCTCCAAGTCGAAACCTAGTAAAGGCAAGAAGACATTAAATAAAGTGGATGATAAAGGGAAGGAGCGCTAAGCTTTTTCATGTGATTCTAGGGACTTTGGACAAGTCTCTGAAAAAGGCTTTGGCCACAGGTATCTGCTACATGTTGGGCTTTATCTCAACATGCTGATGTTGCCTTTGTGACTGATTTCTCGATGGAACTCACTCTAGCAGTGAAAGAGCCAGCATTGTCTTGGAAAGCAAGGAAATTAAGAAAAACGAAAAAGGAAACACAAGTAGTTTGCGTCTTCTCAACCGTGTCGTATTTTATATGACCAGTGCAGATATGTTAACTCTAATTGTACATTTAGATGATTAATAGAAATAAAGCAAAACATAGAAAAGAAAATAAGATTTTATTGATTGGACTAACAATTCATTTTTTGATTAGCTTTCGAAGGTAACCCTTCTTCAGATCAGAAGTAAGCAAATGTTGACAAATATCAGAATATATAAGTGAAACACAAAAGCATTCCAATGACAGTGTCGCAGGAAGAGGGTGGGGTGGGTGACAGGGAGAGATGGATAAGAGGGTGACAAAGCAGTATAATTTATGGTTTATAATGGGATAGAAAACCCAGGTCTTTGTTCTGTCTGGTGGGTGTCAATATAGTTCATCATTTTGACTTCAAATGTCTTACATTCCTGGGCTGTCTTAAAATTTCATTTTAGTATTCTCTCTCTTAAAATCGTTGATGCAGTGTTCTGGTTTTGTAAACTGCTTCTCATAGAGGCGACATGATTGCCATTGTCGTGTTTAATATGATGTCTCAGTAAAATTTCTATTTATTACCTTTAAAAATGGATTAACCCAGCTACCACACCACTTTACTCAACATTTGGATGGCAAGTCCTGCTATATAATTGCCTGGCTCTACTTAAGTGTATTTAACCAAAAGTAGATTTAGAAGAGAGTCACACAGAAATGTACCATATGAAAACAACTATCTGAAAGCAGGAGGAAAAAGACCTCAGAAATCGCAGAGAGTTTTTACCCACACTGTGAATCACGGGTTGGGATAGCTGTCTTTAAATGATGAATCAATCACTGGTCAAAAAACCTCCTTCCTGCCATTCATAAATTACTTCTAAGCAGGTTATCATTTTAATAAAAAACTCATCAATTTTTTGTATCAAATTTTCTGTCAATTCATGCAGGGAAATAAATTATGTATATCAATTCCTATAGTGACACTTATCTACAGCGGTTGGATCCCGACAGGCGCCTGTTTCACGAAGGCTTCGTTGGGGGATCAAGTCCAGCAATCACCTAGGGTAACATACAAAATAAAGATAGTAAGCCTGCCTATCAAATCTAAAAAAATTAAACATCTCTTAGCATAAATTCGAATAATAAAACATGTTCACTTGAAAACTAATCAGGTGCACCAAGTCCTTACTATTAAACGTGCACATACATGCATGCTTCCTCCCTACTGAAGTAAAAAAAACCAACATGGTGGCAGCATTTTAAAACTTGGCCACTGATGGTAACTGCACCAATGGGAAAATTCTTAGACTGATCAAACTTTATAGTTCATCATTCTGGGCCCTTTTTACAAAGTGACGGTAAGCCCAATGCTCATTAAACAGGAAGTACCGCTGGGCTACCACAGCAGTCTGGCGGTACTTCCCATCCCCAGCGCGCCATCATATCAGGCACTACAAAAATATATTTATTTTTGTAGCGCCGGGGTGTACCTAGCGGTAATTGGACAGTGCCGCGTGCTGCCCAGTTATTGCCGGGTTAGCGTGGAAGCCCTTACCGCCACCTCAGTGGGTGGCAGTAAGGGCTCCCCCTCCCCTCCAAAATGGCCGCACAGCAAGTACTTTACTTGCTGCAGAAAAGAAAGACAAGCGTTGACAAGCTGCGGTAAAAGGAGGCCTTGACGTGTGTCAAAAACACTCTCCAACACCAGCACAGGCCCTCTTGTGCCACAGCTTGTTAAAAGGGGCCCTAAATTCACTAAAAACAGCTCCAGTTGATATTGGTATTTAAATGTTTTTAATTGAAAAACCCATTGTTTCTACTGCAACAGCAGCCTGTCCAGATTACCTCTTCACTTTGAAGGAAGAATTTTGTCCATAGCAAAACAAACAAAATTATCAAAACCTTGTGAGGAAGATTGACAGTGTTGGACAAAGGGGGCTCCTGGTTTCTTATGCAAAATACTGGAACGATGTTCATTAATCCTGACCCGTAATGGTTGAGTCATTTTACCTACATATAATTTATTGCAGCTACATTGTAAAACATAATTCACATGATCAGAGCTGCAAGATGTGGAAAATCTTAATTGAAAAACTTTACCATCTGCAGGATTTATAATACTAGTAGTCTCCACAGTCATGGCACATGTTAAACAAGTTTGTGTCCCATATTTCATGTGTCCTAAGGAGCCCTGAGTGGAGTGTGATGTACTCAATGATTGTAATTGTGCAGGACTACTATTAATTATTAAGAAGAATTGGGACATTCTTAGATCACACCCTTTGTTTGCTCAGCAACAATTTCGCCAAGCCTTTTCACGGGGTAAAAATTTAAAAGAACTGTTTGAGTCCTGCACAGTTACCACAACTGAGTACATCAGACTCCACTGAGGGCTCCTTAGGACACACGAAATGTGGGACACAAGCTTGTTTAACGTACTATGACTGTGAAGACTACTAGTATTATAAATCCTGCAGATGGGAAGTTTTTCAATTAAGATTTTCCACATCTTGCAGCTCTGATCGTGTGATTTATGTTTTACGACGTAGCTGCAATAAATTATATGTAGGTAAAACGACTTGACCATTATGGGTCAGGATTAAGGAACATTTTTCCAGTGTTTTGCTTAGGAAACCAGGAGCCCCCTTTGCTCAACACTGCCAATCTTCCTCAGATGGTTTTGATGATTTTGTTTGTTTTGCTATCGACAAAATTCTTCCTTCAAAGTGAAGCGGTAATCTGGACAGGCGGCTGTTGCAGGGAGAACAACAATGGATTTTTCGATTAAAAACATGTAAATACCAATGTCAACTGGAGCTGTTTTTAGTGAATTCAGTGATGAACTATAAAGTTTTATCTATCTAAGACTTTTTCCATTGGTGCAGTTACCATCAGTGGGTGGGCTTTAAAACGCTACCACCAAGTTGGGCTTTTTACTTCAGTGCAGTGGCGTAGCCAGAAAGCAATTTTTGGGTGGGCCAACAGGTTGGATGAATGGGCACTACAACTTTTTTGAAAGAGAAAAAACAGCAACCTGATGCACCCATGCTCTGTCCCTACCGTGCTCCCCATAACTTCAATGAGGGTAGCAGTGCAAATCCAACATATTCTATTCACAACATTAAAAATAAAATAATTTTTTGTACCTTTTTGTTGTCTGGTCATTTTATTTTTCAAATCATATTGGTCCCAGTGTCTGATTTCTGCTTCCCCCTGTCTTCTCTTAACTCATTTGCCAGGGTCTCCTGTCCATTTGACATTTCTTCTTTATCCATGTCCATCATCCATCTCCGTTTTCCTATATTTCCTTGTCCAGTATCTCCCCTGTGTTCATATCCCCTCATCCATCATCATTCCTCTGTGCACCTATGCACCCCATGCCCAGCATATCCCTTCTGTGTTTTTATCTGTGTACCCTTATCTGCTATGTCTCCCCCTCTCTGTGTCCAGCATTGTATTCTATTCCATATCCCCCTCCCCCCCTTGTCAGGCATTGCCCCCTCTGTGCCCATATGCCATTGCCATCCCCATACAGTATCTCACGTTTGTGTGCCTTTCCCCATACTCCCACCTAATGCCCATCATCTCCCTTCTGTATCTGTACACCTCCCTATGCCCCTTTTCTCCCTCCTCCACACCAATGTGTTCCTCTCCTCTCTGATCCCACCCCAACCAGCTTCTCTTTCTCTCTCTTTCCTTCCCCTTATGCATCTGGCTCTTTCTCCCATTTGTGGGTTCAGCATTTGACTCCCTCTTCCTTTATCCCCTTGGCCAGCATCTCTCTCCCTTCTCTCTAACCCCTCCCATAGGTCTAGCACCTTTCTCTCTTTGCTCCAACCCTCCTTGCAGGTCCACATCTCTCTCCTTTCCCTTCAGCCATCCCCTGCATATCCAGCACCTCTCTTCCAGCCCCCCTACATGCCCAGCACCTCCCCCCTACATGCCCAGCACCTCTCTCCCTTTCATCCAGCCCCCCTATATGTCCAGCACCTCTCCCCTTCATTTCAACTCTCAGCATATCCAGCACATCTCCCCTTTCCCTCCAACCCCCCCACCCCCCGCATATCCAGCTCCACTCCCCATCCCTCCAACCCCCCCTGCAATTCCACCATCTCTCCCCTTCCCTCCAATCTTCCCCCTGCAAATCCAGCACCTCTCCCCTTCCCTCCAACCTTCCCCCTGCAAGTCCAGTACCTCTCTCCCTTCCGTTCTCTCCAACCCCCTGCCCCTCACAAGTCTAGCACCTCTCCCTTCCCTTCAGCCCACTCCCCTTGCAGGGCCAGCAGCTTTCCCTTCAGCCCCCTCCCCTTGCAGGGCTAGCTCCCCATTGTCTTACCCCCCCCCCCCAACACACATCCAGAACCTCTCTCTTCCCTTCAGCCCCCTCCCCTTGCAGGGCTAGCTCCCCATTGTCTTACCCCCCCCCCCCCAACACACATCCAGAACCTCTCCCTTCCCTTGCAGTGCCAGCAGAGACCACTGTCTTCCTCACTCTCTCCCACCCCCCCCCCCCGCCGCAGTGCTTGTATTCAACACTATCGGTGCTGCATCCCCCTGCACCTCATAGTCTCCCACCCCCGCGGCAGCGCTTGCAATTTGCACATACTTGACTGCCTTTACCCGCCGAGAACAACTCTTCTCACGCATTCAAGGACCAAGAACCCTCCCACGGTCTATCAGCGATCCCTCTTCCATTCTCCAGTCCATCAAATCTCCCCATTCTTAATCCAGCGTCTTTCCCTCCCTGCCCCCGCCACAATCCGACGTCTCTCCCTCATTTTCAAATTCCCCGCTGCGCTCCCGCGTCCTCCTACCTTCAAATTCGACGCTTTCGATCGTCCCGCCTCCTCCGACCTGCTCTGGGACCTTCCCTTTGCTGCGTGCGTTCCATCCTGCGTAAACAGGAAGTTGAATCAGCACGGCAGAGGGAAGGCCCCAGAGCAGAACATCACGCCGCGTCTGTAGCTGTCAGGCAGCGCCGAGCAAATTACAAGCGCTGCCGCAGGGGTGGGAGGCGGCGCTACGGTGGGGGTGGGAGAGGGTGAGCCGGCGAGGGACTCTGGATGGGCCTGAGACAAAACTGGGTGGGCCTGGGCCCACCCAGGCCCACCCGTAGCTACGCCCCTGGTTCAGTGGGGAGGCAGCATGCACGTATGTGTATGTTTAATAGTAAGGATTTGGTGCGCCTAATTAGTTTTCAAGTGAACATGTTTTAGTATTCGCATTCACGCTAAGAGATATTTAATTTTTTAGATTTGATAGGCAGGTTTACAGTCTTTATTTTGTATGTTCCTTAGGTGATTGTTGGACTTGATTCCCCGACAAAACCTTTGTGAAACGGGCGCCTGTGGGGATCCAGCCGCTCTAGATAAGTGTCACTGTGGAAATTGAGATGGATAGATTGATCTGTCTATATCTATCTTATCTATATATAGAGAGATTCCCAACCCATGATTCATGGTGTGGGTCAAAACTCTTGCGATTTCAGAGATCTTTTCCCTCCTGCTTTCAGATAATCATTTTCATATGGAACATTTCTGTGTGAATCTTTTCTAATTCGCTTTTGTTTAAGTGTTGTTGTATTTTGTGGATTATTTTTTTTGCCAATTATTGCAATTAAGTTTTCTTAAATCAATTAAGTGTATTGCCATGATAACAATATCATATTTGTAACATATAATATGACGTTAGATAAAGACCTGTACGGTCCATCCAGTCTGCCCAACAAGATAAACTTATTGTATGTGCTACTTTATATGTATACCTGACCTTGATTTGTCCTTGCCACTTTCAGGGCACAGACGGCAGAAGTCTGCCCAGCACTAGCTTTGCTTTCCAATTACAATTGTTGCCACCCAATCTCTGCTAAGCTTCTGTGGATCCATTTCTTCTAAACAGGATTCCTTTGTGTTTATCCCACGCATTTTTGAATTCCATTACCGTTTTCTTCACCACCACCTCCCATGGGAGGGCATTCCAAGTATCCGCCACCCTCCCCATGAAAAAATACTTCCTGACATTTTTCCTGAGTCTGCCCCCCTTCAACCTCAATTGATGTCCTCTACTTCTACCGCCTTCCCGTATCCGGAAAAGGTTTGTGTACAGATTAATACCTTCCAAATATTAAACGTCTGTATCATATCACCCGTTTCTCCTTTCCTCCAGGGTATACATGTTCAGGTCAGTAAGTCTTTTCTCGTACGTCTTGTAACGCAAATCCCATACCATTTTTGTAGCTTTTCTTTGCACCGCTTCGTCTTTTTACATCCTTAGCAAGATACGACCTCCAAAACTGAACACAATATGAGAAAATTATGAGCATACTCTGTGCTCCAAAATAGGTTATGCTCATAATTTAGGAGCATAAATTTTAGGAGCGTAAACGTAGGAGCATAACCTTTATAGAATAAGGCCCAGAATGTGCATTTAGTCTGTGAAAAGAGGATGCTGGCACCTGGCAGGAAGTTCTTCTGCTGCTGGGAAATGATTTGCAAGATGAGAAATTTTCTATGATGCACTATTTGTGCTGATTAGCTTTTTAGCAGTACAGAGGTGTAGTCAATGAAGCACTTGGGTTCTCTTCTAGTATCCCTAGGCAGAGTCTCCCTCCCTGCAGTACGTTTGGCTTCTCTGCTGAAATTTCTAACTTGAAGCTTGAGGTCATCAGTGAATTATTCCTTGATATAGTTTTTTTTCTGGCTTCGCTAGTTCTTATGCCAAGCTGCAAATAACTCTGTAACTGGTTGTCTTTGGCCTGTGCCTCTGTGTGTGTGTATATGTATCCTAGTCTGGCTTCGTTGGTTTTGCAGCACGCTATGCTGAAAATGCTGGCTTTTCATACAGTGAGGTCATGGTAAAACCCTTCAAGTAATTGTGCTCCTGTTTCCAACCCAACACAGAAAGTGCCAAAGCACTGCTACATGCAAAATCATCTCCTGTTGCCATCATAACAAACTCTCCATCCTGATGTAAACTTGGGAAAGATCATTATCCATGGCATGTTTCTCCAAAAGAAAATAGTAATCTGCATGTCAACTGCAAGCTTGATCCCATAAGTTATAGCATGAATACAGCATTCACGACAACTATCCCTTAAATTATGTTTTGTTTTCATTGCGTGTGAATAAAGAGTGGGGCTTCTGTAACCAAAGAAATGGCTGTAGAAATCTCTTCTCTTGCATTATATACTGTAAAGTTAGTCATCGTGGGACTCGAATACCCTGGAATTCTATAACATGCTAACAACTGTGCATGCAAATTTGGACAGCCGCTTAATTTGCGCTAGCAATTCAATTGAATAACGACCCAATTAGCACTGAGATTTTAACAAGCAATTGATGCTAACAGGATATACTTAAAATTAAAGCATATAAGTTTAGACGCAGGATCCATGTGTAAATTTTACGTGCAGTTCTAAACGGGGGGGGGGGGGGGGGGGTGTGGCCATAGGTCATGAGCGGATCAGGTGCTTTCCTTAAATTTATGCACATTGGTGTTAAATAAAGGAGATCTGTGCCTAATTTAGGCGTGGGGATTAACACCAAGATCTCATTGGTATAAGTGGTTGCATTTAAATGTAGTCGTGGTTCCTGGTTATAAGTGCCATTCTATAAATGGCGCCTAACTTTAAGAGCTGTTTATAGAATAGTGCTATTTATTTTGGTGCCACTTCTAGAATTTAGTCTATAATACACAACAGGAAAGCGCATTTCAGAGAGAGAGAAAACTGTACAATAAAGCATCAAGATGTACGGGGTGAGGCAAAAAAAAGTAACCCCTTACAATTTTTGACAGTTTTTTCAGCAACTACATTGAATTTCAATGAGAAATTTGACATACTTATTTAGTCATTATACTTACATATTACTGTTAAACAACATTTAATTATCTTAAGCTTTATTGATGTTACTGACATTTTAACGTTTCTACCTAGCGATTTTTGCATGTTAAAATATTTGAGCAAAAACACAGTAAAATGTCAATCAAATGTTGTATCAGAATTTTGCAGTTATGTTGACAAATTTTCTTCACAGTGCTGAGCTTCCAGTTCTTGAGATAATACGCAGTCACTATCGCCTTTGCTCCGAAACCTTGTTCACGCAGTGTCTGGATTCTCATTTTGTCTGCTACCGACACCTTGCCTATGATTGCTGTTCTGATCTGAAATGCTACTACTACTATTTAGCATTTCTATAGCGCTACAAGGCGTACGCAGCGCTGCACAAACATGGCTTTTAAAGAAATTATTTGTAAATGATCATATTATCACATACAAATTCTTCAAATTCAGATTATTGTATACAAAAGTCTTCATCACTATGACGTCATTAACAGTAAGCTGGTACCTTGTTGTTTTTCTTTTTCCTTCAAATAATGGTAGTTTTATGATCTAGATATTTTTTAAACGTATGAAAATTGCCGGGTGGTCACGATAAAAAGTCTGAAACTTCGCCATGTTTAAAGATAATTTGATTCCAGTAGACACACAAACGTAGAAAGTAACAACAAATAAAGCTGTAAAATTTCACATTGAAATTCCAAGCGGTTGCTGAGAAAATAGCAAAAAAACCTGTAGGGGTTACTTTTTTTTTTTTTGCCTTATCCTGTATAGCTAGTGGAAATTTATTTTTAAAAAGCTACCAGGTTGGGGATAGTAGAAGGTTCTGTCTTCTACTCCAGCTGCAGTGGTGGAAAGGAAACAAGTTCAAAAACATAGAACGTAACTACAGAAAAAGATCACACAACCTATTTAGTTTGCTCATTCACACTAACTGCTCAACAATATAGTCCCTTCCTCGCCCTCATAGATCCTCTGTGCTTGTCCTGTGCTTTCTTGGATTCAGATATTGTCCTTGTCTCTACTAGCTCTTGTTGATGAATTCCGTCCCCTTTCCTGTGAAGAAATATTTCCTTAGATTACTCCTGCTTTATTCTCATCCTGTGGCCCCTCATACCAGAGCTTTCTTTCCACTGAAAGAGGCCTGCCAGGTCTGTACTTACACTTAACCTAAGAACATGTGCCATACTGGGACAGACCGAAAGGTCCATCAAGCCCAGCATCCTGTCTCTAACAGTGGCCAATCCAGGCTACAAGTACCTGGCAACGTTCCAAACCGGTAGAATACATTTTATGCTGCTTTTCCTAGTAATAAGCAATGGATTTTCCCCAAGTCCATTTCGCTAATGGCCTATGGACCAGATAAAAAGAAAAGACAATTCAAACATGTTGTTAACATTTTACAAAGAACCCCCCCACCCTTTTCCCCCTTCCCCTTGATTATAAATGAACCTAAATGTTGGTATTCCCAGACTCTAAGCTCAATTTGACAGCAAGATCGATAACACCATAATACAAGGTACTGTCAAGTACTAAGCATGATGTACTTAGGAACAACAAACATAGTTTGAAATGTCTATATGCGAATGCCAGGAGCCTAAGAAATAAGATGGGGGAGTTAGAATATATTGCACTAAATGAAAAATTAGATATAATAGGCATCTCTGAGACCTGGTGGAAGGAGGATAACCAGTGGGACACTGTCATACCGGGGTACAAATTATATCGTAGTGATAGGGTGAATCGGATTGGTGGAGGGGTAGCATTGTATATTAACGAGAGCCTTGAATCAAATAGATTGAAAATTCTGCAGGAAGCAAAACACTCCTTGGAATCACTGTGGATTGAAATTCCATGTGCAAAGGGGAAAAGGATAGTGATAGGAGTGTACTACCGTCCGCCTGGCCAGGACGAACAGACGGATGCGGAAATGTTAAAGGAAATCAGGGACGCAAACAAACTGGGCAACACAATAATAATGGGGGATTTCAATTACCCGCATATAGACTGGGGTAATGTAACATCTGTACACGCAAGGGACATAAGATTTCTTGATGAAATCAAGGACAGCTTCATGGAACAGCTAGTTCAGGAGCCGACAAGAGAAGGAAAAATACTAGACTTAGTCCTTAGTGGTGCTCATGATCTAGTGCAGGGGGTAACGATACGAGGGCCGCTTGATAACAGTGATCATAATATGATCGGTTTTGATATTGGCATTGAAGGAAGTGAAACTAGGAAATCAAGTACGCTAGCGTTTAACTATAGAAAAGGTGATTACGACAAAATGAGAAAAATGGTGAAAAAAAGACTGAAAGGAGCAGCTCGCAGAGTAAAAAACTTGCATCAGGCGTGGATGCTGTTTAAAAACACCATCCTGGAGGTTCAGGACAAATATATTCCACGTATTAGAAAAAAGGGAAAAAAGACTAAACGTCAGCCGGCGTGGCTAAACAGTAAGATAAGGAAATCATTAGAGCCAAAAAACAATCCTTCAGAAAGTGGAGAAGAGAACCAACTGAAAGTAACAGGATAGATCATAAGGAATGCCAAGCCAAATGCAAAGCGGAGATAAGGAGGGCAAAAAAGGACTTTGAGAAGAAATTAGCGTTGGAAGCAAAAATACATAGTAAAAACTTTTTTAGATACATTAAAAGCAGGAAACCGGCCAAAGAGTCGGTTGGGCCGCTGGACGAAAATGGTGTTAAAGGGGCGATCAAGGAGGACAAAGCCGTAGCGGAGAAATTAAATGAATTCTTTGCTTCGGTCTTCACCGAGGAGGATTTGGGGGGGACACCGGTGCCGGAAAGAATATTTGAAGCGGGGGAGTCGGAGAAACTAAACAAATTCTCTGTAACCTTGGAGGATGTAATGGGTCAGTTCAGCAAGCTGAAGAGTAGTAAATCACCGGGACCTGATGGTATTCATCCCAGAGTATTAATAGAACTAAAAAATGAACTTGCGGAGCTACTGTTAGAAATATGCAATCTGTCCCTAAAATCGAGTGTAATACCGGAAGACTGGAGGGTAGCCAATGTTACTCCGATTTTTAAGAAAGGTTCCAGAGGAGATCCGGGAAATTATAGACCGGTGAGTCTGACGTCGGTGCCGGGCAAGATGGTGGAGGCTATTATTAAGAATAAAATTGCAGAGCATATACAAAAACATGGACTGATGAGACAAAGTCAGCACGGATTTAGTGAAGGGAAGTCTTGCCTCACCAATCTAATGCATTTTTTTGAGGGGGTAAGCAAACATGTGGACAATGGGGAGCCGGTTGATATTGTATATCTGGATTTTCAGAAGGCGTTTGACAAAGTGCCGCACGAAAGACTCCTGAAGAAATTGCAGAGTCATGGAATCGGAGGTAGGGTATTATTATGGATTAAGAACTGGTTGAAAGATAGGAAGCAGAGAGTAGGATTGCGTGGCCAGTATTCTCAGTGGAGGAGGGTAGTTAGTGGGGTCCCGCAGGGGTCTGTGCTGGGTCCGTTGCTTTTTAATGTATTTATAAATGACCTAGAGATGGGAATAACTAGTGAGGTAATTAAATTCGCCGATGACACAAAATTATTCAGGGTCGTCAAGTCGCAGGAGGAATGTGAACGATTACAGGAGGACCTTGCGAGACTGGGAGAATGGGCGTGCAAGTGGCAGATGAAGTTCAATGTTGACAAGTGCAAAGTGATGCATGTGGGTAAGAGGAACCCGAATTATAGCTACGTCTTGCAAGGTTCCGCGTTAGGAGTTACGGATCAAGAAAGGGATCTGGGTGTCGTCGTCGATGATACGCTGAAACCTTCTGCTCAGTGTGCTGCTGCGGCTAGGAAAGCGAATAGAATGTTGGGTGTTATTAAGAAGGGTATGGAGTCCAGGTGTGCGGATGTTATAATGCCGTTGTATCGCTCCATGGTGCGACCGCACCTGGAGTATTGTGTTCAGTACTGGTCTCCGTATCTCAAAAAAGATATAGTAGAATTGGAAAAGGTACAGCGAAGGGCGACGAAAATGATAGTGGGGATGGGACGACTTTCCTATGAAGAGAGGCTGAGAAGGCTAGGGCTTTTCAGCTTGGAGAAGAGACGGCTGAGGGGAGATATGATAGAAGTGTATAAAATAATGAATGGAATGGATCGGGTGGATGTGAAGCGACTGTTCACGCTATCCAAAAATACTAGGACTAGAGGGCATGAGTTGAAGCTACAGTGTGGTAAATTTAAAACGAATCGGAGAAAATTTTTCTTCACCCAACGTGTAATTAGACTCTGGAATTCATTGCCGGAGAACGTGGTACGGGCGGTTAGCTTGACGGAGTTTAAAAAGGGGTTAGATAGATTCCTAAAGGACAAGTCCATAGACCGCTATTAAATGGACTGGAAAAATTCCTCATTTTTAGGTATAACTTGTCTGGAATGTTTTTACGTTTGGGGAGCGTGCCAGGTGCCCTTGACCTGGATTGGCCACTGTCGGTGACAGGATGCTGGGCTAGGTGGACCTTTGGTCTTTCCCAGTATGGCACTACTTATGTACTTATATATGTACTTATGTACTAAGAGGCAGGGACAAGTTAAGAGTATACTATTAAGGGCCTAGTTTCTTATAACCCTTCCCTAGAGCACCACATCTCTGCCTTGTTCATAATTAATGGTGGTTACAAATTGCTAATAACATGGCTTCAACCGCATGCTGAATTTTTAACACCTTTAGGTGAATATCAACTAGACCAGTGAATTGCTGTTGCGCTGTTTGTCATTTGGACCCGCGACAACCCAATTCACCGAGATTGCTCCAGTTTCTTGTATTGTCACCCTTAATTGAAACCGTTCTTACAGTCTATCTACCTTGCTGTTGATTCCACATCATGACCAGCCAACAGGCTGGCTGTATGTGCTGTATATGATCCACAAATATCTGCATACCTACAACCGGATAATATTCCTATCATTAATTACCCTGAAGTACAATATTTTAACTCTTCCCTTATCCATATTTCCCTCTCGCCCTTCCTTCAACAAAAACCATTTTATTAACCACCCTTTGGAGCTACTCCATCTGGCTTATATCCTTTTGAACAAGGGTGTAGCCGGCCTGGGGTGGAAAGGAGGGGCAACACATTCCTCTCCCCCCACGCACACTAAACATACCTTTGTTGGTGGAGATGCCAAGGCCTCACCAGCCAAATAAATGCATTGCATAAGTACATAAGTATTGCCATACTGGGAAGACCAAAGGTCCATCAAGCCCAGCATCCTGTTTCCAACAGTGGCCAATTCAGGTCACAAATACCTGGCAAGATTCCCAAAAAGTACAAAAGCCCGATCCGCTTCCCTCCTTGTACTGCTTCTATCCTGCAGAAGTCAGCGGCGTGCCTTTAGCCGCTGACATTGGGACTTCTTGCGCATTTTCAAAGCATACGCAGAAGTCCTGGCGTCAGTGGCTGAAGGCATGCTGCTGACTTTTGCAGGAAGGAAGCAGCACAAGGAAGAGGGAAGCGGCATCACTGTGTTTATTTATTTATTTTTGTTACATTTGTTCCCCACGCTTTCCTACTCATGGCAGGCTCAATGCGGCTTACATGGGGCAATGGAGGGTTAAGTGACTAGCCCAGAGTCACAAGGAGCTGCCTGTGCCTGAAGTGGGAATTGAACTCAGTTCCTCAGTTCCCCAGGACCAAAGTCCACCACCCTAACCACTAGGCCACTAGGCCACTCCTCCACTCGGCATTCCCCGCCAGCCAAGGTAAAGGGCACTGTAGTTCTGGAGGGGGCCCAAGGCCCCTCCTTTTGAAGCTGTGGTCTTCAGAATTGTACACCATGCTCCAAATAAGATCTCTGAGGTCTCACCAGAAATTTGGACAGAGACACTATAGAGTCTTTTCTTCCTTCTTGTCAGTCCTCTTCTATGCACCCTAGCATCTTTTTTGGCTTTTGCTGTGTTGCCTTACCTACTTGTTTGTCGGATATGATCCCCCTCCCTCCTCCCTGAGTTCCTGCTCTTGTTTTTGCTTCCTGTACTTTGTTGTTTTTTTGCAGACAGAATGCATGACGCAGCCCATTTAAATCTTAGCCCAAAATATTTCTAGACCGTTCCCTAAGTTTTACTAGATTTCGCCTCATATTTTTCACACCTGTCATCTGCCAAAAAGCAAATCCTTTCTAATACTGCATTCTAATACTGCAGAAGGACTCTCTTACATAAATGTTTAAAATTGCTGGACCAAGGACAGATCCCTATGCTATGCTATTGGTTACCACCTATTTCATTAGAGTGATCTGTAATTAGCACTACGCTTAGTTGCCTCCCATTTAACCTGTTTCTAACCTAATTGGTCATTTTAGGGCCAGCACCAAAGTTTCTGGGTCAGTGACTTGACAGAAAATTACCACTGGGTGTAATATAAAGAAGCTTTTCAGCACAAATGGGGTTGAGAGTTATATAGTTACATAATAGATGATGGCAGACCTGTACGGTCTATCCAGTCTGCCCAACAAGTTTTAACTCACATGGAGCTGTCATGTGATGAATAGACAAAAAGTGCCTTGTAATCAAGTGCCTTGTAACTTTGACGTTTAATAAAAATTACAAGTTAAAAAAAATTTAATGTCTAAGATGTTTTCATGTACAGTTACAAAAGAGAGGGTAACAGCATACAAATATAAACAGAAACACAAGAAAAGCAAACACTGGGCCTTCAGGGTTGAGAAAAATGTTATTCTTTATTCTGACAATGACCCGACACGGGTCGTGTTTTGGTGTGCAAACACCTGCATCAGGGGTCTGACATAAAAATACATAAATATGTTAATCATAAGATATGCACCAATATGAACAAATATAAACATATATATATATACCTCAGATGCATATTTATAAAAAAGGTAAAATACCAGTCACAATACAGAAACAATTTAAAACACGAGCATCAGTTCATAGAAAAAAGAGGACCAAAATAAACATTACAAACAAAAAAAACATAAATGCGTTCATCTTAAAAATTCAATAATATAAACATATTAAAAAACATGACATATGTGCATCTATTGAATGTTGATCATAAGTAACAGAGAAAAATCCCAAGTGCAGAAGAGATTTCAGACCACAATCATCAAGTCATTCAAAAAGACCAAAGACAAACAATGCAAACAGACAGCTAGCTATTCAAATGGAAGAACTACTACTACTACTACTACTTAACATTTCTAGAGCGCTACTAGGGTTACGCAGCGCTGTACAATTTAACAAAGAGAGACAGTCCCTGCTCAAAGAGCTTACAATCTAATAGACAAGTGAACGGTCGGTCCGATCGGGGCAGTCAAATTGGGGCAGTCTGGATTCACTGAACGGTAAGGGTTAGGTGCCGAACGCAGCATTGAAGAGGTGGGCTTTAAGCAAAGACTTGAAGATGGGCAGGGAGGGGGCTTGGCGTAAGGGTTCAGGAAGGTTGTTCCAAGCATAGGGTGAGGCGAGGCAGAATGAGCGGAGCCTGGAGTTGGCGGTGGTGGAGAAGGGTACTGAGAGGAGGGATTTATCCTGTGAACGGAGGTTACGGGCGGAAACGTAAGGGGAGATGAGGGTAGAGAGGTAGTGAGGGGCAGCAGACTGAGTGCATTTGTAGGTAAGAAGGAGAAGCTTGAATTGAATGCGGTATCTGATCGGAAGCCAGTGAAGTGACCTGAGGAGAGGGGTGATATGAGTATATCGGTTCTGGCGGAATATGAGACGTGCAGCAGAGTTCTGAACAGACTGAAGGGGGGATAGATGGCTAAGTGGGAGGCCGGTGAGGAGTAAGTTGCAGTAGTCCAGGCGAGAGGTAATGAGAGCGTGGACGAGAGTTCGGGTGGTGTGTTCAGAGAGGAAAGGGCGAATTTTGCTGATGTTAAAGAGGAAGAAGCGACAGGTCTTGGCTATCTGCTGGATATGCGCAGAGAAGGAAAGAGAGGAGTCAAAGATGACTCCGAGGTTGCGGGCAGATGAGACGGGGAGGATGAGGGTGTTATCAACTGAGATAGAAAGTGGAGGAAGAGGAGAAGTGGGTTTTGGTGGAAAGACGATAAGCTCGGTCTTGGACATGTTCAGTTTCAGGTGGCGGTTGGACATCCAGGCAGCAATGTCGGATAAGCAGGCCGATACCTTTGCCTGGGTCTCCGCGGAACCTTACCAAGATAGTCCAAGGACTAATAGGATAAAATAAAATAAACACTCAGGATATGTATCCTAGTATGAGAGAAAGCACAGGGGAAAGGAAATATATTAGCACTTTAATGCGTCCAAAATTTTTTTACAATATAATCAGCCTTATTTTCGAAAGAGAAAGACGCCCATATTTCGACCCAAATCGGGAGATGGGCGTCTTTCTCCCGTGGGCGCCCAAATCGGTATAATTGAAAGCTGATTTTGGGCGTCTTCAACTGCAATCTGTTGCGGAAACGGGCAAAGTTGACGGGGGCGTGTCAGAGGCGTGGTGAAGGTGGGCCTGGGGCGTGTTTATCGGCCGAGCAGAGATGGGCGCCCTCGGCCGATAATGGGAAAAAAAGAAAAGTGTTTTTAGCGAGAATTTGGGTCACTTTTTCTGGACCCTTTTTTGTCACGAACAAGCCCCCAAAAAGTGCCCCAACTGCCCAGATGACCACTGGAGGGAATCAAGGATGACCTCATCTGACTCCCCTAGTGGTCACTAACCCCCTCCCACCAAAAAAAAAAAAGAACTTTAAAAACATTTTTTGTCAGCCTGTATGCCAGCCTCAAATGTCATACCCAGTTCCATCACAGCAGTATGCAGGTCCCTGGAGCAGTTGTTAGTGGGTGCAGTGGACTTCAGGCAGGTGGACCCAGGCCCATCCCCCCCCTACCTGTTACACTTGTGCTGGTAAATGGGAGCCCTCCAAACCGCCCCCAAAATCCACTGTACCAACATGTAGGTGCCCCCCTTCAGCCATAAGGGCTATGGTAATGGTGTAGATTTGTGGGCAGTGGGTTTTGGGGGGGATTTGAGGGGCTCAGTACCTAAAGGAAGGGAGCTATGGACTTGGGAGGTATTTTACTTTTAATTCTAAAATGTTACAAGTGCCCCCTAGGGTGCCCGGTTGGTGTCCTGGCATGTGAGGGGGACCAGTGCACTACGAATCCTGGCCCCTCCCACAACCCAATGCCTTGGATTTGTTCATTTTTGAGCTGGACGCCTTTGGTTTCCATTATCGCTGAAAAATGAAACGGCCCAGCTCAAATCCGCACACATCCGATGCATTTGCCCAGCACAAACCGTATTATCGGAAAAAAAGATGGGTGCCCATCTTTTTCGAAAATATGGTCTGTCCCGCCCCTTCACGTACCTGTTCTCGGACATAGACGCACATGGAGATGGGAGTTCACGTTCGATTATGCCCCTCTATCTATCCTATTGCAGGTGTGTGTATATACAATCAGATGTTATACTAGTCGTCAGTGTAGTAAGAGCCTAATCACGCAACAGAGTGTGCTATTTAAAATGACGAAATACAAGCTGAACGGAGCTTCCATGCAGTATATTAACAAACAGGGGGGGGGGGGGGCTATTAAAAAGGGTCCCCTAGTGCTTGGAGCTGCAGGGTAACAGCCACGGTATGCCTCTCTGTAGCCAAACAAAGAGTATATTTCTGCTAGTGTGTTGTTTCATCTGAACGGAATGACTAAACTATCCAGCTTATAATCGAAAGTGATCGCCGGCCATCTTCCGACATAAATCGGGAGATGGCCGGCGATTTCTTAAAAGCGGCGAAATCGGTATAATCAAAAGCGGCATTTTTGACAGCATCGCCGCTTTCCCGTCGCTTCACCGGCGAAAGTTCAAGGGGGTGTGTCGGTAGATTAGTGAAGGCGGGGCATGGGCGTGGCTACCAGATGGCCGGCTTTCACCGATAATGGAAAAAAAAAAGCGGCGTTAAGCAGTATTTCGCCAGCTTTACTTGGTCCTTTTATTTTCACGACCAAGCCTCAAAAAGGTGCCCCAACTGACCAGATGACCACTGGAGGGAATGGGGGATGACCTCCCCATACTCCCCCAGTGGTCACCAATCCCCTTCCAAACTAAAAAAATAAAACTAAAACCTTTTTTCCAGCCTGTATGCCAGCCTCAAATGCCGTACCCACCTCCATGACAGCAGAATGTGTTGTATCCTCCGACAGCCTTTCCCTGGTTGCGATGTGGCTCTCGGGTGAGTGTGACACCTTTTCTGTTAGGTGCCCTGCAGAGAGTCACATTAGCAATGCATTGTGGTGGGTGTAGGGTACTGGGCTCTACGCCCATGGTGCTTTTTCCCCCTGCTAACTGGGTCAGAGTGTGCCCTGTTTTGTTTCCTGTTGTAGTCCATGCGGTAGTGGCCATTTTTGTAAGTCAGTTTTAGTTCCCTTTCCTGTGTTACCCACGTTAGAGAACGTAGTTCTTACCTTGAATGGTGCTGAAAGAGGGCATTGTACACCATTGTGCCAGCTCTGACCTACTGCTAATCTTAGTACCAGGGGACTCTTTGCCAATGGGGCACAACATCTGATCTGCAGTTAACTGTGAGTAAACGTGGTTATTTCAAGAAAGGACTTTTTCAGAGAGATTAGTCTTCAGGTGTGAACTGGTGTGCCAAAGTTATACAGCAGCAATAAGTCCTAGAGGCTGTATGCAGGTCCCTGGAGCAATTTTAGTGGGTGCAGTACATTTGTGGGTAGTGGGTTTGGGGGGCTCAGCTCCCAAAGTAAGGGAGCTATGCACGTGGTGGGAGCTTTTCTGAAGTCCACCGCAGTGACCCCTAGGGTGGCTGGTTGGTGTCCTGGCATGTCAGGGGGGCCACTGCACTAAAAATACTGGCTCCTCCCACGGCCAAATGCTTAGAATTTGGCCGGGGTTTGAGATGGCCGACATAACTTTCCATTATCGCTGAAAAACAAACCCGGCCATCTCAAACCCAGCAAACTCCACGGCATTTGGCCGGGCTAAACCGTATTATCGAAAAAAAAGATGGCCGGCCATCTTTTTCGATAATACGGTTCCGGCCAGCTGTAGCGCTGCCGCCAACATAGATCGCCGGCGACCTATTTGGCCGGCGACGTTTGATTATGCCCCTCTATGTGGACAGTGTCATAAAACAAAACATAACAATACCAATCATACAATTTTAAAAATACCAATCATACAGTTTTAAAAATATGTAATTAAAAAAAAAATGTAAAACAGACTAGCTGAAGCTCCTGTGTTATGTGCTGTTTTGAAGGCTAGGGAACATAATCATTGACTAGGGCACTATCTGGACAAACAAGCTTAATCTGTGTGATGAGCTAGATCTAGTTTCTGATAATACTTCGTGGTATGTCTTCCAACAATATAACGCGTGCAGAAGACATTCACATTAAAGGTGCAAATAAAGTGAGTAGAGGTGTCGCATAGCGTCCAAAATAATCATGTTGTCTGCAAATCCCAAGCAGAGGGGGGATATCAGAACTTACCCAATATCTGTAGGTAGTCTGTGTACACTGCAAAAAACTACGTCCTTAGCATGATGAATAGAAAAGTGCCTTGTAACTTTGATGTTTAATAAAAATTACAAGTTAAAAATTTTTTTAATGTCTAAGATGTTTTCATTACAGGGTTGACAAGGAAGAACCTGTTGCATAACACTGACATAATTTACTAAGAGTATAGTACAGGGGTCCACAACCCAGCCTGGAAACAATGAATACAAATAGATCTCATTCAGTGTTGAAATTCTGAATACTAGGCTGGATTGTGGACCTCGAGGCCTGCATTTGAGGACCCCTAGTTGAGAAAGTTGTAATTTGCAAGGGAAGCTGTGTCTAGAACTGTTGGGAAGTGCTCACAGGGTGGACTCTATTGGCATTAGATGCCAGTATTTGTATATATTTCAACTTCCATGTTTCCCCGTCTTGTGTTTTTGAAGACTCGTTTCCATTCTGATATATTTTTTTAGGCTGTGAATACGTCTAATATTGGATCCAAAATAAGGAGGATGATATAGTACATTAACATTGAGGGACAGTCTAGTCCCTTCCTCACTTGCGAGTTCTAAAGTACTGTGACATCTTTGTTAACCTATTAAAAAGTAATGCAGCCTACTGTAGAAGAGCTAAAGTTTTCTTCAGGATCAGAACAGGCATTAGAACTCTAAAGTTGGATACTGATGCTCCTGATAAGGCAGAGTAGCTGTGACTTGGCTAACAGAAGTGCTCTGGTTTAGGGCTCTGAGAATGTACATCTGTGGTGGGTTATGGGATTCTTGTTTCATCTCCCCACAACCATTGGACTCCTGTGAGGGCAGTATTCTGAATTGGATGAGGTACACCACATTGCTGGGGTTGCATGTAGTTGCATTGCTTTTCTATGTCATGTTTTGGATGGTGGTTTCTGTATGCATGTGGTTCCAATTTGTACACCACTAGATCAAATAGCATTATGTTCCAGAGATGGTAGAGATTTACTTTGCATGACAAGTTTAATGGATCTGTAAGATATGAAAAAAATGATACACTGCAGTGCAGAAGGGGACACCCTTATTTTCCCCTCTCTAACCCTATGGCTTTTGTAGCATCAGACAACATGCATCATATCATCAACCCTTTGGTTATTGTAAGTTATTTGGTATTGCTCTGTGATGGCTTTGACCTATCATTAATCTTTCGTGACCAGATGAATCTAAAGCATATGTGACCTACATGGCTTCTTCTTGTCTTCTGAGTCAATCTGTAGATGGTCATAGGACATAATTTTTTTCATACTGTGTTACAGGGTTTTGGCAGTAGGAACCACTCTGCCAATAGTCAGATAGGTGTTAGTTAAGAACTGACTCTGAGATCAAGGAATTTGCCTTATAGCTTTTTCTATCACCATAAAGCACAGACTGAAGGATAGCTGCCTGGCGGTGGTTGATATTGTGGAAATAGTCCATGCTCGGTTTTGCTGATGATAAAGTTTTTTTAAATCCCTTTTAGTTGGTTAGATAGTGTATTACTCAAGTCAGAAGCACTTGTTTCTTAAAAGCAAGGAGTTCTAATATTGGCTCATAGACAGTAGTGTTAACTATCCGTGGTGATTTCACTTTGCAAAGGGATCATTTTCCTAACATTGTCCGGGCTATATCGGAGGCTTGTTGCTTGGACTGCTGGTATTGGCAGACCAAAGTGCTGCAGTCCGACCTGCGTTTATAGGACTTCCTTTGATTTATCTTTTCTATATAAACTATTTCTTTTTTTAGTTTATAAATATCCATGTACAAGCCTTCTAATCTCTGATTATAATTTTATTTTTATTGTATTACCTGTACATTTTATAAGCTTGTGTTTTTAGAATTTTAGCTTCAGGAGAAAGGCAAGTTTCAATCTTATTGTCAAAATATTTCTTGGTATAAGTTGGGGTTAATTGCAAGTGACTGAAATATGTTTTGGGTTTTTTTCCCTCTTTTGGTAAGACTAATATGAAGTAAGGATACATGAGGTAGGCATATCCTGCAAGTGCTGATCATCACTGCTGTACCAGATCCTCTCAGTATGGACATACTAGCACAGGTGTGGCATTCCTAAAAACATATGTGCTGGGACCGATCAGGTAGTTCATTGTGCATAACACATTCATGACCAAAACTGTCAACTACTGCTGTGTTTGCCTTCTCTAAAGTATATGCAGGACGAACCAGGGAGACAATGCTTCATCTTAGAGTGGACATGACAGAGCCTGTGATGCAGCTTTGTCTATGTAGAATGTTGAAGAACGAACAGATATGATAGGTCAGGATCCACATCAGTGGGATGGACAAGACAGAGGATCCAAATGTAAAAAACCAGAACTGAAGAGAAAATTTCAAAACTTTTTGTGTCAAACATGCACAACACTCAACATAGCCATGTTTCAAATGGTCATCAGTGGTGTAACAAATCAAGAATAGCAGTCTAGACACCAGTCAAATAGAGATAACATCTCACCAGCATGATGCAAACATCACACCATTCATTGAATATAAGTTGATGCCTTTGTGGTTTTACATTTCTGTTAAGAGGCTTGTGATCTTTTTCTATCAAATTGGAATAATGGAATTAAACTATATTCATGAATAGTGTGATGTGTTTGCATTGTGCTGGTGAGGAGTGTTCTGTATTTGACTGGTGCCTAGATCAAACACATTGTCATTCTAGATTTCTCATGAAGATTATTTGAAACATGGCCGTGTTGGGTGTTAGGCATGTTTGGCACAATAAAGTTTTGAAATTTTCTCCTTGGTTTTGGTTTATTGCATTTGTAGAGTATTGAAGACAGAGCCAAAAAGTTGGTGCTGTGTCTGTACCATGTTGAATCTCAACTATATAAAGTTCTAAACAGAGGGAAACAATAACTCCAAACTCCAAATTAGCTGAGGCCAAGCTGCACATCATACAATTTCTCCTCAATTTGAAATTTTTAATAACTATATAAGTGACTCATGCTCATGTCTTTGTGAGACTCACCCAGTCATTAAATATTCAAAAGCGTGTCTGCAAAAAGTTCAGTAACCAATATTCAAAATAATTCGCTAAAAACATTGTGAAACAACTTGTATTGGATACATCCTGACCTGCAGACTGAACAAACGTGGCATGATGAGGTGCCCCATTTCAATTCTTCCTTAGAAAAGTACAAATATGCTTGTCCATAGGATCTGGAGGAACCTATAGAGGAGGATCCCTAAACAGGGATCTGTCTGTTGCTATAGGATTCTGAGAAAAGTATAATTTTACTTGTAGATTTCTGAAAATGCGGGCAATATCTTTCCATGGGGTGGGCACAAAAGATAAATCTTTGTTAAGGACCCCTTCTGCTGATAAACCAGTCCCCGAAACGTTCACCACTAAGGATACTTTGGACTCCGGGATCTAATTCAAGATCCTGTCCAATTTTTGTTCTCGTCGTAGTTGCAAGTATGCCCTCTACGCTTGTATTGTCAAGGTAGACGTCCTCCTGAGCTATCTGAATCTTCAGTCTGGTTTATATCTATTCATTCATAAATAAACCTTGCTATTGACACAAATCATTCTCATCCCTTTGAAATTTCTTTAGTAGGTCTACAATTTTTTAACAAAACCCCCCAAGTCTGTTGGGATTGTGTAACATGCTCCTATAGCTGAGTTGATTCCATACTGGTCTGTAACTCAGTATAGATTGCATCAATTTGGGGAAGGTCATCATGAACCATGTGACAAATGTACTTTCTATGAAATGACAAGTCCCATCACTGAATGGAATCTCCCTATTATTAAAAGAATATATGTTAAATTGGTAACTATATATGATTCATCTTTTGTGTTTTATATATATATATATATATATATATATATATATATATATATATATATATATATATATATATATATATATATATATATATATAATATTTGTGTGGCCCTGCCAAAAGTTTTATGTGGGATACACGATGAGGAAAGTCAAAATAAGACTTAACAGAACACAGAAGTAGGGTTCATACTCGGTTTGACAGCCCCATCCGTTGGTTCAACGTTTCCTTCAGCATAATCATGGATTTGCCCATATTCAATGGTGGATCATTGAACAGATTCATGAGGTTCCTTGTGGGCGAGCGATAGACTTCAAAAACTGACAGAACGTGAACAATTTTATCCAACAATTAGGTGCGAACACTGAATGGGGTTTATATTGACTGTATTGAGTAGAATACTATCATTTAAAGTCACATGTGCTATTGGATTCTTTGAGAGCGTATGAATTGAGTTGGAAAAAGCATTTTTTGATATAATCAGATTTATGAATGGGGAGGGTTTGAGGTCATCAGGTACATGACATCACTTCCCTTCTGTTGTAGGGATTGATTTAAGAGGGCACTATCCAGTAATTCAAGTGAAGCTCGCCATGGGTGGATTTTGTCACGTACAATATGAAGTAAATTTTGAATTTTGCGGATGATATGAACTTTGCCCCTGAGGAAGAATTGAAACAGGGTATCTCGTTGGGCCATATTCGTTCAGTCTGTAGGACATATCTAAGATAATGAGCTAAAAAAAATTGTGAAACACCTTATTTTGAACATTGTTTATTAAACTTTTTGTGGGTAAATTTTTGAATATTTAATGAATGGGCGAGTCTCACAAAGACATGCACATGAGTCCATCCAGTCTGCCCAACAAGATAAACTCATTACATATGGTATGTGATAACTTCATATGTGTACCTGATCTTGATTTGTCCTTGCCATTTTCAAGACATAGACTGTAGAAGTCTGCCCAGCACTGTCCTTATTCTAAAATTTCTGAAGTTGTCATCGAAGCCCCCGAAAAGCTCCACTCTAGCCCATCCAAGTCTATTCAGCCATGATCAGATCATAGCCCATAGAGGTCTACCCAGCACTGGCCTTGTTCTCCAACTTTTGAAGCTGAATCTGTCCAGCCACGATCAGAGCACTGGCCTTAGAAGTCTGCCTAGTACTGGCTTTGTTCCTCAATTACCGGTGTTGCTATCTAATCTCCGCTATGATTCTTTGGATCCATTCTTTCTAAACAGGATTCCTTTTTGTTTATCCCATACATTTTTGAATTCTGTTACCATTTGCATCTCCACCACCTCCCGCGGGAGGGCATTCCAGGTACCTACCATCCTTTTGGTGAAAAAATACTTCTCGACATTATTCCTGAGTCTGCCCCTTTCAACCTCAATTTATACCCTCTAGTACTACTGCCTTCCTGTCTCTGGAAAATGTTTGTTTACGGATTAATATCTTTCAAATATTTGAACATCTGTATCCTATCACCTCTATTTCTCCTTTCCTCCAGGGTATACGTGTTCAGGTCATCAAGTCTCTCCTCATATGTCTTGCAACGCAAACCCCATACCATTTTCATTGCTTTTTTTTTTAACCGCTTCAAGTCTTTTTACATCCTTAGCAAGTTATGGCCTCCAAAACTGAATACAGTACTCCAAGTGGGGCCTCACCAGCAACTTGTATAGGGGCATCAACGCCTCCTGTCTTCTGCTGGTTATACCCCTCTGTATGCAGCCTGCAGCCACCGCCTTGTTACATTGTTTCCTCACCTTCAGATCCTTGGACACCATCATCCCAAGGTCCCTCTCCTGAGCTGAGCTTCCCAATCTCTCCCCTCCTATCTGGTACATCTCTTTTGGATTTCTGCTTCCAAGTGCATCACTCTGCACTCCTTCGCATTACATTTTAACTACAAAAAGTTCACACAAGCCCAAATGTCAAATCTGAAAATTTCACAGAAAATTCTATGTATAATACGTGGGCAGATACATTGAATGAAGAGAACATCCAAGCACTCAAAAAAGTGGAGAAAAAAAACTTTAGTAAAGTCACCCAGCCAACAAGAGTTTTAAGGCTTAGGCACGACTCACCATCATGGGTCTGAAAAAAACTCCACTGTATCAGGGTGCAAAGAGTAGCCTTTCAAAACTCAGACAGAGTAACAAAATGCATGTCCACATCCACAGGAAACTAAAATTATAGTCGCTGTTTAAACAAATTGGTAATGTATTTATAATCCACTTATTTTATGTTGTTTTTTTCTCTCGATTGTAGAGCTATACCAACATGTCCAGCATTTTAACTGCCAGACCTGTGACCATTCTTCCAATGTTTGGAGATCTCTTCTTATGGTTTCTACTCCCTCCAGGGTATCAATTCTATTGGCTATCTTTGTGTCATCCACAAGAAGGCAAACTTCCTCTTCTAACCCTTCAGCAAGGTTTCTCACAAATATATTAAACAGAATCGGCCCCAGCACCGACCTCTGAGGCACTCCACTACTCACCTTCATTTCATCTGAGCAGATTCCATTTACCACCACCCTCTGCCACCTGTCGGTCAACCAGTTTTCAATACAGTTCACCATTTTGGGTCCTAAGTTCAGCCCTTTCAGCTTATTCATGAGTCTTCTGTGAGGGACCATATCAAACACTTTGCTGAAATTCAAGTAGATTACATCTAGCGCATGTCCTTCATCCTGTTCTTTGGTCACCCATTCAAAGAAGTCAATCAGATTCATTTGGCAGGATTTTCCTTTGGTAAAGTTATGTTGCCTCGGATCCTGTAACCCGTTGGCTTCTGGAAAGTTAACTATCCTTTCCTTCAGCAGCGACTCCATTATTTTTTCTACCACTGGCGTGAGGCTTACTGGCCTGTAGTTTCCCACTTCTTCCCTGTCTCCGCTTTTGTGAAGAGGGACCACATCAGCTTGTTTCTAATCCTGCAGATCCTCTCCTATCTCTAAAGATCTATTAAATAAATCCTTAAGAGCACCCGCCAGGACTTCTCTGAGCTCCCTCACTATTCTAGGATGTATCCCATCCGACCCCATAGCTTAGTCCACTTTCAGATTCTTAAGCTGTTTATAAATGCTTTCTTCCGTGAATGGCACAATGCCACTCCGTTCTCAGATATTAACTCTGCAGCTGACCACGGTCCTTCTCCAGGATTTCTTCCGTGAACACTGAAGAGAAGTATTTGTTTAGCATGTTCGCTTTATCCTCACCGCACTTAGCTAACCAGTCAGAGCTACGGTAGAGGTCTTAGTGTACATCTCCCTTGCAAATCAAGTCTTGGTTTCATCCTACTGATTGCGTAGGTTTTTAAGTCTCAACTTAAGTTTAACACTGTTCAACTTCTCCGTAAGTCTCCAACTTCTCTATAAGAAGTACAGAGCCCCCAGAAATGGATCAGAGTTGCCATATTTCTTCTCTTAATCTGTCTGTGTCTGTGCCTTTGAGGCGTGCATCTATTTATTTATTTTAAGCATTGGTTAGCAGTCTCTGAGATACTTGGAGAGTAGTTCTTTAAGGAAACTAACCAATAAGATTGTGGGACTGGGCTTGCCACTGTGCTGCATACCACCTCTGCAGGTGTTTAGTACTGGCTTAGCAGGTGGCATGGAGCATGGGGTGCAGCTGAGGTGCTCCTTGTTTCCTGTACTCTTGAGTCGTGTTATGGCACAAGTCAGCACGTTACCTTTCGTTGGGGGAGATGATATACTCTGTGGGATATCTTAAAGTATTAGGTCATTTATTTATATTTTTATTTATTTATTTATTTATTGCATTTGTATCCCACATTTTCCCACCTCTTTGCAGGCTCAATGTGGCTTACAATACATCATGAGTGGTGGAAATATGTTAGAAAATAGACATTTTCTACGCCTGGAATAAACTTCCTGAGCCCCTACGTCTTGCCCCTTCCTTGGCCACCTTTAAATCTAGATTGAAAGCCCACCTCTTTAACATTGCTTTTGACTCGTAACCACTTGTAACCACTCGCCTCCACCTACCCCCCTCTCCTCCTTCCTGTACACATTAATTGATTTGATTTGCTTACTTTATTTTTTGTCTATTAGATTGTAAGCTCTTTGAGCAGGGACTGTCTTTCTTCTATGTTTGTGCAGCGCTGCGTACGCCTTGTAGCGCTATAGAAATGCTAAATAGTAGCAGTAGTAATTTAGTGTTATAGAAGGATCTTGGACAACATGATAATGAAAAAACATAATAGTAGTATAACAAGAAGGATTTGGGGTAACATGATTATCAGACTTCATACAGTGATGAGCTAGACTGCTGGTTTCCCTTTTCAGGTGTGTTATACTTTGACCTGCAGTATTATTAAGATCTTAATGTGGTGATATGAACAACTTCTGAGCACCGACAGTAACTTGTCCCTGCTTGTAATAAATGTAGTGGTGACAGAGCGCTCTCTAGTGGTGGACATATTATTTCAGTCTATCCCAGTGGCAATCAAAATGTGCAATGTAACCACGTTCCTAGAACATATGTAGGAGAGTAATCTGTTCCTTTTCCCAAAAGAAAAGCAGTAACTAGGCTGCCCTTCTCCAGCCTTGCACACCTGCCGCCGTGAATATGATCTGTTTCCCCATATACCATACTTGCTTCACCCTTATTCTCCTTACCCTTGTGTGGTAATTCAAAATGCACCATCCTCATTTTATACAAATCTGCCTTGTGTGTATTTATTGTAGATATCCTGAAAACTTGACTGAGTTGGAGGGATTCTGGGAACAGGCTTGGAGAAGAAGCAGAGCTATGGTGCTCTACTTTGAAATAAACTCAGCACAGAGAAAGGAGATAGCTTCTGTCATTACAGTATAATTGCAAAGAATGGCACACATAAACATAGGAGGTGCAGCTTGTAGGTGGAACTGTAGAGCTAATAAGGTGATTAGCTAATAATTACTCTGGTTAGAATTTGTGGCTTGTCTCATCTGTTTGGCATATGATTTTGCCCTAAAGTGGTCCCAAAACAAAGAAAAGGGTTCTCATGAAGGATTTGCTGGCAATATGAGAGAAGAAAGAACCAGGCACACCCATTAAAGGGGGGCCGACCACAACCGGGCTGAAGGCCAGCAAAGACAGAAGTGTGGGGGAGAGTACAGGGAGGGCCTAGCTAGAGAGCAGAGGTAGTAGTGGGAGGAAAACAAGGGGTAGCAAGGGGAGGGGGCAGGAAAGAAGGGGAGGAGCAAGGGAGGAGGAGAGAGGAATTTGAACTGCACAGGATGTCCTTTTGAATTTGGAAGCAGGAGAAGAGCAACGCCCACCCGCCCACCCACTTGAGAGGCAAGATTTGTCGCAGCGAGGCGTTAGACTACAATATTTACGCACAGCCAGCAATGGGTACACAGCAGCTTGACACATAACAGTTACAAGTTGGGGTAACTACTGCTGCAGAAAGAGTTGTGTGGAAAATTATCAAGTTGATGCAAATGGTAGGCTTGCATGTGAGCAGCCTTGTTATAAGGAAACAACGTGTATACAGCTTGTCTCCTGGCTTGGGCGGCCGGGAGGCCTAGAACGTCATTTTGTAAATGTGGTAGGTGCCTCCTTCAACGGGAGACACCAAGTGACGTCGGGTGCTTGGAAAACAGCTCAGGGGGCCATAGGGGCTTGGTACGGCTTGGCCTGTGGCCCAGAATATGCAACTACGTGTAGAAGCTGTGTACCCGGGTAGAAATGCATGCTGGCATAATGATTAGTAGAAGATGTAATGTAATTTGTTTAAGTTGTAACAATTTTGATGTTCCTGGCTGCGGCCAAAATAAATCCAATTCTATCGAAGATACGGCTTGTAGTGTGGTATTGAAGGGGTGGGGGTTGATACGTCTGAGTGTGTGCCGAATGCCCGAGTTGTGCCACAGAAATATATTGGTTATATTTGTATATGAAGAGAGAGATGATATTGTTGGCACCTTACAACAGTTGGTCAGCAAAGATTATCTTATACCAGTGTCAGTGTAAATATCACTCTGTATGTTTCACTTCAAAGAGAGAAAACCAACTTTTAAGGATCCAACCCAAAAAAGTGACGTAAATATAAATTATTTAAAATTTAATTTCAAGCTGCTTTCATTAAGGACACACATCGACTATGGCCAGAGTTTCGCACGGACATAACATCAAATGCACCACCTAGTCTGAAATACAAGTGGTTTCAGTAGTAAGAGTATACTGCCTATATGAAATCGGGTGTATGAAGCAGTCTGTAAGCTCTGTCTGAATGGCATATATCATACAACCTTGACATTGGCAATGTTTACCACTTCTTATTCCAGAGTTTCTATTGATATGTTCAACATTTAAAGGACTTACTAATTCTTTTAAATTACGATTCCTTGTAAAGGCTTCCCATAAATTAATTCCTACAAATGCTGGCAAATCAGAAATTAATCTCCAATTTCTTCTTAAGATCTGTATCACTTTATCTCAGGAGTATATGTCCACACGCAAGTCACTGTTTTATCCTCTGTATGATATTTCAATTTTTCCATTAATAAATTCCTATTTTGAAACCTTGCTCTTCTATATGAAGGAATCACATTCTTAGGATATCCTCTGATGATCAAGCGATTCTTTAAGATGTTTGGTCTCTGCCAACTGCAGTCTCAGATAGGTGTGTGGTGGTCAGAGACTTCCCACAAGCAACCAGTTGAAGAACCCCACTCATAGAAAAGCAAAGCTGGAGCCTGTGGCAGTGATGTCATGAGAAGGCACAGTGTTAAACTTGTCAGGACTAGACTTCCATAAACAAGGGGTCAAGAGGATTGGCTTCAAGAGGAGGGTGAAGAAACCCTGTCAGGAGTAGTGTAAAGATTACAGAGAAACAGAGGGCATCGGTTAGAGATGTCAAATCTCTGTGTTGTAAGGCAGGCTTGTAAAGAGCGGAGCATCAGGAAGTCAAAATGTCTCCCTAGAAAGGGGATAGAACTAATATGAGCCAAAACACAGTGTAACAATAGCGAGAGGGGAGGCAAAGTCATTGAGCAAAACAGAAGAGAGAAATGTAAAGACCCAGGGGACATTGCGCTGAGGAGAAAAGTGCCCATCCAACAAAAGGGGAGTGAACTTTCTTTAGATAGGAACAAAGGAAAACAGATGGAATAGTAGAGATAAGAGGAGAAAGCTGGGTTAGTGAGGAAAGAGAGTAGCAGAAGATAGAAAATTTAAAACTAGAAATTCTAAACATTTACAGAAGGGGAATGTGATGAAGGTAGGACAGAGAGGCTAAAATGACCGAGGAATAATCTTAAACCAATTTAGAGAGGAGAAAATAGGATAGTGAGACACCTATAAATAGAGGAGGCAGTGGGATGTGATGGAGTACACCTGAGAATACCAGAAGGACCAGTGTTAGAGGGAGGGAGGCTTAGAAAAGAGAATTATTTCCTGAGAGAATATTTGGCTTTTCTGATCAACAAAGGTAACCGAAGTCAAGCGTTCTTGACACAGATCAACATCTCAGTGCTAAGGTCAAGGGAAGGGGGAGAACTAAGGACAAAGGAATGGGGTGAGGAGAGACCCAGGATTTGGTTTAGTTTTGAAAACTATAAGCCCCTGCACTATACATGGTAGATGGCCAAAAATGGAGACAACAGAACCAGCTTCTTCTGTGTGAAATAGTTGTGCCAAGAGGTGACAAATTTGACCAGCACAGAACAGTGGTAGGTTTCTGGTATATTCTTAGGTATAATTGAGGAGAGGTGGCAGGTCAGAGTATGACCAGTTAATAGTATAATATTTTATCTTGTTACATGCTTTTTCATGATATGTGTAAAGGCAGATACACTAAAACATTTAATAAGCATTGTAATGACTGAAAAGATAGTTACCTCTGCAGGACACAGTTCAATGAAATTATTTATTTATTTATTTATTTATTCATACCTACAAATGCTGGCAAATCAGATATTAATCTCCAATTTCTTCTTAAGATCTGTATCACTTTATCTATCTCAGGAGTATATGTCAACACGCAAGTCACTGTTTTATCCTCTCTATGATATTTCAGTTTTTCCATTAATAAATTCCTATTTGCTCGAACTAAAACATGGTACAAATGCCCACACCTAAATTTAGGTGTGGATGCCCTTATTCTAGAACTATAAGCATAACTTAGAACGCCCCTGATCCGCCCATGACCCACCCATTTCCACGCCCCTTTTTTGACTTGCATGTTAAAATTTAGGCACGGATCCTGTACCTAAATTTACATGCGTACATTTCAATGAAATCTAATTGTGCCAATAATTGCTTGTTAAAAAGCCAATTATAGGCACTAATTAGCGCATTCGGTTAAATTGGGCATGCGCCCAAATTTGCACACACGATTTTTAGCACTTTTTATAGAATTCGGGCATATATCTTGTGATTTTGGGAGTCTATCTTTACATTTCTGTTCCTTCAATTCTTGGGAGGTTGGTAGGATCCGGGCATGCCATGGAGGTGTTACACTTAGGCCCGTGAATAGTATGAAGATAGCTGCTGTTGCTGTGATGGGCTCTGCCAACCAGCCAGTAGCCCTGTGAGTATTTCCTGAAGGAGACATCCTTTTTTCTATGAGGTTAATGAGAATTTCCTAAACTGCCAAGACAGTCATCAGGGACAACTGGAGGAGTGGCCTAATGGTTAGTGCAGTGGGCTTTGATCCTGGCAGCCTGGGTTCGATACCCACTGCAGCTCCTTCTGACCTTGAGGAAGTCACTTAACCCTCCATTACCCGAGGTACAAAAAATTAGATTGAGAGCCCTCTAGGGACAGAGGAAGTACCTGCATATAACGTGTACAGTGCTGCATAAGTCTAGTAGTGCTATAGAAATGATTAGTAGTAGTAAGGAGTACCAGAGAAGGAACGATATTTAAAAAAAATATATGCTTTCTGATTTGGTTTGAAGAGCCTTGTGATTTGTTATCTTGGGCTAATATGTGCACTGTCACCACCTCCCAGGTGCCTTTGGTCACTCCAGATCCAGACGTTTCTTCTAAGAAAGACCTTTTTGTGAAACTATAATGTTGGTTTTTCTCTCTCCTTTTTATTTCTTAGGAAGAAATCACTAACACCAGTTTGTTACAAGCTCGTTTGAAATGGGCTGTGCATTACGAGCCAAAGGTACAGTATTGAGTCTTTTTTTGGAACTTAGCAGTAGTGTTTCCTGAACACTGAGTATGCACAGACTGTGAACCCTGCACACACGGCAAAACAAGGCGTGCAGAGGAAAATATAGTATGCAGTACATTTTAGGGCCCTGTTTACTAAGCTGAGCTGTAGGTGCGCTAATGATACAGACACCCATTATATTCCTCTGGGTGTCTCTAGTATTAGCGCATGCTAAAATGTTTGCACGCCTACACCGCGGCTTAGTTATTAGGGCCCTTAATGAGATGTTATAAAGCAGCGTAGAGAAATCTTAGCAGCTGAATGTGGCTCGGCTTAAATTGGTGTTCTGTTTGGGTTCTATCTAAAGAATGGAGCTTTAATATTAGATTGTTTACATTTAATAATGTTGCCAATTATATTTAGGTCCTAAATTTTCTGTTAGAAAATTTCCAGATCCAGGGCCTGATCAAAATTATATTTGGCCTTAGGCAAACATATCACAGACTCCCATTTACCTCTTTTTATCAACACTCCCAGTTACATTTAAGGGGGATGTTATGTTATATCACACTTATCACTCGCCAACTCCCTCAAGTTGAGATTCAAGGCGAGATGCAATAAAGAAAACTGATTACAAAACATCAGGAGTGTACAATTTAGATTACTATTAAAAACAAGAACTGTATAACATTATAAACTAAAATAAACTGAGAACTACTAAAGCTTTACGAAATAAATAATAATACTTCAGAAACATAATTCTAAAGGAAGATTATTCCATAAACATCTAGCCAGAAACAGAAAAGAGTGTGAAAATAAAGCCTTGAGTCTAGTAGACTTAATAGATGGAAAAGCCAGAAGTTGTTGATAGCAAAGCCTAGTAGTCATGATGGAATTTAGAATTACTGTAGCTATAATTGAGGCAATCCATCTGGATAGTTATCTTCCAAAATGTTAAAAACTAGGCATAATACCTTAAAATGAATCTTAGCCCGTACTGGTAACCAATGCAGCTCCCCCAGTAGAGGCGTCACATGGTCGCTACAGGACTTACAGAAGATAAGTCAAGCAGCTGAATTTTGAATCAGTTGAATTTTATGAATCAGCCTAGCAGTTATACCCAGATATAGTGAATGACAGTAGTCCAGTAAAATCGAAAGTTGGACTGCCGTTAAGACAGATTATTTTACCACAACTCCTTCTATTTTAGGACAGGTACCATTTTATGCAATGAGACCTAGTTATAGTAAATGGAGTTAACAGTAAAATAACACGCCTTAACAGTAGCCTACTTTGATAACTTTCTCTTTTTCTGCTTCGTTCATGGACTTTCCCCAAGCTGCCACATTTCAGCTCTAGAAGTAGACTTGGAAAAACAGCAGATACTAATTCTGGATGCTAGGGCAGAAGCAATCGAAAGCAAACTGGTTTCATGTTTTCTAGATATTATTTTCTCCTCAAAACAAAATGGGAGGGATTGTTCCAGTATGGGAGAGATTGTTAGTTATCTGGATCTTGCGGCATCCAAGTAAGTGGAACCAACATTCCAGCAATTTTGCTGTGGTTTTCTTCAGGGTATGCTGTGAAGTCTGCAGTTTCTTTATATAGTGAGTTTTCAAATCTGATTGGGTGGTTGTGGTTTGAGGTGGACGGTTTCCTCAGGAAGGCAGGAGATTTCGTCAAACATTTGAGGCAGGAGAGTCCATTGGTCACAAATTTCAATTTTTTGTGGGAAATTTTGTTGGTCACAAATTTATTTTATGGTGGGAAAATGAGTCAGGAAATTCATTGGAACAATCTGACTCTGGAAGAGGGAGGAATTTCTATAGGTCACATTCTGAAACTGCAGTCAATTTTCCACATCATCATCCCACCAAAATTTAAATTTGCGACCATTAACCTTTCCTGTCTCAATTTCCTGCTAAAATCTCCAGTATTCCTGAGGAAGCATCCTACCTTGAACTTCAATCACTGTATAAAGACAAACCCTGAAGAAAGCCACAACACAATGACTTAAATGTTGGTTCCACTTATTCTGACATGGCAAGACACAGACAGCCGCAACAATCATGATGCCAGCTGCGGAAGCCTAAGAGAACTAAATGGGAAGGATCTTGCATATTTGATGGATACTAGAGGAACATTCGTGGTGCAGACTGTGAACGTGGATGTAGCCTGAAAAAACCCCAAAACAAAATAAACAGAATTGCTTAGAAGTATATCATTGGGACATGCTGATGTGTGCTAAGAGTTATCAGCTTGAGAGTGGACTAATAGTTCTGAACTGAGTTTATAGTAAATGGGCAAATGCCAGATCTCAGGGAAAAAATATAAGGTTAACTAACTTACCCTGTTCCTGCTTTATGATAATTTATTAGGTAATTACAGTTAAAACACAGATTCTTGTTTTGCACTTGTGTTGTTTGGCATTACCCACATAGAATGACATTGGGGTCATTTTCAAAGCACTTAGACTTACAAAGTTACATGGAGGGGCATTTTCGATATGATGTCTATGTCCCACTTTGGACGTTTTGCACAAAAGTATCAAAATCCGAATAGGAAAGAAGGTAATTTTCAAACAAGAAAAACGTCTTTTTTTCCCCCCCGAAAATACTGTTTCGATCAAGGTTTGGGCTTTGAATGTTTTGTTTTTTGGTCCATTTTTTAACACCCCCCCCAAATAAGTGTAAAACATAGCGATTCATGCCATTGGGATATAGAAGGAGCCAGCATTTTTAGTAGACTGGTCCCCTGAACATCCTAGGAGAGCAGTGGATCATGGAGGGCACTTCATAAAAATACTCCCAGGTACACATCTCACTTTTGCTGCCTTATCTTGTCCCCTGAGCCTCCCAAAACCCACCCAAACCTCACTACCTCCCCCCCCCCCCCACACACACACATACTGTACACCGCTACAATAGCCCTTATGAGTGAAGGGGGCACCTATATATGGGTACAGTAGGGTTTTGGTGACTTTGGGAGGGATCGTAGTTCCCACTACAAGTGTGACAAGCAGAGGGAGATAGGGACCTGTGTCCCCCACTCCTTAGTGCACTGCACCGACCACTACACTACTCCAGGGACCTGCATGCTGCTCTAATAGACCTGACTAACATCTGAGGCTGGTAAGTCATACTTTTATTTCCATTTTTGAGGGGTCACTCCTGATTGCCTCCGGTGGTCATCTGGTCATTTAGGGCACCTTTTTGTACCTTATTCGTTATAAAAACAGGTCTAGCTCAAAACGTCTTAGTTTTAGTCCTGTATGGTTTTGTTTTGTTCCATTATGGCTGGAAAACATCTCAAGTGAGAATAACGTCCAAATGCTGCTTTATGCCACTTTATAGACATTTTTTCTCTTTCGAAAATGAGCCCTATAGTAACCTATAGAACTTTGGAAGTCTAAGTGCTTTGAAAATACGCCTCATTGTAGCATATATATCTCTACTATATAATTATGCTTATCTATAAAAATAGCAAATCAAATTTAATGATGTGCTAAAATAGCTTAATTTAAAATTGCTTTCTTTAAAACAATTAATACTTTTGAATCCCCAATACTATTTGTATTATACTTCCCGCTCGTCTTATAGCACATAAATTTGGATTTGGCTAATAAAAAGTTGCACAAAAGAAAATGTTTGCATATAGCCTATCAAAAAATTGAGAGAGTGGGGCAGCTGAACATCTTTTTGATTGAAGGGGCCACAGAAACCAATTTCCAGACCACCCCCGCCCTCCCCAAGCTCTCTAGCTGCTGATACTGTGTAGAGCAAAATATTGGTTGGGCCATGGCCCTTGTGGCCCATCTGCTGCCTATGGGGTACATTGGCTAGCAGTCAAGGTTCTCTAAATTATGCCTAGCTACTCTCATTACAGAGCCTGATCCCTCTCTGCTCATATCTTGCCTTCCTCATAAGGATCAGGTATCTTTCAGTTCTGTCATGGTTTTGTAGTAAATGGACTTTTTGAGCCCCTTCCTCCCTCTTTATTTAAAATTTTATGCACCACATAATTCCAATGTACTCAGTGGTTTACAATTAAAACATACATAAAATCAACAAAAACAACCATAAACAAACACAAAGACAATCTTAATCCTATCAAGCAGGCTTCCCATGTGGTAAAATCCCCAATATTAATCAGCTAAAACTATCATCTCTTCTCTCTTCCTGTGTGTCTTGAGCCTTTGTGTAGGCCTTGTGTCATATTAGTAGTTCTGAACTGAACTACTTCAATCTTATGGGTTACCCTTATGAAGTATAGCCTCCAGAGCTCAACATGGTATTTGAGGTGATGAAATTCTAGGAATATTTATAAGCACAATATTACTACACGTTTCTCCTTATGCAACCAAATGGATTGATAGCTTTTCTTCTACATTTTTACACTGACTGGCAACCTTCAACTCTATTACTCCCTCTAAGATCTTTCTTCCTGTCTGGCAGTTTCTAGGTTTTGCCCTCCTGACAAGTGATATATGGGTCTTAGTTCCTCAGATGCAGGATTTTCAAACTTATGAACATTCATCCAGTTGTCCTCGTAATGTGTTGACTTGTGGCTCCTGTTCACAGCAGAGCTCCTGCGTTCAGGCTGGTCACACCTTGATGCTGCAGATAAACTTAATGATCCGGATCCACGGCGACCCACGCAGGTTGGGGGACCTCAGACAATACATCTTGGAGAATTTATTTGTTGTCTGTGTAGTGACAGACAACCACAGATGTTCAGGTAAGCAGAAAATATTGGTTCTTTTTTCAGATCAGATGCTGGTTAGTGAGGCTGGCTGAGTTGTGCTGCTGTATGGATGGAGCTGGGTTTGATTTTTGGCTCCTGTCTTTTTGTCTCTGGGTGGCTAGGTTTGTTGCCTGACTGAGGTTGAGCCTTTGCAGCTGGTAAGACTGCCCATATACAACTTATTTACTTATTTAGATTTTGCTCGCACCTTTTTCAGTAGTAGCTCTATGTGAGTTACAGTCAGGTACACTGGATATTTCTCTGTCCCAGGAGGGCTCACAGTCTAAGTTTATACCTGAGGCAATGGAGGGTTAAGTAACTTGCCCAAGATCACAAGGAGCAGCAGTGGGATTTGAACCGGCCACCTCTGGATTGCAAGACTGGTGCTCTAACCACTTGGCCACTCCTCCACTTGGGCTTTGCCATCAATTTAACTATTGCAAAATAAAAAGTGAACCCAACCAATCTAATGTATTGCGTATAGGTTGAAAAATTTATGACTAATTTAAATGTTAGGGAGGTGACCTATACTTGAGTCAATCCACGCTCCAGAATTTCCCTTTCCCCTCCCTATCCACCTACCCTGGGTCCAGCATCTCATCACCCAGTCCCTGTCCCGCTATGGCAAGGATACTCTCCCTTTTCCCCATGGAGCTGCTGTCCCCATGCCTCTTCAGCTACAGGTGTGCTTTGTGCCAGTGCAGGGCCTTTCAGTAGAGGCCTGTTCTGAAGTGGGAAGGGATGGGAAAATGGGACTTGATATACTGCCTTTCTGAGGTTTTTGCAACTACATTCAAAGTGTTTACATATATTCAGGTACTTATTTTGTACCAGGGGCAATGGAGGGTTAAGTGACTTGCCCAGAGCTCCAAGGAGCTGCAGTGGGAATCGAACTCAGTTCCACAGGATCAAAGTCCACTGCACTAACCACTAGGCTACTCCTCCTACCACATGATGCATTTTCTGTCAGTGAGAGGGTGGGATATGACAGTGTTAGAGTGTGTGCTTCTACTGGAATGCCCCACACTGGCACAGTTAATACAGTATATAACCAGGGTACTGTTGTCCAGAAAAAAACAGGTGGAGAGCATACGTTCTATGGAGTGCCAGAAAAGGTTTTGGAAACAGCAGCCACATGCAAAAGTGCCGGTGTAGAGCACCTCTGGAGCACTGGAAGAATGGATGAGAAACGGACAAGGGAGAGAATGCTGGCCTGAAGACTGGAGGACTGAACAGAAGATGAGAAGCTGGATCCTGGGGGAGGGGGATGAAGATGCTGACCATGGTTCTGGGGAAAGAATGGGAGATGCAATTCTGGACCCTGGGGGGGGGGGGGGGGGGGGGGGGGGGAAATTGGGTGTAGGGGTTAGTGACCCATCTTGAAGTTACTGCATTTTCTTGCTATTTAAGGTTCAAAGTTAGAGTACAGTATACGTGAGGATGACCTATACTCGAGTGTCTGTGGTATTTTTCAGCTGTTTCCTAAAGTGCTCTGATGTTTGCTCTCTTTAACTAGTTCTGGTTTTTTTTGGACAGGTGACAGCAAAGTGACTGTTTACGCCTTGAATTCTGGTAGTCATCTGGTTCACATACAGGTAACTTAATGTCTTGCTTCCTGCGGTCATGATCCTGTGTTCATGTATGCTTTCATAGTCATGCTTCATGTTGGTTTTCCAATCCTTGATGGTGGGTGAGAAAGGTTGAT
Source organism: Microcaecilia unicolor (assembly GCF_901765095.1). Classification (NCBI taxonomy): domain Eukaryota; kingdom Metazoa; phylum Chordata; class Amphibia; order Gymnophiona; family Siphonopidae; genus Microcaecilia; species Microcaecilia unicolor. The sequence continues at coordinate 611,765,028 of NC_044032.1, read as the reverse complement.
TGATTCATCAAGGTAGATAATAAGTTCTGTTGTATATGTTGTCCTCATGTATTCAGCTGACATGGTAAATGTGTGTCTTCCCTTTGGAGCAGGAGTTGCAGCTTTGGCATAAACTGCAGGCATCCTATAGCCCCAACAGTCATTCAGTGGTAAAGCCAGGCACCAAGCAGAGCCAGCAGTATTGCCCTACAGTCATTATCTGCTCTTATGCTCTGTGATTGTACAATGTGAACTCCTACAGCTGTGATGTGTAACCTTTGCTCCAGGATATACAGCATTTAACAGGAAGCGGCAGCTCCTCTCTCAAGTTTGACCCTGTCTTGCTGCCCAGTTCAACAACAAACTTCACCGAAGCCGCCTCCATTACCTGCCATGGTATGTACATTTTCTTCTTTCTGTTCTTCTTTTCTACCCCACCTCTTCAGTCAAGACCACTCAAAGTGGCTTAAGATAAATCAGCACTTCAGTAAAGAAAATAATTCATAAAGAAATGTTTAAATGATGATCAGTTTATAGAACCAACCTTAAGTAATATACACAGACAGTGGCTGAGGTGCATGATGGTGTGTGGATTGCAATCAGAGGGCGTGCATGCTTTTCTATATGTGGAACCTAAGGATGGGCAAGGAGGTGGGGGGGTCACATACATATTTTCCTATTGTGTGGACATTAAGTGAGAGAATGTGTATTGCTTTTTGATAAGTATATTTGTGCAACTCATATAGACAACATTGCAGTAGTCTATCCTTGACAATAGTAGTGATTGCACAACAAGATGAAAGGTTGATATCTCAAAATACTTTTAAATAGATCTCAATTTCCATAACAACAGAGAGAAATTTTTTACTGTCTTATTTACTTGATTTATCATACTAAGGTGATTATTCACCTCTGCTAAGTTGATTATTCACCTCTACCCCAAGAATATGTGAGAGCTCAAAAGTGAATTTATTATTTCACTTTCACTGTGAATCCATTGGCTCTCTAATTGCCTCTTTTCCTGGTGGCTGATTTTTGTTGTGTGTAAAGTAACCTGCCCATTCCAAGTGGTGTATTTCTGGTGAAAGGTGGAGAAGGAGGAGTGAGAACAAGAATTTAGTGGGACTCAGTCAAATCTCTTTTGGTAGAGATATTTAAGCCTGGTATATATTTCTGCCAATGCTTGATGATTAGTAGCATGTGGCAGCATTAATCCATTTTTCCCCCGCACTAAAATCACTGTGCATCATGCTCATCAAAGATGAACGAGGAGAGCAACCTGGAACTAGAATAGTTCTCTACCTGGAAGGTGGCTGCTTTCATCCTGGAGGTTATAAGTTCAAAGCTGGCTTGTGCATGACTGGAAAAAAAAAAACATGTTGAGAGACTTTGAGTGAGATCACTAATTAGAAAGTATAGATATTAATCATAAAATCATTATGTTTGGAGAAAGCCGTCCTTTGAAGACACGGAACAAGATGCCAACAGACGGTGTGTATTTGAACTTTCCGGTCATTAATGGCTGTGAGATTTAAAATTTTTATTGTATGTTGTTATTGCATTGCATTATACTCTGGATTGGCCGCTGTCGTGGACAGGATGCTGGGCTCGATGGACCCTTGGTCTTTTCCCAGTGTGGCATTACTTATGTATGTACTTATATTCATATAACCTGAATTTGCATATTGTAACTTGCCTCAAAGTAAAGCATATACCTCAGTGCCATTTTGAGCAGGGTGAGTTGTTCTCTTCCTCTTGGGTCTTGCAGTGATTCTGAACTCTGACCCTGGAATCAGTAGCTTTATTTATTGTGGAGCAGCAGATAGAGTTACAGTACTTTCCAAAAATCCTACACTGTTTTTATAGCAGCTGAGATGATGCGAGAGGCTTAGCTAGCATGTTATTGCTAGATGCATGCCAGGAAGATGTTTCTATATAGAAATAAAATCCAGCTGGCTGCAGAGGTGATGGATAAGAATCCTCTTGAGGTCTCCTTTAAACTAGTGATTCCCAAGTTTCAATGGGGGAGGAGGGGTAACTTGCTTTTGAAGGAATAGCCATGTTTGAGGGACCTACCTTAAAATGTAATGGCTTCAAAATCCAAGACAAAATGCCACTGTTTTTCTCCAGATTGAGTGTCATGGAGGTAGCTACTTGAGTTTTTGATACATAATTTTGGAGCTGTTCTCTAGTATTCCCTGGCATTGAGTTGAAGCCCATAAGTAGCACACACTTACTACTGTCTCCTCCTTAATCTCATGCTGAAGGACATGCTAAGGTTTTACCAGCTCTACTTTGTCCCTGTTCCAGATGAATAAATATTGAACTTGTCATTTACCCTTCAGTGCCATGAGTTGTTCCTGGGCTGCAAAGTGTGGTGTGGTCAGGCTCCATAACTAAAGCAAGCTTGATTTGTTGGCACCAACTGAAGTGATTTTGGTGAAATTCTTCTCAACATACGGTGATGTTATCAGCCACAGACCTTCATTTGGTACTGGAGGACACCAGATTCTTTGCAGGTTCCCATACTCTTTATCAAACTAACATAAGAATTATCCAAAGTTGGAAGAGGTTGATAGGCTCTCCTGTACTGGTCTGGAGGTTGCTTCTGCTGGGACCATTTTGGAAGGCTAGAACCGTGAACGCATATACACTGATGTCATCGTAGTGTGACCCACCTATAAAGTTGAGCACTGAGCCAGTGTGCAGCTGTATGTAGCTGAAGGGGCATGGCCTAAGGGGCACACCCTATGTGAAACCCTTTGGAGTCCCTTGGAGGGGCATAATCGAAAGGGGCGCCTAAGTTTTCCTGAGGATGTCCTCGTAGGACGTCCCGGCGAAGGGGCGGGGAAACCCGTATTATCGAAACAAGATGGGCTTCCATCTTTCGTTTCGATAGTACGGTTGTGGACGCCCAAATCGTGAAATTTAGGTCAACCTTAGAGATGGTCTTCCTTAGAGATGGTCGTCCCCGATTTTCGGCGATAATGGAAACCGAGGACGCCCATCTCAGAAACAACCAAATCCGAGGCTTGTGGTCATGGAAGGAGCTAGCATTCATAGTGCATTGGTCCCCCAGACATGCTAAGACACCAACCGGGCACCCTAGGGGGCACTGCAGTGGACTTCAGAAATTGCTCCCAGGTGCATAGCTCCCTTACTTGTGTGCTGTGCCCCCCAAAACCCACTCCCCTCAACTGTACACCACTACCATAGCCCTTATGGGTGAAGGGGGGCACCTACATGTGGGTACAGTGGGTTTGTGGTGGGTTTTGAAGGGCTCACATTTACCACCACAAGTGTAACAGGTAGGGGGGGATGGGCCTGGGACTGCCTGACTGAAGTGCACTGCACCCACTAAAACTGCTCCAGGGACCTGCATACTGCTATCATGGAGCTGAGTATGATATTTGAGGCTGGAAAAAATATGTTTAAAAATTGTTTTTGAGGGTGGGAGGGGTTAGTGACCACTGGGGGAGTAAGGGGAGGTCGTCCCTGATTTCCTCCGGTGGTTATCTGATCATTTAGGGCATAATCGAAAGCCGATTTTGGGTGTCCTCAACTGCTTTACGTCGCGGGGATGACAAAGTTCACAGGGGCATGTCAGAGGCGTAGCGAAGGCTGGACTTGGGCATGCCTAACACATGGGCGACCTCGAACCATAATCGAAAAAAGAAGGGCATCCCTGACGAACACTTGGACGACCCTGTGAGAAGGACGCCCATCTTGCGATTTGTGTCGAAAGATGGGGGCCCTTCTCTTTCGAAAATAAGCCTGTTGGTGATCCATAGAGGCCTGAAATTTTTGAATTTGGTTCCAGTGAAAGATTCACCATGTGCAAATGGAGGATCAAGCTTAAGGTTGTAGCTCCAGTTAGTTCAACTACAGTAGGACCTTTAGATACATTTATTGAAACGGGTTGGTTTCTCCTCCTGCTTAAGTTACTACTACTACTTAACATTTCTAAAGCGCTACTAGGGTTACGCAGCTCTGTACAGTTTAACAGAGAAGGACAATCCCTGCTCAAAGGAGCTTACAATCTAAAGGACAAAGTGTGCAGTCAGTCAGATTGGGGCAGTCTAGATTTCCTGAATAAGGTATAATGGTTAGGTGCCGAAAGCAACATTGAAGAGGTGGGCTTTGAGTAAGGATTTGAACATGGGTAGGGAGGGGGCGTGGCGTGGCGTATGGGCTCAGGAAGTTTATTCCAAGCATAGGGTGAGGCGAGGCAGAAAGGGCGGAGCCTGGAGTTGGCGGTGGTGGAGAAAGGTACTGAGAGGAGGGATTTGTCCTGAGAGCGGAGGTTAAGTTGAGAGGATCTGGATAGTTTCAGTTTCATCCAGTGCTGACACTTCCTCCATTATTTCTCAACCCGTGTATTCTCTGGATGTTCTGCTCTGTCTTTTACCAAATTGGCTATTGCACCCAGGGGGGGATGTTTTGATCTCTGGTGATGTCCATTTGAAGGAGCTAATAAATAAAACCTGGATTTAACTAATTACATCAGGTAATATCCACATGGTTAATTCTGTGGATTCCCAAGCTGTATTCGAGGTTCCCTCTTCTGAATCCACGCTGGAAACTCCTAATGATGCAGGAATTACCACTATTGTTAGCAGAATCTGTGGTACTTCAGGAGTCAAACACCACACACCAGAATGAGAGAGAAGTCTTTATTTTCCAGCAAAGTAGAACATCAGCGCTAGCTCTCTCCTTCTCTTCAGCTCTCTGTGTCTTGTGTCTCTGTGTCTTCTCTCTCTGTGTCCTGCGTCTCTAACGTAAGCTGCTTCTGTTCTCATTTATATATTCCTAAACCCCTCTAGCCCCCCTTTCTCACCAGATGGTAAAGAATAGATTGATTACCCTGTCTTGAACTAATTATCTCTACACATTTACTCAAAATATCAGTTACATAGGTTTCAGATATTTCCTAAACTGACCTACGACCTGAGGCCTCTCAAACTAGACAATGTGGCACCTATCTCCTGTATTTTATTATTATTAAATTCTCAGATTCCCAGCTAACTTCATACTAACTGCTAACTGGACTCTGGCATTCATTAAGGGTCCAAGGGGCCAGTCTTGCTTAATGGCACACAGACATGGTTTGTTATTACTTTCAGGAGTCCAGTCCTACACTTAGCTATAATCAATCAAGGAGAAGAGTTGACTTTTCCTGACCTCTTTCACCTAGCTAGGACTGTGGATAATTCAAACCAGATGATGACCTCTTAAACTGTAGACAAATCTCACTTGAAAGTCAGACACTGAATTGAAAAGGTATTTTACATAGAGAAATAGAACTTATTAATTAAACAGAATAAAACATATTTTAAAATAAGCAGAAATCAGAATTCCTTATAAGACAAAATCTAAATTTTCAAGAATATTTAAATCTAAACTATCTCCTTCTAAACAGCATTCAGTCTAATCTTTTAAAACTGCCTGCTTGCTGATCCCCTCGAGACTGTCCAGTATGCCTTGCTCAGAATGGCATCCAGATGTGGTTTATTTATTATGAACAATCCATCACTCAAAAAGGGACAAAAAGTTTTATTTCTCACTGACCTTTCTAACCTCTAGTCTAGCAAAAGCTAGACTTTTGAGTAATTAAAACCCAGATGGCATTCTACCACTTACAGGCCTGAACCAAACTTAAACAGAATTAGCAAATTAATATGATTTCTCTGTCCAGGCTGCCTCACTAAGGTGTCTGATTAAGCCAGTTAGTTTATCTGCATGTGTAACTATTGCTCTGATGCCTTCTATTCCTCCTAAAGAAGTTTCAAGACTAGAGTTGTGGGAAAATGATGGCTAGATTTGAATCAACTGTGACATATCTCTCTCAATTATGTAACTTGTCAGGTGAGGCTGCTCAAAGCTTGCTTCATAGGAAAAAATAAGAGCTAACACCAAGCACGTTGATACACAGGAAAGATGATTGTTTATCTGGAAGGAGTGAACCATGCTTTAGTAAAAAAAGAAATAAAGAAAAGACTTTTTTTTGAAGTCCATAGTATGACCTCACCTTGAGTATTGCATTCAGTTCTGGTCGCCATATCTCAAAAAAGATACAGCGGAATTAGAAAAACTTCAACGAAGAGCAGCCAAAATCATAAAGGGGATGGAACTCCACTCATATGAGGAAAGGCTAAAGAGGTTAGGACTCTTCAGCTTGGAAAAGAGACTGCTGAGGGGAGATATGATTGAGGTCTGCAAAATCCTGAGTAGTGTAGAATGAATAGAAGTGAACCCATTTTTTACTCTTTGAAAAAGTACAAAGACTAGGGGACACTCAATGAAATTACATGGAAACACTTTAAAATAGGAGGAAATATTTTTTCACTCAATGAACATTTAAACTCTGGAACTCTTTGCAGGAGGATGTGGTATCAGCAGTTAGTGTGTCTGGGTTTAAAACAGATTTGGACAAATTCCTTGAGGAAAAGTCCATAGTCTGCTATTGAGACAGACACGGGGAAGCCACTGCTTGCCCTGGGATTGAATGGAATGTTGTTACTATTTGAGTTTCTGCCTTTACTTGTGACCTGGATTGGCCACTGTTGGAAACGGGATACTGGGCTAGATGGACCATTGGTCTAACCCAGTATGGCTGTTCTTATCTTCTTATATAACATTATTGAAATAATTACTGTTATGATTTTCCTCTAAATAGGATTTTAGCTGTTGAATTGTTTGTCTTTTCTTGATGTTCTTTGTGTCTGTCTGAAGATTTGCCTGTGCTTTCTGTCGAGAGAATGCAAAAATATCCTGATGGTCTAAAGCAGTGCATATTAATTGTGTGACACCCCCTTCCCTCAGAGGTGCAGAATAATGAAGCACCTATCTAGAGGCCAGTCAGGTTGTGACCCCCCCCCTGCTCTCCCAGCTTGATTTTGTGACTCCATTTAGGGTCCCAACCTACAGTTTAGGAAGCTCTGCTCGAGAGATTTCAGTTTGACTGCATTATTGGAAACATCAGTAGAAGAAACTAATAGCTATTTTTATGCATTCATCTAGAGACAGTTTTTTCCTTATACTTTAATTTAACTCATACCATATTGGAGATCAGAAGAGAGTTTTTATCTTAGAGATTGAGGGTGTTGGGCCCTTCTTTTTGAAATTTCCTAGGAAATGTATGATCTGAGATTAGGCTAGATTTTATATTCAGAGTTGACAACTCCACGGTTTTCCCGCAGAATGGGTGGGTTTTTTTGTGCTGGCCACAGGCACTTTCCGGCAGTCGTGGTTTGCCACTTTTTGAGCTGGTTTTGTTTTCTTTGATTGGCTGCTGCCTGTTCCTCCTTATGACTCTCTCTACTGTCACTCTATTGGTCAAAAATGTGGAGCCAGAATGAGGGTTGGTTTATCTCAAGCCTCATTTCAGCTCCAAAGTTGACCAGTAGGAGGGAGAGGTGCATGATGAGGTCATCACCTGATGATGACTCATCACACTCTGGAGGATGAGGGAGTGAGGCAGAGAGCTGCAGCAGAGGAGACAGCAGTAGCAGCACATCGCATCATGGAGGAGGAGAGCAGGTAGAGCAAACGCACTTGCATGGGTGACCCCCCCCCCCCCCCCCACACCTTTGCTCCTCAGATAACCTGTTGGGCAACTTGAGCTGTCTTTGGGCTCCTTTGGGGGGGGTGCGGGTTGGACTGGGGAATTTTTTCCCATCTGGCAACCCTGCTTATTTTTTTTTTTTCAGCCATCTCTCTTAAAGAGACATTTTGGGTGCTAGAGAGCAGAATGTGTAGGTATTACATTTTCACGTATATTTTCTTGAGTCATCACAGCCTCTTCCAGTGAAGTGTTTTGTTGCCTTATTTTCCCATTATATGTTACCTTCTGCATTCCTTTCCTTTAATTTTCAGATTGTAATTTCAAATTTTAACAAAAAAAATAATTACCCAAAGTTGATGACATATTGTAGGCAACCTCTAGTCCCTATGGGCAGTAGTCTGTGTTTTCTGGATACCTCTAATGAATATGCCTGCTTCAGTGGTATGCAATTTTATCTCGTGCATTTTCATTACAAATATCCTGATAATCCAAATGAGCAATGTCCACAGAGACTGGAGGGTGCCTGTCTCTGATGATGCACAGGCGGCATCATAGTAACAGACCCCTATAGTCTCATAAGCTCTTGTCGCTTTCTGTCTTTGGGTAATTATTATCTTGACCCAGTAGAAGGCATCAGAACCTGCAGTGACTTATTTTTCTTATAAAAAATGTTGCCAACAGTGTTCCCTGAATATCAAGGCCAGGAGATGAACTGATAGCGAATGCAGGACGATGGAAGTTGCTAGTTGGGTGATGGTGTTCTTTCTTTCTTATCCTCTTCCTGTCAGTACTAAGGCAGTAATTCTGATTTGCCCCTTGTGACAGCTACAGCATGTGATGGCGGGAGCAGTGGCTCAGCAGGTGCAGAAAGGAATCAGCTGGATAGCTCCAAGACATTAAAGGCATTCCCTTCCTTTCATGTGACAGACGGGTAGGTGTGCATTGTGATCAGTCTATGCATCTACTGGGCTTCAACTTGCTAATGGGGATAACCTAGTAGGGTGAGCCTCGGCAAGGTCTAGAGTGGATTGATTAGGTGCTGCGTATGCATGGCCCTCCAGAGTCTTTTTAACCAGGCATTCCTGTCAGAAACCCTCTGTGGTAGAAGCCTTAGGCTTGAAATCTTCTAACATCGATGTAATGTTGAGTTTTAGTCCAAACAGATGTCATGTTGGCAAAGTTATTACCAGCAGTATGTTTATGAGCCATAGTAGCAGCAAAATACATCAGAGTGTTTCTCTACTAGTAATATATGTCCATTTTTGGTAACGGATTTTGCTATAGCACAGTGTAGCCCTTATAAAACAGTACTGGATAGAAAGTACCTGAGGGGGGGAGGGTTTGGGATTGGGGTCTGGCTTTATTGTAATGTGGATTTTCATAAATTGGTGGGATGGAGGGGGAAGTAGAGGGTTGTATCACTGTGTTAAATTTGTTTAGATAAGTTTAATCCAAGAGACAATTTTCCCTGGAGCATTTGTTTTAGAGTTAGATCTGCAATGTCGTTGTACCTTTTGACCCTTCCTCTGGTTGCAGGTATTTTGGGATTGACCCCTCTGCGGCATCGTTTCACATACAGCCCTATTCTGGTGCTTCTGGAGTTTGGTCAGTGTGGTTGACAAACAACTTGGAATTCAGCGTTGTGCTGAGAGAAGTCTTCGTTGCCAGAGAGATGAAACATACTCTGAAGGTATGATGAAGCTCCCTTCCGCGCCAGGGGAGAGCCATGCAAATAGACTCCTTAGAAAACATTTTGTGAGCGCACAACCTCCCTTGATTTGCTCTTTCAAGTGTGGTTGTCTAGTGCTATACTGGCTCTGGAGAAAGATGGATTCTTTGCAGGTAGTGAGCGATACATTTTACTGGACTAGCATAAGAATTTTCTGAATTGATAGTGAGCTTGCAGGATTGCACAGGGCATTTGACTTTTGAAGAAAGGAGCAATGTAATCCTTCTTAGTGCCACTTCAAAACATTCTATATTTAAATAGCACTTGAGAGCATTATGCAATATTGGATCATCAAAGTCTTGTAACCTTTCAAAACTTTCTCCTTTGCAGAGCTTTAGGCTATAATATTCTTCATGGATCCTTTTCCCTTTTAAATATCAAATTATTCATTATTTTAAAAGAATTCAACTTATCTTGTGCAGAGATTCACTTTCAAAAGGAAGGTGTGGCAAAAAATTAGGAACCCAACATGAATTCATGTTTCAACCAGTTGGCAGTTTCAATGGAATTACCCCTTCACCTTCAGTTTATGATTGCTGTAATTGTAGCAGCCTCTTCCATTCTTCCATCAAGGTGGGCAAGATCTGTGAACACTTTGTACTGTTATGCAGATAGTAATAACTGGAGAAATTATGCATAGCATGGCCATGGAATTCTTTCCAACCTCTTTTCTTGTAAATGCATATGGGAGGTACCTGTTTGTGTGTACCTATGTTTGTGTGTTTTGTGTGGAGAAGAGATGAGAAGGCAGTTTGAAATGTGCAGTTCCTTAATAACAATGTTACAGTGAATCAGTGTATCTATACTGCAGCTCTTTGAGCTGCTGCTCCCATAGAAATGTATTGTGGCCTTTTTGGATGGGCTTCATTTATTTTGCCTCGTCCAGATGCAGAAATTTCATCTGTGCTTCCTCTAGATCACCTCCTCCCTTCCTGTGACTAGAGCTGCCTTCCCCCCCCCCCCCCCCACTGCCTTTCCATTTGGTGGAATCCTACCTGCAGTCTCTGCTGCTAGTTACAGTGGAACTGGGGTGGCCCAACCATTAGGCCAGGCATTCTAAAGGAGCGGCTTCGCGGTGTTTTACCTTGTCACAGTGACGTTCCAAACCCGGCAGTGGCAACAATTCCCATACGCTGCCCTGCTGCCACCGGCATCCACCTCTTCCCTTTGTGGCTGCCTCTCTGAAGTAACTTCCTGTTTCGTCAGAGGCTCAGGCAGCTGCAGTAAAGGGAAGAGGCAGGTGCCGGCGGCAAGGCAGCGTAGGAATTGCTGTCGGGTTTGGAACGTCACCATGATGAGGTAAAACGCCTGGGGGAGGGGGGAGGGGCAGCATGTTAGCTCCACCTCAGGTGGCATCTTGCCTTAGGCCGGCCCTGAGTGGAAGCAGTCTGGGCAGGCTCACTTAGGAGGAGGGGGGAATGGAGAACTGCAGATAGAGGTTTGAAATTCAGAATACTGGCCTTGCTCATGGCAACAGAGGTTACTTGGTAATACACAAAGCAATCAAGAAAACTGTCTGACTCTTGAAGTAATTTCAGAGTAGAATTAACGACTAAAAAAAATGAAATAAAGGTGTAGAGCGGCGGTTTCCAAACTGTGCCGTGGCACCCTGGGGCGCTGCAGCAAATCTACAGGAGAGCCATGGCATGTTTTAAGACCTGCCCCATCTACTTCCTGTCACCAGCCCTCGCCGCTGCTTCTGCTTTCCTAGACTAGCAGCAGCAAAACAAAATACAGTCATTGTGGGACTGCATTATACAAACCTGCAGCTGCCAGTCCCGCCTCTGCCAATGTCACTTCTTGTTCTGGGTCAGAGCTGGCAGCCACGGGTTTGTACAGTGCCGTACCGCAATGGCTGTATTTTGCTTTGCTACTGTTGCTGCTAGTCTGGTGAAGCAGCAGTGATGGTGGAGGTGTTGAGGGAGAGAGGGCAGATGCTGAATGGAAGTGGGGAGCTGAAAAGCTGGATAAAGGGGGCAGACACTGGATGGAAGTGTGAAGGGGAGGAGGCATATGCTGGATGGAATTGGGGAGGAGAAGGATCAGATGGTGTAAGGAAGTGGGGAGGGGAGACGGGGCAGACACTGGATGGAATTGGAGAGGAGAAGGGATCAGATTCTAGTTGAAAGTGGGGAGGAGAGAGAGGGCAAATGCTGGAGGGGAGAGGGACAGATGAAGGAAGGAAGTAGGAAGGGGAAGAGGAGGCAGATGCTGGATGGAAGGGATTTGGTATCTCGCCTTTCTGTGTGACAATCAAAGCGGTTTACATATTATACAGGTATTTTTCTGTCCCTAGTAGGCCCAGAAACCTTTTTGTACCTGGTGCAATGGAGGGTTTAATGAAGAGAGCACACACTGGATGGAAGGGGGAGAGAAAGAAAGCAGATACTGGATGGAGGGGGTGGGGGAGGAAGAGAGAGGGCACAAGCTGGAAGGGGGGAGAGAAAGAGGGCACACACTGGATGAAAGCATGCCATCGACTTAAGCAGCAGGGGGTTTGGGCAGCGGACCACTTAGCTGGCTGGGCTTGGGCATCTCTGCCAGCAAAGGTAGGACTCAACGACGCTGACACCAACACCGGGGGGGGGGGGGAGAGAAGACCAACGTGAAATGTGTGACTTAGGGGCGCAGTGAAAAAAATTATCTAGACATTGGCGCCAACACTGGGGGAGGGGAGGGGAGAAGACCTGACAGGAAATGTGGCCTATGGGTGCCATGAACCACGAAGGTTTGGGAACCAGTGGAATAGGGAATTATTTTCATTCCCTGTGTATGTATCTATGGGGTGTGTATATGTGTTCTGTGTGTATTTATATTTGTTCTTTTTTATATGCCCTGGGCATATGTTTTGTCTGTGGGAGAATTTGCAGACTCTTGTGGGATGATACGTTTTAGGGATAGAGAAGTCTGAAGAAGGATCCAAGATGGCCGCATAGTGAGTTACTGCTTCAGACGCGCCCAGACTTTCTCCAAGCAAACGCTGCGAAGGATCTCTGAATCTCCTACGATATCGGGAAAAGGAGAGGCAAAGTGCGGGATATTCCCTCTACCCCCACTGGGACCTACCTCTGGCAGCAACCGACGTTGGAGCAGTTTGGGATGACGACGGGTCCCAAGCAAGCCTCCTCTCCTGCTTATCGGCACTGACGTTTCTGAGTTGGCCAGCAGTGTAAACGGGGTTTCTTTGAGCTCTATTCAGCGTGCGGCTCCCCCACAGCCAAGAGGGATAGACGCGGAGGTGGGTCCTGCAACTCGGACTCCAGACGGGGGATGCGAATGAGCAGGGAGGGAACCTGCCTATGCCGACAGAAACGCCTAGGACTGGCTTGATGGAAGAGCGAATTTCCCCACAAACTATGCCTTCACAAATTGTGAGTACGTTGAACCAGATTTTGAGCGTTCCCCCTCCTTCTTCTGTTCTGGGGACTTTGGTTAAAACCTGCCGTATTGACAATGGAGTCACTCTGGGATTTGACTTTTACGTTACATTCCTCTCTGCAACAAGTAACTGCTAAAAATACTGCTGAAATAAAGGTATTGTCTGAAGCAGTCCTCTTGCAGGCACAGACAACTGCCCAACAAATCTCTGAGGTAAAACAATTAGGGGAAAAATTACAAACATTAGAAACTCTGGGACAAGTCTCAATAAGGGATAGAAATTTTACCTCTCGTCGTTTAGAATCTTTGGAAAGCCAATCTAGAAAACTTAATTTGAGACTAACTAATTTTCCTAGATCCCCCTTAATATCCTCAGTAGATATGGTTGAAATATTAGGAATGCCAAGTGATTCACTGCCTCCTATAGTTCGGGCACAGTCTACAAAGTAACAGAAAATTGGATGGTGGAAATTCTCAACCGCAAACAGGAGACGGCATGAACTTGACATCATTTTTAGAATCTTCATAGGAAATTATCACTCAGAGAACTACTGTGATGGTTTTTTTTTGCCCTGGAGATGGACCAAGATGCTGTCTTGAAACTTTCCTTCAGACATTTGGACTCACTGTTTTTAGGATCTAAAATAAGAATTTATCCTGATCTCTGTAGAGAAATTCAGAAAAGGCGCAGGGCCTTTTTGGCCACGTGCCCGAGGACTTTAGCCCTTGGGGCTAATTTTGTACTTAAATTTCCTTGTATTTGCCGAATATTGTTTCAATCTAAGCAATTTCAATTCTTTGATCCTAAGCAGTTAGAGGAATTTTTGTTAACTAAAGAGGATGTTAATGTAATTGTTAACTAACAGATAGCACACTGTATGATAGGCTTGATGGGAAGCAGTGACTACATTTTTTTAAATTTCTAATTTTTTAAAATTACTATTTGATTTTTTTTCCCCCTTGGATCAAAATTGCCTTAGTATAATGGTCGAAAGTGAAATATTTATTTCAGCTTAATTGTTAATATGGATAATCGATTTAAGTTGTTATTTTCAAATTTCTTAATCATCTCTTTTTGAGTTGTATAATCTATAAATGAATAGAAATAAAATAAAAAAAGAGAAGTTTGAAGCATGTAGGGGTAATTATGGGAGACTAGTTGTGGGGATGGGACAATTTTTGGGGAGGTGGGGCAGTTGTAGGGGTAGTATTTGGGGTTGGAGTAGTTTGTGAGATGTTGTGTTAGTTGCAGGTAGGGTAAGATTAAGATTAAAATGTATTTCTGTACAACAAAAAATCCAGAAAAATAACATATATGTCTAAAAATGCAAAACAATAATCAAATGCAAAAACTGAAAACAAACGATAAAAGCACCATACACTTAGGGAAGATCATATTTCAGATTACAAATTGTTTAGAACTGTGCCACCTGCTTATCATATACAAATATATAGTTTTTGTGTGCGGGTTGTTTGTAGGTGATTAATTTTTTTTTTGAGGTGGGGCAGTTGAGGAAAGTTTAGAGTGTGCTAGTTTGCATGAGGTGGTTTTAGGGGGTGGGGATGCTCGGCAGTTGCATGGATATTTTGGGGGCTAAGGGGGCAGTTTGCAGAGTGGTATAGCAGTTTTAAGTGGTAATTTTTGGTTGTGGGGCAGTAGCAGGGGGCAGTTTGGGGGGGGATAGGATAGTTTTCAGAGTGTTGGGGCAGTGACAGAAGGTAGATTCTGGAGATGGGGCAGTTTGAGGGGTAGTTTGGTGTGGGGCATTTGCTCGGGGTATGTTTTCATGGGGTGGGGCAGTTTGGGGGTTTGGAAGGGTAAGGCATTCCACCCTTAAATTGTTATATTTCACTCTATCTTACTTTCTATACTATACAACCTGGAGCTCATTTTCTCATAAACCTGTACAGGGCCTTGTTTTGGGGGTGTGGAGGGCTTATGTCTCTGGAATCTCTATTCCAATTTGGCCCATTTTCAACGTTCTCTTTACTAGGTTTTCACTCATGATAAATTTCATCCCATTCCATTAAATTTTCAGAGTTATTTTGCCCCCAGACAGATGTTCTCAACCTCTTTTGTAAAATTGTTTCCAACTTCCCTGAAAGAATAACAATAGAGAAAATAGGTTGCAGAGTATACAGTGTGTGACCTTGCAAACATACATATAAAGAAAGTATCGCATACCATGTAAAATGAGTTTATCTTGTTGGACAGACTGGATGGGACCGTTCAGGTCTTTATCTGCTGTCATTTACTATGTTACGATATGTTACTATGTTACCTGCCTAAGATAAGGGTATTAATTTACCAGACTTTTTTCTCTCTCTCTCTCCCCCCCCCCCCCCCCCAGGTTCTAAACTTCACCAGTCTCTTGACCCTACCTTCAGGCTGTTGGAATGTATTCTCTCTGAAGCTCAGCACCAAAGATGTGCCAATGAGTCTCTTTACGACTATTCTGTTGGCTACAAATTTGGGGGTGTTGTTTGAGATACCTCTGCAGATCCATTTGACACTTACAAAGGTATGATTTATATATGCTGTACATGCTGGCTTGTTGCATATCATCTAATATGTCCACATGGCAGCTACATACTGCAACTTTATCAAATGCTGAAAAGGGCAAACCAGACTAAGCTTAGCCAGCCCCGAGTTCCTGCCCCAGCGACTTCCATTGCAGTGTGTGGCCTCTCTACAGGTGTATGCCATACGAGAGCTTGACCTGTGGCTTTTAGACCTGTATTATTCATTTGGTTCTGTGTTAGGTATGACAAGGGATAGAATGGGTATTTGGGCATGATGGGAAGTGGAGACTAAAAGACGGAGTGAAGATTCAGGGAATGGGTGGCAGTAAGGGCATGATAACCAGGTGCAGGTATGTATTGGGTATATTAGAGGAGCCTGGGATATTTGAGATAGGTATAGAGAGATGTGGTGAGGTGGAGAGAAGGTGTGAAACAAAGAATGATGTGGAGAGGCTGGAAAAGAGAGGAGAGCCAGAGGAAAGAGAAGTCTGTGAAGGGGTGAGAGAAGATGGAAATGGAGGAGCTGGGCGGTAAAAGGGGGTATATAAAGCTTAAAAGGGGGTAAGAGAGAGAGCAAAGGGCTGGAGGCCAGGGAAGGGATGAGCGAGAGGTGAGGAGATGGGGCTGGTGAAGGGATGAGGAACAGAGGAAGGTGGATGTGGGCTTGGGAGATGATGACTACAGAGGTTGTAAAAGGGAGACTAGGATTGCCTAGAAGGCAAAGAGAAGCAGGGGCGTAGCCAGACTTCGGCGGGAGGGGGGTCCAGAGCCCGAGGTGAGGGGGCACATTTTAGGCCCCCCCACTGGCGCCGCTGACCCCCCCCTGCCATTGCAGACCCCGCCACCACCAACGTTGCCCCTCCCCCCCCCCCCGCCGCCGACCATCTGGACCCGCCGCCAACCCACCATCGCCAACCTTTGCTGGCGGGATACCCCAACCCCTGCCAGCCGAGGTCCTATTCTTTCCGCAAAAGGCTTCCTTCTGTTTCTGACGTCCTGCAGGACGTCAGAAATAGATATCCTCTTCTTTCCGCAAAAGGAAGCCTTTTGCGGAAAGAAGAGGATATCGGCTGGTGGGGGTTGGGCTCCCCCGCCAGCAAAGGCAGGCGACGGCGGGAGGGGGGGTCGAGAAGGTCGTCGGCAGGGGGGTCCAGGGCCAAATGTACGGGGGCCCAGGCCCCACGTAGCTACGCCACTGAAGAGAAGAAATGAAAGACAGGAGGAAATGTGTTGACTGGGGAGGAGTGAGAGTGGGAGTTAAAACTAGTGTGGATATAAGGTATCAAAAGGGAGCCTGAGGACTGGGGTGTGAGGGGGAAGGACAGGTGAAATCTAGCTTTGAGCAAACAGAGGCGAAGAAGAAAGAAATGTAGAGAAAAGATGAAAGGGAAAGATCAATGACAGAGTTGGGGTGGTAGGGAAGGATGAAAGAGAGAAGAAATGGAAAATGGAAGGGAGACCTTGTAAAAGGATTTAGGAAAAGACCATGAAAAGGAGAGTAAAAAGAGATATTATGACCATTCCACGCTTTTACATCTTTACATTTTGCTCAGTAGAGGAGGAAATGCATTTGTTTTTTGTGCTGTACTGGTCACAGAGCTTGTGACTTCTTTCTTCTTGGGGGATCTGCATGTTTCCGTTTCTAATTTTTGGGCCTTTATTCTGTAATTTAATAAGGGTTTATCTGTATTCTGCATGTATGACTGAGGTGAGGGATTCTACTAGCATACAGTTTCTATGAGGGGGATCTGGAGCAGTTTGACTTGTTGAACTTTTCTATTAGGAAGTATACAGGTGCCCTGTATTTGCAGTGCTGCTTTTTCAAGTGTACAGTTCTTGCTGTTTGATCTGAGAATTAGTGCTGTTATGGTACGACACATACCTACAACTAAACAAACCCAGGAAAACACCAGGGGATGCCTGCTGGTAGGGCATACCTGTTTGGTGGGGGGGAATGAGGTGACAGTGCTGGAAGGTGGCAATCAGAGAACAGGCTGCATTTACCAGTGCTGATGTACTGCCTTCCAATTTCATCTTGAAACTCTTCCCCCATGTAGCCTGGCAGCAAGTAAAGTGCTAAAACAGTTCATTTCCTGCTACCGCAAGGCTGAAGTCCTACATAGAAACACGTAGGCAGATAAAGACGACATAGCCTATCCAGTCTGCCCATCCATGCCATCTGCTCTCCCTGTCGCTCCCTTAGAGATCCTTTGTACTTGTCCCAAGCTCTCTTAAATTCAGGTACTGTTTTTGTCTCCACCATTTCAACCGGGAGGCAGTTCTATGAATTCACCACCTGTCCCCTGAGGAAGTATTTCTTCAGGTTTACTTCTCACCTTCTTCAGGTTTACTTTTCACCTTCATCCTCGTTCCCGAGCTTCCTTTCAATTGAAAGAGACTCTCCTCCTGTGCATTTATGCTACATATGTATTTATATATCTCTATCGTATCTCCTCTCTCCCACCTTTCTTCCAAAGAATAAATATTGAGATCTTCAAGGCTTTCCTATATACTTTGACGAAGACCCCTGACCATTTTAGTAGCCACCCTCTGGACCGACTCCATCCTATTTGGTGCGGTTTCCAGAATTGTACACAATATTTTAAATGTTTTAAATGAGGTCTCACCAGAGTTTTATATGTAGGCATCGTCTCCTGTTTTTCCCACTGGTCCTCTCCCTGTGCACCCAAGCATCCTTCTAGCTTTCACCATCATTTTTTCCTACCTGTTTGTGGCCACCTTAAGATCATCATCACATATGATTACACTCAAGTCCCGCTTCTTTTTCATGCAGAAAAGTTCTTCATCCCCTCAAGTTTTTGTAGCCTAAATGGATGACCCTCTATTTTTTTACCATTAAATCTTAAGCTGTCAAATTCCAGATCATTCCTCTATCTTTGCTAAGTCTTTCCTCATGTTTATGCTCAGATTTTGGTATCATCTGCAGAGAGGCAAATCTTACTAAACAGCCCTTCAGCAATATCGCTTACAAAAATGTTAGAAAGAACCAGCCCAAGAACCGAACCTTGCAGCACACCACTGATGACATTCTTTTCCTCAGAATGAGTTCCATTTACCATTACCCTAAGTCATCTTCCACTCAACAAGTTCCTAACCCAGTCAGTCACATTAGGACCCATACCGAGGGCACTCCATTTATTTATAAGTTGTCTATGTGGAGCCGTGACAAAGGCTTTGCTAAAATCTATACACCATATCTAGTACATAAGTACCTATAAGTAATGCCACACTGGGAAAAGACCCTGGTGTAAATCCTTGTTCTATAACAGCGCACATGAATTGTAGGAACGTTCCTGATCCACCTGTGACCCTCCCATGACTGCGCTCCCTTTTTGGAACCGCACAAAAAATTTACACACAGATCCCGGTGACCTAAAAATATGCATGTAAATTTTAATTAATGCCAATTAGCGCTAATAGCTGAATATTTGTACCCAATTATCGGCGCTAATTAGCTCATTCAATTAAATTGCGCACGTTTAATTTTGGCGTGTGCAATTTTAAGCGCATTTTATAGAATTTGGGGGAAAATGTTTTTCATGTGCACATGGGCTGGCACAAATTAGAGAGAACATTGCTCAGGCCCAACCAAAATTCTGGCACCCTTATTATGACTGGTGGGGGTCCTCTGGCAGCCTGAACTGGTCAGTCCCTTATTTGTTGCAGCTGATGGAACTGTCCACATGCTGTTGTTGTGCTGGCCTCTCCCTTCCCGCACATGCTTCTTTTTATGTGCAACAACTGAGCATGTGTGGAAGGGGAGAGGCTGATGCAACAGCAGCATGTGGGGAGTGCCATTGGCTGCAAAAAGTAGGGGAGTGACCAGTTGTTGCCACCAGAGGACGTCTTCAGCTGGTGGGGCTTGGAGATCCCCGCCAGTTCAGGTATTTATTATTTATTGGTGATTGCAGGGGTGAGGGTGGAGTGCGAGGGAGGGATGGAATTATATGCCCACCCACTTTGGGCTCAGGCCCACCCAAAATACCATATCTAGCTACACTGCTGTTCTAGATATATATGTAATACTAAGGAGTTAGGCTAGGGAGTGCCATAAGGAAATACTCCTGTACTGGGGGGTTGGTGGATGTATAGAACAACTTCACAGTGGAGGACTGATCGGTGATAAAATTGAAGCAACCCTGTGATAAGTGTTAAGGATCCATAGTAGTGAGAATGTGAAGATACAGCTGGAGATTAGGCATAGGGGGATCAGAAATGGTGAGAGCAGCTGGATCATGCGCTTTTTATCTTCTATTATTGCTGGATTCTCTTAAGTATTTGCTTTCCTATACTGCTTTTTTGAGTTCTTTCCTCTTGTCTGCTAATCTAGAAAGGGGGTCCACGGTTTGAAGCCATAGCCCAGTGTGACATACTCTCTTATCTCGGAAAGTCAGATGCTGGTAAGAGGATTTATTTATTCCTTTTGTAATTTTTGAAATATTTCACTAGACGCAGGTTTAGAGAAGCTTGTATTTCTTGTTCAGCTTCATCTTGCAAAGTCTTTGGGTGAAAATGCTATTCTTGGAAAGCTGCCATGTTGGATAGTTAAGTGAATCTTAACCCAGTCAGTAGGCATTGAGGGAGGCCATCTTTTCTCCCTTACACTATCCCAAGCAGTCCAAATTTCTTGAAAATACATGGAGGCATACTCACGTAAAATGCCTTTTATAAAATTACGCCATCTTCTACAAGTATGTGCTACTCAAAATATGCGATTTGGGTGTAGGCAGGTTCAGGGGATGGAGTCTTTATTTATTCATTGATGCTTATATCCCACATTATCTAAATGTCATTATTCAGTTCAATGTATCAGTATCAGTAAGAACAAAACTTATACATTGTACAATAGGCGCAAGATATATAGTGATGTTACAGCAACATACTAGGTATTAGCCAATAATAAAGAATCAATATTGGTTTAAGAACAATAACTTTTATTGTTAAGGTAAGAACTTACTGAAGAGGAAGGCCTTTAAGAATTTGCAGAAAGTCAAGTAATTGTAATACGTTTTATTTCATTAGGAATGGAGTTCCACCAATTGGTACCTAAATGAGAAAAGTCCATACTAATGTAGTGTAAGATAATACCTGAAAGCTGGAGATGCATTACGGTCGAGGAAAATCTATTGTCCAGCATATAGTCTGGAGCCATCCCATAGATTATTTTATAAATGAATGTGCGCGTTTTGAAGATAATCCTGGCTTTGATAGGTAGCCAGGGTAATTTGATAAGAAGTGCAGATGCCCTATCAAATTTGGAAGCTTTTTAGGCCATCATAGCAGCTGTATTCAAGAGTTTTTTGGAATTTCTTTTTTAGGGATTCCTTGTTTGTTATGCATATGGCATTGAAGTAGTCTTAACTGTGACAGGATCAAGGTTTGTATCAGTGAGCTGAAGATGGATGTAGAAAAGAAAGGTCTGATTCTTTTTCATTTCCGTAGAGATTTGAAATTTTGGCAATCACCGTGTTTACTTGATCCTCACAAGTCATGAATCGGTCAATAATGACCCCTAAGATTTTTAGTTTAGATTCTAGTGGGTAAGTTGTCTGATAAATTGTGACACTGGTATGCTCTTGTGTACTGTTTTGATTGAATATGATTAGAAATTTGGTTTTATCTCTGTTTAATTTAAGACAGAAAGAGGAAGCCCAATCCTCCATCAGATCCAGAATTTCCTGGATGATATTTAGGATATTTTGGATTTGATTATCAAAAGGCAACTAGATGGTGATGTCATCATTATATGTAAAAGATCTCAAACCGTTGACTTTTAGGAGGCTACCTAATGGTTCCATCATTAATATTAAAAAGGATGGAAGAAATATGTGAACCCTGGGGCACTCCACAATCTATGAATATGCATGAACTTGATTTGCATATGCTGCCTCCATTATATGCAAATTTTTTCATGCATTTTCATTGTGGATATCCTGAAAACTTGACAGGTAAGTGGTACTCCAGAATTGGACTTGGAAAACATTGATATATAGTAATAAGGACTCTATTCAAAGTATTAGATGTTGTAGACCTGTCTAGACCAGTTCTAAGTTTTACTATCTTTGTTCAAAATAGTTTCCTAAATCGTAAGCTGGTGGAACTGGGTCGCTAGAGAGCTGGAGGTCTTTGGTATTAAGTAAATTATTGTCTAGGTGTAGAGTCTGTTTATAGACATTTGGCCCGCCCCGAAGCTCTGATAGCTTTCCTCCATTCGTTTTGTTTTCATCAGTGCAGTTTTTTTTACACCATTTCCTTTCAAGTTTCCTGCATAACCTTTTGCATTTAGGGTGGTGGTATGAAACCAAGGGGATGATTTTTTTTGTTTGTTTTGGTCTTCTCAGGAGCTATCTTGTCTAGAATTAGTTTTAGTCAAATTTTCCCATAGTTGGATGAAATTATTAGGATTTTCTGAGGACATATAAGAGTCTGACAGGAATTGTGACTAGAATTTTGTTGTCTGTCTTTCCTCTTGTGATGTAAGTAATGGGAGGTGATCTGTTTATTGATTTATGAATCACTTCCCTCCAGTTAAGTATGAATGTAAGTTTATTGTGATCTGACCAAGGAGTGGTCTTTCAGTTATAGTTATCAATGAAATGTGTGTTTAGAGATGGGAACGTATAGCCAAACAGGTCCAGAATGTGGCCTTTGTTGTGAGAAGAGTGAGCAGAAGGTCTAGTGAAGTTCCAAGAGTTTAAAAAGTTATTGAGATCTTTGGTGTTTGGAGTTTTTTTTTTTTTTTTTGTTACATTTGTACCCCGCGCTTTCCCACTCATGGCAGGCTCAATGCGGCTTACATACACAGGTATTTATTTGTAGATTTATATTCCTTTTCAGAATGGTATTCATAGCATTTAAACAGGTATTAGATATAAACTTCTCAAAAGATATTTGTGCTTCTGCTCAGCTGTGTGGTGGATGATATAAAACAATAGCAGTTAAGTTGTTTTCTAATTTGTCATCTTTAATTGTTCAAGCATTTAAAAACTTTTTTAGAATGTTTTTTTTTTTAAATTTTGAGCCAGTAGTAAACTTTTTGCCAGAGCTTGCACCAGAGAAAAAGGAGCTCAAGTTTGAGAAATGAGGTCTGATGCCGTGCCTACTAGCTGATATGGGAGCATTCCTAGTGCATTTATAGCATACTTAAAAGGAGACACTAAGCAGTAAAAAGGGCACGAAGGTAAAGGAGCCCTTCAGCTGAGAGTAACCTGTGGCAAGATCGTGTCTGCCCTATTGCTGAGACAGCTGCCGTCAAGCCTAGAAATTTATTTATTTATTTTTCCCCCAATTAGCAAACAGCTGTGCAGCCTAAGACCGAGCCATAGCAAACACTGAGGACCATAGTAAAAGCAAGAGAAACAAAATTAACGGTCCTAAGAGGTTTAGCTGAATGAAAAAGGCACCAATGCAGAGAGAGAAAACAAAAATTTACTCCTCAAACCAATGACAGTTGCTTGGGAAGCACAGTCATCCTCCAAGGCACACACAAAGGGAGGAAATACTCTTTCACGAAAAGGGTGGTGGAAGCATGAAATGGCGTCCCGCTGGAGGTTGTGGAGACGAGGACTGTGTCAGAATTTAAGAAAGGGTGGGACAGGTACATGGAATCCCTTAGGAAAAGGAGGAGTTAGTGGCTACTGAGAAGGAGCAGACTGGATGGGCCTTGGCCCTTATCTGCTGTCATGTTTCTAAAACACATTGCAAGAAAAACAGTGAGGTAACAGAACCTATAGTGTACTTCATACTTACTGCTATTGTCCCGCCATCCACATTGTAGCAGGCCTGGGATATTGAAATACTACTGAGGCACAGCTGTACAGCATTATTATATGTTGATAACAGCAACAACGCACTCTCCCTGCTGTGTGACAAATGCCATTGCTCTGTTTCAAAGCCTTATGCAAAGAAATGCAGAGAAGGCCAAGGGAGAATTGGGGGGGGGGGGGGGGGGTAGGGAGCTCAGAACCAATGACCTGTACCCTGACTACAGACGTAAAGGCCACTAAAATCCATCAGAAGAATGGAGCCCAAACCTTTAAAGTACCCCCCATCTCTACTGAATCTACATTTTGAAACTGGTTTACGAGCTTCTCCATGAAATTCAGAAAGAGTACAGTTAGTGCATTGTCCATCCACTTGGACACAGAGAAATACTGAAGTTCATGGAGGTGTGATGCCCTTAAGGGGACAAATCACAAGAAACTACTTTTGTTCTCTGTCTCCATTCTCTGGTCTGTGGACATAACCCATAAGTTCTGGACTGATCTGTTGGACGAAAAGGAATGACTTGATATACCAGTTAGCACAAGTTCGTTCTAAAGCAGTTTACATTATTAACATTGTGAGTTGATTGCTGTTGTGTGTATTAACTGTGATGTTAATGTGCCTATTCGTTTCATTAATCATACTGAGCTGAACTATTTTGTAAACCACTCTGGTTTTTAATAAAAGGGCAGTATATCAAGTGCAATAAATGAATTTACAGTATTAAAATTTACAAAGTATAATGTACAATAAAAATAAAATAAACAAAAAAACGTTTTTGTTAGAGATGTTGAGGTGGGTAAGCCAAAAACCTTCGAAAGAGATGGAGATGATCAAACTGGTGTGCCTGGGCTGAAGGAGCCATTTCATGATGCTTAAATGTTATGAGGAAATGGAGGTGCGCTGTGTACATCTAGTGGCACTATTAGAAATGATAAGTAGTATAATAGCAGTAGTGTCCTACAGGATGGAATTTACTCCTGGTGGTAGAGCCATCCTCACGAAGTGGCCTGTTTTCAAAGGCTTGTCAGTTCTGAAATGAAATAGAATCTTTTATAACTTGACGCCATTTATGGGACCAACACAGATATAATCTCAAACATGGAGTTCTATTTGAACTTTCAAGACCTCGTAACTCTTTGCTTCAGATGGGATCTTGAAAATTCATGTACTTCCTCACCATTCGATTATCTGTCCCACAGCCCAGTTAAAGGTATAGCAAGGAGAGGAAAAGTACCAGAAGTACTTTAGAGATTTTACCCAGAATACCCCTAGCTTATAAAATAAGACTTATTCTTTCATGGTATGTACAATAATCCCATGGTCCTCCCCAATTTGGAGACACTAATCCTAGAGAAGCCCTAAGCTCTTAAGTTATACTTGGTCCTTTCATGGATGTCTGCTCCCCCAGTCTTGTTTGTATGGGCCTAACCTACTCGCCTATGCCCTCTTGTCTTCTGAGAAAGTGATGCCTCTATCATGTAGGGGGTGATTCATAAGTTAATATGTTGGCCAAAGCTTTACTGTGTCTGTAGCAGAAGTTGCGAAGGCTGCCTGAAATAAAATATATTTGCATTTTGTTTGCAGCTAGCTTACGTTGGCAGGAAAGTCTTTCCCTAGATGGGGCTTTTTGGAGCGTGGATTCCGACCTTGGAACTGAACTGTACAACCAGTATCAGAGGATTAAGCACGGAGAAAGCTGCAGGTACTGTGCTTGGTGGAGTGAAGAACCATTTGCCTAGTATATATCTAGAACAGGTTAATCTTGAGATAGTTTAAATTGTTTTGAAAAGTACCTGCATATAATATATGTAAACCAATTTGGTTGTACCTACAGAAAGGTGGTATATCAAATCCATACACATTTAAATGGGGTAAAGGGTCAACTATATAACTTCATGAAGTATTTCCTAGTCTTTGCACCTTTTGTAGACCTCTATCACTGTTCTCTAAGCTGAAGTGACATAATCTCTTTAGCCCTTCCTCTTATGGTAGTTGTTCCATCCACTCAATCAATTTGGTAACCCTTCTCTGTGCCTTTTCCAGTTCCACTTTATCTTTTTTTGAGATGCAGCGACCAGCATTGTACACAGGTACAATCTTTCCATAGAGTGATAGAGGCATTACGATATTCTTTATTTTATTCTCTGTTCCTTTCTTAATTATACCAAACATTGTTTGATTTTTTTTTGGCCACTACTGCACACAGAGCAGATTTCAACATACCATCTACCGCCTAGTGGTTATTGCAATGGCCTGAATACCAGGGGAACTGGATTCGATTCCCACAGCAACTCCTTGTGACTCTGGGCCAATCACTTAACCCTCTATTGCCCCAGTACCTCTATATAATATGTAAACTGCTTTGATTGTAACCACAGAAAGGTGGTATATCAAATCCCATCCCCATTCCCCCTTCCCCTTCTCCCAGTGTGTATCACTTTGTACTTGTCCACATTAAATTTCATCTGCCATTTGGATGCCCGGTCTTCTAGTCTCTAAATCTCCTCCTGCAATTTTCACGTAGTCTGCATGTAATTTAACAGTTTTGAATAGTTTTGTGTCATCTACAAATTTGATCACCTCACTCATTGTCCTTATTTCCATTGGACCTGGTACATATCCTTGCAGCACCCCACTACCCCCCCCCCCTTTCTCCATTGATAATATTGTCAATTTAACCACACTGTCTTTAACCAGTTCCCTATCCCATGCCTTTTTAATTTTGTCAGGAGATTCTCATAAGGGACTTTGTCAAAAGCTTCCTGAAAATCTAAATGCTGTACATCAGCTGGCTTACCTTTATCCACGTGTTTAGTCACACCTTCAAAAAAATGTAGCGGTTTGGTAATGCAAGACTTCCCTTGGCTGAATCCACGTTGGCTCTGTCCCATTAAACCATGTTTGTCTGTGTTTGGTAATTTTGTTCTTTATATAGTTTCTACCATTTTACCTGGCACTGATGTCAGGCTTACTGATCTGTGGTTTTCTAGATCACCCCTGGAACCCTTTTTAAAAATTGGTGTTAGGTTGGTAACATTCCAATCTTTAGATATTTTGGATGATTTTAATGGCAGGTTACAGATTATGGGGATCTTTTACTAAAGCTTAGCTCGAGTTTTATGCAGCAGGGCCCATAGGAATAAAACGGGCCCTGATGCAGATAACTCGAGCTAAGCTTTAGTAAAATACCCTCTATAATTGTAAATCCGCAGTTTCGTTTTTGAATTCTTTCAGTACCCAGGGTGTATACCATCCAATCCAGGAGATTTGCTGTTCTTGTTGATTTGGCTTATTACGTTTTCTAGGCTCACCAATTTTTCATTTCTCTGTATCGTCGCCCTTAAATACCATTTCTGGCCCATGTAGGTATATCTTCCTCGGTAAAGACCAATACAAAGAATGCATGTAGTTTCTCCACTATGGCCTTGTCCTCCTTAGCCAACAGAATGTATCCCAAGTGCATTCTTAAGTTATATGAACATTTTTATTTAAAGTCTGTAGCAGTTTATTGATGTTTTGTATTCATTTCTGGACCAGGACCTAGAAATGAGCCGGTGGTATCTGGAAGTACCCTGTTTACTATGAGGGAGAGAGCGAGCGCCAAGCAGAGACACAGGGAGAGCTGTGAAAAGAGATGCAGGCAGGGAGAGAAAGGAGAAGAGGACTGGAAGAGAGACCCTAACTGCTGCTGTCTACATCTTACGCATCTAGTTTTTCATACATCAGCATACAACTATGGAACACACTACCAAAAGACTTGAAAACCATATACTACCACTTGCACTTCAGAAAATCACTTAAGACCCACCTGTTTAAAAAGGCAGACCCTACCGACCCAGCATAAACACCTGATCTCAGCGACACAACAACACTGAAGTTCGTAATGGCCATCACACAACTCTTCCGCTGTATGATACCTTTATGTCGTCCTACAACATGAACCTCATCCTTCCACAACATCACCTTGTATTTGTTTACTCCGGAGTCTGCAAACAGCTCTCTGGCACTATGCAAGCCACATTGAGCCTGCAAATAGGTGGGACAATGTGGGGTACAAATATAGCAATTAAATAAATAAGTAAAATAGTCTATCATGCTAAGATTGTGCAAGTAGAGTTTGGAGATTTGCTTGCATTGTGACCAAAAAATGTTGTTGACCTCTGCTTCACAATGTGGTGTGAGATCAGGTACTGAGATCTTGTGCCACATACCATGCCTAGATTAAAACCGAAAAGCGACCTATGAACTGACCAACTTCCGTAAACTACTAAAGACCCATCTCTTCGACAAGATATACCACAAAGATCAAATCATGTGATACTATTATACATTTCTAGAAATATTAATAATGCCTTCTATTATATTACCATGCAATCCAACTTCCTCTGTAACACCAAATGCCTTTTCTCTTTTCATTTCCATTATCCATGATGTTTTGTAAGCCACATTGCGCCTGCAAAGAGGTGGGGAAATGTGGGATACAAGTGCAATAAAAAAATAAAAGCTAATGTTTGAATATTCTGGAACCACATCCATTTGTCTGAACTAGGAGACGCCTGTAGTTGTGCAGTGCTGTGATCGTTTTGACCCTGTCTCAGAGCAAATATATATGTGCTGCTGCTGGAGCCTTCACATTTAGGGCCATAGTAAGATAATTATGTGTATTAGATGAAGGACAGCAGAGCCTGAGGCACCGGTGTATCACAGACTTACCCAAGAGCTCAGATTCTGTAATATTCTTCTTCTAAGGACAGTTATTTTGTTTTTACTTTTCTACACAGGAGGAATGTTTTGGGCATGATGCAAAGCATACACCGGAAGCAGCATGAAGAGGGGTCCATGGCTTTCTTTTTGCCACATTTGGTTTCTGAGCCTGGCTCTGTCCTAAATTTCAGTGCCACTGCGCTGAGGAATAGCACGGTGAGAAAAGCTGTTCTTAAGTCTTGATTTAAGGCTGCCATTCTAGTGCTATAAATATGAACAGAATCCAGCAGCCAGTTAGAATCACTAAGACCTTTTAGAGTGTTCTGGAGTCTTTAGTAGGCTGAAGGACCAATGGAATGAGGGTGATATAGTTACATAAGTTTGAGACCACATAGGTCCTTCCTTCAGATGTGATAGTAGAACTGCCATGAAGAAGCTTTTTTTTTTTTAATCTTTTTGTTAAGTAAACTGTGACACACAAAATGACCCTAGTAATAAATCCAATAGCTCTAACACTGACTGGAGTGTATTTGTGTAAATGGTGAAAGAAGCTTTTATATCTAGAGGTGGATGCAGGACAGGCATTCTCACAATGATGGTCGTCTTTTTTTCTGAATGTTATATCATCCCTGAGGGGGGATATTAGTGTGTTCAATTTTCAAAAAGCTGACCCTGCTTAGCTGCTCATGGCACCGTATAAATTAGGGCACTGCACTGCTGGTCTTTATTCATTGTGTTCATAGCAGAAGAACTAGAGGGTGGCAAGTTGAAAACAAACACAAGATAATATTAATCCGTGCAGCACATAGTTAATGTGAAATGAGATTATAGTCTACAATCAGATTATGTTAGGGAGAAAAAGAGAGAAGAGGTGGGCTTTGAGAGTTTGCTTAAAAGCAGGGAGGGAGAGTTGATTCCTGATGTATAATGGCAAGTCATAGCCTCTGACAGCTGTGGTGGTCTTTGGTTAGTGCCAACATGGAGCCAGGAGTTATGTGGGTACTACCGATATTCAGAGCCAGTGCTTGGATGGCTAACTGGACATGTTAGACCGCATAAAAAATGGTCCTAACTATGTCTGGTTATGGCATTGAATATCAACCATACCCAGTGGCTTCTGGGTGCTACCCAACACCCAGATATTCAGTGCCAGTGCCCAGATAGTGCCTGATGCTGAATATCCAGGTCTAATTCAGCTGGCAGTAGTGAGTGTTTAAAGAAACGCTGACCACTGCCGGTCAGATGTCGTCCCCAGATCATTTTTGAACTATTTGTACATTACTATTTGCATAGCTTGTATGAGTTAGTCTGAATTGTGCTTTGCTTTTTGGTTTCCATTACTGCTGTTTACAGGAATCGCCTTTTTTATTTGTCTAGGTTCAGTATTTTCTCTTAAGGAACCCCTCCTCTCTCCCGGTCACAGTACAGCTGCTTCCTCTGTCCTCCTATCCGGATCCACATCTCGCACTTGGCCTGTTGAGGAAATGGTAATGCACACCTTTCCGATTCATTACTAGACACTTGCTTCTTTCAAAGTCTCAGTGCTCTTCCACCACCCTTATTCCAAAGTGAAAACAGCAGCAACAACAAAAAACCCAGGTATATAGATTGGTAGGAGGGAAATGGCCTTCTGCTGGTGGAGAAGTTCTGGTTCAAGAGGTTGGCACAGATTAGGGAGTCCTTGACCCTGTTTTAAATCTGACTCATGCTAATAGTGACCAAAAAACATTAGTGCAATGAGTTTTTGGCCTCATTTCAGGTCCTAGCAGATAGGTAACCACCATTTGGCATTAATTGACATCACTGTGGTTAGTTTCAAGAGGGAGAAGATAGGTAACCACCATTTGGCATTAATTGACATCACTGTGGGCAGTTTCAAGAGGGAGACCTAATAACTGACAAACCAACAAAATATAGGAAACCGATACAAATATATGTTATTAACTCAGTAACTAAAGAAAAACCCCAAACAAACAAAAAACATAAAACAAAGATACAAACTTTATAAGTGCGGTGATGGAAATCTGAGTGACTAGCCTGAGAACTGGAAAAGACACAAACAATTTTGAGCACCTATGTACACATCGTGATAAAACTTGTTTTATGTTTTTGGCTATTTTATTTTGTTACTGAGTTAATAATAGTTGATAATATTTGTATCGGTTCCCTGTATTTTGTTGTTGGTTTACCAAGTACCATGCTCTGGTTAGAAAAAAAACAGTGACAAGATTTATGTAGGAGCCCAGACAGGAGCAAGATGGTCTCTTGCAGGAAATAGCAGCCATGGAGTAAATAGAGATGGGAATTAGAGGTGGTCAGCGTGCTTGGTGAGGCACACTGACCCCAACTGTTGCAGGGTCAGAAGTTCATCTCAATAAAATTCTCCAGGAGCTGAACCCCCCTGCACCTTGGTGGTGGAACTTCACAGTGGAAGGGCCTAGAAGTAACAGGCCTAGCTGACTGTAGCACCCAGAAAAGACATAAGGTGTGCATGGGGCCTGATGGGCTGGAGGTTGGATTGTGGGTCTCCCTCTATCAACATTGGGGCATGGGTAAAGGATGTTCCTGCGTTCAGCAGGAAGTGTGTGTTAAACTGTACGAACAATGGTATCAAATGTTATTTCTGAAATCTTGTATAGTTGGGGCCTTTTTCCACTGTGATTGGACTGTGAAGAGGGCTGGACCAAGGAAGGAGGACAGACACCAGTTGGGATTCCACCCCCCCCCCCCCCCCCCCCAAGTATTGGAGGTTAGAAAGCGTTCAGTTTCTGGTAGGTCTGATGCTTAAGGTACGGCACTCATCCAAGGTACTTGTACTAGACCAGAGCCAACGATTGTCAGCATGGCCCAAACTGAAGCTGAAGACCAGCTCTCATCCACTCTGCTTGTGCTGTTCAATAGTCTATAGTAACACTCAAGGACAATTGTTTCTAGCCAAAAAGGAGGGTTCCTACTGCCCCGAGTTTAAACTCAAGTTTAGAAGAAGAAGAAAAAAGCTTGTTAGCCATAACTGGAAGTAAGCAAGGTACTTGGCCTCCTTTTGGACCTTGCTATTGTTACCTTCATAGAATTCCCAGCCATCTTGGTGGCGGTTGGGTTACTAGAGCTCTCCAAGTATTCACACAACATTGGTCTGTCCATCCCCAAGGACATCTTGGATCTGGCATGTCCCTCCTTGGATTTTCTGTAGGTTTTGGGAGTTTAGGGACACCCCTTACTCGACTACCTGTGGTTAGGGTATAGAGCAGAGAATCTTGCATCTTATTCACCAGAGTTGGATTTGATTATGACAAGAAGTGGACTTTTTTCCTAGTACATGTTGGAGAAAAGGTTATACCTGAGTAATCCACAGGGTTGGGTACTAGCTTGGGCCCATGGTGAGTCTCGAAAATAAGCAGCTCTGCTGGAGGTGTTTTACTTCATTTTGGTAAATCAAGCTACAGTTCTAATCCAGGCCACACAAGGAATCTGAAAACACAGGGCTTCCCTAAACACCATTTCTCAGCACCAGCCCAGTGTGGGTTA
Source organism: Microcaecilia unicolor (assembly GCF_901765095.1). Classification (NCBI taxonomy): domain Eukaryota; kingdom Metazoa; phylum Chordata; class Amphibia; order Gymnophiona; family Siphonopidae; genus Microcaecilia; species Microcaecilia unicolor. The sequence continues at coordinate 611,733,838 of NC_044032.1, read as the reverse complement.
CATACAGTATACTTGGCTGTGTAAGAAGCAGGTGTCCCAGTGAAAGAAGATCCTCACTGATCAAAGGTTGGACATGTAGGGAGACAATAGCTAATGTGCACTACTACCTTCAAGAAACCAGTCTCCTTATTGTTCAATGTACCCCTGAAAGGAAAGACAGAGAGAATCAGATAAAACCTCTTTATCCTTAGGCACTTAAGAAGCTAGTGCTTCTGCCTCTGTTACCAAAGGTTGGCAGGCATTCACAGGAAGTCAGGTGGACTTGAGTGGTGAATCAGGGTACTGTCTGTAAAGGCAGTACCCTGAAAAACAAAGAAGAATAACCAAAATGATAAAGGGGATGGAATTCCTCTCATATGAGGAAAGGCTAAAGGGGTTAGAGCTCTTCAGTTTGGAAAAGAGATGGCTGAGGGGGAGATATGGTTGAGGTCTACAAAATTCTGAGTGGTGTAAAACGAGTAGAAGTGAATTGGCTTCTTTACTCTTTCAGAAAGTACAAAGACTAGGGGACACTAAAGGAAGTTGCATGGAAATACTTTTAAAACAAATAGGAGGAATTTTATTTTACTCAGCGAATAGTTAAGCTCTGTCCTTTCCTGGTTCTCTTCCTACCTCTCCCTCCGCACCTTCAGTGTTCACTCTGGTGGATCCTCTTCTACTTCTATCCCTCTGCCTGTCGGCGTACCTCAGGGTTCTGTTCTTGGTCCCCTCCTCTTTTCTATCTACACTTCTTCCCTTGGTTCATTAATCTCATCCCATGGCTTTTCCTAGCATCTCTATGCTGATGACTCCCAAATTTACCTTTCTACCCCTGATATCTCACCTTGCATCCAAACCAAAGTTTCAGCGTGCTTGTCTGACATTGCTGTCTGGATGTCTCAACGCCACCTGAAATTAAACATGACCAAAACCGAGCTTCTCATTTTTCCCCCCAAACCCACCTCCCCGCTCCCCCCGTTTTCTATTTCTGTTGATGGCTCTCTCATTCTCCCTGTCTCCTCAGCTCGAAACCTTGGGGTCATCTTTGACTCTTCTCTCTCCTTCTCTGATCATATCCAGCAGATCGCCAAGACCTGTCGTTTCTTTCTTTACAACATCCGTAAAATCCACCCCTTTCTTTCCGAGCACTCTACCAAAACCCTCATCCACACCCTTATCACCTCTCGTTTAGATTACTGCAATCTGCTTCTTGCTGGCCTCCCACTTAGTCACCTCTCCCCTCTCCAATCGGTTCAAAACTCTGCTGCCCACCAGGGTCGCTTTACTCATACTACCCCTCTCCTCAAGTCGCTTCACTGGCTCCCTATCCGTTTTCGTATCCTGTTCAAACTTCTTCTACTAACCTATAAATGTACTCTCTCTGCTGCTCCCCAGTATCTCTCGACACTCGTCCTTCCCTACACCCCTTCCCGTGCACTCCGCTCCATGGATAAATCCTTCTTATCTGTTCCCTTCTCCACTACTGCCAACTCCAGACTTCGCGCCTTCTGTCTTGCTGCACCCTGCGCCTGGAATAAACTTTCTGAGCCCATACGTCTTGCCCCATCCTTGGCCACCTTTAAATCTAGACTGAAAGCCCACCTCTTTAACATTGCTTTTGACTCGTAACCACTTGTAACCACTCGCCTCCACCTACCCTCCTCTCCTCCTTCCTGTACATATTAATTGATTTGATTTGCTTACTTTATTTTTTGTCTATTAGATTGTAAGCTCTTTGAGCAGGGACTGTTTTTCTTCTATGTTTGTGCAGCGCTGCGTACGCCTTGTAGCGCTATAGAAATGCTAAATAGTAGTAGTAGTAGTAGTGTGGTGACAGCGGCTAGCATATCTGGGTTTAAAAAAGGTTTGGACAAGTTCGTGGAAGAAGAGTGCATAGTCTGCTATTGAGACAGACATGGGGAAGACAGTACTTGCCCTGGGATTGGTAGCATGGAATGTTGCTACTATTTGGGTTTCTGCCAGTTCATTGTGACCTGAATTGGCCACTGTTCGAAATAGGATACTGGACTAGGTGGACCATTGGTCTGACCCAGTATGGCTATTCTTATGTTATGTTCTTAAGTCAAGCAGACTTGAACGGTAAATCAAGTGTCTGTAAAGGCCTTACCCTGAAAAATACCTACAAGGTGTTCACTGATTCATTGCAACAATCAGTCAAAGTTAGTATCTATGCTTATAAACCATGAACATAAGAACATATATAGTTTTGAATGGAAAAGGCTACGTCTGTCATAACAGTATCGAGCAGTTATGGCACATCCCACCTAGCCCAGGGTTAGCTGTGGTGAGTCCTATTCATTTGGACTAGTCTGGCAAAGAAGAAGAGGAAAGTTCAGTAATTCTTGTATGATGATTATCTTTTCTTGAGTCCTGCTAAAGTAGGCCATCATCCCACCCCAGGGTGGCAGTGGCACCGAGAAGGTGCTGGACAGTAGCAACCTGATATTCAGTCGCTGATGGTAAGCATTTCATAAAATGCTGATTGTCGCTAGCTAAATTAGCCCCCGATATACAGGCACCAGCACTAAATATTGGGGACTAAATGTGGGTGGTCAGGTTGCTGCAGCTTATGTGGGCCCAGTCGATGTTCAGCTAGGGCCTGCATAAGAGAGTTATGCAGGTCCCAGCTGAATATCGGCTGGGACCCGCATAAGTTAAATAATTCTTTTTAAAGTGCCACAAACTCCTTCTGGCCCCCCTCCTTGCTTCCTTTTGCACCCTCCCCCAGCACTCCTGGTAGGCCTCTCCCCACCCCCCGGACTTACCTTCTAATCCTAGGTGGTCTGGTCCAGAGGGTCACTGGGGGCGGGGGCAGGAGCACAGCCTCCTTGCTCCTTTCCTTAGAGGCTATCCTCGCAAAATAGCTCCCACAACCTGTCATGGCTGCCTTGTGGTACTTTACTGTGAGCTATTATATTAAAAGCAAGAAGCCAACAAAAGAATCAGTTGGACTGCTAGATGACCAAAGGGGCACTCAGGGAAGAAAAAGCCATAGCGGAGAGATTAAATGAATTCACCGAGGAAGATTTGGGAGAGATACCGGTACCAGAAATGATATTCAAAGCTGACGACTGAGAAACTGAATGAAATCACTATAAAACTGGGAGATGTAATGGAGCAATGTGATAATTGAAGAGTAGCAAATCTCCTGTACTGGATGGTATTCATCCCAGAGTACTGATAGAATGGTACCGGAAGATTGGAGGGTGGCCATTGTAATGCCGATTTTTAAAAAAGGTTCCAGAGGTAATCAGGAAATTATAGACCAGTGAGCCTGACATTGGTGCTGAGCAAAATGAATAGAGACTGTTATAAAGAACAAAATTACAGAGCATATTCAAAAGCATGGATTAATGAGACAAAGCCAACATGTATTTAGTGAAGTGAAATCTTGCCTCACCAGTCAACTGCATTTCTTTGAAGGGTTGAACAAACATGTGGATAAAGGTGAGCCGGTCGATATTGTATATCTGGATTTTGAAAAAGACATTTGACAAAGTACCTCATGAAAGACTCCATAGGAAACTGTAGAGTCATGGGATAGGAGGTAGAATTCTATTGTGGATTAAAAACTGTCTAAAAGATACAAAACAGAGAATAGGGTTAATTGGTCAGTATTCTCAATGGAGAAGGGTGGATAGGGGGTTCCCCAGGGGTCTGTGCTGGGACCACTGCTTTTTAACATATTTATAAATTATCTACAGATGGGAGTAACTAGTAAGGTAATGAAATTTGCTGATGACACAAAGTTATTCAAAGTTGTTAAATCACAAGAGGATCATGAAAAATTACAAGAGGACCTTACAAGACTGGGTGACTGGGCATCCAAATGGCAGATAATGTTTAATGTGAGCATGTGCAAAGTGGTGCATGTGGGAAAGAGGAACCTGAACTTTAGCTACGTGATGCAAGGTTCCACATTAGAAGTCACTGATCAGGAAAGGGATCAGCGGCTAAGAAAGCAAATAGAATGTTAGGTATTATTAGAAAAGCAATGGAAAACAAAAAGAGGATGTTATAATGTCTTTGTATCGCTCCATGGTGTGACCGCACCTCAAATACTGTGTGCAATTCTGGTCACCGCATCTCAAAAAAGATATGGTGGAATTAGAAAATGTACAGAGAAGGTGTGACGAAAATGATAAAGGGGATGGGACGACTTCTCTATGAGGAAAGGCTAAAGCGGCTAGGGCTCTTCAGCTTGGAGAAAAGATGGCTGAGGGGAGATATAACAGAGGCCTATAAAATAATGAGTGGAGTGGAACGGGTAGACGTGAATCACTTGTTTACTCTTTCCAACAATACTAGGACTAGGGGGTACGCAATGAAGCTACAAAGTAGTAAATGTAAAGCAAATTGAAGAAAATATTTCTTCACTCAACGTGTAATTAAACTCTGGAATTTGATGCCAGGGAATGTAGTAAAATCTGTTAGCTTAGTGGGGTTTGAAAAAGGTTTGGCTAGCTTCCTAAAATAAAACTCCATAAGCCATTATTAAAGGAAATGGAAATGGGACTTGATATACCGCCTTTCTGAGGTTTTTGCAACTACATTCACAGCGGTTTCCATATATTCGGGTACTTATTTTGTGCCAAGGGCAATGGAGGGTTAAGTGACTTGGCCAGAGGCAATGGAGGGTTAAGTGACTTGCCCAGAGTCACAAGGAGCTGCAGTGGGAATCAAACTCAGTTCCCCAGGATCAAAGTCCACTGCACTAACCACTAGGCTCCTCCTCCTCCAAAAGATGGACTTGGGGAGAATCCACTGCTTAATTCTAGGATAAGCAGCATAAAATGTATTGTACTGTTTTGGGATCTTGCCAGGTACATGTAATCTGGATTGCCCACTGTTGGAAACAGGATTCTGGGCTTGATGGACCTTCAGTCTGTTCCAGTATGGCAACACTTATGTACTTATGAGAGGTCACGGCAACCATTTTGTGAGACCAGCTGCTAGGGGCAGGAGCGAGGGGTGCCACCCCCGATATTCAGGGCAGGCACCCATAATGCTAAGTGGCCTAATTTAGAACAGCTTTTGAGCTGTTTTAAATTTGGCCACTTAGCAATGTGTTTGCCAGCACTGAATAATGCCAGCACCTGCATAACCCCTGCCTCCTCCCTAACACCACCCCTGGTGTTGCCCCTTACATGCCCAATTTTTTTTGACTGGTCAGAGGCAGTATTCAGTGTCATTGTCCGGTTTAGTGTCGCTGAATATCGGAGGTTAAGCAGCCTCAGGGTATTTAAGTGAGCAGAGCGTCTTCTGCCCACTTAAATTGCTCTGAATATCGGGCTCTAGGTGCCTAAGGCAGATCATTCTGAATTATGATGGTGTATTAAGTGATGAAATGGGAAAACAGTTACTTTTTCCTTAGGAGCTGTTGCTTGATAAAGATCTGCAGCAATAGAAGGCATTTCTTAGAAGAACAGAGGCAGACGGTCCTTAGTTTTGACCCAAGAATACTTATTGACTCTTTACCTGCACCAGGCTATATATAGAAACCAGTTTATCTCAGTCCCCAACTGCTGGCAGGAGGGATATAACCCATTTGTCTAGCCTGATCTGGCAAGGCTTGAGAAAAGGAAATTATCAGGTAAAATAATTTACGTATGTATGGGTTTTATGCTGTTTTCAAAATAAGATTTTTCTTGTAGACTTACTGGTAGTATTTAACTGCTGTCCCTTATCTCTCCTCGAAAGGGGTCCACCTTTTTGGATGAAAAAGCAGAAGTTTTTGATTTGTTTATTAATATTTGCACAGCTCCATAAATTTCCATTTTACCCATTGTGAGGTAGTTTTATTGAATCTTATTACACCTAATATACTTGTCTAGCGGGGGTAGAACTTATGTTTTTTTTTCTTTGAACTCCTCTTTGGCATATTTGACCTAACATAATCTAAGCTGAACTCTAATTTCCTCCACTGCCCTTTGGTGCATTAAGAGCATGGACAGTAATGGTCCTGCCAGCCCATGCAGGGAACCTCTGAAACACTGTGAAACCACAAGACTGTGACCATGAGACAGTGAAACCATGAAATGGCTAGAGCAGTGCCAGGCAGTGAGAAGGACATCAAAAGTTCAGTTCACAGGTTTGCGGGAACATTAATAGGTGACCTGTTAGAGGCGTAAGTAATTCTCTCTGAAGTTTTTGGTGCTGGTTGTATGGGTCCTCAAAAAGGAGAGGCTTCCAGACAGAGCAGGGACAGGGGAGACAGACTAATTAAACCAGTGGCAGTGGTGGTCATTAATTTTTAAGCAGGGGCCACTTTGAATTCTAATGAGTTGAAGAAGAGCCACCAAATATCTTCCCATGTAGGGTTACGACACTGCTGACCAGTGTGTGTCAATGACATCTGTCCCCACCAGCCCACCTTCAGATTTCGTTGGGGGGTATCCTCAAGGTTGTGAGCATTTCCAAATATATTCTCTTTTGTCTACTAAGAAATGCCTTGTCCTTCAAGCATGCAGTTCTTTCCTCCATCAACTTCCCCTTTCTGTCCTGAGCCCTGGATAGAGAGGCAAAGTAGCAGAAAAACCAGAAAAACAATATGAACCGCAATTGCCCTCGGGCCTCGCATTGAAAAACACTGAGCAGCTTCAAAACTATGTGTATTGAAGCTCTTGGTATGAAAGGGTGCTGTCCACACCCATTAAAGATTTAACTGGTTACTGGTTTCACACCAAGTATCTGGGTAACTGTGAAAGCAGAGTGTATTGATTGACGCTTTTGTAAGAGCTGGATATTGACCCAAGTCCAAAATTGCAAGGCACGTACAAAAGAGCTTTTCTACTGATAGATTGTGTAGAGAAATATGTTGGTTTGTTTAATTCTCTCAGATCAGCCACACTGTATTCACATGTATAGGTTATAGACCTAATGAACTGTTTGACAGACCTTGGAGGAGGCTTATTTTCAAAGCACTTAGCCTCCCAAAGTTCCATAGAAACCTATGGAACTTAGCCTCCCAAAGTGCTTTGAAAATATGCCTCCTTATGACATAGCACCTTAAAAGAAAAAAAACAAACAAACCCTTAAGTATTTAAAACCTGTTGGATGTCACTGTTGGGTTGACATACTGATGATGATCTTGATTTTTGTGATATAGGTTTGGTATAGACACACAGACCATGAATTTGACGACAGCTGAATTCCAACTTGTGAGAGAGAGCACACAAATGGTAAGATGTGTTTAATTCTTACATGAGCTGGGGGGGGGGGGGGGGGGAAAGCATTAACCAAAGATCAGGTTGTCCTATGTGGAAACCCATGAGGGGAGGGAGTTGTCATTTTTAAAGATATCTGGTGGCCAAAATTAACACTCAAGATACAGGATTCTGGAAGGAACCCTGATTGCAAGGATTCTGGCCTTAGGGCTGTTGCTAAAAGAACATAACTGAAATAATGCCCCTGAATTGAGACATAGCACAACTGCCCCTTGAGTACTTTGTGTTCTTTTGGTTAGCACATCACAAAAAAGATATAGCAGAATTGGAGAAGATACAGAGAAAGGGGATAGAAATGATTAAGGAAATGAAATGGTTCTCAAAGGCTTGACAGGTAGGGTGCTGTGGCTTGGAGAGGAGACATGATGGATGTGTATGAAATAGTGAATGGCATGCAAGAACTCAGTAGGGAAACAGGTATATATTCTTTTCAGTGGTACTGGGACAAGGGAACTAGGCTGGTGAGTGTCAGACACAGGATGCTGGACTGGATGGACCATTGGTCTGACCCAGCTCGGCACTTCTTATGTTCCTGTGCAGTGACTGCACTTGGAACAGTGGGAGGGAATGTCTGTTAAATTAGGCAGAAAATAAATCTCCCGGGTAGATGGAGATGGAGATTGATGATGCTAGAATTCCAGCAGTGGTTCTAACTGAGCTGGGAGAAATAGGAGGAATTTCCAAGTGAAAAAAGAAAACCCAAGTTGTAATAGTGAACAAAGATTTCACTCTTGAGTTCTCGTCTGTTCTGTAATTTCTGTTAGAATATATTCATTAAGCGTTCCATCAAAGTAGCAACACCAGCCTACTTGGTGCCGAGAGTTGCTTTAGTGACTTATCTCCTTGGGTAAATACTTGATGCAGGAATTGCAGCAGGAGGATTGTGCGAAAGAGAAATCCATCCTGGAGGTGCTTCAGCTGCAGTTGCAGCCCTGGGAGAGCAGGAGAATTGGTGTATTTTTCACACCAGCGGACTATAAGAAGGTCACCACACTTATCCTGATCAGGTAGGCCTAAACAATAAAGAAAATGTTCAGTGTCAGACTAGTTTTGCAGAAAACAAAGTAGAATTTAGTCCTTTCAGTGAGCTCCTGCACCAGGAGCATCTTTTAAACATCTGTGAGCTTTATAAAGGTACCTTATATACAAAAGTACTGAAGCAGTCTTTTATATTAATTCAGCCTCAGGTGAATAACTTGCGTAAAAGAGTATTTTCCGAGGACAAGCAGGACTATAGTTCTCACATGTGGGTGATGTCACTGACGGCGCTCCAGTGCGGACGCTGCCCAGTGTTCTATTGAAGACAGGCAAACAAATCAAGTTTGAAACATCTTCTAGGGCAGTGGTTCCTAAACCTGGTCCTGGAGGCACCCAAGTTGGTCAAGTTTTCAGTATATCTACAATGAATATTCATGAGATAGATTTGCATGCATTGGAGGCAGTGCATGCAAATCTTTTTGATGAATATTCACTGTGGGTAGCCTGAAAACCTGACTGGCTGAGGTGCCTCCAGGACCAGGTTTGGGAACCACTGTTCTAGGGATTTAGGCTTTATCCTGGATTCCCTTTTGATTTTGGAACCTCTGATAGATCATCTAAGCAAGAAGATATTTTTAAATTGCGCCAATTAAGAGCAATTAGATCTACTTTTTTTCTGAAGATTTTCAAATAGTAGTATAGGCGGTAATCATATTTCAAATTGATTATTATAATTCTTTATATGTAGGTTTACATTAGAAACTTTATAGTAGGCTTCAGCTGTTTCAGGACACTGCAGCAAAGTTGATATTTGGTCGACAAAAATTTGACCATTCTACTCCATTGTTGAGGGATTTGCATTGGTTGCCAGTTCGTGCATGCGTTGAGTTTAAGGTTGCTTGGTATTTAAAATTTTATATGGTCTTTGTTCGCTATCTCACACTCAACTTATAATGGTACCGGGTGCATGGAAATCTTAGCGATTTTGTTCTACACTGAAATTGAGGTTCCTATCCATTAGGCATGTTTGCTATAAAAGTTTCCATGATTGTTCATTTATATGTCAATCTAACAAAATTTGGAACTTTATTCCATTTCAAATACATATGTTATTGGATTATTTGCCTTTTTGGAAAGCTTTGAAAATTAATTTTTTTAGCAAGTATTTTAATCTGTGATTTAATGATTTTATGTCATGACTATTTAATTTTTTTTGTAACCTGCTTAGACTCCTCACTGATACAAGCAGGATATAAATACTAAAAATAGAAATAGAGGCTTTTAGTGGGCCCAATCACACGTGCACGCATGCTTTCCCATCCACCTGGCTCGCACGGGACACTCAGTTTCTTTTTCTCCATGGAGCTCTTCAGATGCGTCATACACGTTTGTCATGTGTTTTTTTTTTTTCAGATGATTTTGTTCCTGGTCTTCCTGTCCTTTTTAGCCATGAGTAGTATGGAACCCTTCTTTTTTTATTCTATTCCCTTTATTTCTCTAGTTTTTTTGTGGCTTTGTTTTTCTGCAGCTCACAGCCTCCTTAGGCCTGAACACCAGTCGCAAAAAATATATATATATATAATAGATAATTCTATAATTTTTCAAACATTGAGCCATTTGATTTTGCTTCGACTGTTCACCCAAAAACCTTCCATCAGGTTTAAAAAGTGTACAAGGTGTGGTAAAATCATGTCTGTGACTGATACTCACAACTGGTGCCTACTGTGCCTCGGTCCTGATCATCAGCCCTCACATTGTAAATTCAGTTCTCAAATGCAGAAAAGAACACAGAAGAGTAGAGAGGCCCAGTGCGAGAAATTTTTTTTTGCACGCTGAAGTCCGGTCCATTGACATTAGAATTGGAGGCATTGACCCCAGAGACATCGGCAGCTTCACCTACCCCTTGAGACACACTAGCATTGGGGAGGTCTCCACCTGCCTCGACATCGGGTGTCAGTAGTGCCCGTTCAGGCTGAACATCATCGGACATGACGCCAAGAACCCACAGGGATTCCATGTTGTACTTGTCAGCAGCGAGGGATCCCAATGTTGTGCATTGAGTGAAGGCGAAGAAGTATGGGCATTGATCCTTCTTGAAGCATGGTGCCAGGAGTGCTGTAACATTGGCACCATGAGGACTGCTCCCTTTTGTGGAAACAGTTTTGATGTGCTAGTCTCCCTGAAGCTGGGATCCCGCCTGCAGTTCAGTTCCTGCATCTTCCCAGGCTGTCTACAGACTGGCTCCAACCCCACCTTTATCGATGCCTGCCCTCAAGGAGCGGCTCTGGATCATGTTACAAGAGGAACTAGGGTACATTTTAGCTTGGCATGATGCCTAGGCATTGGCACCAGCTATGGTGCTGCTGCAGCCTGTCTGGGAGACCCATGCTGTGCTTGTCAGGCACTCCTTTCAAGCTCATTAGGGGAGGAAGCAGCCCCTGAGACCAGGAAGGGTCCTGTACCTTGGCACTCTCACCCTGAGCCTCGTTGCATGTCCAGTGGTCTGAGGAAAGCACAGACTCAGATGACCCAGGAGGAGTACATTGCTGAGTCTGATACGGACTGCTTTTGATGTTCTGATGTAGAGCCAGACGAGCCCTTGGAGGAGTGTTCTCTTGGTTTATCTTCAGAACTTTCTGCACCCTATGAAAGGAGAAAGTCTCCTCCAGTGGAACTCTCTCTTGTCTAGTTTTTGAGGGAAATAGTGGAAGCCATTCCATTTAAGTTGGAGATCGAGGATGAGCCCTGGGCTGAGATGTTGGAAGTGCTTGACTATGACAAGCTTCCACATGTGAGAACTGTAGTCGGAGAAAGTGAAATTGCTGACCTGTAGCAGGTGTTCTGCGAGGACACAGGATGTAAGTTATCACATACCCTCCCACCTCCCCTAGGACTGGTGCTCTTCATGCTTTTTTATTCAACTGAAGATATCACGTGAGTCGGGTGGGTGGGAAGGCATATGCACATATGCAATTGGGCCTTCCAAAACCTTCCAGAAACTGACGGAATGCCGGGCAGTGTCCACACCAGGGCTCCGTTAGTAACATCATCTACATGTGAGAATTTGTCCTGCTATCCTCAGAGAACTGCTACAGGTGAGTAACTTCACTTTCTTTAGACTTAAACAACTTAGGTTGATCCGTCAATGTTTTAGGGAAGATCATTTTGGCCTTTAGTACAGAGTTTGATTTTGACACAATTATATTATTGTAACTATGTTTATACTGGGATATCGTCAAAGTTGTTAAAAAAAAAATTCAGCTCCTTCAGAATTGCTAGACTAAAAAGATTTGATAATGTCACCCCTGCATTTATAGTACTTCATTGGTTGCCAGTACCTGCACAGATAGTGTTTAAATCATCATGTCTTATACAATTTTAATGGAGTGGCACCTATGTATTTGAGTGATTTTAATATTTATCCCATCAAATAAGAAAACCTTCTGATCTACAGATCTTTTTTTTGTCCCATGCAAGGGTGTTCGTTTTAAGAGAATGAGAGTTCTTTTTCTTTTCAAGCTTCTCACTGTTGGAATGATATACCAGTAGTTGTTAAACAGCAACCTAATTATGTTTCATAAACATTTTAAATCTTTTCTTACTCAGATAAATCCTTGTTAACTTGATTCCCGTCTCCAATCTGTACTCCACCTCTCTTTCCTATCACCGACACAGATCATCCCATCAAGTGTAACCGCCCGATTTTTGTTTTGTTACATTTGTACCCCGCGCTTTCCCACTCATGGCAGGCTCAATGCGGCTTACGTGAGGCAATGGAGGGTTAAGTGACTTGCCCAAAGTCACAAGGAGCTGCCTGTGCCTGAAGTGGGAATTGAACTCAGTTCCTCAGTTCCCCAGGACCGAAGTCCACCACCCTAACCACTAGGCCACTCCTCCACTAGCCCACATTGAAACAATGTTGGTTGGAAAATGAGGGATATAAATGCCGAAATAAATAAATAAATACAAAATTTTAAGTGATATTAGGTCCCCTTATTTACTGAATGTTTCTTGGACTATAGAATGTTGGCTCTTATATTTTTATCTCTCTGTTAGCTGCTCTGAACCAAATCGTTTGGGATTGAGCAGCCTATAAATGCCCGAGATTAGATTAGTTTCAAATGCTACTGAGTAATCCTGTCTTGGAATCTCTTCTGATATTCCTGTTTTAGCTCCAAAGGGCTAAAATTAGTTTATCCCATTTCTCCATCTTGTCATTGCATACCCTCTTGTTGAGTTTGTGCTTGATTCTGATTTTTGGATTTTGGGTTCTTTAAGGAATAACTTGACTGTGCTCGATGCAGTCCCCGTAGAAGGAGTTGGAGTCAGAGAGATGCTGAAGGTTGGAGGACGACTTCCTGGCACAGGGGGGTCTCTTCGGTTTAAGGTGCCAGAGTCTACGCTCATGGACTGCAGACAGCGTGAGTATAAAACAGGGCCTATGGAGAAGAGTTTCTCTCTTATACAAATCTGATAGCGCTGTATAAATGTTAAGCAGTAGTAGTGTGGTAGGTGACTTGACCAAAGCAGACTAAAACAGCCAAAAGATGGGAAATATAGGGCTTCTTTTACTAAGCGGCAGTAAGCCCAACGCGGGCTTATCGCTCACTATAATGGAAGTACCGCCAGGGTGCTGCATCCCGGCGATACTTCCCACCCCTACCGTGCCGTCATTTCTGGGGCTACAAAAATGTATTTCTTTTTGTAGCGCCAGACTGTACCCGGCAGTAATCGGGCAGTGCCACACGCTGCCGGGTTAGCGCAGGAGCCCTTACCACCACCTCAATGGGTGGTGGTAAGTGCTCCCCCCGAAATGATTGCATGGCAAGTTCTTTACTTGCTGACGTTTCCTGCAGGAAAGCGAGACCTTCCTTTTTACCAACTGCGGTAAAAGGGGGCCTCGGCACACGTGTAATACATGCACCAACGCCAGCGCTGCCCCCCCCCCTTTTGCCACAGCTTGGTAAAAGGGACCCATATATTTGTAAACAAAATAAAAAAGGGAGAAATTATTTTCTGAGGTTTCTGTTCACAATTGTTTGTACTTGATAGGTACAGTACAGTGAGCTTTGTTTTACCCTTTTTTTTAATTCTTCGTCACAGAACTAAAGGACAGTAAGCAAATTTTGTCCATCAGAAAGAATTTCAAAGTGGAGAACGTAGGACCTATTCCTGTATCCATCTCTTCCATGAAGATCAATGGCTACAGCTGCCAAGGGTTTGGCTTTGAGGTGCTGGACTGCCAAGCTTTCACCCTGCCAGAGAACTCCTCCCGGGAGATCGGTATCATGTAAGTAATTGCACAGTCCTTAGGCCAAGGTCAGAGGTCGCTTTTAGCAATGGCATGGCTTCATGTCAGGCCAGTCTTGCTTGTGTAAAAATAATGCATTTATGAAATGGCTTTATTTGCTTTTTAAATTTTTTTTTTTTTTAAATAAGTGAAAAGAAGAAAAAAAAAAAACTCATACCATGTAACCACACAGTGAACTATACTTATGGTTGTAGAAGATTGTCTTTACAGTGTTTATCTGATACAGTCCCATTCTCTATAAGGTACAAGGTTTCTTAATCATCCTGGTTTGGTGCTTCTTATTTAGAAACTGCTTGTGCTATTCCTTAAAAAAATCTATCTTTCTCAATTTCCCAATCGTCTTTTGCTTTCAAAGAAGCAACACCTGCCATCTCTAGTAATCAGTGCTTGCTGCCTTCAGCTCGCACCCATTCCAATGCCCATCTTGACTCTGCTGGTACCGGAGAAGTTTCCCTGTCTCTTGTGATGTTAATTTGAGGTAATGTAGATGTAGAGCTGGCTTTTTTGGGAATAACCATAATGTATATGTATGGTTATTCCCAAAAAAGCCAGCTCTTTCTCCCTCCCTTCCTCCATATTAGCATATTCATTTGCATGCATATATATATATATATATATATATATATATGTGTATATACAGTGCACTCCATTTAAGTGCACATCGGATAAGCGCATGCTCTGTTTAACTGCATGCTGTACTTCGGTCCCGTTTTTGGCACCATCAATAAGCACGCGCATGGAATATGGAAGCTGATTGGCGCGTGACAACCAACGAGAGTTCAAATTTACTGCCTCTTTAACTGCCAGAGGCAGAATAAGCAAAAGAATGTTGTTAGGGCATACACCGGGGTTATTGTTGCGGCGGAGCTGTAAGACTTTAACCCTGGCTGAACGAATAGTTCTTAAAAAATTAGAAGAAAAACAAAGTCAAGCATCTATTGCTAAAGAATATGGTGTCAATCCCAGTCAAATTTCACGTGTCTTGAAGCAGAAAGACCAGCTTCTGGAAGAATGGCAAAACTATACAAATCCACAACGGAAATGAAAAAGGGCGGGAAAAGCTGAGAAGGTAGAAGGCGCTCTACTTCTTCGGTGGTTTTCTCGAGTCAGGAGCAGACAGTTTCCTGTCAGTGGTCCACTGCTTATGGAGAAAGCTAACCAGCTAGCAGAAAGTATTGGACTAACTGAATTCAAAGCCACTGTTGGATGGTTGGAAAGATGGAAGGAGAGGAACAGCATGAAATTCAAAGAAACAGCATGGTGAGAAACAAGACGCTGATGACTTTGGTGCTGAAAATTGGGTTGTTTCAGTAGCCATCTTGAACAAGTTTGCACCGCGTGACATTTTCAATGCTGACAAAAATGGTCTCTACTGGAGAGCGATTCCTGATGGAACACTTGCATTCAAACACAGGGCAATACTAGGATCTGCTATCAAAGGCATTCTGCTCATGAAACTGCTAGAAAATCTGTTGCCACTTTCACAAAACATTGCCAGTTGTTTGTGACTGAACTGTTCCAGAATATACATGGACAAACAATACAAATATTTGTTTCCACAGTTGCTGTCTTCCCTCTTCCTCCCCTCAACACAGTTGCAGCCTTCTCTCTCCCCTGCCATCCTGGAATTTTCTTGATGGTTGCCAATATAGTGTAATGGTAAACCGTGGATTTGTTTCATTTGTAGGTTTATCCCGGATTTTACATCCTCCTGGGTGATCCGTGAACTGACTCTGGTGACAGAAACAGATCTGGAATTTCGTTTCACACTCAATGTGACTCTTCCTCATCATTTGCTACCACTCTGTGCTGATGGGGTTCCTGGGCCTGGCTGGGAGGAGTCCTTCTGGCGGATGACAGTCCTCTTTGTCAGGTACCAAGTCTGCAGCAAAAGAATTTGTTTTTTATTTTTGTAATTTATATCTTATTTTGCATTGTTATGCTGTTTTATTGATTTTATTGTATGAGTTTCGTTAGCTGCTCTCTAATCCACCTCGACCTCCTTTGGTTTAGTGGTATGGAGGTATTCAAATTTAACTGGATTAAATTAAATTAAGATAGCCTTGGTACAAAGCTAAATTAGTTAGAGATTTCTCCCAAAAAACTTTTTAGCCTGTAAAAATGAGAATAGTCAGAGTAGAAGCTGACGTATATTCTGTGAAAAGTGCCACTGAGGGCCTGCTGTGCATTTCCAGTTGGCGAAGCCTGAGGTTCAAGGTTCTGCTTCAGGTATCTTCATTCATAAGAGGACTCGGAACTCCCAGACAGGAATGAAAGGCATCCTCCTGTGTGCAGCAGACATTTAGGGATGAGTTACTTATGTTTATACTTATGTGTATGTGAACTTCTGCATATGTAGTGTGTGTGGGCATGTGCAGTGGTTGAGTTTACATGTCTCTCTTGCATTGAAATCTGAGCATCAATAAAGCAGCATATCTAAATTTTGTAGTTATGGAGACAGTATAGTCCTCCATTCAGCCACAGAAGGTTGCTTGGCCTTCATATAAGCAGGGGAAGAGCAGAAGCCAAAGAGGAGAAAAGTGGCTCTGTCTGATGTGTGACTAATGATAGGTGAATTACCAGAAAAAAAAATCATAGTACATAGTTCCTGTGTTTTTGAGATTTTGCTGTTGAGTTTAAAACAACCATGCTCTTGTCACGCCACTCTGCTTGTAGGGTTTGCTTTTGATAAACTTCATTGAGAGAATGTTTTTTCTCTTTTAGCTTTTCCCTGCTGGGTGTGATTCTGATCGCTTTCCAACAAGCTCAGTATATACTCGCTGAATTCATGAAATCCAGGCACAGACCGAACCCTGGCTTAGATTTGCATCAGAACAGCCACTCCGTGGACACAATTGGTTCTGATTCCTACAGGTAGGTTCCCTTGGGTTTTTGGGAGCAGTCAGAGCTCTGAGGCAGGAGTTCTGAGGAAGGATGGGGCACCGTGAGTAGGCCTGAGAGGTCTGCAGAAGGTTCAGACAAGAACGACTAATGTTCTCTCCACAGGGGGCTGATGTTACTAATTAATTTAATTTAATTTGCACACTTCTATTCTGCTTCGTTCAGCCATCGGAATGTGCAGAGCAAAAAACAATAACTACTAGGAAAAAAGGCCCGTTTCTGACACAAATGAAACGGGCGCTAGCAAGGTTTTCCTTGGAGTGTGTGTGTTTTACAGAGTGTATGTGAGAGTGAGTGTGTGATAGAGAGAGAGTGAATGTGTGAGTGTGTGTGACAGAGAGAGTGAGACTGGGTGCGAGAGTGTGTGTCAGGGGCCCCCCCTCCCTCCCAGTTCCAGGGTGGCCCTGCCCTCTCCCCCTCCTCCCAGTTGCAGGGTCACCCCCTTCCCTCCCTCCCAGTTACAGGGTCCGCTGGCCCCTCCAGTTCCAGGGTCGTTGTCCCCCCGCTCTCCCTCCCAGTTCCAGGGTCGTTGCCCCCCCCCCTCCCCCCCCCCCCCCCCCAGCCACCCTGCAATGTTTAACTGCAAAATTAGGGAGCTATGTAGTGTAATAAAACGCACCTACAACGTTGTGAAGCTGACTCCGTGGCTTCACTGAAGTGAAGGGTTCGTAAGGTTCGTCAGATTCGTCAGTCTGTCACCATCTCTCTCAGCCCCACCCTCGCGCCTAGGTCTGCCGCCCTCGACGTCATGTTTTGACGCGAGGGCGGGGTCGAGAGAGATGGTGACAGACTGACGAATCTCACGAACCTTACGAACCCTTCACTTCAGTGAAGCCACTGAGTCAGCTTCAGAACGTTGGCGGTGCTTTTTATTATAGTAGAGATATAACAATTGGATACATCCTGCCCCATTATCTTATACCTCCCTTACAGGAACTAGAAGTTGTTTATATGGATGGCTGCTGCCTTTCCTTGCATTCTCAGCACTGGCTTGCTTATGCCTGGAAGGGTGGAATTGTCCTGTAGGCCTAGATCCTTTTGTGTCAATCTGTGTCTGCAGGGGGTGGTCCTTACACTGATGCTCCTCCTTCTAAGCCCTGTCCAGCTCTGGGGGACAAGTGCCCCACCCCTGGGCCTCCTGCACCACACAACTGTGTCTGAGCCAAGGGGAACAAGGTGAACTGAAGGGAAAATGGGAACTCCCTCTCAGTGACCTGGGTTTGTGTAAGGGACTCCTATTTATTTGCAATCTTATATAATGTTTCCTTGCAGTTAATATAGCTGCCATATTGGCAGTATATCACCTAAAATAAATACGTATTCCTTGTTCCTCGCTTTAACTCCTTAAATACAGGGGCAGTTGCAAGAGCTTTGTGGACTCGTGTGGTTCTCCTGACAAAGGAAGGGGGAAAGGTTTCATCCCTGTGGTTGCTGCACCCAGTAGGAGCCAGATCCTGGCAAAGAGTCGTTCGACTGCGTGTAGTCACTCTCAGAAGAAACCCAAATGTTCTTTCTATTACAACAGACAGAAGCCCAGTAGCTTGGCAAACTCTTCCTCTCCTACGGCTGACGCAGGGCAGCAGAGGGAGCACACCGCTGAAGAACAGCCATCCTGTACCAAGGAGGAGCTGTGTCTTGACATCCCCGGGGACAAGTGGACAAATCTAAACATTATGAACAAAATAGAGCCAAGTGTACAGAAGCCCAGTTTTGTCCTGGATAAGGAGGAACTTGTGCTGAAAGCTGTCGCTGCTGTGCCAAGCTCTTCTTCAGATGCAAGTTTGAAGGAGGAACTACATGTGTGTATGTTTCCTAAGGAAACGGATGTTAAGACATTAGATTCTGGGCCTGAACTCAGAGAGCAGGCCTTGTGCGGCCTGCATGTGCCCAAGAAGCTACCTGACAATCCCTCACCGAGGAGTCCCTCTCCATCACAGAACCAGCCAAAGGCAGCGGCTCAGAACTGCGATGGTGAGCAATCCACTGTCTGTAAAGCCCAGATTTGTGTTGGTATGTATGTGTTTATATATAATTTCTAGGTATATTTGTGTGTGTGCACATACGTACACCGTATTTAAAAAAAAAAAAAAAAAAAAGGAACCCCTTTTGTTTTACTCTGTAAAAAAATAAATTGCTGGATTTACAATCATAAAATTTGGTTCACAAATAGGCCTATGATAAGAACTATAAAATGATCGTGCAACAAATATATAGCCTGATAAATATTCTTTGCAAACTTCACATAATAAAAATATTTTAAAATATCAAGTGAACAAATGAAAACGATAGACGTGAATGCTAAGAATGTTATGCTCAATTTCTCGAAATGAATTTGTATACAAAAATTGCCAAATCAAATTTATTACCGTTTGAAGTGCATGTTCAAAATGTCTGTGCATGGAGTGGGTCTGCAGAGTGGTCGCCTGACTTAATAGCAGATCTTCATCTCGGTCAGTGACATTGGCAGTGTGTGCACTTTGGGGTCAACCACTACTGGGGCAGTGTTTAAAATTGCCAGTAATACCGATTTAACAAGGAAAAGTCCATAGTCTGCTATTGACAGACATGGCGAAGCCACTGCTTACCTTGGAATTGGTAGCATGGAATAGAAACATGATGGCAGATAAGGGCCAAAAGGCCCACCTAGTCTGCCCTTCTTCAGCAACCACTAACTCCTCCTTTTCCTAAGGGAAGCCAACATGCCTCTCCATGCTTTCTTAAATTCTGACACATTCCTCGTCTCCACATCCTCCACTGGGAGGCCATTCCATGCTTCCACCACCCGTTTCCTTGAAAGAGTATTTCCTTAGATTCCTCCTAAGCCTGTTTCCTCTTAACTCCATCCTATGCCCTCTCATTCCAGAGTTTCCTTCATTTGATAAAGGTTCTCCTTCTGTACTGACCAGCAGAATTGACAAATTACCTAATTAACACCACTGAGGTATTTAAATGACTCTATCACATCCCCTCTCTCCTGCCTCTCTTCCAGATTTATAAGTCTGTCCCTATACATTTTATGGCAGAGACCTCTTAACTAATTTTGTAGCCGCCCTCTGGTCCAACCAAACGTTGCTACTATTTGGGTTTCTGCCAGGTACTTGTGACCTGGCTTAACTACTGTTACAAACAGGATACTGGGCTGGATGGGCCATTGGTCTGACCCAGTATGGTGGTTCTTATGTTCTTATGAATTTGTTTCTTCAGTCCACCAAGTGACCTTTGGTTCTCAGAAAACATTTTTGTTCCATAATGATTCCTTTGTCTCAGAAATTCAATGTGCTTATTTTCTAGTGGAAAACCTCATGTTGACCAACTGTAATAATGTCATAAATATTATTTGCAAGCCATAATGTAATTATCGTGCTACATATTTGTTGCCTGATTATTTTATAGCTGTATAATAGCCCCCCCCCCCCCCCATACATACACACAAGTCACACAGTAAATGACGGCAGCTAAAGACCTGCACAATTTTATAAATGTAATGGGTCCTTTTAAGTGCGACCTAATTTTTTAAGGACCTGTGCAGCCTGGCATTTATTTGTACAGTAGGCACATACAGGGACAGAGTTGAGGCAGAATATAGGCAGTCATGATTTACATGTGTATTTTATAAACTATGTGCAGTCTTGCATATTTATGGACATTCATTTCCACCTGCTCTTGGGTAGACGTAATGTCTGGGTTTTCAAGCTAGATGCAATCTCTATGTGATTTTTGCTAGCATGTTACGTTTATGCCTATGTGTATTGATAAAATGAGGCCTTCCTGCCCTGTTTAGCTAGGAACCCAAGCAACATTATTATTATTACATAGAACCTTGTGCCGTATGTGGAAGGATTGGATACTTCTTGAATTTCTGGTATTCTGTACTAAACTAACAGAATTCTGATCTTTGATTGTACACTGGGTAACTGTCCCAAAAATTAGTTGAGGTTTTTAAACATAGCCCTATGCAGGGCTTCTTCTTTCTGACTTTCAAGACCTTTTTGAAGTCAAAATGATTAAATATTTTGACACCCACCAGACAGGACTTAACAAAGATCTGGGTTTTCTAGCCCATTATAAACCATGAAATTCCACTGCTTTGTCACCCTCTGATCACCATGTATATCTCCCTGTCCCTCACCTAACCCACTCCTCCCTCATCCTTTCAGACTGTCACTGAAATACTATTGCAGATCAGAGAGCAGGGCTGTATTCCTTTCATTAGAACCTGCCCCCTTCCTGGGATTTATGTAGTAAATTTAAAACAAATCGGAGAAACTTTTTCTTCACCCAACGTGTAATTAAACTCTGGAATTCATTGCCGGAAAATGTGGTGAAGGCGGTTAGCTTAGCAGAGTTTAAAAAGGGGTTGGACAGTTTCCTAAAGGACAAGTCCATAAACTGCTACTAAACGGACTTGGAAAAATCCAAAATCCCAGGAATAACATGTATAGAATGTTTGTACGTTTGGGAAGCTTGCCAGGTGCCCTTGGCCTGGATTGGCCGCTGTCGTGGACAGGATGCTGGGCTCGATGGACCCTTGGTCTTTTCCCAGTATGGCATTACTTATGTACTTATATGTAGGAAAAGCAAGGACTAGAATGAGTGACCAAAAGAGAGAGGGCAAACACACCGATTAAAAAACCAAGGCAGTGCAGTATTGTTACTCCAAATTCTCCATATGGGGATTTCCTGAATTCTAAATTTGATACTGATGCCACATGTGAGAACTTGTGTCCTTGTTGTGGAGGAATCACAGCAGCAAAACTCAGTGTGGTTTGTGCAATGTTTTTATTTATTCGTGTTCATTCTTCATGGTTTCTTAACTATGAACTTTTGGTTGAAAGAAATCCTTCCATCAACACCATTTCAGGCTACCTTTATTTTGGCAGCTGTTAGTTCAAAGCAGGGGCGTAGCCAGACATCATATTTTTAGTGGGCCTGAGCCCTAGTTGGGTGGGGATACAATTTTTCCCGCATCTCCCAACTTAATAAATACCTGAGCTGTTGGAGATCCCTAAGCCTCGCCAGCTGGAGGGTCTCTTCCAGCAGTTGGAACAATTCTGTACTCTGCAGCCCCCGGAAGCTGGAAAACTCCCATACTACTACCACCCCCGCAGGAGGTGGTGGAGATGAAAACGATAATAGAATTCAAACATGCGTGGGACAAACACAAAGGAATCCTGTTAACAAGGAATGGTTCCGTGGAATCTTTGCGGAAATTGGGTGGCGACGCCGGTAATTGGGAAACAAAATGTGAGCTGGGCAGACTTCTACGGTCTATGCCCTGATCATGCCTGAATAGATAGAGATGGGCTGGAGTGTAAATTTTAAGGGGCTTCGATGTTAGCTTCAGAACTTAGTACAAGAACAGTACTGAGCAGACTTCTACAGCCTGTGCCCTGAGAAAAGCAAAGACAAATCAAACTTGGGTATACATATAAAGTATCACATACCATGTAAAATGAGTTTATCTTGTTGGGCAGACTGGATGGACCGTACAGGTCTTTATCTGCCGTCATTAACTGTTTACTATGTTACCCCCCCCCCCCCCCCCCCCCCCTGGGCATATGCAACAAAGTATGTGCTGAAGGGGCGTGGGCAGTGCAGCATCACATAGAGAGTAGTATGGGAATCAGTGTTGCCAGGTGGGCGGTTTTCCGCGACCCGCTGCGGGAAATTTTTGCCCGCGGCGGGTCGCGGTTTTTTGGGCTTCTTTTTTTTCTTTTCCGCGGTTTTTCGGGCGGTTTTTTTGGCCGCAGGGGGCGGGGTTAGTGACTTTTGGGCGGGGTTAGTGATGTTTTGGGCGGGGCCGATGACGGGGGAGGCGGGCCCGGTGACGGCGGGGGCGGGGTTGATGACGGCGGGGGCGGGGGTGATGACGCGGGGGTGGGGGTGTCAGGGGCAGGGTTTGAGTTTGGGCGGGTTTTGGGCTGTTTTTGCGTTGGATTGGGTGGGAAAAAAATTTTCCACCTGGCAACACTGATGGGAATGTTCCAGCCGGGGCTGCAGCTGGATAAGGTCCTCTTCAGCTGGCGGGGCTTGAAAAAAATATAGTTGATCACAACCAGATGAGCCAGCATTCAGCCCAGAGAAGGGCAACCAAGATGGGTTTACAAGCAAGGGTGGCTGATGACTCATTCAATTGGGGAGTTTGAAATAGGGACATAAAGTTGGGGGGGGGGGGAGGGGGGAAGCGGCTCTAGCCTGCACACAATTTTTCCTCTTCCTTCACACCTCCTAGGGGACTCTCGGACTCACACAGTCTCCTGCCTTGTTCTGTCTGTTGTATCCAGGCATTATAGGCTGACTCCTTATGTTTGTGGTGCACAAGAAAATTTGCCGCTGCTGTGCGATTTTGGGACAGAGCACATGCTGATTATTTAAATGAACAGTAGTGAGCTTCTAAGCTCGTATCTCTCTGTTCTAAAGTGCATTAACTTCTTACATCCAGGTAGTTGTGAAACAATTAATGATACGAGGATTAAGATAGTGAGAGGGAAAAATCTAGCATGCCAACCCTGAATAACTAGGTTACTATGTTAACCCCTTTGGCAGTTATTCCAACAAAAAAGACCAACAAACCCATACAGACTGTTGACACCCCTGCTGCATCCCAAACACATTAAGGCTGCCCAGAACTTCTAGAAGTTTTCCTGATTCCCCATACCACATGCAGGTCATAGTGTGAAGCAGTGTTGGACCTGTACTAATTTTACAGTAATGGGCAAGGCAGGAGGTAGTAAGACACCCCCTCCCATATGTTGCATATGCCTGGTAGTGAATAAAAATTAAGTAGTAAAATCTTTCCAAAGATAAATTGAGTGGTCATGTATATACACACGCATGAATGTTCTGTATTTATATGTACATGGGCTTTTTCCCCCCCATTTAAGGGAATAACCAGTTGGTGTCCTCAAGAAATGAAAAGCTAAACTGTGAGCCTATGAATAAGCTGCTGATCCATGAACCTCCTGTAGAGAAACCTGTGCACAAAATACCTCAGGAACCGAAACTGTGCAGAGGCCGGGACCTCCACTCAGCAGAGGTCAGTTACTCCTCTTACCCAGATTGTACCCACTGCTGCTGCTTAAACTATTATAGAAGATGAAGTAAAATGATTTTTTATTAAAATTAGCCAAATGTGGCCACGTTTTGCCTATTACATGCTTCAGGGACAACGACTAAAGGCGAGATTAAATGCCACACTTCCCCTTAGTAAAATAAAAGTACGCTGGAAAGCAGCCATGACATGCCTTCCCTGCAGATTGCTTAGAGCTCGAAGTAATTTTACTTCATCTTCTGTGATCCACTCTTTTTCCTGCTACTACTGACTGTGGGATCCACCTGCCTCTCTTGTTCTGATACCACTTAAACTTTTACTAAAGAACTTTTTCAGAGTAGCAGTAAAAAAGAAAGGAGGGAGGTGGTAAATCGTGCTGGCCAGTGAAATGCACGTACATTTGCCATTGTTAGCACTATCAGAGGAATAGACCAAGAGAGAAGAGAAAACCACATCTTACCCACGATTTTTTTTTTTGTTACAGTTGTACCCCGCACTTTCCCACTCGTGGCAGGCTCAATGCGGCTTACATATTGTATACAGGTACTTATTTGTACCTGGGGCAATGGAGGGTTAAGTGACTTGCCCAGAGTCACAAGGAGCTGCCTGTGCCTGAAGTGGGAATCGAACTCAGTTCCTCCTAACCACTAGGCCACTCCTCCACTGTTGCTACTATTTGAGATTCCATGTAGAGGTCGGCCCTTGCAGATCACCAATGTGGCCGCGCAGGCTTCTGCTTCTGTGAGTCTGACGTGCAGGACGTCAGACTCACAGAAACAGAAGCCTGCGCAACCTTCTACATGGAATGTTGCTAGTGGAATAGCAACATTCCATGTAGAATCTCCAATAGTAGCAACATTCCATGTAGAATCTCCAATATTTATTTTATTTTTCTTACATTTGTACCCCGTGCTTTCCCACTCATGGCAGGCTCAATGTGGCTTACATGGGGCAATGGAGGGTTAAGTGACTTGCCCAGAGTCACAAGGAGCTGCCTGTGCCTGAAGTGGGAATCGAACTCAGTTCCTCCTAACCACTAGGCCACTCCTCCACTGTTGCTACTATTTGAGATTCCATGTAGAGGTCGGCCCTTGCAGATCACCAATGTGGCCGCGCAGGCTTCTGCTTCTGTGAGTCTGACGTCCTGCACGTATGTGCAAGGACGTCAGACTCACAGAAACAGAAGCCTGTGCAGCCTTCTACATGGAATGTTGCTAGTGGAATAGCAACATTCCATGTAGAATCTCCAATAGTAGCAACATTCCATGTAGAATCTCCAATATTTATTTTATTTTTCTCACATTTGTACCCCGCGCTTTCCCACTCATGGCAGGCTCAATGCGGCTTACATGGAGCAATGGAGGGTTAAGTGACACCAATGTGGCCGCGCAGGCTTCTGCTTCTGTGAGTCTGACATCCTGCACATAAGTGCAGGACGTCAGACTCACAGAAACAGAAGCCTGCGCAGCCTTCTACATGGAATGTTGTTAGTGGAATAGCAACATTCCATGTAGAATCTCCTATAGTAGCAACATTCCATGTAGAATCTCCAATATTTATTTTATTTTTCTTACATTTGTACCCCGTGCTTTCCCACTCATGGCAGGCTCAATGTGGCTTACATGGGGCAATGGAGGGTTAAGTGACTTGCCCAGAGTCACAAGGAGCTGCCTGTGCCTGAAGTGGGAATCGAACTCAGTTCCTCCTAACCACTAGGCCACTCCTCCACTGTTGCTACTATTTGAGATTCCATGTAGAGGTCGGCCCTTGCAGATCACCAATGTGGCCGCGCAGGCTTCTGCTTCTGTGAGTCTGACGTCCTGCACGTACGTGCAGGACGTCAGACTCACAGAAACAGAAGCCTGCGCAACCTTCTACATGGAATGTTGCTAGTGGAATAGCAACATTCCATGTAGAATCTCCAATAGTAGCAACATTCCATGTAGAATCTCCAATATTTATTTTATTTTTATTACATTTGTACCCCGTGCTTTCCCACTCATGGCAGGCTCAGTGCGGCTTACATGGGGCAATGGAGGGTTAAGTGACTTGCCCAGAGTCACAAGGAGCTGCCTGTGCCTGACGTGGGAATCGAACTTAGTTCCTCAGTTCCCCAGGACCAAAGTCCACCACCCTAACCACTAGGCCACTCCTCCACTCCGATGAGTCTGCTTTTCTGTTCCTTGTTTTGAATGGAGTTGTAAGAGGCATATTATGCAGAATTCTTTTTTCCTCTCCCTGTTGAGCATCAAGAAACCTTTTTTTTCCCCCCCCCAGATCCCTGAAAATTTCTTGTTTCTGACCTTGACACTGAGGGGCCCTTTTACTAAGCCGCGTAGGTGCCTACGTGTGCCCGATGCATGCCAATTTGGAGCAGTGGCGTAGCTACGTTGGGCCATGGGGGCCTGGGCCCCTGTAGATTTGGCCCTGGACCCCCCTGCCGACGACCCTCTCAACCCCCCCTCCCGCCACCAACCCTCCCCCGCCATCGCCTA
The DNA here is from genome assembly GCF_901765095.1 of Microcaecilia unicolor. Taxonomy (NCBI): domain Eukaryota; kingdom Metazoa; phylum Chordata; class Amphibia; order Gymnophiona; family Siphonopidae; genus Microcaecilia; species Microcaecilia unicolor. The sequence goes on along the minus strand of NC_044032.1, from coordinate 611,707,876 downwards.
CCTTTGCTGGCGGGGGACCACAACCCCCGCCAGCTGAGGTCCTCTTCTTCCGGCGCAAGGCTTCGTTGTGTTTCTGTGAGTCTGACGTCCTGCACGTACCTCGCTGGCTGATCTGCAAAGCTTTGTTGTGTTTCTGTGAGTCTGATGTCCTGCACGTACCTCGCTGGCTGATCTGCAAAGCTTCGTTCTGTTTCTGTGAGTCTGACGTCCTGCATGAAGCCTTGCGCCGGAAGAAGAGGACCTCACTGGCTGATCTGCAAGGCTTCGTTCTGTTTCTGTGAGTCTGACGTGCAGGATGTCAGACTCACAGAAACAGAACGAAGCCTTGCGCCGGAAGAAGAGGACCTCACTGGCTGATCTGCAAGGCTTCGTTCTGTTTCTGTGAGTGACGTCCTGCACGCAGACTCACAGAAACAGAACGAAGCCTTGTGCCGGAAGAAGAGGACCTTGCTGGCTGATCTGCAAGGCTTCGTTCTGGTTCTGTGAGTCTGATGTACGTGCAGGACATCAGACTCACAGAAACAGAACAAAGCCTTGCGCCGGAAGAAGACGACCTCAGCTGGCGGGGGTTGGGGTCCCCCGCCAGGAAAGGTAGGCGGCGGGGGAGGGTTGGCGGCAGGAGGGGGGGTTGAGAGGGTCGGTGGCGGGGAGGGGTCAAAGTTGGTGGTGGCGGGGGGGGGGGGGGCTAAAATGTGCCCCCTCACATCGGGGCTCTGGACCCCCCCTCAAGCCGAAGTCTGGCTACGCCCCTGATTTGGAGTTACCGCCTGGCTACCGCACAGCCTGGGCGGTAATTTTGTTTTTTACGTGCAGCCGCTATGCGTACCAGAAAATAATGTGGCAAAAACCGGGTGGCCATAATCATTCTACGCGCGTAGAAGGTTACTGCATGGTTACCGTGCGAGACCTTACTGCTAAGTCAATGGGTGGTGGTAAGGTCTCTGGCCCAAAATGGACGCGTGCCAATTTTTATTTTGCTGCACGTCCATTTTTGGCAAAAATAATAAAAAAGGCCTTTTTTTTTTTTTACAGGTGCACCCAAAACACACGCCTACACTAGCGCAGCCCATTTTTCAGTGCACCTTAGTAAAAGGATTCCTTAGTTGTCTGTCCTTCCTCCTCTGCTTTGCTAAGAGGCTTGAAACACGTCAGCGTCCAAAAGAAACTTGCTTGTTTTGCCAGTGGGAAGCAGGAATGAATATTGATATGCATTGGCATTTCTCTGTCTTGCTGTCTTTAATGGTTGGCATGTTCCACGTTTCAGCAAGATGATGTTCACTGGATGAAAAGATCACCAGAGAAGAGAGAAGGGAATACATCCAATACAAACTGGAATAAATTTAGAATACCAGCTAGAAAAAACAGGAAGAAGAATGGAAACATATCAACAAGGTACTGGTCTTTTATTTTTTTTTTTTTCACTCACAAGCTGGTAAAAGTCATTTCTTTGAGGCACAAAGATAAACCGCAGCTAGTTTCACTTCTCTGTCCTTAATCTTTTTTTAGGCGGTTAAAAAAATTATCTGTAATTCAGGCTTGCTTCATGTTTGCAGAGAAAGTAGATATTTTAGTGGGGTTTTTTAAAGCTGTGCCATATTTTGAACAAATAATGTTTGGAGGCAATTTTATAAGTGCGCTTGTGTGAAAAATATATCTCTTGTGTGGACTTTTTGAAGTGAAAGCATGTGCATAATTTCACTTTGAAAATTACCCTGTTCATTTATGTTGACACCTGCTTTGTGAGATAGACGTGAAGGGCAGTTCCGTAAAGTGGACGCTGACATTTAATTGACCATGCTTCTCCCATGCTGTTTATTTTATTTATTTAGATTTTGCTCATACCTTTTTCAGTAGTAGCTCAAGGTGAGTTACATTCAGGTACTCTGGATATTTCTCTGTCCCAGGAGGGCTCACAATCTAAATTTGTACCTGAGGCAATGGAGGGTTAAGTGACTTGCCCAAGATCACAAGAGAAGCAGCAGTAAGATTTGAACCGTACACCTCTGGATTGCAAGACCGGTGCTCTAACCACTAGGCCACTCCTCCACTCCACTTTAAGCTAACGACCCTGTTTACTAAGCCACAGTATAGATGTGTTAGTGTTTTTAATCCGCGTTAACTGTGTACGCGCCTTCAGTATCCCTATAGTTCTAACGCAGCTTAGTAAACAGGGCCCTAAGTGTTTACCTGCTGCATATACATACACTAGCCGTTGAGCCCGTAAAAACGGGCTCGTATAGGACGGGGGTGGTTTGAAAGGCCCCTTCTCCTCGCCGCTGCAAGGCCCCCCCGCCGCCGACCCTCCGAGGACACCGCTAGGACCCCCCCCCCCCCCCCGGAGTCGCCGGCACCACTCCACCCGGGCCGGGCTCTCGCTCCGCTATAGAAACAGCGTCAACGCAGCACACAGCTCAGATGAGCTGCCATCCTTCTTCTCTGCCTGTGTCCCGACTCCCGCCCCACAGGCAGGGAAGGAAGGCCGACGGCAGCTCAGCTGAGCTGTGTGCTGCGTTGACGCTGTTTCTATAGCGGAGCGAGAGCCCGGCCCGGGCGGAGGGTGGGTGGCGGCGACCTTGGTGGGGGGGGGGGGAAGCGGTAGCGACGGCGGTTTCGTCCCTCCCCTTGCGCAGTAGAGACCCTCTCTGTCCGCCCCCGTCATCACGTATTGACGCGGGGGCAGGACAGAGAGGGTCTTTACTGCGCATTTGCGAGTGAGTTCGGTCACTCGCTGTTTATATGTTTGATTGTAAGTAGTATACTGTGCCATGTATTATTTGAATATTTTTACTGCTGTAATTGCCTTTTGCTTATGTTTGATTTATTCTTACTGTACACTGCCTTGAGTGAATTCCTTCAAAACGGCGGTACATAAATCCTAATAAATAAATATGGAAGTATAAGTTTCAGTGACATTAGTCATGGACGAATTGCAAGAATTGAACTTTTTGAATATAAACATAAAAAATGTATTAAAAATTCTTTTGGCATGAAGACATGATTGTTTTGATATTGCCGATGTTGAAGGAGGTTTTTTGAAAAAATAAAAAAGGTGGGAATATGAGCCAGGCTATCCAAAGAATGGAACCAAATTATGTTTAAGAAAATAAAGTTTAATGATTTCCAAGTAAATGGTAATAAAACAATATATAAAAAAATATATAAAAAAAGGAGGTTTTTTGACCAAGGAATGAAATTATGAGCTGTTAGTGAAGTAGCTGGTGCTTTTGAATTGCCCAGCAAACATATTGTTACTTGACCATCACAGCCAACTGAGGTCTTTTTTCCTCCATTTTTTTTAAACAAAATTAAAGATCCATATGGTTCTTGCTCCACAAATATACAATCTGAGCTTTTGTAGTGAGAAGTAAGGTTTGTTTCCACTTTTGGTTGTTTTGGCTTTTGGTTTGAAGTACAGGCACATAGCGTTAGATACATTGATCCTGGGTTACACTAGTATTCTACAACGGAGCTTGGGTACCTCGGCTCCTTATAGAATAAGCTCTTACCATTCGGCCTCGGGGCGCCTAAGTGGAGGCACCCACTTACAGATTACACCCAGAGAAGGAGGTATGTGTATATCGTCACTGGCATGTCGGGAGGGCACTTTTGAAAAAGCCTGTTTCATGTGTAAAACACTATTTTTTGGCCTACAGAAGGGGTTTGGAAAATTACCCTCTGTATGAATGTTTCCATCTCACTGATTGTATTTGTGGATTTTGGATTTCTTGCTCTGTGTTGGCTTTTCTGTGTTTTACTGCCTTTTTTTTTTATTGACCCAGCAGGTATTCCTGCTTCTTTGGGCTTCCAGCTCAGTTGAAACTAGGGCTTGCATCTGGTACCGTGAGCTGTCATCTCGAATTGTCTGGGAATTTTTCTGCTGCTGCACTACGTGACGTATGCAGGGCTTTACTGTTACACATAAGAGGCAGTTTCTGTTCAATAGAGCTTACAATCCAATCAAGACAAAAACTTATAGGACATGAGATACTGGAAATTCATTTGTTGAAATGAGGCTGTAAGCAGAAAAATTAGGGATCAAGAATAAAAAGTGGCCTTAAAAAGCTGAGTTTTAGTTTGGATTTGAATGGTTAGAGTAAGAGCATGATGCAGTGACTCAGGAACTCTTATTTCAAGCATATGGTGTAGTTGGGGCTGGAGATGGAGGAAAAGGGCAGTAAGAGGAGAGATAGTGAGGAGCTGCAAAGTTGGATGCATTTCTTATTTGTTATATCCTCTTTCAACTTATTATAGTCCAGTCATTGCAGCAACTGTATTTATTTGGGGCCATGCACTAGGGCTCCTTCCAGCCACTAGATGTCGCTGTTTTGTGATGGCTCACCTCCTTCCACTTATGGAGCTGTGAACACTGCCTGTGTGATAACTCCAGCCCAAGACCAGTGTTGCCAGGTGGGCGGTTTTACCGGCCAATTGGGCGGTTTTCCGCGACCTGCCGCGGGATATTTTTGCCCGCAGCGGGTTGTGGTTTTTTGTGCTTGTTTTGGGTCTTTTGAGCGTTTTTTAAAGCGTTTTTTTCGGCCGCGGGGGACGGGGTTAGTGACGTTTTGGGCGGGGTTAGTGACGTTCTGGGCGGGGCCGATGACGGCGGGAGCGGGGTTGATGACGGCGGGGGCGGGGTTTGACTTTGGGCGGGTTTTGGGCTGGATTTGGGCTAGTTTGGGTGGGAAAAAAATTTTCCACCTGACAACCCTGCCCAAGACTGTGATCCACTCTTTTTCCTGCTACTACTGACTGTGGGATCCACCTGCCTCTCTTGTTCTGATACCATGTAAGATGGATTTAGGGGCCCTTTTACTAAAGGGTTGCCGCGCGGCAACCTGGAACTACCGCCGGCCCAATGTGGCCGCCTGTGGTAGTTCTATCTCGAACTCACACCATTTCTGGCGCTACGGAAAATTATTCCGTAATTTCTAGCGTGGTGCTAACCCAGCGGTAACTGCTTCCCGGTTACTGTGGAAGAGGTTACCGTGGGAGCTCTTACTGCCACCTCTGGGTGGCGGTAAGTTTTCTCCCCCCTACCCCAACCCCCACATGGCCCCCACTACTATCACAGGGCCCTTTTTACCGCAGCTTGGTAAAAGGACCCCTTAGTGATTCCTTGTTGTTATTCATTTTTCCTGCATTTATGAACCCTGGGATATCTGCTAGTTACGTTTTGTTTTTCTTCCCCCCACTCCCTCCATCCCTCCTTTTTTTTCCCCTTTTAAGGGTTAATTATATTTCCTTGTATTGCTTCTCCTTATTATGCTGAAATGTAACCTAGTTTCCGTTTGTATATTTCTCGTTTGTATATTTTTCCTTATACCCCTTTATATATTTTTTAATGTTAAAAATCGCTTAGTTTATTTAATACTAGCCATTAAGCCCGTTAAAACGGGCGAGTATTGTTCTGTTCTATTTTCACATCTAATTCCCTCCCTCCCAGCACCAAGGCCCCCCTCCCTCCGTCCCTCCCTGCTCCAAGGCCCCCCTCCGTCCATCCCTCCCAGCTCCAAGGTTCCCGTTCCTCCGAGGCCCCCCTCCTTCCGAGGCCTCCCTCCGAGCTCCAGTCCCTCGCCCTCCGAATTTTAAAAGTCATCATACCTTTTCGGGTTACAGTGGCAGGCAGCAGCAGTGAAAAGCTTGCGAGCTGTGCGCTTCAGGAGCCCTCCTTTCTCTCTCTCAGCTGTGGTCCCGCCCTCATTTCCTGTTTCCGCAAGCTGAGACAGGGAAGGGAAGGCTCCTGAAGTGCCGAGCAGCTCGCACACTTTTCACTGCTGCCGCTTGCCGCCATAACCCCAACGACGTATCTTAGATGACTTTTAAAATTCAGAGGGAGGGGGACTGGAACTGGACGGCCGGTCGGGGCGGAGTTCAGGCGCGCCGCGTAGGGCTCCCTTGAGCGTGACGCCCTATGCGGTAGCCTCGCCCTAAGACCGGCCCTGCTCGCCCTGCCTCTGGACTGTTGCTGTCTGAACGTTCGGGCTCTACTGCGCATTTGCAGGTGAGTCGGTCACTTGTCATTTATATAGATTGATACTGCATTATCAAATAAAAGTTGAACCTTGAGAAACTGGAACAGATGGTTCAGTGTCAGAGTTAGATATAAGGTGGGAAGGGAAGAAGACAGGACTGTGAAGAAACAGATCCTGAAAAAGGACTTGGTAAAAAACAATAAAAAACAAACCAAAAAGAGGAACTGGTAAAGAGAGACCTGGGCCAACACAATTGGAAAATCAAAATGGTCACTCAACAAAGGTTCACAAAATTGCTTTTAATATTTAGAGATTAAGATATATCAGCTTTGAAAATATGGATTTCTTGTATTTTGGAAATGCTGCATGTGAATGAATAATTATGTTCTATATGATTTACATTATGTTGGCTAACTGGGAACTGAGGGCAGAGCCAGGGGTGGGGGTTGGGCTCCTCAAAATAAGAAGGCATTCCGCTGCCTCTGGTCTGACACTAGGCTGTCAGGTTTCAGCTGCAATCTCTTCATTTTTCCCCCACACAGTTGAGGTAGGTACTTGCTGATTTACAGCCAGTTGATTTGGGGTGGGATCACTTTAGAAACATCTAGATTTATAAATGGCAGCATTTCCATGTGATTGTGAAAAGCTGGATTTGCACTCATAGAACGCCCCCCCCCCCAGGATGCAGAGATTTCAAGGGAGAATAGCTTGGGCATAGTCTGGGTGTGCTTAACAAAAAAGAAGTGTCTTTCTTATTTTACAAATAAGGGCAAAAAGCAGTTTGAACCCTAGCTTGGTGGGATGGAGGGTAGGGCACTGATATGGGGAGAGGTTGTGGTACTGATGTCCGCTGGAGGGATATACTGATGATGTCCGGGTGGGGAATTTGATCCCACCAATGGCACCTTTTAACAGATAGCAGTCCTGACTTTGGGCTCGCTATCTGGGTTGCTGCAGCCAAGAGTACATTATGGTGGCAATTCTATAAATTAGTGCCATACATTAGGTACCACAAAAAAGCCCTGCTTAGCCCTAGTTCTCTAATGTACCTAAGCTGTTATACAATACAGGCGTAAGGTTGCATTGATGCACCAAAATACAGGTTTGGCCACTTATATCAACTCAATAGCAGACATAAATGGGCACATCTAAGCACCATGCCACGTGCACAACCCTTATCATTCTACAAGTTGTGCACATCACTAAGCAAAATGCCCATGATATGCCCAGCTTCACCCACATTAATGTCCCCCGCTCAGAGACTTTGTGTACACTTTATAGAATAGTGCCTAGTGCTTACGCATGTAACTGCTTCCAATTATTGATGCCAATCAGGCACATAAGTGCTGCTGTTCTGTACATATGTGCATGTCATTGGCGCTAACTTCAGGCACACCTTTTTTAGAATTACCCTTTATGTTTCTGGGTGTAACAAGGCATACTTTGTGACACAGCCTAAGAAAATACTGTTGGCAGCAATCAGCATGGGTAAGTACTGTGGATTGCACTAAATTCTGGAATGTTTTCTGGGGTAGATATGATTTTACTCGTTTCAATATCCACATCATTGTGAACATTTTCTTTGTGGTGGATGTGGCGTGATTGTCGAGGGAGAGGTGGCTGTCTAGTGTCACTCCAAGGATTTTCAGGTTTTCAGAAATGGGGATTGTAGTGCCGGAGATGGTGAGATTAGATGGGGGAATTGTGGAGTGCTGAGATGAAAGGATTAGACACTGTGTTTTTTCTTTGTTCAATTTCATCCTAAAGGCGTTGGCCCAGGAGGTTAAGATGTTCATGCCCATGGATATTCTATCAGAGATTTCTGTTAGGTTTGATTTAAAGGGAATGAATATAGTGACATCATCAGCATAAATGAAAGGGTTTAGACCATGTCTGGATAGGGTTTTGGCTAGTGGGATCATCATTAGATTGAAGAGTATCGGTGATAAAGGGGATCCTTGAGGTACTCCGCAGATAGGTGACCAGGGGGATGAGATATCAGTGGGTGATTTATCTTGAGGTGATGAATCCTTTTATCCAGTTAATAATGTTACCGCCGATTCCAAGTTTGTCCAATAGTTGGTTAGTATATTGTGATCTACCATGTCAAATGCACTGGATAAGTAGAATTGTAGAAGGAGGATGCTGTTTCCAAATGCAATTTTTTTGTCTGAATTTGGATATTAGGGTGAGTAGGACAGTTTCTGTGCTGTGGGCTGGACGGAAGCCCGATTGTGACTCATGTAGAATGGAGAATCTTTGTATGTAGTCGTTGATTTGAGAGCCTCGTGGCCTGGCCCTTCACAAAACCTCCCGCCAGGCTGGGAGTCCCAGCCCCTGTTATCTTAGTGACCTTTCTGAAAATCCTCCCACCTTCTGCCTGCAGCAGAAGCAATTTAGGGGGGGGGGGAGAGTGTCACAGAATGAAGGGGTAAGAGGACAGCAGTGACTCATTGTGAGCCTATGAGGAACATATATCACTTCAAACATGCGAGAAGGTGCCTTACAACTGTCCGGAAGCATCCATGTAATTTGTCACCTCCTCAACTCCAGCTTCCTGGTGGGAGCAGTATCAGAAGTTTAACAGTATCCCCTGCTGGTATTTCAGTTTCATTGGAGAAATGGCAGTGAAGCAGACACCTTTCCCTGAGAGTGTTGCAGATAAACAGCACCGTACCATGAACATTGCCTGTCCTCTTCACTGCAGAGCTTGTTGGGAATGCAGACGTAACATTCGTTACTGAGCTGCTATGTCCCAGTACCAGAAAAACCAGAACAGCAGAGAGCTAGTGTGTACTCATAATATTATTATTATTATTAGCCACATTAGACTACCATGAAGCCAAACACAATATCTTAAGAAATTTCTTATTGTTAGCTGGCCAATTCTTGGATTCTTTGTACAGAGCAGGATATTTTTTTTTCTTCTGGATCTTTTTCAATAAATATATTCATCAGGTATTATTGTATTTTCTCTCTCGTGGTGTTTTTGATCTACATTTTATGCTCACTGTTGCATTTGATCTTTGTCTCTTTGGCCAAATGCATAATTACAGAGTAGTGATAGTGGCTGGTGCTTCTATAACTCTCCGAGATTCACTTGTGGAAGTCTTTGCACTGGTCTGATCAGCATTTCTACTAGCTGAGGCCCTAATTTCACTGACTGTCTCCCTGCACTAAGTCGGTGGTGTCTAGCATGCACTAGACTGAAATTTGTTGTATTCTCATGCCTTAGATTCAAGGCTCTGAGGCTGCCTGAGCAGCTTTTGTTTTCCCAGACACCTTTGCTGCTGCATTTGTCTGCATTTACAATATATTAAATGTCTCTAATAATTGTTGAGGTTCTCTGCATCTTTTTTTCTGTGCTGCAGTGCCCTCCCTTTCTTTTTCTACTATTGAGCTTTTATATTATTTTACTATGTAAACCACCCTGATTGCTTGATGTAGAAAAGGCGGTATACCAAATAATTAATAAACCATAAATCCCTTGGCAGAGTCTGTTGGAAGAGTATGGCCAACGATTCTAGCTTGTACAGTGACTTTCTGATCAGCTTATCAAGGGTGACAGTACGGGCAGGGACTTAGAAAACAGCCAGATGTGAATCGGAGAGAAAGCCCTGAAACCCTTCAGCCATGGGCCCTGAATGGCTGCTAGTTGCCACCCTTAAGCAGTAACCACAGTTTATTTTCTCTATCCCCTCTCCCACACCTGGGGATCGATACTTTTGTACTTTTTTGGGGGATGTTGCCAGGTATTTGTGACCTAGATTGGCCACTATTGGAAACAAGATGCTGGGCTTGATGGACCTTTGGTCTGTCCCAGTAAGGCAATGCTTATGTGCTTATGTACAGAAAGCTATGCATTAGAGCAAGAGACATCTATCATAAACTTAAAACCATGCCATGCAGAAAGCTAATTCTATGTGAATTTTATGTGTGCAGAATTTGTGCACTAATCAGGAGATGCGTCCCCATCACGTGTGCACAAAGGTTCAGCAGTAAGCGCAGTTTCTTGTGTGCATGTCTGCAGAAAACAAAAGTTGCCAGCACACATCTGTAACTCTTGTTGTGCACATAAATACTAACCTTCCAAACGTTTCTTGCACATTAACCCCCTGATTCTATAAAGTCGTCAAAAATTGCACCCGCAGATTTAGGCATGCATGCAATTTAATAGACTAGTGAGTCAATTAGTGCCAATAATTGGCTTTTTAACAAGCAATTATTGGCACTAATTAGATTTAATTGGAACTTAGTGCATAAATTTAGGTGCAGCCCGAAAAAGGGGAGGATCATGAGCGTTTTGGGGCGGATTGGGGAGGGGGAGGGGGGTGATGTTGAGTTACGCGTGTAATTATAGAATATTGAGTGCTCTGCATCTAAATTTAGTCATGGCATTTGGAGCACATTTTCGTTGGTGCAAATGGCAGCACCTGAGTTCATGCACAGCCTCTCCGCTTAAGTGTTATTGTGTAAACCGTGCCAAACTTTAGGCATGGCTTATAGAGTGGAGGAGTGGCCTAGTGATTGGAGCACCGGTCTTGTAATCCAGAGGTGGCCAGTTCAAATCCCGCTGCTGCTCCTTGTGGTCTTGGGCAAGTCACTTAACCCTCCATTGCCTCAGGTACAGACTTGGATTGTGAGCCCTCCTGGGACAGAGAAATATCCAGAGTGCCTGAGCTACTACTGAAAAAGGTGTGAGCAAAAATCTAAATAAATAAAATAGGTAGAATTCAACCCTAAATCTTTGCAAAGCTGATATTTATGCGCAGAACAGCAGCTGCAGATGTGTACTAGCACTTTCACTTTTGTTCGGACATGCTGTTATTACTGTTACCTCCCTTCTGAGTTTTAAAGTTGCAGACAACTTGTTCTGGCTGCAGGAAAAAAAGAAAAACAAAGGCATTTAAATCACAAAAAAAGGCATGAAATCCACTTAACCAACCCTTCTACCCTGCTCTGGACCTGGCAAATAACTTTTCGCATTGTGCGCCTGTCAAAAGCCACCATTTCCTTCTGTGTATTGAAGTGGAATAATCTTATTACCATATTTTCTGTACAAGTTAACACCCATGTTCATTCTCTCTGTGCATTGCTCAGCCAGTAATATGCACATACAGCCCAGGGTAACCATATGGTTAGACTCCTGCTAGCTTTCTGTATTGGCCTCCTGAGGATTATGGATACCACTTCTGCAGCATGTCCAGTCAAGCTGGAGGCCCTGCTTGGGGATTAACATGGTAATGCTACATGTATTACTTGATCTGCATGCTCGTAAATTAGAAACAGAGAAAGTGATGGCAGATAAAGACCATATGGCCTATCAAGTGTGCTCATCTATACCAACTACCAAAGCTGTATAGTCTGTTCCTCACCCTTAGAGATCCTCTGTGTTTGTCCCATGCTTTCTTGAATTCAGATATTGTCCTTGTCTCTACCACCTCCACTAGGTGGCTGGTCCATACATCCACCACTCTTCATTAATAAATAGTTCCTTAGATTCCCTTCACGTTTATCCTATGCCCCCTCATTCTAGAACTTCCTTTTCAGTTAAAACAGGTTTGCCCCCTGTGCATTTATACCACAGAAGTATTTAAATATTTTGTTGTATTTTCCTTCTCTTGGCTTTAATTTGAAATATTAGTGCTAACCTTCAGGGCCCTAAAAGAGAATTGTCCCAGATATCTGAGTGACAAATTGAGGAAATATGTATCTTAAAATTTTTTTAACAATCCAGTCAGAATTTCGTAATGGAAGTTCTAATTGTTTGGGGTGTGAAAGGAGAGAGATTTAGGTGCAGGTTGTTTTCTTTATGGTACCAGCTTGGTTGAATAAATGGTTCCTGCAACTTTCTCATTTCCCTCCAGCCCCCCCTACTCTCATGGTTCCAGCACCTTTCTCATTTCCCTCTAGTACCCCCTCCTCTCATGTGTCCAGCACCTTTCTCATTTCCCTCTAGTACCCCCTTCTGTCATGTGTCCAGCACCTTTCTCATTTCCCTCTAGTACCCCCTCCTCTCATGTGTCCAGCACCTTTCTCATTTCCCTCTAGTACCCCCTTCTGTCATGTGTCCAGCACCTTTCTCATTTCCCTCTAGTACCCCCTTCTGTCATGTGTCCAGCACCTTTCTCATTTCCCTCTAGTACCCCCTTCTGTCATGTGTCCAGCACCTTTCTCATTTCCCTCTAATACCCCCTCCTCTCATGTGTCCAGCACCTTTCTCATTTCCCTCTAGTACCCCCTTCTGTCATGTGTCCAGCACCTTTCTCATTTCCCTCTAGTACCCCCTTCTGTCATGTGTCCAGCACCTTTCTCATTTCCCTCTAGTACCCCCTCCTCTCATGTGTCCAGCACCTTTCTCATTTCCCTCTAGTACCCCCTTTTCTCATGTGTCCAGCACCTTTCTCATTTCCCTCTAGTACCCCCTTCTGTCATGTGTCCAGCACCTTTCTCATTTCCCTCTAGTACTCCCTCCTCTCATGTGTCCAGCACCTTTCTCATTTCCCTCTAGTACCCCCTTCTGTCATGTGTCCAGCACCTTTCTCATTTCCCTCTAGTACCCCCTTCTGTCATGTGTCCAGCACCTTTCTCATTTCCCTCTAGTACCCCCTTTTGTCATGTGTCCAGCACCTTTCTCATTTCCCTCTAGTACTCCCTCCTCTCATGTGTCCAGCACCTTTCTCATTTCCCTCTAGTACTCCCTCCTCTCATGTGTCCAGCACCTTTCTCATTTCCCTCTATTACCCCCTCCTCTCATGTGTCTAGCACCTTTCTCATTTCCCTCTAGTACTCCCTCCTCTCATGTGTCCAGCACCTTTCTCATTTCCCTCTAGAACTCCCTCCTCTCATGTGTCCAGCACCTTTCTCATTTCCCTCTAGTACCCCCTTTTGTCATGTGTCCAGCACCTTTCTCATTTCCCTCTAGTACTCCCTCCTCTCATGTGTCCAGCACCTTTCTCATTTCCCTCTAGTACCCCCTTCTGTCATGTGTCCAGCACCTTTCTCATTTCCCTCTAGTACCCCCTCCTCTCATGTGTCCAGCACCTTTCTCATTTCCCTCTAGTACCCCCTTCTGTCATGTGTCCAGCACCTTTCTCATTTCCCTCTAGTACCCCCTTCTGTCATGTGTCCAGCACCTTTCTCATTTCCCTCTAGTACCCCCTTCTGTCATGTGTCCAGCACCTTTCTCATTTCCCTCTAGTACCCCCTCCTCTCATGTGTCCAGCACCTTTCTCATTTCCCTCTAGTACCCCCTTTTGTCATGTGTCCAGCACCTTTCTCATTTCCCTCTAGTACCCCCTTCTGTCATGTGTCCAGCACCTTTCTCATTTCCCTCTAGTACTCCCTCCTCTCATGTGTCCAGCACCTTTCTCATTTCCCTCTAGTACCCCCTTCTGTCATGTGTCCAGCACCTTTCTTATTTCCCTCTAGTACCCCCTTCTGTCATGTGTCCAGCACCTTTCTCATTTCCCTCTAGTACCCCCTCCTCTCATGTGTCCAGCACCTTTCTCATTTCCCTCTAGTACCCCCTTTTGTCATGTGTCCAGCACCTTTCTCATTTCCCTCTAGTACTCCCTCCTCTCATGTGTCCAGCACCTTTCTCATTTCCCTCTATTACCCCCTCCTCTCATGTGTCCAGCACCTTTCTCATTTCCCTCTAGTACCCCCCTCCTCTCATGTGTCTAGCACCTTTCTCATTTCCCTCTAGTACTCCCTCCTCTCATGTGTCCAGCACCTTTCTCATTTCCCTCTAGTACTCCCTCCTCTCATGTGTCCAGCACCTTTCTCATTTCCCTCTAGTACTCCCTCCTCTCATGTGTCCAGCACCTTTCTCATTTCCCTCTAGTACCCCCTTCTGTCATGTGTCCAGCACCTTTCTCATTTCCCTCTAGTACCCCCTCCTCTCATGTGTCCAGCACCTTTCTCATTTCCCTCTAGTACCCCCTTTTGTCATGTGTCCAGCACCTTTCTCATTTCCCTCTAGTACTCCCTCCTCTCATGTGTCCAGCACCTTTCTCATTTCCCTCTAGTACCCCCTTCTGTCATGTGTCCAGCACCTTTCTCATTTCCCTCTAGTACCCCCTCCTCTCATGTGTCTAGCACCTTTCTCATTTCCCTCCGGCCCCCCTCCTCTCATGTGTCTAGCACCTTTCTCATTTCCCTCCGGCCCCCCTCCTCTCATGTGTCTAGCACCTTTCTTATTTCCCTCCAACTCCCTCCCCCCACAGGTCCAGCACTTTTTTCCTTTCCACCTTCCTCCCATGCATCTAGTATTTTTCTCCCTTCTCTTGAGAACCTCCCTTTCCTCCCATGGTTCCAGTACCATTCTCCCTTCCCTCCAGCACCTTTCTCATTTCCCTCCAGCACCCCCTCCTCCCACAGGTCCAGCACCTTGCTCATTTTCCTCTAGCACCCCCTCCTCCTATGGGTCCAGCACCTTTCTCATTTCCCTCCAGCCTCCTCCTCCTCCCATGGGTCAAGCATCTTTCTCCCTTCCCTCAAGCACCCCCTTCCTCCCGTGCATCTAGTTCCTTCCTTTCTTCCCTCGAGCACCCCACTTTCCTCCCATGGGTCCAGTACCGTTCTCCCTTCCCTTGAGCACACTTCCTCCTCTAGGCAGGGCATCTTTCTCCCTTTCCTTCAGCACCCTCTCCTCCCATTAGTTCGCACCTTTCTCTCTCCCCTTCAGGCCTCCTCCTTCCATGGGTCCAGCACCTTTCTCCCTCCCCTCCAGGCCGCCTCCTCCCATGGGTCCGTTTACTTAGGTGTGCTGAAAAATGGCCTGCGGTAGTGTAGGCACAGGTTTTGGGCATGCGCAGATCCATTTTTCAGCGTGCCTGTAAAAAATGCCTTTTTAAAATGTTTGCTGAAAATGGACGTGCGGCAAAATAAAAATTGGCGTGCGTCCATTTTGGGTCTGAGACCTTACTGCCAGTCATTGACTTAGCGGTAAGGTCTCTCATGTTAACCGTGTGGTAATCACCTACGCGCGTCAAGTCAGAGTTACCACCCGATTTTCGCCGCTCGCCATTCTGGCATGCGCATAGCACACGTGCATAAAAAATGAAATTACCAAACGGGCCACATGGTAGCCGTGCAGTAACTCCAAATTGATGTGCGTTGGGCGTGTGTAGGCACCTATGTGGCTTAGTGAAAGGGCCCCTAAATCCATAATAACAGTAGCCATGTCATTCTCTAGTGTAGAACAGGTAAACGTGAATAGATTGTTCATGCTTTCAATAAGTACAAAGACTAGGGGGCACTCAAAGTTACATGGTAATACTTTTAAAATGAATGGGAAGGAATATTTTTCAGTCTGCGAATAGTTAAGTGTTGAAACTCGTTACCAGAGGATGTGGTAACAGCTGTTAGCGTATTAAGAATCACTGTTGCTAATGCTTTTACTTACAAATCTCATATCTCAATTCTCATTCAATAGTCTTTTTTTCACCCTTCTCACATACACTCTATCCATCCATTCTTAGACATAGCAGCTCTTAGACTGCTAGTTCATTCCCATATTCTCTGTGTTATCAATAGAAATCAAACAAAATAAAACATGGAAAAGAAAATAAGATGATACCTTTTTTATTGGACATAACTTAATGTATTAAGTTATGTCCAATAAAAAAGGTATCATCTTATTTTCTTTTCCATGTTTTATTTTGTTTGATTTCTATTGATAACCTTAAGAGTGGACTAACCCGGCTACCACACTCCTCTACCATATTCTCTGTAAACTAGACTAGTGTAGCTCTCTATTATATGACCTCACATCTCAGTTTTATCATTTATTTACTATCACTTGCATAGCAAATCAGAACGGTTTATATCTTTAAAAATACAAATAACATACAATGATATTCTAACTTATAAAAGAAATCCATTTTATGATAGGACAGCACTAACAAAAACTTCTATACCAAAGAGAACAAAACAATTAATTGTATCAATCATACACATCACATCAGTCAATACTATTTCCTTTGGTAATATATATTCCCTGTTCAATAGTTATATTTTCTTTCCTTCCTGAGTGGTTCTGTAGATAAGGTAGCACCAGGGGCGTATCTGCATGGGGACGGGGGGGGCCTGGGCCCCCGTAGATTTGGCACTGGACTCCCCTGCGACAACCCTCTCCACCCCTCCTCTCGCCACCAACCCGCCGTCGCCTATCTTTGCTGGCAGGGGACCCCCAACCCCCGCCAGCCGAGGTCCTCTCTTCCGTTGCATCAAAGCTTCCTGTTCTGAATCTGATGTCCTGCACGTACAACGTGCAGGACGTCAGACTCAGAATTTGAAACTGAAGGAAGCTTTGCTGCAACGGAAGAGAGGACCTCGGCTGGCGGGGGTTGGGGGTCCCCCGCCAGCTTTGCAACGGAAGGACCTCGGCTGGTGGGGGTTGGGGTCCCCTGCCAGCTTTCCAACGGAAGGACCTCGGCTGGCGGGGGTTGGGGTCCCCCACCAGCAAAGGTAGGCGGCGGGGGAGGGTTGGTGGCGGCAGGGGTGGGGGGTCAAGTTGGCGGGGGGGGGGGCTAAAATGTGCCCCCTCACTCTGGCTCTGGCCCCCCCTCCCGCCGAAGTCCAGATATGCTTCTGGGTAGCACTAAATTTCAAAAGCTTTTTCAAAGAAATAGGTTTTCAAGGCCTTACAAAAGAGTGTAAATGATTCTTCCACCCTGATAAGTTTTGGGAGGGAGTTCCACAGTGATGGTGATAGAAAGAAAAAGGCTGAGGCTCGGGCTGATTCCCACCTAGCTCTTGAGGGAGGTGGAATTACCAGCCTGTTGTCCGTAAGTGAACATAAAGTTTGCGACGGTGTGTATGGAATAAGTTCACAAGATAAGATGGTTAGCTTAAGGATAAGGACCTTAAATGAATTTCTCAGATAGATCAGGTTCCAATGAAGTTGACGTAGTAAAGGCATAGCCTTATCGTATTTTGAGGCTCTACAAATTATACGAGCAGCTGTGTTTTGAAAAGTTTGTAAACGTTTCAAATTGAATTTGATAATACAATAATCAAGATGTGTCGTAATGTAAGCATAAGCTAAAATATGCAGTGAATTATTTCTAATAGAACGAAATTGTCTTACATGATAGACTTTTTAACTACTTCTGATATCTGATCATTGAACGATAGAGCTGAGTCTATAATCACACCTAAATATTTGACAGATTGTACCGGAATAATTTGCCTGTCAAACAAGTTAGGGATTTGGACCTGTATGAGCAAAAGGTGACCAAAAGATTGCACAGGTTGTGCCCATAGAAAGACCCTCGTGCAGAGATCAGGCGCGCCAGCCTCTCTGCCTGTACTGTGGATAAACAGAGTAATTTGGCTTCCAGTGTGGTCTTTCACAGGCAACTCTATTCATGAGAAAAATTTTAATGTAATGAATAATAAAGCGATAAAAGTAAAATTAGCTGTTGTGAGTCATGTACTTTTTTTTTTTTTTTAATTTACTGGGGTCTTTTCTGTTCTAGGAGAGGGCTGCTTTTCTTTGCTGCAGCTGTGTTTCAGAGGTGTTGCATAACTTCTTTTGAATGCTGAGGGGAGAAAGTTGGTTGGTTCTTTTGGGCAAAAGAAAGAGGGATTAAAACAAAAAGAAACAAATTCTCTTTCCTGTAAAGAGGCATGATTGGCAACTGATGTGTGGAGAGGAAGTCGCACAGAATGGAGAAGTGTTGTGGTTTGAATTCAAGTGACGAAACCCTCCTTTACTGAGTTCTAGCAATCTGCTGGCACCATGTGAACATCACACTGAGTTGTCCATTGTTTTGTTCACAGTTTCTGAGGGTTAAAGTGTGCTCACTGTTTTTGAGAGTTGAAATAGATCCATATGTGCCATATGGTGATACAGTTGTGATGTTCCATATTTTTGTCTTAACCTGGTAAATACTGGGGTCTCCCTAGTGCAGGGGTTTTCAGCCCAGTCCTTGGGACACACTCAGGCAGTCAGGTTTTCAGGATATCCGTAATGAATATGCATGAGATAAATTTGCATGTATTACCTCCATGCTGTGCAGCTCTATCTCATGCATGTTCATTGTGGGTATCTTGAAAACCTGACTTGCAAGGTGTGTCCTGAGGACTGGGTTGAGAACTCCTGCCCTACTGGATAGTGGAGGGTAGGTTCAACCCCCCAGTCACTCTTGCTCCAGCAGGTCCCTCTGACCAAATGGTGATCGTTGTATTGAAAGTCTTTCAGTTACTACTGTTTTTTTTTTTTTTGTTACATTTGTACCCCGCGCTTTCCCACTCATGGCAGGCTCAATGCGGCTTACATGGGGCAATGGAGGGTTAAATGACTTGCCCAGAGTCACAAGGAGCTGCCTGTGCCTGAAGTGGGAATCGAACTCAGTTCCTCAGTTCCCCAGGACCAAAGTCCACCACCCTAACCACTAGGCCACTCCTCCACTCCGTTAAACATCAGACTTCCAAAATAAGGGGGCAGTCCTTCGTTTAGACAGTCTGACCTTTAACAGTAGTAACTACGAGACTTCCAGTAGAGGTCAGCCACCACTGGACAGAGGGAACCGCTGGATTAGGAGCAGTCAGTGGTTGCTCCTTCCCCCGCTATTTAATTTTAATTTATTTTATTACACTTATATACTGCTCTTATCCAGAGAGGAGTACAAAATAAACATACGTAATAAAAATAAAACATATCATTGCGCTGCGTCCTTGTTATATCAAAGTCAAATTGTAGCTTGCATCAAAAAATGCTGTTTTAACAGTTTTTTAAATAGTCCTGAGTTCATATGAAAGTAGCTGGGTTTTTTTTTTGTGTTTGAACATCAATAAAAATTGTTGAACCATAAATAGTCCTGAGTTCTTCTGGCTCTTAAGGGCACGTGGGAATTTATTCCATTCTGTTGGGCCTGCTGCAGAAAAGAATTCTCCTCCTGCTATATTCCAGTCGAAAGTCAGGCATCTCCATTGTACAGGAGTTGTCAAAACAAAGTGCTTGCCTCAGCAAAATTCGCCCTTTCCTCTCTGAACACACCACCCGAACTCTCGTCCACGCTCTCATTACCTCTCGCCTTGACTACTGCAACTTACTCCTCACCGGCCTCCCACTTAACCACCTATCCCCCCTTCAATCTGTTCAGAACTCTGCTGCACGTCTTATATTCCGCCAGAACCAATATACTCATATCACCCCTCTCCTCAGGTCACTTCACTGGCTTCCAATCAGATACCGCATTCAGTTCAAGCTTCTCCTTCTTACCTACAAATACACTCAGTCTGCTGCCCCTCACTACCTCTCTACCCTCATCTCCCCTTACGTTCCCGCCCGAAACCTCCGTTCACAGGACAAATCCCTCCTCTCATTACCCTTCTCCACCACCGCCAGCTCCAGGCTCCGCTCATTCTGCCTCGCCTCACCCTGTGCTTGGAACATCTTCCCGAGCCCTTATGCCAAGCCCCCTCCCTGCCCATCTTCAAGTCTTTGCTTAAAGCCCACCTCTTCAATGCTGCGTTCGGCACCTAACTCTTACCTTTCAGGAAATCCAGACTGCCCCAATTTGACTGCCCCTATCGGACTGACTGTTCACGTGTCCTTTAGATTGTAAGCTCTTTGAGCAGGGACTGTCCTATGTTAAATTGTACAGCGCTGCGTAACCCTAGTAGCATTTTAGAAATGTTAAGTAGTAGTAGTAGATGGTACCAGTGAAGACAGTCCAATAAGTACTGGGATGACTCATGATATAAACACAATGAACCATAACTATAAGCTTGAACTTGGTCCTATCTTGCATGGATAACCATCGCAAACGTTGAAGAAAAGGAGTAGTGTGTTCATGTTTTGACAAACCATATAGTAAACGAACTGTAGGATTCATCACAACTTGAAACGCTATCCATTTGGAAGGACCTTGCTATGTGCTGGGGGAGGTGGACAGAGGGTAGTTAGGGGGTGGGACTTTGAAATATTATTAAGAATTGAAGGATTGGGAGTGGCGGGATATTTTTTTCTTTAGAAAATGGCAGGCCTGAGTTGAGGCCTGCTGTCTAATGCAATATTCTTGGCTGCAGCAAAGCAAAACCAAATTTTACCACCAGGTTTGCTAACCCGTAGCACTGAAACACTGTGTGGTAGTGAATCCTGTGGTAAAATAGCTAGTCCTGGTGCATGTAAAGTATGCAGCGACTCAGCATAAATGTGCTATTTTGCTGTGGGTTAGTAAATAGGCTGTTTAGATTGTACACCTTCTGGGGAGAGGGAAATAATTCCCTGTTCCTGAAGTAAAATTCACCTTGAACTACCAACAAAAAGGTGTGAGGTAAATCCAATTTTAATTTATATGCTCACTGTGTTACTTAAGGCATTCTGATCACAGTGGATCAGATGTCTAGTTTGAGGGATTGTGTCAGTGTGGGAAGAGCCTTTATCATAGCTCATAATAGTAGCTTTGAATGTGTATAGAAACATTTCTCCACACATGTATTGCAACGTGCTTGATGATCTTTTAGGATGTCGCAGATGTGCCAGTAACTGGGATGGCTATGGTTGAAATATGACACAGTGTCAGTGTACCTATGTGATCTTCTAGTGAGATTTTGGGTTTTAGTTGGTCAAGGACCCATCTGTTTGATTTCCTAGCTGTCATTCTTAACAGTCATCTTCAGCACTACAATAGAAACAGGGCCGGTCTTAGGCAGAGGCGACCGAGGCGGCCGCATAGGGCCCCGCGCCTAAGGGGGCCCCGCGCAGCGCGCCTCAGCTCTGCCTCGCTGCCGGACTGCCGCTGCTTGCCCGCCCTCCACCCATGTCAAACGACGGGACTCTCCGCGTTCCCCTGCTTCCCCTCCCTCCAGGCACCTGAGCCCCCCTCTCATCCGAGCCCCCCCCCCCCGACCCGCCAAACGACCCTCTTCTGCCACCCGACCCGGCAGGCACCTCACCTGACCCAACATTTAAAAAAAAATCTTCAAGCGGCGATGCCTGCGTCTGACTAGAAGAAGAAAAACCGCTTCGCGGTTCGTCCATTGGCCAGCCTTCCCTCATGTCCCGCCCTTGCGGAAGTTACATCAGAGGGCGGGACATGAGGGAAAGCCGACCAATGGATGAACCGCGAAGCGGTTTTTCTTCTTCTAGTCAGACGCAGGCATCGCCGCTTGAAGATTTTTTTTAAAATGTTGGGTCAGGTGAGGTGCCTGCCGGGTCGGGTGGCAGAAGAGGGTCGTTTGGCGGGTCGGGGGGGGGGGGGCTCGGACGAGAGGGGGGCTCAGGTGCCTGGAGGGAGGGGAAGCAGGGGAACGCGGAGAGTCGCGTGCTGGACAAGGGCGGGGGGGGGTTACTAGACATGGGTAGATGGCAGGGGAGGGGTTACTGGACATGGGTAGATGGCAGGGGAGGGGTTACTGGACATAGGTGGATGGCAGTTGGCAAGGGAGGACAGGAGGGTCACTGGACATGGGTGGATGGCTGGGGAGGGGGGGTTTGGACATAGGTGGATGGCAGTTGGCAGGGGAGGGCAGGGGGACAGGAGGGTCGCTGGACATGGGTGGATGGCAGGGGAGGGGGGTTTCTGGACATAGGTGGATGGCAGGGGGGACAGGAGGGTCACTTGACATGGTTGGATGGAGGGGAGGGGGTTTTTTGGACATAGGTGGATGGCAGGGGCGGGCAGGGAGGACTGGAGGGTCACTGGACATGGGTGGATGGCCGGGGAGGGGGGGGTTGGACATAGGTGGATGGCAGTTGGCAGGGGAGGGCAGGGGGGACAGGAGGGTCGCTGGACATGGGTGGGATGGCAGGGGAGGGGGGTTTCTGGACATATGTGGATGGCAGGGGGACAGGAGGGTCGCTGGACATGGGTGCATGGAGGGGAGGGGGGTTTCTGGACATAGGTGGATGGCAGAGGGGACGGGGGGAGTTGCTGGACATAGATGGATGGCAGGGGGGACAGGAGGGTTGCTGGACATGGGTGCATGGAGGAGAGAGAAGAAATGCTGGACATGGATGGAGGCGAGGGAAGAGTGAGGAAGGCGATGAGGTGAGGGAAAAGGAAGAGAGGAGAAAAAGTGCACATGGATATAGAAAATAGGCAGAAGCTGGATCCACTGGACAGTCAAGTCTGCGGAGGACCCAGCTTTTACTTACGGATGTAGGGCAAGAAATGAAGAAGAAAGGCGGAAAGTAAAGAAATAAATGGAAAGGAAGCCCTGGAAACGGAGTTAAGAGGACAGATAGCAGCACAATCGGATACTGAGCCAGCATGATCAGAAAAACGAAGTTACAAGACAACAAAGGTAGAAAAAAACTATTTTATTCAGGATTTATTAATTGGTATATGTCAGTTTTTGGAAATGGTGGGGGTTCCCTAGCGTTTACAAGCTGCCATCATTTAAAGATAATTTTATGCACTGAGATATGTTGGGCATATTTTATTATTAAAAACAGTTTTGCTGGATTACATAAATTATACGACTTGGAAATTAAACAGTGTGATATGAATGATAAGAAGGGGATTCAATGAGGATTTGCAGCACACCATTCCGCTTGTGACGCAAAGAACATAACTGTTCAGATGGATGTGAGAGGCAGTTAGATCTGATGAACCCCGAAAATAATTTGGAGTAAATCGTGGATGACTATAAAAATTTGTAAACCCTGCAGTGAATATATATGTTTGGGACACTAATAGGATATTGGATGGAAGTTTAGTCCCCACATTTGTTCTATCTGGTGGTCTGTAATTTGAATAGTTTTTGGAAATGTGCATCTGTGATATTTTTCAAGTAAGTTTCAATTTTTGTAGTATTGCTGCATGCTGAGTCTGACTTCTTGAGGTAACTTTCCAGTTCAGTATTTTGCATTCATGTGTTTTTCAGGTGTGATCAAGGAAGGTACAGTATTCTGCTAGCGTATAGTTTGCAGCCCTTTTTGTTTGTTTTTTTTCACTAGGTTGTGCACTGGTGTTTTAGAGCCCGGTGTAATTACAGTTGCCTTTCCATGCCACGCATAAGGTTGTAGCTCGTCCTGTCCTTGGAATTAGTGTTGTTTATGGTTTGTTAAGGTTATGAGTGTGTGTTTGCACAAGTTTGTGTACAGTGTTTTGCAGTGGAGAGATAGTGTGTTGGCCTTACTAAGGTGGCACCAAACATCAGAAAGGGTGTAGAGCCTAAATCATGACACACTACCTCTAAAAGGGTGTTTTGTGGCTCTACATGAGAATTGTGGTATTATGATCCCTTGCTAGCTTCATATTGTTGACGGTCTGCATTTTCCGTATGGTTGGTATATTGGTGTATAAGGTATTAATTGTGTCTATTTTATTTTTACTTACTTTTTTTCTGTGTGTTGTCAGACAATTATGGATGACAGAGTCGGAGTCTTCTTGAGTCAGAGAGTTGTGGTACATATTTTAAAACAATTTTAATACCTTGGTGGTCTATATATTTTTATATTGTACATTATATTTTACACATCGCTTAATTTTATTGTATATCTTTTCATTTCATTTTTATTTTATTGCATATATGGGTTACAGAGTAATAGGGGAATTTGAAAGTACTGAATCTTTTCTTAATATTTTTCCTTTATTCTCCTTTGTTATGAGAATTGGAACTACTAATTGTAGTGGACTTGAACTGAATAATTTCTGGGGAGGGGAGGTTTCATGATAGCATTGTGCTTATTATTTCAATCAGTTTTTTTGTACAAGTTTAGCTTCATTTGTCGAAATTTCATTATAAAATTTTCTAAAAATGGAATAATCGTATAAAGGGGCAGAGCTAGGGTAGGGGCGGGGCTACAGTGGGGCGGGGCTAGGATGGGGCCCCACCAAATTGGTCTGCATAGGGCCCCGCACTTGCTAAGACCGGCCCTGAATACAAATGCCTCAATGCTCTTTCTGTCCTGCTTTTTTTTTTTTGTGGTCCAACTTGTGCACCCCTACAGTTTCTTAGAAAAAATCATTGTATAATCTGAATCTTTGTAGCTTAGTAGCGACTGGGAGAACTTGTCCATAAAAGCATAAATAGTGACTAGGCTTTCTGTTTGTTTTCAGGGTCCCCGAGCAGACTGAGTGGAAACATATGTGCACTGAGTTTGAGAGGCCGGAACTTAGAGCAAGTAGTAAACTAAGAAACTGGTATCCAGTAGGTAATGGGGAAACCAGCAAAACCGAGCAGAAACCAGGAAGGTTGCCAGCAGAGGAGGAAACAGGTGTGTGTGAGCAGTCAGAGATGCCAGTATTTGCATCACAGTTTTATAAACACCAAGGTTAGCAGAGCTCTGCATGACTGGAGCAGTAATTCGAATGTATCATAGTCTAATGATTTCAGCTGCTGTGCCAATCATTGTTAGTCCTGGTGCATGTAAAGTATGCAGCGACTCAGCATGTCAAAATGAACTTATTTTTTCAACCTGTAAATTGGGCAGCTGTAATATTAGTTCTAGAAGAATCCTGGGTCTGTCTTGTACACAATTCGCTTTTGTACCCAGGAGGGGCCAAAGTCACATTAGCCATACACTGACCATACCCTGAACAGAGGCACAGTGAGGAATTTGATTAGCGCTCTTGAGAGTATGTCACAGGCAGGCTTTGCTCCTCGAGGTCTAATCAGTCCAGTCAGATCCCATGTGATTCAGGCGCAGTGGACAGGGTCTGTATGCTGGAAGCTGTCTGAAAGCGTAGGCTTGCAGTCTCTTCCGAGTCATGGATGTCTTTATATGAAATGATTAAAGGTTTCTTCTGTTCTTGTTTATTCTGTGTTTGTAGAGCATTATCAGAACTCAAGGAGGATGTGTGCAAAGAAGAATTCCTTAGACTCGAGCTCAGAATGCGGAAGCTCCCGGGGCAGTGTACGAGCCAGCCGGGGAAGCTGGGGTAGCTGGAGCAGCACCAGTAGCTCTGATGGGGATAAAAAACCCATCCTTCTGAGACAGGTCCTTCCATCTAGTAAGTAACAGTGAGGCAGCATGTTGCGCATATCCGTAGCTATCTGTACCTAATTTAGGGGGTCTTTTACTAAAGCTTAGCTCAAGTTATCTTTAGCAGGGCCCATTTTATTCCTATGGGCCCTGTTGCAGATAACTCAAGCTAAGCTTTAGTAAAAGACACCCTTATTTCCTTTACAAAGTGGAGTGCCTTTTTACCTTACGTCAAATTTGGTGATATTCTTCTCACAGGTGTGCACTCATGGTGATCTCCATTCTTCCCTAGGTGAGAGTATGGTACGCAATGACTTTCCTGCTGAAACACAGATGGCTGTAAATCTGTTGCACAGCGTTTGTAATACAAGGTAAATAGCTAAGCGGGGAAATAGACTGCTGTCCCTTTTTTGCTGTTGCCTGCTGACTTCTGAGACAAGCACTGTGGACAGGAATAACTGGGCAATTCCATCCCTTTATGCCTGTCCATCCTCGGAGAATGTCTACACATATAGGGGGCAATTCAGTAGCTAAGCACCTGCAGTTAGGCACCCCGATGACGCATGATTGGAGTGTATATTCTGACCAGCAAGAAAGATTGGCAACAGGTGCTGCAGAAGGAATCAAGTCCAGAAAACGAGAGCAGCACAATATTACCCAGTGGCTGTGGATAAAAGCAACTTTTATTTGAAGAGCAACCTTTGTATAATGGTGTGGGTCAAAAAGAGTAATTTTGGTGATTTTCTAAAGTACACGTTGGACTCGGGGGAGCTCTATGTAGGTTGCCAGTGTGCCACTGATGCAGGAATTAAACATGCTGGGCGTATTGTTTAAGAACTAAACAACTGGACATTTTGACCACGCTGATCCCAGCAATAGCAGTAATCAGCAGGTACCATGTCGCTGCTTTTTGAGGCTCCAATCCCTTGATAAAATGACAGCGAAACAGGTGTCCGTTGAGACTCAGTGAACCAGAAGATAAGTGTTGTCCTGCATGACTTTTTAAAGCTTACTGCCAGTCACCTCGCACAGTGTCGTTTGGTTTAAACAATGAACATTCTAATAGAAGTCACAATAGTTGTTACAAATTATATGAACGGAGGGGGGTTTTTGTCAATGATTATAATAGTCACCAAAAGGGTTATATATCACCCTGGAGAGATTCATGGGATGCTAACCCGGTGATCAGACTTTTTTCCCCTTTACATCCATAAATATATTTATTCTAACAGTGAACCGCTAGTCCATTACTTGTTATATTGTTAATTCAAGGTGAATGGACTATATTGATAGCCTTTTGATAGAGTAAGTATTTTATAATGACACCTGGGTGCCCAGGTGTCTTTATAGATAGCAGCTTAACCTGATATTCCATATCATCAAGCTGATCAATCCATAGACTGGTGGGTTGTGTCCATCTACCAGCAGGTGGAGATAGAGAGCAAACTTTTGCCTCCCTATATGTGGTCATGTGCTGCCGGAAACTCCTCAGTATGTTCTCTATCTCAGCAGGTGGTGGTCACACACAGCAGCAGCTCTGGCTAGGCCTCCAAGCCTAATTTTTAGGTTTTGTTGAGTGCCTGGGGTTGAGGGCTCTTTTGAGCAAGTGCAAACCTGGTGGTGCCAGGTCCCTCCTTTTCTCCCCCCTCCCGCTGGCTCCGTTAAAAAAAAAAAAATTTTGAACGTCCTTAAAGGCGTTTATTTCGACGTTTATTTAAGCGTCTATTGCAGCTACTCACTGGGACACCAGGTCGTTACAACTCGGAGCGGACAGCAGGTAATTTTTACCTTTTTATAGCGGGCAGGGGGTTCCCCGATTCTTCTCCTCGTGGCATATGGCGTCGGAGGGCGAGGGCGCAAAGGGTCGCTCCCCCGGTCGCTTGAGCGCTTCTAGAGGGGATGCGGGGGTCTTAAAGCCTGATTCGCCCTTGTTGGGTGACAGTTTCGTGACCGATGAATGTCCCGGTCCTTCCTCCGGCGTGGCGGTTTTTCCCGCCATAAACGCCCATCCCCCGCTCCTCGCCTCCGCCATCTTGGCCGGCCACGCGGCTCGGACGGCTTCTTCTTGGGCCGCCCTTGAGGTTGGAGACATTAATGCCATGAACGCCCTTAATTTGGGCGACGGCACAGAAGCGGCTAAAGTTAAGAGCCGTTCTTCCCGCGCGGCTCCTTCGCGGAGTTTCGCGCCGGACGCCATTTTGGATGCGCAGCATGTCTCTCCCCCGCTATTGCGAGCGCCGGTTGAGGGTGCGTCTAGGGCTGTTGCCCAGGCTGCGGAAGTGCACAGTTTGGGGGGTTTCTCCCCCGAGTTTGTTTTGCTGCTGCATCAGGCCTTCCTCATGCACAACGCTGCCCCTGCTCCCTCGTCTGGTAAAGAGGTTGAGGTTCCCAGAGGTAAACGTCCTCGGGTTGATTCCCAGGCCTTGGAGGACTTTGTCTCCTCCGATGTAGATGAGAGCAGCGTGTCTGAGGTCTCCCAACGGTCCTTTGCGGATTCCTTGGAGGAGACGGATCCCCGCTCGGATGGAGCGGATGACCCCTCTGCAGCGCGGCTTTTTAGCCCAGAGGATTTGCCCAACCTGTTGTTACAGGCCATGGACACTTTGAAGATTTCCTCTCCGGAGGACGTCTCTCCCTCAGCCCCTGTTGGCTCTGCCATTATGCTGGGGACGAAGCGCCCGCCTAGAACCTTCCACGTGCATGATGCCATGCACACCTTAATTTCGGCTCAATGGGATGTCCCAGAAGCGAGCCTTAAAGTGGCTAGGGCTATGTCCCGCCTCTATCCTTTGGCTGTGAGTGAACGTGAGGCCTATCTGTGGCCTACCGTGGATTCTTTAATCACTGCGGTGACTAAGAAAACGGCGTTGCCGGTGGAAGGTGGCACGGCCCTAAAGGACGCCCAAGACAGAAGATTGGAGGCGGCCTTAAGGTCGTCCTTTGAGGCGGCTGCTTTAAGTTTGCAGGCCTCAGTTTGCGGCTCCTATGTGGCCAGGGCGTGCCTGACTATGGTGCAGCGGGCTTCCCCCTCGGATCATTCCTTGAGGGCTGATTGGCCGGCCCTGGAATCGGGCTTAGCCTATTTGGCAGACTTGCTGTATGATGTCTTGAGGGCCTCAGCGAAAGGCATGGCTCAGACAATCTCTGCGCGGCGGTGGCTTTGGCTGAAACATTGGTCTGCTGACCACGCCTCTAAATCCCGCCTGGCTAGGTTGCCTTTTAAAGGCAAGCTGCTCTTTGGGGTCGAGCTGGACAAAATCGTGACCGATCTCGGCACGTCTAAGGGCAAGAAATTACCAGAGGTCAGGGCTCGGGCTAGTACTCGTCCCGGTACCTCCAGAGGACGGTTGCAGGAAGCCCGTCGGTACCGCCCGGGCAAGTCGGGTTCCTCTGCCCCCTCTTCCTTCAAGAGGAATTTCTCCCCCAAGCAGCATTCCTTTCGCAGAGACCGCCGTCCCGGAGGTGCTCCCTCTGGTCCTCCCCCAGGGTCTCGTACCCAATGACGGGGTCTTGGTCCACGCCCCAGTGCAGATTGGAGGACGGCTGTCCTCGTTTCTGGGCGAGTGGACCACAATAACTTCAGACGCGTGGGTGCTGGAAGTCATCAGAGACGGCTACAAACTAGAGTTCTGCCGACCCTTAAAAGACGGGTTTGTACTCTCTCCCTGCAAGTCTCCGGTCAAAGCTGTGGCAGTGCAGCAGACCTTGGACAATCTGATCCGCCTGGGCGCGGTCATTCCGGTGCCAGAAAGTCAGCTTGGCAAGGGACGTTACTCCATTTACTTTGTGATACCAAAGAAAGGAGGTTCTGTCCGGCCTATCCTCGACCTCAAAGGGGTCAATCGGGCCTTGAAAGTGCGGCACTTTCGCATGGAGACTCTCCGCTCTGTTATAGCGGCAGTGAAGGCAGGAGAGTTCCTGGCATCCTTGGACATCAAGGAAGCGTACCTGCATATTCCCATCTGGCCTCCTCATCAACGCTTTCTGCGTTTTGCAGTCCTGGGACGACACTTCCAGTTTAGAGCCCTCCCTTTCGGGTTGGCTACTGCTCCGCGGACCTTTTCCAAAGTAATGGTGGTCATCGCGGCCTTCCTACGAAAGGAAGGGGTACAAGTCCATCCTTATCTGGACGACTGGTTGATCCGAGCCCCCTCTTATGCAGAGTGCGGCAAAGCTGTGGACCGGGTAGTTGCTCTTTTGAGCTCCCTGGGATGGATCATCAACTGGGAGAAAAGCCAGCTGCGCCCGACTCAGTCCCTGGAGTACCTGGGAGTTCGATTCGACACCCAAGTGGGCAGAGTGTTCCTGCCAGACAATCGGATTGTCAAACTTCAGGCTCAGGTGGACCAGTTCCTAGTAGCCTCTCCCCTTCGGGCTTGGGACTATGTGCAGCTGTTGGGCTCTATGACGGCCACGATGGAAGTTGTGCCCTGGGCCAGGGCTCATATGAGACCACTTCAACACTCTTTGCTGCAGCGCTGGACTCCGATGTCGGAGGATTATGCTGTGCGCCTTCCCTTGGACCCAGCAGTGCGCAAGGCGCTGAGCTGGTGGATGCAGACAGACAAGTTGTCTGCGGGAATGCCTCTGGTGACCCCAGAGTGGATTGTCGTCACGACGGACGCCTCGTTGTCGGGCTGGGGAGCCCACTGCTTGGGAAGGACAGCGCAGGGGCTCTGGTCTCCTGCAGAGGCAAAGTGGTCTATCAACCTCCTGGAACTCAGAGCCATTCGGTTGGCGCTTTTGGAGTTCATCCCGGTACTGGTGTTGAAGCCTGTACGGGTCCTGTCGGACAATGCCACGGCTGTGGCCTATGTCAACCGCCAGGGAGGTACCAAGAGCGCCCCTCTAGCCAAGGAGGCTATGAATCTTTGCCAGTGGGCGGAAGCGAACCTGGAGCAGCTTTCAGCGGCCCACATTGCCGGAGTCATGAATGTCAAGGCGGACTTTCTCAGTCACCATACCTTGGAGCCCGGAGAGTGGCAGCTATCTGCTCAGGCGTTCTTGGACATCACGAAGCGCTGGGGCCAGCCGAGCCTAGATCTGATGGCGTCATTGGCCAATTGCCAAGTGCCGCGCTTTTTCAGCAGAGGACGGGACCCTCGATCCCTGGGAGTAGATGCTCTTCTCCAACAGTGGCCGACACAAGAGCTTCTCTATGTGTTCCCGCCCTGGCCCATGTTGGGCAGGGTGCTAGACCGGGTGGCAAAGCATCCCGGCAGGGTAATCCTGGTGGGTCCGGATTGGCCCAGGCGTCCCTGGTATGCGGACTTGATCAGGCTCTCAGTCGACGATCCTCTGCGGCTGCCAGTGGAGCAGGGCCTGTTACATCAGGGTCCCGTGGTGATGGAGGATCCCTCCCCCTTTGGTCTTACGGCCTGGCTATTGAGCGGCTGCGTCTGAGGAAGAAGGGCTTCTCAGACAAGGTCATCGCCACTATGCTGAGAGCGAGGAAGCGCTCTACTTCTACTGCTTACGCCAGGGTTTGGCGTATCTTTGCAGCGTGGTGTGAAGCAGGCTCACTTTCTCCCTTCACTGCTCCAATTTCTTCAGTGTTGGCGTACCTGCAAGAAGGTCTGGAGAAAGGCCTGTCGCTCAGTTCCCTTAAAGTCCAGGTAGCGGCTCTGGCTTGCTTCAGGGGCCGCCTGAAGGGTGCTTCCCTGGCTTCGCAGCCAGATGTGGTGCGCTTTCTCAAGGGAGTTAATCACCTGCGCCCTCCTCTGCACTCAGTGGTGCCTGCGTGGAATCTCAACCTGGTACTAAGAGCATTGCAGAAGCCGCCTTTTGAA
The DNA here is from genome assembly GCF_901765095.1 of Microcaecilia unicolor. Taxonomy (NCBI): domain Eukaryota; kingdom Metazoa; phylum Chordata; class Amphibia; order Gymnophiona; family Siphonopidae; genus Microcaecilia; species Microcaecilia unicolor. The sequence goes on along the minus strand of NC_044032.1, from coordinate 611,677,226 downwards.
CCCTTGTCGAGGGCATCTCTGAAAGACCTGACGTTGAAAGCAGTCTTTTTGGTGGCTATCACTTCAGCCAGAAGAGTTTCCGAGCTCCAGGCGCTCTCATGTCGAGAGCCTTTTCTGCAGTTCACTGAGGCAGGAGTGACTATTCGCACAGTGCCTTCCTTCCTGCCCAAGATTGTTTCTCGCTTCCATGTGAATCAGCAGCTCTGTCTCCCTTCCTTTCGTAGGGAGGACTACCCAGAGGAGTACTCTGCTCTTAAATATCTGGATGTGAGACGAGTCATCATCAGATACTTGGAAGTGACCAATGATTTCCGGAAATCGGATCATCTGTTTGTCCTGTTTGCAGGTCCTCGTAAGGGTCTGCAGGCTGCTAAGCCTACAGTGGCAAGATGGGTCAAGGAAGCCATTGCAGCGGCTTATGTGGCCGCGGGGAAGGTGCCGCCTATCCAGCTGAAGGCTCACTCCACGAGAGCTCAGGCGGCCTCGATGGCAGAGGCCGGATCCGTCTCCTTGGAAGAGATATGCAAGGCGGCAACTTGGGCTTCGGCTCATACATTCTCCAAGCATTACCGTTTGACTGTGGCTGCACGGGCGGAGGCCCGGTTTGGAGCTTCAGTGTTGAGGTCAGGGATTTCAATGTCCCGCCCTGGGTGAGTACTGCTTCGGTACATCCCACCAGTCTATGGATTGATCAGCTTGATGATATGGAAGGTAAAATTATGTATAATCATACCTGATAATTTTCTTTCCATTAATCATAGCTGATCAATCCATAGCCCCTCCCAGATATCTGTACTGTTTTTATTCTGGTTGCATTTCAGGTTCAAGTTTAGTCTTCAGTTACTTCAGAAAGATTTCGTGTTCAAGTTTTTTCACTTGGATTCTTCAAGAGTTAAGACGAGTTTGTGTTACAGTGAGCTGCTGCATTCCTCTCCCCTCCGTTTTACGGGGCTGGATTGAGACTTAAAATTCTGCCGGCACTCCCTCCCGCTTCGTGCGGCTGTAGGGCAGCTTTGTACCCCTCCCGCTTCGGCGGTGTTAGGGTCAGTCAGCTCCTCCCGCGGTTGCGGTTGCAGGATAAGCCAGATCCCCCCGCATCGGCGGGTGTGGTGTCCCTCCCCCGCTCCGCGGGGATGAGCTGGACGGATTCCCCTCCCCCACTTGTGTGGGGATGAGCTGGGTTAATTCCCCTCCCCCATTTCGGCGGTGGTGAGCTGGGCAGAGTGTCCCTTCGTGGGTGTAATTCTCTAAGTGCTGAGTCCTGCGGATGGAGCTTTGATATCGACATACTGAGGAGTTTCCGGCAGCACATGACCACATATAGGGAGGCAAAAGTTTGCTCTCTATCTCCACCTGCTGGTAGATGGACACAACCCACCAGTCTATGGATTGATCAGCTATGATTAATGGAAAGAAAATTATCAGGTATGATTATACATAATTTTACCTTGGCACACCTAACATTTACATGCCCACAGTTACACCAGCCATAGACCTGGCATAACTACAAGTGCCTAAATACATACAGTGGTGGAAATAAGTATTTGATCCCTTGCTGATTTTGTAAGTTTGCCCACTGACAAAGACATGAGCAGCCCATAATTGAAGGGTAGGTTATTGGTAACAGTGAGAGATAGCACATCACAAATTAAATCCGGAAAATCACATTGTGGAAAGTATATGAATTTATTTGCATTCTGCAGAGGGAAATAAGTATTTGATCCCCCACCAACCAGTAAGAGATCTGGCCCCTACAGACCAGGTAGATGCTCCAAATCAACTCGTTACCTGCATGACAGACAGCTGTCGGCAATGGTCACCTGTATGAAAGACACCTGTCCACAGACTCAGTGAATCAGTCAGACTCTAACCTCTACAAAATGGCCAAGAGCAAGGAGCTGTCTAAGGATGTCAGGGACAAGATCATACACCTGCACAAGGCTGGAATGGGCTACAAAACCATCAGTAAGACGCTGGGCGAGAAGGAGACAACTGTTGGTGCCATAGTAAGAAAATGGAAGAAGTACAAAATGACTGTCAATCGACAAAGATCTGGGGCTCCACGCAAAATCTCACCTCGTGGGGTATCCTTGATCATGAGGAAGGTTAGAAATCAGCCTACAACTACAAGGGGGGAACTTGTCAATGATCTCAAGGCAGCTGGGACCACTGTCACCACGAAAACCATTGGTAACACATTACGACATAACGGATTGCAATCCTGCAGTGCCCGCAAGGTCCCCCTGCTCCGGAAGGCACATGTGACGGCCCGTCTGAAGTTTGCCAGTGAACACCTGGATGATGCCGAGAGTGATTGGGAGAAGGTGCTGTGGTCAGATGAGACAAAAATTGAGCTCTTTGGCATGAACTCAACTCGCCGTGTTTGGAGGAAGAGAAATGCTGCCTATGACCCAAAGAACACCGTCCCCACTGTCAAGCATGGAGGTGGAAATGTTATGTTTTGGGGGTGTTTCTCTGCTAAGGGCACAGGACTACTTCACCGCATCAATGGGAGAATGGATGGGGCCATGTACCGTACAATTCTGAGTGACAACCTCCTTCCCTCCGCCAGGGCCTTAAAATGGGTCGTGGCTGGGTCTTCCAGCACGACAATGACCCAAAACATACAGCCAAGGCAACAAAGGAGTGGCTCAGGAAGAAGCACATTAGGGTCATGGAGTGGCCTAGCCAGTCACCAGACCTTAATCCCATTGAAAACTTATGGAGGGAGCTGAAGCTGCGAGTTGCCAAGCGACAGCCCAGAACTCTTAATGATTTAGAGATGATCTGCAAAGAGGAGTGGACCAAAATTCCTCCTGACATGTGTGCAAACCTCATCATCAACTACAGAAGACGTCTGACCGCTGTGCTTGCCAACAAGGGTTTTGCCACCAAGTATTAGGTCTTGTTTGCCAGAGGGATTAAATACTTATTTCCCTCTGCAGAATGCAAATAAATTCATATACTTTCCACAATGTGATTTTCCGGATTTAATTTGTGATGTGCTATCTCTCACTGTTACCAATAACCTACCCTTCAATTATGGGCTGCTCATGTCTTTGTCAGTGGGCAAACTTACAAAATCAGCAAGGGATCAAATACTTATTTCCACCACTGTAGATAAGAGCCAAATGACCCATCCAGTCTGCCCATCCTCCTTTTCCTAGGGGATCACACTTTCCTGTCCCAAGCTTCCTTAAATTCAAACATAGTCCTCGTCTCCACCACCTCCACTAGGAGGCGATTCCATGCGTCCACCACCCTTTCTGTGAAAAAGTATTTCCTTAGATTACTCCTGAGCCTAACACCTCTTAACTTCATCTTGTACCTTCTCATTCCAGAGTTTTCCTTCATTTGAAAGAGGCTCACCTCCTGTACATTAATGCCACAGAGGTATTTAAATGTGTCTATCATATCCCCTCTCTCCCACCTGTCTTCCAAAGTTCTACGTATTGAGATCCTTAAGTCTGTCCCCATATACTTTATGATAGAGACCACGGCCCTCTGGACCGACTCCATCCTGTTTATATCTTTTCATAGGTGCGGTTTCCAGAATTGCACACTTTATTCTAAATGGGGTCTCACCAGAGGCTTATACAAGGGCACTATCACCTCTTTTTTTTCCTGCTGGCCATTCCTCTTACTAAGCATCAGAGCTTCCTTCTGGCTTTGATCATCACCTTTTCTACCAGTTTGGCCACTTTGAGATCATCAGACACAATCACCCCCAAGTCACGCTCTTCTTTTGTACATAGAAGTACTTCATCTCCTATACAATACCGTTCCCTGTGAGTTGCCAGTTGCTGGACCAGATCCTTCCCAATGCTATCCACACCCTCCAGGGTAGGGTGTCTAACCTATTACAGAGTTTGGTATCATCAGCAAAGAGACAAACCTTACAAGGCAGATTTTACACAATATCGTTCACAAATATGTTGAAAAGAGCCGTCTCTTAGTGTGGACTGTATTTAAGTCAATTATTTCCTAATTAAGTTGGCTTTGGCCTAATTTCCTTATAAATATTTCTGTATTTCCTTTTAAGTGTTTACACCTTGGATTATGTTACAAATTGCAATTAAAAAAAAAAAGCTGGCCCAATCACCGATCCTTGCGGTATACCACTAATAACATCCTTTTCCTCTGAGCAAACTCCATTTACCACTACCCTCTGTCTCCTTCCACTTAACCAGTTTTTAACCCAGTTACTTTTGTGCCCATACCGAGGGCACTCAGTTTATTTATCAATTGCCTGTGTGGAACTGTGTCAAAAGCTTTGCTAAAATCCAAGAATACCACCACATCTAGCGCCCCTCCTATATCCAACTGTTTGGCCATCAATCAGATTTGTCTGAGAAGACTTGTCTCTAGTGAAACCATGCTGCCTCGGGTCCTGCAGTCCATTTGATTCTAGAAACTTCACAATCCTCTGCTTTAGAAGCGTTTACATTAGTTTACTCACCGAGGTCAGACTAACAGGTCTGTAATTCCCAGCCTCCTCCTTACTTCCATTCTTGTGCAGAGGGACCACATCCACCCTTCTCCAGTCCTCCGGGACCAGACTTCAAAAGCACACGTAACTTCAGTATTCTGTAAGTGATGCATATAAGTGTATGCTTTGTCCATGTATGTGCCCTCCATCCATGCTTTTACACACTACAGCACTTATACCGACCCTAATAGAATAGCACTTTAAGGTGCTTACCTGCTCAAGTGCTAATTTCCTCTGTATTTAATATGCAAGGGGCATGTAACTGCGGTTGGCTTAGCGGAGTTTAAAAAAAGGTTAGACGGCTTCCTGGTGGAAAAGGACATAGAATGTTATTGAATGGACGTAGGAATAATCCACTATTTCTGGCATGGGCGGGACGAAATGCTTGTTCTTTTGGCCGCTGTCAGAGACAGGGTGCTGGGCTCGATGGACCCTTTGTCCCAGCATGGCGATGCTTATGTCTTATGTCTTGTATTATGGGACATGTAACCGCAGGCACTTAGTTACTCAGTTGCCCTTGTATTACGGGGCATGGAACCACCTGCGCTTAGTTATTGAATTGCCCTTGTATCGCAGGACATGTAACTGTGGGTGCTTAGTGGCTGAATTGCCCTTGTATTGCGAGACACGTAAATTGCACTTGTATTGCAGGGCATGTAACCATCCGCGCTTAGTTATTGAGTTGCCCTTGTATTGTGAGGTACATAACTCCCCATGCATAGTTATTTAATTGCCATTGTATTGCGGGGCATGTAACCTTGGGCACTTAGTTATCAAATTGCTCTTGTATTGCGGGGCATATAATCACGGGCGCTTAAGTTATTGATTGCATGAAAGTAGATACTTTGGAGTAATTTTCTCACTTGTAAGCATATTTTGCATGCATAAAATAAGAATTAAATTTGGTAGCTAAATACACATGTTATAAGTATGCTTGCCAAGGAGATCGTGCGTAACATTCCTGCGGGTGGAACTGGGGTGCAGTTGCTATGTATGTGCCTGTGATTCCTTTGAACAATGTACTTGTTATCTGTGTTGCTCTTAATAAAAATGATTTAAACATAACTTCTTTTTATTAAGCATATCCAAACCAATGACATACTTGAAAGGAGATAACAGGCAGTATACATAACACACAGTTGTCTCTTCGATTGTCGTTAACTTCTTTTATGTATGTCATGGTTTGGATATGCTCGGTAAAAAGATTAAAAAAAATAAAACTACCCATGTCCACACAAAATACCTGCACACATTTATACCTTCTTCAGGGCAGGTGTGAATGTGTTGAAGGAGCCTGTGTTATGAAGGCACATAAATGCCTATGTGGCCTTAGGCACTCTCTTATAATTACCCCCCATGTTTGTATACGTCCTTGTACCCTTCAGGCAATTTTATAAGTGCCCACTTGTTTAAAAAATGTTTTTGAAGCCATGATGGACAGCATCTTTTTCTTTTTTTTTTTTAATACAGCACGGATATGAATGTAGTCCCCCATTTTGCAGAAACCTTGTCTCCCACTTTCGCAGATGTAGTTGCTGAACCAGAAAAGAATAAAGGTTGGTTAATGATTTTTATCCCGTAATGTTAAGTACATCCTATCAATGTTTTTGTCTATTACAATATATTTTATAGTGCTTTGGATTTTGGATGAGTTTTCAGGAAATTGCAAATTTATTTTTTGCAATAGGTCTGGCAAGCTGTATTGATATTGTTCACAGCAAGGCAACACTTTGTTCACTGGAAAGCAACTGAATGTCTTTTGATGCATTATTAAAATGCACGCTGCTAACTTTAGAATCCAAGTAGTGCATCAACATTCATTAATGCATACTTTGGAGAATTTTATTACATTTCCAAATTGTTGTCCTGACTGCAAGTGTACATTTTTTTAATGTTAACATAAGGAAGACGAGATACTATTCCTCCTTTCCAGTATTTTATCCACTCTTTCATCTGAAGAGTTGAAGCTGTAGCACGAAAAGCTGCTTTGCTATTGGCTGTACCTTATAATGTGTTCCCTTGGCATTGGAGGAGGTTAATATGTGGTCACATGATATAGTCCAATTAATCCGTAGCACTTTCCTAGCTGTTTCATAAGTTGTTTGTCTGTTTTATATGCTTTCTGCATACGTTAAAGATCTGACCATTTGCTTTTCTAGGTCTTTATCCAGGAGAGGATATTTGGTCTGTACAACCGGTTTGCCTGACAACTGGTTTAAATTATAACCTTGAAAATAATGCAGGATGTGTAATGCAGGAAAACCCCTCTGTACACAACAGGTTGGTATTGATTTCTAAATGCAATATTTTATTTAGTATTTTTTTTATGAGAGACTGGGCCCTGGAAAAGTATCATTTTTAAAGGGTTTTCTTAAGAGTAGCAAAATAATGCAAAAATTTGGTTTCAGCATTTGGCATTTGCCTCACCTCCTTCCTGACCTAACCTAGACACACTGGGCCATTTCCAGTGACATCTGGTTTCATTTGTGGCTGCTGGCACATAACCATTTAAGCCAATATTCAGTGCTAACCGGTTAAGTTCCTAGCGGTTAAAGATAGGACCGCTATTTACGAGGTCCTATTTAACCACGTAACCCAGCGCTGAATATCAGCGTGGTTTTTTTTAAAAATATTTTTATTGAAGTTCAGGACATCAACATCCAAAAGAGGGAAATAAGCATCCCAAAAAACAGAACAAAAATACACAATATAACTACATGCAGTCTTTTATCTCTACAAAATAAGCACAGCATGCAATCCTGCCTTTATCACCACAGTACAAATCATCCTGCCCATTTTTAGTTACCCCAAAACCATCCCTCCTACCCCGCAGCAACCCTCCTTCCCTCCTCCCTCCCACCCATTCCTGGAAAACCTAAGGATCTGAGGATAACACTTCATAAAGCTGCCAAAGAGATCTATATGCTTGGCCGAGCTTGCTACAGGAAGTCTTAAGCCGCTCCCTCTCCCAGCGCGCCATTTGGAGCATTTTTGTAGTCCTTTGGTGCAAGGCCGGCGGGCACTCCGCCACCCAAGTCGCTAAGATAGACTTCCTAGCCAGCATTAGTGCTACACACAAAATGGCTCTGGGAGGAAGATAGCTCCTGGTTGCTTAGGTAGGACTCATCCCCCCATAAGTAGCACAAGATAGGACCACTCAACAGAACCATCCAATACACGCTCCAAAACACCCAACACTCCAGACCAGAATTCACGCAGCTTCATGCACTCCAGAAAATGATGGACTAACGTATCTCACACCCTGACATTGTACTAGAGAGTTGCACGGGAACGGGGTTCGCGGGATTCCCGCGGAACCCGCGGGATTCCCGCGGGGACGGAGGCAGTTCCTGCGGGGTTCCCACGGGGATGGAAGCAGCTCTGCGGGGTTCCCGTGGGGACGGAGGCAGTTCCTGCGGGGTTCCCGTGGGGATGGAAGCAGTTCTGCGGTCTTCTCGTAGAAGTGTAAGCTGCACCTGCACCAGCCTCTCATCTACCGAATACCAATTTCTTTGAGTGCTGTCTTCTCCTCCTCCTCTTCTTCTTTGCTTTAACAGCACAAATGTGGAAAGTCTTCCATTAAGGAGGTGGTAGAGTCACAAATGATGATGGAATTCAAAAAGGCGTGGGATGAACACAGAGGATCTCTAATTAGAAAATAGACGTTATATAAAACCTAACCTTAAATGGCTGCATGTGTGTGGATGTGTCAAGTGACACTTAAATGGCGACTCTGGCTGTGATGAACTAGGGCTGATACCTGGCAGACTTGTATGGTCTGTGTCTCATACATGGCAATCTTGTGTAGGATGGGCTGGAAAGGGCTTAGACAGCAACTTCAGTGGCTGGAATATGAGGACAGTGCTGGACAGACTTTTACGGTCTGTGTCCCACAAATGAGAAGACGAATAGACTGGAGTGGGCTTCAACGGCAACCCCAGTAGTTGGAACATAAGGATATGGCCAGATAGACTTCTGTGGTCTTTGTTCCAGAAACACGAAGGAAAGACCATAATCAAGTATATAATATCACACTCATTGATTTAATGATGACTTGATCATGAGTGTGACTATTGGCAGAGTGGATGGACTGTTCAGGTCTATTTGCTGTCACTTACTATGTTACTATTAATCCTCTTTGCTACCAGGCTGGTGCACAGACCTCAGTTCTGACACAGGCATGAGAATCAGATGTCACCTGACCTACTGGCGCGTGCATGTGGCGACCTCTCAGCACACAGTGCAAGTGAATTGGAGACAAGTCTTACATGTGCGCACCAGAGTGTTCCAACTTCCGTTCCTTCCTTGCCTACAGTGCTGTGGCTCAAATCCAGAGAGAGACTGAGGGAGCTAACTGGAATTTTCTTTTATGTACCATTAAAATTCTTACGGGGACGGGTGGGGATGGGTTAAATTCTTGCGGGGACGGGTGGGGACGGGTTGGGATGGGTTAAAATTTTGCGGGGATGGGTGGGGATGGGTAAGATTCCAGCGGGGACGGGTGGGGACGGGTAAGATTCCAGCAGGGACGGGCGGGGATGGGTAAGATTTCTGTCCCCGTGCAACTCTCTACATTGTACACACTTATCATCCCAAAGACACATTTGTTTCCCCCTAACTCTAGTTATATACACTCCATGTAGCAGCTTGAATTGCATTTCCTGTAAGTTAGCACTAGGGGTAATTTTAAAGGCCCGGACAAAATATGTGGACAGCACCTCTACCGAGGCAGGCAAAAGAAGGTAACGACCGATATTCCCTACCTATGGCATTCCAAGCTGCCAATTTATTTGCCTGCAAGGGAAGTTGGCAAAAACGTTTATCCAAAAGTGTAAAAACAGGGCCTCGATTGCCCGAGGGGATCAATGATGCACAATAATGTCTCCCTTGCAAGAAAGGCAAAAAATCTGAGCGAGTCAATCGCCACTGCTCCTGCGTTTGTTCGAAGGAAGGAAACATGCCCCCCCCCCCCCCCCCCCCGGAGTTGTGAAATGCCCCACATACCGGCAACCTCCTCGAGCCCAAGCTTTAAAATGTGTCACTCCCTGTCCAGCAGGAAAATGAGGGTTATCGATCACCGCTAAGAAAGGGGAATGTCCCGAGGCCCCCCTGGGCCGCCGCGCCACCACTCCCAGGCATGCCTCAGCGGACAAAGCAGAGGTTACAACCTCCTCCTCCCCTTCCTGGCTGGCAGTTGTGTAAGGTTAAAAGCCGAGTACAAGCAGGAATCATCCTCCCAGGTAGAGCCCGGCGCAAACTTAGAAGCACCCGTGTGCAACTCGTGAACCCAACGAAGCAATGCTGCCACATTATACATGCGGAGGTCCGTAGATTGAGACCCCCCTCTAGCCCGAGACTGAATCAGTTTGGCATACCCTATCTGTGCCCTGTGTCCGGCCCACAAGAAAGTTCCAATAAACCCTTTATAAAAATCTTCGTCTCGTTTCGTGACCCAGAGAGGCAGCATCTGCAAGGGGTACAGAAGTTTAGGTAGCATAACCATTTTAACTAATGCTACTCTGCCTAGCAAAGAGAGAGGCAGGTCACGCCATCGGTGGCATAAAGATTTGATGGTGTCCAGTTTGTCCTGAATGTTTCTACAATACACCACTGCTAAATCCCTATGCAGATACACACCCAAGTATTTTGAAGTGCCCTTAGACCAGGCAAGAGGGAAGCCAGACAGCTGCTGATATCTGCACGGGGAGGAGACCGGTAGAGCCTAAGACTTCGCAAAATTAATTTTTAACCCTGAAAAAGACCCAAATTGCAAAAGCAATGCTACCAATTTAGGGACATATTCTGTAGCCCGATCGAGATAAATGAGCATATCATCAGCAAACAGATTGATTCTATATTCCTGAGAGCCAACCTTAAGACCTCTAACTTCATCAGTTTGTCTAATTTTAATAGCAAAGGGTTCAAACGATAGCACAAAAAGCATAGGTGATAAAGGGCAACCTTGTCTCGTACCTCGCTCTAATATGAATGCCGGGGTCAGGGCTCCATTAATCAAGATTTGAGCAGTGGGATTGCTATATAGAGGCCGAACTCCACCCAAGAATTCACCCATGATCCCAAACTGGGGAAGCACCCAAAATAAATAATCCCACAAAATTTTGTCAAAGGCCTTCTCTGCATCTAAGCTTGTAATGATGGCATCTCCCGGGATACTTCCTAGCTTCTGCAAAACTGTCAGCACCCGCAGAACATTTGATGATGCATATCTGCCTGGTACAAAGCCCGCTTGATCTGTATGGATCAGTTCCGGTAAAACCTTCCCCAATCTGTGAGCTAGGATATTTGCAGAAAGGTTTTATATCTTGATTGAGGAGCGATATTGGGTGATATGAACCAAGCAGTTCTGCGTCTCTCCCCGGTTTAGGAAGCACCACAATATGAGCGTGAGTCAGTCTTCCTCCCCCTTCCCAAGTAGTACATAAATGATGACCTAATTCTTGGAAGGGAGGGCCGATCTTCCCACCCAAAATTTTGTAAAATTCAGGGCCTAATCCATCAGGCCCAGGCGCTTTCACCAGTTTTAGACGCCGGATAGCCTGCCCTATCTCCAACCCCGTTACGGGAGCATTCAAAACGTCCCTCTGGTCCTGTGATATCTGGGGCACGTTGAGATCCTTAAAGAACAACGCCCTCTACTCCTGATCAGTCTCCCCTTTATCGTAGAGTGCTTTATAAAATTTCACAAAAGCATTCTGAACATCCTCTGCTGCTGTTACCACTCTACCCTCCTACGATCGTACTTTGACTATAGTCTGTTTTGCCCCCTGTGTCTAACCAACGTAGCCAACAACTTCCCTGCCTTATTCCCCCATCTAAAAAGATTGTACTTATTCATATGAATATCCTGAGACGCCCTGGCTTTCAAAATGCCATTGATTTGCCTGCACACAGCATAGTATTCCTGCCTCGCTACCTCACTTCTTGTAATGATGTGTGTACCCCTCAACTGCTGCAATTGATCGGATAAGGCCATCAAACTACATTCCCGGTCTTTGCGTGTTTTTGCAGTATAAGCCAAGATATGTCCCCTTAACACTGTCTTCCCCGCCTCCCAGTATGTAATGGGGTCAACTGACCCGGGTCGTTTTCCATAAGATAATTATCCCATGCCTGAAGCAAAAAGGTACGAAAATATAAATATAAAGTAGGGTTCATGCGCCAGAGCCTTGACACCTCTCCCCGGTGCCTTTGAATATCTACCCAGACCAGAAAATGGTCTGAAACTGCCCCATCCACAATGTCAGCAGCTGTTGTCTGAGAGAGAAAAGAAGGGTCTAAAAGCAAATAGTCAAGTCGGGCGCGCAATCCGTGCACCTGTGAGAAAAAAGTATAATCATGAGCTTCTGGGTGTAACAACCTCCAAATATCTAAAAACCCTAATTCGCGCACGAGAAAGTTCACCCCTTTAGCCTTGCAAGCAGAGGGTCTGGGTCGCCGTGGTCAGCAGTCTATAAGGGGGTCTGCCGTTATGTTGAAGTGCCCTCCCACTATCAGCTGGTATCCAGTGACCGACAACAGCAGCGGAAGTAAGCGAGAGAAAAAAGAATGGGAGTAAACATTGGGAGCATATACTGAGCACAGAGCTACTTTTTTGCCCGCTACCTCTCCCATCCACAATACATAACAACCCTCCGGGTCCTGAACCAATTTAAGCATAGTGACTTGATGCTTTTTATGAATAATATTGCCACTCCTCGCTGTCTGCTCTTGAAGGAGGAAAAAACTAGCTCCCCCACCCAGGTGAGTTTCAGCTTTAAATGCTCCACCTGTGATAAGTGTGTCTCTTGTAGGAACACTATATCCATCTTCATTTTAGAACAATATGACAAGATCTTTGTACGTTTAATAGGGGAGTGGATGCCATCCACATTCAGTGAGCCTACTCGCAGCTTGCTTATAGCCAAACAGTCATGCATCCCAGACTATCAGACAGAGAAGTAACCCCGAGGGCGGCATCCCAGTGCCACCGCCCCCTACCACACAACTTCCAAGTACACCAACATTGTTGTATACATCCCAAAGGTGTCTCCAGGAAACCCACCCCTCCCCTGACCCCCATCTTGAATCTCCTCCCAACCCCCCTCCACCTCTGTTGCTGCCAAACTCACATGCACACACAGAAAATGCCATCCATGCACTCCACTCAAGCCTCCGGCCCCCCCTCCCTCCCCTAGCATTCTCTCCAAGCCCTTCCCATAGAATAACTCCCCACAAACCCAACAACCACCCCCCCCAGAACACACAGTGCTGCAATCCCCCCTTAATACACACCGCTCTCCCCTGCCCCCACCCCCGACAGAAACCATCAAAAAGCATTTAAGAGTCTTTCTGCTTCAACATTCAGCTACAATATAAAGATTGTATGCAAGCATGTCAACAGAGAGAGCGGCCACCCCTCCTCGAATCCTCTGTAACTGCATTGCTTCTCCACTCTCCACCACTTGCTGACACTTCTGCCTCTCGATGACAGACGTGAGGGCTCCCTAGGGAGTGCTCCCATAAACCACAGAAGAGCTATTGTTCAAATAAAGTCCTGCAGGTGCCCCTCCCCCACTATGTGCTCATGTCGTTAACGAATACACACTCTCACGTTGAATAATGCAAAGCAATACTTTTAGGAGATAAAAATAAAAAGGAGAACAAACACCAATAAAATAACTCCCCACAATTCCTTTCCGCCTACTGTAGAAACACACTCTGCTGTGACCAGGCCCCATATAGGCTGCATATGCACATCCCAGCTTTTTAGTTCCCTTGAGGCAGCCGCTCCAGGATTTCCTCCGGCTTTTCCATAAAAAGGGTACTGCCATTGTGGATTACCCGTACTCGCGCCGGGTACTGCAGAGAGAATTTGATCCCTTTGGAGAAAAGCTGGGAGCAATATGGCGATAGACGTCTGCGCAGCTCAGAAACTCTGGGCGAAAAGTCTTGGAACATTAACACCTTGGATCCCTGGTAAACCAGTTCCCTACGTTGTCGGAACTTGATCAAAAGTTGAGCTTTCTCAGTGTAATTAAGAATGCGGGCAACCACCGGGCGCGGTCTGGTGATTTGATTGCGCAGCACTCCCACGTGGTGCACATGCGCATCCCGCATCCTCTGCCTTTCTACATCTGGCCCCAGCTCACGCAGAAGCCACATCTCCACCAACTCCCATAGCTCCTTATCCTTCACGCTTTCAGGTAGTCCCACCAACCTTATGTTATTGCGACGGCTTCTGTTTTCTTGATCATCCATTCTGTCCTCCAGAAACTTACACCGCTTCTCCAGTGCCGCCAGCTGGGAGGTCATATCATTAGTGAGATCCTCTTGGTGTGACAGTCTGTCCTCTGCTTGTTGAATGCGTGCATCCTTCGTTGCTAGGCTTTCCTTCAGCTCATCCATAAAGGCGTGCAATGTCGACAATTTGTCATCCAGTATATCAGCCATGTGCCGCATTATTTTCTTAATCGCTGCCTCTTGCAGTGCGATCCCTGGCGCCGCTTGCAAGTGAGATGCCTCTGATTTATCCTGGACCGCCGCCATTTTGGCCGCATGGCTCCCTCCGCGCTTTCTAGATGCCCGCAGAGTCTTGGCTGGTATGCCCCAAACTCCGCCTTATTACAGCGCCGTGACTCCACCAGCGGTTCCTCGTATGCTGGATCCAGTCAGGAACAAATAAATGGGTCCCAATCGGGGCGGGTTGCAGAAACACAAGTATTTCGTCACCGTGGAATGCGGATTGTGGTGTACCCCAAGGTTCTCCATTATCACCAATTCTCTTCAACATAATGATGTCCCCTCTGGCAAACATCTTATCCAGAGAGAGCTATCACTCGTTTATGTATGCTGATGATGTCACAATTTATATCCCCTTCCGACGTGACCTCAGATATCTCCAGGGACATTGATCGTTGCTTGAACATCATGGATTTATGGGCTAACACATTTCGGTTGAAATTGAACATGGATAAAACTCATTGTCTTATTGTCTCATCTCCATATAGTACCTATAAGCCTGCTACTCTCATTACTTCAGCTTATTCGCTACCTATCTCTGATCACCTTAAAATCTTAGGAGTTACTGTTGATAGCCACCTTACATTATTTTATTCTATGTGGAAACTTAAACGTATAAGACCCTACTTTCCAAGGGATATATTCCGCAACTTGATGCAATCATTGGCATTGAGCCATCTAGACTATTGCAATGGCTTATATGCGGGTTGTAAAGTTCAGCTTCTGAAAAACTCCAAACAGCCCAGAACACTGCTGCCAGATTGATCTTCAACAAAGCGAGATTTGATAGTGTTACACCTCTTCGGCTGAAACTTCACTGGCTCCCAATTATGGACCTTATTACTTTCAAACTTTGTACACTAGTCCACAAAATAATCTATGGTGATGCCCCGGATTATATGATTGATTTAATTGATCTTCTGGCGGGGAATAGATTAAGGTCATCTCGTACTTATATGAATCTTCATTACCCAAGTTGTATTGGTCTTAAGTACAAAACCAGCTACGTGTCTAATTTCTCCTACTTAAGTACGCAGATGTGGAATGCATTACCGAACTGTGTGAAAACGCTACATAATCATCAAGACTTCAAGGGGTTTTTAAAGACTTATCTGTTTTGTCCGGCCTATCCTACTGCTGCTACTCATTAGACTCTGCTTTGTATTGATTCAGAGGACAATTTTATTACATATTACTTTGTTTCTTATTTTACACATGTACCCCCTCCCTTACCTGACCCTATTTATTATTGTCTTGTAAGCCACATTGAGACTGCTTGTGTGTGCAGTTTTCATAGCAAGGGTGAGGAGAGCGGCCAGCAGACGTCCGCTCAGGTCTCTACTATCACGTGATCTGAATATCAGCGTTAAGTGGCTAAATCGGGCTAACTGCGATTATTCAGCAGAAATAACCAGCTATCTCCTGCTGAATATTAGCGGTTAGCTGGCTAAATGGTATTTAACTGGCCAGGAGCCATTCCTGGCCAGTTAAATAGTGCAAAACAAAAAGTAGCATGACCTATACGACACTTCCAAAAAGCCAAGGAGACAAATAATTAAAAGTAGTTCTTTAATAAAGGATAAGACTCGACATGGCACCGTGCTGAAAATCGGGGGGGGGGGGGGGGGGGGAGGGGAATGACTGTCTTTGCCTGTCCCCCCTTGTCTCCTTGGCCCCTGTGGCACACCTTCAGCAGCACTGTGGCTCTGCCTGTTTGAGATGGATTTAATATCTGTGAAGGAAGCACAATCCCTCCTTTGGGCTGTGTGCTGGGGGACAGGGGAAAAATATGTTGTGCAATCACATATTAAATCGCAGCCATAAGTCCCCTGTTTCACCACAGCCATCATATCTGAAGCTGTCATAGAGTCTGGTGTGTAATGTCACAGTCATATCTTAGAGGGCTCAGAGGGGATCAGTGACCACTGGAGAGGTAATAGAGAATTATTCCTTAATACCTCCAGTGGTCATTTGGTCATTTAAGGCAGTGTTTTGCTCCATAGTTCGTCCAAATTTCAAGGGGACGTGTTTTGGGCTGGACCTGGACAGAGGGTTATTCAAAGTTGTTAAATTACAAGAGGATGGTGAAAAATTGCAAGAGGACCTTTTGAGGCTTGGAGACTGGGCATCCAAATGACAAATGTTTTTTAATGTGAACAAGTGCAAAGTGATGCATGTAGGACCGAGGAACCCAAACTATAGCTACATGTTTCACATTAGGAGTCACCACCCAGGAAAAGGATCTAAGTGTCATATAGTAACATAGTAGATGACGGCAGAAAAAGACCTGCATGGTCCATCTAGTCTGCCCAAGATAGACTCATATCTTGAATTTGTACCTGTCTTTTTCAGGGCACAGACCGTATAAGTCTGCCCAGCAGTATTTCCCGCCTCCCAACCACCAGTCCCGTCTCCCATCACCGGCTCTGGTACAGACCGTATAAGTCTGCCCTCCCCTATCCTTGCCTCCCAACCACCAACCCCTCTTCCCCCCACCTGCTCCGCCACCCAATTTCAGCTAAGCTTCTGAGGATCCATTCCTGCTGCACAGGATTCCTTTATGCATATCCCACGCATGTTTGAATTCCGTTACCGTTTTCATCTCCACCACCTCCCGCGGGAGGGCATTCCAAGCATCCACCACCCTCTCCGTGAAAAAATACTTCCTGACATCTTTTTTGAGTCTGCCCCCCTTCAATCTCATTTCATGTCCTCTCGTTCTACCGCCTTCTTAGCAGCGGCTAAGAAAGCTAATAGAATGTTAGATAGGAGAAGAGGGAGCTAGGGAGGATAGTTTTGGTGGGGCCAGGATCCTGGCGGCACCCCCATTCCGATTCCTGTGGCTTTCTTTCGTGAGGAACCCCCAGCCAGTCAGGTATTCAGGATATCCACAATGAATATGTACGAGAAAGAGCTGCATGCAGATCTACTTCGTAAATCTTCATTGTGGATATCCTGAAGCCTGACTGACTGGGAGTCTCTCAGGACAGGTTTGGGCGCCATTGCTCTCAAATCATCTTTGTATAATTTCCTTATTGGTCTGGTTAGAAGTGCTGTTACCTAATAAGTGAACCTCTTCCATTTCTGAAAGGTTTTGTGACACTTTGTTTTACGTTTCCACTGGGCAAACCATCCCCACCTGAGGAGATCTTAATGACTTTCTCGTGCCTTAATTTAATTCTTCACTAAGATTGCTAAAAAGCATTCTCATTGGTGTTTTTTTTTATAGCTACGTTGAGTGGAATGCTACTTGTGATGGCCACCGGCTCTCCAACATGTATGGCCCATTGCATATGGAGGACTATAATCCTTTTCTAGAAGGTATGGTTCTGGTTTGTTTATCACATTAGAAGAGTGCATATACTGTATATATATGTGTTTGAGTGTATGTATGTATATGGAGGGTTGATATTCATACCACTTTGGGAAATGTCCAGAAAAAGTGCTGGTTTAAATCCTGTAGCACCCTCTGCCAAACACTTGCCAGGCAGTGTTCAGCCTACAGCGGTCAGCATAGTTTTTTAAATGCTGGCCACATCCGGCTTATAGATCCGGATACTTGGTCCCAGGCCATATCCGGCTATGGCCATTGAATATTCTGGTCTTTGGCAGCCACTAAAAGTTATCTGGTTACTGCCGATATTACTACTACTACTACTACTTAACATTTCTAGAGTGCTACTAGGGTTACGCAGCGCTGTACAAATTAACAATTAAGGACGGTCCCTGCTCGGAAGAGCTTACAATCTAAATTCAGAGCCAGATGGTAGCCAGGCAAGTTTAAGTTTAATAAAAACTTACTATACCGCAAATTCCAACAGAAGAGGGGCTAGATGGTTCACAATAAAAAAAAAATATTTAAAAAACCCAAAATATAAAACCCAGAAAGGAACACCAGAGTTTATAGGACAGGGGACATATACACAACCAAGCACAATCATGCAAAACACATAACACTGTCCCCCAGGAGCCAACCTTCAGAGGAGGAAGCTAGGTTCAAGCAAATGGCTCCTGGAAGTGCTCAGGCACAATCCTCCCGCACTTCTACCCCATGATCAGAGAAAATTACGTGCTTAAATTTGCGTGCAGTTATCTCTGATTATAGGTGCGGTAAAGCCTTGCGCTGTTCCAGCGCTAATTTTAGAGCGCTGTTTGGAACAGCGCGGCACTTTTGATAATCTGCCCATTAGTGATATTCACGGTTAGAAAAGGTTTGATTTTGTATCATCATTTTTTTTTATTGCAGAAAACATGAATTACCATACTGGTTTCCCAAGTTCTGAAGTCCAGAGCCCAGCATTTGTTGATCATAGCTGTCAGTCTTCCTGGAACCTGAATTCAACAACTCCTCCTCCACCACCCCCAGCAAATAATGTCCCCACAGCCTGGGATGCAGCTGGCTACCCCAGCTCCTCGGTGAGTGCCAAGCAGCAGAAGGGTCTGTGATGCTCATTTAATTCTGATGCATACATGTTTAATGTGGTTACCCTATATGCGCTTGCTTCTGTTGGTGTACACGGCTTTGCTGAAACTAATTACAGAATTTGACATATTCTTGGCCCAGACAGCTTTTAATCTAATGAGATTAGCTCAAGCAGACACAATCCAGGGTACCCAGACTCATGGTCTGTGCTCAAACCCTAATGTGGCTGGTTGCCATGCAGTGCCATAAATCATAAACTCTGTAACAGCAGTTTATGAACTAGGCATAGGTTTAACCGTTACCACCAACAGTTTGTGTTTGATTGCAGACCATTTAAGTTTTGAAACAGCTGTAAGATTGGAATAGCAACATAGGCGGTCGGTGGCCCAACTGTTTGGGGAGGCTAAAGGGGGTGGGGTTAGGGGTGGGGCCAGGGGTGGAGCTTAAATCCATAATTGTCTGATAACACACAGAAAAAATAAATAAAAATAAAAGTCACAATGAATACCTTTTATTAAATTTAGATATTAGATATGTATCATATGTCAAAGAATAAAGTGGTTGCTCAAAGCATATTCTAAGCACAATCGCTGAACTGCAAAACACTACGCACAACTTTTATGCAAAAACACACTCAGAACCTTACTGTACCATAAATATTACACTGGGCAGAACCTAATACACCAATATACCACCCATACGGAAAATGCAGACCGTCAACAATATGAAACAAGGGATCATATCATCACAATTCTCATGTAGAGCCACAAAACATCCTAATTCATGTTTAATGTGGGATAAAATGCCATAAATAAGTAAATAAATATAAACTTTTAATGTTGAGCACCTGATTCTCAAAGTGGACATATTCCAAACACTATAATGAAAATAAAATGATCTTTTCTAGCTTTGTTGTCTGGTGTCTTTTTCTGATCATGCTGGCCCAGTATCTGCTGCTATCTGTTCTCAGTGCAGGTCAGGAAGTCATCCTCATTAAATATCTCCCTGACAACCCAGGACACCTCCAGCCAACCCCCCCCCCCCCCTCCCCTGCTCTCGCAGCAGTAAGGTAAACAAACCATAAACCAATTTCTACAACAGGACAAGGCTAGAGGGCTTTCACTGCAGCTCCTGCTGTGAGGATGGAGGTAAATCAACAATTTAAACCCCTCAGAGCACAGCAGGGGAGGCTTAGCCTGTCCAAGCCTCTTATACCGGGCTCCTATGAATAGCAACTTGGTTTGCTTTCCTTCAGCCCTACATCCTTTTTCTAGTAGATCAAGATATGCCATCAAATAACTTCCAGAGAGAGAGCTTGTCTGCTGTAATAGCTGTTTTGGTATAAATGCTTGCACCTATATTGATAGAAAATACGTATAAGTTATATCTGTCTATAATTTATGCACAGAAGTCCGTGCCCCACTCCGATACTTCCCAGGTGCCAGTTTATAGAACAATGTATAGCTGGAATATAGGTGTTTACAGTGGGGGAAATAAGTATTTGATCCCTTGCTGATTTTGTAAGTTTGCCCACTGACAAAGACATGAGCAGCCCATAATTGAAGGGTAGGTTATTGGTAACAGTGAGAGATAGCACATCACAAATTAAATCCGGAAAATCACATTGTGGAAAGTATATGAATTTATTTGCATTCTGCAGAGGGAAATAAGTATTTGATCCCCCACCAACCAGTAAGAGATCTGGCCCCTACAGACCAGGTAGATGCTCCAAATCAACTCGTTACCTGCATGACAGACAGCTGTCGGCAATGGTCACCTGTATGAAAGACACCTGTCCACAGACTCAGTGAATCAGTCAGACTCTAACCTCTACAAAATGGCCAAGAGCAAGGAGCTGTCTAAGGATGTCAGGGACAAGATCATACACCTGCACAAGGCTGGAATGGGCTACAAAACCATCAGTAAGACGCTGGGCGAGAAGGAGACAACTGTTGGTGCCATAGTAAGAAAATGGAAGAAGTACAAAATGACTGTCAATCGACAAAGATCTGGGGCTCCACGCAAAATCTCACCTCGTGGGGTATCCTTGATCATGAGGAAGGTTAGAAATCAGCCTACAACTACAAGGGGGGAACTTGTCAATGATCTCAAGGCAGCTGGGACCACTGTCACCACGAAAACCATTGGTAACACATTACGACATAACGGATTGCAATCCTGCAGTGCCCGCAAGGTCCCCCTGCTCCGGAAGGCACATGTGACGGCCCGTCTGAAGTTTGCCAGTGAACACCTGGATGATGCCGAGAGTGATTGGGAGAAGGTGCTGTGGTCAGATGAGACAAAAATTGAGCTCTTTGGCATGAACTCAACTCGCCGTGTTTGGAGGAAGAGAAATGCTGCCTATGACCCAAAGAACACCATCCCCACTGTCAAGCATGGAGGTGGAAATGTTATGTTTTGGGGGTGTTTCTCTGCTAAGGGCACAGGACTACTTCACCGCATCAATGGGAGAATGGATGGGGCCATGTACCGTACAATTCTGAGTGACAACCTCCTTCCCTCCGCCAGGGCCTTAAAAATGGGTCGTGGCTGGGTCTTCCAGCACGACAATGACCCAAAACATACAGCCAAGGCAACAAAGGAGTGGCTCAGGAAGAAGCACATTAGGGTCATGGAGTGGCCTAGCCAGTCACCAGACCTTAATCCCATTGAAAACTTATGGAGGGAGCTGAAGCTGCGAGTTGCCAAGCGACAGCCCAGAACTCTTAATGATTTAGAGATGATCTGCAAAGAGGAGTGGACCAAAATTCCTCCTGACATGTGTGCAAACCTCATCATCAACTACAGAAGACGTCTGACCGCTGTGCTTGCCAACAAGGGTTTTGCCACCAAGTATTAGGTCTTGTTTGCCAGAGGGATTAAATACTTATTTCCCTCTGCAGAATGCAAATAAATTCATATACTTTCCACAATGTGATTTTCCGGATTTAATTTGTGATGTGCTATCTCTCACTGTTACCAATAACCTACCCTTCAATTATGGGCTGCTCATGTCTTTGTCAGTGGGCAAACTTACAAAATCAGCAAGGGATCAAATACTTATTTCCCCCACTGTAGGTGCAGTGGTGTAGCCAGGAATTTTTTTTTTATAGGGAGTGTGTGTCCCACACCACCCCCTCCCCGCCTCCCCAGTACCTTAAAATCTCTGCTGCAGTCTTCACCTGAACAGCGGCACTCGCAGGCTGTCTGCACCGGGACTTCCTCTCTGAATTGTCCTCGCCCCGTTTGACCCAACTTCCTGTTTTGTGAAGTGTGGGACAGTTCAGAGAGGAAGTCAGCGCAGGCCGCAGGCAGCCTATGAGTGCCCCTGGGCGGCGTGGGTACAGAACACACGCACCGTGTATAAATACGCCACTATTTAGGTGCATATGTTCCCACATACATGCCGTGATTCTCATTTCTTGTTTATGTACTTGGTGCCTAAATGTTGCCACCCACTTTATAGAATTAACCCTCTTTGTGATTTTATAAAATAGGTGCCTTCTCTCCCTCCAAAACTAGGCAACCTGTTATAAAATTCCCCTACTTGAGGTCAATAGTAAAACACTTTTGCGGCTGGCAGCGGCGCCCAGCATGTACATGCTTTAAAAAAAAGCCTGGGGGCTGAACAGAGAGTTTTTGACATGTAAATTGTTATGAGGCTCATTTTCAAAGCACATAGCTTACAAAGTTACATAGCAACGTGCATTGGGGGTGACTAATGCCCCTCCTTCATGCCAGGTTGGCATGGAGGGATTCAGCTTTGCTGAAGAATTCCTCCACTCATCAGCCAATGATGAAACACATGTTCAGTGGCGTACCAAGGGGGGGGGGGGGGGGGGGGGGGGGGTCTGCCCCGGGTGTCAATGGGTGGGAGGGGGGTGCTCTGCTGGCGAGTCCAGCTCCATCCACCCGGCAGCTATGTGGTGCGGCGCCTCACGTCTGCGCTGCTGTAAAAGAAGAAAATCGCCTCGTCGGCCTTTCCCTTACTCTCTCTGTCCCACCCTCGAGGAAATAGGACGTTACATCAGAGGGTGGGACAGAGAGAGAAGGGAAGGGCCGACGAGGGATTTTCTTCTTTTACAGCAGCGCAGAGGCACTGGGTGGACGGAGCTGGTAAGACAGGTGGGGACTGGGGGGGTGCCGAGTCGCATGGGTCGGGGGGGGGGGTGCCATGTTGCCCTGCAGCCGGGGGTGGGGGGGTGGGGTGCACACAGCAGCGATCCACCCCGGGTGGAAGTGAACCACGGAACGCCACTGCACATGTTAAGATAATTCTGTTACTGCCCACCTAGTAGAAGCCTATTCTATAAAGCAGTGCTTCTCAACCCAGTCCTTGGGGCACGTTTAGCTAGTCAGGTTTTCAGGATATCCAAAGCAAATATGCATGAGATAGATTTGCATGCACTGCCTCCTTAGTCTGCATGTCTATTTCATGCATATTCAGTGTGGATACCCTGAAAACCCGACTGGCTGGGTATGCCCCGAAGACTGGGTTGAGAACCACCTACTTGCATTTATAGAATACTAGGAAAAAAGGCCCGTTTCTGACACAGATGAAACGGGCGCTAGCAAGGTTTTCCTCGGAGTGTGTGTGTTTTACAGAGTGTGTGTGATAGTGAGAGAGTGAATGTGTGAGTGTGTGTGACAGCGAGAGTGTGTGTGAGAATGAGAGTGTGCGCCAGGGCCCCCCCTCCCTCCCTCCCTCCCAGTTCCAGGGTGGCCCCGCCCCCTCCTAGGTCGGCCCTCTCCCCCTCCCTCCCAGTTTCAGGGTCTCCCCCCCCTCCTCCCTCCCAGTTCCGGTGTCCGCCCCTCCCTCCCACCCAGTTCCAGGGTCGTTGCCCCCCTCCCTCCCTCCCAGTTCCAGGGTGGCCCCGCCCCCTCCTAGGTCGTCCCTCTCCCCCTCCCTCCCAGTTTCAGGGTCTCCCCCCCCTCCTCCCTCCCAGTTCCGGTGTCCGCCCCTCCCTCCCACCCAGTTCCAGGGTCGTTGCCCCCCTCCCTCCCTCCCAGTTCCAGGGTCGTTGCCCCCCCCCCCCCCCCCTCCAGCCACCCTGCGATGTTTAACTGCAAAATTAGGGAGCTGTGTAGTGTAATAAAACGCACCTGCAACGTTGTGAAGCTGACTCCGTGGCTTCACTGAAGTGAAGGGTTCGTAAGGTTCGTCAGATTTGTCAGTCTGTCACCATCTCTCTCTGCCCCACCCTCGCGCCTCTGATAGGTCCGCCGCCCTTGACGTCATCACGTTTTGACGCGAGGGCGGGGCCGAGAGAGATGGTGACAGACTGACAAATCTGATGAACCTTATGAACCCTTCACTTCAGTGAAGCCACGGAGTCAGCTTCAGAACGTTGGAGGTGCTTTTTATTATAGTAGAGGCAAGTTTGACATGTATCCACACATATAATTTAATTGTGAGCACTTAAGCCAGCCATAGGGCTAGTGAAAGTGCATGCACTTGTACTACCAGAGGTATGCACATAACTTACGGTATTCCATAAGTTATAGTAATTTATTCATTAATTTTTCAGCAAGTGTGATCCTCACCTGCTTTGCCCCATATGTACACTCACCTGTCAGATATGCACTGTGCAGGGCTTAATTTCTGGGGGAACTACCTGAAACGCAGTTCCACCACTTCTTTTCCTACTGGAATTTTCTGCTGCAGTCCCTCCCTTCCAGGCCACTCTGCTCCCTAATTTAGCCTTATTCCTGCCCCTGGCTACCCCTTATCCCAGCTCCAGGTTCCACTTCCTTTTTGTATACATATTGAGCCCTGGTACTGTGTAGGATATCCGAGTATTTACAGAAGAGCATATAGGTACAGATAGGGCACATGCTCGCATAGTTCTTAGGGGAGAGAAGAGAGTATGTTTTGATAGGGTTAAGAGGACTGGGACTCGTAAGTTACTTAACGCCTTTGTTTTATATTTTAGCCTTACCTCTCCAGCACCAGAAGCTTGTCTCCAATGTCTGGACTTTTTGGCTCTATCTGGGCACCTCAGAATGACATGTATGAAAGCTACTTCCCCGTCAGTGCAAGCTCAGCGCAGGCAGAGCACATGGAGAATCAGGCTGTGCTGTGCAAGCAGGAGTACTCCTCGAGGTTTAATCCTTTCCATGCCTACATGAACTTGGATCTATGGACTACAGCAGCCAATCGGAATGCAACCTTCCCGCTGTCTAGGGACACTGGCTACTGTGGAAATATGTGAAAGAAAACAAATTCAAGTAATGTGAATAATGTTGTTTGCAGTTTTGGTTACTAGAGTTAAAGCAGTTGTTGGAAATAGATGACGAGGTTGGTGAATATTTTGGCACTTTTTTATGGAAAATAAATTTTTTTTTTTTTTTACTGAGTTCTGCATTTGATTCCTTTTTTTTGCATTTATTTATTTATTTATTACAGGACACGAGAAAAGTGTTAATTTAAAGCAATTCTCTTGCACAATCAAGAATGTTCGGAGAAGGAGGGTGTTATTGTAGAATGACGCGGGGACAAAGTTTGTCCCCGCCCCATCCCTGCGTGCTCTGTTCCCATTCCCGTGAGCTCTGTCGGATCCCATCCACACAAGCCTCGAACAGTTCTGATTTTATATATCATTTTATTAAAGTATAAAAAGAAACTATTCTGTACAACTGTTGTTTTATAACTCACAAACAGTACAGATCAAGGGTCCACAAAATCCCTGTCTCCCCTCACAAATATCCCCTCCACTATCAGGAAGACTGAACATGTAAATTACTACACAATGCTACATAGAAAATTCATGCTAACAGAATACTTCGGTCTCTGTCACACACACAAACATACACACGCCAAATACATAATAGCTGACCAAAAATATATTAACCTAAAACCACAAGAAGCCACACCACAGAAATAGAAAGAGATGCATTTCCTCCTATACTGTGCAAAATATAAAGATCACACATGCCAGAGAAGGTGTTAGATGGGTGCAACTAGGACAACTGCCCACTGGAAGCTGAAGAAGGCATGGCCTGGTAATGGGCTTTGGGGTCCCCTCCCAATTTTTTGCCCAGGGCCCTAGGCTCGTCTAACACCAACTCTGTTAGGATATGCATTTCAAATCTGACATATTCTAATCACAAAATAGAAAATACATTTTTTGCTTCTACCTTTTGCCTGTTCATTTTATTTTTCAAATCATGTTGGTCTCAGGCTCTGGTTTCCGTTTCCCTCTGTCTTCTCAACTCACTCGCCAGGTTCTTCGGCCCATTTGACATTTCTTCTTTCTCCAAGCTCACCATTCATGTTCCGTCTCTGTGTATCTGTATTTCCCCATGTTCTGCATCGCTCTTCTCTATGTCCCATATACTTCCCTGTCCAGCATCTTCTGTGTATCCATCTCCCTGCATTCATCGCCACCATTCTATGTCCCTATCCCCTCCATCTATGTCCAGCACCACTCTTCTGTGTGTCCCCCCACCCCACAAGTCCAGCATCTGTCTTCTGCATTCCTATTCTCTCCCATGTCTACTGTCTTCTCTCTATATCCGGATACTCCCGCCCATGTCTGGCATTGCCTCTCTGTGTCTCTCCCTTCCCCCCCTGCAGGCCCAGCACCTCTCCCTTCCCTCCAGCAGTCGGGGAAAGGTGCTGGACATAGGTGGAGGGGATAGGGACATAGAATGGTGGTGATGAATGCAGGGAGATGGACACACAGAAGATGCTGGACAGGGAAGTATAAGGGACACAGAGAAGAGCAATGCAGAACATGGGGAAATACAGATACACAGAGATGGAACATGAATGGTGAGCTTGGAGAAAGAAGAAATGTCAAATGGGCCGAAGAACCTGGCGAGTGAGTTGAGAAGACAGAGGGAAACGGAAACCAGAGCCTGAGACCAACATGATTTGAAAAATAAAATGAACAGGCAAAAGGTAGAAACAAAAAATGGACAGGGAAGTATATGTCCCAGCCCCCACATTGGCCCCAGCATCTCTCTGTCCCTTCCCTCCAGCCTTCCCCCATGGGTCCAGGGTCTCTTTTTCCCTTCCCTCTAGTCAGCCCTTCTCCCTCCCCCCCCCCCCCCCCCAATGGTCCAGTGCCTTTCTCTCTTCTCTCCAGCTCCCCCTTTGGGTCCAGCAGCCTCCTCCCTCATTTTCTGTGCCCACTCTCTGCAGGTCCAGTAGCTCCCCCTCCCTCTGTGGGTCCAGCACTTTTGTCTTCCTCCCTCTTCCCACCACAGTAGCTCTTATGCAGCAGCCAGCGGAGTCGACAGCAATCTCCACAGGCCTGCTCCAGGGCCTTCTCTGTGCTGGAATCCACCTTCTGATGCAACTTCCTGTTTTCGCTAAACAGAAAGTTGCATCTGAAGGCAGAGCCCGGCAGAGAGAAGGTCCTGGAAGCAAGCCTGTGAGGATTGGTGTCGGCTCATCTGGCTGCTGCATAAGGTACAGCTATGGAGGGAGGAAGGCAGGCACGGAAACCGTGGACCCGCGGGAACGGTAAGTGCAACTTTTTTTTTTTTTTTTAACCACGGGAACGAAACCTTTTACCATTCCAGAGGGGCAGTTAAAAGGTTTGCTCCCAGGGTAAATGGGCCAATTTTTTTTTCTTTTACCGCAGCTCCCCTGCCCCCATGTTATTCTGTAGATGGAACATACAAGCCAGGCAATAGCAATGATGCCAAACAAATTACAGGCAGAAGAGAGGCTAAAGTCATTATTTCAGGCCTGAGCAGATCCATCCGTTCTGCTGCAGGCATAAAGTGCAAAGCAAGTCTAAATTCAGCAGGTCCCTACAAAAGGATTGTAAAACATACGTGCTAATAATTCTGAAATCACAACAGATGTCCAAAGGCCAAAAATATCAGACAAAGGTTTATACTCGAACATGAGTTTTCATCAGGAAAAAACCTTGTAAAACCAGTAGGCTTACTATTGACACTTTTCCTATAAAGACCCCTGGTGCTCACTGGTTCCCAATATGAGCTGCTTCAGTCAGTATCCCTCTCTTATATATCAGACACTTAAAGGAAAGTGCTGCCCAACAATTTCAGGTTGATTATGACATCCAGATAACTATTATAAAAACCTTGTGCATATGAAGACACTTGCATACATTTTTTGTTGAAACTCCTGTCAAATTAGTTCTAATTCAAACTGAATCTGTTTTTATACCAGAGAGCTTATAATACATTCTATGAAATACTTCTAATTAATAATGGTACCACTGATAAACCCTAGTAGTGTAATGGAACTGGAAGATGAAAGTTGGGCATCAGAGGGGAGGAGGTATTGACACTGGGAGAGGTGAATAATTACTGGGAGGAGCAGTGATAATCCTGGTGGGCATAGGAGGCAGCATGTTTGCACCAGGAGAGGAAGAAGGAGGGTCATGGAGTTTAAGGAGGGGCTTTAGCACTGGGAGAGCTGGATGGTGGGTGGGAAGGAGGAAGAAGAGATTTAGCACCAAGGGAGGGGGGACTGTTAACACCCAGAAGGGGATGAGCAGAAGGAACATTGGCATGAGGGTAGGGGGAAAAGGAGCTATGTTGGCATTAGGGTGGGGGAGTTGGAAGAAGCAGTGTTGGCACACAGGAATGGGGAGGGAGTTGGGACAGTGCAAGCACAGGGAAAAGCACTGGTAGGGAGAGAAATGAGGAGGAATGGGCAAAGGTGAGTGCAGATTGGGACTTCTCAAACCTGTCCTGGGGACCCTAGCACCAGTCAAATTTCCAGCATATCCACAATAAATATGCTTGAGATAAATCTATATACACTACTACTACTACTACTTAACATTTCTAAAGTGCTACTAGGGTTACGCAGCGCTGTACAGTTTAACAAAGAAGGACAGTCCCTGCTCAAAGGAGCTTACAATCTAATGGACAAAATGTGCAGACAATCCAATTGGGGCAGTCTAGATTTCCTGAATAGAGGTATAATGGTTAGGTGCCGAAGGCGACCTTGAAGAGGTGGGCTTTGAGCAAGGATTTGAAGATGGGCAGGGAGGGGGCTTGGCGTATGGGCTCAGGAAGTTTAATCCAAGCATAGGGAGAGGCGAGGCAGAAAGGGCAGAGCCTGGAATTGGCGGTGGTGGAGAAGGGTGCAGAGAGGAGAGATTTGTCCTGTGAGCGGAGGTTTCGGGTAGGAGCGTAAGGGGAGATAAGAGTAGAGAGGTAATGAGGGGCTGCAGATTGAGTGCATTTGTAGGTTAGTAGGAGAAGCTTGAACTTGATGCGGTACCTGATCGGAAGCCAGTGAAGTGACTTGAGGAGAGGGGTGATATGAGCGTATCGGTCCAGGCGGAAGATAAGACGTGCAGCAGAGTTCTGAACGGATTGAAGGGGGGGATAGATGGCTACGTGGGAGGCCAGTGAGGAGTAGGTTGCAACAGTCAAGGCGAGAGGTAAATGAGAGAGTGGACGAGAGTTCGGGTGGTGTGCTCAGAGAGGAAAGGGCGAATTTTGCTGATGTTATAGAGAAAGAAGCGACAGGTCTTGGCTATCTGCTGGATATGCGCAGAGAAGGAGAGGGAGGAGTCGAATATGACTCCGAGGTTGCGGGCAGATGAGATGGGGAGGATGAGGGTGCCATCGACTGAGATAGAAAGTGGAGGGAGAGGAGAAGTGGGTTTGGGTGGAAAGACAATAAGGTCTGTCTTGGCCATGTTCAGTTTCAGGTGGCGGTTGGACATCCAGGCAGCAATGTCGGATAAGCAGGCCGATACTTTGGCCTGGGTTTCCGCGGTGATGTCTGGTGTGGAGAGATAAAGCTGGGTGTCGTCGGCATAGAGATGATATTGAAAACCATGAGATAAGATCAGGGAGCCCAGGGAAGAGGTGTAGATTGAAAAAAGAAGGGGTCCAAGGACAGATCCCTGAGGAACTCTGACAGAGAGCGGGATGGGGGTGGAGGAAGATCCATGAGAATGTACTCTGAAGGTACGGTGGAAGAGATAAGAGGAGAACCAGGAGAGGACAGAACCCTGGAACCCAAATGAGGACAGTGCGGCAAGAAATAAATTATGATTGACAGTGTCAAAAGCGGCGGATATGTCAAGGAGGATGAGGATGGAGTAGTGACCTTTGAATTTGGCAAGGAACAGGTCATTACAGACTTTAGTGAGTGCCATTTCTGTCGAGTGTAGAGGGCGAAAACCGGATTGAAGCGGATCGAGGATGGCATGAGAGGAGAGAAAATCATGGCAGCGGCTGTGAACAGCGCGTTCAAGTATCTTGGAGAGGAAGGGTAGGAGGGAGATGGGGCAGTAGTTGGAGGGACAGGTGGGTTCTAGTGATGGTTTTTTGAAGAGTGGTGTGACTACAGCATGTTTGAAGGTGTCAGGGACAGTTGCAGTGGAGAGAGAGAGGTTGAGGATATGACAGATTGGGGGGGGGGTGACAGTAGGAGTGATGGTGTTAAGTAAGTTGGTGGGGATGGGGTCTGAGGAACAGGTGGTGCATTTCGAGGAGGAGAAAAGATAGGCGGTTTCCTCTTCGGTGATATCAGGAAAAGAGGAGAAGGAGGCCTGGGTTGGTTGGTTAAGGGAGTGGGTTATAGGGTGAAGAGGAGGAGAAGATGGTTTGGTGGTGAATTCGAGGTTGATTTTCTGCACATTGTCGCGAAAATAGCCAGTGATTGAGGAGAGAGTGAGGGGGGGTGAGAGCAGAGGGCACTTTGAGGAGGGAGTTAAGGGTGGCGAAGAGACGACGAGGGTTGGAGCTGAGGGAATTAGTCAATTGGGTGTAATAGTCCTGTTTGGCAAGGAATAGGGAGGACTGGAAGGACGATAGCATGAATTTGTAATGAATGAAGTCGGTAAGGGTGCGAGATTTCCTCCAGAGGTGTTCAGCAGATCGGGTGCAGGAGCAAAGGTATCAGATGCAAGGGGTCAGCCAGGGCTGGGGATTAGTACGCCTTGTGGGACGGGAGATGGATGGTGCAAGGGTGTCCAGAGCAGAGGAGAGAGTGGCACTGTAAGCAGAGACAGCCTTGTCGACAGACTCGGAGGACATCATCTGCAAAAAGTTCCAGAGCTTAACTATTCATTGAATGAAGGAATGTTTCCTCACATTGATTTAAAAAGTATTACTATGTAACTTTATTGAGTAAAAATCTGATTCACTTTTACTAGTTCTAAATCACTCAACATATTTCCTCTCCCCTCCCCCCCCCCAGCCATCTTTTTTTTCCAAGCTGAAGAGCCCTAACCTCCTTAGCCTTTCCTCAAATGAGAGGCGATCCATCCCCTAGTAAGTATAACACTAACGGTGCTCTGAAAATATTGCAGGATTGGCAGCATTTTCCCATCTTCATTGAAGAGCACATAAATTAGGAAAAGCAATGGAATTTAGTTTAGAAAAAGTATTAATTTACATCATTTTAAATTATTGTTTAGATTATGTATTTATATTCTACCCATGGTGACCCTGTGTTCAGGTTTTAAAAGTACTACTACTACTTATCATTTCTATAGTGCTACTAGACGTACGTAGCGCTGTACACTTGAACATGAAGAGACAGTCCCTGCTTGACAGAGCTTACAATCTAATTAGGACGGACAAATAAAGATAAGGGAATATTAAAGTGAGGATGATAAAATAAGGGTTCTGAACAAGTGAATAAGGGTTAGAAGTTAAAAGCAGCATCAAAAAGGTGGTCTTTTAGCTAAGATTTGAAGATGGCCAGAGATGGAGCTTGACGTACCGGCTCAGGTAGTCTATTCCAGACATTTGGTGCAGCAAGATAAAAGGAACGGAATCTGGAGTTAGCGGTGGAGGAGAAGGGTGCAGATAAGAGAGATTTACCCAGTGAACGGAGTTCCCAGGGAGGAATGTAGGGAGAGTGGAGAGGTACTGAGGAGCTGCAGAGTGAATGCACTTATAAGTCAATAAGAGGAGTTTGAACTGTATGTGGAAACAGATAGGAAGTCAGTGAAGTGACTTGAGGAGAGGGCTAATATGAGCATAACGACACTGGTGGAATATTAGTCGTGCAGCAGAATTTTGAACAGATTGAAGAGGAGAAAGATGGCTAAGTGGGAGACCTATGAGAAGCAAGTTGCAATAGTCTAAGCGAGAGGTGATAAGAGTGTGGATGAGGGTTATGGTAGTGTGCTCAGAAAGGAATGGGCAAATTTTGGTGATATTATAGAGAAAGAAACGACAGGTTTTAGCAGTCTGTTGAATATGTGCAAAGAAGGAGAGGGAGGAGTCGAAGATGACCCCAAGGTTACGAGCTGATGAGACAGGAAGGAGGAGAGTGTTATCCACAGAAATAGAGAATGGGGGAGGAGGAGAGGTTGGTTTAGGGGGAAAGAAGATAAGAAGCTCAGTCTTGGTCATGTTTAGTTTCAGATGGCTCTGAGACATCCAGGCAGCAATGTCAGACAGGCAGGCTCATACTTTGGCCTGGATTTCGGCTGAGATTTCTGATGTGGAGAGGTAGATCTGGGAGTCATCAGCGTAAAGATGATACTGAAAAGCATGGGATCAGATCAGAGTACCAAGGGAAGAAGTATAGATGGAGAAAAGAAGAGGTCCCAGGACAGATCCCTGAGGACAGTGACAGTCCCAACTGACAGCGGGATAGAAGTAGAGGAGGATCCACTAGAGTATACACTAAAGTTATGCTGGGAGAGATAAGAAGAAAACCAGGAAAGAACAGAGCCCTGAAATCCAAGAGAGGACAGCGTGTCAAGGAGTAGGCTGTGATCAACAGTGTCAAAGCAGCAGATAGATCGAGAAGGATGAGGATAGAATAGAGACCTTTGGATCTGGCCGGGAACAGATCATTGGAGACTTTAGCAAGCGCTGTTTCAGTTGAATGAAGGGGGCGAAAGCCAGATTGAAGTGGATCAAGAATAGCTTGGGTGAAAGAAAGTCAAGGCAACGGCAGTGAACAGCACTTTCAAGTATCTTGGATAGGAAAGGGAGGAGGGAGATGGGGCATAGTTGGAAGGACAGGTAGGGTCCAATGAAGGTTTTTTAAGGACTGGTGTGACTACGGCATGTTTGAAGGCATCAGGAACAGTCGCAGTGGAAGTGAAAGATTGAGGATATGACAGATAAAAGGGATGACAGTAGGAGAGATAGTGTTAAGTAGATGGGTGGGAATAGGATCAGAGGAACAGGTAGTTAGTTTCGAGGAGGAAAGAAGATATGTAGTTTCCTCTTCAGTGATTTCAGAAAAGGAGGCAGGGGTTGGAGGGTTGAGAGAATGGACTAAGGGAAGGAGAGGTGGAGGTGACCTGGTTGAGAATTCAAGATTAATCTGTTGAACCTTATCATGAAAGTACTCAGCCAGAGTCTAGGGGGAAAGTGAAGAGGGAGTAGGAGATGAAGGCACTTTGAGGAGAGAGTTCAGTGTGGCAAAGAGATGTCGAGGGTTTGAGCCAAGAGAATTTGTCAACTGGATGTAAAAGTACAATACCTATAAGGGAGAATCTTTTGCAAGAATACATCCTTGAAATACCAGACATTGAAGAAAGAATGGGCTGAAAAGATGGTTCAGTTGGTTCTTATCTGCCAGCATGTATTAGGTTACAATGAAAGAAGAGGAGACATATAAATGAGGAGTGTATTGCATGTGTTCAGTTATAAATGGTAAATAGGTAAATGTGGGTAGACTATTTGGTAATTCTCAGATAGTCGGTACGAGTTCTTCCCATTCAGCTCCTTGCTGTGCATGGCACTCTTTTAAACTTGGTCCTGGGTTTGTCTTCTCAGCTGGATGGGACAAGACACTAGACCTCTTCCCATTAAAATGATTTGTGAGTAAAGGAAAAATGATGCCTCTAGCTGTTCCCCCCCCCCCCCCCCCCTCCCCAGAAGGGCTGTATGTACCAGTAATTGTCTTGACAGGAAACCAAATGAGTAGAAAAAAAATAAAAGAACTATAACAGGAATATACAGGCAACAGAGTGCAAGCAAAACTGCACCAATTAACAAACCTATATACAGGGATAACTAACGTTGTGTACAAATGTTTAGGTACCTCATTAAATTTTATGTTGCAGTGAATCCCTAATGAACAGAAAACTGAAGAATGGTCTAACATCTTATTTGTCTGAGGGTGAACAAAGGGTGATCTTATTTCTGCTGCAGTTTCTTTATCTAATCTTAGGTATTGATCTAAGTGAAAGCTGAGGATTATTAAAACATTCCTTCAGGGCAATGGAAGTTCCTTTTTTAATGGATGAGGACAAAAGATGAAGTGGAGATTTCCTCCCAATCCACATTGCCTTCCACTTAGGAGGATTCAATTTCAGGCTGTTCTTATATAGACTCTCAGCCAGGCCCCAGTGCTCAGAAGCAAATGCAGGCACTGGAGGCCATTAGCCAGGGATTAGCACCCGCATTTACTAGCACACAATGCTCAGAGCTCTTACCACCAGAAACAGTGAGCTCGCCCACCATCAACACACGTAGCATACTAATGTACTCTAAACCATGCAAATGGGAATCATTTTCTAACCCTACCTTAGAGTATCTCCACAAGCTCTGTGACTTGGGTCCTCCTGTTTGATCAAGCAGGGGCTCGGAAAGAGGCAAGAAAACGAGTGCCATGCAACATCTTGGAAAGAGGAGCCCTCTCGCCTCGCCAGTGCCTGAGCACTTCTGCACAGCTGGACTTCCCGGGGCTCGGGAAGAGGCAGTGACATGAGTGCCATGCAACATCTTTGGAAAGAGGAGCCCGCTCGTCTCACCAGCATCTGAACACTTCTCCACAACTTAAGCACTGCAGATCCTTCAGCCGCTCCTCTCCCTGCCCCCGCCCAATCTGTGGATCTTTCTCTTCTTGTGTGGATGCCCAGACACAATCCTTCCCCTTCTCTTCCTAATGCTCAACGCTAACAGTGCACCTATATTTGCATACCATTAGTGTTGAACATTTGTTGCCAGAGAATGTGGTAAAGGCGGTTAGCTTAGCGGAGTTTTAAAAAGGTTTGGGCGGCTTCGTAAAGGAAAAGTCCATAGACCATGGAGCAATGCAGAAGCATTATAATATTCTTGGTCTTAGTTTGCATCCCTTTCCTAATAATTCCTAACATCTTGTTTGCTTTTTTGACCACCGCTACACACTGGGCAGAAGATCTCAGTGTATTGTCTATAATGACACCTGGATCTTTTTCTTGAGTGTTGACTCCTAAAATGGACCATAGCACTATGATTCAGATTATTCTTCCCAATGTGTACTACTTTGCATTTTTCCACATCAAATTTCATCTGCCATTTGGATGCCCAGTCTTCTAGGTTCCTAAGTTCTTCCTGCAATTTCTCACAATCCGCCTGTTTTGACAACTCTGAATAGTTTTGTGTCATCTGCAAATTTATTCATATCGGTCATCATTCCATTTTCCAGATTATTTTTAAATATTATTTTTAAATATGTTAAATAGCATATGTCCCAGTACAGATCCCTGTGGCATTCCACTATTCGCCCTCCTCCATTGAGAAAAAATGGCCATTCAACCCTACCCTCTGTTTTCTGTCCAATAATTAATTCCTAATCCACAGGACATTGCCTCCTCTCCCATGACTTTTTAATTTTCTCACGAGTCTCTCATGAGGAACTTTGTCAAAAGCTTTCTGAAAATCTAGATACACTACATCAACCAGCTCACCTTTATCCACATGTTTATTTACGCCTTCAAAGAAATGAAGCAAATTGGTGATGCAAGACTTCCCTTGGCTGAACCCATGCTGTCTATCCCATTAAGCCATGTTTGTCTATATGTTCTGTAATTTTATTCTTTGTAATAGTTTCCACTATTTTCCCTGACACTGATGTCGGGCTTACCAGTCTGTAATTTCCCGGATCACCCTTGGAACCCTTCATCCATAACAGCAGGTTATGAGTGGGTAGTTTCAGCAAAGGTTGGATTGAAAACTAAGGATCCTGCATATATTAAAGGGTGTAAGCAGATAAATTTCCTAGGGAACTATGCTTTATGTTAAGAACTTGTAGCACTTTCCATGCATCACTTAATTTAAAAAGTAGACTTAGCATACATCTTGCATGTACTGTGCTTTCTTGAATGAGAGTAAACTGTTAGGATCTGCTTACTTTATTTATTTTTTGTCTATTAGATTGTAAGCTCTTTGAGCAGGGACTGTCTTTCTTCTATGTTTGTGCAGCGCTGCGTATGCTTTGTAGCGCTATAGAAATGCTAAATAGTAGTAGTAGTAGTAGTAGGATCTGATTCAGAGCAGGTTTGATTGTGGTACCAGCAAACAGAGGCATATACTCCGGTAACCATGGAAAAGGAGTTGTGCAGACCAAGGCACAGCTTTTATATGTTACATGCAAGGGGGAAAGAACTGGAGGCACATGTTAGATCTAGCGTTTTGATAGGACCATTGAGGGTGCTATGGAGGGATCTGGCGAAGATTTGGGCCTTTGATGGTGGGTGTAGTAGACTTCTCCCCCTGCAAGGAAATGACGCCTTCCGTCCAGGCACTGAAAATCTTGGTTTGAGGGCATGGGGAGAGAAGGGGATAGTATTTTTACATCAGGTACTGGAGCCTTCTGGAGCAATCAAAAAGATGGAGGATCTTGGTTTAAACTCTACAGATTGGAGCTCAAGATTTGCATATGAGCAGGTGCGACACTATGTAGCGTCTTTGCCCAAGCTGACGCTAGGTGTTGATGTGGCCACCAAGCTGGAAGAGCTTTTAGAGGTTCCATCAGGAGATCCTGTTTCCATCTCCATGCTATATAAGCGTCTGTTAGTTATACGACCACAGAGAGATTTAAGAAAAGTGGCTGCTAGGTGGGCAGAAGACACTCAGTCGGAGGTCTCAACCCGGGACTTACTACAGGGGTTGAGAGGGGTGGGGAAATGGACTAGAAGTATGGAGCTTCGGGAATGTCAGTCTAGAGTAATTTACAGAGCATACACATCACAGTCACGTTTACACCGGATGGGATATTTAGAATCGGCTCAATGTAAGAGATGTGGGGCGTACCAAAGTGATTTTTACCATGCTTTTTGGCAATGCCCTGCAATCGAGGCTTTGTGGAAACGGATACTAAGGTTTTTGGAGAGAGTTGGAGGCTCCCGGATTAGGCGTTTGCCAAAAAGCATTTTGCTGGGTTGCCAAAGTCCGGTGGAGGGGGGAACAGTTTACCAAAATGCACTTGTCCATAAGGCATCTGTGGTTGGTATGAAGTGTATCCTGGTGAATTGGACATTGGAGAAAGCCCCCTCTTTTTGGCAGTGGCGTAATCGTTTGCATACATTACTTTTGCTGGAGCTTCAGGATGCTCTGCTTAATTTTAACACACAAAAACATTTCTATCTAATTTGGACAGATTATATCAATGTGATGTCCCCCAAGGCACGAAGTTACATTCTTAATAAACTCAGCGCGCTAAAGGGCCACACCTCAACAACTTGTGTCACTTAAGTAAGAATGTGATTAAAGAATTAGTGGGTTCATTGAACACTCAGGCAGAAGGGGATAGGGAGGGGGGAGGGGAGTTAATATAATATAATGTACCAGGTTTGGCTAAGAGAATACGTTGGGGTGGGGGGATGGGGGGTCATCAGAGCACAGGCTCCCCATCTTGAACCCCAGGAAGGGGGGCTAACCCGACCATCTGGGGACTGCAGGTCCAGTGTTGGATAAAATAAATCATGACTCTTGCAGCAGCAGAAGGGGAGTGGTCTCTGGTATGTTTCCGATAAGAGGTTATTCTTCAATTGGTTGTTTCTCCTTTATCTGTATGGTGAAGACGTGGGGGGAGGGAGGGAATGGGGGGGGGGGGGAGTTGGGAAGGTTACTACACAATGTAAAAATTTGATGACAGATAATGCTGTATCGTTTATTTGTATCAGATGTTCAGAACTTGAATTGTCTCACAAGTCATGTACATTATGGGTGTCATCAATAAAACTGTTGAAACATAAATCCATCTTTGCTCATTCTGAAAGTTGAGTGTCCACACAGAGACAGTGTGCCGAGTTTCAGTTCATCTTTTTCTTGTTAGTTTTTCCGCTTATGGATTAGCCATGATCCAGCATTAGAATTGCATTGCAAAATAGCAGCCACAAGTGAATTCTGAAATTATAGTCTTCCCCTTTCTCTGCCCCTCCCCCAAGTGAGAGAAACAGCAGGAGATCTTTTTACAAAGTATGATAAAACAACAGAAAGGTGTAGGGGGTATGGGAAATGATAGTGGTGCTACAGGATTATCTTGGAAAAAGAATATGGTCCCATGACCTAGAGACCTCTGCTACTATGAGCTAGAAATCTAGTTAGATATCCAAGATAGCAATGAAAGGGAGGTGATGTTGCTGACAAAGATTTTTTTTTGTTGTTGTTCCGGTTTCAAAATGGACAGAAACACCATGGACCGACCACTACAAACTAAACCTATCCCTAAAATGGTGGAAAAAGGGTGGCAGAGCCGGTGATGGGAGGCGGGGCTAGTGCTGGGTAGACTTCTACAGTCTGTGCCCTGAAAATGGCAGAAACAAATCAAGGTCAGGTATACACAAAAAGTAGCACATATGAGTTTATCTTGTTGGGCAGACTGGATGGACCGTGCAGCTCTTTTTCTGTCATCATCTACTCTGTTACTGTGTTAGTAGACAGATGCTGTTTGGAGCATTCCTTCTGCACAATCAGCCATAGAGAGAGCACACCATGACATCTCCACTCCATATCCAGTCTGGTCTAGGCAGAAGAAGAGAAAATTCCACTTGAAAATGAAATTTGCACATTTTGGACTGGTTTACTCATTCTGAGATTTCTGAGTCAACATTTTGAAAGTTATGGGGCATTAAATTCTGCAAGAAGCAACCACTTATGTAAAAATGTTTTGTTAGTTCGCTAGCTAGTTCACTTTAAATAACATGGCATCTGCAATACTTTGCCTAGGACAGAAGATAGTGATTTGTTTCGTCATGCGTGATGTGCAGTAACTCATGGAACCCATTTTCATAAGATGTTAGATACTTAAAAACTCCCCCACTGAAATCAGTAGGTTGTGATAACCATTTATGGGATGCATAAAAAGATGTATATCAACCTACAAGGACTCCAGTTTTCTCCAAGACCAACGGAGCTACTTGCTTGTACTACATCACTCTTATCAAGAAGTTTCACTTTACCAGATATCGTGTGTGATAGACTAAACACTGAATTTATGAAGCAGATATACTGAGCTAATACACAGTAGAACCCAAGAACTGAATAAAAAACGCTTTGTGCTCTGCACTGCTTACTTAACCTTGCAGTCCTGTTCTTCCAATATACTGTGGAATATAAAATGTCAATAGAATAGATTCAAACTGTATATATTTTTCCTTGAGAAGAAAGTGCTAATGTTTTGGGTGTATTCTGTCTATGGCAGCGGAATACAACCATGGTCCTCGAGAGCCACAACTTGAGTTGGATTTTCAAATTT
Organism: Microcaecilia unicolor; assembly: GCF_901765095.1. Lineage (NCBI taxonomy): Eukaryota > Metazoa > Chordata > Amphibia > Gymnophiona > Siphonopidae > Microcaecilia > Microcaecilia unicolor. The sequence goes on along the minus strand of NC_044032.1, from coordinate 611,638,409 downwards.
TCCACAAAGAATACGAATGAGACTTGTCTGCAACAAATGGATGCAGTACATGCAGATCAATCTCATGCATATTCATTGTGGAAATTTTGAGAACCTGACTGGGTTTTGGCCGTTAAGGAGAGTGATGGCCCATCCCTGGGCTATGGTATTGATGTCACTGGCAAGGAGTGCCTTTGGTTAGGTGAACAAACTCGGAACATAGGTTCTGGTAGAGGAGTCATAGCTGAACAGAGCAGCAGATCTGGCAAATCGACCAGGTCCTACTGGCCAAAGAAGATGACAGCAAAACAGAACAATTCAGCTGGTGGGAATCCGGAAAGGGAATGGGACTTGATTGAGATACCTCCTTTCTGAGATTTTTTTGCAACTACATTCAAAGCAGTTTACATAGTAAATACAAGTAATTATTTGTACCTGGGGCAATGGAGGGCTAAGTGACTTGCCCAGAGTCACAAGAAGCTGCAGTGAGAGTCGAACACAGTTCCCCAGGATCAAAGTCCACTGCACTAACCACTAGGCTACTGAGGAGAAGTTGCCAGTAGCCAAAGTGGAAGTTCTGAAGGGAAGTAAGAGGAGGGGAGAATGTGGGAGGAGTGAGGGGTTGGGTGCACCACACACACTTCACACTCTATTTGTCCAACCACATCCCAGTGAACCACATACCCACAACCAGCCACATTTGTGTGTGCATGCTTGCTTGGCAAGCATAGATACATACTCCTATGCTCAGTGGTGTAGCTAGGATTGAATGGGACCCTGGAAATGAGAGAAAATTAAGATGTACCCCTATAACATAATGTTACCCAAGGTAGTGGGATATGGGGTGGGGGGTGCCCTTAGAGTGCCAGTCCGGGAGTGGTTCAGGTGGAGTGTGTACGTAGGTGGATATTGAGGGAGGAAGTGGGAATCTAGTGCAGAAACATATATGAGAGCCTGGGATTTGGCATGTGGGATATCAAGCACAGTTAAGAATGTGGGGTGTTATCTGCTGTGGGTAAAATTTTGAGGGAGAGTGGATGGAGAATTGAGTATGTTGGGAATACAGCAGGGGTAGGAGTGTGTGTACCTGGGGCTTTTAGAGCAGTGGTGCAGCAGGGGTGTCTGAAGCAGGATGGGTATGTGTCAAGGACCAAAAGAAGGGAATCAAATTTCTGAGCCAGAGGGAGGGGGGGGGGGGTGAGTCTGGTCTATGGAGGGCATTTGGGGCAGTGGCACTGATGGTGGAGTAGTCAGGAGTGCAGTGGAAGGTTCAGAGGAACAGTCCCCAACCTTTGTCTCTCTGCCTGTCCCATATGGGCAGATAAAACCTTTCAGTCTGGAACACTGGAAGGAGGGCCCTCTCCCCCCCCCCCCCCCCAGCAGACACTGTTTTTGTGTCCAGCAGTGCTGCTGCACCACCTCACCAGGCAGCAGAAGAAGTACTTAAATGTCTCATCTCCTACTACTATGGGGCCAGGTTTCACAATAAGATGTACAAGATCTCACAGCTCATATTTTAACAGCTTCCTCCCTGCCTGCACCCACACGGCATCAATATTTCTTTCAGCTCGCTCCTGAACTCACTCGTGAGGTAGGAGCAGGAGGAACCGTGCGGGAGTACCTCTTTGGGGCAGGAAAGAACCCCACTCTTTCCTGTTTGCTGCCACTGCTCTGGGCTGGTGCCACTGCTTTTTCCAAATGGCTGCCGAGTCTTCCTGTGGCAGTCTCACAAGATTACTGCTTGAAGTCAAGGTGGCCATTTTGAAAAAGCGGCAGCAGCAGCAGGCAGGAGAGAGTGGGACTGTTTTCAGCCCCCAAGAGGCCACTAGACCACCAGGGTGTACTCAGGTAGGCCCAAGAGGGCAGCGGGGGAGCCAGCCAGCCAGCCTCAGAGCACAGACTCTGCACAAAAATGTGGAATTCTGTGCATATTCTGCGCTCTGCAGTCACACAGAATTCTGGCAGGAGTAAATTTGGCATGATGAAATGAGGGAGGGCCTCCCTGTCAGTCAAGGAGCAGGAAGTAGCCACTTTATCTCCAACTCTAATTGAAAGCATAGGATAAAATGGAAAAGGGATATGCAAGAGTAATCTAAGAAAATATTTCCTTAAGGAAAGGGTGATGGAGTAGTGCAGTAGGCTGCCAGTGGAGCTGGTGGAGACAAGGACTGTATCTGAATTCAAGAAAGCATCGGGCAAATGCATAGGACCTCTAAGAGAGAAGAAGGGATGCTGGAAATGAGTAGTTAGTATGGATTGGCAGAAGATAGCTTAACAACTCAGTACTCCCCACTTACTTACCAACAAACTAAAGGATCTTTTTCCTAAGTGGCAGTAAGCACTAGCGTGTGCTCACTGTGCAGAAAAATTCACTACCACCGAGTGCGTTCACATGTTTGGGGGGGGGGGGCAGAGAGTAACAGGGGCATTTTCAAAAGAGAAGGGCGCCCATCTTTTGACACAAATCGGGAGATGGGCGTCGCCCAAATCGGCATAATCAAAAACTGATTTTGGGCGTCCTCAACTGCAGTGCGTCGCGGGGACGACCAAAGTTCATGGGGGTTTATTGGAGGCGTAGCGAAGCCGGGACTGGGGTGTGCTTAAGAAATGGGCGTCCTCAGCCGATAATGGAAAAAAGAAGGGTGTCCCTGACGAGCATTTGGTTGACTTTACATGGTCCAGTTTTTTCATGCCCAAGCCCCCAAAAGGTGCCCAAATTGACCAGATGACCACCGGAGGGAATTAGGGATCACCTCCCCTTACTCCCCCAGTGGTCACCAACCCCCTCCCACCCTAAAAAAAAATTTAAAACACATTTTTTTCCAGCCTCTATGCCAGCCAGCTCCATGACAGCAGTATGCAGGTCCCTGGAGCAGTTTTTAGTGGGTGCAGTGCACTTCAGGCAGGCGGACCCAGGTCCCCCCCCCCCCCCCCACACCTGTTACACTTGTGCTGGTAAATGTGAGCCCTTCAAAACCCACCCGAAACTCACTGTACCCACATGTAGGTGCCCCTCTTCACACCTTAGGGCTATGGTAGTGGTGTACAGTTGTGGGGAGTGGGTTTTGGGGGGGGGGGTTGGGGGGCTCATCACCGAAGGTAAGGGAGCTATGCACCTGGGAGCAATTTCTGATGTCCACTGCAGTGACCCTAGGGTGCCCGGTTGGTGTCCTGGCATGTGAGGTGGACCAGTGCACTACGAATGCTGGCTCCTCCCATGACCAAATGGCTTGGATTTGGTCATTTCTGAGATAGGCGTCCTCGGTTTCCATTATCGCCGAAAACCGGGGACGACCATCTCTAAGGTCGACCTAAATGTTGAGATTTGGGTGTCCCTGACCGTATTATCGAAACGAAAGATGGACGCCCATCTTGTTTTGATAATAGCGGTTTCCCCGCTCCTTCGCCGGGACATCCTTAGAGATGGGCACCCTTAGAGATGGTTGTCCCCATTCGATTATACCCCTCCACGTGTGCCCAGCTCTAATCAGTTAGTGCAACTACATTGCCACGCACCAACCGCTTAGCATATGGTTAGCGCAAGAGCCTAGTAAATAGGTGTCAGTAAGGGCTCCCGCGCTAATGGCCACATGCCAATTGGGAAATTAGCACGTCATTAATTGAAGAAATTAACATTCTTTATGCCTTGAGGTCATCCTCTCCCCTAAGTAGGAGCTAGGCTGCACTTTTCTATCATTTCTTTTACCCTACTGAAAATACATTGTTTCAATATAGCATTTGGTGGGCCAGCAGGGGTCTAGGCGATGGGTCAGGACTCTGTAGAACTGAGTAATAATAATGACTGATTTTGGATTGCATGTGTTAAGATTTTGTTGAGTTTTCCTATTGTTCCTTTTCTTGTTCCTTTAATTTGATTGTAAACCACCCTGACTTGTTTTACAAATGGGGCAGTATAACAAATCTGAAATAAACCATAAACCATTTTATTGTAATCCCTCATTATAATGGGGATTACTAAGTAATGTCACCCCTCCCTACAGTCACTGGGAAGAAGGAAATGGGTTGTAAAGGGAGAATGAGAAGCTCAGCCCCAAGAGGAATGTTTGTGGGAAAGTGCTGAGGGAATTGTTTCTGATTCTTGAATGACAGTAGGGGTGGAGTTTAGAGTTACATAAGTACATAAGTATTGCCATACTGGGACAGACCAAGGTTCATGAAGCCCAGCATCCAACAGTGGCCAATCCAGGTCACAAATCCCTGGCAAGATCCCCAAAAAGTACAATACATTTTATACTGCTTGTCCCAGAAATAGTGGATTTTCCCCAAGTCCAATTTAATAATGGTCTATGGACTTTTCCTTTAGGAAGCTGTCCAAACCTTTTTAAAACTCTGCTAAGCTACCCGCCTTTACCACATTCTCTGGCAACAAATTCCAGAGTTTAATTACACGTTGAGTGAAGAAACATTTTCTCTGATTCGTTTTAAATGTACTACTTTGTAGCTTCATTGAATACCTCCTAGTCCTAGTATTTTTGGAAAGCGTAAACAGACGCTTCATGTCTACCCATTCAACTCCACTCATTGTTTTATAGACCTCTATCATATCTCCCCTTAGCCGCCTTTTCTCCAATCTGAAGAGCCCTAGCCACTTTAGCCTTTCCTCATAGGGAAGTCGTCCCATCCTCTTTATCATTTTTGTCGCCCTTCTCTGCACCTTTTCTAATTCTACTATATATTTTTGAGATGCGGTGGCCAGTATTGAACACAATATTCGAGGTGCAGTCGCACAATGGAGCGATACAAAGGCATTATAACATCCTCACTTTTGTTTTCCATTCCTTTCCTAATAATACTTAACATTCTATTTGCTTTTTTAGCCGCAGCAGCACACTGATCAGAAGGTTTCAACGTATCATCAACGACGACACCTAGATCCCTTTTTTTGGTCGGTGACTCCTAATGTGGAATCTTGCATGACGTAGCTATAATTCGGGTTCCTCTTTCCCACAAGTATCACTTTGCACTTGCTCACATTAAACGTCATCTGCCATGTAGACGCCCAGTCTCATAAGGTCCTCTTGTAATTTTTCATAATCCTCCCACGATTTAACGACTTTGAATAACTTTGTATCATCGGCAAATTTAATTACCCCACTAGTTACTCCCATCTCTAGGTCATTTATAAATATGTTAAAAAGGAGCGGTCCCAGCACAGACCCCTACTCCACTAACTACCCTTCTCCATTGAGAATACTAACCATTTAACCCTACTGTCTGTTTTCTATCTTTTAACCAGTTTTTAATCCACAATAGGACAGTACTTCCTATCCAGCGGTGTGCTGGAGCCGGCTCGCACCTGTTAAATTTTTAAAGCTCTTGTGAGCTGGTTGTTCTGGCAGGCGAGCCAGCTCCTAGGGGCGGCGCAACCCAGCGGTAAGTGAGGTAAGCATGGCAGGAGGGCGCCACAAGCCATGTTTACCTCACCTCCCGCCACTCTGGGGGGTTTAAATCGTTGATTTACCTCCATCACAGCAGCCGCAGTGAAAGCCCGTCTCTTCCCTTGGTTCCCATCAGTGTCCCGCCTTCTTCTGACATCATTTCCTCTTTTCGTGAGGGCGGGACACTGACAGGAAATGAAGGGAAGGCTAGAGATGGGCTTTTACTGCGGCTGCTGCGACAGAGGTAAATCAATGATTTAAAACCCCCCAAGACGGCAGGAGCAAAAAGAGCAATGTTGGGGGGAGAAGAGGGGGGGCAGGTGGACATTGGAGTGGGAAGGCAGGGGAGAGAGGAGCATCGAAGCCATGGATGGATATGGATGGGAAGGCACGGCCCAGGGAGAGAGGAGAAATTGCTGGACATGGAGGGGAGGGGAGGGCAGGGGAGAGAGGACAGCTGCTGGATATGGATGGATGGAGGGGGCAGAGGAGAGAAGAGAATTGCTGGGTATGGATGGCTGGAGGGGGGGCAGGGGAGAGAAGAGAATCACTGGGTATGGATGGCTGGAGGGGGGCAGGGGAGAGAAGAGAATCGCTAGGTATGGATGGCTGGGGGGGCAGGGGAGAAAAGAGAATCGCTGGGTATGGACGGCTGGAGGGGGAGCAGGGAGAGAAGAGAATTGCTGGGTATGGACGGCGGGAGGGGGAGCAGGAGAGAGAAGAGAATTGCTGGATATGGATGGAGGGCAGGGGAGAAGACAGTTGCTGGACATGGGTGGATGGAGGGGAGGGCAGGGAGAGGACAGTTGCTGGACATGGGTGGGTGGATGGAAGGGAGAGGAGAGTTGCTGGACATGGGTGGATGGAGGGGAGGGCTGGGTATGAATGCGTTAAGCGCTGATTAGCATGCATTAGCATGCTACTTGCACTAAGAGCCCTCGAGTGCATTGTTTCACGCGTTCGAGGGCTCTGATCATGGGACGGCAGCAAATGCCGGCGCTAGTATGGCGTTAGCCTCTAGCGCCGGCGTTTGCTTTTGATCATGAGGGTACTGGTTTTGATAAGCCTCAGCTGCCTCACAATTCCATGGTGGTGGAATTTGCTCTCAAAAGAGCCAGGAGTTCCAGGGACTATACCTCAGCACCCCCAGGTAGAGAACCTAGAACCCTGGATTCTTTTAGGAAGAAGATGTACCAGGCTTCAATGCTCATCTTCTGAATACAATCATACCAGTTCTTACGAGCATCCACTTGCGAAACTTGGTGCGCAAGTTGTAGGATCTGGCTGAGACGCTCCCTCTGGAGCAGGCCAAGTCACTTTGCCAGTTGGTCAAGCAGCAGAAGGCGTGTCAAAGGTTCATGGCCAGGGGCACTTACATCACTTTTGATTTTGCATTCCGGATCTCTGCTCAGAGTATAGCAATGCGCAGACTCTCATGGCTGCATGTTTCTGAATTGGAATATTCTGTTCAACAGAGGTTGGCGGATGCACTATGCCGGGAGGATAACCTTTTTGGAGAGAAGGTTGAGGAGGTTGCTGACCAAATCAAAACATACTGATATCATCTCTTCTCTCTCCTGCCGGGCAACTTCTGCATCTACCTCCTCAGCTAGGAAGACCTTTTGCAAACCAAGGAGGAGTACCTATTACTATCAGAGGCATAGGTACAACCCCTCGGCTCACCAGCCTGTTCAGGCTCATTCACGTCAATAGCGTGCACCAAAGGCCCCTACTGCTCACCAGGCAAAGCAAGGAATGAGCTTTGGACTGGCTCCAGCCAAGCACAGCTGCAGTAAAAGTGTCCATCACAAATGACTTGCTGGTAGGGGGCAGGCTGAATTTTTCCACGAAAGGTGGCCCCTTATAACATCTGATCGGTGGGTTCTTCAAATAGTCTGTCTCAGATACACACTAAATTGGTATCAAAAATCTCCAAATTGCCACCAAGAGCCCATTCATTCAGCTCTCAGCACAGACAGGTATTTGCAGAGGAACTCTCAGCACTTTTGAAGGCCCATGCGGTCAAGCCCATTCCACCAGGGGAGGAAAGGCAGGGATTCTATTCCTGGTACTTCCTTGTGCAGAAGAAAACAGGGGGGATACATCCCATCTTAGACCTAAGGGCTCTGAACAAATTCCTAGTCGGAGAAAAGTTCAGGATGGTTTCCATGGGCACCCTTCTTCCATTGATTCAGAACAATGATTGGCTATGCTCTCTGGACTTAAAGGATGCATATACTCGCATCCCGATACTTCCAGCCCACTGGAAGTATCTTCGATTTCGGCTGGGAACACATGACTTTCAGTACCGCATGTTGCCTTTTGACCTCGTGTCATATTTTAATTTTAATTGATGTTAATTTACTGTGTTCACTTCTGTGATACAACTGCCATTAGCAGTATATCATATTTAATAAACAAACACATTTTGTAGTTGCAGTACTTTTTACTCTAAAGTATTATATTAGGCATTTACTTTTTTACTTTTACTTGAGTAAATTTTTAATGCAATTTTCATTGTACTTTTTACTTTTACTTAAGTATCAAAATATGCATTTATCTTTACTTTTACTTAATTATTTTGACCTAGTACTTTAAACTACACTGTTTATGTTGATGCTAATTAGTAAAGCTAAAGCCTGGGAAATTTGAAGTGCTTTAGCCACAGACCTTAACTAAGTTGTTTGTGCCTCAGCCTCCCTGAGCTGAGAGGTCCACTCTGTACTAACATTACGCATAGTTTACATAAATTCTCCCTCTTCATATTCAAAGCCAGCAAAGATAAGGTTACTACTGAAGCCACAAAATTCCTTAGGACATCAAAGGATAAACTAATCTCTAAGCAAACATGATTAAATACCTGAAAGATATTACTGAACAAATATGTTTTTTTCGCTCTCCAAATGAGAGTAAGCTCTAGAACCAGATTACATGATATAAAGCTAAAAGGAAATAGAATCAAAAGCAAAATCAGATGATATGTTTTTCACAGAACCAGATCTGGTGTTAAACATGCTGGGCCCAGGGCAGAAATTTGGGAGGGGGCCCCAAAACCCACCAGCAAGCTGTTTCTCCAGCCTGAGACAAGCATGGGGCCTCTTGTAGCATGGGGACTCAGCAAGTGACCTTGTGAGACTTCAATTCTCGGTGGCCATTTTGAATCGGCGCCAAGATCACCAGCAGGAAGGATGCATGCAGGGCAGTGCTCCGGGCAGGAATGAGGGGGCTCTTTCTTGCCCCGAAGAGGTCACTAGACCATCAGGGCAGTAGTAAGGTAAGGGGAGGGGGGGCAACGGGGTATGTGACATGGGGGAGGGGAAAATATGACGGGGCGGAGCGAGGGTGTGAGAGGGACAGGATGGGGTGTGAAAGGGGGTGGGGCATGTGTCCTTCTTTTTGGGGGACAAAATATGGTAACCCTATCCCCACATGGCCATGCGGTAAGAGCAACCTTACCGCATGGTCATGTATTTTTGCAGCCTTTTAACCCGCTGCAGTAAAAAGCCCGCAGCACATGACAAAAACAGCCCCAACCGCTAGCGCAGGGCCGTTTAACCTCAACTTAGTAAAAGGGCCCCTAAGTCTGTTACACTTCAAGGAGAAAGTGACAACTTTTTGCATTAAGATCTGTATTAACATAGGTACGTTAATATTTACGTTAATAGATAAAAATGAGGTGATTGAACAACATATTAACACATTAAAGAGCACATTAAACAACACAATAACAACCAATGTTAATGCCCTGTAATTGAATCCCCATTGTATCATTGCATTGGGTCTTGATCTCTATTTTTCCTGTAATGTAAACTTATAGGACACTATGAGGGGCATAATCGAACGCGAACGCCCATCTCCATGAGCGTCTCTGTCCGAGAACGGGTACGTGAAGGGGCGGGACAGACCGTATTTTCGAAAAAAATGGGCGCCCATCTTTTTTTCGATAATACGGTTTGTGCCCGGCAAATGCATCGGATTTGTGCGGATTTGAGCTGGGCGGTTTCGTTTTTCAGCAATAATGGAAACCAAAGGCGCCCAGCTCAAAAACGAACAAATGCAAGGCATTGGGTCATGGGAGGGGCCAGGATTCGTAGTGCACTGGTCCCCCTCACATGCCAGGACACCAACCGGGCACCCTAGGGGGCACTTGTAACAATTTAAAAAAAATTAAATACCTCCCAAGTCCATAGCTCCCATCCCTTGTGTGTTGAGCCCTTCAAATTCCCCCCCCCCCAAAACCCACTGCCCACAACTCTACACCATTACCATAGCACTTATGGCTGAAGGGGGGCACCTAAATGTGGGTACAGTGGGTTTTGGGGGTAGTTTGGAGGGCTCCCATTTACCACCACAAGTGTAACAGGTAGGGGGGGTGGGCCTGGGTCTACCTGGGTGAAGTCCACTGCACCCACTAACAACTGCTCCAGGGACCTGCATACTGCTGTCAGGGAGCTGGGTATGGCATTTGAGGCTGGCATACAGGCTGGAAAAAAATTTGTTAAAGTTGTTTTTTTATGCTGGGAGGGGGTTAGTGACCACTGGGGGAGTCAGGGGTGATCATCCCCGATTCCCTCCGGTGGTCATGTGGTCATTTAGGGCACTTTTTTGGGACTTGTTCATGAAAAAAAGGGTCCAATAAAAATGACCCAAATTCGCGCTAAAATGCCTTTCTTTTGTCAATAATTGGTCGAAGGCGCCCATCTCTCCTCGGCCGATAAACATGCCCCAGTCCCGCCTTCACCACGCCTCCGACACGCCCCTGTCAACTTTGCCCATTTCCGCAACAGATTGCAGTTGAAGACGCCCAAAATCGGCTTTCGATTATACCGATTTGGGCGCCTTTGTGAGATGGGTGCCTATCTCCCGATTTGGGTCGAAATCTGGGCGCCCATCACTTTCGAAAATAAGGCTGTATATCAGATTTGCTTGAAAAATGGGACGACTAGGGTTCTATTTGCAGTTTAAATTTTGGGGGGAATATCCTGGAAAATACAGGAAGATTGGTCACTTTTCCACATTGACACGTGTATTACAGTTTGAAGTACATTCACAAATGATTCATCACGGTTGCAAACTAATTTTGTAGCTAGCACATACAGAAGCATGGACAGTATTGTAACTCCTTTCCGGAAGCACAGAATTCATGCTTTCTCTTCTCCAAAAAGATACCGAGCGCTGAACACTTCACCCTATCAACCCTGAGGATTTATCCCCAGATTCTGTATAGGTCATCCAAATTTGGGTGCTGATCTCAGATCCGCGCTTAAGCTAGTCAGTTAGGCGCTAATAATCAATGATTGCCATTTACACGCACTTAATTGGCAGTAATTAAGAGCAGTGTTGTAGAGTAACTAAGCAAATGTAACTAGTTACTGTAGTTAAGTACAAGTTTTGTCACTTTTACTTGTAAAGAAGTTCAGGATAACATTTATTACTTGTACTGAAGTAATAATTTCGCCAATTTTTAGTACTTTTACTCAGTTACATCTGATGCTTACAGTTAAAAGTAAAAGCAGAAGTGAGATGTAAATGATGGTTCCTTAGTAAACCAAAAGAAACGGCAAAACTGGGAAAAGAATTGTGCTATTGCAAACCTTGTCACACAAACAGTAGGTCCAACATTTTTCTATCGGGGGCCACATTTTATATTTTGTAACATTCGGAGGGCCAAAACATGCACCATTGTATTTTGCTGCATGTTTCATCAAATAGTGGCAAAATACAATGTTACATCATCTTCGCCCCAGCTTTCACCCAGTCTCACTCACACTCATGTCACCCCCCCCCCCAACCTTCATCTAGCTTCTCTCTCATGTGAGCCCTACCCCCTCCAGCCTTCACCCAGTTTCTTTTCCCTCCCCTGGCTTTGATTGCAGACGAAAATAGTGGGATTCCTACTTCTCCACCATGACTTCGTTCTCCATAAGTTTTAGCCACAGAGAGCAGACTTGAGGTGGGGAAGCAGAATCCTGGTGGGCCATAGGTTAGACAAACCTGCAGTAGATCTTCTCATCTTAAATTTTGCTGTTCAGTGAATATAGCCTATAAGAACAGTGGAGTTGCTTGCGTGTGTTGAAGTGGTTACTGGTCTCCAGCCATATAGAACAGTGATGAGTTGGGTCACTGCGAAGTGGGAAGCTGGTTGCAATTCTTGGTGAACAGACACATGTCTCTATTATAAAAGACTGCTGGTCATCCCATAGACAATTTTACATTGGGGTGACTGTCAACTTGATTGACAGTCTTTAAAGAGGATGTTTTCTTGTCTGGCCTTAACACTGAAAGGTTCCTACATATTTGATATTCTTGCATCAGATCTCAAAGATATTCAAACACTTTGCCATCAGACAAAAAATTGTTACATCAACAACAGGCAATGATTTCAACTTTGTGAAAGCCTTCTTTGTAACTGGACAGAATGATGATGATAATGAAGATGAAGATGCAAGTGATGAATTAGCACTACTTCTAATGTAGATGATAATGATAATAATGGTGATAACGTACTCTTTGCTATAGAGAAGTCAAGTGTTTCAGAGATTCCCTTAATGAAAACCTGCAGACAGGGCCAGCATGGGGTGGGGGGGGGGGGGGGGGGGCGAACAGGGCAGCTGCACTGGGCTCCAAAGCTCTCTTCCCCTTCTCCCCACTGCAGTCCATCTCCTCCTCCCTTTCCCTCACCTTCCTGATCTTCTTTTAAAATGTATTTCCCATCTCAGAGGGGCCCCAGCCCCCCTCTGACGCAATTTCCTTTCCGCCTGGGTGGATCGTGGCAGAGAGGGAAAACTTCGGGGCAGCTGGAAACAGCTTGTGAGGATGGCTGCTGCACTGGGGTCCCTCTGAAAAGGGAAATATATTTTTAAAGAAGACCGCAAGGTGAGGGGAAGGGAGGGAGACGGACAGTAGTGGGGAGAAGGGTAAGAGATGCCTAGACCGCGTAGTAGCAATGGAAATAACATAGTAACATGGTAAATGACAGCAGATAAAGACCTGTATGGTCCATCCAGTCTGCCCAACAAGATAAACTCATTCTACATGGTATGTGATACTTTATATATATACCCGAGTTTGATTTGTCCTTGCCTTTCTCAGGGCACAGACCGTAAAAGTCTGCCCAGCACTGTTCCTTTTTTTTTTAAATTTATTTATTTATAATTTTTAATTATTACATACCAAGCAAAACACACTTGTACACAAAGTAGTTAAATACAGAATCATTTAAGGAAACTTAAAGAGAAAAAAAAAAGGAAAAAGAAGGGAGTGAATCATATTCATTCCCTCAATTTATATTTAAACCACTAAAGTCCACAAATACGATTCAAGATTTACGACTTGGAGAATTAGTTCAAATAATAATATTAACAAAGGAAAAAAAGAGCAAAAACTGTGGAGCTACAAGGAATATTTCTCTCTCAGGACACTTGAGTCTCTCTTTCAATTCTCTTGGTTCGTCAAATCTTTAACCATCATCGCTTGAATATCTTGAGTTTTTTTTCCCGTTTGGTCAATATTCTTTATTTTCTCATCCAATAACTTAACTTCAGTTTTTATTTTACTCATATCTTCCGTTAAAGTTTGAGTTTTCAATTCTAGCTGATTGATTTGAGGGCATAAGCCCAGCACTGTTCCTGTACTAAAAGTTCTGAAGCTAACATCGAAGCCCCTTAAAATTTACACTCCAGCCCCTCCATATCTATTCAGTCACGATCAGGGCACAAACCATAGAAGTCCACCCTGCATCGGTTTAATTCTCCAAATACCTGCGTTGCCACTCAATCTCCGCTAAGATTCCATAAATCCATTCCTTCTAAACAGGATTCCTTTGTGTTTATCCCACGCATGTTTGAAATCCATTACCGTTTTCATCTCCACCACCTCCCCCAGGAGGCATTCCACGTATCTACCACTCTCTCTGTGAAAAAATACTTCCTGACATTACGCCTGAGCTTGCTCCCCTTCAACCTCTGTTCATGTCCTCTAGTCTCCGGAAAAGGTTTGTTTGCGGATTAATACCTTTCAAATATTTGAACGTCTGTATGATGTCACCGCTGTTTCTCCTTTCCTCCAAGGTATACATGTTCAGGTCAGCAAGTCTCTCCTCGTACGGTTTGCAACGCAAATCTCATACCATTTTTGTAGCTTTTCTTTGCACCACTTCCAGTTTTTTTACATCTTTAGTAAGATACTGTTATTCTGGACGTGAGCCCTTGAGCCCAGTCTGAGGCCTAGTATAGGATTTAGGCCAAGGCCTAGGGTAGACGGAACAGGCCCTATACACCACCCCAGCCACCAAGCCCCGCACACTCACAACAGCCAACTGGTACCACTAGAAAGGGGAAGATAGAGCATTCAGGCGGGTCTCATGGCCTATCGGGAACCCACTCAGGCAGAGACCAAGCAAGCGGGCCTCACGGCCGACCGGGAACCAAGTCACACTCTGGGAAGGGAGAAAGAACAACAATGGTTCCACACAGAACTGCAGCGCACACAGTGCAGGGTAAAGCTACAATGAAAAGGGTGAGAGGCAGAAGCCTCTACAGGAAAACAAAGCTGTGCTACAGGCGAACAAGAATACAGGAAGCCCCAGAAAGAAACACTCTAGGCTTAAACAAAACAGCACTCCCAGGCACTCCCAGAGCACACTGCAGGCCTTCTTTCCCTCGGGCCCTCCCTCCCCTTCAGGCAGCGCCACAGTCTACAGCAAAGCTACACGGCACCGGGTCCGTCCTGCCGCTATGCTGCTGCCCTCCGCTCCGTTGTCATCATCTTTGTCTGGGTAGAGTTGTTACTAGTTCTTCTGCAGCGGATCCGCGCGCTGCCAGCGCTGTCTGCTGCTGCCTGCGACTGCTTCCTCTGCGCTGGCCCCGCCTCTTCAGAAAGAGTATCGGATATCGGAGGTGAGGCCAGCCGGAAGGAAGCAGTCGCAGCAGCAGACAGCCTTGGCAGCACGCAGATCCGCTGCAGAAGAACTAGTAACAACTCTTCCCAGACAAAGATGATGACAACGGAGCGGAGGGCAGCAGCGTAGCGGCAGGACGGACCCGGTGCCGTGCAGCTTTGCTGTACTGTTAGACTGCAGCACTTCCCAAAGGGGAGGGAGGGCTCGAGGGAAAGAAGGACTGCAGTCAGCGTGTCAGTGAGTGGTGGCTGGGGAAAGGGAGGGAAACAAAACTGCAGCATGCTGGCGGGTGGTTGGTTGGCTGGTTGGTTTGTTTGTTTGTGTGTTTGTGTGTGAGGGGGGGTCGGGGAGAGACAGGAGCACTGTTGGGATGAGGGAGTGAAATAGGGTAGAGCTAGGTGGGGGGAGGGACGGAGAAATGCTGCAAGGGGAAAGAGAAGGAGAATTGTTGGATATGGGTGGGTTGGGGAGAGGGAGGGAAAGGGCATGAGAGATACTACTACTACTTAACATTTCTAGAGCACTACTAGGGTTACGCAGCGCTGTACAATTTAAAAACGTGTTGGACATGGAAGTGGAAGGGAGGGAGAGATGAGAGGGGAAATGTTGAACATGGCATTGAGGTGAGGGAAAGGAAGGATGGAGAGATGGTCGTGGGTGGGGGGGGGGGGGGGTAGAAAGAGATGCTAAACCAGGGGCTCAAGGCAGGGAGAGGGAGAAAAGTTGGACATGAAGGTGGAGAAGAGGAGAGGAAAGGAGAGATGCACAAGCGGGGGAGGGGAGAAAGAGGGAAGATGGATCCAGGGTCCAGGGAGAGAAGATAGACAATTGATGGTAGGGAAGAGAAAGGGAAAAATGCTGGACAATGGGGGAGGGGGGAGAAATGGGACAGGAAGATGCTGGTGGTGGGAGGTAAAAGGGATAGGGAAATATCAGGCTACGAGGGTGAGGAGGTTAGAAAGAGGATACAGATGCTGGGCTGGAAGGGTAGAGGGAGGGAGACACTGGGAATGGTGGAAAGCATGGGGAGAGGCCCAGGGAGTGGAGATGGCAAGGAAAAAAATGAGGGAATAGTGATCACAGGGGGTAGAAATATGGTAATGGCGCGTAGATCGAAGATGGAAGAGAATGGAAGGCTGAGAAGGAGAGAGATGCGGAATGGGAGAGCTAGTGGGTGAAAGGAGATGGAAATGTGATAGATATCTGAAAAGTAAAAAGAAGGAAAAGATTTAGGAAGAGGATGAAATTTGAGTGTACAGAGGCAGAAAAGAAAAAAAAGAAAGAAAGAAAGGAAAGAGCTAAAATGGAAGGATCAATATTTCAGAGGTAGGTGTAGTGAGGAAATGAAACGACAGGAGAAAAAAGACAAATGGACAACCGCTTGAAGAATTAGCAGAAGACAGACAGGAAAACGGGAAAGAGAAATTGGAACCAACATGATGGAAAAATAAAATGTCCAGACAATAAAGGTAGGAAAATCATTTTACTTTGAATGTTTTAAATGGAATATGTTAACTTTGGGAAATGTGCATAGCGGATGTCTTTTTATTGTGTTAAGTAGAAAAGGAAATGCGCTTTTGTTTTGTTTTGGGTTTTTTTCTCTCCAGTGTTGCAGTACATGCTGAGGTTCCCAGTTCAATTTTGTCTATATATTTTTATTTCTAATTTGTGATCCCTTGTTCTATAATTTGTGAGGGTCTGTCAGTGTGACTTTAATGGCAGATGAGGAGATTGGAGAGGAGAGGGAATTGGGGGAGGGGCTTTATTTTCTGCCCTGGTCACCAGCATGGCTAACTTCAGCCCTGACCCTTGCTGTAGCTAGTGGGGATACCCAAGCCCTACTAGTTGGGGTCTCTTCTGAAGCTAGCCAGAGATGCCTTCTTCTACTGAGCTTGGCAGATGGGGGCAGCATCCTGGAGCCACTGACAACTAAGCATGTATGGGGTGCTGGCATCAGTGGCTCGAGGAGTTGCTGCTGCCTACTGGGCTTGGTGGAGAGGAGTTCTGGCCATCTTTACTGGAGGACTTCAGCTGACAGAGATTGGGGATCCTCATCTGCTAAAGTATTTATATTTTGAATTGGGAAGTGCTGGGGAGAGGGGGGAGAGAGAAAATTTTGTGCCCACCCACTTTGTGCTCAGACCCACCCAAAATTGGCTGTCTGGCTATGCCACTGGTAGAGGGGCATCAACACCTCCTTTCTTCTGCTGGTTATACCCCTCTCTATGCAGCCTAGCATCCTTCTGACCATGGCCGTGGTCTTGTCACATTGTTTCTTCACCTTCATATCCTCCGACACCAACACCCCAAGGTCTCTCTCCAGAGTTGAGCTTACTAATCTCTCCCATCCTATTCGGTATCTCTCTTTTGGGTTTCTACACCCCAAATGCATCACTCTGCACTTCTTGGCATTAAATTTTAACTCTTCTTAGTAGCATAGAAACCTGTCCTTTATAATACCTATAAATTTTAATAAAATACTTATTATGTATCAAAAAAGTGTTATAATAGTGCTCAGTGTTCAGTGTCTGTCTTAAAGCTATTCAGCAGCTCGTACCAGCACACTGGTATCCATACATCATTAGACTCCAGGTCCCTACCTCCCTTCCTGTCTGTGCTTAGTTAAATTGTGCTTATCAATTTAAGCTACATTACTTATCTTATCAGTGTCCATGGTATTGTGCTGTGGAGTGTGTTCTGGGCAGCTGCTCTTTCTTTCTTTTTTTTCTTTTGCTCATATAGTATTTCCTTAACTCTGGCTTGTCGTTCTCAACATGTGTGCATGTTTCGCATAAAGCGTCATCAGGTGAAGAAATATTCCAACCTATGACAAACGAGAAGGAATTGAGTCTTCTCACTTCTAATCATATATTATTTTACTACAAACTCAGTGTCTTTATATAGTTTTTACAGCGCTGAGATTTTACTTACATTTGTCGGAGACTAATTGGTGAGGATCAGAAAAACCTCCACCCCTGACTGGCGAAAAGACGCCGGTGGGACAGTAAGTCTGGTCTCCCGCTGGAGCGCATCCAAGAACTGATGAGTGGGGAGAGACTATTCTCGTTGGGTGCTGGTATTAGCATTGATTGGAATGACATAACACAAATTAATAGTGGAGGAGTGGCCTAGTGGTTAGGGTGGTGGACTTTGGTCCTGGGGAACTGAGTTCAATTCCCACTTCAGGCACAGGCAGCTCCTTGTGACTCTGGGCAAGTCACTTAACCCTCCATTGCCCCATGTAAGCCGCATTGAGCCTGCCATGAGTGGGAAAGCGCGGTGTACAAATGTAACAAAAATAAAATAGATACTATTGGAGATTCTAGATGGAATGTTGCTACTATTGAGATTCTGTTGCTACTATTGGAGATTCTACATGGAATGTTGCTACTATTGGAGATTCTACATGGAATGTTGCTATTCCTCTAGCAACATTCCATGTAGAAGGCTGCGCAGGCTTCTGTTTCTGTGAGTCTGACGTCCTGCACGTATGTACAGGACGTCAGACTCACAGAAGCAGAAGCCTTCGCGGCCACATTGGTGATCCGCAAGGGCCGACTTCTACATGGAATGTTGCTAGTAGAATAGCAACATTCCATGTAGAATCTCAAATAGTAGCAACAGTGGAGGAGTGGCCTAGTGGTTAGGGTGGTGGACTTTGGTCCTGAGGAACTGAGTTCAATTCCCACTTCAGGCACAGGCAGCTCCTTGTGACTCTGGACAAGTCACTTAACCCTCCATTGCCCCAGGTACAAATAAGTACCTGTATACAATATGTAAGCCGCATTGAGCCTGCCATGAGTGGGAAAGCGCGGGGTACAAATGCAACAAAAATAAATAAATAAACTTGTGATGCGCACTGAATTCCATATTAAAACACTCATCAAGTACTGTCACAAACAACGAATCCCTTGGGGTCTTAGATGGAACAAGGAGCCAAGATTTTTGGATGACAAGGAATTTGTAACTCAATGGAACATCAAATAATGTTCACTTACCAGAGAAATAACATCTTCTCTCCAGTGAACAGAAACTTCCTACACTCGTAATCAGTGACACGTTCCATGGGCCACTTCTGCACCAGCCCCCCCAAGCATGTCCAGTTTTTGCACATATGTGAAAAACGAGCATGTGGGGAGGGGGACACAGCGACGGCCCATGGAAAGTGTCACCAACTGAGAGCATAGGAAAGTTTCTGGCCACTGGAAGAGAACCTTTTCTGCTGACAGGACTTAGGGATCCCTGCTAGCCATAGCAACGGTGCCACAATTTGGGGGGAGCATGAGCCCAAAGTAGGTAGGCCCAGAACCCTATGGCTACGCCACTGAAGAGCTGTCTTTTAAAAAGTGTGGGGAATGTTTCTGGCCTTTCTTTCTATTCTTTGGCTTTTAAAATCAGCTCTGTCTGGGGTGTCTGTATATCATTACTACCATCTCCACGCATAAATAGCTGCTTTCTGAAATTGGTACTTACATGTGTTTGAAATCTACACAAGTATATGGTGCTACTAACATATGGATAAGTTTCTAAAATAATGGCATTAGTGAAGTATAAGTTATTGGTGAGGCCCTACTTGGAGTATTGTGTTCAGTTTTGGAGGCTGTATCTTGCTAAGGACATAAAAAGACGACGCAGTTCAGAGGAAAGCTGAACATCTGTACCCGATTGGAAAGGAGGGACAGGAGTGACATGATACAGACGTTTAAATTCTGTACTAAAAGGTATTAATATTCAAATAAGTCTTTTCCAGAGATGAGGAAGCGGTAGAACGAGAGAACATGAATTCAGGTGGGAGGCGAGCCAACTTACAAATAACGTCATGAAATACTTTTTCACATAGAGGGTGGTAGATGTCTGCAATGCCCTCCTGCAGTAGATGGTGGACATGAAAATTGTAACATAATTCAAAAATGTGTGGGATAAAAAGGAAAGATTCCTTTATGGAAAGTGAATATAATCATTAGAAAACTTTGCAGTGCTTAAATGACAACTCCGGTAATTGGGCAAACTTCTATGATCTGTGCTCCGATTATGACTAGACAGATCTGGATGGGTTAGAATAGACTTCTTAGCTCCAGTACTTGAGGAGTAAGTGCCGGGCAGATTTCTACGGTCTGTGCCTCGAAAATGGCAAGGACAAATCAAGATCAAGTAGGCTTGCTATATCGCATCATATCATATGCTATGAGTTTACCTTAGGCAAACTGGATGGACAGTGCAGGTCTTTATCTGTCATCATCGACTATGTTACTGTGCTAACTAAACGTGAAAAAACTGCACAAGGGGCCTTCAAGACTGGAGTAGACAATGGTTTTTTATTCAAAGATCTGACATGGGCCGTGTGTCGGCATTACAGCACCTGCATCAGGGATCTTTTGCATCTATGAGACAAAATTCTGATGATATGGTCAAAACCTAATCCAAGTCTACTTCGCTCAATGTCCCGCCTTCTTCTGACGTCAAGGAAGAAGGCGGGACATTGAGCGAAGGGAAGACCAGTGGAGACGTCGGGAGCGCCGCCTCCTTCACTGACGCTGCGCCGTTCGCTGCCCTGCCAGCCGGACGGAGGTAAATTTAAAAGAGATTTTGTTGGGGGGAGAAGAGGGCGGGCAGTTGGGACATGGGAGCGGGAGGGTAGGGGAGAGAGGATAGCGATCATCTACACGGGGGGGGGGGGCGTGCGCACTCCAACCGCTTGTCTGCGGGGGGGGCGCACCCTATCCCCTGCGGGGGGGGCGCACCCAATCCCCTGCGGGGGGGGGGTGGCACCCGATCCCTTGCAGGGGGGCGCCACAGACCCTTGGCATGGCCCTGTGCAGGGCTCTCCAAGCTCTACCAGCTGAAGAGAGAATTGAGTTGGCAGGTAGGGACTAGGGAGGCAGGATCCTTTGCTGCAGCTTCCTGTCACTCTTCACTGTCTTCTTTCAGGATGGCACCACAAGCATATCCTTTTGTTTTGCTGCTTATTATTATTTTTTTTTTTTGTACTGTGACTTTGTTTTTCTGTGATCATACTATATTGTAAACCACTTTGCTATGTTCTGGGTTGAAAGACGGTATAACAAATTTTATGGGGAAAAAAATATATATACAGTGGGGGAAATAAGTATTTGATCCCTTGCTGATTTTGTAAGTTTGCCCACTGACAAAGACATGAGCAGCCCATAATTGAAGGGTAGGTTATTGGTAACAGTGAGAGATAGCACATCACAAATTAAATCCGGAAAATCACATTGTGGAAAGTATATGAATTTATTTGCATTCTGCAGAGGGAAATAAGTATTTGATCCCTCTGGCAAACAAGACCTAATACTTGGTGGCAAAACCCTTGTTGGCAAGCACAGCGGTCAGACGTCTTCTGTAGTTGATGATGAGGTTTGCACACATGTCAGGAGGAATTTTGGTCCACTCCTCTTTGCAGATCATCTCTAAATCATTAAGAGTTCTGGGCTGTCGCTTGGCAACTCGCAGCTTCAGCTCCCTCCATAAGTTTTCAATGGGATTAAGGTCTGGTGACTGGCTAGGCCACTCCATGACCCTAATGTGCTTCTTCCTGAGCCACTCCTTTGTTGCCTTGGCTGTATGTTTTGGGTCATTGTCGTGCTGGAAGACCCAGCCACGACCCATTTTTAAGGCCCTGGCGGAGGGAAGGAGGTTGTCACTCAGAATTGTACGGTACATGGCCCCATCCATTCTCCCATTGATGCGGTGAAGTAGTCCTGTGCCCTTAGCAGAGAAACACCCCCAAAACATAACATTTCCGCCTCCATGCTTGACAGTGGGGACGGTGTTCTTTGGGTCATAGGCAGCATTTCTCTTCCTCCAAACACGGCGAGTTGAGTTCATGCCAAAGAGCTCAATTTTTGTCTCATCTGACCACAGCACCTTCTCCCAATCACTCTCGGCATCATCCAGGTGTTCACTGGCAAACTTCAGACGGGCCGTCACATGTGCCTTCCGGAGCAGGGGGACCTTGCGGGCACTGCAGGATTGCAATCCGTTATGTCGTAATGTGTTACCAATGGTTTTCGTGGTGACAGTGGTCCCAGCTGCCTTGAGATCATTGACAAGTTTCCCCCTTGTAGTTGTAGGCTGATTTCTAACCTTCCTCATGATCAAGGATACCCCACGAGGTGAGATTTTGCGTGGAGCCCCAGATCTTTGTCGATTGACAGTCATTTTGTACTTCTTCCATTTTCTTACTATGGCACCAACAGTTGTCTCCTTCTCGCCCAGCGTCTTACTGATGGTTTTGTAGCCCATTCCAGCCTTGTGCAGGTGTATGATCTTGTCCCTGTCATCCTTAGACAGCTCCTTGCTCTTGGCCATTTTGTAGAGGTTAGAGTCTGACTGATTCACTGAGTCTGTGGACAGGTGTCTTTCATACAGGTGACCATTGCCGACAGCTGTCTGTCATGCAGGTAACGAGTTGATTTGGAGCATCTACCTGGTCTGTAGGGGCCAGATCTCTTACTGGTTGGTGGGGGATCAAATACTTATTTCCCTCTGCAGAATGCAAATAAATTCATATACTTTCCACAATGTGATTTTCCGGATTTAATTTGTGATGTGCTATCTCTCACTGTTACCAATAACCTACCCTTCAATTATGGGCTGCTCATGTCTTTGTCAGTGGGCAAACTTACAAAATCAGCAAGGGATCAAATACTTATTTCCACCACTGTATATGTGGTTGTAGGGTCAGAAGTGTTGGACTTGTGACTTTTTGAATGTGTTTGAAGTGCCAGCCTTGAGGAAGAACAGAGAGTGGAGGAGTGGCCTAGTGGTTAGAGTGGTGGACTTTGGTCCTGGGGACCTGGGTTTGATTCCCACTGCAGGCACAGGCAGCTCCTTGTGACTCTGGGCAAGTCACTTAACCCTCCATTGCCCCAGGTACAAATAAGTACCTGTATATACTATGTAAACCCCACAGAAAGGCAGCATGTCAAGTCCCAGTTCCCTTTCCCTATTTCAGATTCTACATGAAATGTTGCTACTATTGGAGGTTCTACATGGAATGTTAATGTTGCTATTCCACTAGCAACATTCCATGTAGAAGCCTGCCCTTGCAGCCGCGCAGGCTTCTGTTTCTGTGAGTCTGACGTCCTGCACGTACGTGCAGGACGTCAGACTCGCAGAAACAGAAGCCTGCGCGACTGCAAGGGCAGGCTTCTACATGGAATGTTGGTAGTGGAGGAGTGGCCTAGTGGTTAGGGTGGTGGACTTTGGTCCTGGGGAACTGGGTTTGATTCCCACTGCAGGCACAGGCAGCTCCTTGTGACTTTGGGCAAGTCACTTAACCCTCCATTGCCCCAGGTACAAATAAGCTGCATTGAGCCTGCCATGAGTGGGAAAGCGCGGGGTACAAAAAAAAAAAAAAAAGTAAGTTGGGAATGGTGAGGCATGGGGAAAGGGACTTGATATACTGCCTTTCTGTGATTTTTGCAACTACATTCATAGTGGTTTACATAATATATACAGCTACTTAGTTGTACCTGGGGCAATGGAGGGTTAAGTGACTTGCCCAGAGTCACGAGGAGCTGCAGTGGGAGTCAAACCAAGTTCCCCAGGATCAAGGTCCACTGCACTAACCACTAGGCTGCTCCTCCACTCCAGGTAGGCATAAGACTGATTTACCCAGGGATCCCTGCACCCTTCACTGGCCCTGGAGGTTTTGCACTCCAAAGATCATTTAAATAGAAAAGTAAATACCCTAAATAATGTACTGCTGGATTGAAGAATTCTGTGCACAAAAGATTGTGATGCATCATTAAAATTTGTTTTTGAACAAAGGTGTAGGATTTGTAGCTCTAACAAACACATTTCTTCAGGACTCCAAAAAAAAAGTTGCAAGATTTTTCATGTTTTCTTTGCAGAGATTTATTTGTTCTCTGCAGTGTCTCATATTTAGATTAAAAAAATTATTTTTTTCTCCATTGTTCAGAATGTCAGCTGTTAGTACAAATTTGAAAGTCCTCCTTTTACCTTTACAGAATCCTCTAAATGTGGATGTATAAAGGACACAAGCTGTTTGAAGTGTAATCACTGTCTCAAACTTGGTGATAATGTTGAAAAAAATGTCCATAGGAAACAGACTTTTCTCCGCAAGAAGTTCCACTTTTGTGAAATCTAGATTTTATGTGGCTGGCTGGCTGTCAAAGTTTGTGAGGAACCTGGAAGTTGGCAGAGTGAGACAGGCTAGTTAAATCAGACGCGTGTGTAGGGACAGTGAAGCAGGAAGGGAGCAGAGCAACCAGGAGGATCAGGCATGGAAGGAAGCAGGCTGTGCCTCTTCTCCAGACACAGTTCACAACAGATAGGGCTTTTCACTACACTATCTCCCTCATCTTCCCTGCAAGGCTTTCAATTGCCAGCCTGAGAAGACTTTTGTCTGGTGAGTTTAGGATTCATTTGCTTAGACCTGGTTTAGTGAAGCACCTGGAAGGAGGCAACCTCCTTACTGGAATTTAGCTTGGTCATGGGGTTATGTGTGAGGTGATTTGCACGGAAAGCTGATTTGATTTCAATATTTCAGTTATTTCTGGCAGATGTTTCTTTTTTTCCTTGCTCTTTCTTCCTTTGTTTTGGTTTTGGGGTGGAGGAGAGCTGAGAATCAGGGAAATCAGTGTTCATAAGAACATAAGCCACTGCTTCTCTTTGTGATCCCCAGCAAAATTACTTCACCCTCCATTTTTTTAAAGTATAATCTTAGATTGAGAGACTTCTAGGGACAGGAAAATGGTTACTGTACCTGAATGCAACTCATCTTGAAATACTGTTGAAAAAGGTGTGAGATAAATCCAAATAGATTTACATGACGTTTTGTCTTTTGAAATGTTTATTCCTGATTCTGAAATGTTAAGGGGCACAGACTCCCTTGTACAGACACTGCCAGCACCTTACCCGTTCATATTGTTCCCTGAAAGAAACTGGGTAGCCCCTTAGTCTTCCTAGTGGGCTGGTCCTCATCTGTGTCTCTATGTAAGGCTGCCTTTCCTTCCTAAGCCCGGCTGTGCTGTGCTTGAGAAGAGAGAGCCTCAAGAGAGTGAGACTTTGGTAGAGGGCACAGTTGGGCTACTGTAAAATGCTACAGGGAGAGGAGGCTCAGGAGATAGGTCCTTGGTTGTGAAATGTTCAGTGTACTGCACCCATGGCAGTATTAAATCCCTGTTAATAAATTCCTCAGTTTCTGCTACTCTTCCTTTCTTCCATCTACCACACTCTTCAGAGGCTAGAAGTATTACATCCATATTTGCTAATTCCTCAGTCTCTGCTACACTATCATAGTCTCACTCCTATCAGTGTCTTTGCCGCCCATCCTCCGGTGCAGAGATACTGACAGGAGTGAGACACTGGAGAAGGATACCGCAGAGAATTAGACTCCCATAGAAGTTAGGCAGTACTGAGGAGAGTGCTTAGGCTATAGGCGATAGGTGGGAGGCTGGAACTAGTAAAGTAAATCCCTATTAATAACTTCCTAATCTCTAAAGCCCCATAGTGTAGGATCTTAAACTTAGTTTAAGCTTCCCCTGCTTAAGGAACAAGTATGGAAAGCATGCAAAGGCATGACTTGTGTGTTGCTTTCCAGCATAGAATGCTAGAAGATGTGGGTATGTCTGGAGGGGGAGGGGAATGTGGTTTGATGTGGGGATATATCTGGGGGTGAGTGGAGGGCTTTGTGAAGTTGTGTGTGTGTGGGGATGATTGTGGTTTCATAGTGTCTATGTAAGTGAAGTGTGTGTACCTATGAGTGGAAGCTGTAGATATGCATTTATATGGGTGTGTTAGGGGAAGGTGGTGTCTGATGCATGTGTGTGTGTGTGTGTGTGTGTAGATAGTGGTATAAGAGCATGTGATGTGTGCCTTCTGGTTTGTGTGTATAAGTATAGGGTATATGGAAATGTGTGTAGGACATATGGGTGTGGGATATATGTGGGAAGTGTGTGTAAGAAATGTGTGAGGTATATGGGGTGGGGTGGGGTGAGGAGGTGTTGTGTGAGGGTTTGGTGTGTATGTATGTGTGAAGGTTGCGTGGGGCATGTGTATGTAGGAGTGTGTGGTGACATACATGTGTGTTGGGACGTGATTGGGGTGTGTATGGGGGGTGCTATGGTATGGGTTATTGTATAGGTGTGTTTTTGAGAACTGTGTATATAGGAGTATGGAGTGTGTGGTGATGTGCATGTGTGATGGCATGTGATTGGGGGTGTATATGTGGGGTATGGTCGTGTGAGGTATGTATAGGTGTGTTTGCGGGAACTGTGTATGGTGTGTGGGTGGAGTGTGTGGTGATGTGCATGTGTGTTGGGGTGTAATTGGGGTATTTGGGGTGCTGTGGTGAGAGGTATGTATAGGTGTGTATGTGGGAGTGTGTGGTGATGTGTGATGGAATGTGATTGGGGTGTGTATGTGGGGTATGGTGGTGTGGGGGGGATATGTAGGTGAGTTTGTGGGAACTGTGTATGTAGTGTGTGGTGATGTTACACATATGTTGGGATGTAATTGGGGTGTATATTTGAGGTGCTGTGGTGAGGGACATGTGTCTGTGGAGGGGAGAATTTGGGTGAATGCCCGCATGCATTTCACACTGTGTTTTTTGAGCATCTACTTTTATGTGTCTATACGTACAGGCAATTTCATGTGTTTTCTTGAGTGTGTAAAACTTCCAAACTTTGTTTTACATGATCTAATAACTTTAAAAAATGACCTCCTATGTTTCGTAAACTACTACTACTATAAATCATTTCTGCTCTATCTTGACATTCTAGGAAGGTTCCAACATTCCTGTTCCAGCTGATTGCATTCATAACCTTCCCCTCCATTACCACCTGATCTCTTTCAATCTCCCTCCTCCATATCTAGCCTATCTCCTCTCTCTCAAATTCTCCCTCAACTTCTACTTGATTTCCTCTCTTAGGGGCCCTTTTACTAAGCCGTGTAGGCACCTATGCCTGCCCAACACATGCCAATTCAGAACTACCGCCCGGCTACCACGTGGCTTGGGCGGTAATTTCATTTTTTACGCGTATCCAGTACACGCACTGGAAAATAATAGTGAAGAGTCCAAAATGATTCCTAAGCTTCTCACTGAATTCGGGATAGGATGATTTGCAAGACTACTGTAAAGTAGGGAGGTGCCAATGTAGCTGATGGGACAGAAGCAACTAGGAGTTGTTTGTGGCTCTCTACTATACATCAGAGACACCTCTGGTAGGTGCTGGGGGTAGGGTATTGGGGGGGAGAATCGAGTGGGGATTCAGGGGATGGATTGAGGGGAGGGGGTTGAGGAGGTGAGGGTGGGCTAAGGATTAGGGGGGTGAGGGGTCAGAGGATTGGGAGGTTTAAATGGGTCTGGGGTGAGAGTGTTTTTTTTCTGAGGATCAGGTGGTAGGCGAATTAGGGTGTTCACACTGCACTAACCCCTTTAAAAGACAGTGGGCTGGACATGGTTTTCACTATCTTGGCATTGCTATGACCAGGAATGCACAATGTTCCAGGCTGCAGCGCTGCAAATTTATATTAACTGCTCAATTTGCTACCCTGTTGTGCTGAGGTGCTGTATGCTAGCGGCTACCAACTTTATACATTTAAAAGTTTAAGCTAAAATTTCAACTTTTGATGAAGAAATAGAAATTATATTACAATGAAAAGGAAAGTGGCCTGTAAACCTAGGATAGGAAACATGGCTGACCCAAGGATATCTGACATCTAAAGAGAACCTTCAGATATGCCCCCACCCCAGGGTGGCTAAAGGCTCTCCTTTCACCCCTATCTGCTACCCTCTTTCATCTAGCATTTCCCATTCCCTGTGGTCTACCCCATGGTGTCCAGTATCACTCTCCTTCCCTATTCCCCTCCTCGTGGTGTTCAGCATCTCCCATCCTTCCCCAAGATGTTCAGTGTCTTCCCTTTCCTTTCTTATCTCCTCCATGGTGGCACCGATATATCAATCAGCTTGCTGACCCCATGCTCATCTCGCCCAGCAACCTCTTGCTGGGTTCTGCCCCTTCCCAAGCAGAAAGTTCAGAGGGGTTGAGACCCATCAGGACTTGAGCATATACAGAGGCTTAAGGCCATAGCTGTGAAGGTGCTTAAAGAAGAGAAAAGGAGTCGCTTTACGCCTTTGGAAGAGGATGGGGAAGTACTGAATATAGACATATTGATTATTGCAACTGTGCTGTCCCCTGAATTGTGCTGCGTAGTGGTAAGGCTGGCCCTGGTAAGAAAACAAACTAGTGTATTATGATGAAAGAAGAATTAAATTATATAACCGTTATGTTTGGCAGATTTCAGAAAAGTTTACATACTATAAATAAACACTTTACATTGGAAATGTTCAGTCCTTGTCAATATGTGTTATGAACATAATAACTGTTACAAGTGAGCAATATTATTTTGAAATGAGAGATGACTGTTTTTTAAATCTCTTTTAAGGGTTGACAGATCAACAATGACTAATCTAATCTGGATGATGTGGATGATGAATGCAGTGGTAACTGTCCATGTTTTAACAGAAAAAGTGATGGAACCTGTTTGCCAAAAATGTGATACCAAAGGTTTTTGTGACTGCTCGTCAATAGATCTAAAATCTATCCCTTCATCATTACCAAGAGACATTAAATCACTAAATCTGTCCAATAATCATATCAAACATATCAGAGAAAGTGATCTAAGGACTTATGTGAAGTTAGATACTCTTCTATTACAATTTAATGAAATTCAGATGATCCATAATGACTCATTTGAGTTTTTAGTGAACCTAGAATATTTGGACTTATCAAATAATAATTTGACGCACTTCTCATCTGCCTGGTTTCGAAATCTGTCATCACTAAAATATCTGAATATTTTGGGAAATTTCTACAAAACACTGGGTGAAAACTCCCTGTTTTCCAGCCTCTCAAATTTACAATATATAAAACTTGGAAATCCAAATTTCTTTAGCTTGGAGAAAAAAGTCTTTGAAGGAATTGCAGTACTTGAAGAGCTTGAAATCGAAGGTTTTGGCTTGAAAATATATCAAGAAGGAAGTTTTAGATCAATTCAGATGATAAATCATTTGATCCTAAAAATAAACAATATTAATTTGGTATCAAAGATTTTTACAGACATTCTCAGTTCTGTAACTTGGTTAGAGTTTAGAAATATGGCACTTCAAACTTCTGAAGACACATTGGAGCTGAGGGACTTGAGTTTATCAATAGTGGAAAAATTTACGTTGAAAAATTGCAATATCACTGATGAAAGTAGTGCAAAACTAGTAGAAATCTTCAACAATTGTACCCTTCTATTGGAACTAGAGTTGGTGGACTCCACACTTTTGGGAACAGGGCAATTGTACTCTATTCCAGCTCAGATGCCTGGGTCAGTTACAACAGTGGTAATAAAGAACTTAGAAATACCAGAATATTTTAGGTTTTCAGCCCTGGAAAATGTAGACGTTCTCTTAAGTAAAGTAAGAAGCGTTACTTGTATAGAAAGTAAAGTTTTTTTAATCTTTTGTTCTTTGTCAAGCAATTTTAAGTCACTGGAATATTTAGATCTTAGAGGAAATTTACTCTCAAATGTAGCTTTGAGCCATGCTGCCTGTTATAATGTGAAAGATGATGCCTGGCCTTCACTACAAACTTTAAATTTAAGCAAAAATTCTCTTGCTTCATTAAGTGTCATTGGAGAAGTGCTATCTGACAAAACACACTTAGTTAACCTTGATGTCAGTCAAAATGTTTTGAAAGATAAAATGCCAAACTCTTGCCGGTGGCCTAGTAACCTTAGACATTTAAACCTTTCTGCCTGCATGATAACAACAATAACCACCTGCGTTCCTAACACCTTGGAAGTTTTGGATGTCAGTAATAATATGCTTACTGAATTTGTAATTAAACTACCACGTCTCAAAGAACTTTATATTTCAAGGAATAAATTAAAGATCTTTCCAAGTGCTGACTGCCTTCCGTATTTAATAACTCTGAGAATCAGCAAAAACAAATTAAGTGAATTCTCTAAGGAAGATTTAGAATCCTTTAATGATCTGAAGACAGTGGATGGTGCTGACAATGGCTACACATGTTCTTGCTCATTTTTAGCATTTATCCAGCACAATAAAGAAATTTCTGGAATGCTCCTTGGCTGGCCTGAACACTACATATGTGATTCACCATCTTCTGTAAGGGAAGTACAGGTTCAAGATGCCAAACTTTCACTCTTTGTATGTCACAGGACATTGCTATTGTCAGTAATATGCATTGCTATGTTTTTAATAATAGTGATCACTGTGATCCTTTGCTACAAACTTCATGGAATCTGGTACATTCAAATGACATGGGCTTGGCTTAAGGCAAAAAGGAAACCAAATCAAAACCTCGTCAAAGAAACCTGTTATGATGCCTTCGTTTCATACAGCGAACGAGACTCGGAATGGGTTGAGAACTTAATGACACAAGAACTTGAACATGCTACGCCGCCAATTAAACTGTGCCTTCATAAACGCGATTTTGTACCTGGCAAGTGGATTGTCGACAACATTATTGACTCCATCGAAAAAAGTCGTAAAACACTCTTTGTACTGTCTGAGCACTTTGTTCAGAGTGAATGGTGCAAGTACGAGCTAGAATTCTCCCACTTTCGTCTTTTTGACGACAGCAATGATTCAGCTATTTTGATACTCTTAGAGCCCATTGAAAAGGAAACTATTCCCAAGAGATTCTGCAAGCTGAGAAAGCTCATGAACACAAAAACCTACATGGAATGGCCACTTGAGGAAGATCAGCAGCTAGTATTTTGGACTAATTTGAAAGCAACTCTGCAGTCAGAAGAGCTCTATAACAAAGCTCATTAACTGTATTTGCATTCAGTGTTCAAAGAGGCTAACGATATGGTAGAGGACTGCCTTAATGCAGACCGAGAACTAGCACAGCCAGAGTCCAAATCTCAGTGACACTTTTTGAGACCTTCAACAAGTCACCTCACTCTCCATTTCCTCAAGTGTAAACTCATGACTAGATTGACCAAAAGACACTTACTGGCCAATGTTCAAAGCAAGTTAACCAACTGAGAATGGATGCTGATTGGTTAACTTACTTGTATACGGATATCTGTTCATTTTCAGTGGAACTTAAGTGGTCAGTGGTGCTGAAATTGACTGGTTAGCACCGGAATGGAAGCCGGCTACATTGGGGGTGTTTGGGAGGTGTTTCAGGGGCGGAGTCTGGTTAGCTCTCAAAATTCATAGCTAAGCGACCATGTTTAGCACATAAATAGGACTGCATAAATAGCTGTCCTATCTTTGGGGTTCTTTTACTAAGGCCCACTAATGGATTTAATAATTAATGCTCTCTGAATGCTATGCGGCCCATTGTATTCCTGTGGGCTGCATGGCATTTAGCATCCACTAAATCTGTTAGCATGCCTTAGTAAAAGGACTCCTTTATATGGTAACCCTTGGCTACTTAAGTCTGAATATTGACTTAAACGGGCATGTGCTAACTGGCTTTTAAAAAACTCGGAAATTCAATGCCAAAGCCCGCACAAGGTCCGGCATTAAATTTCCAGTTTTAGTGCTGGCAGTGGACAAAAATCAGTGTCTGGTTACTTCTTTAGTGTATGCTATTTATTTCATGTCACATTTTATGTAATGGAACATTTTTACTAATAACGTGTTAACATTACTGTGTGCTAATATGGTCGTAGCACACTTTAATAAATCTAGCCCTTAGACTGTAAGACTCTGGGGATAGGGACATGTCTTCACACCTGAACATAATGTGCCTTGAGCTGCAAATGAAAAAGCATGATGTAAAAATAAATCAATTTCTGAGCAACTTTAGAGTGTAGACCAGCAATCTATGTGGTCAGGGAAGTGCTTAAAAAATTGTCCTGGTGATTGCATGCATAAATGTACAGTAGACAATAGGACAATATAATGCCTACTTTAATAGGATCTAAGTATATGCATTCCCTGGGGAAGTGTTTTAATAGAGTTATGACTTGTGCATGCACTTTAGAAAATACACACAGTGCTGAGTAAAATAGAACAGGAAATCTATGTTAGGAATTGTAATTTCCGGGTGTATTTATCCCTCCCAATATGGTGGTCCACCCACCAATACCTAGGAATAAATAAATCACCCAAGGCTGCATCAGTTAGAAAAGCCATTAGATACTTTATTTTCTTTACTCAACAAGTACAGGTACAATTGACATTTGCTTTTGAGAAACCAGCTGCCCATGCAAAAGTATTGGTTGGCCAGAGTCTCCATTGAAGTAGGAAGTACACTCATTTTTATATGTCCATTCAGGATACAGGTAATATGACAGTAATTACACCTTATTGGATCTATGGTAATATTGTGGTCAATACCTTAGTGGCTATATATGGTAACATAACAGTTAATATTTCTTAGAATTCTACTGTACGTGCTTGGCTGTTTTTAGCATTACTTAGAAAGCTTGGTCATCTCCCTGTGAGTACACTCAGTTTTGCATTCTGACCATATCTTCTTGGGTGTAACTGACTCTGCCTTGTTGGTAGGCCGCACCATCCTGTTATTGAGGTTTTTTGTACCCTAGCCCCTTCCTCATTTTGCTGCATGAGGGTGTCACAACAGCTCATGTGTTCTACTGTTACTCTAGAGTTCAAATTAGAGGTACAGGCCTGTAAGCTTCTCTGTCATTTTTAGATCCTGACCCAAAGTCAGGCCTTGAACCAAAGCTCATGGCTGTAATGATAATAGACAGAATACAGCAGGGTATAAACACCTGTACCTATGTTCTGGGGGACAATTTAATAAAGGCACTAGTAAAAAAGGCCCGTTTCTGTTAGAAATGAA
The DNA here is from genome assembly GCF_901765095.1 of Microcaecilia unicolor. Lineage (NCBI taxonomy): Eukaryota > Metazoa > Chordata > Amphibia > Gymnophiona > Siphonopidae > Microcaecilia > Microcaecilia unicolor. Next base: position 611,606,304 of record NC_044032.1, on the reverse strand, counting down.
ACGGGCGCTAGCAAGGTTTTCCTTGGAGTGTATGTTTCAGAAAGAGCGTGTGTGTCAGAGAGAGAATGTGAGAGAGAGAGAGAGACACACACACACAGAGTGTATGTGTTTGTGCGAGAGAGAGAGTGTGTGAGAGACAGTGTTTGTGTTTGTGTGACACTGTGTGAAAGAGAGGGACAAAGACAGTGAGTGTGTGAGTGAGAGTGTATGTGGCAGACAGAGAATGAGTGACTGCGTGTGTGGTGTGAGGAACCCCCCTCACCCCCTCCCTCTCCCCTGCCCCCTTGCAGCCAGGCATGTGCAGCGACCCTCCTCTCCCCGTGTTCCCCCTGCAGCCACCCATGTCCAGCATCCCCCTGCAGCCACCCATGCCCATCAACCCTCCTCTCCCCCTGCTGCGTCCTTCCTGTCTCCCCTGCTCCCCCTGCAGCCACCCATGTGGTCTCAGGCCCCCCCCCTCAGCATCCCTCCTGTCCCCCTGCAGGCACACATGTGCAACGTCCCTCCTCTCCCCCCTGTCCCCCCTGCAGCCAGCCATGTCCAGCAACCCTTCTGTCCCCCTGCCCCCCCCTGCAGCTACCCATGTCCAGCGACCCTCCTCTCCTGTGCAGTCACCCATGTCTGAGGACACTCCTCTCCTTTTTCCCTGTTCCTCCCCTGTGGCCAGCCATGTCCATCGACCCACCTGTCCCCCCTGATGACCACCAACCCTTCTGTCCCCCTGCCCGCACTGCAGTGTCCGTCCTGTATCCCCTGTCCCCCTTGCAGGCACCCATGTGGTGTGTGGAGCCCCATCCCTATCTCCCTGTTCCCTGCCCCCCCTGCAGCCACCCATGTGCAGCGACCCTCCCCTCCCCTCCCCCTGCTTCCTTCCAGCCACCCATGTCCAGCGAGACCCCCCTTCCCCCCCAGCTGGCGCAGCACCCAAAGAAAGCCCCTTGTCCCCCCCCTTCGCGCATCACCCGACCCCCCCACCGTGGCACATCACCAAGCCCCTCCCCCCTCATCAACCCCCTCGCCACCCGCAACCGCTAATACAAACTGTGTCTGGCGGCTGCTGCTTCTGCTATTCAGCAGCAGCAGCCTGTACATAAAGAAAACCAAAAAAAAAAATCCTCCTAAAACGCACCTCCATTGAGAAGCATCTCACATTGGCTGAAGTCTCAGCATGCGCTCCTCCTCTCCCCTCTGACGTCTCGGCATTTCTCCGGGGTCTTCCAGCAGGGGCACTGACATTGAGGGGAGAGGAGGAGCGGCTGCAGAGACGTCAGCCAATGTGAGATGGTTCTCCACGGAGGTGCGTTTTAGGAGGTTGTTTTTTTGTTTGTTTGTTTTCTTTATGTACAGGCTGCTGCTGCTGAATAGAAGCAGCAGCAGCCGCCGGACAGAGTTTGTATTAGCGGTTGCGGGTGGCGAGGCGGTCGAATTGGGGGGGGAGGGGCTTGGTGAAGCGGCGGGGGAGGGGTTGGGTGATGCGGCGAGGAGGGAAGGGGGGTAGGGGCTTTCTGATGCCCCGTTGCACGGGTTGTTTTGGTGATGCGGCGGGGGGGGGCACTTAGAGGTGCACCGTCAAGGCTGTTTGTATGTGCGTGTTTGTATGTATGTGTGTGTGTGTGTGTGTTTGTATGTGTGTGTTTGTATGTGTGTGTTTCTGTGTGTGTGTGTGTGCGCGTTTGTGTGTGTTTGCGTGTGTGTGTTTGTGTGTTTGTGTGTGTTTGCGTGTGTGTTTGTAAGTGTGTTTGCGTGTGTGTGTGTTTGCATGTGCGTGTGTTTGCGTGTGTGTGTTTGCATGTGTGTGTGTTTGCGTGTGTTTATGTGTGTGTGTGTTTGCATGTTTGTGTGTGTTTGTGTGTGTTTGCATGTGTGTGTGTGTGTGCTTGTGTGTGTGTTTGTGTGTGTTTGCATGTGTGTGTGTTTGTGTGTGTGTATGTGTTTGCATGTGTGTGTGTGCGTGTTTGTGTGCGTTTGTGTGTGTTTATGTGTGTGTTTGTGTGTGTGTTTCTGTTTGTGTGTGTGTTTTTGTTTGTGTGTTTCTGTTTGTGTGTGTGTGTTTTTGTGTGTGTGTGTGTGTGTTTTTGTGTGTGTGTGTGTGTTTGTGTGTGTATGTGTGTGTGTGTGTTTCTGTGTGTGTGTGTTTGCATGTGTGTGTGTGCGTGTTTGTGTGTGTGCATTTGTTTGTGTGTGTTTGCTTTTGTATGTGTGTGTGTGTGTTTCTGTTTGTGTGTGTGTGTTTTTGTGTTTGTGTGTGTGTGTTTTTGTGTTTGTGTGTGTTTCTGTGTGTGTGTGTGTGTGTGTGTGTTTCTGTGTGTGTGTGTGTATGTGTGTGTGTGTGTGTGTTTCTGTTTGTGTGTGTGTGTTTTTGTGTTTGTGTGTGTTTCTGTTTGTGTGTGTTTCTGTGTGTGTGTGTGTGTGTTTCTGTGTGTGTGTGTGTATGTGTGTGTGTGTGTTTCTGTGTGTGTATGTGTGTGTGTGTTTATATGTGTGTGTATGTGTTTATGTGTGTGTGTGTGGGGGGGGGGTTGCGGGTGGCTTTTGTGGTCGTGTGGTTGGGGAGTTTGCCAGCAGTCTGTAGCAATTCCTAGGCAGGGGAAGGAGTACGGAAACACTCCCCCTGCCTGGGTCGTTGTTTGCTGGAGGGGGTTGCCAGTTGGTAGGGGTGCCTTTATGGATCCCTTTACTCTCTGTGTTCCGCCCTCGAGGGCAGGGCAGAGAGACATGGTGAGTTGGATGGCTTCACCACCATGAACTTATGAACTGTTTAGGGATTTTGCAGATGGCTTCAGCAGGTTGTCTTCAGAATGTTGACGTAGCGTTTTATGTACAGATGGGGCGTGGCTGAGGGTGGGTCTATGAGTGAGGGTGACTGGTCCTAGCCTATAAAGACTACAGGATTTTTGTGCTTCTCTGCCTTGGAGTGAGCTTCAGAATGTTCAAGGTGGGATTTATTAATATAGATGTGTCTTTCCCACCTAGGTGCCAGTTATAAAATTATTCTAAAAAAGAACATATTTTCCATCGATGGAAAATATATTGTTTTCTCTTTTTTTTTCTAGTACTGTTTTCTTATCACTTTTTAATAGTATTGATTTTTTAGCAATCAATTTGATAGATTGGGCTGTACATTAGAATGGAATCTGTAGCATTATGTCTCCTTACTCAGTGAAAGCCTTAATGAGAATCAGAAATATGTTACAATACGTTGACAGTCATTCTGTATACGACATAATGATCATGCAAGTAACATGGAGTTAGTGTATTGTCTCTGTGTTAACTCTATGGGCAGATGTTGGGCATAACCCCAACAGTTAATGCATAGTTTTGTAGATACCATGTGGTAACTTGGACAATTACTACTACTACATTTCAATAGCACTAGTAGATGTACACAGCACTGCACACATTATATGCAGATACTTTCTCTGTCCCCAGTGGGCTCACAATCTAAGATGAATGCAAGCTCAATTTGGGTATAGGACTCTAAGAACATTTAACTGAGAACAATCTAAGGATTTAATAAATAAATTCTACTGTCATGAACAGTGCTACTGATTGGAACCTCACAGGCATTGGATAACAACTGTAAAACCAGTCACTTCTATTAACAGAAGGGTGGGTCAAAGGGTAACTCAATTATCCTTTTATTTGTATTAGTTAGATACATAAAAGTGAAATATCCTGGAACTTGAGGAATACTAGACACAGGGACACACACATCTAGATGAGGGAGTTATTTTCTCTTTTTGATTTTTATTGGGTAGTGTAGAAGGTCTAGAGGGGTTCCTGAAGAGACTAGACCTAAGAAGATGTCAGAGAAGGTCCACATCAACTGGCACCCTTCTCAGGCAAGTTTCAATTCTGATCTCTATGTTCTGGGTAAGATAGAGCTTTAAAAGACATTCAAAGGCTCTGTGAAGACTACACTTTGAACTTTAGTTCTCAGCTTGAGAATAAGAAATTCCAAGAGGAAGGACCTGCAATAGCAAAAAATATATACTAATTAGGACATCTTTTTCTGAATGCACTGTAAATAGACATGTAACATAAAGTATATATAGAGGGGCATAATCGAAAGGGATGTCCAAGTTTTGTTGAGGATGTCCTCGCAAAACGTCCCGATGGAGGGGTGGGGAAACCCGTATTATCAAAACAAGATGGACGTCCATCTTTCGTTTCAATAATACGGTCGGGGATGCCCAAATCTTGAAATTTAGGTCATCCTTAGAGATGGTCGTCCCTAGACTTGGTCGTTTCTAATTTTCGGTGATAATAGAAACCAAGGACCCCAATCTCAGAAACGACAAAATGCAAGCCCTTTGGTCATGGGAGGAGTCAGCATTTCTAGTGCACTGGTCCCCCTGACATGCCAGGACACCAACCGGGCATCCTAGGGGGCACTGCAGTGGACATCATAAAATGCTCCCAGGAACATAGCTCCCTTATCTTGTGTGCTGAGCCCCCCAACCCCCCCTAAATCCCACTACCATAGCCCTTACAGGTGAAGGGGGGCACCTAGATGTGGGTACAGTGGATTTGTGGTGGGTTTTGGAGGACTCGCTGTTTCCTCCACATACGTAACAGATAGAAATGCTAAATAGTAGTAGTAGTAGTAGGGGGATGGGCATGGGTCCGCCTGCCTGAAGTGCACTGGACCCACTAAAACTGCTCCAGGTACCTGCATACTGCTGTGATGGACCTGAGTATGACATCTGAGGCTGGCACAAAATATTTTTAAAGATGTTTTTTGAGGGTGGGAGGGGGTTAGTGACCACTGGGGGAGTAAGGGGAGGTCATCCCCGATTCTCTCCAGTGGTCATCTGGTCATTTTGGACACCTTTTTGTGCCTTGGTTGTAAGAAAAACAGGACCAGGTAAAGTCATCCAAGTGCTCGTCAGGGATGCCCTTTTTTTCCCATTATGGGTCGAGGACGTCCATGTGTTAGGCACGCCCAAGTCCCGCCTTCGTTATGCCTCCGATACGCCCCCTTGAACTTTGGCCATCCCTGTGACGGAAAGCAGTTGGGGATGTCCAAAATCGGCTTTTGATTATACCGATTTGGACGACCCTGGGAGAAGGACGCCCATCTTCCGATTTGTGTCGAAAGAAGGACGTCCTTCTCTTTCAAAAACGAGCCTTATAGGTTCCCTTTTATGTATGAAATAGATACAAATAACCTCTCAGAATTTTTCTTTGGCAAACATTGCAAGCAACATATTTGAGGAGTAGCCCAATGGTTAGAAGAATACTGGCCTGAGAAGCAGGGAAGTTCAGTTCAAATCCTACTGTGGTTCTCATGATCCTGGACAAGTCACTTGGAGGTAATTCTATAATGTACATTTTATTCACTGAGTATATTTGCCAATAGTTGGAATATGGCATATAGATACATATGTGTACTCATGCATGTAAATGCCATAATTCTGTCTAAGTGCTATTCTGTAAATACATATGTATTTTACAGATAGGTGTACACACGTGTGGAGCCTAGTCAGATCTCTCCTATGTGTAAATTATAAATACTATAATATACTATTGTCGTTATTTTAGAAGCTCTGTTCTTGTTTTGGACATCTGAAAGGCATTTAGATGTCCATATTGATTGGACATCCAAATCCCAATTTTACAAAGGCAGGATATGGATGTCTAACACTGCAGTATGTTCATATGGCAAGGGGGTGTGGTCTGGGTGTGTTTTAGGTGGGACTAGGGAGGGCCCAAAATATGGACATCCAACTGTAATCACAGAAGGGGAAGGGATGTCCATGTCTAAAAAAATGGAAGTTGTCACATTCAGGTTACTGAAAGGTGTTTTGATTGAGCAGCTATACACTGGAGGGATTAAGGCGTGACACCCCTTAATCCTTCAGTGGTTGCTGCCCCCTCCCTCTCCCCTAAATGTAAAACTGGCAAGGGATCCAGGGTGTATGACAGCTTCAGGTATTAATGTAACCCTATGGGTTAAATGTTAAAAGATTACCTGGCTCATTCTGGATCTGGTGAGGAGACAGTGAGCAGTGCAGAGGCTTGTGCTGGGCTTGAGCTGTGTATGACATAGACAGAGTTCCAAATGTTACTGTTAGGCAGTTGGGAGGTAAGGAAAGAGCAGAGCAGACGTATGTTAGCTGTCTGTCTCCAGCTTTAGTGAAAATCTGTTGGAAAAACGGATTTGAGAGGGTTGGAAAGGTGATTGATGAATGTGAAGTGAGTGCCCGATTGTAATTACTTAATTCAAAAAGCTAGACGCGGATTAAGGACTTTAGTGAGAGACTGAGTTATTGGACAATTTGTGGAAACAAAATATGAATTGACAATAAATCCTGTCAGTAAAGTAGTGTTACTCATGAGCTGACAAATCAGGATTTTGGTTTGATAAAGTGCCTACTGCATTATATTTAATACAAGTGCTGGTTGTACCAGAGTACTAATGTTTTATCAAGTCTGATTGATTTGATAAGAGGTGTTTAAGGTGGGAGGACTCATTGGAATTGTGAAGCACAATCCTTTGAAGCAAAATTATTTGCACACTGTTTAGAGGTGACAGTGTGTATAAAAAGAGATTGGAAGCAGCATTACTATTAAGGGAGTTCATGCTTCCAGTTGTTAGAGGTAGAACTTCACATTCACTTGATGTTTTAAATTAACTGTGGGAGGAACAGAATAGAGAAACCTAATTATACATTTTTTTTTTATAAAGGGACAGCTAGTCAGGGAAGTGCTTAAAGTTTGGTGGAAATGGGTTATTGCTTATCAGTTAGGGTTTAGGGTTTTCTATTATTGATTTCTTTAAAAGCTTAGGATAGTAGGTACAGTTCCAGTTTCTGCTCCCTGGCCAGGGATCAACACTACAGCTCTTCAAATGGTACCCACCATTCGCAGAGAGAAGAAAGAAGAAAAACTGGCACAACAAGATCTAGCAAAAGTATCCTTTTGAATCCCACTAAAGTAAAAGGGAATGAAGAGTATGACAGTACTATAAAGTGTATACTTACCTTGGATTCGTCTGGAGAAGAACCTGAAAAGAAGAATAAACAAAGAATCAATTCTTGACATTGAACCTTCATTCACCTGTTTTAATTGCATGCATGTTTGATTTTTGAGTTAGGAAAATTTATGGTACTTATCTGATATTGACAAGGTACTTTAGTCGGGGGAGGAAATCTGGGGAAGGGAATAAAGAAACAAATGTTAGAAGTTGCTGTCGCTAAAACTTGTGAATGTTTTTAAGTAATTGAAACTAGGGTGCATTAGAAAATTTACACATAGAAGTTTAGATGTTAAATGTTTATGTAGATAGAGTCATTGGTGAATTTTTATTACTTGAGCTGAAGTTTTAAATAAAAAAAAATCTTTAAAAATCATTTCCATCTCGATCAAATTTTTTTGTATTCCTTGCCCTGTTCCTGAGAAATTTTCTGGGTGCCTGGCCCGACTACACTAGAAAGGCACTCAGATTTACTTGTTTGGAGGTTTAATTCTCAGGAGGGGCGTGGCTTACATTATGGATATTCTTAACAGAACTGCATGCAACTCCGAGGAGAAGCCTAATGATTAATGTAGTGGACTGAGACCCAAGACTCAGGTTCAAACCCACTATAGCTTTTTTTTTAAAATACTGTAATTGCAAACCTTCCAGGGACAGAAAAACACCTACTGTATCTGAATATGTATAAGACACTTGCAAATCTGAAGGCTGTTAACATGGTGTACATTCAGGTACAGTAAAACTTTTTCTGTTCTTGGAGGACTCAGGATTAAAAAAAAAATCACAAGCAGCTAAAGTGGGATTTCAACCTGATTCTCAAACCATTGTTCTAATCATACAGGGTTCTAGGTCATTTCCCACCAGACAATTCCCACTGAACCAATCCCCACAACGCCAGGGAGGACAATTCTCACCCATAACCCCCAAAATACAAAACACACTAGGACAAGTAATCTTCCTCCCTTTCCTCTTCGAGATCATTTTTGGGGGGTGCAGTACACCCTCACACACCCCTCCACTACATTATCATTTACACATTCCTTTCCCCTTCCAGATATGCAGTTTGTGTGTGTGAGGGGGGGGGGCAATGCCCCCTCACACCCCCCCAAACTAAGTTTCAACCTAATTCACGTTTAATCCGGAATCAAAATATCATAAATAAGTAAATAGATAAATACCCCCCCACACACACCCTCCCAAACAAGGTTTCAACTTAATTCAGCCCCTCAAAATGATACACTGATTATGATTCATAACAAATTACCAGGACTTATGGGACCCACTACAAGAAAGAAAGAAACGACGGTCGGTAAAAAAAAAAAAAAAAAAAAAAGCTGGGGGGGGGGGGGGGGGGAGGCTTTGGTGGGAATTGTCCTAGGTGGGAATTGTCTCGGGGGAAATTGGTGGGTGGGTATTGTCCGGCGGGAACTGTCTCAGTAGGAACTCGCCTGATACCTCATATAGACTACCCATCTGCTCTTCATAGATGTGTGTGTGGTGGTTTTATAAGACGCATATTCCTATGCTGCCATACAGACGTCCATGTCCCTTGTTTTCACAATCCTAAATTGGAAATTTCAGGGGCCAATGCATAAAGCTTACCATGCTTGCAACATTTGCTTTAGGCTGGTTGTAGACGGTCTAAAGCAAATGTTATTTAGCATCTAATGCACAAAGGGGTTCTGTGTCCATTTTACTGTTCACCGTAGCAGCTACAAATAACCATATGCAAATGTATTACAACTAGCTCATTAGTATTAAAATGCACATGCAATGCAATGCATAGGAGTGACCTAGTGGTTAGAGCACTGGTTTTGCAATCCAGAGGTGGCCGGTTCAAATCCCACTGCTGCTCCTTGTGATCTTGGGCAAGTCACTTAACCCTCCATTGCCTCAGGTACAAACTTAGATTGTGAGCCCTCCTGGGACAGAGAAATATCCAGAGTACCTGAATGTAACTCATCTTGAGCTACTACTGAAAAAGGCGTGAGCAAAATCTAAATAAATGCACAGAAAGGAGTTCCTACCTTTAATGTGCTAGATTTTATGGCAGGTCAGGAGCTGTCAGAGAGGAGCTATCCTTATCCACGCTGGCAACTCCGGGGCTGACCCCCTGTCCAGTTTCCTTCTCCCTTCAGCCTCTGCCTCCCAATCACCCCCCTGGCCTGGTGCAAGGAGTCCTCCCCTCCTTCAGGGGCTCTGCAACTGATGCTGTGACAGCCCTGTATGGTCAGAGTACTGTCCTCCTTCAACACTCCTTTCTCAGACATGTATTTTATGTAGGGGTTAGGGCTGTGTGCCCTGAATGCAGAGGACATGGGTAAAATTCCTAATGTGGGTGTTTGTGGTTAGTGTTTTATTTTCCCTTGTCTTAGTAGGTGTGTGTGACACGCTGGTCACCTTTGTATTGTTTCCTGGAGGATGCTGACCAAAGGGCTTCCTTCTTATTAGGTCAAGAGGTTATTTGCCCAAAGTGTTTCTCTGGTCATGGGTGAGCATCCATGGTTGAAGGTCACAACCAGTGCATGTGATCTACTACTACTACTAATAATCATTTCTATAGCGACGTATGCAGTGCTGTACACTTGAACATGAAGAGACAGTCCCTGCTCGACACAGCTTACAATCTAATTAGGACAGACAAACAGGACAAATAAGAGATAAGGGAATTACTAAGGTGGGAATGATAAAACATGGGTACTGAACAAGTGAGTAAGGGTTAGGAGTTAAAAGCAGCATCAAAAAGGTGGGCTTTACCCTAGATTTGAAGATGGCCAGAGATGGAGCTTGACGTACTGACTCAGGAAGTCTATTCCAGGCATATGGTGCAGCAAGATAAAAGGAACAGAGTCTGGAGTTAGTGGTGGAGGAGAAGGGTGCAGATGAGAGATTTACCCAGTGAACGGAGTTCCTGGGGAGGAGTGTAGAGAAAGATAAGAGTGGAGAGGTACTGCTCTATTTGAATACAATGGAAGCAGTACATGCAAATCAATCTCATGCATATTCATTGAGGAAATCTTGAAAACCCAACTGAGTTGTGACCCTCAAGGACCGTGGTTTCCCACCCCCAATGTAAGTGATATAGGGTATGTAAGAACTAGTACAAGTTCTATACAGTTAGCACACTGAGAAATCAAACAGTTAACCTGCAATAAGACATCTTAGGACAGGTCTCAGTTTATAAAAGGTTTATTATGGCTAAGTTTAGTTCATAACAATAAAAAGTTCATTATAGTTTATAGTTTATTTGAACTTGTCATACCGCCATTAACTAACTTGCAGATCACAGATGGCAAGGTTCAGTTTCAGGTAAAGCAATTACTTTGCTGTAAGATAGATTTCTTTGAGAAATACTATAAACATCATCATATCTCTCTGGTTTTCCCTTGCATGGTAAAAAAAAAAAAAAGCAAAGTCAAGCCCTCAGAGAATTATTGAAATCACAGTCTCTCATGTCTTTTAAGGTGTGTCTCAGGAGGGCAGTCAATGGCTCAGGATCCAGCACTTCTTCATAGAGTGAAAGCACAGCAGTCTCAGAGTATAATCATCATTTCTATAGCACTACTAGATGTATGCAGTGCTGTACACGTCAAATGGAGGCTCACAATCTAAGTTTTTGTGGAGCAGGTTTCCTGTTGGGCAGGGGCGTAGCCAGACAGCAGATTTTGGGTGGGCCTAGGCAAGAAGTGGGTGGGCACCAAATGTTCTCTCCCCCACCCCCACATCAAAAAAATATCTCAGCTGGTGGGAAAATGCTTCTCTCCAGTCTCCACCTTGGTAGTCTGCAGCAGGCATGCGCTGAAAACTGAGCATGCGAAGGTGCCAGTATTGTGGAGAGCAGCATTTTCATTACCATGTGCCACTGTTGGATGGGCCTGAGCCCTAAGTGCCCACCTGCGGCTACGCCACTGCTGTTGGGATCATGTCCTTCACACTACTTTTAGATTCTGTAGCCCCACTGAACACTACCTCTCCTTGTTCTGTTCACCACTTTCAAAATGGCAGCACCCTGCCCTGCCCAGTGCATCCTGAGATAAGCTTCGCCCAGCACATCCCAGTATGCTCTGGGTGGGGCAGGGCACCGCCATTTTGAAGGCAGGGCTGGAAGGGGAGGGAGTGCAGAGGTATGGGGGCAGGTTGGCCACTAGACCACCAGGGTGGGTGGGGGGTTATCTTAGCCCACTTGGGCCACCAGGGATGTTTATTTGGATGTGGGGAGGTTTAGGGGGGCTGGAGATCCACTGGATGTCCATATATGGTGGAATGGGAAAAGAATATACTGTTGAATGTGCATAAATTCTTTGTGGCTTCTAGTCTCAAAGATGCCAATGTGCAGGTGTTGCTATGATAGAATCTCACTCCTGTCTGTTTTCACAAAATTAATCTAGTGCTGTCGGAGCGATGATGGCAGGGACGTGGTGCAGTGGGCACTCTGCTTCATCTTTGATGGGAGTGCCCAATGGCTTGGGAGTTTCGGAGTAATGTGGGACAAAAAACGAATGCTATGCTGATTCAGACTTTTTTTTATTTTTTTATTGGAAGCAGTTATGTGTTTGTGGGGAGTTAGGAGGAGCACTACTCAGTGGGAGTGTAGGAGCATTTATGCTATTTGACTGCCCGGCGGGTGCTGTACTAAAAGATACAGGATGCCCCACCTATAGACATGTGGAAGGGGAGCTTGTGAGGGGGGGGGGGGGATAGTTCTCATGGAATATCTCACTGCTTCAAGGCTTATTAAAGGTCCTAAACTATTAGCACAATGGGAACAAGTGGTTGTCTATCTTAAAAAGTTGTAATTAGTGAGGGAGGGGTTGTTTTGTTCTGTTATGATGGGAGGGGGGGCTCATGATGGCTAGTGCTATACTTGGTATGGATTGAGTACTGTTTGTTATTGAATTTTCTATCAGACTGCTTATATGATGCTTATTTCAGTTTGTGCCTGTACTTTTGAATTTGTGTAAATTCCGAATAAAAATGATTAATTCAAATATATGTGCTTCCCCTGAACTGCTAGCCTGCTGGCATGCTGCTGAAGCTGGAGTCACAAAAAACAAGCTCTAGTCTGGCAGGCCTCTCTTCCTCTTACACAAAGGACTGGGGATTTTCCCAGGTCTGGGCAGGGAAACTTGCATCTAATTAATTCCTCTGACCTGGCCTGCCTTCAGAATATTTTTTTCTCTCTCTCTCTCCCTTTTAAATTACTTTAATCCCTCAGAGTGAAATAAAGCTAAGGTAGCCATTTCAAAACAATTAAAAATCCTCTTTTTTTTTTTCTAATAGCTCCTCAGAGGGTAGGAATTGGGAGGGTAGTGCCTCCTCTAGCAAAGGCTCTGTGGGACTTATGCCAGACAAATTTATTGAGTGGCCTGTGGGCCAAAGGGTCAGGACAGAGCCAGTGAACACATCCAGACTCAACCAGAAGAAGGATCGTAATCTGACTCCTGAGAGATCATAGTGGCCAGCCTCAACCACCAGTCACAGGCTACGAACAGGGGAGCAGGGCAGTGGTGTGCTGGAGCTGGCTCGAAAGAGCCGGTTGTTAATTTTTCTGACATTTTGCGAACCGGTTGTTGAGGCAGGGCAAGCCGGTTTGCCTCTCCTCCCCCCAAGCAGCAGGGTCCCAGCACATAACTAAAGGCAGCCACCCTGGTGGTCTAGTGGATTCTTCGGGGCAGGAAAGATCCCCAGTCTTTCCTGCCCGCTGCCGGCGCTGACCCTCCGCTGCCGCATCGCTCTTTAAAAATGGCTGCCGAAACTTCCAGCGGTGGCCTCGCAAGACTTGGAGTCTTGCAAGGCCACCTTTGTAAGTCTCGGCAGCTATTTTAAAGACAATGCGGCAGACTGAGAATCTTTCCTGCCCTCAAGAATCCACTAGACCACCAGGATGGCTCCTTTAGGTATGTGATGGGACCCAGCGGCTCGGGGAACAGGGAGGAGGCCTGGAGTAGGTGGGGTGGGGACCATAGGGAGGATACTGGAAAAAAAAAAAAGTATTTTCAAACATGCCGGCTTGTGCATACAGATGTACACAGAGGAAGTATAATAAGGGAATAACATTTCATAGGTAGAGTAGTAATTTGTTATATATTGTAATCGGTGTGTAATTTGGACGGGCTGGTTATAGGGACACCCTAACCCTGTTATATTGGGGCAGAGATTTTTTTTTTCTCCTGGTAAAGGGCTTCTAAAACAAACATCATGTTATGAGAATAAAGTGCTCAATGTTCAGAATTTCTATCTATTTATTTACTTATTTATTAACATTTCCTGTAACAATGGCATTTTATCCCACATTAAACATGATGAACCTGGGAGCATTAAAAAATTTTTTTCTTGGAAAGAGTAATGCATTGCCTCCCCCCCCCCCCCCCCCCACCAGGCTCTCTCCCCAGGTATAGCCAACTCTGCAATTTTTGGTGGGGGAGGGGCGCAGAGGTGGACCAGGGATAGATCCTGTTGTTAAAAATTTACCAGCACACCACTGGAGCAGGGCCTGATACCAGAAAAATCCTGTTACACCAGTCAAATCTGCACCAACTGCTGCAGGCAGAGAGAAATACTGACAAGAGTTCTGGCTGCATCAATTTTTACACTGATGATGTCATTTGGAACCCTCAACTTATCTGCCTCTGCTAGTGAAGGGACATAACCAACTAGTCTGGACTCTTCTAACAGGATGATAAGGAAGTAAAATTATTACATTTTGGGAGATTTGGGCATCAGTTTTCAAACTATCCATTGATTAAGGGACCGGACAAGGCACTTTTTACTTGCAAACTTCTGCTAACTTTCAAAGCCACAACATACACAAACATTCACTTTGAAACCTGCAGTGCATCTTTGCACCTATTTGTTTTCCTATGGGTACTTCCTTGATGTAAAACAATACACATACAATTGAAAAATGGAAACTACATAAGTAATTTTCCTCCCTGACTAAAACATAAGAAGATAAGAATAGCCATACTGGGTCAGACCAATGGTCCATCTAGCCCAGTATCCTGCTTCCAACAGTGGCCAATCCAGGTTACAAGTACCTGTCAGAAACCCAATTATTAGCAACTAATTTACATTCCCCCCTCCACCATAATACCCCCTCAAAATATGGTGAAAAGTTTATGCGGTTTGGGACAACATGCACACTGTCAACAACCCTGAGGGAAAGCAGTTTTTGGAGAGCAAATTTATGTAGGTAATATGTTTTTTTTTCACACATTCAAATGGCTTTGAAAAAAAGATTTTTTAAACATCTTCTCTATTGATTTTAGTGAAGTAGAGGCAAGTTGAACAAAGGAGTGGAACTTTTCTGCATGCAGGGCAGCATAAGTATTACAGCTTCTTCTAGCTAAGGATAGAAAAGGAAACAGCCCACTCCCTCATTTAAAAAACTCTGAACACCAATATCATTCTGCTACTTAGAAAACATGCTGATATATCTATTACTACTACTTAGCATTTCTATAGCGCTGCCAGGGTTACGCAGCACTGTACAAGTTTAAACATGGGGAAGGACAGTCCCTGCTCAAGAGAGCTTACAATCTAAAGGTAACAAACTATGTAGTCAGTGTAGGTATCATGAATGGGGAAGGTGGTTAGGCGCCAAAAGCAAGGGAGAAGAGATGGGCTTTGAGTAAGGACTTGAAAATGGGCAGGGAGGGCACATGGCGTATGGGCTCGGGAAGTCTGTTCCAGGCATAAGGTGATACGAGGCAGAAGGGGCGGAGTCTGGAGTTAGCTAGCATTTGTTCTGAAGCTCTTCGTATAGGATCTATAGCTGCAATAATCACATACACATTTTTTTCTGGCCTTCAAGAAACTTGCAAGAGAGTACTGGGGTAAACTGTGGAAGCCTTAGGTGCTGTTTACATGTATACATAACATACCTACAGAGCTAAAACGGTATCTATGGATAAATAGTGATTTGGGACAAGGCAGTACTTAGAAGATCTTGGCTGAAGGGGTTGAAGGATCAGGCACTCTTTTTTGAGACATAAAGGAGCATACCTTGATAAAGCTGAATAAGCGAAACACATGTCGGTATGCAGCCCCGATATACTACTACTACTACTTAACATTTCTAAAGCGCTACTAGGGTTACGCAGCGCTGTACAATTTTAAACAAGGAAGGACAGGCCCTGCTCAAAGTAGCTTACAATCTAAAGGTCTAGCCTGATAAAATATCAAGATCAGTTAAAAGATAAGTAAAAGATACATTTTATTTAAGAAAGTTAAACAACAAGAAATATGTATAGGTATTCTATACCATGACCAATGACGAGAAAGGTGGGAACTATTCACCGTATGAAAACTGATAACGGTGTACCGCCAGTAAACGGAGTACCGCCTCTGATGGTCTGAAGATACCTCATATGTGTGAATAATTATAATAACCATAATAGTAATCAAAAAATATATATATTGCAGTGTATAGTACTTAGAAGATAACAGGTCAATAGCGAGCTGGTATTGTTCAGCATTTCTTTAGAAGCTGACTGCTGCCAAGTAAATTAGACCCAGATATTCAGTGTCAGGCCATATCTGCTGGCGCTGGATATCAACATCAACAGCAGCACCTTGAAGTTATGCTGTGGAGTTGGGGAGGATCTGCGAGTTTATGGGGCACCGGCGATATTAGGGCAAAGTTAGGTCTGCCTTTCGTGTTGTCCAACATGGCCGCTGAAATTAGGTCAGATATCGACTGCTAAGAACATAAGAATTGCCATACTGGGTCAGACCAAAGGTCCATCTAGCCCAACATCCTTCGATTTAGGTCACAAGTACTTGACAGGATCCCAATGTAGGAGTAAACAGTAATCACACTGACCTCTGTTAGTGTAAGATAAGACGTGTATGAAACAAAGCACTCTGGATTTAAAAACCACGCCTCCTTACTTAGCTGCTCCGAGCTCTACCTCCTTCTAATATATGTTTATACTACTAGACTACAAATACGTAACTAATAGTAATACCAAAGAATTTATTCACAATGCAATACAAACAAAAATGAACAGAAATAAATAGGATATAAATGTTACTCTGCTGTTCTAGGCAAGGTGATGGTCACAAAGCTTCAACAGCCAGCTAAACCATTCCCAAGTAAAAATGTTACCAGTAGACTCTCAGCTCTTAATCCAACTCTTAATCAATGTAGCAAGCATAGCAAACAAAGAAAACCAACTTAAAGTTCAGTTGCTAGAACAGAACTGTTGCCTTTTGCACATACAGCAGTGGTGTAGCTACGTGGGGCCTGAGGGGGCCGGGGCCCCTGCAGATTCACCCCGGACCCCCCTCCCGGCGAACCCGCCCCCGCCTACCTTTACTTTTGCTGGCGGGGGATCCCACTCCCCGCCAGCCGACGTCTTCTCAGTCCATCCTGCTCTTCAATTTGTTTGCTGACGTCCTGCACGTTGTACGTGCAGGATGTCAGCAAACAAATTGAAGAGCAGGAAGTGACTGAGAAGATGTCGGCTGGTGGGGAGTGGGATCCCCCGCCAGCAAAAGTAAAGGTAGGCTGCAGCGGCGGCGGGTTCGCGGCGCCGGGGGGAGGGCTAAAATGTGCCCCCTCCCCACGGGCTCTGGACCCCTCACCCACGGAAGGCTGGCTACGCCCCTGACATACAGTACATATCTAACCACCTCAGAGGCGAGGAGATGGCCAGAACATGTAATACTCAAAGGGGGAAATGACCTGGGAGATGTGGACTTGGGCAAATTAAGAATTTTGATGGAATCACAGTAGATTCAGGAGGAATCAGCCCCTACAACAGCTGCTGATCACCAAGGCATACTAGGAAGACTCTTAACTGCTCTGTCACCAGGGTTGCCAGGTGGAAAATTTTTTCACCACCCAAATCAGCCCAAAACCCGCCCAAAGTCAAACCCCGCCCCTGACACCCCCACCCCCGCCGTCATCAACCCCGCCCCTGCCGTCATCGGCCCCGCCTCCCCGTCATTGGCCCCGCCCAAAACGTCACTAGCCCCGCCCCCACAGCCCAAAAAACCGCTCAAAAAACCGCAGAAAGACCCCAAAACAAGCCCAAAAAAAACGCAACCCGCCGCGGGCAAAAATTTCCCGTGGCGGGTCGCGGAAAACCGCCCAATTGAGCGGTAAAACCGCCCACCTGGCAACACTGTTGTCACACAGCCCCTAGGAGCAGAGAAGAAGGGATGGCCCTAAATCAGAGCTAACAGCCAATAATAGCAAAGCTTACAAGGAGCCAATCACAGGATACTGCAAACGATAGGGAGGGGGAAGCCCCAGTACACAGAACTATGACACAGACAATGCAGTTACATACAAATAATACCAGGGCTTTTTTTGAGGGGGTACTTGGGGGTACTGAGTACCGGCACCTTTTCCATTGTCTGTTAAAATTGACCCATGGACCCCAAGTTTTAATGAAAGAGCTCAGGCTCTATACACCAATTCTGCCTTGTCATAGATTCTGTGACTGGTTGTAGGGGGCCTAGCTATTGTGAGGTGAGTCCCTCAGTGATCACCCCACTCCTGAAGAGTGGCCTGGCATTTGAGTACCGGCACCTTTTTTCTAGAAAAAATGCACTGAATAATACTCATACTAAATATACATAACAATGCACCCTGCATCCGTGAACATGGGGACATAACAGTTATGTACAAATGTTTTGAACGTATCTGAAATAAGGATAAAATAATAGTTCTTTAAATGCTTTAAAAGGAACACTATTCAACCCCTCAACAAAAGGAAAAAAAAAATCCTTGGTGAGAAATTCAGACAATATGTTTCTAGGCATTTAAGCTAGAAAGTGGGGGGTGACATATGGAGGCAGTGGTCACCCCCAGCTAAAGACAAGATGAGACAGTAGTAAAGAAAGCAATGAAAACAACAACAATCTTAGCAAATCACTTCTTAGTAACACAGCAGGAAGTGAGACCAAAGAAAAAACTAAACAGAAGATGAGACTGCCACGGAAAAGTAGCTGGAAAGCAATGACCAGAAATGCTCGCAGTCTAAGCAACAAAGTTCATGAACTACAAACCCTGATGTTAGAGGCAGACTTAGACACTCTTGCTATCATGGAGACATGATTCAATGATTCCCATGAATGGGATGCAAACATACCAGGCTACAATCTATTTAGGAAGGACAGAGATGGTCATAAAGGTCGAGGAGAAGCTCTGTATGTGAGAGACAATATTGCATCGACTGAAATTCCATGTGTAAAGGGGAAAAGGATAGTGATAGGAGTGTATTACCGTCCAACTGGCCAGGATGAACAGATAGAAGTAGAAATGTTTTCAGAAATTAGGGAGGCTAACAAACTGGGGAACAAAATAATAATGGGTGTTTAAATTACCCCTATATTGACTGGGTAAATGTAACTCTCAAAAAAAGAGCTTTAAAGGATATTTTGCAACAGATGATAACTCATTTAGCTTTATATAATATCCATGAATTATTCTGATGTAACAAGAAGATTTAAATAGAAGGAGAAAAAGTCTCAAATTATAAGGGAACACTCCGTCGTTGGTACACCAGCATTAGGGAGGTCCCTTAAATCATCATGGGCAAAACCCTCCTTTTATTATTTCTAAAGTATGGCTCCTGCTCAAAATACTTTAACATGAACCGTCTATATTTAATCAGCTGTGGAAGGTGACTAAAAAACTGTTGAGCAAAAAGATAAGTGAATTTGATCCGCTGATTAAACATAGACGGTTTATGGCATCTAATGGAGACGTGGATACCGGAACAGCTGGGCTTTCAGGGTCCCAAGAAAGTACTGAAGGTTGAACGTGTCCATAGACTTGGCTTGCTGAAGGAGGGAGAAACGCGGCCAAGGACGGTCATTGCCAGAATTCTTAACTATGCTGACAAGGAGAAACTTCTGCAAGCGTTCCGGAAAAAAAGGGAGCTTGAGTTTGAAGGGAAAAAAATTCCTTTGTTCCAGGACTATTCAGCTGCAGTATCGGAGCAGCGCAGGAAGATGGGGCAGCACTGTAAGAGGCTGTTTGAAAAGGAGTGAAGTTTGCGATGCTTTTTCCTGCAAAAATACGGATTTTAAAGGACAACAAGGCATATTCTTCACAGATCCAAAGGAACTAGGGATGTATGTGGAGCGTCTGCAGAACTGAGCTCTTGAGAGGTAGCAGCAGTTGATGGGAATGATCCGGCTGGCAGTGGCCAAATGGCAGCGCTATGTACCCTAAGCGAAGTTAAGATGGACGGAGAGAAGTATTTTGGACAGACAGAACACCTGAAACCTTTGGAGTTGGCGAGCAGGCGGCGTCTATCGAGAATGGATAGCAACAAGAACTGACTGGTTGTGCAGAGGTACTCCTGGAGATGGGGAGCAGCTCTAACGGGCAAGACGTGCAGGGAGTCTCCTATGCACCTCTGTAATGACTAACTGGTATCAAACGCTGGGGAACTGAGTGTGGAAGGCCTGCTGCGACCGGATGGCTCAGTTTAAAAACTATGGACTGCAAGTATTTTTGCCTCTCATGCTTCATTTCATGTTCTGCTTGTGTTTTGCCATGCTAAGGTAATCTCACTGTTTATAAGTAGGAGTGGTACTAATGTTTTAGTTCCAAGGATAAAGGTTCAGTTACGTGATGTTTAGCAATGACTTGGGGAATGAAGGAGGGGCGTAATGGGGAAAGGAAGTGGGAGGTGCCTAGGAGAGGAACATAAGAGAGTTCTTTTGGAAAGGGGGGGGTCTGATAGCTAATGGGGTTGGGGGAGTTGGTGTTGTTCAGGGGAGTGAGTGGAGCGGAGCGGATGAGGGTGTGGATGTGGGGGAGTCAGAGTGGGATGTATGGTTCGGGAAGGGTGGAAGGCAGGAGGAGAGGAGGCCTTCCTGGGGAGGGGGGAAGGGGGACAGGGGTTGGGGGAGGGCTTGTCCACTGTACAGGAAGGGGAGACCACCATAGTATCTCATGCTGGATTCAGGAAAGCCTGGGGGATTTGGCTGGGAGACCCCTTAAGGGCAGCTACTGTGGAAACAATCTTTAGTAGAAGACTGCGGAGATCAATCTTGTATGGCTAGTTTGAAAGTTCTTTCCTTAAATGTAGACGGAGTTCACTCACCGATCAAATGATTTAAAATACTACAGGCGCTGCGAAAGCAACAAGCCGACGTTGCGCTGTTACAAGAAACGCATTTGGGGAATGCTGAGCATGTCAAGTTACGTAGGGACTGGGTGGGGGAAGTATACTTTGCCTCTTATAATAGCCGCCAGAGAGGAGTAGCAATATTAATAAAAAAGAACAAGGCATTTGAAATGCATAGAACGTATCAGGACCCGGATGGCCGCTTTGTGATAGTGACGGGCCTCTTGCAGGGAAAGAAGGTGGCTTTATGTAGTATCTATGTGCCCAATATATATTCACATAAGTTCTTTGCTCTGTTAGCTGCTAAGCTCATTACATTTGATGACTACCCGCTCATATTGGGGGGAGACTTCAATATCACCAGTGACCCACTAATAGATCGAAAACCGGCCAGGCAAGCGAGCAGGGATCATGAGGGGAAGGGGGTGAATTTTCTAGTTAATGAATTGGGAGTGATTGATGTCTGGAGGCTTCTGCATTTAGAAGAAAAGGAGTACACATTTTTTTCTCACCCACATGGGGTCCATGCAAGCCTTGATTATGTGCTTTTAAGCCAGTCCCTGGTAAGAATGACAGAACAAGCGGAGATTGGAGAGTCTGTCATCTCAGACCACGCTCCAGTGTGGGTTCAAGTTAGGTGGGGAGAGAAAGCGGGGACGACTAGGTGGCGTATGAATCCTGCTCTTTACCAAGACCAAGCCTTTTGTAAGTATCTTAAGCAAGCATGGTCAGATTATGTAGAGGAGAATAAAGATCAGCTGGTAAATGATAAGAGTTTTCTGGGAAGCAGCGAAAGCGGTAGTGCGCGGGAAGATATTGGCGTATACTGCGGCCCTTAATAAAAAGAGGGATAAGGAGCTCCATAACCTTATGCTCATGCTGAAGGGAGCAAGGAGAGATCTTGTTCTTTCTCCCTCTGAGGCAAACAGGAAAGTGTATATGGAAGCGAGGAAGCAAATGCAGGCAGTATTAGATGCTAGAGCACTATATGATATTAGACTGTAGAAATACCGTATGCATAGGTGGGGCAATAAAACAGGCAAACTCTTAGTGTCCCTGGTTAGGCAACGGAGTGGAAAGAGTTATATAGGCAAAATAAAAGATGAACAAGGCAAGTCCAGGCAGGGCAGGAGGAGAAACAGCTGGAGTTTGTCCATTTTTACTCTTCATTGTATGCGAAGGGCTCTTTTTCGGAGAAAAGCTGTGAGAGTTTTTTTGAAGGCCTTAGGTTGCCAACTCTGACGGCGGCACAGGTGGCTGGTCTCAATGGGCCGATTAGGGGGCAGGAAGTGCAGAAAGTTATAAAACAGTTAAAACTAGCCAAAGCTCCTGGACCAGATGGGCTAATGACAGGGTTCTATAAGATTTTGCAGAATGAGATTGTTCCCTCATTTGTGGCCATGTGTGCAGAAGTGTATGATTCGCAGAATATGGGCACAACTCTGAATCATGTGTATATCACAGTATTACCCAAGTCGGGCAAAGATGCAGAGTTGGTGGGCTCCTACTACCCCATATCATTGCTGAACCAGGACATTAAAATCATGGCAGCAGTACTGGCGGCTAGGCTAAGCGAAGTGGTGCAGCACCTGGTTCATAGCGATCAGGTGGGTTTTGTGAAGGGACGATTTGCGTCAGCCAACGTACTGAAGGTTAGCCACATTTTGCTGGAAGGTAGCAAGGAAGCTGGGGATAAGATTCTGGCAAGCTTAGATGCCGAAAAGGCTTTCGACAAAGTAGTGTGGGAGTACCTGTTTTGGGTGCTCCGAAAGTATGGGATCGTAGGTGACTTCTTGGAGTGGGTCCAGGTGCTATACAGTAATCCAACTACCCAAATCATGATAAACGATATGCTAACTCCTATAGTGCACTTGGGAGGAGGAACCAGGCAGGGGTGTCCACTGTCGCCTCTTTTGTTCATTCTTACCCTTGAACCACTAGCGGCTAAAATCAGACAAGAGCCGAATCTGAAAGGTGTGCAGGTGGGAGGTAGGGAATACTGCATAAATATGTTTGCCGATGACATGTTGTTGCTAGCTGACAATGCATCTGCAGGTATCTTTCAAGTAATGGAGATTATCAAGAAGTTTGGACAGTTTTCAGGTTTGAGTATCAATTTTGGAAAATCTGGAGCGTTGCCGATTAGCAACCCCTGTGCCTGCGCATAGATGCCAGGTTTCCCGCTGGTGTGGGCTAGGGAGGGGATTAAATATTTGGGAGTATACTTGAGTGCAAACACAACATGGGTGTATAAGAGAAATGTGGTGGACAGATTGGAAGCCATTAAGAAGCTATGTTGGAAATGGAAAGATATGCCAATCAGTTTTATGGGGCGAGTGGCTTTAGTGAAAATGGTTTTGCTCCCTAAAATACTGTACCCGTCCCAGATGGTGCCATTATGGGTTCATAGGAAAGAGGAAAGCCAGTACCGCAGCATAATTATGTCCTTCATATGGCATGCGAAACAGCCTAGAATCTCATTTGTTAAGTTGGCAATGGATAGAGCGAAGGAGGGTCTTCGGTTGCCTGATGTATATAATGTAGCAGTGCCAGTGCCGTAGCGAGGGCAGCTGACACCCGGGCGGGTTGCCGCTGCACACCCCCCCCCCCCCGGGTGCAGCACGGCGCACCCTCCCCCCTCCAGAGTGCACCCTCCCCTCTCCAGAGCGCACCCCCCCCGAGCGCGTACTTACAAGGGAAGGCATCAGGTGATGAGGGAAAGCGGCAAGGGATGGACGGGAGGGCCGAACCGCCCCGACTGCACGTCGCTGGGAGCTGCGTCGGCTCCGCTGGTTCCCTGCTCTCTCTGCCCTGGAACAGGAAGTAACCTGTTCCGGGGTAGAGAGAGCAGGTAACCAGCAGCGCCGACACCCCCCAGTGGCGTGCATCCGGGGCGGACCGCCCCACTGCCCCCCCCCTTCCTATGCCACTGAGCAGTGCTGATGTGCTGGATTCACGAGCTTCACTCTGAAGAGGAGTCCTTTTCACCGGCAGACTTCTGGAAGAGCTGGTGCGCTCCGCTGGATCCGTTTGTGATTATAGACTCGGCAAATAGTAGCAGTCTGGGAGGGGTTAAGTTGAATCCATATTTGTCAGCAATGCGGAAGGCTTGGAAGTGGTGGAGAGAGTTGGGGGGAATAAGGGGAGGGGCGGGCCTTTTCGTGACTTCCCGGCAGGTTTGGGAACAACTGTGTTTCGTGAATGGTGAATGAAGGGGTGTAGATACATAGGGGAGTTTCGGCAAGTGGGAGAGCAAATATTCCCAACGTTTGAACAGATCAGGCGCGCATGGAATGTCCCAGGTACCCAATTCTTTGCTTTTTTGCAAACTAGAGATTACGTACTGTCTCTTGAGCGGAAGAACGGGGACCATGTAGTTTTTGGAAGACTGGACTCAGTGTTCTTGCAGCTGCCGCCCGCATTAAACAAGTTGTCGCAGTGGCATCAGCTTATTCGGGATAACAGGAAAGCCACATATCTACAGCAATTGACGAACACCTGGAGCAAAGACATAGGGGATACAGTGTCTGAGGAAGAAATGGGGAAAGTATTTGGAGAACTTAGCAGGGTTACACCGAACGTGGCATTGCAGGATATCCAATTTCGTGTACTGCATAGGGTGCACATTTCTAAAGCGAAAGGAAAAGTAATGGGGTTGTGGCCTGATGATGTGTGAGTGAAGTGTGGAGCGCATGTGGGTACGCTACTGCATTCATTTATGGAATGTCCAAAGTTGGCTGAGCTCTGGAGGGGAGCTCTCAGACAGGTAGAAAATATAGTGCAGGATGAATTTGAATGGACATACTCGGTTACTTATCTGGACAGCTCTGCTAGTCTGCGGGAGCAGGGGTTAAATGAGGCCCAGTGCAGGTTCATATTAGTGGCCAAAATGCATTTTGATGTCATGGGTGGACAGTTCCCCCCCTCAAATTAAAGTGTGGACGGGCATGATGAGGGAAATGGCCAGTTGGGTGCTGGAGACAATTAAGTTTAACGCCTCTGCAAGACTGAAACAATACAGAGAAATGTGGGGCAGAATCCCTGATGCTGATATACTAATGCTGGACCCTTCGACAGATGTGAATGAAAGGTAAGGCAGGATCCGCTACTCTGGTGAATGGAGGTGAGGGTGGGGGTCTCTGAAAGGGAGTCCGCTGGAGAAACGAGGTATTAATGTCAGTGGACGGGGGGTGGGGGGAGGGTGTGGGAGGGAGGGAGGGGGGAAGTTTACATTATGGTTAAAAATAAAGTCATGGGTGTTTCGAGCAACTTGTTGTAAACATGTTATTAGCTCTTGGACGCTGATGTAACCGCAGATGTCCCTGTGTGGGGAAGTGGACTTGTAAATTGTTATGGTTTCAATGCATCAATGACTTAATAAAGATATAAAAAAAAACAACAATAACCGACTATAAATGAAGACTTGTCCTAGGGGTGGGTAGACTAAACTAGATCCTGCAGTGCCTGCTAGATTCTATCTGTTCATGCTGTGGTACAAAGTTTTTAAAACTAAGTGGAAAAGACTATGGAGATTAATTGATAAAATTGCTTTATATAATTTTATTTTGCCTAACACTAACTTATAATTCCTCCTTTAAACCCCAATGTCCTCTTCTCTCGGAACTTCTCAGGTCTTTTCCCTCCCTTTTGCATATATAGAAGAAGAGATGAATGATTTAAATTTTATTATCACAATTGTTTCCTGGTGAACTGATTGTTTCCACATGTTGTGGTGTGATAAGAACATAAGCCTTGCCATACTGGGGCAGTCCAAAAGTCCATCAAGCCTAGTGTCTTGTTTCCAACAGTGCCCAATCCAGGCCACAAGTACCTGGCAAGATCTCAAATGAGTACAACAGATTTCATGCTGCTTATCCTAGAAATAAGCAGTGGATTTTCCCAAGTCCATTTTAATAATGGCTTGTGGGCTTTTCATTTAGGAAATTATCCAAACCTTTTTAAAATCCTGCTAAGCTGCTTTTACCACATTCTCTGGCAACAAATTCCAGAGTTTAATTACATGTTGAGTGAAGAAATGTTTTCCTTGATTTGTTCTAAATGTTCTACTTAGTAGCTTCATTGTGTGCCCCCCTAGTCCTTGTATTTTTGGAAAGAGTAAACAATTATTCACATCTATCAATTACACTCCACTCATTATTTTATAGACCTCTGACATATCTCCCCTCAACTGTCTCTTCTTCAAGCTGAAGATCCCTAGCCTGTTTAACCTTTCCTCATAAAGGAAATCGTCCCATCCCCTATATCATTTTTGTTGCCCTTCTCTGTACCTTTTCTAATTCTGCTATATCTTTTTGAGATGTGTTGACCAGAATGGCACACAATATTTGAGGTGCAGTCACACCATGGAACGATACAAAGGCATTATAACGTCCTCATTTTTGTTTTCCATTCCTTTCCTAATAATAGCTAACATTCT
Source organism: Microcaecilia unicolor (assembly GCF_901765095.1). Classification (NCBI taxonomy): domain Eukaryota; kingdom Metazoa; phylum Chordata; class Amphibia; order Gymnophiona; family Siphonopidae; genus Microcaecilia; species Microcaecilia unicolor. The sequence goes on along the minus strand of NC_044032.1, from coordinate 611,580,794 downwards.
ATTTGCTTTCTTAGCCACTTCTGCACACTGAGCAGACGGTTTTAACATACAGTGGGGGAAATAAGTATTTGATCCCTTGCTGATTTTGTAAGTTTGCCCACTGACAAAGACATGAGCAGCCCATAATTGAAGGGTAGGTTATTGGTAACAGTGAGAGATAGCACATCACAAATTAAATCCGGAAAATCACATTGTGGAAAGTATATGAATTTATTTGCATTCTGCAGAGGGAAATAAGTATTTGATCCCCCACCAACCAGTAAGAGATCTGGCCCCTACAGACCAGGTAGATGCTCCAAATCAACTCGTTACCTGCATGACAGACAGCTGTCGGCAATGGTCACCTGTATGAAAGACACCTGTCCACAGACTCAGTGAATCAGTCAGACTCTAACCTCTACAAAATGGCCAAGAGCAAGGAGCTGTCTAAGGATGTCAGGGACAAGATCATACACCTGCACAAGGCTGGAATGGGCTACAAAACCATCAGTAAGACGCTGGGCAAGAAGGAGACAACTGTTGGTGCCATAGTAAGAAAATGGAAGAAGTACAAAATGACTGTCAATCGACAAAGATCTGGGGCTCCACGCAAAATCTCACCTCGTGGGGTATCCTTGATCATGAGGAAGGTTAGAAATCAGCCTACAACTACAAGGGGGGAACTTGTCAATGATCTCAAGGCAGCTGGGACCACTGTCACCACGAAAACCATTGGTAACACATTACGACATAACGGATTGCAATCCTGCAGTGCCCGCAAGGTCCCCCTGCTCCGGAAGGCACATGTGACGGCCCGTCTGAAGTTTGCCAGTGAACACCTGGATGATGCCGAGAGTGATTGGGAGAAGGTGCTGTGGTCAGATGAGACAAAAATTGAGCTCTTTGGCATGAACTCAACTCGCCGTGTTTGGAGGAAGAGAAATGCTGCCTATGACCCTAAGAACACCGTCCCCACTGTCAAGCATGGAGGTGGAAATGTTATGTTTTGGGGGTGTTTCTCTGCTAAGGGCACAGGACTACTTCACCGCATCAATGGGAGAATGGATGGGGCCATGTACCGTACAATTCTGAGTGACAACCTCCTTCCCTCCGCCAGGGCCTTAAAAATGGGTCGTGGCTGGGTCTTCCAGCACGACAATGACCCAAAACATACAGCCAAGGCAACAAAGGAGTGGCTCAGGAAGAAGCACATTAGGGTCATGGAGTGGCCTAGCCAGTCACCAGACCTTAATCCCATTGAAAACTTATGGAGGGAGCTGAAACTGCGAGTTGCCAAGCGACAGCCCAGAACTCTTAATGATTTAGAGATGATCTGCAAAGAGGAGTGGACCAAAATTCCTCCTGACATGTGTGCAAACCTCATCATCAACTACAGAAGACGTCTGACCGCTGTGCTTGCCAACAAGGGTTTTGCCACCAAGTATTAGGTCTTGTTTGCCAGAGGGATTAAATACTTATTTCCCTCTGCAGAATGCAAATAAATTCATATACTTTCCACAATGTGATTTTCCGGATTTAATTTGTGATGTGCTATCTCTCACTGTTACCAATAACCTACCCTTCAATTATGGGCTGCTCATGTCTTTGTCAGTGGGCAAACTTACAAAATCAGCAAGGGATCAAATACTTATTTCCCCCACTGTATGAATGATAAAACTTAGATCCTTTTCCTAGGTAGTGGCTCCAAATGTGGAACCTTGCATCACGTAGCTATAGTTTGGGTTCCTCTTTCCCACATGCATCATTTTGCACTTGCTCACATTAGATGTCATCTGCCATTTAGACACCTGGTCTCTCAGTCTTGTAAGGTCCCCTTGCAATTTTTCACAATCCATGTTCTGTGTATATGTGAGGTGAAGAGAGGTATTCTGCTAATGTGTAGTTTCTGTGTAGACAATCTTGCTTGTTCTGTTTTCCCAATAAGAAGTAGGGACCAGTGTAATATTTGTAGTGCTGCCTTTCTATATACTCTCTGGCAGATAACGTGGGCTGTGGCTACTGTGGTCTAGGAGCCATGGATAATCATCCTGCTCAGCCAAAGATTTGTACCCTGCACTTTCCCACTCATAGTAGGTTCAATGTAGCTTACATAATAAAGGATTACCAAGCAGGAGTGGAGGAGTAGCCTAGTGGTTAGTGCAGCGGACTTTGGTCACGGGGAACTGAGATTGATTCCCACTGCAGCTCCTTGGGACTGTGGGTAAAGTCACTTAACCCTCCGTTGCCCCAGATAAAATCGCTTTGGATGTGGTTGCAAAGCAAAGTGTAGAGAAAAACCAGTAAACCTTAGCAGAGTAATGGAGATGCAGAATAATGGAGGTGTGTGGATAGGTAATATTATTATTAATAATAGTAATATTATTAAGAGCTAGTTTTAGGCTAGAGATAATCAGAGAAAAGGTCGGGGTAAGTATAGGGAAAATTGGAGGAGGTGTGATATGAGTTATAGCCGTTGTTACAGGATCAGGTGATGAATAGATGGGATAATAGGGTTAGGACGAGGCGTTTGGGTTGACTATGTATGAGCACTGGCACATTGTTTCCTAGAAAAAAGCACTGTGCATATGGTAAAGTCCCAATGGGCATTGGCTATGTACGCACTTTAAAAATAAATTTTATTTTTTGGCCAAGGGGGCATGTCTGTGCTAATCAGTTAGCACAGCCAAGGGGCAGATTGACCATTTGGGTAACCGGGCAGTGCCCGAGGTCCCAGAAGCTCTGCCCGGTTGCCCGCCACCGAAGCAGCACAATGCAGTCCCTCCTGGTCCTATCTTGAAGGGCCTGGTGGGCTAGTGGCCTTTGCAGAAGCAGAAAAGAATCCCACTCTTTCCTTCCCACTGCCACTGATCTGCATGGCACTGCCGGCGCTGCTGCGTTTTAAAAATGGCTGCAGAGACTTCCGAGACTACTGTGGTAAGTCTTGACAGCCATTTTGAAAAACATGGCGGCGGCGCCACTGGCTGGGCTGGAGACCCTGCTGTTGGTGCGCCTGTGCCTTAGGCACCGGCACCACCTGTTTATCCAGCACCACCACCTGCCTCCTGGGGGGCAGGTGGTGGTGCTGGATAAACAGGCGGTGCCAGTGCCTAAGGCACAGGCGCACCAACAGCAGGGTCTCCAGCTCACTAATTTTTTTTTTTTGTTACATTTGTACCCCGCATTTTCCCACTCATGGAAGGCTCAATGCGGCAGGCAATGGAGGATTAAGTGACTTGCCCAGAGTCACAAGGAGCTGCCTGTGCCGGGAATTGAACTCAGTTCCTCAGGACCAAAGTCCACCACCCTAACCACTAGGCCACTCCTCCACTCCTCCCTTCTCAGGTGTGCCATTTTTTCAGTGAGAATAGGTGTGGGAAAACAAGTGGCTTATATGGACGTCCTTGCGTGACGGACGTAGTTTCGTGCACAGCGCCATATATGGATTACCATCCCATATATGGCCCTCTCAGCACGTGGACGCAGTCGTAAGCATAGACGTGCATGACTGGTTGTTATGCATGCGGCCCCTTCCTGCCTTATATAGATTAGTATGAAGCACCCGACCCTTTTCACATATACAGAGTCCACCACCCTAACCACTAGGCCACTCCTCCACTCCCAGATCAAGGATGCAGGTTGCAGGTGCCCTCCCATGAGTGTGGCTGCAACTTCCAACGACCATCCCCCCGAGATGAATGAGATGACATGCCTCACTTTACTATCCCCCTTTCTGGGGTGGCTGGATAGTGTGTCCTGGTAGACCTGCCTGAGGCCCTACTTTTAGTGGATGTCATGGCCTCACTCACATAAAAGCTATGTGCTCAACACCCTTCCCACTGACCCCCCCCAATAAAACCAACAACAACTGCCCATCAACCCTTCGTCACATCTCACAATGCAAACATGCTGGTCAGCAATGAGTGTGGTATGCCAACATGTCCTGTGTGGTGTGTGTCAGAGGAGGTTCCAGGGTTCCTTGTCATGTCATCTGATGCATCTCATTCCCCATGGGCATAGGCCACGCCTCACCACACTGTGGCCCATCCCCCGCCTCAGGCCACCCCGCTACTGCACTATGCAAGCCATGTTGTATGTGCTGATCTCAATCACACTCCTTTTACATACACAGGCCTCCAGCACCAGCAAGAGGAGCAGGCCGATGAGGAGGGCCACCTGCAGGAGGAGGAGCCAGGCCAGAAGGCCCACCTGGAGGAGGAGGAGGAGGAGGTGGCAGCACAGGAGGCCCACCAGGAGGAGGAGGAGGAGGAGGGCTCGGAGGAGGGGGTCCTCATAATTGATGAGGACAATATGGAGGACCCCTCCCCACCTGTACCACCATCAGAGCCCTCTCCTTCTCCTCGTCCACCCCCATCCCCTGAGGCAGCTCTATCACCTGCCACAACGCCTTCCCCTGGGCCTGCTCCAACCCTTGGGCCAGCTCCAGCAGCCCTTGGCGCAGGTGCTATGATGCGCCTCCTGCAGCAGCTGGTAGATGGCCAGCACCAGCTGCTGCAGGAGGTCAGAGCCCTACGGCAGGGCAATGAGCAGCTCCAGGGTCCACTGAGGGTACTGCTGGGGCTGCTCATTGCCCTGCTACAGAGGGCATTACTCAGAGGGCGTGCCCGTCCTTGAGTAATGTTGGGGGGGGGGGGGGGAGGGAATTGTTGGGGTTGTGGGGAGTTGTGGGGGGGGGGAGGGAATTGTTAGGGTTGTGGGGAGGTGTTGGGGGGGGGGGGTGGGGGGATGTGGGGAGTTGTGGGGGGGAATCGCAATGTTGGTGGGGCTTTGTTGGGTTGGGGGGTGTTTTGTAGGGGTGGGGGGGAAATAAATGTATTTGTTAAACTTTAAATAACAGGGTGTGTGTGTGTGTGTCTCCCTTGTGCATTACATATAAGCAAATGGTGCTGTTGAGTTGAGAGGAAGGAGGCAGCAATATTCATAGCATGAAATGTGCATTGTGAATGAGAAAGTTGATGCATGTCTGAGAATGTTGGCCATACAGAAGGCCACCTGTTCATTCCAACCTGCATGGCCATATGTGCAGGGGGGGGGGTGGGTGGGCCGGGGAGGCTGGATGGATATTACTGTTCACGAACACAAATGGCCAGCCAGCCTCTCTCCCTCCCCTTTACCATACTGACCCACAGCACAGAGTGGCATCAATAAGAGATTTGTTGTCTAGCACTTGTGATCTGCCAAGTAGAAACTTGCACATAACCCTAGGTAGCACATAGACGATGTTTGCTCTCTGATGGCCAGACATCCTTACCCACAAGCCACATTGGTGGGGGGCCCACGAAGGAGCTACAAACAGCTGGCTCATATTTTCACATTCAATACATCAGCAATGGTATATAGTGCTGAGGAGAAAAGGGAAAACAATGACCTAGAGATGGGAATAACTAGTGAGGTAATTAAATTCGCCGATGACACAAAATTATTCAGGGTCGTCAAGTCGCAGGAGGAATGTGAACGATTACAGGAGGACCTTGCGAGACTGGGAGAATGGGCGTGCAAGTGGCAGATGAAGTTCAATGTTGACAAGTGCAAAGTGATGCATGTGGGTAAGAGGAACCCGAATTATAGCTACGTCTTGCAAGGTTCCACGTTAGGAGTTACGGATCAAGAAAGGGATCTGGGTGTCGTCGTCGATGATACGCTGAAACCTTCTGCTCAGTGTGCTGCTGCGGCTAGGAAAGCGAATAGAATGTTGGGTGTTATTAGGAAGGGTATGGAGTCCAGGTGTGCGGATGTTATAATGCCGTTGTATCGCTCCATGGTGCGACCGCACCTGGAGTATTGTGTTCAGTACTGGTCTCCGTATCTCAAAAAAGATATAGTAGAATTGGAAAAGGTACAGCGAAGGGCGACGAAAATGATAGTGGGGATGGGACGACTTTCCTATGAAGAGAGGCTGAGAAGGCTAGGGCTTTTCAGCTTGGAGAAGAGACGGCTGAGGGGAGATATGATAGAAGTGTATAAAATAATGAGTGGAATGGATCGGGTGGATGTGAAGCGACTGTTCACGCTATCCAAAAATACTAGGACTAGAGGGCATGAGTTGAAGCTACAGTGTGGTAAATTTAAAACGAATCGGAGAAAATTTTTCTTCACCCAACGTGTAATTAGACTCTGGAATTCGTTGCCGGAGAACGTGGTACGGGCGGTTAGCTTGACGGAGTTTAAAAAGGGGTTAGATAGATTCCTAAAGGACAAGTCCATAGACCGCTATTAAATGGACTTGGAAAAATTCCGCATTTTTAGGTATAACTTGTCTGGAATGTTTTTACGTTTGGGGAGCGTGCCAGGTGCCCTTGACCTGGATTGGCCACTGTCGGTGACAGGATGCTGGGCTAGATGGACCTTTGGTCTTTCCCAGTATGGCACTACTTATGTACTTATGTACTAATGGGAAACCCATTAGATGGATGGTTACTTCATCATAGTTGCAATATAATACAAGAGTTACAGAAGGGCACAAATAAATATGGTACTCATTATTTGGAGGTTTGATCACACTTTCTCCAGTAGTAGCTCAAGGTGAGTTACATTCAGGTATTCTGGGTCTGTCTCTGTCACAGGATGACTCAAAGTTTGTCCCTGAGCCAACTGAGAGTGAAGTGACTTGCCTTAGATCACACAGAGCAGCAGGGGGAATTGAACTGGCAACCTTGTGATTACAAGGCTGGTGCTCTAACCACTAGGCCACTGCAGCCACCAGGCTGTGACCACCTGCAGGTAATTTGGGTTGGGACCTGTACACAGAACCCTCTCCCTCACCACCACGTCTTAAGGGCTCAGTAGGCAGTACCTGTAGCCACCTTGAGCCTACTTTCCAGGCTACCAAATGTTAGAAATGTTCTTGTTCCCTAACTATGGAGGATTTTAGGAAGGTGTTCAATAATGTGCTAAACACATCCATTGCATATATTATTCCCCCTCCCCCTCCTATCGACCTTGAGAATGGGTGGCCACTTCATAAATGGGGACTGGGGTTCACCACATAAACAAGAAAGATGAAACCTACCGGGAACCAATACAGCAGCTCCAACAGCTGGCCCACACCATTGAGGACCTGCCAACCCCATACAGTACAGCACTGATGGCCTCCAACCAGTGCACAGGAACCTGGTGAAAAGAGAGCTAGCTAAGAGTTGACTGCAGACTACATACAGTGAATGGACACTCCTTGATTATGAGCAGAAAGAGAAGAGGTGGCAGACAAATGAGAGCTTACCATGAACGTCTGTTTCAAGAATGTGTAGTGCGCCTTCTATCTTCTGGAATATTAGCTGGACATCTGCCTCAGTGAACTGACCCTTACCGAGGGGTGCTTGATTTGGGGCGATTGTACCAATTTCTTCGCCCCCACAGACTGCCTGCTACAACCAAGCAGAGAGAATGGGAGAAAGTAAGGGAGGCTCACGGGATGTGGAAGAGTAGAAACGGAAGGCGTGGTGGCTGAGGGCCAGCACTAATCACAACCCCCCCCCCTCAAAATACACAGGTGTACCCAAGCATACATTGCTAAACACAAACCTTATTATAAGTGAGGGTAAAACCCTGTAAACGAATGTTAAGAACCGGCAGCGTCCCAGCGCAGGAAATGGCGGTTTAAATGGCAATGAAGAAAGGGAAGGCAGGTGGGGACGCCCATACTAATGTACCCATAATCGAAATCACACGGGCCTAATCGCTACCTCAGCTGGAGACGTTTATGAAATGTGTGTATAATCGAAAAGAAACCGCCCATATCTGGAACGCCTATCCCCTGTCCAAAATGGGTGTCCCTGGCGACTATTTAAACGCCCACTCCGTATTTTCGAAACCCCATTGGTACAATGCCGCCGCGTCAGCCTCCAACCCAGAAGGGTAATTTTTCTGATGGAGAGGTAGAGCTACTGGTGCAGGAGATCCAGCAACGGCACCAAAATCTCTTTGCTCCCACAGGGCAGAGGCTGGCTGCAACCACCAAACAGCGGGAGTGGGAGGCGGTACGTGACAGCGTCAATGCAGTCTTCCATTGTGCAAGGGACGTGGAGGACTGCAAGCGCAAGTGGCGCAAGCTGAGGAGGGATGTGAGGCGCAAGGCTAGTGCCCATCCCCCACCACATGACACAGACAACCTCACCCCCTGGAGCTCATGGTCCACTCCCTCCTACCCCAGGAGGGCATCCACGGAATAGGGTCCCTTGACACCTCGGCAGAGCCTGAGGGCTCAGGTAGGTTGACAATTATGAAGCTGGTCTATGTGTCCTGCTGCACTAAACTGTGTTATACAAGTTGGGGCCAGGAGGTGGGGAGTGGGGGGCGGGAAGAGGGGGAGCGAGTTTCAGGCGGGTGTGCTCATATGTAGAATAAACGACCATCTTTATGATGCTGTCCTGACTTCCTTACCCCTACTCACTTGCTCTGTACCCTTACTCTCTATCCCTACCGTACTCATTTACCTTCCCTCTTACTTGTCCTGTGTGTGCATCTTAATTACATTGTAAGCTCTATTTGAGTAGTGGTAGTATTCATGTGTGTCATAGGAGCACACTCTGTGGGTGCTGTGGGTTTTTAAACACCCCCAATATTGAGCAACTATCATGTAGGTGTCCAGGGTGGAGTTTTGTGCACTGGCCTTAGCACCCCCAATAATACTTTACAGTTGGCTCCTATGGGTGTGTGCAGGTTACTACTGTGGCACAACTTTGGGGGGGGCCTTCCTTCCCTACTACTCCCTCCTATTTTCTCATCACCAAACTGTGCCTATTTCCTTCTGTCACCTCTGTGCTCTAGTGAGTGTGGGCCACATGCATGCAACTTAAGGAGCCTGTAATGGGGGTGATAAAGCAGTTCTAGGCAGTCTAGCAAGTCAGTAGTAACACAAGACATGCTGAAATGTCCTTCACTTTAACTAATATACAACAAACAGCTTGTCCACAAAGTTGTGAGCGGTGTCCTTCTCTTGGCTGTCCGTCCACCACCTCTACCCAGCTGCCTGTGGGGCTCTCTTTCACATCGGTGTCAATTCCTTTCCTCCTCACCATCTCTTTGCTGGGTCAGCAGTTTGGGGGTCAATGTATATGAATGCTGAAAGACAAAAGTGGGTTATTTTCACTAACACACTTCCTCACCCTTGTGCTATACAGGTGATGACTCTGAGGAGACTGGCCCTAGTGGCCTGCAAGCCCAACAAAGGCCTACACCAGCAGGACAGCCTCAACCTCCACCGCCTGCAGCAGCAGTACAGCCTGTACCACCACCACCTGCACCAGTACAGCCTGTACCACCACCACCTGCAGCAGCTGAACCAGCAGTAGAGGCTCAACCTCCACCAGCACCACCAGCAGAGGCGGCACCTCCACCACTGGTTGACTCTGCTGATGAGTATGCATATAGGGGGCCAGCTCCTCGCCACAGGCCATCCAGCCAATGGAGGCAACTCCTGCGGCTAGCCACTGATTTGCTGAGGCACAATGTGCGCCTGGAGGAGTACCGGCAGGAAAAATTACAGCTGCAGTGGGAAGCACTGCAGGCGCAGCGGGAAGCCCTCCAGGCGCAGCGCCAAGCCCACCAAGAGGTGCACCAGGCGCACCAGCAAGCCCACCAAGAGGTGCTCCAGCAACTCCAACAGCTGCAGCACACCATTGAAGGCCTGCGCCCTCAGGTGACACCACCTACTCCAGCCGTACTGCTGCAGCAAGACCTGCCATCCACTTCCTCCTCCAGTGGGCAGCAACCGCCAGCTAAGAGGTGGGCGTTGCAATCGTCCGCCTCCGCAGCCACTACTGCAGCACCCACCACCAAACCAGCTCCCATTCTGGGTCCTGTGGCCAGGCTACAGCCAACAAGGTGGTCAGATTTCCACACCACAGCCGAAGCTGCAGGATGCTGTGTGGATACGGAGGAGGACAGTGGAAGCAGCACATCAGCAGAGTGTGAAGATACTTCCCCTGCAGCACCAGCTGCAAAGGAAGTCCGTGGGAGGAGTAGGAGGGGACAGGGGAGGGGACGGGGAAAGTGATGGCACATGCTGGAGGGTGAGGGTTGGTGGGAGGGGGGTGGTGGGGGTGAACACTTATGCACTTAATATAAATAAATGTGCACTTACTTTCACGCAAAACTTGTTTCAATGAGTCTTTGTCTTGCTCTTACGCCAAGCTGGTAAGCATTGAGCTCTGCTCTGTGGGCTGCGGGTGGAGGGGGCTCCTCCTCCTGCTCATCTGGGGCCTCCTCTGGTGGCTGTGGCTCCTCTGGGAGAGGCTGTCCTCTGTGCTGGGCCAAATTGTGCAACATGCAGCACGTCAGAAAGATCTTGGCCACCTTTTCTGGACTGTAGAGCAGCTCTCCTCCAGACCGGTCCAGACAGCGGAACCGTTTTTTCAACAGGCCAAAGGTCCGCTCAATGATCCCCCAGGTGCTGCGATGTCTCCTGTTGTAGGTTTCTTCTGCCCCTAGTTGTGGGTGGACCACGGGGGTCATGAGCCATGTCCTCTGCGGGTAGCCTTGGTCACCTTTGGAGAAAAGCAGAATGAGATACATGAGGGTGTATTGTTTGGAGCAGGTACGGGGGGGGGGGGGGGGGGGGGATTAGGATAGTGGGTTGTGGAGTGAAGTGGAGGAAGCCAGGGCGGAGGGTTGCCCAGTGGAGGAGGTATAGTATGGGTACATCCATGCTGCACTTACCTAGTAGCCATCCACCAGTGAACTCCCCTCGCTCAAACCTGCGGAAGATGCCCGAGTGCTGTAGGATGTAAGCATCGTGGGTGGACCCGGGGTACCTGGCACACACGTCTAATATCTCCCCCTGGGCATCACATACTACTTGCATATTCATAGAATGAAATGCCTTCCTGTTTCTGTAGGTGGCTTCGTGTGCCCGGGGGGGTCTGAGGGCTACTTGTGTGCAGTCAATCACACCGATGACCGAGGGGAATCTAGCAACAGCATAGAAGGCAGCCATGTTGTTGTGCAGGGCCTGGGGGGTGGTGGGGAAAGTGATGTAGTGAGAGGTGTGAGTTAGAAAGGCATCCAGGAACTGGGTGAGACAGTGTGAAATAGAAGCCTGGGTAAGCCCTGTGTTAGCAGCTAATACAGATTGAAAACTCCCAGTGGCCAGGACAGAGAGAGAGGAAGTGATTTTGAGGTGGACAGGGATGGGGTTATTCCTATGTGTCTGGGGCTGAAGGAGGGGTTTCAGCTGCTCACAAAGCTGCACAATGGTGTCCCTATCAAACCTGAACCTTGTTAGACACTGCTGGTCAGTGAGTTGTAGGAAGGTGGTTCGGGGCCTGAACACTCGGGGCTGTGAATACCTCCTGCGGTGTGTGGCCTCTTCCTGTACCATGGCAGCCACCAGTGCATTAAGTGCATCCATGTCCCCACCAGTGCAAGTATTAGTACTAGTAGTAAAACACAAACAGCACACAGATCTCTCAGTTCCAGCCACCACACCCTCTGGCCACTCACTCGCCAAACAGTACAAGAACACAGAGACAAATGGAGGTCAGGGACTACAGTATACAGGTGGGAACAGTGAATGGAGAGGGATGGGGGAGGGGAAGGGGAAAGGGGCGATAGAGCAAGGAGTAGGAGTAGGGAAAGGTCAAAGGGTAAGACACAAAAGAGGCAGAGCACACAGACGAACGTAACAAGTACTCAACACACTCAGCTTTCTCTCTGCAACCACCAATTCAGCTCTCCCAACAACGATCTCGCCACTCTCCAACTCCACACAATTGCTAATGGGTCTAAAGACGATGTTCCCCTTGCTGTGGACGCTTTTATTTCGGGTCTAACCAATGACGCCCATGTTCCCGCCCAATCAGAGCCATTTCGCTATCCGTTATAAGTTGTAGACGACCACCTCGTAACACCGCCCCCAACACGCCCCTTATTTGGGCGTTTTTCTCTGAACGTACGTGCGCCACGGACGCTCTAAAATTTTTCTTTCCATTATACTGATTTATTCGTTTTTGGGAGATAAACGTCTACCTCACGATTTGGGTCGCAATATAGGCGTTTTTCTCTTTCGATTATAAGCAGGAAGGTGTTTTATTTGAGTGGACCTAAAACATCTGTTTAGCTACCTAAACCTCTTATACAAAGTCTTTCTCTAGATCTTTTTTTAACTTGTAAATCTGTTTTCCTAGTAGAGGGGTATTTTTCTATGTAAGGTTTTCCCTAATTTCTCTTTCAGATTTTAGCTGTTCACTAGCATTCTGAGCTCTTCCTTTTTTTTTTTTAACATGGCGATGCTGCCTCGTGTCGTGATGCACTTCCCTATTATTAGCGACTGCAAACTGCCTTGGAGGCCAGAAAGTCAACAAAGAACCATCATCCGAGCAACTTCAAAAAAAAAGAAAAAATCCTGAACGACTGGTTCTGAGCCAGGTGGGAGTTCCAGTCTTACGAAATGCCACTTCTTGTAGCCCATGGTTTTTTGGCTTGGTGCCTGCCACCTCCCCTTGGCTATGGGGACTTTCCTGGGGCTCTCAAGAGGATTTCAGACTCCTCCTGAGGAGGAGAAGCAGGAGGCGTTTCCCACTGGGTCCCGGCACTGTTTGCAGCTAGCACTGGATTAAAGAGCCAGTGAGAGTGGAAACTCAGGGGTAGAGGTGCAGCCAGGGAGGAAGCACCAGCAGCAGCTTCCTGCCCTCAGCTGGGCTCTGCTTCACAGCAAAAAGGGCTTTGCTTCTCATGCCCTCCTCCTCGACACTGCCTGCAATCTGTGGTGGATTGAAGAAACTTGCCTGGTGAGTTTGGGAATTTTCTGCTTACAGCTGGTGCTAGTGTGAATGTGAATATAAAGCTGCTGCAGCCAGGGATGTGACAGTAGAGAAAGAAAGCAACTTCCCTGTTGGGATTTATTGCTCAGGATTGTTGTGTAAATCCCTCAGGATTGTTGTGTAACAGCTGCTTTACTGGAAACTGATTTAATTTCCTGTATTTTTTTTTTTTTTTTTACAGTTTATTAGTATTTCTTTCAGATGTTTAGCTTAACCTCGACTTTTCAGTTCGCTTTTTTTTTGTCTTGAAATAAATTCTATTTCCTCTTCTTAAAAGTTAATTCCTGATGCTGTGGGTCACAAACCCCATTGTACAGACACTGTCAGACCGCAAACAGCTGAAATTGTGCTCAGAACAAAGAATGTGATTAGCAGCCCCGGCTGGCTCAATTACTTCCATTGAAAGCAATGGAAGTAAAACCCGGCTGGCTCAATCTGTCCTCCTTTTTCTGGAGCCATATGGTAACTCTATCATCCCAACCCTGGAGCAGTCCTTCCAGTGGGCTTTGCCTCATCTTCAGTCCATTCCAGGTTGCCCGTCTTCCCCCCCCCCCCCTTCCTTCCCTCCTCTCCCTGCTGGCACCAATCCTCTAACTATTCAGCCCCTCCACCTCTAGTTCTTAATTTGCCACAGCTCAGGGACATGGAAAAGTCAGACCAGGGCTGGCTTAACCATTGGACCAGGTGAGGCTTTGGCCCAGTTCACCAGCAAATAATAGTGCCAAAATACTCAGCCTCTGACCTAACCTGGTCTCCCCGCGGGTCCGGCAATGCTCCCTCACCTCTCCCGAAACCTCCACCCCCCCCCCCCCCCCGTGGTCCTGTAAAGTCTACATCAGTTGCCAGCAGCAGCATGACAAACTGCCTTTGACCAGCCCTTGGGTTTTCCCTCTGCCAAGTCTTTCCTCCTCTGAGCTATTTTGGTCCAGCTGGTGATGTATGTATGCATGTGGTAAAACTGAGTAAAGCGGTCTTGGTCTGATTTGATTAGGATGAAGCGTATTTGTTTTGGTCAGAAAATCTTAAAGCTGAGAGTGAATAATTGTCTCTGCAATCTGCAATGGAGCAGTAGTTCCATTTGTCTGAAATGGGATTTGAAAAATCTTTTAGGTTAGGCCTCAGAATAGCAAGCTTCCAGGCTTCTGGGACTGTTCCAGAGGAGAGAGATGAAGATATCATATGTAAAGCAACTGGAATAAGCTCTTGGAGAGACCGTTTAATAAAAATGGAAGGAATGAGGTCATGGGGCGCCATGGTAGATTTCATGACATGTATAACAGTGCGTAATTGAGATTCAGATGGGCTGTTAAAAGAGGTGAGTAAGCTAGTTGGCAAGAGGACATTGGAGATGGAATGAGTTTTTTTACTATTGGGGACCATTGGGAAGGTAGTAATCAAGATAGAGATTTTATCACTAAAGTATTCTGCATGGTCCTGGCTAGTAGGGAGCGCAGCTGGATCGACTGGTAGAAGATGGGGTGTAGTTAGTGATTTCAGGGTCTGATAGAGGACTGCAGTATTAGGTGCCTTGGCTATTTTAGAGGAATAGTAACTCTTGTGCAACAAGTATTTGTATCTTTATAGATAGTAAGGGTGATTGGGGAACGTCGACGTATCCAAATGCATTAGGCTTGTCTAAGTTGGCCAGATCTAGGATAAGCTGCACAAAAATTGTGAAAGTAGGAAACCTCTCTTGGTGGTCCTCTTTATACTTGGTGCCTACAGATGACCATTTTTCTCTCATGTCATACGGCAGCTTTGATATAATCTCATTTATGCCCCAAGCTGTATCCAAGTAGTACAGGCCAGGAAGGTTCGGATCAGCTTTGAATGCTTCCAATTCCTGGAGGAGGTCTCCCAATCTCTGTAACTTGTCGTTATCTTTTTTTTTTTTTTTTTAGTGACCTTTGGGAAACTCCTTATTCTTTTCATCAGTGCCTGTTGGATAGCTTCTGGGCTGCCGTAGCCCTGGTCAGTTCTCTCCCACATCTCTTTGAGTCTTGGTAATCCCTGCACACACTTGGCTGACTCTGTTCCCAACCATTTTATTATCAGGCTCATTTCTTGGCTCGTGGTAGGCATCATAATTGCCATGGCATCTTTAAAGTTAGATTTCCCATTCCCTGTTGCTCTGTGAATGCTAGGTTGGTATGCAATAAATCTATGCTTATTCGGGACATGATAGGGGACTCTGATATAGGGATAGCATTTTTAGTAGAAACCTGGTTACAAATGGAAGCTGACTCTGTACAATCAGACCTGCGTCCTTATGTTTATAAGATTATCAATGTAAATAGAGAAAGAAGAGGTGGGGGATTGGCATTGATTTAGTTTTCTGGATATTGTGAAAGTATATTCTTATTGTGAACCTGGTCTAGAAGTATTATATTGTCATCTCAAAGGTATTACTGTAATTCATCAACAGAACACTGGGGATTAACGTAACAGGTTTCTTTGATAATTACAGGTTAGGTTTCTAGCATTTGCTGTGCATTACTGTAATTCAACCAGTAGGGCTCCACTACTGCCAACTCCAGACTTCGCGCCTTCTGTCTCGCTGCACCCTACGCCTGGAATAAACTTCCTGAGCCCCTACGTCTTGCCCCGTCCTTGGCCTCCTTTAAATCTAGACTGAAAGCCCACCTCTTTAACATTGCTTTTGACTCGTAACCACTCGCCTCCACCTACCCTCCTTCCTGTACACATTAATTGATTTGATTTGCTTACTTTATTTTTTATCTATTAGATTGTAAGCTCTTTGAGCAGGGACTGTCTCTTCTATGTTTGTGCAGCGCTGCATACGCCTTGTAGCGCTATAGAAATGCTAAATAGTAGTAGTAATAGTAGTAGGCCACCAGGTTTATGGTCTAAGGATTGTTGGAAATCGTATGAAATTATTTCTGACGCTGTTTTATGGATGGACCGTGCAGGTCTTTTTCTGCCGTCATCTACTATGTTACTATACTATCTTGTTCTGTATTATTGATAGTAGGGGATGTTAATTAGAATCAATTGAACAAAGATGTTAAGGATTTCTTAAATTTTTTAAGAACCCAATCTTTCATTATTCCTACATTCTCTCCTTCACATGAAAAGGGTTATTTGTTAGATTTAGTTCTTGCTAATGATAATTCTTTACTATCCTTGGTCAGATCATTATTTATGCAATTTCACTTTAAATGTGTTATTATCGCATATATCTTATCAGCCAGAACAGAAAACTATTATGAGTAGAGGGAAAATTTATTCTAAACTTTTTTGGAGTATGATGAGTTCTTCTTTATCCTTAGAATCCCAAAATAATTGGTTCGAATGTATTACTATATCTTTGGATAAGATTGATCCTTATTGTGAGAAGAAACTAGCTAGGGATTCAAGAAATCCTTGGTATTCCATGATGTTAAGATCTTTGAAATGAAAATGTCGTAAAGCAGAGCGAGCTTGGAGAAAATCTAGGGATATCACTTTGAAACAACATTGGCGTAAATTATTTTCTCGATATAAATATTCTGTTAAACAAGCAAAAAAAAAAAAAAAAGAATATTATTTACATTTTATTGAGTCACATAAACCTGATTTGAACAAATTGAATTATGAAATCGTCTGTTCAGAAGCCTGTTGATATCGTTCCTGGTACAACCTAAGGCAAAAGATCTTGTATTTCATTTTGCTAATAAGATCAATTTGATATATACTACTACTACTACTACTACTTAACATTTCTAGAGCGCTACTAGGGTTACGCAGCGCTGTACAATTTAACAAAGAGAGACAGTCCCTGCTCAAAGAGCTTACAATCTAATAGACAAGTGAACGGTCGGTCCGATAGGGGCAGTCAAATTGGGGCAGTCTGGATTCACTGAACGGTAAGGGTTAGGTGCCGAACGCAGCATTGAAGAGGTGGGCTTTAAGCAAAGACTTGAAGACGGGCAGGGAGGGGGCTTGGCGTAAGGGTTCAGGAAGGTTGTTCCAAGCATAGGGTGAGGTGAGGCAGAATGAGCGGAGCCTGGAGTTGGCGGTGGTGGAGAAGGGTACTGAGAGGAGGGATTTATCCTGTGAACGGAGGTTACGGGCGGGAACGTAAGGGGAGATGAGGGTAGAGAGGTAGTGAGGGGCAGCAGACTGAGTGCATTTGTAGGTAAGAAGGAGAAGCTTGAATTGAATGCGGTATCTGATCGGAAGCCAGTGAAGTGACCTGAGGAGAGGGGTGATATGAGTATATCGGTTCTGGCGGAATATGAGACGTGCAGCAACGTTCTGAACAGACTGAAGGGGGGATAGATGGCTAAGTGGGAGGCCGGTGAGGAGTAAGTTGCAGTAGTCCAGGCGAGAGGTAATGAGAGCGTGGACGAGAGTTCGGGTGGTGTGTTCAGAGAGGAAAGGGCGAATTTTGCTGATGTTAAAGAGGAAGAAGCGACAGGTCTTGGCTATCTGCTGGATATGCGCAGAGAAGGAGAGAGAGTAACTTTAAAACTATACAAGAACGTAAGACCTTTGAAGTCAGAATGATTGAATATTTTAACACCCAACAGAAAGGACTTAACAAGGATCTGGGGTTCCTAGCCCATTATAAACCATAAAGCTGTATGTCTCTGTTGATCACCCCACCCCTCACCTATCCACACCCATCCTGTTAGAATATCATTGATATGCTTTGATGTCCCCATGCATACCTCCTACCCACCCCCATCCTCCCATCCTGTCAGATTGTCATAGTAATGCTTGAATGTTTTCACTTATATACACTGTCAGCTAGCACATTTGCTTATTTCCGATCTGACGAAGAAGGGCAACCTTCAAAAGCTAATCAAGAAATGTATTAAGTTATGTCCAATAAAAAAGGTATCATCTTATTTTCTTTTCCATGTTTTATCTTGTTTGATTTCTATTGATAACCTATAGATTTTCAGAAAGCTTTTGACAAAGTTCCTCATGAGAGACTCGTGAGAAAATTAAAAAGTCATTGGAGAGGAGGCAATGTTCTTCTGTGGATTAGGAATTGGTTATTGGACAGAAAACAGAGGGTAGGGTTAAATGGCCATTTTTTCTCACTGGAGGAGGGTGAATAGTGGAGTGCCACAGGGATCTGTACTGGGACCGGTGTTATTTAACATATATATAAATGATCTGGAAATTGGAACAACTAGTGAAGTGATTACATTTGCAGATGACACAAAACTGTTCAAAGTTGTCAAAACATATGTGGATTGTGAAAAATTTCAGGAAGACCTTAGGAAACTGAAAGAGTGAACATCCAAATGGCAGATGAAATTTAATGTGGAGAAACGCAAAGCAATGTACATTGTGAAGAATAATCCAAGTCATAGTTACCTGATGCTAGGGTCCACCTTTCAAAGGCAATACCACCTTCTTCAGGTCACAAACCCTCGGCATTACTTTTGACAACTAGTAAAAAATGTATTTAGACCAATAAAAAGGGTATCTTCTTATCTTTTTGCTTTATTTCTATCTATTACCTTTAAAGTGGACTTACATGGCAACCACACTGTTTTAGCTCTTATCATGGATGATCCCCTCCTGTGTTGATTGGGCTGGCTATAGGAGGAGTAAAGCAGATTGTACTTTCAACTTATACTCTCTTTAAACACAGCCTGAAACTTGAATCATACTTTCTCTTAAGAGGACTGTAATGTACTGCATCATTCAAAGTGTGATTTAGGCTCCTGAGGGCAGAAAGGGGAGGGAGGGCAGAGGTGTCTCTGTTCTCATCTTAGTGCCTGACTGAACAGAACAAGGTGTGTGTGTGTGGGGGGGGGGGGGGGGGGGTGGACTTGGCAAGTAAGAGGGGCTAAGAGTTCTGAGGGTATAGGCAAACATTAGGCTGGGGGATCACTAGGGGATAATGTGTGGAAGAGTGGATGGGAAGATGAGCAGAAACTGGGGGATGAAAAGAGGGTCTGGGGTGATTGTCAGATGGAGAGTGTGAAAGGAGCTAGGGGCATTGAAGGATGTGTGTGTTTAAAGAGTAGTAGAGCATGTGAAAGAGAGGCCAATGGGAGTCATCGTGTGTGTATAAATATATTGAGCATGTGGAATGAAGAGAGAAAGAGAACTGGGCTGGAGAGGAGATACAAGGGTCAGGAAGTCTAGATCTGGCGAGATACATTTCCCTCTTCTCAATCCAGATAACCCCCATGATTCCAGAACTCCATGCCTGTCTTCCCTGCCTTCAGATTCCCCACCCCTCTTCACTGTTCTCCATCCTAAAACTTCCAGTTTCTTCTCTTTTGACTCCCCCCTTATTCCTTCTATTTCTAGTCATCCCTCATCTCAGTCTCCTCTATTCATTCCTTGGATCTTCTCTTTCACCTTTTCCTACTTTCCAAAGATCTCTACTCCCTACTTTCAGACCCTCATGTGCCAAGATCTTATCCTTCTCATACACCAAAATCTGAGCCTCCTTTCATAAATCCCCTCAAAGAACAAAATAAGTTATACAAGCATAAAAAGCTAGGGCAGAAAACTAATTGAATTAAAAATATTAATCATGATTAGAGAATGTAATCATGTCTGCTTCAAAGCTTTCCCTCTGGCCCGTTCTGCCTCCTCTGATATCACTTCCTGTTTTTTCATGGGCAGGACGGGTCAGAGGGAAAACTTCAGACCTGGCCGCAGGCAGCTACTGCCAGGGACCAACAGAAGACCACCTTGAAGGAATACTAGGGGGGGAGGGGGAGAGAGGAACTGAGAGGGGGCAGATGTCAAACCCTGAGTGGGGGTAGTAGAGTGAACTGCAGACCTGCAAGCAGCACTGGAGGAGGTCACCAGTGGAAGCTATTGCCAGAGTAGAAGCTCCAACTTTGTGTTGCTCACCACCAAGTTTGTGTTGCTACTCATGAGGGTTTAGAGGGGAGAGTCTGTGAGGTGCTGAACAATGGATAAATCCTTCTTATCTGTTCCCCTCTCCACTACTGCCAACTCCAGACTTCGCGCCTTCTGTCTCGCTGCACCCTACGCCTGGAATAAACTTCCTGAGCCCCTACGTCTTGCCCCATCCTTGGCCACCTTTAAATCTAGACTGAAAGCCCACCTCTTTAACATTGCTTTTGACTCATAACCACTTGTAACCACTCGCCATCACCTACCCTCCTCTCTTCCTTCCCGTTCACATTAATTGATTTGATTTGCTTACTTTATTTATTTTGTGTCTATTAGATTGTAAGCTCTTTGAGCAGGGACTGTCTTTCTTCTATGTTTGTACAGCGCTGCGTACGCCTTGTAGCACTATAGAAATGCTAAATAGTAGTAGTAGTAGTGCTGAACAATAGGAGGCAGGACGAGAGAAAGAGATAATGTACCTGGGGGAAGAGGAAGGGGAGGGAGGGAAGGAAGAGAAGGGGGAGATATGTTGGATTCGAGGGGTGGGGGCAGGATGGAGGGAGATTATCAGTCTTTTAGGGAAGGGAAGGGGGATGGGATTTGATATACCACATTTCTGCAGTTACAGTCAAAGCAGTTTACCTACTATATACAGGTACTTATCATATACAGGCACCTGGGGCAATGGACATCTAAGTGATTTCCCCAGAGTCACAAGGAGCTGCAGCGGGAAATAAATAAACAAACAAACTCTAATTGTGTGATTAATCACAATTAAAACTTTTAACCACGTGATTAAGCATGATTAGAAATTTTAATCGAAATGCAGGCCTACAAAATAATGCAAATTTAGGCAAATGTATCACAGAATTGCTGCAAATACTTCAACTCTTGCAACAAATTCTAACCCCTGAGTTGCTGCAGGAAACTGAAGGGCATGTTCGTAACACAGGGAGAAAAAACTTATGTAGTTGTGAATGAAAGTTTATGTAGCAATAGCCCAAAAGGACCAGCAGGAATTTGCCAAGCTGTTCCCCACCCCCTGAAAAAAAATTGCCATTTCTATATAAAAGCATTTATAAGCTGAAAAATTTTAAACTAAAATTATGGCAACTGTTGTTGAAGAGATACAAATCATTTTACAATAAAAAGAAAATTATTAGGGAAGACGTAATGTTTCCTTGTCTCTTGGAATGACAGGGAGTAGATGAGTTTATCTTGTTTGGCAGACTGGATGGACCGTACAGGTCTTTATCTGTCGTCATTTACTATGTTACTATGTATGTAATAGTATGAGACTGGGCTGGTTTTATGTATAAAGCTAGACAAGTGGAAGGGAAATCACAGCAGATCACAAGATCGAAGAGACATATAAATTATCAAGTGAAATTTTATTTTTACAGTGTAAAGTGGGAATAAAATTGTAACAATAACATGTTATTTGGTAATTTTTAAGCCTCTTCGATCTTGTGATCTGCTGCGATTCCCCTTACACTGGACTACAACAGATCCCAGCCTTCATCTTTGCTCAAACTAGAAAAGCTACAGCTTAGAGCCTCACTGTTCACTAGCATGGTAAGCTATTAAATCTAAAATTTACTTCCTGCTTATTCGATATGTGTGTGTGTGTTGGGGGGAGGGGGGGAGAGACAATCTTGCAAATTCTATATAGTGCAACTAGAGTTGCGCATGCAAATCTGGGCATATTCTGATAATTAGATGTTAAGCAATTATCGCCATTATTGGCACTAATTAGAATTTGTGTGCACTACTCGCTAAGCGTATTCTATAAAGTAGGCCACGTAAATTCTACCACGTGGATCTCAAAAGTGGGCAAGGCCATGGGATGAGCATGGGTAGGTTGTGGGCATTCATAAAATTTATATGCAGTATTATAGAATAACCTGTACTGCGCCTAAGTTAGATAAGGGCTTTTACACCAGCTTTTCATTTGTGCAAATGGCTGCACCTAAACTTTAGTCGCGTGGGTGGCACTATATATATTCTATAAACCGTGCCTAACTTTAGGTGCGGTTTATAGAATACAAGTAGGCATGTTTTCAATCTGCGCCAATTTTTTCAGTGACAAATATAGACTCGGGCCTAGTATGCATAAGTCTGGCTCTGGTATCAGGTATAATGCAGTAAAAGAAGAGTACTATAACTATTACACTTGACAGATTAAAAAAACCATTTACATATTGGGGTCC
Organism: Microcaecilia unicolor; assembly: GCF_901765095.1. Classification (NCBI taxonomy): domain Eukaryota; kingdom Metazoa; phylum Chordata; class Amphibia; order Gymnophiona; family Siphonopidae; genus Microcaecilia; species Microcaecilia unicolor. The sequence continues at coordinate 611,558,989 of NC_044032.1, read as the reverse complement.
TTTTACTCAGGCATGCTAATGAATTTAGAATACACTAATGATTAGCATGTGTCATGCAGCCCATAGGAATATAACATAGTAACATAGTAGATGATGGCAGAAAAAGACCTGCACGGTCATCCCAGTCTGCCCAACAAGATAAACTCACATGTGTCATTTTTTGTGTATACCTTACCTTGATTTGTACCTGTCTTTTTCAGGGCACAGACCATATAAGTCTGCCCAGCACTATCCCCGCCTCCCAACCATCAGCCCTGCCTCCCACTGCCGGCTAAGCTTCTGGGGATCCCTTCCTTCTGAGGAGGATTCCTTTATGTTTATCCCACGCATGTTTGAATTCCGTTACCGTTTTCCTCTCCACCACCTCCCGTGGGAGGGCATTCCAAGTATCCACCATTCTCTCCGTGAAAAAATACTTCCTGACATTTTTCTTGAGTCTGCCCCCCTTCAATCTCATTTCATGTCCTCTAGTTCTACTGCCTTCCCCTCTCCGGAAAAGGTTCGTTTGCAGATTAATACCTTTCAAATATTTGAACGTCTGTATCATATCACCCCTGTTTCTCCTTTCCTCCAGGGTATACATGTTCAGGTCAGCAAGTCTCTCCTCATACGTCACAAGATACGGCCTCCAAAACTGAACACAATACTCCAGGTGGGGCCTCATCAACGTCTTATACAGGGGTATTAAAACCTCTTTTCTTCTGCTGGTCACACCTCTCTCTATACAGCCTAGCAATCTTCTAGCTACGGCCACCGCCTTGTCACACTATTTCGTCGCCTTCAGGGCCTCAGATACTATCACCCCAAGATCCCTCTCCCCGTCCGTACCTATCAGACTCTCACCGCCTAACACATATGTCTCCTGTGGATTTCTACTCCCTAAGTGCATCACTTTGCATTTCTTCGCATTGAATTTTAATTGCCAAACGTTAGACCATTCTTCTAGCTTGGTCTAACGTTTGGCAATTAAAATTCAATGCGAAGAAATGCAAAGTGATGCTCTTAGGGAGTAGAAATCCACGGGAGATGTATGTGTTAGGCGGCGAGAGTCTGATAGGAATATAATGGGCTGCATGGCATTTAGCACACGCTAATTGCTAGCATTTGCTAAATCCTGTAGTGCGCCTTAGTGAAAGAATCAGTGTATATCGTGAGTTAAACAATTTATTTTGAACTGTTCGGTACTAACTAGCAACATGCATGTCTTTTTTTTTTTTCTCTCTCTCTGAAGGGTTGTAAGATCAACAATGGCCAATCTAATCCAGATAATGTGGGTGATGAATGTCGTAGTAACTGCTCATGTTTTAAGAGAAAACGCAAAAGAACCAGGAAACCAGAAGTGTGATACCGAAGGCTTTTGTGACTATTCTTCAATGGATTTGAAATCTATCCCTTCAGCATTACCAAGGGAAATGAAAGGACTGAATCTAGCTAACAACCATATCAAAGATGTCAGAGAAACTGATCTAAGGACATTTGTGAAGTTGGAAACTCTTCTACTACAATTTAATGAAATTGAGACAATTCATAGGGATTCGTTGGTGTTTCTTGTGAACCTAGAACATTTGGATTTATCAAACAATAAATTGACTAACCTCTCATCTGCCTGGTTTAGAAATCTGTCTTCGTTAAAGTACCTGAATATTTTGGGCAATTTCTACAAAACACTTGGTGAAAGCTCTCTGTTTTCTAGTCTCTCAAAATTACAATATCTAAAACTAGGAAATCCAAATTTCTTCAGCTTGAAAAAGAAAGACTTTGAAGGAATTGCAGCCCTTGAAGAGTTTGAATTGGAAGGTCGTGGCCTGAAAGAATACGAGGAAGGAAGTTTCAGATCATTTCTGGCGCTAAATCACTTCATCTTAAAAATAAATAATACTAATTTAGTAGTCAAGATTCTTACAGACATTCCCAGAAGTGTTTCCTGGATAGAGTTCAGAGATATGAATTTAAGTACCTCTGGAGATATATATAACCTGACAGGCTTGCAGTTTTCATTAGTACAGAAAATAACAATGAAAAATTGCTTTTTTACAGATGAGAGCACTTCAAAACTTATTGGAATCTTGACCTATTGTAATTTTCTATCAGAATTTGAACTAGAAGACTGTGAGCTTTTGGGAACAGGGCAATGGCCCCTTCCACCTTCAAGGTCTGATTCACTTAGAACATTGGTAATAAAACACTTAGAGATCCCAGAGTTTTTTATGTTTTCAAACCTGCATAATGCAGAAGGTCTCGCACGCAATATTGTAAGTGTTACATGTACGGACACTAAAGTTTACTTAATGCCTTGTCCATTGTCAAAATCTTTTCAGTCCCTGGAATATTTGGATCTTAGTGGAAATTTGCTCTCAAACATACCTTTAGAATATGTTACCTGTTATAATGAGGGTGGTGGTGCCTGGCCCTTACTAAAAACTTTAAATTTAAGTAGAAATTCTCTAACTTCATTGGGTGATGTTGGAAAAGTTTTATCTGATCACAGACACCTAATTAACCTTGATGTCAGTCAAAATATTTTGGATACAGAAACGCCAAAGTCGTGTCGGTGGCCTAGAAATCTCAAATATTTAAACATTTCTTCATGTATGATGAAAACAATAACCACCTGCATTCCTGGGTCCCTGGAAGTTTTGGATGTTAGTAATAATAAACTTACTGAGTTTACAATTATACTAACGCAACTTAAAGAGCTTTACATTTCAAGAAACAAATTAATGACATTACCAAGTGCTGCCCGCCTTCCCGATTTGCTAACTTTGAGAATCAGCAAAAACAAAATAACAGAGTTCTCTGAGGAAGATTTAGAATCCTTCAGGAATCTGACGACAGTAGATGCCAGAGACAATAGCTACATATGTTCTTGTCCATTTTTAGCATTTATCCAGCACAATGAAGAAACTTCTAAAATGCTCCTTGGCTGGCCTGAACACTACATTTGTGATTCACCATCTTCTGTGAGGGAAGTACAAGTTCAGGATGCCAGACTCGCACTTTTTGTATGTCACAGAACATTGCTATTGTCATTAATATGCATTGCTATGCTTTTAGTAACAGTGATCACTGTGATCCTTTGCTACAAACTTCATGGAATCTGGTATATTAAAATGACATGGGCTTGGCTTAAGGCAAAAAGGAAACCAAATCAAAACCTCATCAAAGAAACCTGTTACGATGCCTTCGTTTCATACAGCGAACGAGACTCGGAATGGGTTGAGAACTTAATGACACAAGAACTTGAACATGCTACCCCGCCAATTAAACTGTGCCTTCATAAACGCGACTTTGTACCTGGCAAGTGGATTGTCGACAACATTATTGACTCCATCGAAAAAAGTCGTAAAACTCTCTTTGTCCTGTCTGAGCACTTTGTTCAGAGTGAATGGTGCAAGTACGAGCTAGAATTCTCCCACTTTCGTCTTTTTGACGACAGCAATGATTCAGCTATTTTGATACTCTTAGAACCCATTGAGAAGGAAACTATTCCCAAGAGATTCTGCAAGCTGAGGAAGCTCATGAACACAAAAACCTACATGGAATGGCCACTTGAGGAAGATCAGCAGCAAATATTTTGGTTTAATTTGAAAGCAGCTCTGCAGTCAGAAGAATTCTGGTATTAATTTTAATCTTGAGCAGTCTAATATTACTGTAATTTACATTCAGTGCTTAATCTGGGCATATTTTTGACTTTAAAACAGATTTCCTTTTTTCTAGATATTTTTGTTGCCAATCTCATTTGTTCATGGTCTACTACTGATGGATCAGGATATACATTTAAATTGACCTGAAGGCATTTTGGGGCAGTTATATAAGGAGGGTGCCAACATTTGGTCATCAAGAATGTGCATATATCACCAAAATACCAGCACATGTGCATTATATGTGCACATGCTATTTTATAACATGCTATCAAAAATTTGGCTACGTGCTATTTGTTAACATGCTATCAAAATTCTGGCTACATATTATTTTATAAAATGCCATATAAATATGATGGTGCATACTTTGAAGGTAGGCGAACACTTGGGTGGAGTCTGGGTAGAGCATGGGTACATAAATAATAGAATCCTATAATTTCTCTGAGTATTGGGGATAATATTGGACTCCAAACTATCATATGATAAACAGGTTAGTGCTTTAGCAAGAATTTTTCTTTTTAGATTAAGACAGTTACGGGTGATAAGGTCTTCATTACAACGTGAAGACTTCAGGGTTTTGGTTCAGGCAATTCTTCCTCAACTTGATTATTGTAACTCCTTTTATTGTCAAATCTCTAGTAAGTTATGCAATCATTAACAGTTATTACAGAATATTGCTGCTAGGTTAATATTTAGATTGGGTCATTTTGATAGTGTTTCATCTTTTATGAAAAATCTTCGTTGGTTAAAGGGACATTGGTGAATTAGATTTAAAAATTGCCTAGTTTTTAAATCAATTCTTGGCTTAAATTCAGGAGGATGTGTAAAATTGCTTGAGATTCCTTCATCTGGTAGAAGTTTGTGCTTCTTTAAATTTACACTAACCAGACATAAAAAATGTGCAGTTAAAATCAATTTTTGAGGGTTCTTTTCCTTTTCAGGGGGCCCGACTTTTTGGAATAAGTTATCTACGTCTTTGAAAAGTTTACCATCTTATGTACTTTTAAAAAGTCTTTAAAACCTTTTTTATTTGATAAGTAAGTCGAGAATTTGGATAAGTACGTAAGTACATAAGCACCGCCATACTGGGAAAAGACCAAGCGTCTATCAAGCCCAGCATCCTGTCTCTGACAGCGGCCAATCCAGGCTTCAAGAACCCGGCAAACCCCCCCAAAAATAAAATAAAATAAAATAATTTAATAATGTTCAATGGACTTTTGCCTCAGGAATCTTTCCAAACCCCCTTTAAATTCCGTAAGGCCAGCTGCTGTCACTACATTCTTCGGCAACGAGTTCCAGAGTCTAACTACACGCTGAGTAAAGAAAAACTTTCTCCTCTTTGTTTTAAATCTACCATATTCTAGCTTCATCTTGTGTCCCCTGGTTTTGTTGTTGTTTGACGGTGTAAACAAACGCTTCACATCTGTCCGCTCTAATCCGCTCATTATCTTGTAGATGTTTGGTTGTGTTAGATCATTTTTGTAAATTCCCTCTTGTGTAGAGAATCCTCTTGGAACAATAAGCGGTATATTAAAACAGACATAGAATAAAATAGACAAGCAACATACAGAAAGCCTCACATTAGCGCCTTGCATGAGAACTTTTCTCCAGTACTGAGCTACAGAACTTTTAAGGGAGCTCAATTGCACATGGCACCATTCCCAACAGTTGCTGTCATTATTTATTTATTTCACAAGATTTATGTCCCTCACTATGGCCCCCTTTTACTTAGGCGCGCTCAAGTTTTTAGTGCGTTCTAAAATTGTGGGTACGCTAAACATTAGAGACGCCTATAGGAATGCATTGGCGTCTCTAACATTTAGCACGCCCATAATTTTAGCGCGTGCTAAAAATGTGAGCGCGCCTATCTTCATAATTCTAGGCAGAGAACAATCTTACATACATAATGCCAATATCAGATAAACCATAGTAAAGAAAACAAAAACTAACAAAATAATAGGATTATACAACATTAAAACAGTAAAATCTTTTAAAACATATTTTAAATACATCAGTGACACGAATGACCTATACTTCCAATACATAGACTAGTACCACTGGTATTACTATTACTATGCAACACATCAGAAAACATTTAGGCCAACTGATAAGCTTTTTGAAATACAACAGTCTTCAGAGTGATCTTAAAATTGTTTAACTCTCTTACAGGCTTATTTTTGAAAGAGAAGGGCGCCCATCTTCCGACACAAATCGGGAGATGGGCGTCCTTCTCTCAGGGTCGCCCAAATCGGCATAATCGAAAGCCAATTTTGGGCGTCCTCAACTGCTTCCTGTCGCTGGGGCGTGTCGGCACTGTAGTGAAGGAGGGACTGGGGCGAGATAAGGAGATGGACGTCCTCGGCCGATAATGGAAAAAAGAAGGGCATCCCTGACGAGCACTTGGCTAACTTTACTTGGCCCATTTTTTTGTTGCGACCAAGCCATGAAAAGGTGCCCGAACTGACAAGATGACCACCGGAGGGAATCGGGGATGACCTCCCCTTACTCCTCCAGTGGTCACCAACCCCTCCCACCCTAAAAAAAAAAGCTTAAAAAAATGTTTTGCCAGCCTGAAATGTCATACCCAGCTCCATGACAGCAGTATGCAGGTCCTTAGAGATGGTCATCCCTGTTTCATTATGCCCCTCTTAATGTCCGAACATTTGAAGGCAAAGCTTTCCAGAGTAGAAGACCTATATTCTTCAAGATGTATTGCCTTGTAAGAGGATATGCCCGACAGGTTGGCTGTAGAGGACCACAGTGAACAAGGTGGTTGATGCAAGTGCAAAGAAGCGGAAACCATTTTGGGTTCCTCTATGGACAGCAGGCTTCAATTCCTCACAAGTGGATGATGTCATCTGGTAGAGCCTGGTAAAAGGAAAGTTTTTCTTAACTAACCCCTACTTTCTAGAAGCTATTAGCAGTCTAGTGCACATAAGCATCTCTTCCTGCACTGTTCCTAAATATTTAGAAGACAATTCTTACAGGAGGTTGAAGGCTATGTGAGGACTTGTAGCAGGTATTCTCTGTGAACCACAGGATTCAAGCAAGTAATTTAGGGGGTCTTTTACTAAAGGTTAGCTCGAGTTATCTGCAGCAGGTCCCATTTTATTCCTATGGGCCCTGCTGCAGATAACTCAAGCTAATCTTTAGTAAAAGACCCCCTTAATTTCCTCACAAATGTGACTTCCTTGCTACTGGGTGCCTGCAACAAAAGGGGGACAAAACTGACACCAAAATTGTTTTTTGGTGGCAACATACTATTTCTAGTTTTCTATTTTTTTTAGAAAGTAACATAGGAATTAAAGAAACTGAGTATAGGGAAGACTGAGTAGGATTTTGGGGATTCTGCAGGACAGACTGACCAAACCTACTGTCTCATCTTTTTCTCTGTACCCCTCCCCCCAAGTCCCATCCATCTTCTCTGTACCCATCTTCCCCCCTGAGTTCCGTCCATCTTCTTCTCTGTGCCTATCCACCCCCCCCCCCGAGTTCTGTCCATCTTCTTCTTTGTACCTCAGCCCTCTCCCCAATTCCATCCATCTTCTCTGTTCCCTTCCCCATCCTTGAGTTCTATCCATCTATCCAGACATACCCTAATCCACTATAGAATAAGTAAACATAAACTTTCTATTTAGACAAAAATTAAACTGAACACCCAAGATGCCAGATTCTGCATACAATGCAATACCACAGAAACAGAAAATGTCCCCTAGTACTGCGCAAAATATAAAGAGAGCAAATGTAAATTTGAAAAATACTAACAAATACCAATCACTACTTTACAAATTAACAAATAGAAATAAAACAAATATAGAAAATAAAATACCATTTTATTGGACTAATACATTTAGCTTTCAGAGGCCAAACCCTCCTTCCTCGGGTCAATACAGTATACTGCTGTTACAGTATCCTATCCTGACCTGAGGAAGGGGGCTTTATTCTCTGAAAGTTAGTCAAAATGTATTAAAATTAGTCCAATAAAAAGATTATCTTATTTCCATGTTCTATTTATAAACATTTATTAACACAGCTACAATACTACTTTATCCTAAAGCAAAAAAAAAGAAAAAAAATATATTTTATTTACAGTTTGTTGTCTCTCATTTCTGCTTTCCTCATCTTCTTTTCACTCTCTCCCTTCCATCCAGCATCTGTCTTCGCTCTCTCCCTACCATCCAGTGTCTGCCTTCTCTCTCTCCCTGCCCCTGCCATCCACTGTCTGCCCTCTCTCTCCCTTCCATCTGCCCTCTCTCTCTCCCTCTGCCCCTTCCAACCACCATCTGCCCCTGTCTGCCCTCTCTATCTCCCGATTCCATCCACTGTCTGCCCTTTCTTTCTGCCCTTTCGATCCACCATTTGCCCTCCCTCTCCCATCCTTCTAGGGTCTGCCATCCCTCTCTCTCCCTCTTCCATCCAGGATCTCTCCTCTCTCTCCCTGCCCCCTCTTTTCAGCCTCCAGTTTCAGTCCCATTATCCCACCTGCCCCTAGTTCCAGTCCCAGCCCCAGACCCCAGTTCCAGTCCCCTTTATCCACCTGCCTTTCAGCCCCAGACCCATTCTCCCACCTGTCCCTGGCCCCATTCTCCCTCTTGCCCCCTTCTCAGACACCAGTTCCAGCCCCCTTCTCCCATCTGAGCCCATCCCCCGACCTAGTCCCCACCTGCCTACTGTCAGCTCCCTCGACAGCCCCTTTCTCTCTGCCACCCGACCCGCTGCAGTTTAAAAATCACTGAATCGGCATCGCAGCTCTAGCATGCAGCGAACGCGCCTCTGCCTGTAAACGAAGCGGATCGCCTCATCGGGCCTTCCCTCACTGTCTCCCGCCCTCCTCAGATGTAACTTCCTATTTCTGAGAGGGCGGGACACAGTGAGGAAAGGCCCGGCGAGGCGATCCGCTTCTTTTGCAGGCAGAGGCGCATTCACTGCATGCTAGAGCTGCGCCGCCGATTCAGCGATTTTTAAACTGCAGCGGGTTGGCTGGCAGAGAGAAGGGGGCTGTCGAAGGAGCTGATGGTAGGTAGGTGGGGACTGCAGTGCCAGCAGCCTTTGGGTCAGGAGCAGCGGGAGCGGAGCACCCCCCCTCATTCTTACACCCGGGGTGGACCGCCCCCACCGCCCTACCCTTGGTACGCCACTGGCAGAGGGCCATATTCTATAACAACACACGTAAATTTCAGAATGCCCACGAAACGCCCATTTTCCCCACCCATAACCATGCCCCTTTTTGCCTGCTCCATTACAATTTAGGTGCAGTGCGTTACAGAATACACTTGGGGGAATTGTGCGCTTAAATTCTAATTATCACCAATTAGTGCTCATTATTGCTTGTTAAGTGCTGTTAACAATGCTGATTGGCTTGTTAAGTCAATTAAGTTACACACATTGTTACAGAATATGCTTGGATTTTGGCACGGAATGCTAGGCGTGCTGTGTAGAATCCGGGGGTTAACGTTGATGTTTTTAGGCACTGAATTTTGAGACCAATGCACTGAATCCAGTCCATAGTGCGCTCTCTTTCAAAAGAGTGTACACTCAATGACTTTACTGCGTTGATGGAAAAATGGCTAAACGAATGTTCACCATCACGGCACAGGAAACAATACGAAACAACATTTTTCTGATTGACCATCTCTAGCACAGGTGTGCAGTTACACACGTAAATGTTAGCACCCCTTTTATAGAGTTGCCCTCCTTGTGTTTATGGGAAAAAAATTTAGTAAATCAACCCTTTGCAAAGGTTTTATTTTAGTTATTCGTTGCAAAAACCTTCTTCCGTTGCTACAGTATTAGCTCAGATGGGTGCTGATGATCAAAAGTAAATGCGGGCGCTAGAGGCCATTAGCGCCATAAAACACATTTACCAGTGCAGAATGATCAGAGGAGTCTAGCGTAGCAAACAACGAGTTCATCAGGCCTTTGTGCAGATAGCATGCAAATGTAGTCAAGGTCATTTAAATGCAGGGCTGCCGGGGGGGGGGGGGGGGGGGAATTCCCCAGGGCCCAGCATCCAAGGGGGGTCAGCCCGGCGCTAGCATTGCTTTACTATTCCTGTGCACGGCAGTGCCGCAGAGCAGAGTACTTCCTTCCTGCTTCGTCCAAACAGCCTCTTTGGATGCAGCAGGAAGGAAGGAAGGACTCTGGCGCTGTCGCGCACAGGAGCAAGAGAGCCATTCTAGCGCTGGGCCCTGGGGAATTTTGCCATACACAGTGACAGGAGTAGGACGAGTAAGCGGGGCAGGCCTGGAGAGGGGGGGGGGGAGGGTGTTTGCCCCAGGCATGGCTATGTCTCTCGGCGGCCCTGTTTAAATGAGGTCATTTTGTATCCTCCCCAAAGACCAGAAAAGAGCGCCTGAAGCAAAGGTGCCTTACCAGTGTAAAAAATAAGTCCAGATCTGAGCAGGCATTAGGGTGCTGGAAGAAAGGCTTTCCCATAATTCTCATGCTTCTCTCATGATTCCTTCTTTGGAAGCAGTACTACCTAATGTACCTGAATGTAACTCACCCTAGGTTACTACTGAAAAAGGTGTGAGCAAAATCCAAATAAATCAAAATCCAGAAAGAAGCGCTTGTGAGAAACGGCAGACCCGAACGTGACGTGCACATTGGCATTCTTGTCCTGTGTCTAAATTTAAGGTGGTCATGCTTTAAAAAAAAATACATTGGCGTATGTTACTTGCATCTAAATATAAACATCCAGGAAAAAAAAATTCAAAACGCTTTTTAGGCTGCAGAAAACAGATGCCAATGTACAGTGGGGGAAATAAGTATTTGATCCCTTGCTGATTTTGTAAGTTTGCCCACTGACAAAGACATGAGCAGCCCATAATTGAAGGGTAGGTTATTGGTAACAGTGAGAGATAGCACATCACAAATTAAATCCGGAAAATCACATTGTGGAAAGTATATGAATTTATTTGCATTCTGCAGAGGGAAATAAGTATTTAATTCCTCTGGCAAACAAGACCTAATACTTGGTGGCAAAACCCTTGTTGGCAAGCACAGCGGTCAGACGTCTTCTGTAGTTGATGATGAGGTTTGCACACATGTCAGGAGGAATTTTGGTCCACTCCTCTTTGCAGATCATCTCTAAATCATTAAGAGTTCTGGGCTGTCGCTTGGCAACTCGCATCTTCAGCTCCCTCCATAAGTTTTCAATGGGATTAAGGTCTGGTGACTGGCTAGGCCACTCCATGACCCTAATGTGCTTCTTCCTGAGCCACTCCTTTGTTGCCTTGGCTGTATGTTTTGGGTCATTGTCGTGCTGGAAGACCCAGCCACGACCCATTTTTAAGGCCCTGGCGGAGGGAAGGAGGTTGTCACTCAGAATTGTACGGTACATGGCCCCATCCATTCTCCCATTGATGCGGTGAAGTAGTCCTGTGCCCTTAGCAGAGAAACACCCCCAAAACATAACATTTCCACCTCCATGCTTGACAGTGGGGACGGTGTTCTTTGGGTCATAGGCAGCATTTCTCTTCCTCCAAACACGGCGAGTTGAGTTCATGCCAAAGAGCTCAATTTTTGTCTCATCTGACCACAGCACCTTCTCCCAATCACTCTCGGCATCATCCAGGTGTTCACTGGCAAACTTCAGACGGGCCGTCACATGTGCCTTCCGGAGCAGGGGGACCTTGCGGGCACTGCAGGATTGCAATCCGTTATGTCGTAATGTGTTACCAATGGTTTTCGTGGTGACAGTGGTCCCAGCTGCCTTGAGATCATTGACAAGTTCCCCCCTTGTAGTTGTAGGCTGATTTCTAACCTTCCTCATGATCAAGGATACCCCACGAGGTGAGATTTTGCGTGGAGCCCCAGATCTTTGTCGATTGACAGTCATTTTGTACTTCTTCCATTTTCTTACTATGGCACCAACAGTTGTCTCCTTCTCGCCCAGCGTCTTACTGATGGTTTTGTAGCCCATTCCAGCCTTGTGCAGGTGTATGATCTTGTCCCTGACATCCTTAGACAGCTCCTTGCTCTTGGCCATTTTGTAGAGGTTAGAGTCTGACTGATTCACTGAGTCTGTGGACAGGTGTCTTTCATACAGGTGACCATTGCCGACAGCTGTCTGTCATGCAGGTAACGAGTTGATTTGGAGCATCTACCTGGTCTGTAGGGGCCAGATCTCTTACTGGTTGGTGGGGGATCAAATACTTATTTCCCTCTGCAGAATGCAAATAAATTCATATACTTTCCACAATGTGATTTTCCGGATTTAATTTGTGATGTGCTATCTCTCACTGTTACCAATAACCTACCCTTCAATTATGGGCTGCTCATGTCTTTGTCAGTGGGCAAACTTACAAAATCAGCAAGGGATCAAATACTTATTTCCCCCACTGTATGCTTCATGTTCGGGTTTTACTAGGGGCATGCACCCAGGAGCTGAGCTTACTGCTGAACTCTTCTGCACATGCGCTAAGCACAATCCTCCTGCCGAACTCCCTAATGCTCAAAGCTATGAGCCAGTGGCATAGCTATGGGGGGCCACGGGGGCCTGGGCCCCCCAAACTGGCTTTGGGGCCCCCAGTTTGGCTGGCGGGGGTTGGGGACCCCCCACCAGCAAAGGTACCTTGCGGCGGCGGCTGGGGGGGGGGGGTCAGAAGCGGAGGCAGCGATAGGAAGTGGCAGGGGAGGGGGTGGCAGCTAGGTGAGGTGGGATAAAATGTGCCCCCCACTTTGGGCTCTGACCCCCTCCCGCCGAGGTCTGGCTACGCCGCTGCTATGTGCACGTCTATATTAGCATCCCATTAGCTTTGAGCATTAGGACGTTCCGGTGGTATTTTTGTGGCACTATTCAGAATGAGTTTTGATCATCGGTCCAAGAGTGAATCACGTAATCCACAGCTAGTCATAGCATCAAACAAAATTGTCAGAACAAATACTTACAAACCCATATCTCTTGTTTTTGTTTGCAGAAACTTCATTGTGGCATCAGCAGACACCTAAGATGCTTTTCAGCTCTGCATTGGCTTCATTGAGACCCAAATCTGCCTTTTTAGTTGAAGGAGTACTTCTAAGGGTTTTTCTTGTGCCTAATACAAACACAAAAAAATAGCATATAAGCATGTTAACAGTATTAACATATATACAATAATATAACACATGCTGTTGGGAGCACAAAGGAGGGAATCCAACTTGGCTACAAGTTAGCTGTGTCCTGCGTTGAAAATGGACTGTTCCTTAACATTGACTCATTGTTTCTTGGATAAAGAAAGGAAGCCTCATACTTATGTCTTTCCTGCCGAGTCTTCACTGCTTCTGTGTTGTGATCCAGTGGGTGGCCATGTTGGATGTTGCGCAGCGCCTTCTGTCCTGGATAGCTCAAGTATCCTTCCTTTGGTGCTAGTGGAAGGAAAAGTGAACTGCCTCAACTCCAGAATATCACATTCATTGTTGATTTAATCATGAATTGATAAAGTGTGTGACTGTTGGACAGACTGGATGGACCATTCAGGTCTTTATCTGCCACCATTTACTATGTTACTATGTTGTGTTATGAGATCTGAGCTGTGTGAGCCCCAACAAAGATGGTTGAGAAGTAAGTGAGGTGAGATGGAGTACCCAGCTGCCTGCGCCATCTGAAGTGCGATCCTTGAGCTGGAAAACTCTCAAACTGGAAAGGGTATAGAGATGGATGATTCTGCTTAGTTGCTGTGGACACGCAGGAGGGGAGGATGTCTTGGGATGAGGAACAGATAGCCGATTGAGTTTTGTGGGCTAAGGCTAGTGTCCTTGGTCATGTCGTTGATGAAAACAAGGTAGTTGGAACAACTTCTCTGCCTAAACTATGTTTGATTTCCCTATTCTGGTTTTGGAGAAACCTAAGGTGATCAATTTAGAGGTTGTTTAAGGGAAAGGGAATGGGATTTAATATACTACCTTTCTGTGGTTACAATCAATGGAGGGTTAAGTGACTTGCCCAGAGTCACAAATTGCTGCACTGGGAATCAAACCCAGTTATCCTGGTTCTCAGACCACTGCAGTAACTTTTTAGGGAACTTTGGTCATAACTTTGGGTAAATGTTGCAAGTATCAAAGCAAGTGGAGTTCTCTTCAGATATTATTAAAGTCCGTAAACTAGAGACTGAAAACTGTCAGCAAAGAATTACAGATATTGGACAGAACATAGACAAGATCTAAATATGTAAGCGTTTCATGATGGAGGGGAATTTATTTATTTAAAATAATGTGGAAAACTTGTGGGAATTTCATCCAGCAGAAGAATATTCTGTTGATAAAAGTTTCAAGCACTAAGGGGCCCTTTTACTAAACTGTGTTAGTCACTAATAAGGGCCAAATGCAGCAAAAATGGCTTGCCACAGGACGCGCAAGTCCTGCAGTAATTTTACCCTTGTGTAGTATGCGCACACTAAGGGGCTTTTTTACTACAGCTTAGCGTTGCGCTAATTGAATTAGTACACGCTAAGGGCCAGATTCTGTATAAGGCACCTAAAAAATCAGCACGGTAAACATTTCTACCTGAGCTTATTCTATAATCGATACCTAGATTTAGGGCCCCTTTCACCATGCTGCGGCAAAAGGGGGCCTGCACTGGCACTGGTGCGTGTTTTTGATGTGCGCTGTGGCCCCCTTTTACCACAGCGGGTAAAAGGTAGGTCTTTCATTTCTTCAGGAAATGGCTGTGCGGCAAGTGAAGCACTTGCTTGGTCATTTTAGGGGGGAGGAACCCTTACCGCCACCCATTGAGATGGCAGTAAGGGCTTCTGCACTAATCCGGTGGTAAACAGACAGCTTGTGGCACTGCCAGATTCTGGGATCAGTCTCGCATAAAAACGCTGGGAATGCACTTTTTTTCACTGCATTCACAGCGTTTTTATGAGAGACTGATCCCAGAATCTTGCTTGCTGAGTTTTAACAGCTGCACCAGTCAGGCTGATTTTGGAATTTTGCATCGGCTGGTGACCTACTGCCCCTGACGCAGCCATTTGTACTGGTGACACATGGCCATGTCGGGCATTTAATGTTACAGAGTCACAAAAGAGAGGGTCAAACAGCATTCAAATATAAACAGAAACAAAAAAGAAGCAACACTGGGCCTTCAGGATTGAGATAATCGATGTCCTTTTTATTCTGAAAATGACCCGACACGGGCCGTGTTTCGGCGCACAAACGCCTGCCTCAGGCGTTTTTCTGACTATGCGGATATTGACTATGTTATAGGCACCATATCCTGACTGTCAATTCCAAATTTCCATGAAAATAACAATAAGAACTTTCTGACCCTTGAGGCAGCCGTTTGTCGGGTCATTTTCAGAATAAAAAGGACATTGATTATCTCAATCCTGAAGGCCCAGTGTGTTGCTTCTTTTTTTTGTTCAGGGCATTTAATGTTGAAATTCTGGGAGCTTTTAATCTCTTAAATAAAGACTGTGTTTCTTACAAAGTCTGCCTTGTTGTTTTGCCTTCCATATTGGATTTGGCAGACCGCCTGCTTTGCTGGTGTTTTGGCCAATTAGTACGTGGCCATTAGCGCGGGAGCCCTTACTGACACCTATTTTCTAGGTGGTAAAGGCTCCTGCGCTAACCACGCGCTAATTGGTTAGTGCTTGGCTATGTAGATGGGGTAACCGCTTACTCTCCACTCCCAAACATGCGCCTAGCGCTAAAGAAAAAAGAAAGTGTTTTTAGCATGGGAGAAGCGGGTGCAGATCAAAAATACTACTAAGGGACACCTGAACGTACCCACAGTAGTGGATTTCAACCTGTGGTAAGCGTGCGTTAGTGCTTACCGCAGCTTAGTAAAAAGGCTCCTTAAATTGTGGATGGTCCCCCTCTTTACTTGGAGGCTTTGTTACTATAGATAAGTGATGTTTCCTGATTGTGTATTTTTTTAAGTACAATTTATATTGTCCCATGAATTTGCAATTTCTATTTTCTCTATTGTTTATGAAATTAAATAAATGTAAATTTAAGAGAAGAGAGAGACAGCATGGCTCTTTGAACAGTTTTGCAAATTCCGAGAATGTGCTTTCACTTAGCTAAAGTATTTTACATGTATAGAAAATAATGAGTCAGTATTTGAACTCTATAGTTGGAAATCATTTTAAATGCCAGCTGCAGCGTTTAAATTAGTCCTGTATATTCAGTGCTGCTATTTGGAGAACGAGCCTTGCTGAATATCTGTGCAGAGTGGAGAGTGCTGCTGCTGTCCGGATAGTGAATATAAGATCATAAGAGTAGCCATACTGGGTCAGACCAATGGTCCATCTAGCCCGGTATCCTGTTTTCCAAACAGTGGCCAAGCCAGGTCACAAGTACTTGGCAGAAACCCAAATCGTGGCAACACTCCATACTACAAATCCCAGGGCAAGCAGTTGCTTCCCATGTCTGTCTCAATAGCAGACTATGGACTTTTCCTCCAGGAATTTGTCCAAACCCTTTTAAACCCAGATACGCTAACCGCTGTTACCACTTCCTCTTGCAAAGAGTTCCAGAACTTAACTATTTGTTGAGTGAAAAAATATTTCCTCCTATTTGTTTTAAAAGTATTTCCATGTAACTTCCTTAAGTGTCCAGTAGTCTTTGTACTTTTGGAACGAGTAAAAAATTGATTTACTTCTATTCGTTCTACACCACTCAGGATTTTGTAGACCTCAATCATATCTCCCCTCATCCGTCTCTTTCCCAAGCTGAAGAGCCCTAACCTCTTTAGCCTTTACTCATACGAGAGGAGTTCCATCCCCTTTATCATTTTAGTTGCTCTTCTTTGAACTTTTTCTAATTCCGCTATATCTTGTTTGAGATACATCGATCAGAACTGAACGCAATACTCAAGGTGCGGATGCACCATGGAGCAATACAAAGGCAATATTCAAACCGCTATCCATATAGCAATCCAGAACAGCTCCCCCTTGCTCCAACCACAAACTCTCAAGGCACTATATGGATAGTTCAGAGGGGGTGTAGCATATTACTAAGCGGAGGAAAAGAAACTAACCAAGATTCCCTCAGTAACAGTGAGTGAAGAGGGAAGAGCCCAGCGCTGAATTCCCGCCTGCGTAGCAGGCGCTGGAAATGTGATGTACAGAAAACCACCTCCCCGGCGCCACTCGGGGGCCCAAGTCCTTCTGATTGAGGCCCAGCCCGCTGACGGTGTTAGGCCAGTAGTGGATCCCGGCGGGCCGGGCCCAGGTCTTCTCGGGGTCAGGTTGTTTGGGAATGCAGCCCAAAGCGGGCGGTAAACTCCATCTAAGGCTAAATAACGACACAAGACCGATAGTGGACAAGTACCGTAATGGAAAGTTGAAAAGAACTTTGACGAGAGAGTTCAAGAGGTCGTGAAACTGTTAAGAGGTAAACGGCTATTTAGAGGCACTATCTGGATACCCACAGCAGGGGCCAGCTAAGGGAAATATCTGGATAACGGTGACAGTGATCAGGATATTGCCCCTTGAATAAGAAGTCAAGGTTCTGTACCCATAGAAATTTAGGGGGGGGGGGGGGGGGTTATTATTAGCCGACACTAGAAAATATTTTATTTCATTGCATTATTTTTTGTAAGCTCAATCCCCCCCGATATTCAAAAACTATTTAACTGTCCAGGAACAGCTGCTGACTGGTTAAATAGCGCTTAAGCACCTAACCATGGATATTCAGCAGGAGATAACTGGTTATTTCATGCTGAATATCCTGGTTAGCAGCTAGCAGCTAAGGGGAGTTTCTATATATTCTGCCTAAAAAATACACATGGAAAATATTGCCAACTAATCATATTCTATAAGCGGCGCCTAGATTTAGGCGCAGAATATAGAATACGTGTAGTTGATATCCCAGTGCCTAAGACTACGTGCTCCATTTACACCAACAAAAACGGTGTAAATCCCAGCATGTAGATTTACACGTACTGGGCCATATTCTATAACTAAGAGCGTAAATTTTGGAACACCCATGAACCACCCATTTTCCCACCCATAACCATGCCCCTTTTCGCCTACATGCATTAGAAGTTAGGCGCACTGCGTTACAGAATAAACTTAGCGAGTTGTGCACGTAAATTATAATTGTTGCCAATTAGTGCTCATTTTATTGCTTGTTAATTGCTGTGATCAATGCTAATTTGCTTGTTAAGCCAATTAAGTTATGCGTATTGTTATAGAATACGCCTGGATTTCGCTATGGATCTCTAGTCACTCTATATGGAACCTGGGGTTAACTGGCTGTATTGTGCAACGTAGCCAGTTAGGAGTGGATATTCAGCACCAAACCGCCTATGTTGAACAGTCAAAATAGGTCACTTAAATAGCAGGCCTGTCTTTGATCGCTAAAACGTTAACCGGTTAGCGTTGAATATCAGCAGAGCCAGTTAACTTTTTAATGGCCAAAATAAACCTGGATATTTATTCTGATCACCGGAAAAAGCCTGGCATTTAATATCTGGGTTTAACGCCGCCGCCGCCAGACAGCAAACTCGCTGCCCTCCGCCAGCTGAATCTAGCATAAGAAATAAGAACAAAGCAGCAGACTAAGTAGAGCAGTCATAGCCCTACGGTATTATTACTATATAGCAATACGACCAAAACAAAGAAGAGGGAGACAAACTGAAAAATGGCAATTTACCAGTTAATTAATCCAGGAACTACAACTGATCAGTATCACTGAGGAAGTTTGTTAATGGCAGGGGCGTATCTGCGTGGGGCCACGGGGGCCTGGGCCCCCGTAGATTTGGCCCTGGACCGCCCTGCCGACGACCTCCATCCCCCTCCCGCCACCAACCCACCGTTGCCTATCTTTGCTGGCAGGGGACCCCAACCCCCGCTAGCCGAGGTCCTTCCGTTGCAAAGCTGGTGGGGGACCCCAACCCCCGCCGGCCGAGGTCCTCTCTTCCGTTGCAGCAAAGCTTCCTGTTCTGAGTCTGACGTCCTGCACGTACAACGTACAGGACGTCAGATTCAGAATTTGAAACTGAAGGAAGCTTTGCTGCAACGGAAGAGAGGACCTCGGCTGGTGGGGGTTGGGGTCCCCCGCCAGCAAAGGTAGGTGACGGTGGTGGGGGAGGGTTGGCGGTGGGAGGGGGGTGGAGAGGGTCGTCGGCGGGGGGGGAGGGGTCAAAGTTGGCGCCGGGGGGGGGGGGGGGTCGGCGATGCTAGGGGGGGCTAAAATGTGCCCCATCACTCTGGCTCTGGCCCCCCCCCTCCCGCCGAAATCCAGATACGCCTCTGGTTAATGGCTTCCATATCTGAAGGATATGCAACTGATATGGTCTTTTTATCAGCTGCTGCCAGTTCAGATTCACAAGTCTTACATACTGAGGGCCACCAAAATGTACAGTTTAGTGTAAAGGCATCTTTCCAGGATCCCAAAATCATTTGAAGTGGTAATGAAGGAGCTGGTGGATCCAAGATGAGAACTGCAGTGCGTCTCTTACCTATTTCAATTTTTATTTTCAATATAGTGAAGGATAAGAGTAAGCAGGTAGGCAAATCTATACAGCCCTCTGCTGCTGCCGCCATCGCTGAACCAATTGAGTCTTACATGCCACACACTGAAAGGCTGGTCTGGTGCAAGAATGCTGAGCTCAGCTTGGAAGAAGAGAAAAGTTCCCTCCAGGATATGCCTCAGCTGCTAAGTACCTCTTATTTGCCATTCATTCCAATTTACAAAGGTTCCATTTCTTATTTCTGAATTCTACCGAATAGGGGCACTAAGGGGTCTAGTTATCAATGTGGGCTAGCATTAACAAGTGTTATTTTGCCATTAACTCATGCTATTTTACCACAGGTTCCATTTTTGTTTTTGCAATGAGACCTAGTTACTAATAACTGGGGTTAACATTAAAATAACATGGCTTAAGGGAGTCGTTATCAATGTGGTTATTTTACTATAAGTCATGCTAGTTTAGCACAGGGTCCCATTTTATGCAATGGATTTGCTTTTTTTTCAGTTGTAGAACAAGGTGGGGTGGGAAAAAGAAAATCTTTTTCTAACTGTAACCAAGTGAGAATATCCATCTCTGCACTTTTGATCAGCCATAAAGCACTGAAGTTCTATGATTCAAAAATAAAATCTGGATAACCCACTCCTCCATTACCATTAGAAGGTTTCATTTTTACAGGGCAATTTTTGATGTCTTCCCCTTCCATATGTGTCATATTAAATAATGGTTTGTTTAAAGAATGGGTACATAAAGTTGGCATCATATTAGGATTATGCTAATTTGAAGTGCAATAGTCATTTTTGTACATTCAATTCTACCTCACCAAGCAGAGCAAGGGGGTTCCAGTGCATAGGAGCCAACTTTTCAAAATGATTGGGGGTGCTGAATTTTTTTTTTTTTTTTTTTTACAGGTGGTGCATTCCCCCTCCCTCTCTGCACCGTCCCCTTCCCTCTCCTCCCCCTCCTCCTCCCTCCGAGTTCCAGGCCCTCCTCCCAGTTCCAGGCCCCCCTCCCTACTACTACTACTACTACTTGACATTTCTAAAGCGCTACTAGGGTTACGCAGCGCTGTACAATTTAACATAGAAGGACAGTCCCTGCTCAAAGGAGCTTACAATCTAAAGGACAAATGTACAGTCAGTCAAATAGGGGCAGTCTAGATTTCCTGAAAGGTATAAAGGTTAGGTGCCGAAAGCAACATTAAAGAGGTGGGCTTTGAGCAAGGATTTGAAGATGGGTAGGGAGGGGGCTTGGCGTAAGGGCTCAGGAAGTTTATTCCAAGCATAGGGTGAGGCGAAGCAGAATGAGCGGAGCCTGGAGTTGGCGGTGGTGGAGAAGGGTACTGAGAGGAGGGATTTGTCCTATGAGCGGAGGTTACGGGCGGGAACGTAAGGGGAAATAAGGGTAGAGAGGTAATGAGGGGCTGCAGACTGAGTGCATTTGTAGGTAAGAAGGAGAAGCTTGAACTGTATGTGGTATCTGATTGGAAGCCAGTGAAGTGACCTGAGAAGAGGGGTGATATGAGTATATCGGTTCAGGCGGAATATAAGATGTGCAGCAGAGTTCTGAACAGATTGAAGGGGGGATAGATGGCTAAGTGGGAGGCCAGTAAGGAGTAGGTTGCAGTAGTCAACTCCCTCCGAGTTCCAGTCCCTTCCTCCCTCCCTCCCTCCCTCCCTCCCAGTTCGAGGCCCCCCACTCCCTCCCTCCCAGTTCCAGGCCCCCTCCCCTCCTTCCCTCCCTCCATCCGAGTTTCAGGCCCCCTCCCCTCCCCTCCCCCTCTCCCTCCCTTCGAGTTCCAGGCCCCCCTCCCTCAGAGTCCCAGGGCCCCCTGAGTTCCAGGGTCCCTCCGAGTTCCAGGGCCCCCCTCCCTCCCTCCCTCCCTTCGAGTTCCAGGCCCCCTCCCTCTGAATTTTAAAAGTCATCTTACTTCGTCGGGGTTACAGCGACAGCAGCAGTGAAAAGCGTGCAGGCTCGGCGCTTCAGCCTTCCCTTCTCTCAGCTCTGGTCCTGCCCTCATTTTTTCTTTCCGCAAGGGTGGGACCAGAGCTGAAAGAAGGGAAGGCTGAAGCGCCGAGCCTGCACGCTTTTCACTGCTGCTGCTGCCGTAACCCCGACGAGGTAAGATGATTTTTAAAATTCAGAGGGAGAGGGCCCTGGAACTTGGAGGGAGGGGGCCCTGGAACTTGGAGGGAGGGAGGGTGGGACTTTTAAAATTCTGGGCTGGCGAAGGGAACTTCCATTGGGTGAAATATTGGGGGTGCTCAAGCACCCACAGCACCCACGGAGTCAGCGCCTATGAGAAGAGGCAGTGTATGCAGATCTCTCTCATGAATATTCATTGTGGGTATCCTGAAAACCTGACTGGCTGGGGTATCTCCAGTACCAGGTTTTGAGAACCACTGGTCTGGACCATTCATCAGGCTTTGCTAGATTCCTTTTCATGTTATCCACACCTTTCATGGTGTCTACCCTATTGCAGATTTTGGGTATCATCCATGAAAAGGCAAACCTTTATCTTTATCTATATTACATGACTTTCTATACTGCCCTACCCTTTGTAGTATCAGAGTGGTTCACAATTTAAAATTAAATAAAGAAAGAACACACCAATAGAAGACAAAAGAGATGAGGGCAGCGACAAATTTGAAGAAAGAATTCAGAAGGAAAAGAGAAGACAGATAAGATGAGATTAGAAAGAGAACAGATATTTTTGAAAAATAACACACGGTATAAAGTTCTAGGTGATTTACAGTAGAACATACACAATAATAAAGTCAACATAACATAACTTACACAGTGAGATCATACTCCACATACCCTGGCTTAGGCGTAAGGTTTATTCCTTTCATGGTGTAGCATGATACGATTAATTTTCAGAGTTATTGATTTTGCTGGATACAGATATATTAAAGTGTTTTGCAAAAACTTTGGATATAATTTGTTCAGTATCAGAAAGCAGATCTGGCCCCAATCCTCCTTCAGACCATGAAAGCCCGGAACAATAGAACTGTTAAGTGGTCAACCAGTGTGTAACAAAAGCAAGCTGGGTGGATACAGGTAAGTTAATTACCACATTCTCCAAGAACAGGATCTAAAGAGGCTGGACATGATAAAAGAAATACCATCTATCTGATACTCCCAGACAATGACTCTCTTAATTTTGTCAAGTACATTTTGGGTGCTACGGCACATAGTCAGCAAGGAAACATGTGACCAGTTAAATCAACCTTTTTATGTCTCCATCTACAAAACCAGAAAGAACTAGTTTCAGCTATCCCTGAGCTTTGATTGGTTTAATACAGTGGCGTAGCCAAGGGTGGGCCGGGATGGGCCCAGGCCCGCCCACTTTAGGGCTCAGGCCCACCCAGTAGCAGCAAACCTATGATGTGGCTGGCAGGGATCCCCAAGCCCCACCATCCAAAAACTCCCAACAACTGTCCCTCCTGCGTACCTTGTAAATAGCAGATCTTCGCCTCCAGTAAGCAGCGACTGATACATACTGCTCGCTCCGGACCCACAGCCTTCCCTCTGATGTATTCTCCCACCTATGCGGAAACAGGAAGTTGCATCAGAGGGAAGACTGTGAGGCCAATATGAGCAGTGTGTATTAGTTACTGCTCGCTGCCAGTGAGAATCTGCTATTTAAAAGGTATGCAGGGGAAGGGGGATGTTTGAGAGACCATATGGCATGCAGGCGAGAGAGGGTGAGACCATATCACTTGTGGGACAAGGCGGAGTTCTTCTGCCCACCCATCTTGGGCCCAGGCCCACCCAAAACTGGGTGACTGGCTACGCCCCTGGTTTAATATACCCCCACATGACACTTATGGCCCAAAACTAATTATTAAAAAACCTGGATTTTCACTGAATTCTAGCTTTTCTCTGAACCCTGCCTGCACTGCTGTCTCTAGACCGTCCCTGAATCTCTCTAGGTCTTCACTGGATTCTACGTACACTCAAGGTAAGACTTTTTCCAAGGTTCCATTACCATCAACTCTGCACATAGAAGACTTCTCTCCCAGCAAAGGATCCACCATCAAATTACAGAGACAAGACCTCATTCATCACTTCAACCAGCAGCAGAAAGAATACATCTGAGCCTCACTCAAAGTGAGTTACTATTAATCCAGTATAATTAATAATTCAGACTTTCTAACAATATCTTGTGGTACGTCTCCCTTGTGTAAAATCCCTAAATGGTGAGCTAAATTTATTGGATTACCTGTATTGTAAATAAACTTTACCTAGATCTAATGCTCTGGTACATTTCCTTAAACATTATACAGTTCAGGTTAATGCAATTCCCCAACACACATATATATTTTGATTACAATGGAATGCGCAAAACTAACCCATTTGGAGAAATTGTCCCCCGATACAGACCATTTATTATTTAGTACTAAAATAAATAAGCAAAATAGCAAACCAAGGGGCCCTTTTACCAGGGGCGTATCTGAGGTTCGGCGGTAGGGGGGGCAGGGGCTAGAGTGAGGGGGCACATTATAGCCCCCCCTACCGCCGTCAACCCCCCCCACCACCGTCAACCCCCCCTACCGCCGTTAACACTCCCTCCCTCCCCCGCCTACCGCCGTCACCTACCCCGAGGTCCGCTTCCTCCGGCTTTTTAAAATATTGCTTCAACTGGCGGGGGACCCCAACCCCCCGCCAGCCCAGCCGCGATCTTTAACTTTTTCATCCTCGTCGTGCAGCGCGCTGTGAAAGCTGCATGCATCTTTAGTTCCAGTTGGATGGAGTCTGACGTCGCAGCACGTTGTAACTGGACTCCATCCAACTGGAACTAAAGATGCATGCAGCTTTCACAGCGCGCTGCACGACGAGGATGAAAAAGTTAAAGATCGCGGCTGGGCTGGCGGGGGGTTGGGGTCCCCCGCCAGCTGAAGCAATATTTTAAAAAGCCGGAGGAAGCGGACCTCGGGGTAGGTGACGGCGGTAGGCGAGGGAGGGAGGGTTAACGGCGGTAGGGGGGTCCGGGGCAAAATCTGTGGGGGCCCAGGCCCCTGTGGCCCCACGCAGATACGCCCCTGCCTTTTACTAAGCTGCAGTGAGAACTAACGTGTATTTACTGCAGGTTAAAATCCATTACCGTGGGGTGTGCTCAGGCATCCTGCGGAAGTTTTGCTTGGCATGCGCTACCCATGTGCTAAAGAATAGAAAATCTTTTATAATGCTAGAGGCGTGTTTGGGGGTAGAGAGTAGGTGTGCTCAATGCTAGTGAGGGCTGCTGAGAGGGGGGCAGGGGGTGCACAATTCCCCTGGCTCAGCCTCCAAGGGGGGGGGGGGCCTGGGTCCAGCGTAGGTAAGCTTCTTCCTGCCTGCTTCCAGGATGGGTCTGCCTTTTCTTAAACAGGTTGGTCTCGTGCCGCCCAGGACCTGGATGATTGTGTAATGTGATATCGCGTTAATGCCATCAGCCGGGTCCTGGGTGGCATGAGGAGCAGGAGAGGACAGTAGGAGTCAGAGAGGGGTGGTCCAAGTTGGTGCACTTGTGCGGTGGCAGTCTGAGTGTGGGGGGAGGTGCAAGTATGAGGGGCGGCGGGCCGAGTGGGGGGGGGGGGCGCAGTGGTACGGTCCTGCTCCAGGCCTGGATGGGTCTCTCTGCAGCCCTGTCACTAGTTGGTTAACCAATTAGCACAGGAGCCCTTACCACCTAGTAAATAGGTGGTGGTAACACCTTCTTCACTAGGGGCCACATGCTAATTGGAAAATTAGTACATGGTCACTAAAATATAAAATAGGAAACACGACCATTTTACAATTGTGCTAAAACTGGCCTCAGCATGTGGGAAAGCCCTTCACTACTGATACTGCAGGACCACTTTTTAGCACAGCTCAGTAAAAGGGCCCCATAGTCAACCTCCAGCAATAAAAACAATCAATGTCCACGGGTTGAATACCTAACAAGTCTTGTCCCTTACAGAAGGACCCCATCAAAAACAACTCATGTTGGCAATATGGAGGAATTGCATTAGAGAGGGAAGGAACCAAAAAAACTAAAAGGCTAAGGGGCCCTTTTATTAAGTACATAATGGACAAAACACAACTCTTCCGATGTACGTTTCCCTAATGTGGCTATGCCACATGAACTGTTCATCTTACCACAACATCACTTTGTATTTGTTCTCACCGGAGTCTGCAAATGCCTCTCTGGAACTATAGCTGCCATCTTGGTTCCCTGTGAACCCTGAAGAATCTCCAACCCCAGGTGGCCAGGGGTACAGAAGGACCTGACACAGGAATGGAGCCCTTGTTCTCTGCATTACAGCACATGTCACTTGTCATTGGATCATTGGACTGGCTCTGTAATCATTCCTTCAATCCAGTTTCTAAGAGAAAGAACATGTTCAAATCACTAAAATTATGCACCATGCATGATGATTTTTGCGTTAATTGCTACACATGAAAAGCTGCCACATGAAGCCAAAGAAATCTAATCATATTACTGAAAAGGACAAAGCACTAGCGTAGCAAGAGGGGGTGGGGGTGGGAGGGGCGGTCTGCCCTGGAGCTCAAGGGGGGTGCTTCTTGCCAGCTCCCCCCCCCCCCGGGTGCACCACGATGACACCCCCCCAGACCCAGTGCCTACCCTGAACTCCGTCTAAGCTCCCGCACCCTACCTTTAAAAAAGCTCAGAAACCGAGGCGAGGTGCATCGCCTCGCGTCTGCAAGTAAAAGAAGTATGGATGGATCGTCTCATCGTCGATCGGGCCTTCCCTCGCTCTGTCCCGCCCTCCTCTGATGCAACTTCCTATTTCCGCAAGGGCGGGACAGACAGAGCGAGGGAAGGCCTGATCGACGATGACGATCCATCCATACTTCTTTTACTTGCAGGCGTGAGGCGCTGCGCCTCACCTCGGTTTCTGAGCTTTTTTAAAGGTAGGGTGCAGGAGCTTAGACGGAGTTCAGGGTATGCACTGGGTCGGGGGGGGGATGTCATCGTCCTGCACCCGGGGGGGGGGGGTGCAATGGCGAACCGCCCCGGGTGGCAGCCCCCCTTGCTACGCCACTGGGACAAAGGCCTAGATCTGGAATGTATTCATAATGCTATAGGTCTTACCATGTGGCAATAAATGCATCACAATACTTCTGGACTATTGGAAAATGGCAACACTGACATCTGATTCATATTATGCACAATTTTCTTCAACTACACATCACGGCAAGAGGAATTTCTAAACAAATCACACTGCTGCCTAAAGGTAAAGCCTTTTTCTCATTAGCCTGCATCAACTGGGTTTACTTATTTATTTATGACATTTGTATCCCACATTTGCCCGCACAACTTCGAGTTCAATGTGGCTAACGAGCAAGAAGGGTCATTACAAATATAAGATAAAAATTCATAAACCCATACATTTCAAGAAAGGAGAAGCAAGATAAAAAACCATAAATACATAAAATCTGATAATAGACATTACAGAAGAGAATGGAAGGGGAATTCAAACAAAAACCAGATTCAACAAGGTATAATGAATTAGGCGCCAGTATCAACTAACAGGAATTGTTTGAAAAGGAAAGATTTCAAAAATTTGCAAAAAAAACTAAGTAATCATGCTGGGATCTTATATATTTTGGCAAGGAATTCCACCATTTAGTAGCATGGTATGCCTCCAATCTCCACCCACTGAGTGAAGCGGGGCTCAGGATGCGGGTTAGAGCGTGAAGTGAACCCCAACTTGGCCCTGCGCCCCCAGCTTCCTTGTGTCCCTGGAAACCCCTAAGAGGTTTATTTTTCAACTCCTGACCAACCTCCCTGTTCCTCCCAGAGCACTGGGACTCTAAGTAACATTCCATGCCCTTTATTACTGCTTCCAATGTATCACACCCTCTCCTTATCAGGTCTATTTTTATTACTTCAGGTAAAGCTTCCAAAAACTGTTCTAGGACCAGTTCTTGCATAACTTGTAACACTGACCTCTTGTCAGGCTCCAGCCATTTGTTCGCCAGGTCCATTAATTTCTGTGCGAGGGCTCTCGGAGTGTCCACCTCTGTCCACCTCCAGCTCCTGAACCTCCTATGATACCCTTTTTCCCCGAAAGTAAGACATCCCCTGAAAATAAGACCTAGTAGAGGTTTTCCTGAATTGGTAGATATAAGGCCTCCCCCGAAAGTAAGACCTAGCAAATTTTTGTTTGAAAGCAGGGCTGCTGAGAGCCGGACAAGGCCGCCCCCGGGCCGCCCCCCCACCCGAGGTCGCCGGGCCCCCCTCCACCCACCCTCCGTCGCTCCCGGAACTAACCTTAAACGCCTCCTTTCACCTTCGCAGCAAGCAGCAGCAGGGTAGACCTCTCCTTCCTTCCGTGTCCCGCCCTGCTGCTTTTTGCTGCAAAGGTGAAAGGAGGCGTTTAAGGTTAGTTCCGGGAGCAACAGAGGGCGGGCGGGCGGCCCAACCCCGATCCAACCCTGATGTTTCCCCGAAAAATAAGACAGCCCCTGAAAATAAGACCTAGCGCATTTTGGGGGGCAAAAATTAATATAAGACAGTGTCTTATTTTCGGGGAAACATGGTAGGTATGCTTACTCACTCCATACCTGTCCAGAATAGCACCTTTCAAATGCTCATAGTCCGCAACCTCAGCAGGGGATAAACCCCTGTAAGCAGCCAAGGCCTCCCCTGATAATGCTGGAGCCAGACGAATAGTCCACTGTTCCCGGGGCCAACCCGCTGCTACTGCCACCCTCTCAAAGGTACCCAAATAGTCCTTGATGTCATCTCCTGGTGCCAGCTTACCCCAGGGCAGCCAATTCACTGTCCCAGGTTCTCCAATGCCACGAGTCCCTCCAGTTGCGGCTTCCTCCACACTAGTAACCTAGGATTTTGGCTGATGATTAACTTTTGCTGAGCTGGCGCTGAGAAGACTACAGGGGGAATGTCCTTGAGACAGCCCATGTTTGGGCGAAACCTGCATGTCGGGCAGTTGATCCCCTGGGTCCGACAAATAAAACAAGCTTGAAAAAGATAAGTTAAGTTATAATTTTTGCTAACTATATGAGGAGGCTATATATAAAGAACCGGTGAAGATGCTGATCTATATATCGCTAAAGACCGAAACTGATAGCGATTAACATCACTGAGGTTCTGGGGAAATCTATATGACATGATCTGAAGGTATAAAGTTCTAAATGTTTTGACCGGGTGTGATAAGAAGTTTGATTATGTGTTAACTGAATCGTGACTGGATATCAAGAATTTGTAGTTTGATAGTTGTAGAATATGAAAAACATCAAAGTTGTGAAAAGAAATTGCACAGTCCCATTCTACTGAAAGTTGCCCAAATTTACCCCCAAACTTTTATAGCCTTTATCTCTGTTATTTGTAACTCCGCTTTTGGTACATGTTCGTCACATACACTGTTCCCACTAAGTTGAGCAGGACGTCTTCCACTTACAGTCCTGACAGTGAGGGACAGGTAAGCTCTGCAGGACTCCAGGGAATCTGCCTGACCCTAGCAATTGAAAACACAATATTGAAGCATCACCCCCCCCCCCCACCCTGGCAGTAATGCAGTTGGAGGACTGCTGCCCAGTTATGAGGGGACAGTGGTCAGAAAGTGAAGTAAAACCTGGACTGGCTCAGTCTGCCCTCCTTTTTCTGGAGCTAGTCACATATAATATCTTTCAACCATCTAGACTGCAAAAACTGGCACATACAAGGGCATTTAGCAAGAGCACAGTGTTTTAGAAAAATAAATGAAGAGTGATGTATTGGCATTTCATGCCCTCTGCTGCACACAGTCTCTTTGAAAGAACAAGGAAGTTGTTGCAGCCACTTCAAGGTCAGCAACATCCAGCCCTAAAACAGGGCTTGGTGCAGGCTGTTTCAAGCTGGTGAATGAATGCTCTGTGCTTAGACTGCTCCCTGGTGGCTAAGTGCGATATCAACCCTAGTGGAACTACAGAGAAAAGGCTGGATACCAGAAACCCACATCTATGATTACAAAACAAATAAATAATAAGAGAAACTTGAGAACAATAGTCCTAATAGAAGTATCAGTGCCAAGAGACCATTCTGTACCATGTTTAGAGAGATGTGAAGATCCTCGAGTACCAAAAGATGGAATCAGAGACTAGGAAAGCATGACAAAACAAAACAAACAAACAACCCCCCCCCCCCCAGCGATAATATAGTTTTAGGTATGGTTGTTTCTATTAATTAATGAATAAAATGGTAGTGTAGGTTACAGCCAGCAATATAATCCAAAACAAGAAGCAGTCAAAGATACTGATGTCAAACTGGTGTTAATTTTTGAAATTCTGGGAATTTGGTAGCTTTTTTGGTGTATTTTCTCTTCTTTCTTCTGTAAAATGTACTTTGTCCCCTTTCTCTTCAATGCTGGGAAGGCAGAGATCTTCCACATACTTGCAGTACTGGCATGGTGGGGTAGGAGAAGATACAGTTCTAACCCTGTGGTGCTGTTTCCATATTGACGTGATACTGTGGCTTAGTGGCAGAGCAAAAGAAGAATATAGGCCTTCATCCCACCCTTCTTTGCCTAATTATAAAGCTCTGCCTACCATTGTTTTCACCTGTACATAAGTACATAAGTATTTCCACACTGGCACAGACCAAAGGTCCATCAAGCCCAGTATCCTGTTTCCAACAGTGGCCAATCCAGGTCACAAATACCTGGCAAGATCCCAGAAAAGCTCAATACATTTTATGATGCTTATCCCAGAAATAAGAAGTGGATTTTCCCAAGTCAGTTTAATAATAGTCTGTGGACTTTTCCTTTAGGAAGCCGTCCAGACCCTTTTTAAACCCTGCTAAGCTAACCGCCTTTACCACATTCTCTGGCAATGAATTCCAGAGTTTAATTACACGTTGAGTTAAGAAACATTTTCTCTGATTCGTATTAAATTTACTACTTTGTAGCTTCATTGCATGCCCCCTAGTCCTAGTATTTTTGGAAAGAGTAAACAAACGGTTCACGTCTACCCATTCCACTCCACTCATTATTTTATAGACCTCTATCATATCTCCCCTCAGCCGTCTCTTCTCCAAGTTGAAGAGCCCTAGATGTTGCTTTATGTCAGCCTATACTTATCTATTGTCTCTCTACACCATTTACCTCTGCTTCCTCACTCTCCTGGGAAATCAGAGCATGGCCAGGGCAGGTGTAGAGAAAGAGAAATTTGCAGAAAGGATCAGGTAATGATTCACAGAACCACCTTTAGTTAAGACCTTGCTTGAACCAAACAGATACAGAGATGATGTAAAACTAATGTATAAATCAGAGTCCCACATCCAGAAGTATGAGCTTCACCTTGGACTCAAGCAAAGAGTGTCAGGATCAAAGTGGTCATTGCTTTAGGAACCAAGAGGTACACTTCTGGTCTTGGGGCTCCCCTGATTGATCATGTATATGTAACCCAGGTCTCACTCCTGTGCTAGTTCCGGTCCTGGGCCACAAAACAGATCTTCAGTTCAGTTTCCCATTCAGGTCCAATCTCCTCTCACTCATCAGTTGCAGCACACATGCAGTCGAGATTGGGAGTGGGTCAATGGTCCGGAATAGTGATCTGGGGATTTGGAAGACACTTTTGCAGTTCTGGGTTCCACTTAGCTCTTCAGTTCAGGAACCACATGGCACTCACTCTGAAGGGTTTAATAACAAAATTAACTTTTATTGCAACCTCTGCAACTGGCAGGCTTTAACTTTAAACTTCTTCACAGTCATTTAATAAACTCCAGCACAGCTCAATCCCATTCCTGGAGGGAGCATCTTTTCCACTATTCTCCTCATGTATATTCACATGGTCACTTCCTTTTTCTTCAGAAGGCTCCTGTCAATGCCTATCCTATAGAGAGATTTTATTTCCAAAGGCTGTACTCCTCCTCACAGTATAACTTCTCTGTATCGGGCTCAGACCTCCTTAGTCTGACCCTCCTCCAGTAGTGACCCTACTCTAAATCCACCCTGGTCCTGGGACAAGCTCTCTCTAGCTCCGGTCAGGGGCATTTCTGCGTGGGGCCATGGGGGCCTGGGCCCCCGCAGATTTGGCCCTGGACCCCCCCCCCCGCCGAAAACCCTCTCCACCCCCCTCCCGCCGCCAACCCGCCATCGCCTATATTTGTAGGACGTCAGACTCAGAATTTGAAACTGAAAGAAGCTTTGCTGCAACGGAAGAGAGGACCTCGGCTGGCGGGGGTTGGGGTCCCCCGCCAGCAAAGGTACGCGACGGCGGCGGGGGAGGGTTGGCTGCGGGAGGGGGGTGGAGAGGGTCGTCGGCAGGGGGGCGTCAAAATTGGCGGCGGGGGGGGGGGGTCCGGCAATGGCTGGGGGGGGGGGGGGTTGGCGGCACCGGGGGGGGCGGCTAAAATGTGCCCCCTCACTCTGGCTCTGGCCCCCCCCTCCCGCTGAAGTCCAGATACGCCTCTGGCTCCGGTCCCCTCCTCCCAGACTGAGCCTTCCTCTACCCACCCGTAGCACACTCCACTCCTGGTTGCCACTTTATGAAGCTGCAACCGGCCTCTTACAGCCAAAGGATCTCTCTGCTTTACAGGATTCTCCTTTCCCTCTTTCAGATCAATGGCCGGGGACGGTGCAGGCAACTTAAACCTGTAGACAATCAAAGACCCTCCCAAGGGCAAACAGCTTTATCTCCTTCCAAACTCTTCCCCCCTCCCCTCCCATCACTCTTCAATACCAGGGCACTATTTTCTGCATTTTATTTCAGAACTACTTCCCTTGGGCTGGGCTTCCTCCCAGTCACTCCCCTCAGTGACTCTCTAGGGAACTTACTCTCTTACAGGGGCGTAGCTAGACTACAGATTTTGGGCGGGCCTAGGCAAGAAGTGGGTGGGCACCAAGTGCTCTTCCCTCCCCCCCCCCCCAACCACCACCAACAAAAATATCTCAACTTGCGGGGAAATGCTTCTTTCCACCATGGCAGTCTGCAGTACGCATGCGCTGAAAACTGAGCATGCGCAGGTGCTGGTATCATGGAGAGTAGTGTTTTCGCTACCATTAGGGGGAAGTAGATTCCTGTCAGGGGGAGGGGAGCACCCCTCTGGCTGGCCTGGAAGGATGTAGAAGGTAGCAAGAAGGGAAAAGCAGAGATGCTGGATACAGGGTAGGGGAAGTAAAGGGGAGATGAGAAGCTGGCCAACTGGAGGTGGGTGTTAGAGTGGAAGGGATTGGTAGCATGGAATGTTGCTACCAATTGGGGTTTCTGTCAGGTACTTTTGACCTGAATTGGCCACAGTTGGAAGCAGGATACTGGGCTAGATGGACCATTGGTCTGACCCAATACAGCTAAACCTCACTGACTGGGAGTTTCCCAAAGACCGGGTTGAGAACCCTTGTAATAGATGATTGTCAAATGTTCTTTTTGAGATGTCGGCGTTTCCCTGAAATATTTTTTAAAACCAAATAAACTTTATTGATACAAAATTGAAAGTTTATAATAGTAAACATGAACACAATATGATATACATTGCAATTAGAAAGGAAAAGATAACAATTACACAAGTAATTACCAGTTTAATAGTTAAGGAATTTACATGCTGAAATGATTAAATTATAACATCAGATAACGTGTCTTTGATCCCATTCAGAATGCATACAAGAAGTGCTCCTATTCATTTCCTGGAATTCCTGCCTTAGGCCACTTCTGAAAATACTCAACAGATGGACTAAGTATCAGACAAGTTGCATTTAATGGAATTCAACTACATATACAAACGGTAGATTAACGGTAGATTAAACAAAGTGTTGCAGATGTTATTCAGTTACAACCAACTTGCTATTATCAATTCTGCTCATTTCTAGGGCTGTAGCCTGTTGGTGCCAAACTAGTTACTTAATGATCTCCACTGTCACTGGATTAGCCAAGATCACACATGATTACCCTGAGGTCTTTCTTCTATCTACATATCCACTGTTCCCAATCCCCCTCCCAGTGGCGTAGCCACAGGTGGGTCTGGGCCCACCCAACAGTAGTACACGTTTAGCAGTAACTGGTGGGGATCCCAATGTCCACCAGCTGAAGACATCCCCCTGATAGTAATTAAAATGCTGCTCTCCACGATACTGGCACCTGTGCATGCTCAGTTTTCAGCGCATGCCTGCTGCAGAATGCCAAGGTGGAAAGAAGCGTTTTCCCGCCAGCTCAGATATTTTTCTGGTGGGGGTTGGGAAGAACACTTGGCGCCCACCCATTTCTTGTCTAGGCCCACCCAAAATCTGTTGTCTGGCTACGCCCCTATCCCCTCCCCTCATATGTACTGTTCCCTTGGATTTCTGCACCACTAACGCATGGTTTGTGTAATATTGGACTTTGATGGAAGTCAAAATTGCCCACTTCTTAATGGACCGTGCAAATGATATCCAAAATACTCACAATATTATTTTGTTTTCTGCTGCTTTGGTGTCCAGCAAATAATTTATCCTCTCTGAACCAAAAACTCCCCTAGACAGAAGCCTTACAGGGTAAAGCTGCCTGATAATGTGAACATCGTGCAAGTTTTCCCAAGCCTTCAAGACTATGTCCCATTTTTGCATAACAGTGATGTGATACCTGTGAAGAACTTTCAGCGAGTGGATTTTCGAGGAGCATACTTATACTTGCCATCTGCTGTTTTTTTTTTTCAACTTTCAAGACCTTGTTGTCCTCTGATGAAGACATTCTGTCGAAACTTGGCCGAGTTGGGCCACTAATTAATAAAGCAAATATGGCAAATCCAGGGCTGTCTTCTCCTTCTCTGGACCGCCTCTGCTGTTTGTTGCTGTTGGTGGCTGAAGCATACCTGTGTGCAGGGTTCTTTGATACGTACTCATTGAGAGAATATTATTTTAATGTCAGGAATTGAAAGAGATTAAGGAGATTTGCTGTTGAAATGTTAAAAAACTTGGATATTCAAAGATTGCTCTAAGAATGATTGTGACGAGAATATTATGGTTAGATAAGCCAAAAGTGGTGGGCTATAAAGCTACGTATTAAATTGAATTGTTTAATTGGAAACTTGTGAATGCCATTACTGTTATATACTGTATGAGAATATTACATCATCTACCTTTAATCTTTGCCTGAAATTCTGTTTATAGAAGCAGATGGAAAGTCTGCACACTGAAATCCCTCACATCCTGAGAGCAGGCTTGGAACAACTTACTCTGCTGGAGAAACTGTTGGAATTGGCTGCAATGCAGTGAGGTGAACTACATGTGAATACTGAAAATAGCTGGGGTGACTGACAGTGAAAGCTAAGAGTGTTTATTATTCCTTTGTGCCCTATTGAATTTATTATGTCTATGAAACAAATTTTCTGCTCAAGCACAAGGATATACTGTATTGTGTGCAGGCAGGCTTCAGAAAGCAGGGAATGAGCTCTGAAGGGCTGGATTGTGCATGACATGTCATAGGGCAGCAAGGATTACACACATTTCCCAATGGGTTTGGTCTTAAACCTGTATTCAGTTGCTGCTGGGGTCAGGGTGACTACTATATAACTTTGCTGCTCAGGTAGCTTTTCCTGGCACTGTTACATCTAAGCCGAGCGGGACTCTGCCATCTACAGTCCTGCCAGTGGGTGGTGCTGTTTCACTACCACATTTTCAATAGCGAGGGACAGGCAAGATCTGCAGGACTTTAGGGAATCTGCCTGTCTCTAGCCATTGAAAACACAACATTGAAACACCACCACCCACTGGCAGCAATGGAGGACTCCTGCTCAGGTTACAGGGCATCCAAATGGCAGATGAAATTTAATGTGGAGAAATGAAAGGTGATGCGCATTGGAAAGAATAATTCTGAATCATAGTTACCTGATGCTAGGGTCCATCTTGGGGGTCAGCAACCAAGAAAAAGGTGTAGGTGTTGTTTATAGAATAGTGCTAACTGCTTTTTTTTAAATCTGGATGGGACATCTAGACTGATAGAGCTTTTTGATACTGTCCTTGGATTTTATTTATTTATTTATTTACCTGCCGTTGAGTATAGGACGGGGGGGGGGGGGTTGAAAGGCCCCTTCTCCTCACCGCTGCAAGGCCCCCCTGTCGCCGAGCTCGCCGCCGCCCCTCCGAGGTCAACGCTACGGCCACCCCCCCCCGGAGTCTCCGCCACCCCTCCACCTAGGCCGGGCCCTCGCTTCGCTATTGAAACAGCGCGGGAACGCAGCACACAGCTCAGATAAGCTGCCGTCCTTCTTCTCTGCCTGTGTCCCGCCCTCGTGGGCGAGGGCGGGACACAGGCAGGGAAGGAAGGCCGACGGCAGCTCAGCTGAGCTGTGTGCTGCATTGACGCTGTTTCTATAGCGGAGCGAGAGCCCAGCCCGGGTGGAGGGTGGGTGGCGGTGGCGACTCCGGGTGGGGGGAGTGGTGGCGGCAACCTTGGGGGGGGGGAAGCGGTAGCGACGGAGGTTTCGTCCCTCCCCTTGCGCAGTAGAGACCCTCTCTGTCCTGCCCCCGTCATCACGTATTGACGCAGGGGCGGGACAGAGAGGGTCTTTACCGCGCATTTGCGAGTGAGTTCGGTCACTCGCTGTTTATATGTTTGATTGCACGTGTATCCCACATTTTCCCACCTATTTGCAGGCTCAATGTGGCTTACAAAGACCTGTTATGGCATCTCCATATCCAGGTTAGAGAAAACTATTTGTGTTACAAAGAAATCAGGAAAAACAAGTGGTTTGGTCAAGCAGTAAAAGATACATTCTGAGTAGAGTCGGGTAGGTCAGTGGCGTACCAAGGGGGGGGGCGGTGGGGGCAGTCGGCCCTGGGTGCATGCCGCTGGGGGGGTGCCGCGTCGCGCGCCTGCTCCGAGTTCGCTAAACTTCGTCGCTCGTTCGCTGCAGCTCCCTCTGCCCCGGAACAGGTTACTTCCTGTTCCGGGGCAGAGGGAGCTGCAGCGAAGCGAAGTTTAGCGAACTCAGAGCAGGCGTGCGCCGAGGCACCCCCCCCCCCAGCGGCGTGGACCCGGGGGGTGTCATTTAGTGGGGGGGGGGGGGGGGCGCTGCACCCGGGGGGGGGCGCATCGGCGCTCCGCCCCGGGTACCATCCAGCCCAGGAACGCCACTGGGGTAGGTGATGTGTTAAAGTTAGTTAAGGGATCTCGTGGTAGGCTTTGTTAAAGAGGTAGGTCTTTAGGGATTTGCGGAAGTTAGTTAGATCGTTAATCGTTCTCAGGTGAATTGGAAGTGAGTTCCAGAATTGTGTGCTCAAATAGGAAAAGCTGGTCGCATGTGTTGCTTTATATTTTAGACCTTTACAACTGGGGTAATGTAGGTTAAGAAAGGTGCGGGAAGATCTCTTAGCATTTCTTGGTGGCAGGTCAACGAGGTCCATCATGTAGGTCGGGGCCTCACCGTGAATGATCTTATGAACAGTCGTGCAGATTTTAAATGTGATACGTTCTTTGATTGGGAGCCAGTGAAGTTTCTTTCTTAGTGGCTTTGCACTTTCATATTTTGTTTTCCCAAATATGAGTCTGGCTGCGGTATTTTGGGCTGTTTGAAGTTTTTTGATGGTCTGTTCTTTACAGCCAGCACAAAGTGCATTGCAATAGTCCAGGTGGCTTAGTACAATTGATTGTACCAGGTTCCGAAAGATGGCCCTTGGGAAGAACGGTTTTACTCTTGAGTTTCCACATGGCATGGATGGTTGACTCAAAACAGTTTACAACTGAATATTGAAAAAAAAACAAAATTATGTCCTTGGAGAATACCTGCTTCAGGTAAGTATCTTCATTTTGTCCACTGTGACTTTTTCCACAGTTGGTGATGCTCTGGTGTATGCCTCATTATTTGCATACTGACCCAGCTTTTATTAAATTCCTGGCACAGAAGTGGGAGACCTGTGCTCAAACTAATGCCATTTATATTTCCACGCTGGGCCTGTTTTGGGAGGCGGGTAAGGATGTTATGTGGAGAGAGATAATTTCCTATATTTCTTTGCATGGAAAACACCTAGAGCGCCAGATCTTATTGCTTCAGCTTTGTAGAACGCAGGGAGTACTGGCCCCTAATTTGACTCCTAATAGGGAGGAGGGGTTGGTGGTTGAGAGGCTAGGATAGGGGAGGGCAGACCTATACGGGGTCTGTGCCAGAGCCGGTGATGGGAGGCGGGACTGGTGGTTGGGAGCCGGGAAATACTGCTGGACAGACTTATATGATCTGTGCCCTGAAAAAGACAGGTACAAATCAAGGTAAGGTATACACATATGAGTTTATCGTGGGCAGACTAGATGGACCATGCAGGTCTTTTTCTGCCGTCATCTACTATGTTACTATATTACTATGTATGTATGTTGTTTCTGAACCGGGGCGTAGGCAGACTTCGACAGGAGGGGGGTCCAGAGCCCTTGGTGAGGGGGTACATTTTAGCCCCCCTGCCATTTTTGCCCCCCCCCCCGCCGCCACCACCACCAACTTTGATCCCCCACGCCGATGACCCTCTCGCCCCCCCCCGCTGCCAACCCTCCGCCTCTGCCGCAGTCGGCTACCTTTGCTGGCGGGGGACCCCAATCCCCACCAGCCAAGGTCCTTTCTTCCGGCGCAAGGTTTTGTTCTGTT
Source organism: Microcaecilia unicolor (assembly GCF_901765095.1). Taxonomy (NCBI): domain Eukaryota; kingdom Metazoa; phylum Chordata; class Amphibia; order Gymnophiona; family Siphonopidae; genus Microcaecilia; species Microcaecilia unicolor. Next base: position 611,521,419 of record NC_044032.1, on the reverse strand, counting down.
TCTGTGAGTCTGATGTTCTGCACATTGAACGTGCAGGATGTCAGACTCACAGAAACAGAAGGAAGCCTTGCAGATCAGTCAGCTGGCTGATCTGCAAGGCTTTGTTCTGTTTCTGTGAGTCTGACGTCCTGCACGTTGTACGTCAGACTCACAGAAACAGAATGAAGCCTTGCGCTGGAAGAAGAGGACCTCGGCTGGCGGGGGTTGGGGTCCCCCGCCAGCAAAGATAGCCAACGGCAACGGTGGCGGCGGGGGGGAGGGGGGGTCGAGAGGGTTGTCAGCAGGGGGGTCCAGGGCCAAATCTACGGGGGCCCAGGCCCCTGTGGCCCCACGTAGCTACGCCACTGTTCTGAACCATCCGTAGAATTGCCTCACGGTATCTCGTTATTGGGAGTGACTGTTAAGACTCAAAGCAAATAAAAAAACATAGATCCCAGGTGCAGGTCTTAGCTCGGAGTGTCTATTTTAAGATGTGCATGTTGTATAAATTGAAGCTTTTATTACCCTGGTACAATTTTAAAAAGCTAAAAACAGGCCATGATTCTTTGAAGTTTAGATTATTGTAATGTGATTTATTTGAGTCTACCAAACTAATGTATTCAATCACTTCAAGTGGTGCGAAATTCAGTGGTAAGACTCTTTATTTGGCTTATCGAGGTCTGAGCATGTGACAGTGTACCTCAAGCATTTGAAATGGTTGCAAATGAGATACTGTCTATTGTATAAATTGTTGACGATAACTCATTGTGTTTTGCGCCATGATTCATCATTTTACTTAAAGAATGCTGTGATGTGATATGTGCCAGTGCATTCTTTAAGGTCTGAAATGAAGTGTAATCTTGTGGTTTTCAACTGGAATTAACTAGGACTGGTGCTTTTTCCGTTGTGGGACCAGTAGAGTGGAAGAAGCTACCACTGTAGCTGAAGGCTGAATCACAACTATCCATGTTTAAAAAACACTTAAGAGACTATTGGTTATGCTTGGCATATGTTGTGCCTGTTTGAGCACTGCTGCTCCTTTTTACTACTACTACTACTAATTTCTATAGTGCTACTAGATGTATGCAGCACTATACACATTATAGGGGCCCTTTTATGAAGCAGCAGTAAGTCCAACTTGGGCTTACCGCCATAGTCGCCGAGAGGGGGGGGGCAGGGGGGACAAAATTCCCCAGGCCCGGGGCTCCAAGGGGGGCCCGGCACCGCAGTCCCACCCGCCCTCCGTCATCGAACGTCTGCCCCCTGCATTGAAATCGCAGTCTCACCTCCATGAAAGCAGCGCTGCAGGCAGCAGAATGCCTCCCTTTGGCCCTCCTTCCCTCCCTGTGTCCTGCCCTCGTCTGACGTAACTTCTGCAAGGGCGGGACACAAGGAGGGAAGGAGGGCCGAAGGGAGGCATTCCGCTGCCTGCAGCGCTGCTTTCACGGAGGTGAGACTGCGATTTCAATGCAGGGGGCCCGGCTCGGTGGCGACCTCGGGGGGGGGGGGGTGGAGCAGGGAGCAGCGGTGGCGACTTTGGGGGGGGTGGAGGGGGGAGCAGTGGCTGTGGCGATCTCGGGGGGGGGTGGATGGGGGAGTGGCGGCGGTGATCTCGGGGGGGGCGGGGCAGCGAGGGTGGGGCCTCGGGCTCGGCCCAGTCTCTCGGCGGCCCTGCTTACCGCTTGCTAAAAGGGAAGTACAGCTGGGCTACCGCAGCAGCCCAGCAACAGTCCCCTCCTCTCATCGCGTGCCATTTCCAGCTCTGCAAATATATTTACATTTTTGCAGCTCCCGCGCTAACCCAGCAGTAATTGGGAAGTGCTGCACGCTGCCCGGTTACCACCGAGTTAGCACGGGAGCCCTTACTGCCACCTCAGTGGGTGGCGGTAAGTGTTCCCCCATAAAATGGCCACACGGCAGGTGCTTCACTTACCGCATGGAGTTGCACTGGGAATTAAGCCCAGGTCATCAGGATCAAGAGATTACTCTTCCCCTTACATAGACATATAGACTTGATGCAAGTTATTTCTTTTCTTTTGAAATGCGTTTTCATGTTTCTTGCTGTTTGGAAGTGTCTTTTTTTTGTTTTTGTTTTTTTTTGTTACATTTGTACCCCGCGCTTTCCCACTCATGGCAGGCTCAATGCGGCTTACATATTGTATACAGGTACTTATTTGTACCTGGGGCAATGGAGGGTTAAGTGACTTGCCCAGAGTCTTTGTGATTTTATTATGTTTGTTTTATTTATATCATGCCTTAGATAAAGGCAGTTTGGAAATAATAAATTCTAATTCTATACTCTAGACGCCATTTACAGAATCTGCACTTACATGAACTGCATATTTGGAAGGGGGAAAGGGATGAGTAAAAGATAATGTTGTGTGGGGTGGGGGGAGGTGTGATGGGTATACTGCCCCCACCCCCAAATGATATGGAAGAGAAAAGGGAGGGAGATTATTTCTCTTATTGTGTTTTTTGGGTTATGGGTGGGAATTGTCCTCCCTGGTGTGGTGGAAATTGGTTCAGTGGGAATTGCTCAGATGGGAATTGGTGGGTGGGAACTGACCTAGAACCTATATCACTTAGCTCTGAATTGTTTCAGCACAGTCTATACAACTCCCTCCATAGTGGCTTAGCCAGAGGGCCAGTGGCGTAGCCACAGGTGGGCCTGGGTGGGCCCCACCGGTGGGCCCCACCCTCTGGAAAACTCTTCCCTCTTATGCGTGTATGAAAAAAAAAACCATTTTCAAAATTAAAAACTTATCTCAAACCGTACTTTTACGAGAAAACATATCATCATCATCAATATATATAAATGGCGAATGTCGTACTCACTCGCAAATGCGCAGTAGAGACCCTCTCTGCCCCGCCCCCGCGTCAATACGTGATGACGGGGGCGGAACAGAGAGGGTCTCTACTGCGCATTTGCGAGGGACACCGCCGTCGCTAACGCTCCCCCCACCCGGAATCGCCGCCGCCACCCACCTTCCACCCGGTCGGGCCCTCGCTCTGCTATTGAAACAGCGAGGGCACGCAGCACACAGCTCTACTGCTGAGCTGCCGTCGGCCTTCCTTCTTCTTCTCTGCCTGTGTCCCGCCCTTGACGACGTTACGTCACACGAGGGCGGGACACAGGCAGAGAAGAAGGAAGGCCACGGCAGCTCAGCAGTAGAGCCGTGTGCTGCGTGCCCTCGCTGTTTCAATAGCGGAGCGAGGGCCCGACCGGGTGGAAGGTGGGTGGCGACGGTTCCGGGGGGGGGCGAACTCGGAGGGGGAGTGGCAGCGACGAACTCAGCGGCGAGGTGAGGGGCCTTTCAACCCCCCCCCCTCCTTCCTATACTAGCCCGTTTTTATGGGCTGAACGGCTAGTGAATCATAAAGGATAACTGGCAGTACTGGCACTCTGGTGAAATCATGCCTCATAGCACACAGGCCCACTCTCTTTCTCTCTCTGATTGATGGATTGTAACATTTTCTACTTTCTGTTCCTTTTACCTGTCTTTAATTATTTTGCTTTTGTTAATTGCTTAGCTGTGAGCAGTATATCAAATAAACTGAACCTGAACCCCGTCCCACTGCCACTCTCCCCCCCCCTTGCAATCCCCATATACCAGAACTGGCAGGGGTCCCCAAGCCCTACTACTACTTATCATTTCTATAGCGCTACTAGACATACGCAGCGCTGTACACTTGAACATGAAGAGACAGTCCCTGCTCGACAGAGCTTACAATCTAATTAGGACAAACAAGAGATAAGGGAATATTAAGGTGAGGATGATAAAATAAAGGTTCTGAGCAAGTGAATAAGGGTTAGGAGACCTGCCAGTGGAAGCACTCCTCCACCTGCTGCCCTAGGCTTCAACCCCAGCACATGCTCAGTTTCCACAGCATTTACATAAGAAAAGAGGTAATAGAAATAGGCATAGCAAGAACTTCAAGGCATTAAGGAGGAAAGCGACAGTGTAGGTGAGAGTAGAAATAGAGCTGATATTATGAGATTTATACAGGACCCTCCATAACTATAATCTAAGGTGGACAAAATTAACAGTGAAGTGACAATGACGTCAGAATCAATTGGGAAAAGCATCTTTAAATAGAATAGTTTCTAGCATAGAACGGAAGTCAGAATACTGAAGATTTTGGAACGTATTGAATCGAGATTAATCTGTCGAAGAGAAGGAACATATAGAAGATAGGATTCAGAAGAGCATAGGGATCTGGGAGGGGAGTAAGGAATGAGAAAACATGAGAGATGTAGAGGCAGACCAAGTTGAAGAGTTTTATGTATCAGGATGAGAATTTTATAAGTGATGCCATGAGAAATGGGTAGCCAATGTGCCTTCCTAAGAAGGGGAGTGACATGATCATACTTGTGAGAGCCGGAAAGAAGTTTTACTGCAGTATTCTGTGGTAATTGCAAACAACGTTGCTCAGTTAGGTTGATCCCATAAGAAAGGCTGTTGCAATAATGCAAATTTGAGATGATGAGAGAGTGAATAAATTCTCAGAGAGCCTGCTGTGTAAAGAGATATCGTACAGAGCGGATCATTTTGAGTTTGAAGATGCACCGTTGAACCACATTAGAGATGTGGGAATGAAAAGAAAAGGTAGTGTTTGAAGGTCGCTCCCAGGATTTTCAGTGTGGGCAGAAATTGAATTGGAGAGCCTGATAAATTTAATGAGAAATTCTGGGAGGGAAGTCCAGGATTTGAGAGAAGAATAGCTCTAGTTTTTTCTGGGTTTAATTTTTCAGTGGACAAGCAATTAGCAATAGTAAGTAGTTTAGTACTGAGTGCAAAAACAGAAGAATGATCACAGTTATCAAGAGGAACAACAATTTGTATGCACGTCCCTGCCAGTGGCATAGCCAGAACTGACATTTTGGGTGGGCCTAGATCTAATATGGGTGGGCACTATGGGGCTGATATTTATCCGGCAGTGGGCAAGCCTACTGCCAGCGCTGAACTCGGAAATTCAATGCTGTGCTATATATCCAGCGATCAGCATTGAATTTCCAGTTTCACTTTTGACCGCTTAAAGTAGAGGAGTGTGGTAGCCGTATTAGTCCACTCTTAAGGTTATCAATAGAAATCAAACAAAATAAAACATGGAAAAGAAAATAAGATGATACCTTTTTTATTGGACATAACTTAATACATTTCTTGATTAGCTTTCGAAGGTTGCCCTTCTTCGTCAGATCGGAAATAAGCAAGTGTGCTAGCTGACAGTGTATATAAGTGAAAACATTCAAGCATTACTATGACAGTCTGATAGGGTGGGAGGATGAGGGTGGGTAGGAGGTATGCATGGGGACATCAAAGCGAGAATCCTGAAAGGTAACTTTAAAGCCATACAAGAATGTAAGACCTTTAAAGTCAGAATGATTGAATATTTTAACACCCAACAGAAAGGACTTAACAAGGATCTGGGGTTCCTAGCCCATTATAAACCATAAAGCTGTATTTCTCTGTTGATCATCCCACCTCTCACCTATCCACACCCATCCTGTTAGAATATCAATGATATGCTTTGATGTCCCCATGCATATCTCTTACCCACCCCCATCCTCCCACCCTGTCAGACTGTCATAGTAATGCTTGAATGTTTTCACTTATATACACTCTGAGCTAGCACATTTGCTTATTTCCGATCTGACGAAGGGCAATCTTCGAAAGCTAATAAAGAAATGTATTAAGTTATGTCCAATAAAAAAGGTATCATCTTGTTTTATTTTGTTTGATTTCTATTGATAACTTTTGACCGCTGGAACTTAGCTGGTTACAACGATATTCAGCACTAACCGGTTACGTTCCTAGCAGTTAAAGATAGGACTGCTATTTGTGCGACACTATTTAACTGCTAAACCCAGTGCTGAATATCGGCTCTAATAGGCTAAATTGCGCGATATAGCTGGTTAGCCGCTATGCACTAACTGTGAATATTCAGCAGAGATAGCTGGTTATCTCCCACTGAATATTTGCAGTTAGCCAGCTATGTGCTATTTAAGTGGTCAGTGGCCATTGCTGATTGGTTAAATAGCGCTGAATATTGGAGGGGGGGGGTATGTATAGAGGTATAAGTAGTATTTCTTGGGATACTTCTAAATAATTTATTTATTTTGCTGCATTTATATCCCACATTTTCCCACCTATTTGCAGGCTCAATGTGGCTTACAACAATAATCACATTGATGGAATAAGAAAATCAGAATATAGATTAACAGATAAGGTGCATAAGAATGTCATGGCAATCATATTAACGGAGTAAGAACTTCAGAATTGTTGCAATTAAGGTGCTTAAGAAAATGATGTATAATAAGAGGTGGATAAATAGGTAAAACGTAACATAATGATATCAGGACAAAATATAATGTTCAGTAATTAGGGAGTAGATAAAAATAGACAAATTAGAAAAGTTCCATTATAATTGTATCTGGTGAAGTTTAGGTGTCAGTTCCTTATGGGGGATCTTTTTTGTACGTCTTTTTTGAACAGGTAAGTCTTCAGTAACTTCCGGAAGGTCATCAGGTTGCGTGTTGTTCTTATGGTGGTCGGTAATTCATTCCATAGTTGTGTGCGGATATATGAAAAGCTAGATGCATGTACTGATTTGTACTTGAGTCCTCTGCAGCCGGGATAATGGAGATTTAAGAAAGTGTGTGATGAACTTTTGTTATTTCTCTCTGGTAAATCTATTAGGTCTGACATGTAAGATGGGACATCTCCATAAATAATTTTATGAACTAAGGTGCATATCTTGAATGCAATTCAATAATGCCTTAGAGTACACTTGATGATGGATTTCTAAGTAAATAGTCTGCCCAACAGCTGTCCTGTATCAACATAAAACACATACCTTCACACTGTCAACATCACAATTTTTTTCTACCTACTATGGAATCGGTAGCATACACCAAAATATAGAACAGGTGAAGTTCTCTAAGATGACGAATCACAGAAGGCAAAAGTAGAGACTAAAAGACGATTCACCACTGCAGACGTGAGTCCAACAGTCTTTATTATATCAATGATAACGACCCGACACATGCCGTGTTTCGACGCTAAAAAAGCGTCTGCATCAGGGGTCAATAAATACACCAAGTAGTAAATGCAAAACGAGGAGTCCTACTTGTATGTGTGTTGTCAACTCACTGATCACGTAGCACTGCAAGCCACAAATGAGAACATAATGTCGGGTCGTTATCATTAATATAATAAAGACTGTTGGACTCATGTCTCCAGTGGTGAATTGTCTTTTAGTCTCTAGCATACACAACATAACTAGAATGTTTCCTCTTACAGCTTTCCGTAGTAAAAATGTATTCAAATTCTGGTAGCACCTCAATAATAGGAGCTTCACTTCCAGATACTCTGGAGACCTTTTACTAACAATTAGCTCATGTTATTTGCCATAGGACTCATTTAATTCCTATGGGTCCTGCAGCAGAAAACGCGCACCATTCATTAGTAAAAGACTCCCTTTGTGAAGTTACACTAAATCCTACGAAGAAGCATCTCAGAGCCTATGATGCAAAGCTTAACACCACCAATTCTGAACATGCAAATACTAATAGAAATACCTTTAAAAAGGAAGCAGTGGATATACGCAAAAACAATATGTGTACTTTTGGAAAAGCCAAATAATACAGACTAATATAGATCCCCACACTAACCACACCAGAAGAATCTCTCACCTTGGTAACAGGAAGAACACAGACAAACCTTATCAATTACAGAATAATGGACCAAAAATGTGAAATTCTCCTGTAACTTGACATCAGCCTTTCCTGTCCTTAACCCCATTCCTCCATGTAGCCCAGGTCTCCCACCCCACCCTTCCCCTCCTCCTTGTAGCCCAGCATCAACCCTTCCATTTCCTACCCCCTACCACTACATGTAGTCCAGCATCAGCCCTGCCTGCCTTACCCCTTCCCTCCCCATTGTGTAGCATCAGCCCTGCCTTTCCGAATCCCACACCTCCACCCAAAAGTACACCAGCATTAAGTACATAAGTAATGCCATACTGGGAAAAGACCAAGGGTCCATCGAGTCCAGCATCTTGTCCACGACAGCGGCCAATCCAGGCCAAGGGCACCTGGCAAGCTTCCCAAACGTACAAACATTCTATACATGTTATTCCTGGGATTTTGGATTTTTCCAAGTCCGTTTAGTAGCGGTTTATGGACTTGTCCTTTAGGAAACCGTCCAACCCCTTTTTAAACTCTGCTAAGCTAACCGCCTTCACCACATTTTCCGGCAATGAATTCCAGAGTTTAATTACACGTTGGGTGAAGAAAAATTTTCTCTGATTTGTTTTAAATTTACTACACTGTAGTTTAATCGCATGCCCAACCCCCACCCAGAAGCCCACCAACATAAATTTAAAAAAAAAAAGTTTTAAAAACTTGGCCAGTGCAGACCCCACCCCATTCAGAAACCCACCAGCAATCCAATATTACATACAAACCTTTTTTTCTTACCTTGGCAGCTTCCTCCAGAAGTTTACTGCAGTGCCTCCAATGAGGTCCTGATCTGATCGGTGTGCTGGAGGAGGCCATGGGGGGGGGGGGGGGGGGGGTGAATAGGCTTGACTTGGGGGGGGGGGGAGGAATGCTGCTGCAGTGCATTGGCTGCTGATTGCCCAGATTTCTGCAGCAGCACAGGATGGGGAGCAGCGGCCAGTTGGCTAAGTTAAAAAAAACAAAAGCGGCACTGGAGCTCCCACATTCCAACTCCCCAGGATGATTTTGCCACAGAGCCGAGCCATGCCATATCCGGTGCACACGTAGGCTGCGGGGGCATGCGACAAGAGCAGAGGCTAGAAGGGCTGCCTGCAATAGAGCAGCAGCAGCAGCAGCCATGGGGAAGCTGGGGCAGAGAAGACTCGACAGAGGTAAACATAGCGTTCCGCTTAAGCCCGACTCCAGGCCTGAACAGCTGCACACAAGGCAGGCAGGCAGGCAGGAGGGTGGCGGTGGTGGCTGCTGCTTGCTTGCTGGAGCGTAGGTAAATTGTAGCTGCAATGTGCTCATAAGACGCGCTTCCTGCTGATAGATGAATTTGAGTCAAGCAGTACTGCGGCTGTGCAGGGTTTCCAACGTATAAAAAGGTAAGGCACCTGATTGGTGGTCAGACTGTGACTGGGTGGGCCTGAGCCGAGACAGGCCTACCCAGGCCCACCCGTAGCTACGCCCCTGCTACATAGTATGAGAGAGGCGGAGAAACTAAAAAGAATGCACAAGAAAACATACAGACAGCCAAGAAGGAATGGGAGGTGAACTACAATATTGTAAAGGAAAAGAAGGGATAGGAACACACACTACGTAAGAGAGTCTCCAAGGGACCAAAAATACCAGCAGTGGTGGTCAGTGAAATGCTTCTTGGAAAAGATGAGTTTTCAGATCAACTCTGAAATGCTCCAGGGTTGTTTGGATTCCGAGATATTCCAGAAGCTGGTTCCAGATCTCAGGACCTTGTACTGAAAAAATATAGTGCCTTATTTTTGCATGGGTGACTTCACAGACTGGAGGAACAACCATGCGGTGTTGGGTCAAGGAACAAAGGGTGCATATCGGGACATAAGGGGAGAGTAGACATGCTAGAAAAGCAGGATCTCCTGTAGATTTGATTTTGAAGACTAGGAGTAAAAGTTTGTAGATAATGCATTGAAGAACAGGCAACCAGTGTGAGGATATCAGGAGGGGTGTGTATTAATTTAACTGCTGTGTTCTGAATAAGCTGTAAGCGATAGAAATTCTTGGATGTGAGGGATTTATATAGCGAGTTGCAGTAATCAAGTTGAATGAGGACTAAGGACTGAATGAGGACTGTGAGCGCAGAAGGTTGGAGTGAGCAACGAATGGAGATCAGTTTTAGGTTGTAAAATAACCGGCGAGTAACAGCAGAGTTGCTGCTGAAAAGTTAAGTCATCATCAAAGATGACTCCAAGAATACACACATGGGGAACTTGAGGGATTGGAATATCAGAGAGGTGAGGCTAGAAGAACATTGTTATATCCACGAAAAAAGAGCAGTTTAGAATTCTTAGGATCGAGGACCAGTTTATTTTCTAGGAACCAGTCAGTAATCTGAGTGAGCTTTGAATTAAGAAGTGAAATTTCATGTAAGTTCAGAGGATCAAGAGAATATAAGAGTTGGATGTCGTCGACGTACACAAAAGTGGTGAACCCAAGAGAGTGTGTTAAACTGAAAAGGGGTACTAAGAAGATGTTGAAGAGTAAGGTGGATAGAATAGAACCTTGTGGCACACCAGAAGCAAGGCAGAATGAGGTTGATTGAGAGTGAAAAGACTGTACAATGTAAGCGGTGGGCTAAATAAGAACTGAAGCAATGGCTATGTCACGGAGCCCTGCCTGGTGGAGGCGATGAAGTAAGAAGGAGCGTTCTACTAAGTCAAATGCTGCTGAAAGTTTGAGTGAAAGGAGAAGAACGAGTGAAATTTATCAAGACAGGAAAGGATGTAGGTAACTAAACCAAGCACAGTAGTTTCAGTGTTGTGGTGGGGACGAAAGCCAGTTTGGTGGGAATGTAGTATCTGGTTTTGGGCAACAAGCTCTGTGGTTTGTTGATGGGAGGTTAGTGATGGTATGGTAATCGGCTGGGTCCTTAAGGAAATGGGTCCGTTTTTTAAATTTTGGGATGTATGTATGCAGTTTTCCAACTGTCTGGTACCATTCCCATACTGAGGCTTAGGAAAACCATGGAGTAAATAAAGGGGAGGAATGCCAGTAAGAAGCGCTTGACCAGCCTGGAAGGGAGAGGGTCGTGTGGTGCTGTAGTGGGCTTCATAGATTGAATGAGCCTACCAAGCTCAGACTGGGATAGTAGGCTAAAAGAAGTTAATTTGTTAGTGAGGATAGAAGATGTAGACAAGGCAATAGTCTGGATTGCCGGTGTTCGCAGAGGCTGAACAGCTGAAGCTGACAGCGTGGATGTTGAAAAAGATGCATGAAGCTGCGAGACTTTGTCTTCAAAGAATTTCGCCTATAAGTGAGCATCTGGGATAGACAGGGAAGGTTATTGTGGAACGTTGAAGGTGGTGAGTGATCGGAGAATTTGATAAAGCTTCGCTGACATTGGAGCTCTGGAAATTTGTTTAGAGTAGTATTCCTTCTTATGCAACAACAGTGAAGTTTTATAGGAATGGACTCTCGATCTACAGATGGCAAGATGAGTGGTTGTGGGGTAATGTCGCCATTTGTGTTCTGCCTGGTGGAGCTGTTGTTTTAGTTGTCGCAGATCTGCTGTCTACCATATTGCCTGAGGCTTTTGTCAGGTGATAAGGTTACGGGTGGAATTCGTTGCCAGAGAATATGGTAAAGGCGGTTAGTTTAGTGGACTTTAAAAAAGGTTTGGACGGCTTCCTAAAGGAAAAGTCCATAGACTGTTATTAAATGGACTTGGGGAAAATCCACTATTTCTGGGATAAGCAGTATAAAATGTTTTGTACATTTTTGGGATCTTGCCAGGTATTTGTGACCTGGATTGGCCACTGTTGGAAACAGGATGCTGGGCTCGATGGACCTTTGGTCTTTCACAGTATGGCAAAACTTATGTACTTATGTTAATAGAGCTAGAGCGTCAACAGCAGAATGTAGTTCAGAGTTGCAAGAGTTCACTTGATTGTCTAGAGGGAGGGTGGTGAAAGATGGCAGGGTAAATGAGCAGCAGCCCAGAAGGGATTCAGAAGAAAGATGGCTAGTGTCCCTCTAGAGGGGGGGTAGATTGAACGGATCGAACGAAGTTCTACTGATGAACATAGGTAATGGAAATGAGAGAATGATCGGACTATGGAAGGGGTAGAAGAGAGACAGTACTGAGAAAAGTAGAGTTAGGTGAGGAAAGGATCAGGTCCAGGATGTGTCCCCCTCGGTGAGTGGATTGATCTACATGCTGGGCAAGGCCCAAAAGTGAGAGGTATGGTCATCAGCATAAATGTTGAAGTCCCCGAGTACTAGCGAATGGGCATGGGAGGTAAAAAAAAAATCAGTAAGCAGTGTTTGGAGTAGCTGGAAAGAGGAGGCTGTGGTGAATGCAGAGAAAAATGCAGAGGTGAAGATGAGGCCAGGCAAAATTATAGGGTCTCAAGAGAACCCAGAGAAACACTGGTAAAACCTGAGAGGACTAACTTGGAGGAATATATTACAGTGAGGCCGCCACCATGGTGGGCAGGTCTACTAGCTAAATAGTAGGAGCAACCAGTCGAAGTTGCTTGGTTAATATAAGAGGCATCTGCCTCCATTAACCGGGTTTCTATAAGGCATAGTAAATCTAGTTTGTGAGAAACACCATGAATAAGAAAATGCTTGTTCCGCATGGAGCGGGTATTAAGGAGACCAATTTAAAGCGGCTAGGTGGGGGAGATAGCAAGGGAAATCTGACAGCCAGCAAAGGGGAGGTGGCATCGTTCCAATGATCAAAGAGGCAGAGGGCGAGAGAGGGGAGGCCTGTGACCTCAAATCACCACAATAGTTCATGAGAAACACATAGCAGCAGTACAGAGGAGGAAAAGTGTAAGAGCACCGGAGGGACAGAGAGCGGAAGTTGGCATGGTCAGAAAAGTAGTGCGCATTAAGGGATCGCATGAAGGAGTGCACAAAGGAGCAGAACCTGCTCCTTGTTTGCGCTCCTTCATCGTGCGCCTAGGCGGCATGCGCCGCTAGGGCTGTTCAAAAATAGTAGCACCTTGATGAAGTCACTTCCGGGATGGAAGAGGACTTAGCGTGATTGGGGAGGCAGCAGGCACCAAGGAAAGACCCTTAATGAGATCACTTTCGGGATGGGAGGGGATTTGAGACCTGGGTTCAATTCCCACTGCAGCTCCTTGTGACTTTGGGCAAATCACTTAACCCTCCATTGCCCCAGGTACAAAAACTTAGATTGTGAGCCCTCTAGGGACAGAGAAAGTACCTGCATATAATTTGTACAGCGCTGCATACGTCTAGCAGTGCTATAGAAATGATTAATAGTAGTAGTAGTAGTAGTATTTAGCGTGATTGGGGAGGGAGCAGGCACCAAGGAGAGACCCTAGAAAACACAGGATAGACAGCAAGCAGCTGAAAGCAAATAGAAAAAAATATAAACCCTGCACCTCCAGTTCTGTATCACAAACTCCATATTCCCCAGCAATAGAGCTATCCCTCTTATGTCACACAAAAAAATATTCAAATTGTGATCATCACCTCAGGAACAGCACAAGCTCCTTCCACTGCTAGACACTTTGATTAAATCAGATGGGTTTTTGTTTGTGTTGTGACTTTACAGGATGTGGAGACTACTGGTCCTTAGCATTTTTAATGTGGGTGCCTAGGACCCTCTTTTAAAACGGGCCAGACAGTTTGCAGACAAAACTCTGCAAAAAGACACTCAAAACCTATATAAGAAAAAAAACTTACCCACCCATAACATCCTACTCCACCCCCCCACCCCCCCCCCGAGCACCAATGTACCCGCCCATTGAGGAACTGGAACAAGCTGAACTGTTACAGACACTACATGCTAGCAGAATCTTTCACTTCAGTTGCACATACAGAACATGGACAGACCCTCACCTGATACAGAATAGGAAACCACAAAAAACATGTAGACAAAAACTAAAATGGAGACCCCCCTCAGAAAGCCACACTCTACAAGCAGTGACAATACTGGTAAAAGAAATAGAAATGCATTTTCTCCTGTACTCTGCTAAATACCAAAACAGAAAAGATGTACATTTCCACCAAAGTGGACACATTCCAATCCTTAAAAAGTATTCATTGTTCTTTTCTATCTTTTTAATTGATTTGGGCCCAGGTAACGGTCTTTAAATTATTTTCCATTTCTTCTCTCTCTTCCTTCTCTATGGCTGCCTGGCACTGATCTTTTTCATATTTCTCTTTTCACTTCTCTTCTCTGCCTCTGTATCAACACACATATAACTTGTACCCCTCATTCTCCCTTTCTCTCACCCTTTAGTCCTCAGTCTCCTTCTTTTCACCTCTCATCTGTTTACTAGCAATCTCACCTCCATCTTTCACTCACTCCCTAATCCCCCATTTCCATCCTCTGCACTCACCCTTTCAGCCTTCACTTACCCTCCAGTGTCATTCTGTCTCTTAGCGTCTACCCTATCGTCTATTGCCCCTTTTTGACCATTTTCACACTCACTCAATCCCTTCAGAGACCTTCCCCTCTCAACCCTTCCACAGCACTCTATCCTGACCTCCATCACACTTGCAGAATACAGATAGCTCCCGTTCAAATATGGGATATGCGATTACAAATTTAAAAGTATAATATAGATAAAAATTAAACTGAAACCTGAGATGCCAGACTTGGCATGCAGCACATAAGAATGCAGGCAGATGTAGTCTGGTAATTTTATCTTTCTAATCATCTTGTTCCCAGTTTCTGGCTCTACTTCTCTCTGTTTGTGTTCTTAACTCTTTTTCAAGGGCCTCCTCTTCATTTGTTATTTATTTTCTCCTCTCCTAGACCCATCTTTAGCCAATGATTTTTCATGTTCAGATTTCTTCCATTTTTCTGCCTCCTCCTCAAATCTATTTAGTTTTCCACCATTTCCCTTCCTTTCCATCCATGTACAGCTTCTCTCCCCTCTCCCTATCTCTTACCTCTTGAGGGTCTGGCATTTCTCCTTACCTCCCTCTACCCCTCCCTTTGCCCCTGGGCCCTGCAAACTTGTGGAACTCGCCAGGACTGCCAGCAGCGATTACAGCAGGCTTCCTTCGGCTGCCCCACGGCTTTTTCCTCTGCTACATCCTACTCATGTGGCAACAGGAAGTTGCAACAGAGGGAAGGACCCCAGGACTAGCCAAAGATAGTCTGCTGTTATTTGCTGCCAGCAGTCCTGCCATACATTGCAACTTTAGGTTTCTAGGGGCCAGCAGAGAGGCAGAGGAAGGTAGGAAAGTGAGGCTGGACTGACAGGAGGGAAGAGGGTGTGGGGGGAGGGAGGATCAAGGAAGACATGGAGAGGTATGAGACCCACAGGAGGGGAGAGGGAGGCAAGAAGGCAACCCCAGATTCATGAGGAAAGTGTGCTCATTTTGGGGTGGCAAAGCAATTTTGTGGGTGACGCTTACCGATGCCTAACTAAGGGGTCCTTTTAAAAAGGTGTGGTACCATTTTTAGTGTGTGTATTAAATATGCATATGTTAAACGCTAGAGATGCCCATTTATTCCTATGTCAGTCCTTATCACTACTCAGCTCCAATTACTCCGTATCAATATCCTTTACATAATACTTAAAGGGTACTGAGTATTGGATCCATCAGATAACCATGTCACCACCATTCAGGCTATATATATATATATGAGCCAGGCATTTTGTTATGGTGGACATGTATTCGTCATTGATCCATAATCTTTAATATTTTACCTTTTTACTTTCACCCAATAACTTAAATTTCCAATATTCAATTTTATAATTTCAAATGCACTTAGCTTAGATGAAGTTTTATATTTATTTCTTATAAGAATTATTATTCATCTCGGCGACATCATCTGATCCGACATGAAATCATGTTTCGCGCAAAATGCTGTGTCAAGGAACGTCTCCTCCACATAAGCTGGAAACATATCCGTTGCTCAGTCCGTGGCTGAAAATGGACGTGCGGCAAAATAAAAATTGGCATGTATTCCTATGGGCATCTCTAGTGTTTAGCACACGCTAATCATTAGCGTGTGACTTTGTAAAAGACCCCGTCAGTGTGCACACAATTATTCTAAACATTTATAAGTATAATGCGTAGGTAAAAAAGTGAACACCTAGGTTGTAGAATTACCCTTTTAAAGGGGCTTGGGGGGGAGGGGAGCAGGAACAAACATATAAATAGTAACACACGTGGACATCTGATAAAGCGGTTATAAAAATGGGGCTCCAAGAATCCCACCATCATTGCAACTCCACACATTTCTCAGTAAAATAAAATTTATGAAGGCAATGGGGAAAACATTCCATAAGGTTTATATACAAGAATATAAATGTTTATCTGAAATATTTACAGTGTCAAGTTACAGCAATATTTTACAACTCTTTTCAGGTAAACCACTATATATATTATAATGTTTCAGATTAAGCAAGAAGAAAGACAAGCTAAAGAATGCAGCGTGACCTAATATTTGTGGTAAAATCCTGTTGTGTAACTTTCTGCATATTGGTATAAATTGCACAGTGAAACAAATAATGCATGTTTGTATGTAGAAAAGAAATGGCAAAACTCTGAACTATTAATACCGGGTGTAAAAATGACAACTGAATCTGTCCCGGAGAGCGAGACTAAACCTTGGGGTTAATGTAAACTGACTTGCAATAAATGGATAAGTGATTGGGATAACAGCCAGCTATATCCCAACAGATTAAGCAAAAATAATGATCATAAAAATAAAAAGAGGCAGAGAGAGAGAAGGAAACATTTCTAGCATTAAAAATCTTAAAATGTCAAGAAAGACTCAGCTGCTTTGCCCCACACAGAGATTGCCCAAGTCACGTGTGCAGTGCATCCACGGTCTGCTGACTTCTAGTTTATAAACCGGATTATTTGTGCTTCATAACACCATTTGTATGATTTGTTGTGATTGACAAGATGTGGAAGGGGTTGGTTGCATTGGGTTGTTGTTTCACCGGAGCCCCAATGGAACTAGCACTGCAGCTTGCGAATGCTACGCGTGATCCTCTTAAACTCCCTCTGGCCCTTCTGCCAACGCTTTACGGAGGTGATGACCAGCTCCCCGTCCAGCTTCTGGCCCATCACTAGATAGGGAGCATTGATGTCGTTCATCTCATCGCAAGTGCACTGCAGGCCATCCTTGAGCCAAAGCACGGTCCTCTTCAGATCCCGCTCTGTCACTCCCTTCAGCTTGTAAATGGTTTTGGTCTTTGTTTCCGGGATGATTTTGGTGTCTCCATTGATGTAGGCGATCTCCTTCACTTTTATCTTCAGGGCTGAGATGGAAGAGAGGGGGGGTGGGGAAGAGAAAGACAGTGATTGAGAGAGAGACACAGTCCCTTTGGCGCACATTAAAGGAAGCAGAGGGTGGGAAGGATTCCTTAGGAATCTGTCAGGGGCTGACAGGACAGCCAGCAGGTGGTTGCATTTCAAAAGCCACAAAGGGCAAGAGAGTTATTTGTCTTTCAAAAGGAGGGTCAGTTTGCTTTTCTAGTAATCTTTCTCCAACTTTTGGAATTGTCAATTTTTAAAAAACTGCATTTACAGGGTGCACTCTCTTTCTTTAGGTTATATATATATATATATATATATATATATATATATATATATATATATATATATATATATATATAAAACCACCTTTATAAAGAGATATGCTGAAGGCAGCGTATATATGTACAATGTAACCTTCAGTGCTTGCAATCTTTAACAAGTACCTAAGTCTAACCCACGGATTCATTTTGCCTTAGGGGTCCTTTTACTAAAGTGCGCTGAAAAATGGCCTGCTCATGCATTAACCGGGCGGTAATGGTCAGCACGCGCACAATGCCAATTACCGCCCAGTTAGCGCCACATGCCGGAAAATTTCAGGCATGCCTAGTGGAATGCATGTACAAAATTAAAATTACCACCCGGGCCACGCAGTTCCAAATTGGCGCGTGTTGTGCCTATGTGGCTTAGTAAAAGGGCCCCTTAGTTTTAAAATCTTAGATAAAGTCATGTGGTAACTACATTTTTATGGTTCACTTATATATTCTGATATTTGTCAACACTTGCTCTTTTTTGATTTGAAGAAGAAAAAACTCTCCAGTTGACTAAGCCACGTTAGCGGCCGCCATGCGCTGCCGACGCAGCCCATTCACTTTGAATGAGCTGTGTCGGCACTGCTGCACGGCTTAGTACACAAGTATTGCCTTTGAAAGCTAATCAGAAATGTATTGTTAGTCCAGCAGAAAAGGTATCATCCTTTCTTTTCTTTGTTTTATTTCTTGAGCATTTCAAATATTATTGGCCCAGTGGCGTAGCTACGTGGGGCCACGGGGGCCTGGGCCCCCGTAGATTTGGCCCTGGACCCCCCTGCCGACGACCCTCTCGACCCCCCCTCCCGCTGCCAACCCGCCATCACCTAACTTTGCTGGCGGGGGACCCCAACCCCCGCCAGCCGAGGTCCTCTTCTTCCGGTGCAAGGCTTCGTTCTGTTTCTGTGAGTCTGCAGGATGTCAGACTCACAGAAACAGAATGAAACCTTGCGCCGGAAGAAGAGAACCTCGGCTGGCGGGGGTTGGGGTCCCCCGCCAGCAAAGGTAGGCGGCGGCGGCGGGGGTCAAAGATGTTGTTGGTGGCAGCGGTGTGGGGGGGGGGGCTAAAATGTGTCCCCTCAGCTCGGGCTCTGGACCCCCCTCCTGCCGGTCTGATTACGCCCATGAATTGGCCAGAATAAAGTCAGTTCATTCACCCATCTACTGACATTTAAAAAGGACATATATATCACAGTGAACCCATGATTCTGTTATCATCGCATTTACAAATGGATTATCAACATATGTTAACAAATACCTGCATATTAGAATATCCCCAGAGACCAAGAACTGCAGAATAGGAGGAATAGCGTTCCCTCAATGGCCCAGTTTGAGCCTTTTCTCTGCTCTTTTAATCCTGTGTTGATTTACACATTGAGGACTCCAGATTCTATGCAAATAGCTCCCTGATTCTTTTTGGAGCCCTGCAGGCTAGTGCTCAGATCTCCTGCAGGAAAGCCAACACCACCAGAACAGCACAGAAAACTAGCTCACCAATGCTCAAAGGAAATGGTATTCAAATTATATGCGCGCTGTAAAAGCAAAAGCAAGGGGGAACGTGCTTGACACATGCGCAGGAGAGTTTTGCAGTAAGCTCAGCTCTTGTGCGCATGCAGCAGGAAAACCCAAGAGTGAAAGCACGCATTAGCGCTGTTTTCTGCACCTTTAAATATAAGCTTTTCATTGTTTTTGTTTTTACTTGGATGGCTTATATTTAAAAGGCAGGAAACAGGTGCCAATGTGTGCTTTCACGTTTGCTTGGACTCACACACATTTATTTCTTAGTACTGATGCTTACTGGTTTGCACGGGCTTTCTTCCACTTCTAAAAGAAATCAAAACTGACAGAATTTAAAAAGAAAGAATTGCGAAAAATGCTCTCTTCAAACACCCTAATGCCTGCTCCGAGTTGGCATTAGTTTTTCAGCGGTAAGGGCAGCTTTGTTTTATGTGCTGTTCTCTGAGCATTGGGAGGGAATAGGAAAGGACCTCATTAACATCCGTTTGACTACATTTGCATGCTATTTGCACTAATTTTGATGCATGCATTGTCTCCCATGCTACGGCCCTCTAAGCATTCTGCGCTTACCAGGGGCATAGCCAGACTTCGGCGGGAGGGGGTCCAGAGCCCGAGGTGAAGGGGCACATTTTAGCGCCCCCCGGCGCCACCAACCTCTCCCCCGCCATTGCTGACCCCCCCACCGCTGTCACCACCACCAACTTTGACCCCTCCTGCCAATGACCCTCTCGACCCCCCCTCCCTCTGCCAACCCTCCCCCACCGTTGCCTACCTTTGCATGCGGGGGACCGCAACCCCCGCCAGCCGAGGTCCTCTTCTTCCGACGCAAGGCTTTGTTCAGTTTCTGAGTCTGACGTCCTGCATGACGTGCAGGACGTCAGACTCAGAAACTGAACAAAGCCTTGCACCAGAAGAAGAGGACCTTGGCTGGTGGGGGTTGGGGTCCCCCGCATGCAAAGGTAGGCGGCGATGGCGGTGGTGGGTTGGCGGCGGGAGGGGGGTCGAGAGGGTCGTCAGCAGGGGGGGTCCAGGGCCAAATCTACCCCACGTAGCTATGCCACTGGTGCTCACTAATGCCGGTGCTAGTCCAGTGTTAATTTCCTCTTGCACAGGCAGTATGTTTTGAGCATTGGCCCACAGGTGAACTTGTAATTTCCCCTTCTGTAAACCACAAACTTTTTAACAGCAATTCCTGAGCACACCAGGAGGAAAGACCTCAGACAACCATTCTCCCTGCCTACCAGCCAGTATGTTTACTGGGATGATATGGATGGACAGACAGGATTGGCCATATGGCCTTTATTTTCTCTACTTCTAAATTTCCACACTACTTTTCTTTCTTAAAAGACCTGCTGCTATTAAACATAGGGGGACCCCCCACAACAAGAAAATCGCAACACTGATTTTAAAAAATGCGATTCAATGGGTTTTTAGATGGCTAGATTGTCAAATTTGAATCCACCCACTTTTCTCCACTTCATCTAAAGACTCCCAGATCTCAGCATTGCCTCCTTACACTCCAAACAAGGAGAACTGACATAAGCTGTTTGTAAAAACGTTATGATAAAATCTGTATGCACTCACCAAAATCATTTTTGCAAAGGTTTTCCACAATGTCATTATCATCTTCATCTTTGGCTTTGCAGGCCTCACATACCTTGGGTGCTGGGAAAGAAAGCAAGTCCAGTAAGTGCCTGCTGTATGTTTGCTTAACGCCAGGTGGCGCCTGGATGCTCGTTGACCTTTTGGTTACACCTAATTCTTACTGGAGTTGCAGCATTTCTGACATGTCTGACTTCAGGCTGTTTCATTTTGTAGAGTGGGAGAAAACCTGATGCTTCTCTCTAAATTTAAACAGCTTTGACTAGAAGAGTCCTACATAATCTTTTAAAAGATCCCAAACATAGGAATGTTTCAGAAATGAGATGTGTAATCCCCTTTCTAAAATAATAGCCTCTTCTTCTTTCATTTTTGTTTCTATTTCGATCTGAATTAATTATGTCCTTCAAAACAATAAGAATTTTTACTGTAAAACTCCATAGCAGAACAGATTATATTGTGTGTTCATTGGGAGCATAAATTATAATTTAGCCCTTTATGGCGATTTGATAAAGGCAGAGAGGCGGAGTAATTTTTTTTTTTTTAACTAAATGAATTACAAAACTCAGTCATAACAAGCTGAAGTCATAGTCCCTGAAGTTAATCTGAGGCTGTCATTTTAAAACAATAACTAAATTCTTTCTTTAAAAGGGACCACTGAAAGGTCATTCAATATTGCAAGCAGGAACGTTGTGTCCAAGCAACACGTCAGGGAAAAAAAAAGAGTTAAAAAGATGCAAAGAAGAAAGAGGAGGGGGGGGGGGGGGGAAGTGATGTGACCTATTCAGCAAACTGTTTAGGAATTTTAAACCAAAATTAGGAGGATCGTTTAGTCATTCCAGGCAATTAGAAAAAATTAGATTGATGAAACACTTTGCCTGTCTGATATACCCCCATCCCCCCCCTCCTTTAAGAAAATAGGCATGAGTTCTTTTTGAGCTGCTGGGGGTGGGGGGGTTGTTGGTTTTCCTATAATTCTTTGCAGAACGTTAGGAAAACCTTGCCATTGTGCTTTCCGGATGGTTGCCTCACTTTTCACAAATCTCTTTTCCAACAGCTGAATAACTTAGGGGAATTCCTAACTTACTTTCCCATTTCTCCTCTCCCCAGGAGCCAGAGATCTGGCCCATGATCTCTGGCTCCTCTGGCCATAACATTTAACACAACAGATTCCCAGATTTATACAAATAAGGAAACAGACCACCTTCCTCCTGGGGCTGGAGGGGTGGGGGTGGGGGGGAGATACAGTAGTGCATAGCTACTTTCATATGTAAACGTGATTAAAGAATAATACCATGAAAATGGGTCGTGCCGTGTCTCGTACTCAGAGAACAATTAAGACATAAACATTTACAGAGTGTTGAATAGGAGTTGCAAAGTTATATATATATATATATATATATAATCTTTGCAACTCCTATATATAATCTTTGCAATATATATATATATATATATATATATATATATATATATATATATATATTTATATATATTGCACAGCAGAGCAGTTTTGCACAAACAGAGCAATGCACAGGCAAATACAGCATCGGACGATCGCAGGAAAGATTACTGGTACCAAGGAAAACTTACCTTCTCTGGTAGCCGGCATGACATGGTCACCGCTGGCCGGGGGGATACAGAGGTCATTGTCCTGGGGGAAGCGGCTGCACTCCAGCATGTCGGGCCAAGGGAAGCCGAAAGCCGACATGACCGGGGCACAGCTGTCTTTCACCTGCTCACACAGGGACCGGCAGGGCTGTATGGTCTCATCCAGGTCATCGATGCAGACCGGGGCAAAGAGAGAGCACAGAAACTTCTTGGTGTCCCGGTGGCACTGCTTCTGGATCAGAGGGATCCAGGAGGAAGCCTGCTGCAGCACCTCTTTCATGTTTTCGTGGCCCAGCAGGTTGGGCAGCCTCATGTTGGGGTATTCGATGCCATGGCAGAGCAGCAGCGTGTCGGGGATGGGTTTGCAGTTGTTCCTCTTGTAGGAGAACTCGGGTTGCCCGAACGGCGCAAAGAGCCCCTGGACCGAGTCCACGCAGCGAGATGCAAGACTGATGATCAGGAAGAGAAAAGAATACCTCTGGGACATTTCGCAGTTAAAAAAAGGACAATAGTGCAAAAAAAAATTATGTTGCCAATTTACCTTTAAGGGATATTAATTGTGTTTCGTGGGGCGAGAGAGAGAAAAGGAGATCTCTCAGCGTTGTTTAGGCTACACGCAGGATGCTGGAAAGTTGTTTGAGGAGTCAGAGGACGATTAGATGCTCTAACAGGCGTTTTCCTGGTGTTTTATGCAAATAAGAAGACTGGGAGGAGTCGGAGCAGGATTGGTCCCCACTTTTTTTGCTCCGGTTTTCCTTGGTGTGGGTTGGGGGGGGGGGGGATCCTCTTTGGGCAGGAAAGCCTTTTGCAAGAAACGTTAAAAAGCATATGTAAAAATCTTTGAACAAAGAACTAGAAAAAGGGGGGGGGGGGGGGCAGAGGGCTGCTTGGATCGCACAGGACTGAGGTGGGAGGTTCTCACTGAAAGGTGAACCTCTTGGTGCCTTTTTCATTCCCTTTGCATTGTTTTTGTACTGTAGAAAATGAATGAATGTCGTGTCGTCCTTGCTCAAGAGCTGGAAGTGTCCTGAAGCTGTTTTGCCTGACTGACTGACCCCTGCTTGAGTCTTTTCACCTCTGACCTCTTCCCGATTCATTACACTTCTCTGCAAGTCATTTATTTTCCAGTCCAGGGCAGTGACATCTCATGAATCCACAGCAGAACCTTTTTTTTTTTTTAAACAGGGTTTCAATAATCTTGTATTTTTGCGGCCAGTGCTTTTCGTTAATGAGGTTTTAACATCACCACTTGAATTCCCAACAGCATTATGTGAAACATTTTCGCGTATAAGAGCTGTTTGCTTTATATTTTTAATGCACAGCATTTCAGGAGTGCAGGAATCACCAGTTCCCTCCCAAGCAGACCCAAAAGTTTTGTTTGAAAGCTGCCTGCAGAGAGATTGGGTCTAAATGTTCAGAAACAGCTGCTTTAGTCTAGTAGTAAATGTCTACAACTAAGATGATGGCCGAGTTGTGTTTTTTTTAAGAAGCAATGAGCCATTGTTAAGAGTGGTGGTACCTTTAAGTACGTTTTGCAACTACTGACAAGAAACCGGAAGGGAAATAAGCTAATTTTTTTGTTTAAAGTACCTTCGGCCTGGAGGGGTTGGGGCCAATTTTAGTATCAGCTGGTAATACTCGTTGTTTAAAAAACTTTCCACGCTTCACTTCTTGTTGAAAATACTTTTAAAACGTCTTTATTAATTTTGAAGCGTGGGGGTGTCCGGAATCCCCTTGCTGTTCCCCCAGCTGCGACTTAACAATAACAGAGCTGTTATTATTACTCTGGGGAAAACGAATCCATTACAAGCTGCTAATTACTTGCTGAGCGAAGCTATCAAGCACAAGTTACCCATTATTTTTCCAGAGTTATTTAGCTCAGATTCCTGTAGGAATAGTTTAACACTAGAAGAAAAAAAAAGATGAAATCCTTTGACGTGTGCTGTTGTCACCTTAAGGAACTTCTTCCCCTTCCCTAAGCAGAATAGTACAAAAAGCTTATCAGTTAATCCTTACCCACAGTGAGACTTCATCCTGGGTTCAAAAGATTCATAAGAGTAGTGAGGTTACTGTGAGTAGTTTAAAAAAAAATCTGTTTAGAACCCTGAAAAATATGGGGAAATACCTTCACCTTTTTTCTTCTATCTTTTTGGGCTTCACCGTCTACATTAATTAGACCCAGCCCAAACTGAAGCTATGGTTCCATGAACCTTTTTCATGGCTTGCCAAAGTTTTCTCTATTTTCATTCCTTTCCCCCCTTCAGAGTTGGGTCAGATCTGGCTGATAAGGATTGATCACAATTCTCTCTGGAAACTGATCACAAGACCTGGCTGTTGTGTGATGCCTGGGACTTCTGGTGACTGTGAACGTTCAGTGTGTGGAAGAGTTCCAGCCTTATACTGGTACTATATAAAGGAATCCTCCTCAGAAGGAAGGGATCCCCAGAAGCTTAGCCGGCGGTGGGAGGCAGGGCTGGTGGTTGGGAGGTGGGGATAGTGCTGGGCAGACTTATACGGTAAGGTAAATCAAGGTAAGGTATACACAAAAAATGACACACGTGAGTTTATCTTGTTGGGTGGACCGTGCAGGTCTTTTTCTGCCGTCATCTACTATGTTACTAGAAATTTAAGTCTCCCCTGTCTCTCATTCTTCAAGCCTGCTCATAATTTTGACATGTTATTAACGTTCTCTTCTCTAGGGGGCAGTGTATCCAAATAGGTTAGTTTTATGCTTAATGAACCAAGGTGTGTGGAGTATGATCTCACTTTCTCAATTGTGCAGAATACTAACTCTATGTATGTGAGTATGGTAATTTTAGGGTGTCTTCCTTCCATCGGAGGTGGTAGACTCCAGAATACTGGGGGGGGGGGGGGGGTAATTCTATATAGTTAATGGTTTATTTATTTTGATATACCACCTTTTGCAAGCATACACCAAAGTAGTTTACAGTATACATAAAACTGACATTAAAAGAACACCATCTTTACAGTAAAGAAAAAAAGATAAAAATAGTATAATAATACTATACTATATTATAGAATAATATAATATAGACACCGTCAACCAACTTGAAGCCCATGACTTCAGCAACTATTGAAAAGCCTGCTCAAAAGATACATTTTAAGTGCCAATTTTTAATTAAAAAAAAAAAATGAAGTTTCTGTATGGAAAATCAATGGGAAAGTATTCTAAAGAAGGGGGGTGGTACAAAAAAAAGGCTGAGTGCCCAGAAGAATCCAAATGGGCTGCCTGAGACATAGGAATTTGTAAACAAACATCATGCAATGATCTCAGTGCCCTGAGGTATGAAATGAAATGAAAAGGGTGCAAACGTTTATATGCTAATGATGCACTTAAATGATTAGAATGATAGTATATATATGTGCATATATGATCTACTTCAAATGCACTTGGAGGTAATTTCCCTTGGTACAAAGGCACAATGACTAGAAAAGTAGGGAAACTTTTTTGTTATATTTCTGTCAAGTTGAAACCCTTTTTACTTAGGCGCTAGATGTGTTTTCAGAGGAAACGGCCTCGAGAAGCCCCAGCTCAATTATAGCTTCAGGGGCTGGACTTCTTCATCATCGGCCCAAAACCTCTAGCTTGGCAGTAGTTGCAAAAGTGAGCATGCAATCTTAACAAATCTTATAGATCACTTAGCTTATATCGTAGCTCACTTATTCTTCTCATTTTGCTTCTTATATGAATCTTGCGGTCTTCCACCACCATTTCGCTTCTCTTGCGAATCTTACGGTTTTTCACCACCCAAAGTTCTGACCACGACCTACGGTGGCCAGCGTTTGATAACCTGCCTTGCCCCTGTCACTTCTGCAGGACCCCTTAAATTTTCCATTTCTCAGGTGCAAACCTAGGACCCCCATGTTCAAAGATTTGTAGTAGAGGGAAACTCTTCTGCAAATCTAGCGCTGAAATGAATGAGCATGCAAATTCATGCTGCACTAAAACTGTGGCAAACCTGCAGCTCAGTTCACAAAATACCAACTTTCTGTCAGTGCCTGAGCGCTGATTGGCACCTGAAAGCCTATTTTCAGGAGAATTGGTGCGGGGTGCTTTCTAAAATATGGTTTTACACATTTTTGCAGGATACGCGTTTAAATGCTAGCATTTACACATACAAATTATGAACAGAGCTTCTAAAATGAGGGCCATCATGTTATAAGTACATAAGTAATGCCATACTGGGAAAAGACCAAAGGCCCATCAAGCCCAGCATCCTGTCCCAGACAGAGGCCAATCCAGGTCAAGGGCACCTGGCAGCTTCCCAAACGTACAAACATTCTATACATGTTATTCCCAAAATTGTGGATTTTTCCAAGTCCATTTAGTACTGGTCTATGGACTTGTCCTTTAGGAAACCATCCAAATCCTTTTTAAACTCTGCTAAACTAACCGCCTTCACCACGTTCTCCGGCAACGAATTCCAGAGTTTAATTATGCGTTGGGTGAAGAAACATTTTCTCCTATTTGTTTTAAATTTACTACACTGTAGTTTCATCGCATGTCCCCTAGTCCTAGTATTTTTGGAAAGCGTGAACAGACGCTTCACATCTACCTGTTCCACTCCACTCATTATTTTATATACCTCTATCATGTCTCCCCTCAGCCGTCTCTTCTCCAAGCTGAAAAGCCCTAGCCTCCTTAGTCTTTCTTCATAGGGAAGTTGTCCCATCCCCACTATCATTTTTGTCGCCCTTCGCTGCACCTTTTCCAATTCCACTATATCTTTTTTGAGATGCGGCGACCAGAATTGGACACAATATTCAAGGTGCGGTCGCACCATGAAACGATACAACGGCATTATAACATCCTCACACCTGTTTTCCATACCTTTCCTAATAATACCCAACATTCTATTCACTTTCCGAGCCGCAGCAGCACACTGAGCAGAAGGTTTCAGTGTATTATCAACGACGACACCCAGATCCCTTTCTTGGTCCATAACTCCTAACGTGGAACCTTGCATGACGACTAAAATCAAAGGGGATGATATTCCGCCCATGGAGGTTAGCGGCTTGAAAGTCATTCTTAACCCTGGATATTCAATGCCAGGTCATGTCTGACCTCCAGTATTGAAAATCCAGATTAGTGCAGTAATGTGGAAGTTATCCAAGTACTGGCCAATATTCAGACTTCATGCCACGGAAGCATCCATTTTGGAGGAGCTAGACCTTATTCAGGCGATTCTTGGTCGGTCTGGTATGCCCAGTTTTGCTCTGGAATTCCAGGATGTTCTTAATGGCCATACGACTGCTAAAGAGGTGCAGCTGGCTATCAAGGCCCTTAAATTAAACTCTGCCCCCAGCCCGGATGGTTTTACTGGAAAGTGCTAAATATTAAATTGGTGGGTCCTTTGGTGGTGTATTTTGAGGTTGTGGTGGAGTCCCAGCAAGTCACTTTTCATGAAAACACCACTCTGATTAGTTTGTTGCCTAAGCCAGGTCGACCCTTGGATAGACCTGGTGCTTATCACCTGATCTCCCTTATAAACATTGGCATAAAAATATTATCACGTATATTAGCTAACCGGCTGGTGGAAGGTCTCCCAGAGCTCATTCAATGGGGATCAGGTCAGATTTATGCAGGTACGTCAATCCATCCTCAATATTTGCAAGTTTTTTTTTTTTTAAAATTACATTTGTACCCCACGCTTTCCCACTCATGGCAGGCTCAATGTGGCAGGCAATGGAGGGTTAAGTGACTTGCCCAGAGTCACAAGGAGCTGCCTGTGCTGGGAATTGAACTCAGTTCCTCAGGACCAAAGTCCACCACCCTAACCACTAGGCCACTCCTCCACTGTTGCTACTATTTGAGATTCTACATGGAATGTTGCTATTCCACTAACATTCCATGTAGAAGTCGGCCCTTGCAGATCCAATGTGGCCGCGCAGGCTTCTACATGGAATGTTGCTAGTAGAATAGCAACATTCCATGTAGAATCTCCAATAGTATCTATTTTATTTTTGTTACATTTGTACCCTGCGCTTTCCCACTGATGGCAGGCTCAATGCGGCTTACGTGGGGCAATGGAGGGTTAAGTGACTTGCCCAGAGTCACAAGGAGCTGCCTGTGCCGGGAATCGAACTCAGTTCCTCAGTTCCCCAGGACCAAAGTCCACCACCCTAACCTCTAGGCCACTCCTCCACCTGGCTCTCATTCACTGCCAGTGGCAGAGGATTCATCTCCTTGTGACTAGCTTAGGTGTTGAGTGAGCCTATGACCAGGTTGATTGGCCATTTTTGTTCAAGACCTTAACCTATGTGGACATTTCTGGGTGGTTTTACCAGCGGTGTTGGCATTCTGTGTAGAACCTTGGGTTGCCCTGCTCATGAATGGGGTGTGTACAGCTTCTTTTCCTATCTTCTGCAGTATGCGGCAGGGCTGCCCTAGGCCTCTCTTGTTTTTCTTTCTGACTCGAGCCGCTGCTGTGCATATTTCGGAGTTTTTGAGGAGTTTGTGGGGGTGACTATTCAGAAGCAAGTTCTTAAATTTATGGCTTTTGCAGGCGATCTGCCTTTGACCCTCACGGAGCCCCTGTGCTCCTTCATCACATAACGTCTTATGGGCAATTCTCTGGCTTTTGCCTAAACCTGGCTAAGTCTCAGGCCCTTCCTTCCTCCCTCCCCAGAGGTTGGGGCAGGGGACTTTCCCCTTTAGTTGTGCGGAGGGGCACCTTAAGTATTTAGGGGTTCTCATTCCTGCAAATCTGTCCAAGCTCTGTGGCCACAATGTCCGGTCACTGCTATCTTCAGTTTGGTGGATACTTGGGCTCTAGCGTGCTTATCCTGTGTCCCTAATGGGACGCATAGCCTTGTTTAATATGATTATAGCCCCTCAGTGGCATCCCCTATACCTACGGGTGCAGGATGAGTGCACACTTCACAGAGATTTACAGGCATATATGTGGCAGGGTAGGTGTGCCTGATTACCCATTTCTATTTTGTAAAAACCTCGGTCGCATGCGGGGGCTGGGTCTCTTGAACATACGGTACTTAACAGTGGCCTGTGCTACGAGGCGTATTAATGATTGGTATCGGGGTACAAAGGATTTCTCTGTAACTTGTTTGGAAACTAACCTTTTCTCTAGGATCCACTTTAGTTGGCAACTTCATACTATGCCAGGTCATTCTCCTCCTTTTGTTTTTGAAGTTGACGCGGGCTGCATGGAGATAGCTGTGCAGGCGACATCACTTTTATGCTGCTGTGACTCCTTTTATTGCCCTGTTCCACAATCCTGATTTTCCTCCGGGCACAGATTGTGCAACCTTTGCTCGATGGGGGGTCTCTGGGTATTCACTACCTGTCGCAACTGCTGATGGATGATGGTCATCTGAAATCTTTTGAGAACCTCTGTGCCAGCTACCACTTGCCTAATACCGACCGCTTTGCCTATATACAACTGAGTCATTATGTGCAGGGATCGCCCTGGGAATATCTGTGTGAGGATGTGCAAAAGACTCTAAATGAGGTGCTTACTTTGAGTTCCTAGAACTGAGTGCTATTGGCATATCACCATAAATATTTGCAATATTCTACAGAAGATATCAACCTTGCCAGGCTGGCATGGCAATGGTCTATTGACCTGGTGGTGCCTGTTTCTGCACAACAGCTTCAGGGCTGTCTGCTGTCCATGAGTAACACCTCACTGTGGGAATTACAATATAAATTTGTTCTGCGGTTATATATTGCTCTTCTTTGCACCCAGAGGGCGGCCTTTGCGAACACGGCTGCTTGTCCAAAATGCCAACGTAGCCCTGCTATGCTTGGACATATGTTTTGGAGCTGCCCTGTGATTCAGGTCTTCTGAACTCATGTCATCCAAGATATGATGGTTCAATGGTCTCGCCCCCTTCTTCTGGCTCTGCAGCTCCTGTTTGAGGACTACAGTTTGTCTACTCCAGTGTCACCTGGGTTGCTGGGATTTCTTTGTCGCGTGGTCCTCATGGATAAGAAAGTTATTCTCCTTTACTGGCGTGAGGCTTCCCCACCCACTTTATCTAGTTGGTGGTCTCAAATGATCACGCTGCTTTCCTTGGAGCGCTTAGATATTGAGGACATCTCCTCGGTCAAGGGGAAGCTCTTTCAATGCCGCTGGGAGCATTTTTTGGCCCACTCTGTAGCCTGCAGCCGCATTATGAACTGATTTCAGTTTCTGATCTCTCACACAGTCAAGGGGTGGGGTGGGGTGGGGGGGTTCTTTTTCTTTTTGCCTTTATACTTTGTGAGATTTCAGAGCATACTGGTATTGTTACTGGCTCTTTTCTAATGTTTGGTATGTATTTGTTGTTCTGTTGTGTGTTCAATAAAAAGGAATTTAAAAAAAAGACCCTTTTACTGATTGCAGTAAATGGTGGCCTCGGCACGACGCCACCCTAAGCCACCTTTTACCCCCATTTGGTATATAGTGGAGGAGTAGCCCAATGGTTAGTGCAGTGGGCTTTGACCCTGGCGACCTGGGTTCAATGCCCACTGCAGCTCCTTGTGACCTTGGGCAAGTCACTTAATCCTCTATTGCCTCGGGTACAAAAACTTAGATTGTGAGCCCTCTGGGGACAGAGAAAGTACCTTGTGGTAGCACTATAGCAATGAGTAGTAGTAGTAAGGGGCACCATAATGCAGTGACCTGCAGTGCGGTAAGCATCTGACATGCAGGGTAGATGCTGAACACACTCCCTGCATTTACCACAAAGGCTTTACAGTGACTGCACATTGATTTTGTGTTAATTGTGCAGTTTGTAAAAGGGATCCTCAGTAAAGGCCCCACCTGGAGTATTGTGTTCAGTTTTGGAGGCCGTATCTTGCTAAGGATGTAAAAAGAATTGAAGCGGTGCAAAGAAAAGCTACAAGAATGGTATGGGATTTAAGTTACAAGACGTATGAGGAGAGACTTGCTGACCTGAACATGTATACCCTGGAGGAAAGGAGAAACGGGTGATATGATGCAGACGTTCAAATATTTGAAAGGTATTAATCTGCAAACGAACCTTTTCCGTAGATGGGAAGGCGGTAGAACTAGAGGACATGAAATTAGATTGAAAGGGGGGGGGGGGCAGACTCAAGAAAAATGTCAGGAAGTATTTTTTCACGGAGAGAGTGGTGGATACTTGGAATGCCCTCCCGTGGAAGGTGGTGGAGATGAAAACGGTAACGGAATTCAAAAATGCGTGGGATAAACATAAAGGAATCCTGTTCAGAAGGAATGGATCCTGAGAAGCTTAGCGGAGATTGGGTGGCAGAGCTGGTGGTGGGAGGCGGGGCTAGTGGTTGGGAGGGGGAGCTAGTGCTGGGCAGACTTCTACGGTCTGTGCCCTGAAAATGGCAGATACAAATCAAATAGACTCTATGTTACACGGGGAAATCCAAACTTAATAAATGACAATTCACCAAATGTATAAAGAAGTTTATACTCTAGTTTGCCGGTGTCCCCCGACTATGAACACTTTAATCAATGGGAACCTCAAATCTCCCGATAGGGATAAATACAAATCATATAAAAAACATATAAAAAATATGTTATGGCGTTAAGAACAACATTGGATCAACTTATTGAACACAGTCGATCCTAGGGGTCTTAACAAGAACATAGAATGGAACGCCTACTATTGAGTTAAAGCTTTCCACCATTGGAGAAATGGCTGCTGGAGCCGAGGGGGAGTTTCCCTATGATTTGATTGGCCCGTTAATGACGCCCTAGGAAGTTTAAATAGATGGATGCTTCAGATGCCTCCCGCGCCATCTTTGTGCATATTAACGTTAGAAATTAAATATCCTTCGTGGTTTTGGATTTGTGAAGTGATTTCAGCACCCTTCCCGAAGCAGCCCAGTAAGGGGCGAAACAAGGCGCATTTGTCGAAGGGCACATCACGCACTAAGTAATTGACTAGGGGATATTTAAAAGGGGTTTTTTAAACCAACCGGTTTTCTCACCTACGGTGAGTTTTTACAGTTGGTTGTTTTTTCTCCTTTTCTTCCCTTAGTGGAACCGATGATATTAACAGACTCCCTCATAGATAGCAGTTGTTTAATACATTTGTATTTATCCCTATCGGGAGATTTGAGGTTCCCATTGATTAAAGTGTTCATAGTCGGGGGACACCCGCAAACTAAAGAGTACAAACTTCTTTATATATTTGGAGATACAAATCAAAGTCAGGTATACACAAAAAGTAATACATATGAGTTTATCTTGTTGGGCAGACTGGATGGACCATGCAGGTCTTTCTATGCTGTCATCTACTATGTTACTATCAGGCTTATTTTCGAAAGGGATCGCCGGCGATCTTCCAACACAAATCGGGAGATTGCCGGCGATCTCTCAATCCCGGCCAAATTGGTACTATCGAAAGCTGATTTTGGCCGGCCCCAATTGCTTTTTCGTTGTGGCGCCGGCCAACCTTCAAGGGAGCGTGTTGGTAGGGTAGCGAAGGCGGGAAGGGGGGCGGAGTGGGACGGGGTTACAAGATGGCCGGCTTCACCTTATTATGAAAACAAAAACGCCGGGCAGACTTGGTCCATGTATTTTTAGGACCAAGTCCCAAAAAAGAGCCCCAACTGACCAGATGACCACCGGAGGGAAGCGGGGATCACCTCCCCTTACTCTCACCCCCTCCCACACACAAAAAAACAAATTAAAACATTTTTTGCCAGCCTGTATGCCAGCCTCAAATGTCATCCCCAGCTCCCTGACAGCAGTATGCAGGTCCCTGGAGCAGTGGGTGCACTGCACTTCATGCAGGTGGACCCAGGCCCATCCCCCCCACACCTGTTACACTTGTGGTGGTTAATGATGAGCCCTCCAAAACCCACTGTACCCACATGTAGGTGCCCCCCTTCACCCCTTAGGGCTATGGTAATGGTGTAGACTTGTGGGCAGTGGGTTTTGGGGGGGGATTTGGGGGGGCTCAGCACACAAGGGAAGGGTGCTATACACCTGGAAGCTAATTTTTTTTTTAAAGATTTTTTAAGTGCCCCCTAGGGTGCCTGGTTGGTGTCCTGGCATGTCAGGGGGGCCAGTGCATTACAAATGCTGGCTCCTCTTACGGCCAAATGCCTTGCATTTCGCCGGGTTTGAGATGGCTGGGTCCGGTTTCCATTATGGCTGAAAATCGGACCCGGCCATCTCATCTAAACCTGGTGATCCGCCGGTGATCCTATTCTAAACCCGGTGAGTGATTTGGCCGGCGCCAAGCGTATTTCAAAAATACACTTGGCTCCGCCCACTTACGGCACCGGGCCCAAAGATGGCTGGCCATCAATTTCGCCGGCGCCGTTCGATTATTCCCTTCCATGGCTGCTGGACTTTATTGCGTAGTGTGCACCAGATTTATGAACGGGAAAAAAATCTCACTTTTTTAAAAAATAAATGAACTTTTAGCATTATAAATGGTGAGTTTTACTCTCAGGAATCTCGTGAAGTTTGGAAAGTCTTTCGTGATTGGGTGTTTGGATTTATATGCATGTCATTATTTCAGATGCTACGCTCGACTCCACATAGAAGTTTTGGAGTGCAGGGGTATAGGTGCTTAAATAAATATTCGTCTTGCAGTTTTTCCCAGCACCCTTTGAATCTTGTTAATTCTTTGGTGCGTTGAGTCTGTTCATCATACCGTGGTTCTATATAAAATGGTGCACAGTTCTTTTGCTTCCCTTCCAAACTCATTCATACACCAGGGAAGGAATCTGATTTTTCTTTCTTTTGCCAGCTAACATATGGTGAAAAATAGCTTTTGTTTAGAAAGAATCCCTCTAAGGGTTATGTCCAGGGTGCTTGCCCTCCGCAACACCAACACATAGGCTGCTTATTCTCTCAGCAAGTCCAGCATATCAAATTACAGCATCTGGAAGGAGAATTTTTCAACCTCGGCTTATCAGGATGGCTCAGATGACTCCAGGATAATGTCTTTTCATTTAATTTTTTTTTTGAAGGGATTTGATTTGAAATGAGAATCTTTCACTCTTTTCCTTTATTTTTGCTAAGTGAAGCAGCGATCCATCCCACTGTGTATAGGACTGGTGACCTATGTCACCTGTTTCCAGTCCTGCTGGACACAAATCCTAGAATAGCTCAGACCTGGTGCGAAATAAATGAAGGCATCAGAGCTATTAAAATATTTAAAAAGCACTTTTCAATGTTCTGCTTTCCTTTGATGGTTTTGAGTTAATTTGTCAATCTGGATAAACTAGCATGTACTGTGTACTCGTAACAAATGAAATGTCGTTTTCAGTTCAGCTCCCTAATTTACTGGGTTGTCTCCTTAGCTTTGCTCCTGAAACATTTCAAACATGGTTAAAATACCATCAGTTATTCATCGCCTCCCAGGCCTCATCACTTTGCCTCTCATCTCTTCCCTATTATTAATTTCCCCCCTAACTCCAGTCCCTTTCTTACCTCCTTATTCAGGCTCCCATTCCCCCGTTTTACCTCCCCTATTTCTATCCTCTCTCACCTATGTCATCTTCATTTATCCCTCAAACACTCTTTGCAGCCCTCTTTTTTCCCCTGTCCCCAGCATCTACTGTCCCTACCTATTTCCTTCTCCACTTCTCCAGCATCCACTCACCTCCTCCAATATTTTTCCATCCTATCTTTCTTCCGTCTTAACCCCAGCATCCACCTCCATGCCTCGCTATCTTCACCTTCCCCTGCATATCCCCATGTTTCTTCCCCCCAACAATATCTGTCCTTCTCCTTCTTTCTCCCACCACCAATGCCCTCCTCCCATCCCTTGTATCAAGCCCCTCTCCTATCTCTCACCTGTTAGCCTCCAGCCCCAGCATCAGACTGGTCTTCTCTATCTGCTCAGCACCACTAAATCCACTGCAGAGAAGGGAGCTTTTTTTCTTGGTGAAGTCACTCTAGCCGCTGGCACCGCACAGGAATTGAAAGTAGAGCATGAATGCTTCCTGTACCGCACATGAAACAGAAAGTAGATTCTCTCTGATTTTAGCACCAGTGCCGTGCCGACAGCCAGAGCAGCTGGAGCAAAGAAAGGAGCTCCCCACTCTATAGCTGATTTAGTGGCGCCAGACCAAGCAGGTAGTAGAAAGGAGCAGCTGGCACAAGTTTTGGTGAAACTAAAAGAGGCCTGGTGGTCAATCCCAAAAAGTGACATTCAAGAAAGATATAGAGGAATTGGAAAAGGTGCAGCGAAGCGCGACGAAAATGATAGCGGGGATGGGACGACTTCCCTATGAAGAAAGACTAAGGAGGCTAGGGCTATACAGCTTGGAGAAGAGACGGCTGAGGGGAGACATGATAGAGTACATAAGTACATAACATAAGTACATAAGTAATGCCACACTGGGAAAAGACCAAGGGTCCATCGAGCCCAGCATCCTGTCCACGACAGCGGCCAATCCAGGCCAAGGGCACCTGGTGAGCGTCCCAAACGTACAAACATTCTATACATGTTATTCCTGGAATTGTGGATTTTTCCCAAGTCCATTTAGTAGTGGTTTATGGACTTGTCCTTTAGGAAACCGTCTAACCCCTTTTAAAACTCTGCCAAGCTAACCGCCTTCACCACGTTCTCCGGCAACGAATTCCAGAGTTTAATTACGCGTTGGGTGAAGAAAGATTTTCTCCGTTTTGCTTTAAATTTACTACACTGTAGTTTCATCGCATGCCCCCTAGTCCTAGTATTTTTGGAAAGCGTGAACAGACACTTCACATCTACCTGTTCCACTCCACTCATTATTTTATATGCCTCTATCATGTCTCCCCTCAGCCATCTCTTCTCCAAACTGAAAAGCCCTAGCCTCCTTAGTCTTTCTTCATAGGGAAGTCGTCCCATCCCCGCTATCATTTTAGTCGCCCTTCGCTGCACCTTTTCCAATTCTACTATATCTTTCTTGAGATGCGGCGACAGAATTGAACACAATAATCAAGGTGCGGTCGCACCATGGAGCGATACAATGGCATTATAACATCCTCACACCTGTTTTCCATATCTTTCCTAATAATACCCAACATTCTATTAGCTTTCCTAGCCGCAGCAGCACACTGAGGTACATAAAATAATGAGTGGAGTGGAATAGGTGGATGTTCATGCTTTCCAAAAATAGTAGGACTAGGGAGCATGTGATGAAACTCCAATTTAAAACAAATTGGAGAAAATGTTTCTTCACCCAACGTGTAATTAAACTCTGGAATTCGTTGCCGGAGAACGTGGTGAAGGCGGTTAGCTTGGCAGAGTTTTAAAAGGGTTTGGACGGATTCCTAAAGGACAAGTCCATAGACCGCTACTAAATGGACTTGGAAAAAATCCACAATTTTGGGAATAACATGTATAGAATGTTTGTACGTTTGGGAAGCTTGCCAGGTGCCTTTGACCTGGATTGGCCGCTGTCGGGGACAGGATGCTGGGCTTGATGGGCCTTTGGTCTTTTCCCAGTGTGGCGTTACTTATGTAATTATGTACTACCACAATGACTACTGAAAGCAGCGAGCGAGATTTTCTACCGGTGCATTTAGAAAGCATGGTTTGCTTTTTAAATGTCGCAGGGACTCTATGGCAATGATTCTTAATCTCTTTTCAGTTAAGACACACCAGATGGACGATGCTCGTATATGTGACACACCGAATATATGACCCTCAGGGACCTTTGGTCCAATACAATATTGCAGTTCTTACGAGTTAAATGTAACCATGCTCTGCATCCACAAATGTCCAACCTCACCTCAACAAGTGCAGATCATAGCTAGGACATTTCTCCATGGAAGTCACAATAAAATTATTCTCATGATTCTCATGCCATTGGAGTAGTAGCATCTCTACCAGGCACATTGTGAAATGCAAAACTGAAGAAAATCCAAACTCAATATACACTTAGCAAATATGTCATACAAGAGTAGCACTAATGCTATGATTCAAACAGCAAGAACCCTACCTATTACTCCTGGGGGAATTTGGTGCAAAATGGAACATTCTACACAAAACTATTGAAAATTGTGCACAGTATTTGCGTAAGTCTTTGCTTAAAGCCCACCTCTTCAATGCTGCGTTCGGCACCTAACCCTTACCGTTCAGTGAATCCAGACTGCACCAATTTGACTGCCCCTATCGGACTTGTCTATTAGATTGTAAGCTCTTTGAGCAGGGACTGTCGCTCTTTGTTAAATTGTACAGCGCTGCGTAACCCTAGTAGCGCTCTAGAAATGTTAAGTAGTAGTATTTTAAAATTCTGCATCTTTATTTGTAATTTTTTTTCTGTGGAGAATTTCTGCAATCATAAGGCCTACCTACTCCCCCAGCTTCTTCCTTTATCAGTAATATTGTTCTCCAAGTTCCAGCTTGCCCTACTTTCTCTCACTTCAACTTAGCTTCAGGTTCCACCCTCCCCACCCTGATTTAGCTTGAACCCTGTCCTTCCCTCAGCTTTCTCTGCCCCCTAGTTCTTTCTCTCTCCTTATCCCCCAACCCCCACCTCCGAATTTTTTCTTTCCTTGCCTCCACTTTACCATGTTTTCCCCAAGATAATGTGGCATAAGGAAGAAACAGGCAGCTGCACATCAGATCACTTTCTCCACCTCTGCTGGCCTGGGTCCATTGCTTATTTCAGCCACGCGGGATTCTGTAGTGCACCTGGGCCCAGGCCAGCAGAGGAGGAGGAAGTGATCTGATGTACAGCTGCTTGTATTTTCTTTAGGGTTACCATATTTGCTCCCCCCAAAAAGAGGACATATGCCCTGCCCCTGTCACACCCACCCCACCCACACCCCACCCCACCCCCTGTCACATACTGCCCCGCTCCTTTCACACCTCCCATCACACACCCCTAATGGTGTCCTATCCTCCCCTAATGGTGTCCTATCCTCCCCTCCCCTTACCTTACTATACTGCTCTGCCCTGGTGGTCTAGTGACCTCTTCGGGGCAGGAAAGAGCCCCCTTTTTCCTGCCCAGAGTGCCTGCATATGTTCCTTGCTGACTCCAGTCCTGGCGCCAATTCAAAATGGCCACCGAGAGTTGATGTGGCCTTGCGAGGCCACTAAAACTGCTCCAGGGACCTGCATATTGCTGTCATAGAGCTGGGTATGACATTTGAGGCTGGCACGACATATTTTTAAAGATGTATTTTGAGGGTGGGAGGGGGTTAGTGACCACTGGGGAAGTAAGGGGAGGTGATCCCCGATTCTCTCCGGTGGTCATCTGGTCAGTTGGGGCACCTTTTTGTGTCTTGGCCGTAAGAAAAACAGGACCAGGTAAAGTCGTCCAAGTGCTCGTCAGGGACGCCCTTTTTTTCCCATTATGGGTCGAGGACGCCCATGTGTTAGGCACGCCCAAGTCTCGCCTTCGCTTCACCTCCGACACGCCCCCGTGAATTTTGGTCATCCCTGCAATGAAAAGTAGTTGGGGACGCCCAAAATCGGCTTTCGATTATACCGATTTGGGTGACCCTGTGAGAAGGACACCTGTCTTCCGATTTGTGTCAAAAGATGGGCGTCCTTCTCTTTCGAAAATGAGCCTGATAGTGGAATTAGAAAAGGAACAGAGATTGGTGACAAAAATAATAAAGGGGATGGGATGACTTCCCTACAAGGAAAGGCTAAAGTGGTTAGAGCTCTTCAGCTAGGAGAAGAGACAGCTGAGGGGAGATATGATGCCAGAATAAAATTTAAAATTTTTTACCCTGACGCACAAAGCTTTATATTTATTAATTCCATTGTACTTAGCAAATCTTATCTTGCCATATTCGCCTATGCGAACACTTCAATCACTTACAGACAATAGACTAGTTATCCCTTCACCACAGAAGGCTAGATGGGAATCTACCAGAAGCTCAGCTTTCTTTTTTTAGCCCCTTCCCTCTGGAACTGTCTCCCTAAAAATCTTAGATTAGAAGAGCCCTACATTCAATTTTGTAAATTTTTGAAAACATGTCTGTTTCAGAATACGTTTGAAAATAATCTGTGATAAAAGGCAGAATTAGGTAGAATGAATATGCAGTAAAATAACATAACACTTTATGTACTTGCTATGAATGGTTGTCCAGTATGTGTTGGTGTTGTTACCTTTTAGAATGGTTGTTTTAGCTTGCTGTGCTTTCCTATCATTTTGATGAAGTTCTTTTATGTTTGTTTTTATTATGATTTTTATATTGCTATGTAAACCGTTCTGTTTTGTGAATACAATTTGAAACGGTATAGTAAATGAATAAACGATAATTACGATAATATGATAGAGGTCTATAAAATACTGAGTGGGGTGGAACGGGTAGATGTGAATCGCTTGTCTACTCTTTCCAAAAATACTAGGACTGGGAGATACGTAATAAAGCTATTAAGTAGTAAATTAAAACAAATTGGACAAAATATTTCTTTACTCAAAGTATAATTAAACTCTGGAATTTGTTGCCAGAAAATGTGGTAAAAACAGTTAGCTTAGCAGGACCTTTAAAAGGTTTGGAGCAGTTCCTAGAAGTCCACAAGCCATTATTAATATTGACTTGGGAAAATCCGCAACTTATTGCTGTGATAAGCAGCACAAAATCTGTTTTAGTCTTTTGAGATCTTGTCAGGTACTTGTGACCTGGACTGGCCACTGTTGGAAACAGGATATTGGGCTTGATAGACCTTCAGTCTGTACCAATATGGAGATGCTTATGTACTTATGTGCTACTTATTTCTATAGTGTTACTAGACAATCACAATACTGTGGACAAACATGTAAGAGACTCTGACCGACAGAGCTTACAATCTACCGGTATTCAAGACAGGTAAACAGGACAAATAAGAGACTAGGAATTCTCATCTATTATAGGAATGATTAAAGCAGCATGGGTATTAAACAGGTGAATAAAGGATTAAGATTTAAATGCAGCCTAAGAAGGTGGTCTTTTTGCCTGAATTTGAATAGGACCAGAGATGAAGCTTGACCTACTGACCCAGGAAATCTGTTCCAGTGGTAAAGATATTTAGCTCATACCTTTTCATTGGTTGCTCCAAATCACTTACAATCTAACAGCTACAGTTGCTACTGTATGTTATTGTGTTAGTGTGTGTTATTTAGCAAATAGATTCCCCCAAAATCCAAATCATGAGGCAGTGGAAAGGCATGTGAGTTAAATCTCCAGAAGTACTGTTACAGTGCCAGTAAATATTGGTATCAAGAAGGCCAACCCTGTTACGTCAGCATTGAATTTTCTTACTCTCTTCCTAACAAAAGGGAATCAATATAAGCTGTGCATTAAAACTATGTGCAGAGATCTGGTGCAGAGTTTCCTAATGCACATATAAAAAAAAGGTTTTAAAAGAGTTGCAGAAAACTAATGGCATGAAAATTACTGCAATGTGACCAAATATACACCAATGAATGCAACATCACAAATAAAGTCCGAGAAGAGAAAGTAATCCAATAGAAAAATTTCATCAAATCATACAAATCATTTGACCCCTGAGGTAGGCGCTGTTTGCGCCGAAACACGGCCTGTGTCGGGTCTATCTCATTAAAGGATTCTCCATTGGTCCAGACTTGAGGGCTCATTTGTGCTTAACACTGAACATTAATGTTTGAACGTTACATTTTTAAACATTTTCTAAGAAATGAGAAACAGCTGTTTTTGTTTTCAACAATTTAATTATCTGTGTAAGCAAACACTAGAGTATGACAATTCTAGTGTGAATTTAATTAAACCAGAATCTAACTACTGACATCTGCGAGGCTGCAGAAAAACAAAACAAAACAGTGAGCTATATATCTTTAAAAATGTTGCCGTAATCATTCTGGGTAGTACTGAATAAGGAGAACTACATTTTAGAGATCAAATTCTGGGCCTTTAAAAGGAATCCACTTTCTTGTTAAAAGTCATGTGGCAGAATCATTAGAACCATACATTTTTTTAACAAGTTGTTTAGAACTTTAGAACATTTTACTAAAGTGCATTTTAAATTTTAGAGTTGCCACACACTAATGACCAAAATTAATGTGCAGTATTGCAAAACCTCTGTATTGGGGGTGTGCACAGCATCTTCCCCTTTAGCTGGCACAGAGACAATACACTTTTAATTGTCTACAATTAGGTTAATGCATGCTAAGTACTTATCACCTCCTATTAAGGATAACAACTAACACAGCAGTAAGGACCTGCAGGCCAAAGCTCAGAACTCCTGTGCAGTGTTGCCACGTGGGAAAAATGTTCACGCCAAAAAGCAGCCCCAAACCGCACAAAGTTAATTTGCATGTGAATGACATCATAATAAATATTAATGAGGTCATTTGCATATGAATGGCACCATTAATAAATATTAATGAGGCAATTTGCATACAAATGACATCATCGCAGCTGTGGAAAACCAGCAGAAAAAAACGCGGTGGGCGAAAAAAACGCCGGCAGGACAAGAAGAAGCCGCCCAAAATCCCGCAACCCGCACACAGTGTGAAAAAGCCACAGCGGGTCGCAGGAAGGAGCCCAATTGGGCGGGAAACCCGCAGCCCTGGCAACATTGCTCCTGTGGTAAGCCAACAGCGCAGAAACCATACCGCTGGAACAGTGCAGAAAGCTAGCTCACCAATGCACAAAGAAAATGATATTCAAATTATATGTGTGGTGTAAAAGTGAAAGCAAGGGGGAGGGGAATGTGCTTGGTGCATGCACAGAAGAGTTTTGCTGTAAGCTCAGCTCCTGTGTGTATGTGTCTGGCAAACCTGAACATGAAGTGCAC
This sequence comes from Microcaecilia unicolor, assembly GCF_901765095.1. Lineage (NCBI taxonomy): Eukaryota > Metazoa > Chordata > Amphibia > Gymnophiona > Siphonopidae > Microcaecilia > Microcaecilia unicolor. Next base: position 611,479,767 of record NC_044032.1, on the reverse strand, counting down.
ATTGGCATCTGTTCTCTGTACCTTTAAATATAAATGTTTCGATTCTTTTTAAACTTGGAAGGCTTATATTTAAATGCAGGAAACAGGCGCCAATGTGTGCTTTCTTGCGTGGGCTTCCTTCTGCTTCCAAATTATATAAAACACAGCAGATTTTAAAGACAGAATCAAGAGAAATCCTCTCTTCAAATATCCTAGCGCCTGCTCCGAGATGGCATTATTTTTTTCCAGCAGTAAGGTGAATTTGGTTTGTGTGCTGTTCTCTGAGCATCCAGAGGGAATAGGAAATGACCTCATTAACATCTGTTTGGCTGCATTTGCATGCTATTTATGCTAATCTTTGGCGTGCTCATTGTCTCCACGCTAGAACCTCTGAATATTCTGAGCTCACTAATGCGGGCGCTAGTCAGGGCTGACGGCCTCTAGCACCCTTGTTTGGTTCTGAGCATCAGTGCACTGGTAAATATAAGATGCAATCCCTGTCCACGCCTCACCCCATTCAATGTTTGTCAGTTAACATGGGAATTAGTGGTGCTAACTGTGTGAAACCACTGCATTAATTGTTAGCATGACAGTGAGCTGAATATGCTAATTCCCAAATTTACTGCTTAACACACACTTTAGTAAAAAGCACCCATAATGTAACACAATTGCAAAACACCCAAGGAGTGGCCTAGTGGTTAGGGTGGTGGACTTTGGTCCTGAGGAACTGAGTTTGATTCCCACTTCAGGCACAGGCAGCTCCTTGTGACTCTGGGCAAGTCACTTAACCCTCCATTGCCCCATGTAAGCTGCATTGAGCCTGCCATGAGTGGGAAAGCACAGGGTACAAATGTAATAAAAATGTTATGGGTTGCCCCTCCCCCTCCTTTGTCACTAAATTAAAAGTTTATAAAATGTAGACAGCTCATAAATTCAGCTTAGGTAGGTGAAACCCAGTGTCTTTTTTACTATTTACTTTTTTGTCTTTTTACTTTGTCTCTCTGGCTTCCTCTGCTGTTTTCCTCCTTGTTGTCAGTATACATGAGCTACCCAGGGGACTGTAGTTAGCCAAGGGCTGGAAGTTCACCTCCTCCGAGGTATGCCTTCAGTGCTGCTTGTTGGCTAGGAAGGGCCACCACAATAGTTGCAGCTGTCTTACCTTCCTAGACCTAGAATTCCAACCACCCTTTCAGCCTGCCCAGGTCCAACAAACTCTGAATCCAGTTCTTTTGCAATGCAGTGATGGATATTTTCCACAGACAGCAGGATTGATAAGGCACAGTCTGAAAGCAATGGAAGCAAAACCTGGACTGGATCAATGTGTCCTCCTTTTTCTGCATTGACTATGGCACATATTTTACTGATGGATTCATATTATATTTTACCTAAGGGAAGTTTTTTGTGCACACTATATTTATTGATATCCGGGGATAGGATACTCTCATGTTTTCATCTTCATAAAATGATTAAATAATCCTCCTTTGTTTTATACTAGGCAATATGCCCTAACTTTGTGGTTCATTTCGATTATTCCATATTAAACACATAAGAACCATTCTTGTAAGATCATTTCATTATCGCTTCTCTGATCAGCCAGTAGATTCTCCTTTCTACATTATTTAAATTCACAATCTAATCAACTTGTTTTAGTTTTCCATTGTCTAATAGTACTGTTTTTTTGCTATTGATTATGAATTTGATGAGATTATTGCTTTTGATTGGTTTTATTTGACATAATCTGTTTTATTGTTTTATTTTGTGAAATTGGCAACTTACCTGATCTTGCTAAGTATGTTATCGTTTTTTTACATGATTTTAATTATCAAACCATTTATTTGTTGCATTTGCATCCCACATTTTCCCAGCTATTGGCAGACTCAATGTGGCTTACAATAATACATCATAACAAGCGCCAATCAAGAGTAGATAAACAATTGGTTACATAAAGAACAGTGTGGTAAATTTAAAACGAATCGGAGAAAATTTTTCTTCACCCAACGTGTAATTAGACTCTGGAATTCGTTGCCGGAGAACGTGGTACGGGCGGTTAGCTTGACGGAGTTTAAAAAGGGGTTAGATAGATTCCTAAAGGACAAGTCCATAGACCGCTATTAAATGGACTTGGAAAAATTCCGCATTTTTAGGTATAACTTGTCTGGAATGTTTTTACGTTTGGGGAGCGTGCCAGGTGCCCTTGACCTGGATTGGCCACTGTCGGTGACAGGATGCTGGGCTAGATGGACCTTTGGTCTTTCCCAGTATGGCACTACTTATGTACTTATGTACTTATGTAACAAGTGTAACATAATGGATATAATCAATTCAATAAGGATATTGACAGGTTATCAAGTAAATAGTGATGTGCTAGAGATCCTATTATTGATTATTATGGTAAGTCTTGTTAAAAAGGAAAGTCTTTAATGATTTTCGACAATTGATAAGGTCGTGAATATTTTTCAGATCAAGTGGTAATGCATTCCACAACTGCGTGCCAATGTAGGAAAAGCAGGACGCGTGTACTAGTTTGTATTTTCGACCTTGAAAAGAAAACATGGTGTGTCTACTATATACATGTTTGCAGTGTGTTGGAAGTGCAGAAGGTTGAGTATAAAGGGTAAGGTATCATGAAAGATAAGAAGGTTCAGAGACAGCAAGAGTTTTAAAAACTAAAAGAAGAAGTAGGGAAACACTTTATGAAGAAACTGGTTAATATCACCTGTATATGCAATATAAACTTTCATAGATTGTATTTAAATCTACTTATATCCACGCTGAGATAATAGGCTCCTGTGTAGCTCAAGAGTGCTGGCGGGAAACGCCATTATAGACAGCAAAGAAGCACTCATTAGGGGCCATTAGCGGTGACCTGTTCAAGCCACACTGCCTGTCAGCAGATGATATTCAGTAAGAAAAGCACTCTTTTAGCTTTGAACAAACGTATAATACAAGGTACTTATCACTCCTTCCTGTGTATCTTTTCATGTTGTATAACGTTTGTGACACCAGCATATGAACTTCATTAGCTGAGCACATGAATACTATTTGCTTACAAAGCAAAATCGCCAAATTACTTTAATAAATGCAGCAGTTAATAGCCCCTAAGAGCGCTTCTTTTCCTGTCTATAATGGTGATTCCCGCCAGCATTCACGTGATATACAATAAATCTGAATATCCAGACGAATCACTGCTGTTTGCTAATAAAGAAGACTGTCATATAAAAACTAAAAGAAGAACCTTCTATGTGATATGATGGAACATTGGATTTAACTTGTTCTAGTCCTCTATTGTCAAATTTTAATGTTGTTTTGATTCTTTTGTTTTTTTTTGTGAATTTGATGACTTGCCTATGGTTTTATGTAAATGTTTGTCAGCAATATATATACATTTTTACATTTTTATATATGTAATGCCTGTTTTGATTAATATTTATTCATGTTCATTTTTTATATGTTTTTTTATGTTAGACCCCTGAGGCAGGACGGCCCGTGTCGGGTCATTTTCAGATTAAAGGACAACCGTTATCTCTATCCTGAAGGCCCAGTGTTGCTTTTTTTCTGTTCCTCCTTTTTCTGGAGCCATATGGTAATCCTACCACAGTGGGAGATCTCATCTGACAGAATTGGTTTGCCAGAGCTCAGAACTAGCAAAGTTCTGAGAATGCATGGCCCCTCCCATGCGCAGTGGTCTCCATAGCTCTTCAGCTGGTTTGAAATCTCAGTCTCCCCAATATTCAAAACTATTTAACTAGCTAGGAATGGCTCCTAGCCAGTTAAATCGTTTAAAAAATAATGTTCAACTTTACATATATAATATTCAAGTAACACCAAAATATTGGGATACAAATGAAATCAGAAAATAATCAAAAGAAAAATTAATAAAACAATTGAAATAATTACAACATTTTCCATCCACTAACTAGGAAATATAATCCAAGATTTAGGAAAAAATGAAAAAGGAAATTAAGAATAACCCATCTAAAAGGACAGCTAACCAAAATGACTTCTCAGCCTACCCTAAGCAGTAAACATATGGGTTACAAGGTTACATTTACCCTCTCTTTAGATTGCAGAAAATCATCTAATTGTTTGGGATCAAAAAAGTTGAAATTGATTATCTTGAAATACAATTAAACATACACAAGGAAAACTTAGTGCAACAATGGCTCCCATGGCTTGAACCCTAGGCCTATAGGCCAGGAAAGCCTTAAACCTCTTCGTATTTTAAATCAGGAAATACTGACTGCTAAAAGTTAATCGGTTAGTGCTGAATATTGGCATAGCTGGTTAACTTTTTTAGTGGCCAAAATAAAACTGGATATTCAATGCCCACTGCTGGCTGAATATCGGGCCCAATCCTCTCTGGGAGGTGGGAGGGATTGTGTGCTTTATCTATCCTACTGTGTATAGAAAACACCTGATTTACCATTTTTCACACAATAGACTGTAAAGTGGTTTACAGAAATAGCAAATCAGGCTAAATAGGTTACAAGTGAGAAACCAGCTTTTCTATCAACGAGCAGGATTGAGTCTGGCATACAACTGGGTGACTCCGAAGGTTAGAGCTGCTCAGGTTAATAGTGCCTAGTCTTTAGAGCAGTCCATACAGTTGACTGTGAAAGGTTGGATCCTGCAGCTGCTTTCCAGAAGGTATTTAGTGAGGCAGACAAAGTGGGTTACTGTTGCCCTAATTTAATGAGATTTGACTCTGAAGCTGAGAGGAGCATCTGCTTGTTCATAGCAGAACCGTATTCAAGAAGCCAGCCACTTTGCTAAAGTCCTTTTCTCAACTGGTATATTTATTTATTTATTACATTTGTACCCCGTGCTTTCCCACACACAGCAGGTTCAATGCGGCTTACATAGTTAATAGAATTACAAAGTACTGTAAGGAGAATATTACAAACTATAATAAACATGGTAATAGTAAGGTTTTAAGAATATGTGAATTGAACATGGAAAGGTAAACAAGGCATGATAGGCAAAAGGAAAGCGATTGGGAGGGGTATGGTGTAGAGAAGACTGGGGGATGAGTATAAGGAGTTTGGGAGACATGGTTTAAGGTATAGTCATCTTCAGAGCAGGAGTTGTGTGGGTGGGCTTATAAGGTTAAGTTGGGTCGTTAGGGTAAACTTGCTTGAAGAGATGTATCTTCAACATTTTTCTGAAGGGTAAATAGTCGTTACTTGTTCGGATGGATCTTGGTAGAGCGTTCCAAAGCTGGCTGCCCAAAAATGAGAAACTGGATGCATAGGAGGTTTTGTATTTAATTCCTTTGCAGTTGGGAAGGTATAAATTGAGGTAAGTACGTGAGGACATTGATCTACAGGATCAGTATACAGGACTGCAGAAGACAAAATGTTGAGTCGATTTTGTAAGCTATTCAGTTCTTTTTAAGATGAGATTTCATTTATAACTAGAGTATGGAGGGCTTTCTCGTGAAGGTCTGAATAGGGCTTTGGACAGAAAGAAGGAAGCAGTATTTCCTCAGATAGGTGGAAAGGTGTCACCATTTTAGGTAAAATCTTGGGATGTGTCCAAAGAACAACCTTGTAATGACGGCATTGCATGCAGAGTTTGTATGATACCAACAATTGAAGTTCATTCGCCCTCCAAGTAATTGCTACTAGGAAGAGAATTTTCCCGGTTAGGAACTTCTGAGATGCAACATTTAGAGGTTTCAGAGGGAGACTTTATAAGTGAAGCAAGCTTTAGATTTAGATCCCACAGTATAGGGGAGTGTCATAATGGAAGCGTTACATGGAGCAGAACTTTCATGAAGCCAGCTACCATATATGACTGTGATGCTGAAGGTTATGCCCCACAGCATGATAAGCCAACAGCACACTAACTTGTACTCTATAGAAGAGGTTCAAGGCCAAATTTATTTCTTATGTGGATGACTTGTTTTTATTAATACCTATACAAATACACTTACTACTGCTACTAATTATCATTTCTATAGCGCTACAAGGCATACGCAGTGCTGTACACCATACATATACCTTCTACTTTTCCTATTATTATTCAATGTACACACAGAATTGAGCAACAGAGCTGAAGCCCATGGCTTTAAATTAAAGAGAAAACCAAAGTATTATGGCTCAGCCGCACTGACTCCACTATTCCGGTGAAATTGCCATTAGCAAATAATATGGTATTAGAAGTGGAGAAGATTTCTCGCGTTCTTGGAGTGCTCTTGGACACTACCTTGTCCTTAACACCTCAGGTTAATGCAATGATCAAGTCAGTAATTTAAATTGCTGGAGTGGAGGAGTAACCTAATGGTTAGTGAAGCAGGCATTGATCATGGTGACCAGGGTTGAATTCCCGCTGCAGCTCCTTGTGACCTTGGGCAAGTCATTTTACCCTCCATTGCCCCAGGTACAAAATTGTGAGCCCTCTAGGGACAGAGAAATTACCTGCACATAATGTGTACAGCATTGCATACATATATTAGCACTATAGAAATGATTAGTAGTAGTACATCAATTCTTTGTTAATTGAAAAACATTGTTCTGTCCTGGTTCAGTCTGTCTTACTTAGACTACTGTGATAGCTTATATTGTCTATTCTCAGTCCAGGCATTCTGTCATCTACAGGTGGTGCAGAACACAGCGGCCAAGTTGATATTTGGCAAGAAAAGATCTCATCATGCCACCCCCTGTCTTCAGAGTCCGCACTAGTTGCCTGTGAAGGCTCAAATATCATGCTGAGTATACAAACTATTTGATGGATTATGCCCAGCATATATAACAGTTATTTACTTTCCCTGCTTCTCCATTTATTTCCAGACAGAGCAGGTGATTCACGCCTCCTTTATTTTCATTCATTCATTTCAGTTGGATGTGGGAGGGGTTAGATGTGGTGTACTTGGATTTTAGCAAAGCTTTTGACATGGCTCCGCACAGGCAACTGATAAATAAACTGAGGGCCCTCGGTATGGGCACTAAAGCGAATGACTGGGTTAAAAACTGGTTAAATGGAGAAAGAGGGTAGGGGTAAATGAAATTTGCTCTAAGGAAAAGGGCCGCAGGGATCGGTCCTTGGGTTGGCTCATTTTAACATCTTTGTGAGTGGTATTGCGAAAGGGTATGGATAGGATGAGGAAGGATCTAGTGAAGATTGAAGAATGGTCCAATAATTGGCAACTAAGATTTAATGCTAATGAATGCAGGGTCATGAACTTGGGTTTCAAAATCCAAGGGAATGGTACACTATAGAGGGTGAAGTACTTCTCTGTATGAAAGAAGAGCGGGACTTGGGGGTGATTGTATCTGATGATCTTAAGGTGGCCAAACAGGTAGAAAAGATGACAGGCAAAGCCAGAAAGATGCTTGGGTGCATAGGGAGAGGGCTGACCAGCAGGGAAAAAAGAGTTGATAGTGCCCTTGTATAAGTCTCTGGTGAGGTCCCATTTAATACTGTGTGCAATTCTGGAGACAGTACCTACAAAAAGATATAAACAGGATGGAATCAGTCCAGAAGGCAGCTACAAAATTGGGCATTGGTTTCTGTCACAAAGCTTATTGAAACCTCAACATGTATTCTCTGGAAGAAAGGCAGGAGAGAGGGGATATGATAGAGACATTTCAATACATCTGTGGCATTAATGAAGGAAAACTTTGGCATGAAAAGGCATAAGATGAAGAGGAAATAGGCTCAGGAGTAACTTAAGAAAATACTCTTTCACAGAAAGGATGGTGGACATGTGGAATGGTCTCCCGGTAGAGGTCGTGGAGACAAAGACTGTGTCTGAATTTAAGAAAGCATAGGACAGGATGTCAGACTTGTGAGTTCTTGTACTAAGTAGAGTGCTGCTGAGCCCGGTACTCAGACCAGGTTCTGCTTGGTGGCCGGACAACCCCGGGTTTCATCTACGCTGACCGCCATTCCCCAGAGGTTGAGCCCCTAGGTGCGGGCGGCCTGCAGGACTTACGAGACGGAGCTGGATGCGGGGTGGTGAACGTATCGGCCAGGCAGGCAGCAGGTCAAGAGAGTAATCCAGGTACAGGCAAAGTCAGTAGGCAGGCAGCAGGCAAGGGAGGAATCCAGGTACAGGCAAAGTCAGCAACGAGGGACAAAGTAGAGAAGAAGCAAACTACTGAGCAAATAACACCTACGGTAGAAGCCGAAGCATGGAGTCCAGGAAGAGCTCAGCTGATAAAGTGCTGGCGTCTGAAATCAGCAGGGACCGGCAGGGAGAAGGAGCACAGCCATAGGACAAGAGCAGGGGAAGGAGGAACCGGAAGACCAATAGGAGAGAAGCAAGGGAAGCCCGAGGGAGAGAAGATGGGAGCCTGGAGGCCTGAAGCCTGGACTGTGTGATCCCGGTGCTGTGGAGGAAGGACTGTGTGTCCGAGGAGGTATTCCTAAGAATTACCAACATTCTAAAATCTTGGCGGGGAAGAATCTACATGCAGGAGCTAAGCTGGTGCTATTGATATTCTGAGGCAGCCCTGGGGGGCGAAACATGATTGTGTCAGTTGACATATCCCCCGTCTAACAAACGCTCTGCTTCAAGATCATCTCACTCTATGTGAGATCCTTTTTGGAGGAATACCAGTATAAACCAGTCTGAAGACCCCTGAGGAAGGCCTTTTTGGCCGAAACACGGACCGTGTTGGGTCGTAATAAATGACTTTTGTTCCAATATCTGTGGCTCCAGTCTGGTCTTTCTGGATAGCTTCCGCTCATTTTTTGTTGTGACTTTGTCTTTTTGCGGGAGATTTTGGACTCTCTTTGTTGTTGCTTAGAGGGAGAGCAGACCCAGGTGCATGGAAGCAAAGCAATCAAGGAGCCTGCAGCCAGAGAAGAACTACACACACATGGCTCAGGGCTGTGCCAGTCAAGTGTGCATGTCGACGGGACCCCACGCAGCCTGAGGACGCCACTTGCGTTGAGGTAGGGGACATGACACAGGCACACGAGTTCTCTTAGGGAAAGAAGGAGTTAGTGGCTACTGAGGATGGGCAGACTGGATGGACCATTTGGCCCTTAACTTTCTCTGTTTCATTTTAGTGGTAGGAGTGTCTGTGCTGTTATGTTTCTGCTTTGTCCGCACTTTGGTTGGGACTGAAAAAAGAAACTTCTTCAGTCTTTTGCATGTGCTCCAAAAGTGACTGTGATATGATCCTGGAAACCACAGGAGGTATTTGATATGCTGTAACTATTGTCTGGGTTACTGGACTCCTAAGATCAGAGCACTGAGAGGTTGGTGGTCTTTCCATGGAAGGTTTTCTGACTGGTACACACAGAATTAGTTGTCTTTTGTGCAGAGGAGTTCTTCTTGTGCAATTTTCTAAGAAACAGCTTTTGCTCAGCTTCAAAATACTCCCAAAGGCAATTGAGATAATTTCTCCAGGCTAACGGCAACATTCAGGCACAGTGCTTACAATCCTTCTGACCATGGTCAGGACACAACGTAAGAGGCATTTGGTATGCATGTTGAAATTCTGCTTTAAATTAGGCAGTGTCAAAAACCTGGCAATTTTAAAAGATTTAAAGGAGAGCTTTGTTTCGTATCCATTTGGCTGAGTAGAAAAACAAAACTGAGGAACTGAGAAGACCTCTGTGCATGGGAAGGGCTATGCATGCTCAGAACCCTTATACTAAGTTTTGAGCTCTGGGAGAGCAGTTCCATCCCAGCACCCAGTTGTGTGACTGACTCCGTCCTGCTTATGAACTCACACACTCAGGCAGCTTTTCCATTGCAATTTACTCCTACCCTGTCCACAGACCGTTTCAATTAAACAGCAATATTATATGTTTAAATGAAACTTCATGGTTTGCTTACCATTTACATATAGGATCAAATTCTACAAATAATGTGGAAAAATTGGCGCCAAAAAAGTGCCAAGCATTATTTTCTAAATGGTACTGAAAGTTAGGCGCTGTTGACAGAAGATGTTTAGCTCCGGGATTGATGCTTAACTTTAGATGCAAGGATTTACACCAAGTAAACCCTGGTGTAAATCCTCATGTTGAAATTAAGCGCAGATCCCTCTTATTCTGTAATAGTGCTCCTATGGCCCTGTTTACTAAGGCACGTTAGCATTTTTAAAACAAAAATGAGGACGTTATAATGCCTTTGTATCGCTCCATGGTGCGACCGCACATCGAATATTGCATTCAATTCTGGTCCACCACATCTCAAAAAAGATATAGTGGAATTAAAAAAGTTACAGAGAAGGGCAACGAAAATGATAAAGGGGATGGGTCGACTTCCCTATAAGGAAAGGGTAAAGTGGCTGGGGCTCTTCAGCTTGGAGAAAAGGCGGCTGAGGGGAGATATGAGGTCTATAAAATAATGAGTGGAGTTGAACGGGTAGACGTGAAGCATCTGTTTACGCTTTCCAAAAATACTAGGACTAGGGGGCATTCAATTAAGCTACAAAGTAGTAAATTTAAAATGAATTGAAGAAATTTTTTCTTCACTCAACGTGTAATTAAACTCTGGAGTTTGTTGCCAGAGAACGTGGTAAAGGCGGTTAGCTTAGGAGAGGTTAAAAAAGGTTTGGACGGCTTCCTAAAGGAAAAGTCCATAGACCATTATTAAATTGGACTTGGGGAAAATCCACTATTTCTGGGATAAGCAGTATAAAATGTATTGTACTTTTTTGGGATCTTGCCAGGTATTTGTGACCTGGATTGGCCACTGTTGGAAACAGGATGCTGGGCCTGATGGACCTTTGGTTTGTTCCACTATGGCAATACTTATGTACTTATGTATGTAGCATGCATGGTATCCATGTAGATGCCTATAGGGATATTGCAGGCGCATATACAGTTAACGCGCGTACATGGATAACTCGAGTTAAAAACACTAACGTGCCTATAACGCGGTTTAGTAAACAGGGTCCCTAAATTGTTAGAACGCCCCTGATCCACTCATGAACTTTTCATGGCCATGCTCCTTTATGGAAATGTGCATAAAATTTACAAGCAGATTCCTGCAACTAAAAATGTGTGTGCAAATTTCAATTAATGCCAATTAGTGCTGAGAATTGATTATTAGTCCCCAATTGGCGTATTATTCAATTTGCGCACACAATTTTAAGCGTCATTTTGGGGATAGTGTCTCTGTTGCTACACTATCAGATCAAAGGCAGAGCATACTTATTTTTAAGCAGTAGACTGTTTTGTGTAGTGTGTAGCTCACAGTCACACTAACAGAGAGCAGATCGATTGCGGAAACCCTACTTAATTCCTTGAACCCCCTTGAGTGAGCGTCTCTAATGTGAGGTCAAGTCTGGCAGCAAATGTACCAAGGCTGATCTGTGCCAGGTGGAGGGAGCAGTCAGTGGGAACGCACAGGGTACAGGGTCATTTTCCAGTCTGGAATCCCACATCTGCAACCATTCAAGTGGTTTTGCAAAGGCATGAAAACTTTGTCTTAACTTCAATCAGCTTGATGCTAGAATTCTCTTCTACAGCAGATGTCTTGAGCTTGTACCTTGCCCATTACAAGCAATGTCTTGGCTCTAAGTACAGTCTGTGCCAATACAGATGATATTTATTAGATAGGTCTAAAACTCTGCTGACTTCCACCCATTTTCCAGCAGGTCTTCAATGAAAAGATTTTAAATATTTTTTTTTGTTACATTTGTACCCTGCGCTTTCCCACTCATGGCGGGCTCAATGTGGCTTACATGGGGCAATGGAGGGTTAGGTGACTTGCCCAGAGTCACAAGGAGCTGCCTGTGCCTGAAGTGGGAATTGAACTCAGTTCCTCAGGACCAAAGTCCACCACCCTAACCACCACTAGGCCACTCCTCCACTCTCTTAGATATTTCATGTTCCCCTAAAAAAGTGTTTTATTTTTTTTGGTGGGGGTGGGGGTGGGGGTGGGGGTCAATTTCTGCCAGTATTATGAAAAGAAATAACATTCTTCAGGGAATTTATTCCATCAGAGGTGCTACAAGGCCTCAAGTTGTAGGAATATGCTTGCAAATTCACACTCTGGGTATAGCCATGGTGATCACATGTGATTGGGCCTTGAAGGGAATGAGGAACCTAGCTGGCTAGAGTGAATTTTTTGTTCCAGCCAGTTAGGTTAGGAGAATATCCCTGTGCATAAGTCTTACTGGCTATGTTATAACTGAGTAGATTTAGGAAAGTTTTTACTAGCAATCTCTAACTGGCTAGGTTGCAACTGAAACATTACCAGAAAGTAATCACCTATTTTGTCTCTGAGCAGCTTAATCAAATATTCAGAACGTAATTAAAAAAAACTTTAACAACCATAAAAGTCTGTCTGGCCCTTAATGAGTCCCTTTAAAATTGCCCTTGAATGCCAAGGGAAGGAACAAGAGTTTTTCTGACCAGTAGTCAACAATTCCCTGCTTAATTTAATCAAAATCAGCTAGCAGAAGGAGCAGAGTGGACTTGTTTGAAGAATAGTATACTACTTTTTTGGAAGAGTTAACCTACTTTAATTTCTTCCCAATCCCATTTACTCTATTTTTTTTAAGGAAAAGGGGCCACTCATGACTTCCTCTCCATCCTCCATAACAGGAAGCTTGAGCTTGTGCTTCTTTTGCTGCTGTGTATGGCTGAGGCCTAGGCTTGTTCCAATTCTTAAAATACTGGAGACTCAAAATAATTGTTGTTGCTCTTTTTGGAATATAGCAAAACTAAAAGATGTTTAAAAGAAACCTGTGCCCTTTGCGTACATTTCATTCTTTCCAGAGTACACAAAAAAAAATACTATTTGGCGTATTTTCAAAGCACTAAGGGCTCTGTTTACTAAGGTGCGCTAGCGTTTTTAGTGCGTGCACAGAATTAGCGCACCCATAGGAATATTGCTGGTGCCTACACAGTTAGAACGCGCAAATGGTTAGCGCGCACTAAAAACGCTGACGCGCCTCTAGCTTGGCTTAGTAAACAGGGTCCTTAGACTTACAAAGTTCCATAGTAATCTATGGAGCTTTGTAAGTCTAAGTGTTTTGAAAATGAGCCCCTAAATATGTATCCTGTGTTCTTTACCTATTATAGTGGATAACCATTTTTAAAATCTGCTCCTGTGGAAAGTCTTTGCCCTCCCCTTGTCCTTTCCTTCCTTCTCACCCATTACTTCCCTCACCCATAACTGTCTTGTCTGTCTGTATTATTTAGATTGTAAGCTCTTTTGAGCAGGGACTGTCTCTTTGTATCAGGTGTTCAGCGCTGTGTGCATCTGGTAGCGCTATACAAATGCTAATAATAATAATAATAATGTCTGTGAGCAGCCATGTTAGCACTTTTAAGAGAATATAGTCACCAAACTATGGTGTTCACTAAGGGGCTCATTTTTGAAACAGAAAAACATCCAAAAAGCAGCACAATGCGTCAGATGGACCTTTATTGATCTAAAACATCCAAATCGCTATTTTTGAGACACATTTTAAAGACATTTTTCTATCCAGTTCATCTGCAGTGTGTCAAAATCACAAGGGGGGCATGTTGGTGGCAGGGTTTGGGTATTCCCAGCACTTGGATGTTTTTCTGCCATAATGGAACAAAGCAAAAATGTTCTGGAAGAAGGGATTAAGTCATGACCCCCCTTACTCCTCCAGTGGTTACTGACCACATCCCATCCCCAAAAGATGTGAAAGAAACAGTGCACACCAGCCTCTATGACAGCATCAGATGTTATGGCCAGGCCTATTAGAGCAGCAAGCAGGTCCCTGGAATAGCCTAGTGGTCGGAGCAGTGAACGGTAGAGAAGAGGACCCAGGCCCATATGCCACTCTAACTGTTACACTTGTGCTGGAAAGTTTGAGCACTCCAAAACCCATCAAAAACCTTCTGTATCCACAAATGGGTGACACCTGCAGACATTGTAGAGGTGTACAGTTGGGTGCAGAAGAGCATACCCCATCGACCCAACATAAAATACCTGGACACTTGCGACACAATGTAACCAAAGACCGTAATGGACATTACCTGACTCTTCCTCCCCTCTCCCTCTCTAAGTTCCCCCAATTGTACATACCATACATGTACCTCATTCTACCACAATATCACCTTGTATTCATTCAAACCATGTATTTGTTCAGACCGAAATCGGCTAACGGCGGTAATGGTAATATGCAAGCCACATTAAGCCTGCAAAAAGGTCAGAAAATGTAGGATACAAATAATAATAATAATAATAGTGAGATGTGTACGTAGGACCTTTTATGTGACGTCTACTGAAGCACTCCCTAGGTTGCCCCACTGCTCTGCTGGGATGTCCATGTGGCCAATCTACTAAGAATGCTGCCCCCCCCATACATCCCAATGGCTTATTTTTGTGTGTTTTTCCTTGGACTTTTTTTTAAAATGGTCACAAAGGAAAATGCATTGAGCACAAAACGTCTAGGAAATGGCCATTTTTGAAACAAAAAGATAAGATGTTTTTCTGATATGAAAATCGCTATGTTCGGCACTTGATTTTTCGACATTGTCAGCAAAATGTCCAAAAGCAGATTTAGACATCGTATTGAAAATACCCCTTCACATCTAGCATCTAATTTCACAGGTTTACTAGGCAGCTAGGTCTAGCTGCTCAAAAAAGATATAGCAGAATTAGAAAAGCTTCAAAAAAGAGCGACCAAAATGATAAAGGGGGTGGAACTCCTCTCATATGAGGAAAGGCTAAAAAGGATAGGGCTCTTCAGCTTGGAAAAGAGATGGATGAGGGGAAATATGATTGATGTCTACAATATCCTGAGTGGTGTAGAACGAGTAGAAGTAAATCGATTTTTTACTCGTTCCAAAAGTACAAAGACTAGGGGACACTCAAGGAAGTTATGTGGAAATACTTTTCAAACAAATAGGAGGAAATATTTTTTCACTCAACAAATAGTTAAGCTCTGGAACTCTTTGTCGGTGGATGTAGTATCAGCGGTTAACATATCTGGGTTTAAAAAAAGGAGGAAAAGTCCATATTCTACCTTGAGACAGACATGGGGAACCATCTGCTTGCCCACCCACTTAGGGCTCAGGCCCACCTAACAGTAGCACACATTTGGCAGTAGCTGGTGGGGATCCCAAGCTCTGCCACCTGAAAACTTTCCCCTGATGGTAACGCAAACGCTGCTCTCCATGATACCGGCACCTGCGCATGCTCAGTTTTCAGTGCATGCCTGCTGCCGACTGCCAAGGTGGAGAGAATCATTTTCCCACCAGCTGTGATATTTTTTTTAGTGTATGGGGGAGAACACTTGGTGCCCATCCACTTCTTGCCTAGGCCCACCCAAAATCTGCTGTCTGGCTACGCCCCTTATTGGTAGCATGGAGTGTTGCCACGATTTAGGTTTCTGCCAGGTACTAGTGATCTGGCTTGGCCACAGTTATAAACAGGATTGGGCCAGATGGATCATTGGTCTAACCCAATATGGCTACTCTTAAGTTCTTAAAAGTGGGCAGTCCTGGCCAATGCTAGTTTTGAGGGCTAGATTTGTAAGTTCAGCTGGTTAGCTGTGTTATGATCCTAATTTGTGAAAGAAGACTCCTTGAGAGCTTAGATTATCCAGGTTATTTGAGATTCAAAAGGTCTATAAGATTTGATTTTTCAGACAGGCTTTTAGTTGATGATGTTGTTAATCTTGCTGGCCTACAATAAACCATGGTGAGGAGCGAAGTTCAAAGACCGAATGAGTTGTCTGAACACTGAAAGTTAAGTTCTTTGTTTTTTTCAAAACAATGTTTGAAAAGTTTTTGTACTTCCATTTTTGTGTCAATCAGAAGGATTTTATGCCAATGACAGAATATTGTGAGAGCACTGAAAGCAGTGGCGTAGCCAAGGGTGGGCTTGGGTGGGCCCAGGCCCACCAGTAGCAGCACACCTATGATGTGGCCGGCAGAGATTCCCAAGCTGAAAACTCCCAACAACTGTCCCTCCTGCATACCTTATAAATAGCAGATCTTCGTCTGCAGGAAGCAGCAACTGAGACATACTGCTTACACCGGCCTCACAGCCTTCCCTCTGACGTATTCCTGCCTATGCGGAAACAGGAAGCTGCATCAGTGGGAAGGACGTGGGGCCTACATGAATAGTGTGTACTGGTTGCTCCTCACTGAAAATCTGAAATTTAAAAGGTGTGCAGGAGAGGAGGGATATTTGAGAGACCATATGGCATGCAGGCGAGAGGAGAGACCAAATCACCTATGGGATGGGGTGGGGTTCTTCTGCCCACCCATCTTGGGCCCAGGCCCACCCAAAATTGGGTGTCTGGCTACGCCCCTGACTGAAAGTACTGCCCGATTTGCATCTGAGGCTTTTCCTTCTGATAGTCATAGAAGATGACATTTTGTATTTTGAGCACCATTCAGTAAAATGGAGGTTTTGGGTAGTTAATCCTGTTAAACCAAAATTGCACACTTGTGTCATACAATTAGGGGGCCTTTCTGGCTCAGCTGTCCCTGTACATGCGTTGTTAAATTGAACTCAGTTAAATATGTATTTTATGACCCTGGTCATTTGTCTAGTTTTCTAGATTCAAAGTTAACAAGTTCTTCCTCTTCTCAGCAGGTTATTCCACCTTTACTACCTACTTTAACTCCGTAAAAGATATTATTGGCAATGACTGCTTGCTTCTTTTTTTTTCAGTTGCTTAGATTTACATAGTATTGTGCTTGGATCTACTCCCTTATATGTGGACTGTTATGATAGAGAAGTTGATTCATTTTTCCTTCAGTTATACTTATGTACATTTTGAATTTTCTTTCTCTATTTTTATCCTGTATCAAGAGTTATTTCTTGGGATTGTAAATTATAATTACTTAAAAAAGAAAACAAAAATATCAAATGAGGAAATCGAAATCAAGAGTGAAAAAAACCCAATCCTCTACATAAACTATGACAGCTAATACAGTTAACTCCCTTACCTATTACTACATCTCCAATCAAGTACCATGGTCTGACAGAAAGTTTTCTAACTGTGTAGAATCCCCAAAAAACACTATCTCCACAATAAGTGATTAAATATTTGCATGGGAAGTTTAGGAAATATTTCTATTTAAGTTTGTACATGAGTTAGTGGAGGGTTAAGTGACTTACCAGGGTTACAAAGAGTGTCAGAGGGATTTACACTGGTTTCCCTGGCTCTTAGCCACTGTTTGACTAGACTACTCCTCAACTTCATTCTCTCTTGCCCCCATTCTTCTTCTTCACCGCCATGAATTTATCCCACTTACCGCACATCCCCTATACTCCCTCCTCCCCACTCATCCCCTCCTTTATGCTCCCCCCCCCCAGGCCACCCCTATGCTCCCTTTTCCTTCTACACTGGTTGCTGACTACACAACACACCATATAGTTGGCACTTGGAGGAGACCTCAATGTAGACAGCAGTGATAACCAGGAGATCAACTTTGGCACTTTACTTAGCACGACTCTTCTGGATCTTCAGCTGATGGGCCTAGGGATCACCTCGGACATTTCTTTTTACCAGCACCCAGGTTGATACTGGGGGTGCCCAAAGTGCTCTAATCTCACAGCACCCTGGTACTCTGCCCAACTTACCTTATGCAAAGGCTGGTCCTGCACCTGAACCCTCCAAGTCTCCATGTTGTTTTCCCTAACACCTCTCTCAAATCAGCCCCCCCCCCCCCCCATCTAAGAGCTGGCATTCTTCTCCCTCTCAGCTCCATTCATTAATCAAACTCCCATGGAAATGGTGCTGACCCTATCAGAATTCTGTCTCCTCACCCTGCCACTCTTTCCCCCCAGCCCATCTACTCCTTCTCTTCCGTAGACAGGAGGAGTTATACTTGCCTCCTTTCTGCTCCAGTGTCCAGTTGAAAGCGACTGGAGTTTAAGTGAATATGCCTCCATGTGAGGTGTTTTATCAACATTGTTCTGAATTTTGTTGCTTCTTGAGACTTTGTGGACTTGTAGAGAAATAGCCTAAATAATTTCAAGGGTTCCGGCTTAACAGACTTGATTGGGCAGTGGGAGGTTTGCTACATGATGAAGAATCTGAAATGCTAATTTGTGTACAGATGGTGAAACATTCTTAGAAGTTAGTGCACAGGATCTGAAAAATACATCTTTCACAATGCTTTCTGGGCGCAACTGACGCATGCTCAATTTCACTAAAACCGATCATGTACACGATGTGAGAGGAAGCAGGGCAGGCAATGCACAGAGAACAGCGCTGGAGAAAGGCTTCAGCTGGCAGGAGTTGGGGACCCCCGCCAGCCAAGGTATGTGAGGTTGCGGCGGAGCAGGGGTTGCGGCAGAGGGGCGGGCCAAATTGTGCCCCCCTCCACTTTGGGCTCCAGACCCCCCAAATGTTGAGGTCTGGCTACGTCCCTGACACGAAGATGATGAACTGGGGAGCTAGGACTGACTGGGGACCAATTGTTATAGTACCTTGTGGAGCAAAAAGTAGGTGGACTGTATGAGGGATGCAGATTAAGAAGTTTTAAACAGTAATAACCATAACTCTTCCAGCAGACCCCCCTCCTTCTGCTCCCAGATCCTCCTTAACCCAGTCAAGGAAGCTTTGTGGAAACAATGCAAATATTTGTATAAAATGGATCCAGCATATGGGAGAGCTATGATTTTAATAAGATCTAATCGTAGGTGGGTGCACTTCAGTTGCTAAAGACCTGGTGCATTGTAACTCATGAAGCCCCTTTAGACCAGATATGTCAAACTCATGACTAATGATGGGCTGCTACGACAGCCATGCATTCATCGATGGGCCGCAATGAACTATTCGTCCTCTCTATTCTCCCCATTAAGATTACTTAGGAGCGAAATTTACATTAAGTAGTTAACCAGATATTAAATTTAGATATGATGCAGATCGCACAGAACTTCCCCATGAGCCACATGTTTGACACGTCTGCTTTTGACATAGGCCCCCAGATTCTGTGTAGGTTACCCAAATTTGGGCACAGATTCCAGATGTGGACGGAAACTAATTAGTCAATTAGGTGCTATCAATCAATTATTGTAGTTAATTGGCACTAAGAGGTTACACGTGCATCTGCCCTACACCCTATTCTATAACATATGTGCCTAAATTTCAAAGCGTGCAACTCAAAAGGGGGAGTGGCAATGAGATGGGCATAGGCGGGGCAGGGACATTCTTAGAAATTAGGCACGATGTTATAGAATACTTGGATTTGCGTGACCAATTGCCATCAGTTGGATGCCAGGATTTACTCCAGCTTTTGGCAGACGTAAGTCCTTGCACTCAAAGTTAGGCGCAGGAAGCGTGCTACACTAGTTTTCTATAAAGAATGCTCTGCTCAGGGCGCATTTTACGGAAAACTAGCTTAGTGCGGATTTTAACGGTACCTTTCTTTGTGCTCCATTTACTGAATCTGGCCCAGAATCTCTTAATTTGCAAATGGTTAGAACTTCGAATATAAAAACAAACAAACAGAAACCCTGGCAGAAATAAAACAACTAAAAATGCAGAAATCAATGGAGAGTGTCTGCAAGGACGGGGCTTTTGTCTGGTTTTGGGAGTAGGGTCAGAGCTAAGCTGGTGTCACACTATGCAGGGAATTTATGGTCATCAGATAAGAGTAAAGTCAATAGAATGAAGCCAATGCTGAACTCAAACAGATGGGATCCTAGTTTCTTTCCAGGAAAAAAGAGGGAAATATTTTGAACACAGAGGCTGTGGAGGTCCTGTTCTCAGGACAAAGGTAACAGAAGTTTCTTATTTATTTATTTTGTAGTTAGATTGCAGAAATTTAGCCTTGACACTTATTTGGTGTTATATAATCGTAAGCATGTTTAGACATCTAGATTATTACAGGCTGTCAAAACAACCAATGTTTCTCAGTCATTCAGACGCTGTCGGGTCAATATTTAAACAACACAGCCAACGTTTATTTGAAACACTGGCTGCAGTGTTTAAATAATCCTCATATATTCAGTGCCACTATCTGAATAAATCGTGGTACATACATGGACAGCACCGACAGCCTGCACAAACTTAGGGGTCCTTTTACTAAGGTGTGCTGAAAAATGGCCTGCAGTAGTTTAGGCGTGGGTTTTGGGCGCACGCAGATCCATTTTTCAGCACACCTGTGAAAAAGGCCTTTTTAAAAATTTTTGCCAAAAATGGATGTGTGGCAAAATAAAAATTGGAGCACGTCCATTTGGGGTCTGAGACCTTACCGCCAGCCATTGACTTAGCGGTAAGGTCTCACGTGGTAACCGGGCAGTAATGACCTACGCGCATCAAGTAGCTGACGT
The DNA here is from genome assembly GCF_901765095.1 of Microcaecilia unicolor. NCBI lineage: Eukaryota > Metazoa > Chordata > Amphibia > Gymnophiona > Siphonopidae > Microcaecilia > Microcaecilia unicolor. The sequence goes on along the minus strand of NC_044032.1, from coordinate 611,459,600 downwards.
GCATCAGAAAAGAAAAAGTATTTTTCGGACATGTGTAGTGGACGCGCGCCAAAAATGAAATTACCTCAAGGGCCACACGGTAACTGAGTGGTAACTCCAAATTGGTGTGTGTTGGGCACGTATAGGTTAAAAAGCTAGGTTTTAATGGCAATCTTAAAATTTTTGATGGAAAGTGCTCCCCAGGCTGTCAAAAGCAGAGTGCTCCAGAGCTCAGGAGCTGTTAAAAACAAAGCGCAATGGCGAGTAGTCTCATAATGGGCAACATCAGTCTGTGGTCATTGAGGGAACACAGTGTGCACTGGGGTGTGCACTGGGGTATAGTTAGACAATGCAGATAAACAGGTACACCCATGTGGTAATCCTCAACCCCTGGATTCTATATATCACGCCTAGTATGCTATGCTGAAATCCAAGCATATTCTACAACGTGCATAACTCAATTGGCTTAACAAGATAATCAGCATTGATAACAGCACTTAACAAGCAATAATAAGCACTAGTTGGCAATAATTAGAATTTACACACACTACTCGCTAAGTGTATTCTGTAATGCAGAGTGCCTTTTCAGGTATATCATTAGCAGAAAGCCGGTGAGGGAATCAGTGGAACCATTAGATCATGAAGGAGCAAAAGGGTCACTCAGGGAGGACAAGGCCATAGTGGAGAAACTGAATGAATTCCTTGCTTTGGTCTTTACCGAAGAAGATATAAGAGACCTGCCTGTACCGGAAATGGTTTTCAAAGGTGATGATGTGGAAGAACTGAAAGAAATCTCGGTGAACCTGGAAGATGTACTGAGCCAAATCGACAAATTAAAGAATAGTAAATCCCCTGGAAAAGATGGCATACATCCAAGGGTACTCAAAGAACTCAAGCATGAAATTGCTGATCTGTGTTAATCCAAATAGCAGATGAAATTTAATGTGGACAAATGCAAGGTGATGCACATTGGAAAGAATAATCCGAATCATAGTTACCTGATGTTAGGGTCCTCCTTGGGGGTCAGCACTCAAAAAGATCTAGGTATCATTCTAGATAATACGCTGATATCTTCTGCTCAATGTGTAGTGGCAGCCAAAAAAGCAAACAGGATGCTAGGAATTATTAGGAAAGGTATGGTGAATAAGACTGAAAATACTATAATACCTCTGTATCGCTCCACTGTGTGACTGCACCTTGAGTATTGCTTTCAGGTCTGGTCACCATATCTCAAAAAAGATATAGCGGAATTAGAAAAGGTTCAAAGAAGAGCAACCAAAATGATAAAGGGGATGGAAAAGTGAGGAAAGACTAGGTTAGGGCTCTTCAGCTTGGAAAAGAGACGGATGAGGGGAAATATAATTGAGGTCTGCAAAATCCTGAGTGGTGTAGAACGAGTAGAAGTAAATTGAATTTTTACTCATTCCAAAAATTAGGGGACACTCAAGGAAGTTACCTAGAAATACTTTTAAAACAAATAGGAGGAAATATTTTTTCACTCAACGAATATTTAAGCTCTGGAACTCTTTGCTAGAGGAAGTGGTAACAGCGGTTAGCGTATCTGGGTTTAAAAAAGGGTTGGACAAATTCCTGGAGGAAAAGTACATAGTCTGATATTGAAAGAGACATGAGAAGCAACTGCTTGCCCTGGGATTTGTAGTATGGAGTGTTGCCACGATTTGGATTTGTGATCTGGCTTGGCCACTGTTTGAAAAACAGGATACTGGGCTAGATGGACTATTGGTCTGACCCAGTATGGCTACTCTTATGTTCTTATGTAACATCTTCCTGTACAGGTTCCCACTCCACAAGAAGTCTTAGAAGAGCTTCTGAGACATCTGACTTCTCATGGCAATTCACGCTGTTGTCATTAGTTGAAAAGGCTTTTATTATGTTGGTGGCATTGTTAGTAATATAACAAAAGAGAGGGAACGAAGTACAAACTAAAGTCCATTTGGATACAGAAAGTGAAAGTGCCTTGGTGCTTTGTAGCTTTTACTATATGAGACGTGGGGACCCCTGACGCAGGTGCTAGTCACCGAAACATGGCCCGTGTCGGGTCTTTTTGTCAAGGCTCATTCATTAAAGAACTGTGTTCCATTTTTAAAGGCCCGTGGTGCTGTTTTTTTTGTTTGGTGGCATTGTTAGTAACAGAGCCATACAAGGTAGTTATTCCAAATTCCTCAGCCAGAGACCTAAATATATTGGCAATTCACTCATTAGTATGACTTCTGAGAAACCATTTACATGCAAGTAGTCTGGTTCTTAAACTGACACCACTATGCTAAAATATCCATGCGTCCTTCAATTCGACCATATGTCAGCTTGCCCTGTGCAGTAGATGGTGGATGATATTAAGGAGTTATGGTAGACGGTAACTTGATGAGTCCTTTAGTTTCAATTTCTGGTATTGGTTGCATTGATGCTATAACGAAACTCAAGCCTGAACTGGATAAAACCTAACTCTCTATACTCGACTACCAAGGTCTACTCTAACATGAATGAACTTTAACGCAATACCACTTTATCGCTCATTCCAAATATGAACTCTTTATACTTGACTGCTTAATCTACTATGTCAATCATGATCTTTAATGTAATACCACTTGTATCTCTCACTCCGGAAATGGTGATTGCCATGACGGAACAATGTAAGCCACATCGAGCCTGCAAATAGGTGGGAAAATGGGGGATATAAATGCAACAAATAAATAAATATGAACAAACAAACAAATAAATAAATAAGATATTTTCCTATAGCATCCCGTTGTCTCATATCGCATCACCATCACCTTTTTGGTTGTAGCAAACATTTTGATAGAGATGGGTGATGAGTTTGCATCCTAGTGTTCTTTTTTCAGGATGCCTTTGTGTCTTCAAAAGACATGAACAAACCTGAAAGAAATACAATTGAAATGCTATATTATCTAAAACTAAGCCTAAAGTTGTTTTCTCCAGACATTGGACTGTGTCATGCACTAGAACAATGTGTTTGTTATGAATTAAAAAAATACTTAAAAATATACATACAATTAGCTGTGCACCCCACTCCAGCACAAAAATAAAACTGATTTTTCATGATCATGATGCAAACTGCAATGTTTTTAAACAAACCAAAACATTAAAAAAAAATTCTCTCCCCTTCACGTGACTGATAAAATTGGATGTAACGCATGATGGCTTTCAGCTGCCTGTTATCTGTTTTTTTTTACATTTCTTACATGATGCCTTTAGCTTAACATCTTGTTTCATTTTACTGAAAAATTCTTTATCTTTCTAAAACTCTTTACATCAGCCATTATTCCAAAAGTTTTCGCTTTTGGGCACAAACTTTAGACACAATTGACAGCCTAAACTTAGCAGAAATAAACTGCCATGTAAAGGAAATAACCACGTGATTCATATGCAGCATGTCATCGATACATAGAATGACACAGCAACAAGTAACTATTGAGCAGACGAGTGGGCCATGTTTTGTGACACATTTCAGCTAATTAAAATTCTAATTAAAATGTAAATTGGAATTAGCAAAAATAACTAATTAATTAGAATTAGTTCTAACTTAATGCTAATCAATTAAAGTTAGAATTGGCCCCATAGCTAATTAATTAGCCTCTAATTAGAATCAGTTTAATTGCCCAGCTCTGCTAAAAACAAATCTCCACACAACAAAAAAGTAAATATATATTAAAAAAGTCATGAAATCAGAAGCTGATTTTAAAATCCAAGGTCGGGCCCTCACTGAGGGGTCCTTTTACCAAGCTATGGTAAAATGGGCCGGGCGCTAGTGACGATGGGCTGGTTTTGCCATGCGCAGGTAAAAAAGGCTGAAAATAGCCATGGCGTCGATGCTCTTGGACCTGGAAAAAACAACTCCATCGCTCCCGAATTATTCAACAACCATGTCCAAAGGAGTGGAGGAGTGAGTTAGAGGCATATGCTGAAACGAAGGACGTTTACAGCAGAACCCAAATCGGCGGAACCACTCCTAAACACCTATGAGAAATCAACTTGGAGTTTTTGGCTCCCGTGGAGGTTACATTGAATACCATCTGGAAGGCACTTCGGGACCTAACGGTGGCAGTAAATAATTTTGTTTCAGATATAATTTTATTAGAGAGTTACATGGACAATTTAACTGAACCCTTTGAGAGTGAAAAATTGATATAACGAATGATTCTACACGAGCAAGAAGTGGTTATGATCTTGAAAATGATAATAGACTAGAAATTTTGAATAATAAAATGAACATTATTATAGATGATTAATATTGAGATTATTGTTTTTCCCAGAGTTCCGGGTATGACTCCTAAAGTTTTCCTCAGAAATATTTCCTCAATTATTACTTTAAAAGGAGTGAAGCCTGTGAAAACTGGGATTACTTTAATCAGTGGGATCTGAATTAGAGATTTAAGTATATGTATTGTTAAATAACTTCTGGTTTTTAAAAGAGAAAGATTGTAATCAGATCTATTATTTCTAACTAATATTGGACAATAAGTATGTTTTCAATGAAATGATTTGACTATACACCACCGTATTGGCCTTGAAGAAGCCAACCAGATGATCAATGTGGAATAATGAATTAGACGAGTAATATCTGGGGATAATCAGGTTAATACCACGTGTTTTTTCCTGTTTACTGTTTAATTGATCTCCTTGTGCTGTTTCACTCTCTCTATTTAGTGGTTTAAGGAACAGAATAGAATTACCTGACTGAAATAATTCCTATATATTACTTTCTCTGTATTTCTGGCAAGTTGTTTTATCGCTTGTAAAAATTTAAATGGTTATAAAAAAAAGGCTGAAAATAGCCATGGTCATGTGGTAAGATTTCTTTTACCACTTGGCCATGTGAGGGGGAGAACTTACCACCTGATTACTGCCGAGTTAGTGCCATGCTAAAAAATAAGAGCCGATTTTCCTTAGCACGGGAAATTGTGCGCATCGGGGCTGGAACTACCGCTAGCACTTGCATTGGGTTAGCAGTAGCTCCAGGTTAGCATGTGGCTTACTGCTGCTTTGTAAAAGGGCCCCCTGAGAGATTTTTACAGAGAGGTTACAATGCTGCAGTTCTGAAGTGGGCTTATACGAGATTGAAATATGCCCACTGGGATTAGTTGCTGAAATATCATCAACGAGATCCACTAAACAGAACAATTTATGTTCTTCCATTTACAGTATGTCTGGTATTAACCATGTTGTGGGGGCTTTAAGAAAATGTTGTCATATACTATCTTCACATATTATATTTCCAGGAGACACCAATAGTGGCCTTCCAGTGTGCTAAAAATTTGGAAGAACCTTTGTCACCGTGTATAGCTGATGTTCCAGACACTGATGTTATGTTATGGTCCTAGAACCTGTGAAAATTATGCTTGATGTCATTCAACTATGGAAGGTATTCAGTGGACTGTTATTGCTAAATACAACACACCTTGTTCTTCAACTGGTGTTGTTTGTGTGATTCAGTACTTGTGCCTGTTGGTTTATGTGGGGTGAACGAAACTTCAGATTTGGTTATGGCTCAAAGAACATAAGAGCTGAATTCATACTGGTATGACTTCAGCCCCACTAATGACGCACTGCTTGGGCATGTCTCATTGTGTGGAAGATTTGAGATGGCATATTACTGAGGCAGTAATCCCACATATTTTAGAAGGAGACCATGATCATTTGTTAAACCTCAGAGAACATGTTTGGATTTTTAATCTAGCAATGGTCCAGCCTGCTGGTCTGAATGAGGATTTTGAATGGCTCGCTTTGGTGTAATTGTATAAAGTTGGACAATGATTGGATGTTTTATCTGCTTGTTCTTGATTCGTTTTTAACAAAAGACTTTTTGATGTCATATTTCTTCTTCTTTGCAGTCTGGCGATAAAGGGGAAATCTCTATTGATTACATGATAAAAATGATTTTATGAGGAATTGCTGACCATTGAATGCCTGGATAGTTGAAGCGCTGATGTCAGTGGATATGTGAAGATTCTCCCTGAAGCAGAGTGACTGGCTTGAAAGATGATTGTGTCGGTATAGGTAGGCAGCTATGAGAAGAGACTTCTGTGTCTGAGATAAGTATATTTGTTTTTAAAAGAATAAAATAATTTTTTCTATAGTTTTTTTCTCTGTTTCAGAGGATTTTTAGATTTTGGACAGTAGTGGTGATTGAGACTACTGAATGAGACTATAAAGCTGTCCATGAGACTGCCACTAGAGGTCATAGCACTCCTACCCCAACAACCCCCTAGACCTGAGGAAGGGGGAGCAGGAGGAAGAGAAATAGAAAGAGAGTAGACTAAAGTATGGTGGCAGAGGAGAGGGAGAGATACTAGCCCCGAGGTGGAGGCAGTGGTGGGGGGTAGAGCAAATAGGGGAGAGAGGAAGAGATGCTGGCCCTGTGAAGGGTGGGGGAGGGGGGAGGGGCAGCAAAGGGAAGAGAGGGAGAGATGCTGATCTGGGGGTGCAGCAGGAAGGGAAAAGAGGGGAGAAGCTGGACTTGGGTATGAACAGGGATATACAGTAGAGATGCTGGGTATGGAGGGAGCATAGGGACAGGGATACAGAAGAGTGATAGTGAACACAGGGGAGAGAGATGGAGACACAGAGGGGAGATTCTGAATATGAGGGGGGAGGTAAGGCACTGAGAGGGCAGATGCTGAACATGGGGGAGGAAAGAGACAGGGCATAGAAGGGAGATGCTGAGGATGGATATGGACACAGAGGAAAGATGGATGGTGGACATGGAGAGAAAAGAAATGTCAAAAGAAAAGGAGGAAGGGAGTCTACTACTACTACTACTACTACTACTATTTAGCATTTCTATAGCACTACAAGGTGTACGCAGCGCTGCACAAACATGGAAGAAAGACAGTCCCTGCTCAAAGAGCTTACAATCTAATAGACAAAAAATAAAGTAAGCAAATCAAATCAATTAATGTGAACGGGAAGGAAGAGAAGAGGGTAGGTGGAGGCGAGTGGTTACAAGTGGTTACGAGTCAAAAGCAATGTTAAAGAGGTGGGCTTTCAGTCTAGATTTAAAGGTGGCCAAGGATGGGGCAAGATGTAGGAGCTCAGGAAGTTTATTCCAGGTGTAGGGTGCAGCGAGACAGAAGGCGCGAAGTCTGGAGTTGGCAGTAGTGGAGAAGGGAACAGATAAGAAGGATTTATCCATGGAGCGGAGTGCACGGGAAGGGGTGTAGGGAAGGACGAGTGTTTAGAGATACTGGGGAGCAGCAGAGTGAGTACATTTATAGGTTAGTAGAAGAAGTTTGAACAGGATGCGAAAACGGATAGGGAGCCAGTGAACCGACTTGAGGAGAGGGGTAGTAAGAGTAAAGCGACCCTGGCGGAAGACGAGACGGGCAGCAAAGTTTTGAACTGACTGGAGAGGGGAGAGGTGACTAAGTGGGAGGCCAGCAAGAAGCAGATTGCAGTAGTCTAAATGAGAGCTGACAAGGGTGTGGATGAGGGTTTTGGTAGAGTGCTCGGAAAGAAAGGGGCGGATTTTACGGATGTTGTAAAGAAAGAAATGACAGGTCTTGGCAATCTGCTGGATATGAGCAGAGAAGGAGAGAGAAGAGTCAAAGATGACCCCAAGGTTTCGAGCTGAGGAGACAGGGAGAATGAGAGAGCCATCAACAGAAATAGAAAACGGGGGGAGCGGGGAGGTGGGTTTGGGGGGGAAAATGAGAAGCTCGGTTTTGGTCATATTTAATTTCAGGTGGCGTTGAGACATCCAGACAGCAATGTCAGACAAGCACGCTGAAACTTTGGTTTGGATGCAAGGTGAGATATCAGGGGTAGAAAGGTAGATTTGGGAGTCATCAGCATAGAGATGGTAGGAAAAGCCATGGGATGAGATTAATGAACCAAGGGAAGAAGTGTAGATAGAAAAGAGGAGGGGACCAAGAACAGAACCCTGAGGTACGCCGACAGGCAGAGGGATAGAAGTAGAAGAGGATTCACCAGAGTGAACACTAAAGGTGCGGAGGGAGAGGTAGGAAGAGAACCAGGAAAGGACAGAGCCCTGGAATCCAAGTGAGGACAGGGTATCGAGAAGTATGCTGTGATCGACAGTGTCAAAAGCAGCGGAAAGATCAAGAAGAATGAGGATGGAATATTGACCTCTGGATTTAGCCAGTAATAGGTCATTGGAGACTTTAGTAAGCGCAGTTTCGGTTGAGTGGAGAGGGCGAAAACCAGATTGTAGTGGGTCAAGAATAGCATGTGAGGAGAGAAAATCAAGGCAGCGGCGGTGAACAGCACGCTCGAGTAATTTGGAGAGAAAAGGAAGGAGGGAGATGGGTCGGTAATTAGAGGGACAAGTAGGGTCGAGTGAAGGCTTCTTAAGGAGAGGTGTGACCACAGCATGTTTAAAGGCAGCAGGGACAGTCGCAGTGGAAAGTGAGAGGTTGAGAATGTGACAGATAAAAGGAATAAGAGCAGGAGAGATGGCATTAAGAAGGTGGGTGGGAATGGGATCAGAGGAACAGGTGGTACATTTTGAAGAAGAAAGGAGAAGTGTAGTTTCCTCAATAGTAACTTCAGGAAAGGAGGAAAGGGAATGAGGGGAAGGAGAGAGAAGAGAACGGTCTAGTGGAGGGAGAGGTGGTGAGGTAGAAAATGCAAGGTCCATGGACAGAGAGTTACAGAAAAAAGAAACAGAAAACATCAGAACAGAGACACTGGGACCAAAGCACTGCTCAGATGACAAAGGCAGAAAAAAAGTATTTTATTCTGAATATATTAATTAGAATATGTCAGTTTTGAGAAATGTGCATATCTGATATCTTGCATTTGTTTCTATTTTTCTAGTATTGCTGTACATATAGAGTCTGACTCTTGAAGTTTCCAGTTCAAATTTTTGTTTTCATATGTCTGTTACTGATCTGTGGTCCTTTGTTTTATAATTACTGAGGGTCTCTCTGTGTTTTGAATGTGTGACTGAGGCGTGGTATTCTGCTAGCATGTAGTTTCTATATAGGTGTGCTCTTTGCAGGGTTTTGTTACTAGAGCTCTGAATGGGTCCTCTCCCCTGGTCCCCACTACCTTGGGAGAGATGGTGTTATAGGGGCCCATCTTAATTTTTTCTGCCTGTGGCCCATTCAGTCCTAGCTATGCCACTGGGCAGCACCCACAGAAAAATGTTTTGTTGAGTTTATGAATTTGGATCATTCTTTTAACAGCTCGGTTATTTGTAACCTTTCTTTAACCATGCTTTTAATTTATAGTAGCAGCAAGGATATCAAACTGCAGTCTTGGAGAGTCATACACCAGTCAAGTTTTCAGGCTATCCCTAATGAATATGCATGAGGTATAGAATAAGAACATAAGACTAGCCATACTGAGTCGGACCAATGGTCCATCTAGCCCAGTATCCTGCTTCCAACAGTGGCCAATCCAGGCCACAAGTACCTGGCAGAAACCCAAATTGTGGCAACATTTCATGCTACAAATCCCAGGGCAAGCTGTGGCTTCCCCCATGTCCATCTCAATATAGACTATGGACTTTTCCTCTAGGACCTTTTCCAAATCTTTTTTAAACCCAGATATGCTAACCACTGTTACTATATCCTCTGGCAGCGAGTTCCAGAGCTTAACTATTCTTTGAGTGAAAAAAATTATTTCCTCTTACTTGTTGTAAAATTATTTCCATGTAATTTCATTGAGTGTCCCCTGGTTTTTGTACTTTTTGAAAAAGTGAAAAATGGATTCACTTCTAGCCGTTCTGCACCACTAAGGATTTTATAGACCTCAATCATACCCCCCCCCCCCCCGCCATCTCTTTTCTATTCTATTCTATCCCTGTTTTATATACTGCCAACTCTCCCAAAGAATTTGAAGCAAATAACAAAAAATATAACCTTCTTAATTGAAGGGAAGTACATTATGACAAATATACATTCGATCATGAAATAGTCCCAAAGAATTCATCAAGAACAGTCCTTAACCATCTTTCCTTAACTATCTTTCCAAGCTGAAGATCCCTAATGTCTTTAGCCTTTCCTCATACGGGAGGATTTCCATTTCCTTTAACAATTTGGTTACACTTCTTTGAACCTTTTCTAATTCTGCTATATCTATTTTGAGATACGGTGACTACAACTGAATGCAATAGTCAAGATGAGGTCGCATCATGGAGCGATACAGAAGCATTATAATATTCTTGGTCTTATTTACCATCCCTTTCCTAATAAATCCTAGCATCCTTACTGGGCAGAAGATTTCAGCATATTGTCTACAATGACAACTAGATTTTTTTTCTTGAGTGCTGACTCTTAAGGTGGATCCTAGCATCAGGTAGCTATGATTTGGATTATTCTTCCCAAATGTTCATCACTTTGCATTTGTCCACATTAAGTTTCATCTGTCATTTGGACGCCCAGTCTTCCAGCTTCCTAAGGTCTTCCTGCAATTTTTTAAATCTGCTTGCGTTTTGCAACTTTGAATAGTTTTGTGTCATTTGCAAATTTATTCACCTCACTCGTCATTTTGATTTCCAGATCATTTATAAATATATTAAATAGCAATGAATTCAAATATCTCTCATGCATATTCATTATGGATAGCTTGAAAACCTAACTGGTTTGTAGCCCTGCGGGACTGCAGTCTGACCACCCCAGTGGACGCAGAAAATCTATTTCAGTACATTTACAATTCCTTCATTCGTTTACAGGTCTCTTTACACTATGAGGTCCTTGGTGCGGGAGAGTTAATGTGTGGGTAACATTGCCAAATCAGCATTACCGCTGGGCTAGCACATGCGCCTGGCAGCAATTCTGAGTTTGGCGTGCGCCGAACCCCGTGCAAATAGCATTCCTGGCGGTAACCAGTCATCAGCGCACGCTGCATGGTAACCAAGTGGCTGGCGCATGAGCCCTTACTGCTAAGTCAATGGGTGGCGGTAAGGGCTCAGGCCATAAATAGGCATGCGCTAGTTTTAACTTCAGTGCACACCCATTTCCTGGCTCATTAAAAAAAAAGCCCCTTTTCCCAGCCATGGTAAAAAATGACCCAGCGCGCGTTCAAAACATGCGTCCATACTACCGCAGGCCATTTTTTACCACAGCTTAATAAAAGGACCCCTATGTTGGCCATTTCCCATTTCTCTCCCCATCTAAGCTCCTTTTGTGTAGAACCTCTGGGGTCATCCTGGGGTCAGAGTAGGCAGAACAGGAGAGGAGTAGCAGCTTTACCTAAGACTGTGTTTCCTAAGTCAGTCCTGGAGTACCCCCTTTCCAGTCAGGTTTTCAGGATATCCAGTATGAATATGAATGAGATTGATTTGCAATACACTACCTTCATTGTATACAAATCTCTTTCATCCATATTCATTGTGGATATTCTGAAAATCTGACTGGCAAAGGGGTACCAGGACCAACTTGGGAAACACTGACTCAATACACAAGACTTTTCTAGTTACGCATCTGAGAATATTGATTGTAGAAGGAACATTCGCAAATGTGGTTGTTTTACGCTAATTTGCTTGAATGAATTTGTCTGTGGTGGAGAAGACGAAGACATTCATTGTTATTGAAAAGTGTCTGGTTTTTGTGTACTTTTAAGCATGTTTACTTTGGATAAGGAGATGGTGTGTTCAGTTCAGGAAGTTCTACACTTTTGAATGACTCACAGCAACAATACTCATCACAGCATTTGAAATAACAAAACTCGTGTTTTCAAAACAAAGATCAAAGTAATTTCAGCACTGGAAACACTGGAAACTAACCCATTTGGAGAAACTGCCTCGAGAGAAACAATCTTTCCTCTTCCACGCATGCGTAGACTCAAATGGTTTGGATGCAAATTAACAATGTTCATGCTAAACCTTTATTTTTTCTTTGAGTATTCTGTCTGGGTTTGGGGAGGGGGAGTCAAAATCATTTTTATTCATGACAATGGAAAAAGAAGGTAATCATATAAATCTAAATCTGAGATATTATATAAGAATATATATACAGTAATGTAGTGACTCCTTCTAGGGTCCTAAGGAATTTATTTGTTCTATGTGTTAAAACAAGGATCATTCCAGGCATAGGAGGGGTTCAATAGGAGTTTTGCAATAGAGGGGGAGGTACTGCCCAATTCTACGTTGGCGGGATGAATTTATAGAAGACTTGAGGAGTCCTAGGATGTGATGGACTGGAGGAGCAGCGGGAGACAGCGGTGAGGACAGTGCTCTCAGCTGCTCTACTGAAGGAGCCCAGAGGACTGAACTGTCATGGCTGCCACAGGAGAGGAGAGGAGGATCTCTTTGGAGGGAGAGTCTTTCCAGTAGGAGATGCAAGGTATGAATTCCGGGAAAACAATTATCTCTAGCTCAAAGGGAAAGGTGACTGATTTGGGGTATTTTTGTCATTCTAATTTTCAAAGCACTTAGACTTACAAAGTTACACAGTAACCTATGGAACTTTCAGGCTTATTTTTGAAAGTGATCGCTGGCGATCTTCCGACATAAATCGGGAGATGGCCGGCGATCTCACATAAGCGGCGAAATCGGTATAATCGAAAGCTGCTTTTTTGACACCATCGCCACTTTCCCGTCGCTGAGCCGGCGAAAGTTCAAGGGGGCGTGTTGGCGGCGAAGTGAAGGAGGGACATGGGCAGGCATGGGCGTGGCTACCAGATGGCCGGCTTTTACGGATAATGGAAAAAAAGGCGGCGTTAATCAGTATTTTGCCGCTTTTACTTGGTCCTTTTTATTTTCACGACCAAGCCTCAAAAAGGTGCCCGAACTGACCAGATGACCACTGGAGGGAATGGGGGATGACCTCCCCATACTCGCCCAGTGGTCACCAACCCCCTCCCACACTAAAACAATAAAAATAAAAACCTTTTTTGCCAACCTGTATGCCAGCCTCAAATGTCATACCCAGCTCCCTGACAGCAGTATGCAGGTCCCTGGAACAGTTTATGTTGGTTGCAGTGGACTTCAGGCAGGTGGACCCAGGCCCATCCCCCCCTACCTGTTACACTTGTGGTGGTAAGTGTTGAGCCCTCCAAACCCCCCCAAACCCAATCTACCCACATGTAGATGCCCCCCTTCACCCATAAGGACTATGGTAGTGGTGTAGAGTTGTGGGGAGTGGTTTTTGGGGGGGATTTGGGGGGCTCAGCACCCAAGGTAAGGGAGCTATGCACCTGGGAGGTATTTGCATATTTTTAAAAATGTTTTAGAAGTGCCCCCTAGGGTACCCGGTTGGTGTCCTGGCATGTCAGGGGGACCAGTGCACTGCAAATGCTGGCAAAGGACAGTTATGAGTATAACTGATAATTAGAGCTAATTAGCACCAATTATAGGCAGTAATTGGTTGTTAAGGCTAATTAAGTCATTAAGGGGCCCTTTTACAAAGCTGCACAAGGACCAATGCGTGCCAAATCAGCAGTACCACCGGGGTAGTACGTGCACCCAGCAGTAATTCTGAGTTTGGTGTTCACCGAATTCCGCAGTAGAAAATATTTTTCTATTTTCTACTGCGGGGGCATCCCCTGTGGTAAATGGCAGCACGGCCATGTTGGCGCATGCTGCATGGTTATCACGTGGGTAGCATGTGAGCCCTTACTGATAGGTCGATGGATGGAGGTAAGGGCTCAGTTTGTAAACAGGCATGCTCTAGTTTTAATTTTTGCGTACGCCCATTTCCTGGCCCATTAAAAATAACCTTTTCCCCAGCTGTGGTAAAAAGTGGCCCAACTCGTGCCAAAAAGACATGCCCAGACTACAGCAGGCCACTTTTTACCATGACTTTGCAAAATGACCTCTAAGTTATGCATTCAATAGACCTTATTCTGTAAGTTGCATGCATATATTTTCTTGCTAATTTTGGGCGTACAACTTTCTAGAATTAGGGGGTAAGCGCTCAAGACATTTGAGTGGATTATGTCTATGAAGAGTATCCTCTGTTTCAATGGAAAGAGCACTGGCAGACTGCACAAGTACACACATAAATTATAAAATGATATAATTTACTTGTTGACACAACAAATATTGGTGCAGACATTTACTCCCACCCTGGGCAAGGGTCAATGTGCACGACTGCACCTTCAGTATTGCGTTCAGATCTGGTTGCCGTATCTCAAAAAATATATAGCGGAATTAGAAAAGGTTCAAAGAAGCGCGACCAAAATAATAAAGGGGATGGAACTCCTCTCATAAGAGGAAAGGCTAAAGAGGTTAGGGATCTTCAGTTTTGAAAAGAGACGGATGAGGGGAGATATGATTGTGGTCTACAAAATCCTGAGTGATGTAGAATGAGTAGAAGGAAATCGACACTAGGGGACGCTCAAGGAAATTACATGGAAATACTTTTAAAACAAATAGGAGGAAATATTTTTTAATTCAATGAATAGTTAAGCGTTGGAACTCTGTGCTGGAGGATGTGGTAACAGCAGTTAGAGTATCTTGGTTTAAAAAAGGTTTGGACAAATTCCGGGAGGAAAAGTCCATAGTCTGCTATTGATGCAGACATGGGAATCAACTGCTTACCCTGGGATTTGTAGTATGGAGTGTTGCCATGATTTGGGTTTCTGCCAGGTACTTGTGACCTGGCTTGGCCACTGTTTGGAAAACAGGAAACTGGGCTAGATTGGTCTGACCCAGTATGGCTACTCTTATGTTATAAAAAAAAGTAGGCACCTACTTAGCTGCCTTTTTACCCACTTATCCTAGGCAGCGCCTAATACCCAGTCAGCATCCTAGTAAGCAGCCTGCTATATAAATTATCCTTCAGACGTGTACTTTCTGCTATGCTAAAAGATAATTCGTCTGATATTCAGTCCTATTTAAATGGTCAGGAACAGTTCCTGGCTGGTTGAATAGCACTTAACTGGCTAAGTGCTAATATTCAGTGTGAGATAGCTGGTTTTCTCCTCTGAATATTTGCGCTTAATGCATAGTGCTAGATTCTATATATCGCACCTTGATTTCTACGTGGAAATCCCAGCTAATTCTATAAAATGCACTTTAATTTAGGCGTAGGTTATAGAATACGCTGAATGCTGCTCTGCACGACTAAATGTAGTCACGGTCAATTGCACCAACTAAAACCTGGTGTAAATCCTGATGCTTAAATTAGGCGTATAGTAGGTGTATTCTATAACAAAGTTCATATATTTTAGAAACACCCATGACCCGCCCATTCCACTCCTATAACCACACCCACTTTTCAACTGTGTGACTTAGAATTTACGTACACCATGTTAAAGAATACGCTTAGCGAGTTGTGCGTGTAAATCTTAATTAATGCCAATTAGTGCTAATAATTGCTCGTTGACATCCATCACGCTTTTAAGGCGCCATATATAGAATCTGGTAGAGAGTGGTTGACCGGCTATATCGCGCGATATAACCAGCTAGCCGCAAATATTCAGCACTTCGCCGGCTAAGTTTAGCAGTCAAATTGCACCACCTAAATAGCAGTCCTATCTTTGATTGCTATAAACTTAACCGGCCAGCACTGAATATTAACTTGCCAATTTCAGCCAGCCAAAAAACCCTGGAATATTCAATGCTGGTCATCGGAAATAGCTCGGCATTGAATGTCTGGGCTCAGTACCGATTACGGCACTTAGCCAGCCGCCTCCCACAGGCTGAATATAGACCAAAATGAGCTACTTTACATAGACTTGCATCTCATGATATCATTAGTATATGTTTCATATTTAAACTATTACAGACTAGTTTACACATGTTAGTATTGTTGACATGTGTAAACTAGCTTGCACATGCTATCAGCAACTTTAATGTGCGCCAACATTGAGTCCCTTTTTGAGGAATACAAACGGAAACAGAGAATATCCTGGAAGATAACATGGATCAAAGTAACCAAACTGTGTCACAGATAGATTAAATCCTTCTGTGAATACTTGACTGAATCAGTTGAAAAAGCAATGCTGTGTGCGGTATTGTAGAGAGACAGGTAACAGGAGCTGCAGCCTTCGCTGGGAGGTGCTTTCTGTGGTATCTCAAAGAGACAAATAGCAGCAGCTAACAGCTAAAACAAAAGCTGCTGCTGGTTCTCTCACAGTAAAACCAACATCCTAGAATATGCTACACCCTAAATTAGACTTGACCAATCAAAGCATAGATTATAGAACTGTTTTAAGAGGTACCTAAAGGGTCGTTTTTCAATACCATCACTAGGTGGCAACACAATACATGAGTATTGTATATACAGAACAGCATAACCAACAATTTAGTCAACGCTTTGGCCTATCTCAAGAGGGTTATAGCTCTACAAACAAAAATTATTTTAATATCTACCTCCTAAAGTGTAAAAATGCCAATCCGTTTTGGCACCATCTTCTCCCACTTCAGCTATGATTGCTGTGCTGAATATTAGAATGACTATATGGCATTCTACTGAGATTAAAGGGACCGTTCATTGTATATAAATGTATACTTTATTATCTAGAGGCTTCACAGTATCCAGAATTTCACCATAGAAATCGCCAAAGTTTCTCTTGCCATGCATGGGAATTGAGTTTTATAGTGCAGGAGCTGGAGACTTTGTGAGAAAAATGAACTGATACATTTCCATAATACCAGGGATTCTTTTCACTAGTCTAATATCTTTTTGACAATTCACAGTTAGCGAGTAATTATTAAAGCCATTTAAAACATGTTTGTGTGTAACAATGGCTAGTTGTAAAATTGTCTGCAGTATAGCTTGTGAAAATATGTCTGTAATTACATTTTATGCATACTTTTACCAGCCGCAAGCAGGGGTGTTCCCAAGGGTAGAATTGTGGTGGTATTTGGATTTACCCAGATACCTTTGGTTTTTGAAAAATACAGATGCATAGAACAAGACAGAGGAAAAAGATCACATAGCCTATCTCGTCTACCCATCCAACAACAGGCTGGTCTCTACAACTCGTCCTTCTCCCTCAGAGATCCCAGTGCTGGTCTATCCTTTCTTGAATCCTGATACTGTCCTTGTCTCCACCACCTTTGCTGAGAGGGGGTTCCATGCATTACCATCATTTCTGTAAAGAAATATTTCCTTAGAATGAGAATGAAGGGGTAGCCTCAGGAGTTAATCTATGATTTTTTATTCCGGAGCTTCTTTTCAGTTTTGAAAGAGACCTGCATCCCTGCATGTATACCGTGGAGGTATTTAAATGTCTCTTCATTTCTCCTCTTTTCTCACTTCTCCTCCAGGGTATACAAGTTTGCTTCTTTGTCTGTCCCCATATGCTTTATGATGAAGACCATTAACCATTTTAGTAATTGTGCTCTCGATCAACTCATCAATTTTATATGCTTTTGAAAGTGCTCCAAATGAGGCCTCGCCAGAGATTTATGCAGAGGTATCACCTCCTATGTTATATACTTCTCTTGATTTTTTTTTGCAGCCTAAGTGCACAATCCTGCATTTTTAAACTTCAAATCTTAGCTGCCAAACACTAGACCATTTCTGAAACTTCACTAGATCCATTCTCATGTTTTTCACACTATCCAAGGGTATCCACCCAGCTGTAGATTTTAATATCATGTACAAAAAGGAAACCGTAACCATCAGCAATGTTGCTTACAAAAATATCGGAAAGAACCAGTCCAAGGACCAATCCTTGTGGCACACCACTGGCAACACCCCTGTCTTTAGAGTGAACTCCATTATGCACTGGCTTTTCTTGCTTCCCACCCAACCAGTTTCTAACCCAATCAATTTTGCACCCATACTAAGAGTACTTTGTTAGTTGCTTATGCCCAACCCTGTTAAAGATTCTGCTGAAATCTATGTACCTCATATCTAATGTTCTCCCTCAGTCTAACGCATTGGTCATTCAGTCAAATAAATTGATCAGATTCATTTGATGAGACGTATCTCTGGTAACAATAGTGCTGACTAAATTCCTATAATCCATTGGCTTCCAGAAACTGTACTGTCGTCTGTTTTAGCAGCAATTCTATTAATTTACTGAACACAGATGTCAGACTTACTAGCTTATAGTTCCCAGCCTCTGCCTTACTTTCACTTTTGTGAAGAGGAACTACATCCATTCATCACCCTCCTCTGGAACTACTCTCAGCTCTAAGAAAGCACTGAAAAGAACAGACAGCTGAGTCACTAGAATTTCTCTGTCCCCTTAGTACACACACGTGTATCCCATCTGGCCCGATTACTTTGTCTGCTTTTTGTTTATCTAGCTCTTCACAAACACAGGCCCTGATTCAGTAAGCTGCACTATCTTTTAGATCAGTGGTTTACTCAAGATTTTCCCACACTAATCTTACTCTTGATGCCTCACGCAGAGGTGAAGTTGGGAATACATGCAGAGAAGGAGCTGTCCCCCAAAATCCAGAAGGAAGCCGTGTCACATAGAAAGTGACAGAGCCAACTGTACTGGAGTGCTACAGAAAAAGCAGAGATGAAGCCGTTCTCTGCATCCCAAGATAGTGCTACGATCCATATTCATAGACGGAGCCTTGCCGATTATCCCAGATGGAGCTATGCTCACCATAAAGAGACTGAGCTAGGCCCTCCATTCAGAGATGGAGTAGTGCTGTCCCCTCAGAGATGGAGCCGTGCTCCATAGTCCAAGATGGAACCGTTTTCCATAATCTGAGATGGAGCTCGGTTCCACAGTCCGAGGCAGAGCTGCGCTTCACAGTCTGAAACGAAGCTGTGCTCCACAGTCCAAGATGGAGACATGCTCTACATTCAGAGATGGTGCTGTGTCCCACATTTAGAGACGGAGCTTTGCTCTACTTTCAGAGATGGAGATATGCTCTATGTTCAGAGATGGCACTGTGCTCCACATTCAGAGAGGGAGCTGTGAACTAAATTCAGAGAGAGAGAGCTTTGCTAGACATACGGAGATGATCCAGAGACATTCAGACTCAGAGATGCACTCTACATGCAGAGATGGCAGAGATGGAGAGGTGGTCTTCATTCAGTAATGGAGTTGTGTTCGACATGTAGAGATGGAGTCATGCTCATCAGGCAAAAATGGATCCACGGCCAACTGGCATATATGGAGCTCAGCACAACAGTCATAGTTGGAGCTGCACTCACCAAGCATGGAAGGCTCAGCACATAAAGATGAAGCAGGGCTCAACGGGCAGCGATGGAGCAGCAGCACTCTTTAGACAGAGATGGAGCTGTGCCCCGTCATCAGAAATGGAACTGTGCCCCACAAAGGAGCCATGGCCACCAGGCACAGGCGGTTGCGTTCAGAGTCAGGACTAGGGCTCTGTTCCACACAGAAAAAAAGGAGGGATTTGCTCTCCATTCAGATATGGAGCTGTTCCAATCAACAGAGGAAACTGGGAGTGGCATCCCAAGACGGAACCAAACTGAGCCTGGGACCAGTGAAGCATGAATAAACCACACTAGATATGGTGATGTGGCCACCAGTTGTAGCCAGAACCAAGCAGCAAACCAAGCAGTGCAGCATGTGGAAAGGGGAAACTGTGCTGTACAGACAATGATGGAGCCACGTTCCACACGTACCAACGAAAGAAGCTCAACAGCCATGAAAGAGCTGAATTCTGCTGATACCATAGAGCAATGAGCTAGCCAAACAGCCATAGCCATGTGCTGAGCTGAAGCTATCACTGTGAGGCAAAGGCCGACAATGGCCACAGGAACTGCTGAAGGCTGACACACCTGGAGCTGCTAACAGTGAAGAAGTGCCTGTAGAAGCAAAAAGACACAACCACACTGCCTGCCCAGCGGAGAGAGAGCACTTGAGACACCAAGAACCTGATTGTATGCAGTGGGCAGTGAGGCCAGGCACTGCATAGCACCCAACAGGAAGGTCCCAGAACACTGGCCGTGAAGAGGCTGGTGAAGACGCCATAAACTGTCTTCCAGCAGCAAAAAAAGAAGGCTGCAACCTGCCAGGCACCCAAAGTGCATCCCACTCAGGACCTATCCAAGCCACAAGGCTACAGTGGCCAATATTGCAAGTGCTAAATAATCTGAAGGGCAAACGCCCATGCTGGAATGGCCCCCAAGGTGGCTAAAGGCACAGACAGCTGTGAGGTGGAAATGCTGCCATATGCTGAAGTCAGAGCTAAAGGCTGACAATGCCACAAGGGTCAGAAAAACAGGTCAGACAACTGGGAGTCTAAGGCTACCGACTCCACATGGGATCCCTGCCTTAGGGAGGCCATGCTGGGATGACTGACATGCCCTGAAGTTGGCAGTTACAGCAGCGCACTGCTAGATGCTCATGGAGACATAGGCTGCTAGTTGCCACCGCATCACAAAGGATAAAAATGGCCATGCCTCAGGAAGGAGAAAAAATACTCCAAGTGGCACAGAGCCGCAGCTAACAAAACATGGAACTCTGCAATCCAGTACCTGGATAAAATGCAGCAGAGGGCAGAATATGTCCCTGTAAGCATGCACACAAACTGAAGGCCGCTTGTGCAGCCAGGAAAGAGCAGGCCAGGCAACCGTGATGAGATATTGCCCTGTAGCTAGAGGTGAAAAGGAAATACAGTACCCCAGGAAAACAGGACAGCCGACACCAACATAGCTAAAGCCTCAGAAAGATGAGCTACAGACTGAAAATGCAGCCAGGAGGAGTAGCCTGGAGAAGGTCACTGAAGAGAAGACTGCAAGGGCCGTTGAGAATCCAAGAATAACTTAGGAGCCTTAAGGTCCAGGCTTCTTCTTTGCAGGAATTCACCATGCGAGAAGGAGCTGAGACCTGAAACCGCGAAGGCAGACAATAAACCTCCGCCAATCAAGGGAACTGGCACTGTCTGCACCACAACGGCCTGAAAGCTGCAAAGACAGAAAATGAGAAAGAGCAATCCATTATTGCAGCCTGTGATCAAAATGGCTGCCACCAACTGAAGAGAGGTACTGTAAAAAGTATGCTAAAATTGCTTCCGTACTGGCCCAATGGTACTGTTCCGAAAATACAGGCAAACCCCCAGAAAGGCTGCTTAAAAAGCAGTAGTGTATCACCCTAGGTGCACTAACACGAACAGCACAAACTAGACAGAGAGAAGAATGAAAGTTCATACTCACAATTTTGCCGGCTTTATCACTACCACAGGACTTCTGACTCCGATCAGATGACTGAATCCAGACAGCTGAAGGAGTGCAGAGACACCCCCTCTCCGCCAGAATGCCATATAAGCAGAAACTTGCTCTCGTCCAGTATTTTTTTTTCAAAGTTCTGTGAGGAGCAGCAGGAGGAAGAAAATGTCAGGAGAGGGGGAAAAGGCACCTCTACTGGCCTAGACACCCCCAAGCTCAACTGAACCAGGGAATCTGGAACAGGAGCCACAGAAGCAGGAGAAACCAGGTTGTCAGACTGTCCACCGCCTGCTGAAGACAGAGAATACTGACTAACCAAGGAGCATACCGTCCTATGTGGCAGAGTTCAGTTTGGTACTCTATCTCCACCTGCTGGTAGATGGTCATAATCCACAAGACCCTGGATTTGTCTGCTGCTGATGACAAGGAAGAAGGCATTTCTGGGGAATAATTTGGTTGGAGCACAGGTAAAGTAATTTTAGAACAATATTATATGCCCTGCCAATGTATACACCGACCTTTACACATCATCACATTTAGGTGCCATTTTTTAGAATGTTGCCTAGCTGGAATATCGGTGTTTATGCACATATGTGTACAAAAACTGGACTAGATTCTAAATATCATGCCTAAAAATTTGGTGCCAAAATAAAATTCACTTCAGTGCATTCTATAAAGTATGCCTTAATTTAGGCATACATTATAGAATAAACCTACATTTCCATGTGGTTTATAGAAAATTTAGTTGTGGCCAATTACGCCCAGTAAAAACAGATGTAAATCCTGATGCCTAAATTAGGCGCCGAGCAGGTGTATTCCATAACAAAATGCATAGATTTTAGATATGCCTATGACCCACCCATTCCACGCCAATGGCCACAACCCCTTTTCAACTATGTGACTTACAATTTAGGTGCACCATGTTACAGAATGCGCTTAGCAAGTAGAGCATGTACATTTTAATTAATGACAATTAGTGCTGACAATTGGTTGTTAACATCGCTCGCCTAAATTTGCATGCTATTAGCTCTGATCATAGGGGTGTTAATGCCTCGTGCTGTTCCGGTGCTAATTTTAGAGCGTGGTTTGGAACAGCGAGAGGCTTCTGATCATCTGCAGCTCAGTATGCTGGAACAGGATGATCTCCTGTAATAGCAGACTGACCAGTTACTAAGGGCAGCTGTTAACAGTGAGAGTTCATCAGAGGAAGTGAATCACCTCTGCAAATGAACCAAACAATTGCAGCTATTGTAAATAATTCCCCTGCACAGATTGGGGGGGGGGGGGGGGGATGACTACACACCATAATACTGCTGGGATCATGTGTCCCGGCTCATTTCCTGACTGAAAGTGAGCGTGGTCACACAGCTGGACCCCTACCTTCCTCAGCTAGCCTTCCTGGATGTCTGCTGGGACCCCCAGAGAGTCCCATTCCCCACTCTGGTGAAGGAGAATCCTCTGTTGGTTACAAATTGTGTGTGAAGTTTGTGGTCATGTACTGAGGTGAATAAACCCCACATATGGCTTGGAAGGAAAAAAAAAAAATGCCGGTAAAACTGCAAGTAGAAAGCTTGTGCTTACTTGCTACAGGGAGATCCAGCTGTCTCCAATTAGCCATCCTGAGCTGCAGAGATGAGGCAGTTCTTCCTAAGTAAAAGGTCAGCAGCCAGAAAGCAGAAAGAGAGAGATCTAGTGATGCTGTTGCTTGTCTGCTCAGGAGACCCGACTTGCTGAAAGGTAAAAACCTGTTATGATTTAAACCTAAGTGTTAAAAAGGACAATTCAGTAACAAGTTGCTCATGGCTACATGCCCTGTTGAATGCATAAATATGTGGCACTATCAAAGATATGTGTGCACTTGCAGAATCATAAATCTGAATAATACTCTCTTCGTTCTCATTGAAGACCAATGTCAGAGAGATAAAAAAAAATAAGAAGAAATCAATATTTCTATAGTTGAGTCCTCTTGTAAGATTCAAACTGAGATAAAGAGATAATGCTCCTCTCATAAACAGCTGTGTGAGATAACTGTCACCACCACAGCTGAAACATCACACCATCGTGGTCTGGCACAACTGTGTGCATTTAATTGTAAAACGTGCACAAAAATTAAATTGCAATAAATTGTGATGAACCTGAGTAAACAAATCTCTCTGAAATCCAGGGCCGTGCCAATACGGTAAGCGGGGTAAGCATGGCAGGGGGCACCGTCCTTTGGGGGGTGCCGCTGCACCATGCTTGCCTCGCCCTCCCGCTCCAAGAAGATCCCTTTTCTTTTTTCTTCTTTTAATTTTACCTCCGTCCGGCAGCACAGCGTCAGTGAAGGAGGTGGCGCTCCCGACGTGTCTACTGTTTAGCCTTCCCCTTCGCTCATGTTCTGCCTTCTTCTGATGTCATTTCCTTGACGTCAGAAGAAGGCGGAACATGAGCGAAGTGAAGGCTAGACAGTAGACACATCGGGAGCGCCGCCTCCTTCACTGACGCTGCGCCTGCGCTGCCGGATTGAGGTAAATTTAAAAGAAAAAAAAAAGGAAAGGGATGTTGGAAGGTGGGGGGGGGGGGAGACGAGGGCGGGCAGTTGGGACATGGGAGCGGGAGGGCAGGGGAGAGAGGAGCATGCGAGGGCAGGGTTCATGGAAGGGAGAGAGGGGAATTGCTGGATAGGGTCAGGGATGAATGGAGGGGGCAAGGGACAGATGGGCATGGATTGATGGGATGGTAGGGCTCAGGGAGAGAGGGGAATTGCTGGATAGGGATGAATTGAGGGGGCAGGGGACAGAGGGGCATGGATGGATATGGATTGCAGGGCAGGGCTCAGGGAGAGAGGAGAATTGCTGGATAGGGATGAATAGAGGGGGCAGGGGACAGAGGGGCATGGATGGATATGGATTGCAGGGCAGGGCTCAGGGAGAGAGGGGAATTGCTGGATAGGGTCAGAGATGAATGGAGGGGGCAAAGGATAGATGGGCATGGATTGATGGGAGGGTAGGGCTCAGGGAGAGAGGGGAATTGCTAGATAGGGATGAATGGAGGGGGCAGGGGACAGATGGGCATGGATGGATATGGATTGCAGGGCAGGGTTCAGGGAGAGAGGAGAAATTGCTGGACATAAAGGGGAGGGAAGAGAGATGAAGGAGATGAAATGAGGGAAAAGAGGAGAAAAACTGCACATGGATGAAGAAAATAGGCAGAAGCTGAGGACCAGAAATGAAGAAGAAAGGAGGAAAGGAAAGAAATAAATGGAAAGGAAGCCCTGGAAACGGAGTTAAGAGGACAGATAGCTGCAGAATCAGATACTGGGCCAGCATGATCAGAAAAAGAAAGTCACCAGACAACAAAGGTAGAAAAAAAAATCATTTTATTTTCATTTTAGTGTTTGGAATATGTCCACTTTGAGAATTTACATCTGCTATCTTATTTTGCAATTTATAGCAATTTGTTTCTAAGAATATTGCTGACAATTCCTGTCAGTGTGGCAAGTGGTGAGCGATCATTTTCACCGGGGAGGGGGGGGGGGCACCAACTGATAGTCTGCAGGGGGGCACCAGAGACCCTTGGTACTGCCCTGCTGAAATCTTTTCAATATAAAATGAAACAATGAAACCTTAAGTCTCTATATGCTGTGATCATGTCAGTACACAATATTTTCAACTTGTCAATTTGTCAATCAAATATTTGCAACACTCATCTTCACCCCGAATCAGCCCCAAAATAGGTTCTACAAAGCTCTGTTTTGGAAACCACTCCTTCGTCAACAACTCCTTAATTGGACACTTTTACAAAGCGACGGTACGCCTATCACAGGCTTACCGCTTGCCAATCTAGAGCTACCATCAGCCCTAGCAGAAATATTAAAAAAATATTTCCAAGGGCGCTCACCCGGTTACTGCCAGGTTAGCACTGGAGGCCTTACCACCACCTCATTGGGTGGCACAAGCGCTCCCCCCAGCATGGCTATGTGGTAAGTGAAATCGTACCTCATGCCCTTTTCTTTTTTCGTCCGTTTTACCTGCTGTGGTAAAAAGGGCCTCAACGCCCGGCAAAAATGACCCCTGCTGCAAGCTCAGGGCCCCTTTTACCGCAGCTAGGTAAAAGGACCCCTTAATGCATCTGCACATGGGAACGCTCCTCAAAAGGGCGACTGGCTCAGCGATGCTGTTTGGAAATGACATCACCAAAGAAAACTATTGAACAGAAAAAAAAATCACAAAATGCTTTTACATTCTATGCAGTTATTAACACCTATAGGTTCCACTGCTTTCAATTCAAAAATCCAATACTGTTCACAATATGTCAGAGGATTCTGCTTATCTCCCTCAAAATTAGCAGGTATTTTCTCAGTTACCATCCATTGAAGATATGTGTGATTCATATCCATACAATGAGAGACAATAGAGGCAGAAAGTGTTTTGGTGTTAAGGCGGCTGCGATATTCTTGCAATCTAGCCCAGTATCCTGTTTTCCAAACAGTGGCCAAGCCAGGTCACAAGTACTTGGCAGAAACCCAAATCGTGGCAACACTCCATACTACAAATCCCAGGGCAAGCAGTTGCTTCCCCATGTCTGTCTCAATAGCAGACTATGGACTTTTCCTCCAGGAATTTGTCCAAACCTTTTGTAAACCAAGATACACTAACCGCTGTTATGCCCTCCTCCGGCAAAGTGTTCCAGAGCTTAACTGTTCATTGAATTAAAAAATATTTCCTCCTATTTGTTTTAAAAGTATTTCCATATAACTTCCTCGAGTGTTTCCTAGTCTTTGTACTTTTGGAATGAGTAAAAAATCGATTTACTTCTACTTGTTCTACACCACTCAGGATTTTGTAGACCTCAATCATATCTCCCCTCATCCGTCTCTTTTCCAAGCTGAAGAGCCCTAATCTCTTTAGCCTTTCCTCATACGAGAGGAGTTCCATCCCCTTTATCATTTTAGTCACTCTTCTTTGAACCTTTTCTAATTCCGCTATATCATTTTTGAGATACGGTGACTAGAACTGAACGCGAAGATGGCCGCACAATCTAGGAAGGTTGAGGACCTTGTTTCCAACGATACTCAATATGCCGAAAAGAGGAGGTAGGGCAGCAGTCCGGGCTTCCCTGCTGCCTAGCTCATTACCTGTGGGTCCAATGGACTGTTTTGTGAGGACTCCAGAACAGAGTTATGAAACTGGGAGCCGTCTCTTAGGAAGCGCCAGCGTTTTGGAGGAAGTATCGGCGCTTTCAGGGCATGATGTTACGCTGAGCCCCAATCTGAGAACTCCGCCCCTGCAACCACAGTGGACTAGCTCCCCCTCTGAGGGATCGAAAAGGCCTCCACAATTGAGTGGAGTAGACCTGGATGCGAGTGAAGCTCAGGAGAGCCATCTTGTGAAGGAGACGGGTGGGGAGATGGAACCCCCCCCCCCCCGAGGTGAGCAGCCCTGTTATAACAGGAGTGGGTCAACGAGGAAGTGAACATGGGAAGAATCCAGAACCTTTGGTGAATATGCCCCCTGGGATACTGAAAAAACTGGCAGAGGTAACTTTGGATTCCTTGTGGGATTTAATTTCTTAATTGGCACAAACATTTCTACTGCAGACTAGTTCAGTGTCGCAAAACGTTGTAGAGATTGAACATAGACTGGGAAAAAATGAAATAGAGATAAAATCTTCTTCTGAACGACTTGAGACTATGGAAAAAAATATTTAAAATATTGGAAATTTACAAACAGCAATGTTAAAAGATATTTCAATTTTGAGAAGTAAAACAGAAATGTTTGAGAATCATATAAGAAATTGTAATCTCAGGTTTATAAATTTTCCAAAGATAAAAATGGTGAAACCACTCGATATGCTAAAAAGATATCTTCAAGAAATATTAGAAATACCTGAAACAAGTTTACCTCCTTTCACTCAAGTGTATTATATACCCCAGATCAACAACAGCAAACAAAACCCCCTATTTTTACATGGGGGAACAGTGATTCTGGGTGGTTTAAATCAGGAGGTTGAATGGGCATAAGTGAGAGTCCCTTTAAGGGTTTGGGGGCGTGGTAGTGACGCCAGATATTTAGAGCAGGAAATGTGATTGAGTGCCGTGTGGTTCGGTGGTGGGATCTTTAGTTCCCGCTTGGTGTGAGTACCCATCAGGCAGGCAGCCGCTCTGTGTATTAAGAGTAAATAAAGTTGATTGAATTAATAGGTGATGCATTTTGATGTGTACACGATTGAGCATCAGGGTTATATTATATTTAATGTTGTAGATGTTAAGTGGTTCCTCCTGAAGAAGACTATCGAAATGCGGTCCAACATTGGGGAACCGCGTGAAGCAGGAGTGAAATCTTTATTCTGATGGTGGCCTGATACCGACTCGCCCATGGCCTTCACTGGTGTCAATCAAGTATAGCGGGCAACGCACTTGAAAAACTGTGAGCGGAGTCCGCTACATTAGTGGACATCAGTTAGTCCACGGTTATTGCATGGTGACTTTATTGAGCTCTATTTGCGAGCAGCGCCATAATTGGTGATTTCATCATTGACGGAAGCTGGTAACGCTGTAACATTTCACGCCAATTTAGGTGGCGGTTTTACAACAGTGTTATGGTGTAGAAGATGACATGTTTATATCTATGTTAAATTGCACTATTCAGTGTATGATTTGTAATTCTATGTCATTATGTTATAGATGATTATCCAGCTTATAATCGAAAGAGAAAAATGCCTATATTTCGACCCAAATCGGGAGATGGATGTTTTTCTCGCAAAGGCGCCCAAATCGGTATAATCGAAAGCCGATTTTGGGCGTTTCCAACTGCACTCTGTCGCGGAAACAAATAAAGTTGACGGTGGCGTGTCGGAGGCATGTTGGCGGCGGGACTGGGGCGTGGTTATCAGCCGAGGAGAGATGGGCGTCTGTAGCTGATAATCGAAAAAAAAAAAAAGGCATTTTTACCGCGATTTTGGGTCACTTTTTTGGACCCTTTTTTTTCACGAACAAGTCCCAAAAAAGTGCCCAAACTGCCCAGATGACCACTGGAGGGAATCGGGGATGATGTCCCCGGACTCCCCCAGTGGTCACTAACCCCCTCCCACCAAAAAAAAAAAACACTTTAAAAACTTTTTTCCCAGCCTGTATGCCAGCCTCAAATGCCGTACCCACCTCCATGACAGCAGAATGTGTTCGATCCTGTCACAGCCTTTCCCTGGGTCAGATGTGGCTCTCGGGTGCACTACAGGGTCACATCAGCATTGCATTGTGGTGGATGTAGGGTATTGGGCTCCGTGATTTCATTAGCTTACTTTTATTTTTGACTCTAACCAGTTGCTGCAAATTCCAAGCTTCTGCAACATTTTTGCAAAGCTGATACCACATAGCACATCTCAAGGGATAACCAGCATCTCTACTGGCCACCCAAAACATTTTTAAAATCACAAAAATTGTATTTTTAGATTTTAAAAAGGAGCTGGTCTCTGTGGCAGTCTCCACTGTACTCACTGAGCATGTGTGAAAAGTTTGCCCCCAAAACACCAATTCTAAGCTATCTCCAGTCCCCTGTCTTCCCATGACTCTCTGGGACTACTTTTCCTGCAAAACTTTGTGGCACCACTGTGGCCCCTAAAAACCACCTTTCTCTGAGCTTCCCTTGCCCCTCTGGTGCCTTTACAATTGAATATTATAGACTACTGTGCCCTAAATCCCCCTTTCTGGGCCTTCCCGAGCTCCTTGCACATTCTCTAGCCTCCACACGTATGCGCCCATGACATCATCACTTTGCAATGATGTCACATGCATGCATGAGAGCCTCTGGACCTGGCCCTGAGACTCCAGCAGAGCCAGGACCTCTCCTGCTACTTCTCCCCTTCTTCCTGTACTCAAAAATTGGCCAAAACAGCCAAGGGTAGCTCCCAGCCGTGACTACTGCAAAAATAGCTGCTTAACCCCACGGCAGCGTCAGGGTGCCTCCCAATTCCCTCTCATTTCAGGAGCACCTCCCCCAGGTACAATTTGAAAGTTATATATTTTTTATTAACCTCTGGTTACATTAGTAACTAAGTCTCATTGCATAAAATGGGACCTGTGTTAAATAGCACAAATTAGGGGAGGAGTTATTAAGCTAGGACAATAACCTGCATTATTAGCCCCTAAATTCAACTTAAAGGGCTCCAATGCAGTTTGTTTTGCCCTAACACAGCGATATTTAGGTCACCGCTGGTTATATGGAAATGAGATGCAAAAAAGCAAATGCATTGAAAGCAGCTCATTACCATGTAAAAACCAGAACGCGACTTCCAGTGGTCCTAGATCAGTAGGGATCCCCAGCAGTGGCGTAGGAAGGGGGGGCGGTGGGGCGGTCCGCCCCGGGTGCACGCGCTGGGGGGGGTGTTGGCTCGCTGGTTCCCTGCTCTTTCTGCCCTGGAACAGACGTGTTCCGGGGCAGAGAAAGCAGGGAAGCAGCAGAGCCGACGCAGCTCCCAGTGATGTGCACTGGGGGCGGATCGGCCCTCCCGCCTGCCCCCCGCTGAAAGGTAGGGTGCGTTTCGGTGGGGGGGGGGGGGTACGCAGCAGCGACCCGCCCCCGGTGTCAGGCACCCTCGCTACGGCACTGATCCCCAGCCACTCCTGCCCTGTTGGTGCCTTCTCCAAAATGGCCCTCCAAGTAGTTGCTCAAAAAAGTGCAACTATTCTTGTATTCTTATTGCAGGAGACATTGAGTCTTCCATAATGGAAATAGCAGCAACCGAAGGATGAGAAGCAGTGGATATTAGCTAAAACCAACAGTTTACATTAGAGTCTATGCCAAAAACATGGAATAAACAAGCCTGGTATGATGATCTAGTAATATATCCTAATTGCAACCTGCTTTGTAAGATAGCCTGGCAGATTCACTGGCCTTTTCAAGGAACTGTGGTCAGAAGAGCAAGAAGCCTGAGTCTGCAATACTCGATGTCAGTGGTTTACATGAAAAGAATTTATTATGTGGTTTAATGACTCTGTTATTCAGTTTTATGTGATTTGTATGTTTGTTTTTTGATTGTTATTGCACATTGTCTTGAACATTAATTGGAAAGGCAAATTTGAAATCCAAACAAATTAATTACGTTTAAAATAAAACAGACCTTGTTTTCAGATTTTATGGCCATTTTCTGTACTAATGGATATGGTATTTACAGAAACATAATAAATTTTGCTCAGGACATTAATGGAAAGCTGGAAGTTTGCATGTTTGTTTCCTCCTGAGGAAGAGTTCGAAACAACGGGGACCCTTTGTTGAGGATTTGTTTATCTGTGCTCCAGTTTATGTTTTTTTGGAATATATAGCTGGAGTGAGCAGATGGAATAAGTTCTGAAGATGTCCTAAAGTCTCGATAACAGCTAAGTGATTTGGTTACTGTGCACAGTATATTTGATTTCAATATTTGGTCTTTCTAGCTTTAGATGGACGTTAATTGAGAAAAGAACTGACATTTATGTGTTTATATATCGTTGGTGGAGCTATTTTAGTTTTTTCTCCCATTAGGAGTTATCAGTTGTTCTTTTTTTTTGGGGGGGGGGGGGAGACTCCTATAGAAACCTATGATAGAAGTAATTGGTGGAGGGTCATTTATGTAGACCCTCCTAGGTGGTTGAAGCCTATGATCGGTTCTTTTCTGTTAATGTCCTGAAAAAAATGTATTTTGATTTTTGAAGCTTAGATATTTTGCTCTCCAAATTTGTGATTTTGTGATTTAAAGGAACGTACCATTCTATGGGCTGAAATCCACCCCCCCCCCACCGAAAAAACCCCATAGAATTTACTCCAAAGGATAATAGTATGATTTTATTGGATAAGGCCAGAAAGAATGGTTTATGGAGTTATACACGTTTCTGTTATATCTTTATGTATGTATTTATGTAACTTGATTGAAATTCATTTAAAGACTACAGTTATAAATGGTATATGGTGAGGTTACTATGGAACTTTGTAAGTCTAAGGGGTCCTTTTACAGAGCGGTGATACGCCCGATGTGGGCTTACCACTTGCTATTCTAGCACTACTACCAGCCCAAAGCAGCTGCCAGTGGTAGTTCTGATTCAAGTGTGTACCGTTTTCGATAAGGCTTCCCCAGGAAATGGCCACGCAGCCACACAGCCATTTACTTTTTTCTGCCTTTTACCCACTGCAGTAAGAGGGGCCTCGGCTCACAGCAAATCCACGAGCCGACGCTAATGCAGGGCCCCTTTTACCACAGCTTTGTAAAAGGAGTCCAAAGTGGGGAGAAATACATTTTTTGTCAATCAGGAAAAAATTACATTATTCACATCTTTTCTAAATAGGCCTACCTTAGGAGGAACCACAGAAAATTGCATTAGAACCAAACTAAAAAGTTGCAAAATTATAAAATCTACAGCACAATTCTTAAATGTACAGATTTAGGGGCACTTTTACAAAGCCACGGTAGAGGTACTGCAACACTGGTATATGCCGATCCGGAACTACCGCTGGTCTACCATAGGAGACAGCAGTAGTGCTGCCCTCAGGGTGCGCCATTTCTGAGGTGACAGAAATAAATTTTTTTTAGCGCCAGGAGCTTATCGCCGAGTTAGTGTGGGAGCCTTTACCACCTCATAAATAGGTGGCGGTAAGGGCTCTCCTCAGAAATGGCCACACGGCAAGTGTGCACTTACCACACAGCCATTTCCTTTCTTTTTTTTTTTTGCCTTTTACCTGCTGCGGTTAAAAAGAGCCTCAGATCGCGACAAATCCACGTGATGACGCTAGAGCAGGGTCCCTTTTACTGTAGCTTGGTAAAAGGGGCCATAAATGAGATAGGCTAAAATTTGACCTGAACGTACAAATTTTCTAAATAGTTCTGCTTCAAGTAATTCATGACAAGAAGCATATTGCATCAACAGAACAATAGAATTAGGTAAAGAATTCCAAATTTTAGTTGCGTGATAGGAAAATAAACCTATAAAAGATGCCTGATGAAGAATTACTTTTTATTTCATAAAACTTTGAAAACTTATTTGTTTACTTGACTGGATGGATCTTAATTTAATTTTTAAATTTTAATTTTTTAACATGTTTTTTTTTTCTTTTGGGTTTTATTGTATTTTCCTGATGTTTTTTTGTCAGCTTCTTTACTGTATTGTATCTCGCCTTGAATCTAATATATGAGAGTTGGTGAGACATAAATCCCTGATAACACAGCATAACATTTTTAAAACGCAATCCTTTATATGAAGGAAAAGATAATCTTAGATGATTACAGGTATCACATTTTGATGCCAATGTACCAATCATAGAGCACATATTGAAAGATTTTGAAAACAAAACAACAAAATTTAAAAACTATTTGAGCCTTCACTGGCAACCAATGAAATTGTATATAAAAGGGAGTAACTCTATCAAATCTTCTCAAGCCACATATAAGATGGATAGCTATATTTTGAGTTGTTCTTAGCTTCCTAAGACGATATTTTGAACAGCCTCTGCACAATGTTGCAGTAATCAAGTTTTGTCAAAATTAAAAATTGGACTATCAGTCAAACTTTTTCTTGCGTAAAATATTTCTGTACAAGTTCCAAATTGTTTATAAACCAAAAACATTTTTTACAATGCCATTTACCTGTATCTCGCATGACAGATTATACTAAGATTTTTAAAGATGACTCATTTATAAGTAATTTATTTTTGTTACATTTGTACCCCGCGCTTTCCCACTCATGGCAGGCTCAATGCGGCAGGCAATGGAGGGTTAAGTGACTTGCCCAGAGTCACAAGGAGCTGCCTGTGCCGGGAATCGAACTCAGTTCCTCAGTAATGCCATTCAGTACATAAGTACATAAGTAGTGCCATACTGGGAAAGACCAAAGGTCCATCTAGCCCAGCATCCTGTCACCGACAGTGGCCAATCCAGGTCAAGGGCACCTGGCACGCTCCCCAAATGTAAAAACATTCCAGACAAGTTATACCTAAAAATGCGGAATTTTTCCAAGTCCATTTAATAGCGGTCTATGGACTTGTCCTTTAGGAATCTATCTAACCCCTTTTAAAACTCCGTCAAGCTAACCGCCCGTACCACGTTCTCCGGCAACGAATTCCAGAGTCTAATTACACGTTGGGTGAAGAAAAATTTTCTCCGATTCGTTTTAAATTTACCACACTGTAGCTTCAACTCATGCCCTCTAGTCCTAGTATTTTTGGATAGCGTGAACAGTCGCTTCACATCCACCCGATCCATTCCACTCATTATTTTATACACTTCTATCATATCTCCCCTCAGCCGTCTCTTCTCCAAGCTGAAAAGCCCTAGCCTTCTCAGCCTCTCTTCATAGGAAAGTCGTCCCATCCCCACTATCATTTTCGTCGCCCTTCGCTGTACCTTTTCCAATTCTACTATATCTTTTTTGAGATACGGAGACCAGTACTGAACACAATACTCCAGGTGCGGTCGCACCATGGAGCGATACAACGGCATTATAACATCCGCACACCTGGACTCCATACCCTTCCTAATAACACCCAACATTCTATTCGCTTTCCTAGCCGCAGCAGCACACTGAGCAGAAGGTTTCAGTGTATCATCGACGACGACACCCAGATCCCTTTCTTGATCCGTAACTCCTAACGCGGAACCTTGCAAGACGTAGCTATAATTCGGGTTCCTCTTACCCACATGCATCACTTTGCACTTGTCAACATTGAACTTCATCTGCCACTTGCACGCCCATTCTCCCAGTCTCGCAAGGTCCTCCTGTAATCGTTCACATTCCTCCTGCGACTTGACGACCCTGAGAACATGTTTGTGGTAATCTATCCTTTCGATCAATTAGGAGAAACTTAGGGCCATGTTTACTAAGCCATGCTATAGCCGTGTTAGCGGTTTTAGCACATACTGAGAATTAGCGCGCGTTAAGCACTAGAGACACCCATAGGAATATATTGGTATCTCTAGCATTTAGCAATCACTAATTTTAGTGCATGCTAAAAACACTAGTTCACCTTAGTAAATAGGGCCTTTTAAAGTTTTCCCGCTATTAAGTTTTAGGCGATTGTGAAACATCCAAGTAGACATTATTTTCATACAATCTCCTAACTTATCATATGATCAACTCTCATTGTTACTGGAATTAAGATTACAATACCATCTGTGTGCATAAAAACTTCTAACTTATATCCTAAAGGACTGGGGAGAGCAGAGAAACCTGAGGGACCACACAACGCACGTTCCATTTTTCAGAATAAATTCCCTCCATCTTTACCAAATAAGATTTTAATGTAAGGAAACCCTTAAGTCAGTTTAATACATTTCCTGTGATTCCAATATTATCCAAAATACTTAGCAATAAATTATGATCCACAACATCGAGGGCACTCAGTAAGTCGAACTGCATAATAAGGGCCTTCTTTCCCTCACTTAGCAAGGTTTTAACTCAAATAACAAAGCACACAAAGTTTCAGTGCTAAAATTAGTCCGAAATCCTGATTGTGATCAATTTAAAATATTAAACTTATCTAAAAAAGTTGAATGGTGACTAGGACTTCCATAAGTTTGGTTGAAAATGGTATTGAAACCACTGCTCTGTAATTGATTACAGTTGCCCAAGATTCAGAGTTATTCTTCGGAATAGGGGTCAGAATAATGTGTCCCAAATGATGGGGAAAAAGACTTTGGGCTAACAAAGTAGTCAGCCAATCATAGATTTTAAGCCTAAACGGAAGAAAAGCTGTCTTCATATAGTCAGTGGGACAGGAGTCAATTAGATAATGCGATTTGGCAAATTTAGTACAGACCATATCTATAGGAGTTGCATCATCATTAAACCTAAAAGTTTATTGAGAACTTATTACCCCGCCTATCAGCAGTGCCAGCTAAGTGGCTTACAGACTAATAAATGAAGAGAAGAAGAGAAAAGAGAGGACAAGACAGATAAGCATAATATAATAATAATAATAATAAAGACAAATAGTAAGAAGGGGAAGAGGGGAGAACTACAATAATCAAGATAGGAAAGGGGAGGGGATACACACCAGGAAAGGGAGTAATCTCAGAGCCCATGGTACAAGAGTCTAGGAGTGATGCGGCAGAGAAGAGTGGAAAGCCTCGTCAAAAAGGTAGGGTTTAAGATCTGCCTTAAACTATTCCAATGAAGGCTGAGATCTAAGATGCTTCAGATGCTGGTTCCAGAGCTCCAGGCCTTGTACAGAAAACATAGAATGTCTAATTCTGAATGATGCTGCATGGAAGACCAAAGAGATTGGGCTGGGACATATTGAGATAACAGACAGGCAAGAAATGAGGGATCTCTAGTAGACCATATTTTGAAAACAAGGAGTAAAACTTTATAGGTAATATAGTGACTGGGAGCCAATGAGAGAACTGTAATAAGGGTGTAACGTACTCATATTTCTTTACACTGTGTATAAGTTTAAAGACGTATTCTGGACAAGCTGCATGTGATGAAGGTCTTTTAATGGAAGAGATTTATAGAGTGAATTATAGTAATCAAGTTGTGTAACAATGAGAGAGTGAACTAAGACACTGAGGGCAGGCAAATGTAAGAGTGACCAGATGGAACGAATTAACTCAATTTGTAAAACAGCCGATAGATGACGTATGACAG
Source organism: Microcaecilia unicolor (assembly GCF_901765095.1). Taxonomy (NCBI): domain Eukaryota; kingdom Metazoa; phylum Chordata; class Amphibia; order Gymnophiona; family Siphonopidae; genus Microcaecilia; species Microcaecilia unicolor. The sequence continues at coordinate 611,424,032 of NC_044032.1, read as the reverse complement.
AAGCAGGACAACGCCAATAATTCTGGTACTAGAAGCTAGAGGAACAGGAGCGTGACAAAGAAGTAGAGGAGAACTGAGTGGAATCTCACTATCACCTGTAAACAGAAGAAGAGTACATTTCTTAGGATTCAGGACCAGTTTATTAGACCATAGGCAATCTGTGATCTCTATGAGCTTAGAATTGAGGACTGAAATTTCTTGCAGATTTGATGGATCAAGAGGGCAAAGTAATTGAATGTCGTCAGCATAAACAAATGCGGTAAACCCTAGAGAATGTATCAGATCCAGAAGGGGTGCTAAAAAGATGTTAAACAATAAGGGGGCCAGAATGGATCCTTGTGGAACACCAGAGGCAAGAATTAAAGGGAGTGAATCAGATGTGAGGTCCTCACAACGTAGTAACGGTGATCGAAGTAAGAGCTAAACCAGTTATAGGCTCTTCCCCGAAGCCCAGCCTGATAGAGATGGGAGAGTAGGACAGGACTATTATCAAACTGTAATCTGATATTAAAGATCTTAGGGGCCCTTTTACTAAGCCACGTAGGCGCCTACATGCGCCCAACACATGTCAATTTGGAATTACCGCCCAGCTACCGCATGTCCTGGGCGGTAATTTCATTTTTTACACGCATCCACTACTCGCGCCAGAAAATAATTTTTATTTTCTGGTGCGCGGCGCTAACCAGGTGGTAAAAGGCATTTGACGTGCATAGACCATTACCGCCTGGTTAACGCGTGAGACCTTACCGCTAAGTCAATGGGTGGCAGTAAGGTCTCAGACCCAAAATGGATGCACCCCAATTTTCATTTTGCCACACATCCATTTTCAGCCAAAATTTTAAAAAAGGCATTTTTTACAGGTGCGCTGAAAAATGGACCTGCGCGCATCCAAAACATGCGCTTACACCAGCACAGGCCATTTTTCAGCACACCTCAGTAAAAGGACCCCTTAGTTCTAAAGATGTGAGCAAATTGATCTGCGGTACAGGTGGTATCAGAGGATATAATAATTACATTTTCCACATCAAGGAGATTATTTACTATTGAAAAAAGACATTTAGTACTTAAAACATCATTCCTTATTAATTTAGAAAAGTAGTCTTTCTTAGCTTGACACAAAGCATGCTTATATAAGCTAACTGCCTGTCTCCACTTCATTTTACCATCATTCGACCTTTCCCTTTCCCATAACCTTTCTAGTTTTCTACAAGACTGTTTTAAAACTAGCAATTCCGCATTAATCCATTTGGCCTTCCTAGCTTTACTTTTCTGTTTGATCTTCAACAGAGCAGTATTATCTAGTATCTGTTTGCTCGCTGTATTCCAATTACCCAAACCATCTTGGTCAACATAATCATTTGAACAATATTGGTCTACTGTTTCCAAAAAGATATTTGGGAATCAGTTGGCATACCAACTTTTGCAAAGCTTTGAAGACACATCTCTTCAACAAAGCTTACAAAAACTATCCTCAATGAAACAAATCAGTCCTTAAACCACTCATGTACAATACTCACATGCACTACAAAAAAAAAACAGCTCTCACATTACCTTACCTACCACCTTTCCATCTAAAACCCCATTTACCTTCAGCCTATTATCGATTGTACTTATGATCATTCAGCCTATCATTGATTGTACTTAAGATTCATTGACCTTCAGCCTATCAGCGATTGTATTTAAGATCCTGTAATGACTACACCATAACAACACTCTGTAAGCCACATTGAGCCTGCAAAAAGGTGGGATAATGTGGGGTACAAATGCAATAAATAAATACAGCAATGTAGCTGTACTGACCGATTAGCGCAGGGCAAGCCTTCTCTCCACCCCCAAACACGCCCCCCAGCGCTAAAAAAATACAAGGCATGCACAAATGCCTGAACAGGGTGCCTGAGTGTGCCCGCAGCAGTGCATTTTGATACGCGGGAAGCACGTGTTAGTCATACCCTGAAAGGATCTTGAGTTGTATACTACCTTCAGTGTTTTGAAGGATGCGACTGTAGTGTAAAGTAACAGTATCACAGTGGGGCTTGTGTGTTTTTCTTTTTCACCCAGCCAAATCCACAAATGATTTTCAGCACATGTTTGACTTATCTCCAGGTTAGCTTGGTTTCCCATTTGTCTTAGCGAAAAAAGGTATTTGGGATGGCTGCAGCCTTGGAAATGGTTTGATCCATCTTTCATAAGTATTTATGTAATCAGAAACTTCACTGTGTACTGTATGCTCAGAATTTCCTGATCATTCCCAAATGTGGCCAAGTATAGCACATCTAGTACTTCAGTTTATACATCAGTTTATCTTTTTGAATCGTGCAGTCTTTCTATATAGGCAGCCATTTCTAAAAGGTACTAGGTTGAGGCCAGCAGGGGGTTTCATCTTCCACTCCAGCCACAATGAGACAAAGCATGCAAGTTCAGACATATTCTAGACTGGTGACCTGCATGACCAAAATCCCAATTGCATGATATCATTAAAAAGATGATATGTAAAAGATATCTTTTCCCCAGTTTGGGCTTAAGTGATTCACTAAATGTTTCCTGGCACCCCAGCATAATAGCCCAGGCAAAATAGCCTTGTAACAAAATAGACCGTGACAAAATGGCCCCTAACAAAAAGGCTCCTGTAACAAAATTGTCCCTACTACTACTACTATTTAGCATTTCTATGGTGCTACAAGGCGTACACAGCGCTGCACAAACATAGAAGAGCATACAATCTAATAGACAAAAAATAAAGTAATCAAATCAATTAATGTGTACAGGAAGGATGAGAGGAGGGTAGGTGGAGGCGAGTGGTTACAAGTGGTTACGAGTCAAAAGCAATGTTAAAGAGGTGGGCTTTCAGTCTAGATTTAAAGGTGGCCAAGGATGGGGCAAGACGTAGGGGCTCAGGAAGTTTATTCCAGGCGTAGGGTGCAGCGAGACAGAAGGCGCGAAGTCTGGAGTTGGCAGTAGTGGAGAAGGGAACAGATAAGAAGGATTTATCCATGGAGCGAAGTGCACGGGAAGGGGTGTAGGGAAGGACGAGTCCCTGTAACAAAATAGACATTGACATTTCTTCTCTCTCCATGTCTGCCATCTGTCTTCTTTCTGAGTCCCTATCTGTCCTGTCCAGCATCTCTCTTCTGTGTCCCTGTTCAGCATCTGTCCTTTTAGTGTCCCTAGACACCCACTTTTCAGCCTTAGCCTATGTCCCTGTCTCTATTCTTACTGCATACTCAGCATCTATTATCTGTGCCATATCCCTCCCCTCTCTCTCTTCCTTCCTACCACACCCCAGGTCCAGCATTTCTCCATCTCTATCCCCTGCCCTCCTCATGGTTTGGCATAACTCCCTCTCTCCATCTGTGGGTCCAGCATCTTTCCTCCTCTGTTCTTAAATGTGGAAATATTCTGATGGCTCTCAAAGAGGAGTTGGAAAACTCAGCAATGTGCAGCAACAAAGTTGTGTTACAAATAATAAAGCTTGAAGATTTCCTTTGAGTTCATTAGAGTGGCTCATGAACTTCTTTCTTTTCCCCAGTTTTGAAGTGCCATCCAGGATGATTTCCTGACATGGCTGTGCCCTTAGTGTTGGGTTATTGTGGTTGTCAAATTGGTCCATGAACACTGATTGCCATAAGTACATAAGTATTGCCACACTGGGACAGAGCAAAGGTCCATCATGCCCAGCATCCTGCTTCCAACAGTGGCCAATCCAGGTCACAAATATCTGGCAAGATCCCAGAAAACTCAATACATTTTATGCTGCTTATTCCAGAAATAAGCAGTGGATTTTCCTCAAGTCTCTGCTGCGGATGACCATCTCTAAGGTTGACCTAAATTTGCTGATTTGGGCATCCCCGACCGTATTATCGAAATGAAAGATGGACGCCCATCTTGTTTCGATAATATGGGTTTCCCTGCCCCTTGCTGGAGCTGCCCTGTGAGGACGACCCCAGGAAAACTTGGGCGTCCCTTTTGATTATGCTCCTCTTGGTCTCCTAAAGTAGATCCTGTTCTGGGCGGGGTCCTATGCAATCACCTTGAAACTACCTGTTCCTCTGATCCTATTCCCACTCATATACTCAGCATTATCTCTCCTATGCTCATCCCTTTTATCTGTCATATCCTCAATCTTTCACTATCCAGTGTGACTGTTCCTGTTGCCTTCAAAGCATGCCATAGTCACACCACACCTCAAAAAACCTTCATTGGACCCTACCTGTCCTTCCAACTATTGCCCCATCTCCCTCCTCCCTTTCCTATCCAAGATACTTGAACATGCTGTTCACTGTCATAGTCTTGACTTTCTTTCATCTCAAGCTATTCTTGAGCCAATTCAATCTGGCTTTGCCTTCTTCATTCAACTGAAACAACACTTACTAAAGTCTCCAATGACCTGTTCCTGGCCAGATCCAAAGGTCTCTATTCTAGCCTCATCCTTCTCAATCTATCTATTGCTTTTGACACTGTTGATCACTGCCTACTCCTTGATACACTGTCCTCACTTGGATTTCAGGGCTCTGTTCTTTTCTGGTTTTCTTCTTATCTCTCCCATCATACTTTTAGTGTATACTCTGGTGGATCCTCCTCCACTTCTATCCCACTATCAGTTGGTGTACCTCAGGGATCTGTCCTGTGACCTTTTCTTTTCTCCATCTATACGTCTTCCCTTGGTACTCTGATCTCATCCCATGGTTTTCAGTATCATCTTTATTTATTTATTTGCTACATTTGTACCCCACATTTTCTCACCTATTTGCAGGCTTTATGCTGATGACTCCCAGATCTACTTCATCATACCAGAAATTTCAGCAGGAATCCAGGCCAAAATATCAGCCTGCCTGTCTGACATTGCTGCCTGGATGTGTCACTGCCATCTGAAACTAAACATGACCAAGACTGAGCTTCTTATCTTTTCCCCTAAACCAACCTCTCCTCTTCCCCCATTCTCTGTCTCTGTGGATAACACTCTCATTCTCTGTGAGAAATGTGTAAATATGTTGCTTTTTCATTTAACATACAGTAATTGCAAAGATAGAATATGTAGTTTAGGCCCTTTTTAACAAAGATCATCACATTATAGCTTCAACAAAAGGGAGCTGTGTTTCTCTGTGAGATGTGTGCAAACTGATAAGGAGCTGAGGAAGGGGGGTGTAAAAAGCCCAAACTATACAGGAAAGATTCGAGGACAGGCCTTAGAACTAAGAGCCAGGCATGAAACCATGATTGAACATCTGCGAGATAGCTGTGAACTACAAACAAAGGGAGCAGAAGGAAGGGGTGTTAGGGGGGGAAGTGAAACATTCCATGTGCATGTTAAAGCAGAGCTTTCACATGGAAGTCTGTAGATAAGAAAATGCAACCTGAGCAGAACAAACAATGGACAGAGGCTCAGGCTTGGTCGATTGAAAAGGAACTGTTATATGATAATTAGCAATGATGCAGTTGGGGTGGGGGTAAATGTGATCAATATCCAATGAGAAACTTAGGGGCATACAAAGAAGAAAGACTATATAACTTGTAAACCTTTAGGATTGTGTGTGCCTGCTTGCTTTCAGAGACACCCATTCTTGCAAGAGTGTAATTCTTATTTTTGACAATAAATTAAAACTTGTTTCACCAATCTGATTTTATGAGTCCTATTTTGGTATAGGTTCTCAGGTTATATGGGTTTGTTTATAACATCCTCCCTGTCTCATCAGCTCGTACCCTTGGGGTCATCTTCAACTCCTTCTCTGCACATATTCAACAGACTACTAAAGCCTGTCATTTCTTTATATCACCAAGATTTGTCCTTTCTGAGCACACTACCAGAACCCTTATCCACACTCTTATCACCTCTCGCTTAGACTATTGCAACTTGCGTCTCACAGGTCTCCCACTAAGCCATCTCTCTCCCCTTCAATCTGTTCAAAATTCTGCTGCACGACTTATATTCCGCCAGTGTCGCTATGCTCATATTAGCCCTCTCCTCAAGTCAATTCACTAGCTCCCTATACTTTTCCGCAAACAGTTCAAACTCCTCTTATTGACTTACAAGTGCATTCACTCTGCAGCTCCTCAGTACCTCTCCATTCTTATCTCTTCCTACACTCTTCCCCAGGAGCTCCATTCACTGAGTAAATCTCATTTATCTGTGCCCTTGTCCTCCACTGCTAACTCCAGACTCTGTTTCTTTTATCTTGCTGCACCATATGCCTGGAATGGAATTCTTGAGCTATAGAAATGCTAAATAGTAGTAGTAGTAACCCTTACTCACTTGTTCAGTACCCATGTTTTATCATTCCCACCTTAGTAACTCCCTTATCCCTTATTTGTCCTGTTTGTTCTAATTAGATTGTAAGCTCTGTCAAGCAGGGATTGCCTCTTCATGTTTAAATGTACAGCACTGTGTACGTCTAGTAGTACTATGGAAATTATAAGTAGTAGTATAATCTCTTAAATGCCTCCACAGATGACACCAAAGGAATCCTAAGGAAGTCTAATATTTGCAAATTCAGATCCCTAGTGGCATTCTTCAATTTTCAGTTCAATAACATTCATACTTGCACCAATGACAATTGTTTTCTTGTTGACCCAAATAGTTTAGCCTCTGGGAATGAACTCATAATAAATTAAAGTTTCCAAATGCACTGATGTTCACGCACTACTAATTAATCAGCTAGACCAGCCCCGATATCCACAATGGAGACTCACTTTCCGAAATTCCAACAGTTTTATTGCAACAAATAAAAAAACCAGAACAGAACTTACTGCTTGCAGTCTGAAGCAGTGGGGGGAGGTGATGGAATCAAAATGGAATATATGGGTCTGCTGCTGTGTTTGTTGCTGCATCTGTTGCAGTCTTGCAAATGCTGGAGTTGTTAGGTTTAAAGGTGAACTGGAAGCTTTTGGGAACTCCTGAGCACTGTAGGGACTGCGAGGGTTGTGGGGGCGGCCACAGGGACTGGTAAAAAAGAGGGTGCTTTTTCAGATGGAGGAGAGAAACCGAGCTAGAGCTGCTCACAGTGCACCAAGATGGAACCTTCTTCTAGCAGGGATGGGGAGCAGAGCAAGACCAAGGGGCTAGAGGGCCTTCTTCTAGCAGGGATGGGGAGCGGAGCAAGACCAAGGGGCTAGAGGGCCTTCTTCTAGCAGGGATGGGGAGCGGAGCAAGACCAAGGGGCTAGAGGGCCTTCTTCTAGCAGGGATGGGGAGCGGAGCAAGACCAAGGGGCTAGAGGGCCTTCTTCTAGCAGGGATGGGGAGCAGAGCAAGATGAAGAGGCTAGAGGGCTGAGCAACTTTCTAATACATAACTTCCCATAATAGATGACTAGGGCATGAAGCATGACCCAAGAAAGTCTCTCCGTCAATGGGGAAAAGGAGTTACAGGTGTGACCTTCCCTGAAAATAGCTTCTGCTACAGGCAGAAGGTGGGAGGATTTTCAGGGAAGTCACTGAGACAACAGGGGCTGGGACTACCAATCTGGTGGGAGATTTTGGGAAGGGCCAGCTCTCATTGTTAGAGCCAAGAAATGAATGAAATAAAGAATGCCCAGAAAAAAAGTACCCTTTGACCTACCGGGATTTAGCTCGGTCCCAGTTTACATCCAGCTTGACACCTTGAACTCTATTTTTGTACATCTTGATCCAGGGGTTTCCTGACCTGAAGAGCTTAGCAGGGGCCTGTGAACTGTGTGAGTGGGACCAGGATTACAGATGCAAGGAGTGACCTATGAGACAAAAGAATTACAGGAAGTGACAGTTTAGAATAGACCTTTGTACTGCAAATATAAAGGCAATGCACACATGCACACACAAAAGTGGGGTCAGAACACCAAGTGTGTCATTTGAATTATTAAAGAGAAAGGGCAGATATTTTCCCAGTGTAACAAAGGCCATCCAGATGATCTCCAACATAACTGCTGGTTTAATTAAGGGAGTACTCACCACCAGACTGCTGCCTTCAGAAGAAAATACCAGACACAAATCTAGTCGCAGCCCAGTCCAAGCTGCTGGAACCTCCACCCTGTTCCCCTTTGAGTGGCCACTAACATGCTGTTTGCTGCACTCCAATTTCAATAGAAAACCTATGTTACTTGTGCTAGCAAATATTGTCATCCCCTCTTTGGTTACTTAGCAATGATTCCAAATCCACTCCTGAAGAGCAACCAGGGCCTTCTCATCCCGGCACTGGTGTTGTTGCATGATCATCTGAAATCAACAAAACTTCCTCCGCACACCCACAGGGCAAGTCCAAGCTCAACCCAGCATGTCAGGTATAGACGAATCTAGGTGAGCTGCCTCGAACTACGGAGAACCATGCGGGCTCATTCACCTTATTTTTACTTTTGCATGGCATTGACAGAATGCTCAAGTAAAAAGTTTGAAACTCTTTGAGTGCCATATTAGCAAGAATTTCATGGATTGCCTCACAAATGGCTCTTATGTCACAATTGTTATTGCACACTGAACGAACCAATGAGATCCAGTTTAATGTGTACAATCTACAAGCTAAGTTATAGCATCATGCACTGGACGTTGCTGTTCCCTGGAATTCAAGGAATTGAGGGAAACAGGGTAAAAAGTTTTTAAAAATGACTCAGTAATATAATGCTTATTTGACACAGTGTAAACATTAATATTTGCTGTGGGCATTCTTCAGCTGCCACATAGTACATAGAGGGTAGAGCTATATATAACCATGTGAACTGTGGCTTCAAAGATTGGTAAATATTCTGGAAAATACAGTGTTTACTCCTTACCAAAACAAATCCATATAACATTAGTAGAATAAGAGCAGGCCATGATTTTACTATAAAAGCATCATCCACAGAGTTGTTTATTCTTAAGACCCAGTAGAATTTGTTTTTATGAGGCTTAATAAAAACATGTTGGATTTCATGAGATGAAACCATAACATGGTGGATATGCAGGAATTTTGAAAGATTACTTTTCAAAGTGCTGGCAAGGACTGCACCCCCTTGAGGATTACATGTGTCTGAAAGAGAGAAGAGCCATTCATTTGAATGAAATACTAACTCATCTTAATCTTCTCTTGATTAGACTAGTCTGTTGAATGATCAGACCTGATTATATACACCGTGCAGGTAAACGTTTCAATCAGAAAATTGCAGCGGTTGAGTTTTCTGATTCCAGATGCATAAGCTTCAGCTACCTCTAATCTGGATGCATTGCCAAAACCTTAAATTAGCAAAAAGGAATTTAAATTAAGCAAAGAGTAGAGTCCAAGACATTATGAAGGCAGTAACTTTAGATGACTGACACACACTTGTTCAGTTAAGTTTTAGAGGGGCAACTTTCTAAAACCGTACTGCCAAGGGTAAAAGCTGAGGCTGAGGTGCTTGTATCCTGGAGATGAATGCATGGCTGCATGGAGAGTGTCACTGAGAACGTTTCAGCTTCCTGGACCATGGGATGACTTTCCAAGGGCTGCTGAATAAGATGATGTCCACCTAACAAAGAAAGAAATACATATCTTCTGCAACAGACTGGATAACCTACAGAGGAGGGCTTTAAACTAAGGTTCTTGGGGATAGGTGAACAAAGCCTCTAGGTAAGTTAAAGCCCTCAAGTAACTACATCATTATTCAGTTTTATAGACCTGGGTAATGGATAATACATTTGATATACCGCCTTTCTGTGGTACATCCAAAGTAGTTTACATATTACATAGGCAGCATTTGGAAAGTTGTGTGTGCTAACGTCCATAATATGGGAAATAAAGTTCCAGAGCTACAGACTGTGGTGAAACAGGATGATTTGGATATAGGAATAGCAAATGAAGACTTGGTACATGGAGAACAATGAATGGGATATAGTTACCAAATATAGGGGTAGGTTTCCTAAGGTGCGTTAGCATTTTTAATGCGCCTGTAAATTTAAGGCACATTAAACACTAATGTGCCTATACATTTCTATGGGCACGTTAGAGTTTAACGCGCATAAACCATTTATGTGCATTAAAAACGCTAACGCGCCCATAGTGCCGCTTAGTAAACATAGGACAGAGTAGGAAGAATGAGAAGAAAAGTGGCACTATGTATAAAAATATTGAGTCCTGAAGTTCTGTGGCTTTCATGGGGCACAGAGAAGGCAACATGGATTAACCTGGAAAGAGGAAATAGAACATCTATTTATATCAGTATGATATTCAGACCTCTGCTGCAGGCAGAAGAAAAAGAGATTTAGCTGAAGACATTCACAATATTGCTAGGAAAGCAGAAGTACTATTGATAGGTGTTTTCAGTTTTCTAGATGTCAGATAGGTGTTAAAATACATTATCATCTTAACTTAGATTATGAGTCCACTAGGAACAGAGAAAGTACCTGCATATAATAAATGTAAGCTGCTTTGGTTGGACCACAGAAAGGTGGTATATCAAATCCATGACCCTTTAGTGTATACCGTGATATCTGGCAAACCCTGTAACTTCAAAAGTCTTACATTCCTGGATTATTTTCAGGTAGTGTGGTCCTAATAGGGGCTTTACTATTGAGCAAGCCCAGCAAAAAAAAAAAAAAAAAGCAGAGCTGCCCAATGAAAGGGGGTGCCTGCTGTCAAACAGAAGTGCCCTCTATCCCCACTGTTCAGCATCTCTCTCTCTCCCTCCCTTCCTCTACTGCTGCTTTTCAGTATCTCTCTCTCTCTCCCTCCCTTCCTCTACTGCTGCTTTTCAGTATCTCTCTCTCTCTCTTCCTGTCCCCTCCCCATGAATCCAGCATCTCTCTCTAGCTCTTAACTCCCCCTCCCCCATGATCCTCCAAACTCATGCTAGCAGCAGCACTGATGACAACAACTAGCCTCCAGTCAGCCCTATCAGGGCCTTTCCTCTGCCAGTTCTTGTCCACAGGAAATTACAGCAGAGGAGGTGGGACCTGCCAGAAGAAGACCTTGACAGGACTGGCTGGAGGCTAGCTGTTGTCATTATTGCTGCTGTTGGCATGAGTTTGGAAGACCGTGTGTGGGGGAGGGGAGGGAACAGACTACAGATAGATACCAGACCCTTGGTGGGGGCAAGTGGCTAGACAGAAATGATGGACCCATGTGAGAAATGCTAGGCCTGTGGAGGGCGGGGGGAGAGATGCTGGGCCTGTGAGAGGGGAGAGAGAGACTAGACCTGAGGGAAGTGGAAGGAAAAGAGAGAGAGAGAGACTGGAGTGGGGTTGGGGGAGAGATGCTGGACCAATGGAAGGAGGGAGGGAGAAAATGATGGACTACAGTAAGATGGGGACGTCAGAGTGAGAGAGGAGGAGATGCTGGCTCTGGAATGTGGAGCAAGGAAGAGAGAGGGAGTGATGCTGGCCTCAGGGTGGGGGGGGGGGGGAGGGTACAAGAGGAAGGAAAGACAGAGTGGAAAAGCTGAATATGGAGAGGGCCAGGGACATAGATAACAGATGCTGGGCATGGAGGGAGCATAGGGACAGGGACATAGAGAGAAGGTACTGAATAGAGTAAGATAGGGACACAGAGGAGAGATGTTGAACATAGGGGGAGGATAGGGACACAGAGAGAGCAGAGGCTGAACATGGGGGGGATAGGGACAGGGATACAGAAGGGAGATGTTGATATAAGATAAGGGATAAAGGATGAAGAGGGAAGATGGATGGTGGACATAGAAAGAAAGGACAGGAGATCCTGGAAAGAGAGTTAAGAAAAATTGAGAAAAGCAAAGTAGTAATCAGATAACAAAGGTACCAAAATTATTCTTTCTGAATGTATTAATTGTAATATGTCAGCTTTGAGAAATGTGCTTCTCTGATATCTTACGTTTCACTTTGTATTTGTGTTTCTATGACTGGTCTGGAATTTGTTTTTGCAGGGCTTGTTTACTTTAACTCTGAAAGGATGCCTCTTCCTCCTCTCCATTCCCCTTGTCCCCACTACCTTAAGAGAGATGTTGTTATAGGGGGCCCATTCAGTCCTAGCTATGCCACTGGGTCCTGAAAAACGCTCTTCCACCAAGGTCTGACCTTGGTTTACATTACGGAGTTTGATGTGGTGCCTTTGTGAGTTGATGCTCGTCTTTAGCATCTGGACCATCTTCCCCCTGTTAAGATCCCCCTTAGGGAGCCCCCCCCCTTGACCCTTGCCGGACACCGGTCCAGGAGGGTGAAGAGGGTTTTTCAGAAGGCTTGGAATATATCCCACCAATAGGACCTCTATTACCTGACTCCTGTCACTTATGGATATCAGTGTGTGAATTCTTTTCCCCATAATGTGTCTGGTGAATGGTATTTAGTGAAGAGTAGATTTATGAAAGAAATTATTCTATCACTGTAGGAAATAAAAGGAGTGAAACTTTGAGTAATACCAAGATACAGCTGAAAGTTCAGATATGTAGAAACTTTTATTTCTTACATCAGTCTGGTACGCTCATCACAGGGTCTTAGGACATCCGTCCGTAGCTTTACATCTCTGGAGAGTTGGGGATCGAATCCAAACTCCTCCCAGATTCACCTTTCCTATATACCCTTTTTCCTCATTATTCACTTCATTAAAACTGTATAATTATATGCAAATCTTGTTTTCTTACAGTAGCTGACCACAAGCTAACCACAAGCTAGATCGGAAGCCCAAATCTCCCCCCCTTACACATTTCCCAATCCTCTGCAATACCTTCTTGTGATAAACATTTTTTTCCCCCTCTTTTCCTATCTTCATAGGCATCCATCTTAAAAAAGGATTCCATCTTAGCCTAACCTAACTTGTCAATTCAGGTTATCTAATTCTTCCGGAAGGTGTAAGATGTTAAAATTATGGAGGGTATAATACCTGATAAGGTCAACTTTGGAATCCTAATCAAAATATGGATACCTGTCTAGGATCATTCTAACCCCTCTTGGGCCTAACCCAAACTTGTGGTTAACCATCAAAATACAATTTATAAGAACATTATGATCAGACCCATTAGTATGCAGGTCTGGTTATATTTTTACCACTACGTATATTTATATTGCTAAAAATTGTTAAGCTAATCAATCCATAGGTTATATACTGATTATATGCATTTTTGCATTGGTTGCATGGTTACATTGATTATATTCTTGCATAGGTTACATAATTGTAAGCATCATAGTGTCTCATCTATGTCTCGCATTCCCATGTGCATTATATGGTTGCAGGTTTCTATGGCCTCTATTGCATCTGTTATATAGCATATTGAGTTGACCATTGCATGGGGAGATAGTCTAATATATCTATCTCAGAGGTCTTGGGAAGAGATAGCAGTTTTGATTAAGCATTGGTAAGGACTCAAGAAGTATATGATTAGCACTATGATTGCCAGCTGTCTTAGGTTGTAGACATCCAAATTCCCTGAGCTGGTTGAAATTTCTGGGTCTTACAATTATACGGCAAGAGAATAGCAGTAATAATACTAAGAAGGCCATGTATAGGCGTTGACATAGGCCTTGGTCCTTGGTCCTTGGTCCAACCTACAGGGAAACTAAGTAAGCCTGTACCACAGTTAAATAATGGCATAACTGACTGATAGTAACAGGGTTTACACTTACATTGCGATATTGTGGCCATTATTAGGGTTTGATGTTACCCTTGTATAAGCAGTATCAATTTAAATGGCAGAAAGTGAGTTTTCATGAAATATTCAAAATCAACAATTATGGACGATCATTCATAAGAGAAAATGTGTCACTTAGCTAAGAACAAAATAAAATTGAACCTTTCAAACAGGAGTATTGCTAAACTGAAAATAAAACAAAATATGAGTCTATAATAATCATACATAGCCATGGAAAATATGAAATTTAGTATCTGTTGGTTCTAAATTCTCATTCGGCGATCGTGGTTGAAGCGGTGGAAGCTCTGAATAATCTGGACGAACAGGGCTAGATTTTCACAGCGACCTGGACGAGGAATCAGTAGAAGTGACAGTCACGGCTGTTGAAGGAAGTGACTGGTCTTGAGATGGTTGGGCTGGTAACATCTGGTTCTGCGGCTGAGTAAACCCGTATATCTTTCACATGGACCCAAGACTTGTGGTCCAGTAGATTGCAAGGTGTAAAGATTATAGCCACAACCTTAGGGGATCGAACATCATTTGGGCCTGGATAGATCTTGAAGACGTACTTGCGGTGTACAAACTTGGATCTTTCCATGTCTTTATCCTAGGCATGCACAATCATAATTAGTCCATCAAGAGTCAGAGGCTGGCAAAGGAATAAGCAAAATGACTGTATGCCTGAATGATACATTGCTATATCTTGGTGGGCATAATCAGCGTGAATTGAATAAGCAAAAATAATATATAGACGTCAAGAGACGTGAAAGACAATGTAAACATGGAGAAGACAGTGCTAATTAAGTGCAAAAGCAAAAGGGAAACCATAAGGGTTCAGTAATGAAAGGCCATTTACATAAATAGCAATAATATATATGAAATTATTTATCTCCTGATTGGTAGGGGTCAGAGCTTCAACTTCAACCCTCTCTATGGGCAAAACAATAAAATTTTTGTTTTAATACTAGGAATTGGGATTTGCATTGGGATTTGCAGAATATATCCCCACTTCTGGCTTGCATAATGTGCAAGACAGATTGGTAATTACTACTAAGAGATGATCAAATAACAATGGTTAAGTATATGGAACAAAAGAAAAGGGTACAAAAAAAACAACAACAATAAAAATTAAAATTTAGAGATGATATTGATTGTTCAAGTTATTGATGTATGGAGGGTCAGGAATATGGTGCACAAAAATAGTCAAAAGGCACGGGCAATGCATTGCAATCTATCGCCAGTAGGTATGGAATCTTCACCTGCGATGACTACTATTCACTAAGGGTTGGGCCCTCAGCTGCAGGAGGCCAGCAGGACTTACGAGTTAGATGATTCAGAAAGAAGGGTAGAGGCCAAAGCTTCTTGCAACTCCAGTAAGTGGAGAGCCTGTCTCTTTCACTCATGGACCAATTGATGCATCTTTTCAAACTCACGCTCAATAATGTCCCGTATCTCACACCGGGTAATGTTGGGGTCTGTGCATCTGACCTTTAATCTGGTGATACATTATCGGGTAGCTCTTCTTTGCTAGCAGTTGTCTCCTCGGTGAGGGACGTCAAGGGGATTCCTGTATCCATCTGGGGAAAGGCAAAACTCAAACAGACCAGTAGTGCAATTGATGTGGTTAATTTATTGACAGAAGTCATAATACTAGCGAGAGTCATGGAGAACAAGTGCGTAAATACAAGAATCAGAAAACGAGCAGTCCAGGGGGAGAATTCAGACAAGGGGTTAGGAGGCGGGTCGTGGGTATAAATAGGGGCCAGGAAGGAGGCAGGGTAAGAAACAAAGCATCGAGAATAAAAAATAAAAAAATTTAGAAAACCACCTGGAAGGGTGTAAGATAAAAATAGGCTTAAAAAAAAGAATGTACTGGGGAAATTAATGTATAACCAAAAAATTCCCAATCAATGTCTCTCTTAGAGAAGAAATATAAGAAAGTCAAAATGGATTTGAATCATTAAATGTATAAAAAATATTATACATCTGAATTGCAGCAAGGCATATTCAGATTGCAATGCAAGAAAAAGGTTCCTTGAAAAAGATAAATGAAAGAAAAAAAACATTCAAAAGTGCACCCTTGATTGACCTTCACATAGAGTTTAAGTAACCCTTTGCAACCAGTCAAAGAAGTAGGAAGGAGCATATCGCTTCAAGACCAAACCGCCACGTGATAAGAGTTAGTTGAAGCAAGGTGTTAGTCAAATACACAAAGCATAAATTCCAGGACCGCTGCACACGAATAGTTTACACCAGTTTTTCTCACAATCACTCGCATTGAAAGGCAGAGAGATAGAAAGCGCAATAGTTGGCATTCCAAGGGCCATTGTGATTACCTGTGTTAAATAGAAAGTAATCAGAAAGTGGAGTGCATAATTTTCCTTATTTATGTCTGAAAGCTTCACCAAATCTCTGTTCAAGAATACTACAAAATCTAAGAGCAGCGCAAAATGCTCCCCCGAATGGCCAGTTCAAGGGAATATTTCTCGCATTTATTTTATATAACGGCTAATGGTTATTAAATATTTCTTCTTCCTTAGGCAAGGAAATAATGAAAAGCTTTCAGATATCACACACACCATAAAGAGATGAAGGCTTTATATTCATGGGAAAAAACTAAAGAAGTGAATGTCACGTCAATTTAAACAGCGCAACAGTCAAAGCAGTAAACATTTTAACAATGAGCAATACACAGCTTTTATTTAAAAGGGATCCCGTATAGAGTAAAATGGCATAAATAAGTCAGTTAAGGTATATATAAAAAAAAACATAAAATGAACACCCTCCGGGGATCGCTCATCCCTGCAGTTGATAAGAACTCCCCAGGGAAGGTATGCATAAAAGCAAATAAATAACTTGTTGACTTAGTTAGGTCATTTGTATGGTACCATAAATATACACTTGCAATTAAACCTTTAAAAATATAAAATAAAGACTTATGTCACCTGTAATAGAAACAGAAACATCACACCAACACATATACAGAGAAATGGTTTCTGGGCATTAAATGAGGAGCTTAGTAGTATGAGTAACTGTGAGCAACAAAATCAGTCCGGGTTCGGATTACGCCTAGTCATTATGGGGTGGGTAATATTGATCCCTAGGTCTGTGGTCACTGCGGACAGCGTTGATCCGGGTTCCACAAAGGGAACGACCGGTGATCCGGAGGATTTTGGCGGAATTGATTTCTAGGTCTGTTCCGTGGTGGTTGTGGACATTGAGCTGCGTAATGACCATATTGGTCACACCGATAACATAGGACATCAGGATGGCGATCGGGACTAGGCAGAGCACCGCCGTCCTTGCGACGCCTATTATTGTCGGGTGGGCCTCTTTGAGGTTGAGACCGGCGGCCATGATCATCAGGGTAATCATTCCTACGGTCTGGGCGGTTCGGGTTATCTAGCGAGGGGAGGTCACTGGGTCGCCTGCGGTCTCTCCATGGCTGTCGTCTCTGCATCCGGGAGACACGCAGCGATGGGGAGTCTGGAGGAGGTTGACGGTATTGACTATGAGGAAGGTGCCGGCGTGGACATTCCACGGCGTAATGTCTCAATTGGAAACAATGGTTGCACTGTACTTCAGCTCGGTAGCTGGGAGTAGGCTGAGAGCGATAGTCCCGGGACTGATTGTTAGCACTAGGAGCATTGGGATTATGTGGAACGGGTGAATCATGATTGAAGGTGGCATGTGCAAGAGTCGTGGTATGGTGGCTTGTGTTCTGTGCAACACGATCAGGCCGGTAACTATCCCTGCATTCATAGGCATAATGACCACCTTGGTTGCATCGCCAGCAATGAACTTTGGGATGACGTGTATTGGGGCAGTGGGGGAATGATTAAGCTCTGGACAACTAGAGGTGGCTCTTGCGGGGGGCCGTCTACCAGGCCGCGGATTAAGATTGACCTCACCAGGTATCAATAATGATGTCAGATCGACAGTGTCTGGGATCACGCGATCAGTGATAGTCGATACCCATCTACTGAGGATCTGCGAGTGGAGATGACGGGTGGAATCGGGTGTGTATGTGTAAATAAAGTTTAATAACCTTTTGAGAATTTTGGTATTAAAGGTGCCCTTACGGGGCCACGAGAGTCCAGGCTGAAATTTATTCCAGGAATGCCATATTTGGCAAAACTTTATAAGATTTATGCGGTCTCCTGGGAAGTGATCTATCACTCTCTCAAGAGGCAGCATAATGAATTGGGTACCAGAACTCTGGTATGGTAGAACACCGATATCTGGGTTGTGTCAAATTGTACTGGCAAATCTAGTCTTATAAAACACCTATATCACTACTATCTGTCACTATTATCTCCACAAGAAATCTGAATATAGAATTGCCAAAAGAAATCCGACTATGAATACAACTAAAAATCACCAACTCCGTAGGTTATCACAACTAACGTGACAACAAACTACAGGTACACGGAGGAAATCCGAAAGGTCACACCAACGTCTCAGGGTTCCCCTAACGGCACCCCCCTCTACTGTGTTACCCTGCGCTGGGTAGACAGATAGATAAGGCGGGGGACACGCACCATGCAAAATGTATGCTAAAGGACTCAAATGTCTGTTCCGTCATTCCCTAACTACTCTAACCATGCTTACTAAATTTCCCTACACTATTTCTAACTAGATCTGGGTTAGTACCTAAGCTGTATCCAAGTATTTACATGTTCCTAGTTCTATGTTTGTGTTAGTCCCCTAGCTGTATCTAAACGATCCCTAACTGGGCACTGTCACCTACCATAGGGACAACACAAGAATTTGTCCCTCAGTGAGTGGAAGCCCCGCAGAGCATCAGTCCTGAACTCTATCTAACTGTTTCTACACTATATCAAACGTCTTATGTATCTTCTGTAATAACTCCAATAACTCTTATGTATCTTCTGTAATAACTCCAATAACTCTTATGTATCTACCATAACTCAAATATCTTCTAATGTCTAGACCTTATGTAGTCTGTCCAAAGAAATAGGAACTCACTGTACCATCAAAGTACTTGTACAAGATTCAACTACTCACAAAATGGATGGTAAAGGAATCCCCATAATTTGGAGAGACAGAGAACTAACATTTGCTCACAACCCAATATAAGCGTTAAAAATTAGTAAAAGTATTAAAGAAAAAAGTCTGAAGAGTAGGGATTATACATATTATACACTCTAGTCAAGAGCCCAATAAACGCATCATTGACCTATACACATTATACACACCCCCAGTTAACGTTCCTAAGTGTTTTAGACTCAGAAATCCAGGATATACCCTGCCAGAATTAGGACAGGCACCCTCCCGACTAATCTCTAGATCAGTAGTTAAACTCCAGCAACTGATCGACACCAGCTACAAGTACATCCAAGGGGGCCAGATACGCCAGCTACGCAAAACAAAACACCTCACTAGAGGACACCTTAAAACAGGTGTATATTCCCCAAAATCTATATTTTTAGTTACTGTCACCCCAACCATGGTTAACCTGCCTAAGGCAGATATTAGTCCCAATATGGGGTGTTTTACCGCAATCCCAGCCAGTACCAGTAATTGTCAATTGTTCTAACTTATGTCAAGATAAAGATATAGAAATAGAAAAGGTATAGAGTATAGGGAATTGGAGTAAAAATTTCCCAATTTTAAATTACAAAATGTAAACAAGGACCTGGCAATAATCTCCAGCCTGGAACAGCAGAGCCTGGCATCATGTCTGTATATTTACGTATATGAGGGACGAACTGTAGGGCACCTTAAGGGCGGCGGCCGATTCTGAAGACTTTGAGGATCCAGCTGCGAAAGAAAGATAAAGTGTACATATTATATGGTAAAAACTGGGCCTACCTAATTTGTAATGTAAGGCAGAAAATAAACTGTAAAGTTATGTTGGGAGCTGTGTATGGAAACAAAATATAGACATTAAACAAGACATGATACTTCTACATACTATAATAAGAGTAACAGGGGAAACCATATATGTAACTGGAACACCGATTTCAACAAAAGGCAAGAAAGGCATTGTAACATGTGTAGTCCGGAGCTATACCCCTAGAATAAATGAAATAAAGGTAAATACATATTAAATGCTTTCGGGGCGGGTACCGGATAGGTTGGAAGTAGCATCTAAACAGGAAAATATAACAGAAGCATATAATGTAATAAATTCTCAAACAGGACGCCAGAACCGTGGTGCAAATATGACAAGTTAATACCCATACACTCAGAAAAGGAACATAGTAAATAAAAAAACCAGAATGCGATGGCAGGAAGTTTCTGTGCCTAAACAGGTGAAAGGGGAAAAAAAACAAATTAAAACATGTGATTCTTACACCAAGAACTTCCAATGATACGGCATAAAACATTCATACTAATCAGTGACTGAAAGGACATGTTTAAATGATCAAAAAAGACAAAAAAATAGAACAGGAGGGTAACAGAAGAAGTGGTTTATTACAAGTTACCCGACGTGGCCACGTTTCGCCCTCAGGCTGCGTCAGGGGTAAAAAAACTAATAGGGGTATAAAAAGCAAAGTGAACCCCTAAAAGTAGTCATACAACCACCTTACATAAGTGCTTCCCAAGCTTACTCAGCAAACTTCACAATGCTATGTTGACTGGCCACGTCGGGTAACTTGTAATAAACCACTTCTTCTGTTACCCTCCTGTTCTATTTTTTTGTCTTTTTTGATCTGCTTTTTTTCTTTTGATTTGCCATTTCTGTGGCAGATCTTTGCCTTTTTTTTGTTTCTGTCATGTTTAAATGATGGCAAGAAGAACAGCTGCAGCATTGAAAGGAAAGAGAAGGTGGGATGGGTTAAACAGAATCAACAGGAAATAAATGAAGAAGTTAGGTAATGCTGTATTCTCATGGCACAGTGACATTATCTTCCCAACAGGAAAGAAAAAACTTATTTTATATACTTATATATTAAGGTAAAAGCAAAGAAATACTTCTATATAGTACCGCTTGTTGAATCACCCCCTTAAGTTTGTCAGATACATAGCAATGAGATATAACCAAGTTTGGGAACATTTTCAATATCAAAACTTTGCTAGTTACTATGACATTTACCTCAGCTTTACAAATGATTAACACATTCATATTTTAATAATTAAAAGAAAAGAAGGAGACATGTTGACTCACACTTCCATAGTAAATCAATCCAGGCAATTTATGGTTGACAGTCAGCTGAAGGAATGTTGTAGCACTTTGGTTCATAAGACATGCTTCTGGTAGGCTTCCTTTGCTTTTAATTTATTACACTTGCAGTCAGATTTTTCAAACTAGTCACAGTGGGTGCTTGTAAATCCTGCAAAAAAAAAAAAAAAAAGAATTATTTTCTCTCAATACTGCACCTAGTCTTGCACAATGAATTAAGGCTTGTCTGAGACCATTTTAGCAATCTTGAGGAAATCAGATGTCTTCCTGTGACTGCTGGAGCACATATTTTTCATTTCCATTCCAAATTCTCTTCGCCTCACCAATAGCCAAGCAATTTCTGGTAAGTAAGAGAGCTCAAGACAAATGAGTCTTCTTCTGGATGCATGTAAGCAGGCGGGCTCAATTTTCTCCAAAAGATGAAAACAGTTTCCATTATTTTTATGAGTTATAAATAGCTGAAGTTAAAAAAAATAAATAGAATTTATCGGAAAAAGTGTTTCGCTCCAAAAGTGAACCCTGGATGGGACACGTGGTGGGCAGTATGGTATGAGTGATTCATTGGAAGAAGCAAAACCACCAGAAGGTGGAGTAGAACAGCAGTATCCCACAAGAAATGACAGAAAACAGGAGTGGGAAAAGAACCAGGTTCTTCAGGAAGCAGACCCAAGACGTCCAGTGTTTAAAATATGGTTTTATTGAAAAGATGACTCTACAAGGTACCCTGTTTCAGTGCTACAAGTGCCTTCCTCAGGAGTCTGGATGCTTTGTGTTCAACAGTTAGTGGACAAAGCGCACAGGACGAAGTCTCTTGTGAGTGAAAATTTGGTCTTGAAAAAGACCTTTTGGAAGATAAGAGCTGCTACACGTCGCTAGTCCGTTGTAAGAAAATTTCCACTCACAAGAGACTTCATCCTGTGCGCTTTGTCCACTAACTGGTGGACACAAAGCATCCAGACTCCTGAGGAAGGCACTTGCAGTGCTGAAACAGGGTGCCTTGTAGAGTCATATTTTCAATAAAACCATATTTTAAACACTGGACGTCTTGGGTCTGCTTCCTGAAGAGCTTGTTTCTGTTCCCACTCCTGTACCTGTTGTGTGAGTGATTCATCTCCATGAAAATCTCCCACTTAGTACAATATAGAACATGACCGTTACATAGTGAAGTAAAACTTAGCTGTACCCCTTTGATGCCGTGACACAGCAAGGAAAGCTAAACCAAATTGATTCGTCTGACTGAGCCATATGACAACATATTGTAAGGACATCACAACACCAACAAAACAGCAGTGTTTAGGTTTAAGAATTTTTTTTGTCCTTGGAACTGTCTGGTAAGGTGACAGAGTCAGAATTACTGACGGAGCCTCAGAAATAGTTTATTGCACACAACTAACCCAATTGCACAGCTCAGTTACTATTATTCAACGTTTTATCATTTACAAAGAGTGAGATCATTCCTAAATGCTTCTTTCATAAAATGTACCACTACAAGATATATATATATATATATATATATATATATATATATATATATATTTATTTATAACATTTATATCCCACAATATTCCCGCCCATGGGCAGGCTCAATGTGGCGTAAAATAGTTAATAAACAAACCATAATACAATAACATAAAGTACAGTGGACAAGGGCCACAGGAGGGAGAAAGAGATGACTGACGAGGGAAAGGAAGAGAGGGTGTGATAGGGTATCACGGAGTGAGCTGTGGGCTAAAAGGCTGCAGCTCCTGCAGGACTCTTGGTAAACGCTCTGCCAAAAAGGAAGAGACGCTTCTTAAAGGTCGGGTGATCTGAAGTGAATTTGATCTCACGAGGCAGCCCGTTCCACAGTTGAGTGCTGAGATAAGGAAAAGAGGAGCCATAGATGGCCTTATATTTGAGGCCACGGGGAGCAGGGTAATGGAGAGTAAGGGCTGATCTTCGGGAGTTCCTGGGCGGTAGGTTAACAAGAGGGTCCATGTAGGAAGGGGCATCTCCATAGATAATTTTGTGCACCAATGCACAGGTCTTGAACGCGATGCGGTCCTTCACAGGAAGCCAGTGCAGCCGCTCACGCAATGGTCTCGAGCTTTCAAATCTGGATTTCCCAAAGACGAGCCGGGCAGCTGTATTCTGGGCCGTTTGCAATTTTTTGAAAAGCATACCTGCACATCCTCCGTAGATACTATTGCAGTAGTCAAGACAGCTAATCACCAGGGACTGGACTAGCTTGCAGAAAACACCCCGAGGAAAGTATGGTTTGATACGCTTAAGTCTCCAGAGAGAGTAGAACATTTGCTGGACTGTAGAGTTCATATGCTACTCCAACGACAAAGTTCGATCAACCAGGACACCCAGGATTTTTAGGGATAATGAGATAAGCAGGGTGAGCTCAGGAGTAATTAGCGCAGGAGGCCAGAGTTTGCAATAAGGAGAGGAGAGGACCAAGCAGTGCGTTTTCTCGGCGTTGAGCTTGAATCGAAAAGAATTGGCCCAGTCAAGCATGGTGTTAAAGCTGTGATGAATCCGACTGGTAATTTCATTCAGGTTCTTCTCAAACGGGATGTAGATAGTGATGTCATCTGCGTAGATGAACGGGTTTAGCCTCAATTAGGAGAGAGCCAATGCCAGGGGGATCAACATCACATTGAACAGGGTAGGTGATAGCGGGGAGCCTTGCGGCACTCTGCAGTCAGCTTTCCAGTGAGATGACAGAGTGGAGTTGGCTTGTACTTGGTAGGATCTGGATGTTAGAAAACCTCTAAGCCAGGCTAATACATGTCCACTTGCACCGAAGTAATCGAGGAGCCACAGAAGTATATCATGGTGAACCATGTCAAAGGCGCTGGACATGTCGAACTGCAAGAGTAAAATGCTCTTCCCCTCAACTATCTCCTGCTTGAAGTTAGATAGGAGAGTGACAAGCATGGTCTCAGTATTGTGGAGCGGTCGAAATCCCGATTGTGAGGCATGCAGAACATTAAATTTGTCCAGGTGATCACTGAGTTGTTTATTCACCAGGCTCTCCATAAGTTTGACGAAAAGAAGAATGGAGGCAATTGGCCGGTAATTGGACAAATAGCTACTTAGTTTCTTAGCATCTTTAGGCACCGGGGTCAACAAGATGTCCAACTCCCCATAAAATTATGTTCAAGGCCTTACAAGACTGGGAGACTGGGCATCCAAATGGCAGATGACATTTAATGTGAGCAAGTGCAAAGTGATGCATGTAGGAAAAAGGAACCCAAACTATAGTTACATAATGCAAGGTTCCACATTAGGAGTCACCGACCAGGAAAGAGATCTAGGGGTCATTGTTGATGATACGTTGAAATCCTCTGCTCAGTGTGCGGTGGCGGCTAAGAAAGCAAATAGAATGTTAGGTATTATTAGGAAAGGAATGGAAAACAAAAATGATGGCGTTATAATGCCTTTGTATTGTTCCATGGTGCGACCGCACCTCAAATACTGTGTGCAATTCTAGTCACCGCATCTAAAAAAAAACATATACTGGGCATTGTTTAATATGGTGCTGTTCCCTAAATGGTTATATTTCCTGCAAACAATACCGATTTACCTTAAACAAAAAGACGTAAATGCATTACATAGTATGCTTTCTAAGTTTTTCTGGGCTAAGAAGAGACCTCAGATTAAGTTTGAGCATCTCATGGGGCAAGGGAGAGATGGGGGGTTTGGAGTCCCTGATATTAAACTTTATAATATAGCTTGCTTAATACGTCACTTGGGGGACTGGTACCAGCAAACAGAGGCATATACTCCGGTAACCATGGAAAAGGAGTTGTGCAGACCAAGGCACAGCTTTTATATGTTACATGCAAGGGGGAAAGAACTGGAGGCACATGTTAGATCTAGCGTTTTGATAGGACCATTGAGGGATCTGGCGAAGATTTGGGCCTTTGATGGTGGGTGTAGTAGACTTCTCCCCCTGCAAGGAAATGACGCCTTCCGTCCAGGCACTGAAAATCTTGGTTTGAGGGCATGGGGAGAGAAGGGGATAGTATTTTTACATCAGGTACTGGAGCCTTCTGGAGCAATCAAAAAGATGGAGGATCTTGGTTTAAACTCTACAGATTGGAGCTCAAGATTTGCATATGAGCAGGTGCGACACTATGTAGCGTCTTTGCCCAAGCTGACGCTAGGTGTTGATGTGGCCACCAAGCTGGAAGAGCTTTTAGAGGTTCCATCAGGAGATCCTGTTTCCATCTCCATGCTATATAAGCGTCTGTTAGTTATACGACCACAGAGAGATTTAAGAAAAGTGGCTGCTAGGTGGGCAGAAGACACTCAGTCGGAGGTCTCAACCCGGGACTTACTAAGGGGGTTGAGAGGGGTGGGGAAATGGACTAGAAGTATGGAGCTTCGGGAATGTCAGTCTAGAGTAATTTACAGAGCATACACATCACAGTCACGTTTACACCGGATGGGATATTTAGAATCGGCTCAATGTAAGAGATGTGGGGCGTACCAAAGTGATTTTTACCATGCTTTTTGGCAATGCCCTGCAATCGAGGCTTTGTGGAAACGGATACTAAGGTTTTTGGAGAGAGTTGGAGGCTCCCGGATTAGGCGTTTGCCAAAAAGCATTTTGCTGGGTTGCCAAAGTCCGGTGGAGGGGGGAACAGTTTACCAAAATGCACTTGTCCATAAGGCATCTGTGGTTGGTATGAAGTGTATCCTGGTGAATTGGACATTGGAGAAAGCCCCCTCTTTTTGGCAGTGGCGTAATCGTTTGCATACATTACTTTTGCTGGAGCTTCAGGATGCTCTGCTTAATTTTAACACACAAAAACATTTCTATCTAATTTGGACAGATTATATCAATGTGATGTCCCCCAAGGCACGAAGTTACATTCTTAATAAACTCAGCGCGCTAATGGGCCACACCTCAACAACTTGTGTCACTTAAGTAAGAATGTGATTAAAGAATTAGTGGGTTCATTGAACACTCAGGCAGAAGGGGATAGGGAGGGGGGAGGGGAGTTAATATAATATAATGTACCAGGTTTGGCTAAGAGAATACGTTGGGGTGGGGGGATGGGGGGTCATCAGAGCACAGGCTCCCCATCTTGAACCCCAGGAAGGGGGGCTAACCCGACCATCTGGAGACTGCAGGTCCAGTGTTGGATAAAATAAATCATGACTCTTGCAGCAGCAGAAGGGGAGTGGTCTCTGGTATGTTTCCGATAAGAGGTTATTCTTCAATTGGTTGTTTCTCCTTTATCTGTATGGTGAAGACGTGGGGGGAGGGAGGGAATGGGGGGGGGGAGTTGGGAAGGTTACTACACAATGTAAAAATTTGATGACAGATAATGCTGTATCGTTTATTTGTATCAGATGTTCAGAACTTGAATTGTCTCACAAGTCATGTACATTATGGGTGTCATCAATAAAACTGTTGAAACATAAAAAAAAAAAAAAAAACATATACTGGAATTAGAAAATGTACAGAGAAGGGCGATGAAAATGATAAAGGAGATGGGATGACTTCCCTATGAGGAAAGGCTAAAGTGGCTAGGGCTCTTCAGCTTTGGAGAAAAGATAGCTGAGCGGAGATGATAGAGGCTTATAAAATAATGAGTGCCGTGGAACGGGTACACATGAATCGCTTGTTTACTCTTTCCAAAAATACTAGGATTAGGGGGCACGCAATGAAGCTACAAAGTAGTAAATTTAAAACAAATCAGAGAAAATATTGCTTCACTCATAGCCAGAGAATGTGGTAAAAGCAGTTAGCTTAGCTGGGTTTAAAAAAGATTTGGGTAACTTCCTAAAAGAAAAGTCCATAAGCCATTATTAAATGGACTTGGGGAAAATCCACTGCTTTTTTCTAGGATAAGCAGCATAAAATGTATTGTACTGTGTTGGGATCTTGCCAAGTACTTGTAACCTGGACTGGCCACTGTTGAAACAGGATGCTGGGCTTGATGGACCTTCGGTCTGTCCCAGTATGGCAACACTTATGTTCAATACAGATCTGAATACCGGGGGAACTGGGTTCAATTACGACTGCAGCTCCTTGTTACTCTGGGCAAGTCAATTAGGGGCCCTTTTACAAAAGTGGTGGTAAGCCCAACACGGGCTTACTGCCTGGCAATGTGGAACTATCACGGCCCAACGAGGTCACTGGCGGCAGTTCCACACCCAGCATGTGGCATTTCCGACGCTAGCAGAAATATTTGAAAAATATTTCCATAGGGGGTTACCTGGTGGTGATTGCCACTGCCAGGTTACCACCAGGTTAGTGCAGGAGCCTTTACTGCCAACTCAATAGGTGGCAATAAGGGTCCCCCCCCCCCCACATGGCCACACGGAGAGAGCAATCTTACCACATGGCTATGACTTTTTTCAGCCTTTTTACCCGATGCAGTAAAAAGGGCCTCAGCACATGGCAAAAACAGCCTCTGCCACTAGCACAGGGTTCTTTTTACCACACAACTTATTAATAGCCCCTTAACCCTTTATTACCCAAGGTACAAAATAAGTACCTGCATTTAATAAGTAAACTGTTTTGATTGTAACCACAGAAAGGCAGTACATCAAATCCCATCCCCCTCCCTCGCTACAGCTTCAATCACAACCCCCTTGCCCTCTTTGTACTAGCCCCCACTCAACCCCAACCCCAACCCCAACATTTCCTTTTGCTAACCCCCCCCCCCCCCATGTCCCTGATCCCTGGCTCCTACTCTGGGCTTCCCTGGTAGCTACTACTAGGAGTTAAAATGATATCATTTTTAACCCGGGAGCCAACAGGGCTGAAGCGACTAGGGATCACTCCTAGTAGGTGCCGAGGATTAGGGGTGGGGCTGTTTTGCAAAACAGGCTGTGGGGGGATGGTCTTGTTATTGAGGCTATTCGAGGTGAAGATTGAATAACAGTAAGAAGTTTTAGGCAATTTATTTTTTATTAATAATTATTGCTTTATGCCAGGTTTTTATAGAGACTGATTTCTGCCTGTGTTTTATTTTGTGCTTTCAGAGGTTAGGATGGTATTATGAATTGTATTTGCTTAATGGCTTTATTTTAATGTCATCTGCCTGTTGTGCGCTTCACCCAGTTTGCCTATTTAACCTTTTATTTGTAGTCGTGAATTAAGCTGAAGTACCTTAAATTGTATTTAGCTCACAGGAGACCGGTTAGACATAAGAAAATACCTCATCCATAAAAGGTGTCACCGGATGAAAATTATTATAAACTGTGATATGAAAAAAATGTTGAGAATCAATAGATGTTACATGTTCACAGATAACAGACAGGTAAGAATAAATGAACTATTTAATAAAGTGCAACTAGAGAATTTATTGCACTGAATTGTTATAACTAATTAAAAACATTAAAACCATAAATATACAGTAAATAATTAAAATTCCCTTCTGGATCCAGATTTACGATACTAAAGTTTGGCTCTCTTTTTTTCAGCATTTGGTATTCTTACAGAGAACCTTTAGGTAAGTATTGCATAAGAACTATATTATTGAATCTTTAAGTTAATAAAGCTAGAACTTCACTTAACAAATATTTTTTCCTTCCCTTACAGGGTTTACTTTTAAGGTAAGCATAAAGTGTAAATTAATTTAACTCTTCTCTTTCTTTCTCCTAGGTTCCAAGTTTCTCAAGGTAAGTATGAGTATTAGGGCAAGTGCATAGTGCTTCTCTTAATTCTAAAGTCTTGTAGAAATAATTTTCTCTTCTTCACACCTCTATTTTCCAGCTTTCTTGGTTCTTCAATTTTTTCATCTGTCTTGGATGTCTTTGTCATTTTCTTCTCCCTAAACCTTTACTTAAAATAAAATTAATAGGAAAGAAACTACCTCCCTTCAGTGTTATATAACTATGAGTGTGCCTGCCTGTCACAGGAACCTGAAACTGAGAACAGTACCACGGGGGGGGGGGGGGGGGGGGGGGGGGGGGTTCTTGGTGGTAATTGGCAGCACAGCCACATTAGTGTGTGCTACCTGATTACCATAGAAGTAGCACTTGAGCCCTTACTGCTAGGTCAAACGCTGACAGTAAGTGCTCAGGCAGTAAATAGACACATGCTAGTTTTAATTTTAGTGCTTGGCCATTTATCACCCTACTAAAAAAAAGCCCTTTTGCCCAGCCATGGTAAAAATGGTCCAGCGCATGACAAATTCACATGTACAGACTACTGCAGGCCACTTTTTACTACAGCTTAGTAAAAGGGCACCTGTTATGCGCATTGTTATAGAATATGCATCGGTTTCCATGCAGATATTCAGGCACCATATTTAGAATCCGAGGGCATATGACATCATCTTAATTTGCAGAGGTTATTTGCCCAGTGAATTGATTTTTTAAAATCATTTTGGCAAAAATTGCACTTTGTGAAAATTATTTTAAATTTGATGCCCGATATTATCTTCAAATTAAAGGCACAGCCATGAGCATAAAGTTGGCGCCCTCTATAGCATTCCTTTATGTTTTCAATTTTGAAGACTGGTTTGTATACACATCAACATATCCATAGAATATTCTAATTTGGAAGCGTTACATCAATGATATTTTTACAGTATGGACAAGTTCACATTTGGAATTTAACAACTTTATGATGTGGCTGAATTCATGCGCTGATCACTTGCAGCTTTCTGCCTTTTTCAGATCATGCCTCACATTCATTTTTGGACCTTCACATTACACTGAAAGATACATGATTTGTTACTTCTGTTTTTAGAAAGAAAACTACTACTACTTATCATTTCTATAGCGCTACTAGACGCACACAGCGCTGTACTCTTGAACATGAAGAGACAGTCCCTGCTCGACAGAGCTTACAATCTAATTAGGACAGACAAACAGGACAAATAAGAGATAAGGGAATTACTAAGGCGGGAATGATAAAATATGGGTACTGAACAAGTGAGTATGGGTCTGGAGTTAAAAAGTAGCATCAAAAAGTTGGGCTTTTATGGCCAGAGATGGAGCTTGACGTACCAGCTCAGGAAGTCTATTCCAGGCATGTGGTGCAGCAAGATAAAAGAAACAGAGTCTGGAGTTAGCGGTGGAGGAGAAGGGTGCAGATAAGCGAGATTTACCCAGAGAATGGAGTTCCCGGGGAAGAGTGTAGGGAGAGATGAAAGTGGAGAGGTACCGAGGACCTGCAGAGTGAATTCACTTGTAAGTCAATAAGAGGAGTTTGAACTGTATGCAGAAACGGATAGGGAGCCAGTGAAGTGACTTGAGGAGAGGGCTAATATGAGCATAGCGACGCTGGTGGAATATAAATTGTGCAGCAAAATTTTGAACAGATTGAAGAGCAGAAAGATGGCTAAGTGGGAGACTGATCGCAATAATCTATTATAGTGCCAAAGTTACCATTTTTGACATCTGTGAGTTAACATTCCTGCTGGTCAGTTTTTGAGTCTTCACTGTTTATGTTCTGATGTTAGTGAATTTCAATGTCAAGCTGAAGAAATGAAAGCACTAAAAACAATGACCGTATCGCCCATTTTGTAGGTAGTAAAGATTCATTCAGTAATCCTGTGTGTCTCAGTTAGCAAGTATGTCTCATTAACATAGACATGCCCACTCAACCACAAAATAAAAATATTTTTTAGCATGTAGATAGTGTGTGCACATTTGGGACTTACCGTGGGATGCCTGGGCGCATCCCACGGAAAGCTGTTTTAAACTGTGGTAAATGAGTGCTAACATTTATCACAGCTTTGTAAAAAGACCACTTTGTGTGCTTCCTTATTCCTATCATGCATTTGGTATTAAACGTACTATGAAATGTTATTGGCATGTTACAGATACACAATGAATTCCAACCATTCCCTTGGTCTGCCTTTTGAAGGAGTAGAAATTTGAAGGATCATGTGATTAGATCTTCTTTTCAGACATAGAGGGTATTTGGAGGTCCCCTCATTTAAAATGTGGGGCGATATATCACAATATTTACGAAGAAAAGAACAGGGATGGATTTATAAATGGCAGACTGTAGTTCTTAGAAGTGGAGCCATGTTGATAGCGTGGGGGGAGCGAAAGTGGTGCGAGAGCAGACTTCCGCCGGTACTGGCGCACATTTTCAATGAAACACGATGAGAAAAAATAGGCGCCGGCACCAGTAGAACTCCGTTTGGGGGAGCGGCCGCTCCCCTGGTGTCCCACCTAGCTACGCCACTGGTAGTTCTCAGTGGTTTGAATCTGGAGGTGGAATGGAGAGCGTTCCTTTGATGTTATTGGATATTTGATCTTTTCTGATTCCTTATTGGAGATGTTGTTTGATGGACATTTCTGTACTGACTGCCATTAGACAAGTATGCATGGAACACTATCATGATTCACAGTGTCGAGCATGCCCGGTATATATATATATATATATATATTTATTCTGTGTGTGATGTCGTCTTTTGAAAAACGTTTTTCAGCTTGATTTACAATAAAGTTTCCTAGATATCCTCCCTGGATTCACCTCACTTTTTTGTTTCATCACTCACAGTTACGTGAGGCTCTCTCTCCGCCTTTGTTTTCGCTTTATGGCGTCTTTTGAACCATTGGTTAAGTTTTGATACAAGGCCTTTTTGATCTTTTTGATATTTTGTGTTTAATTTTTAAAAATAAATAATTAATAAAGTTTATATTTTTATAGTGCTCATTTTATTATTTATGTTAATTGGCACTAATTCAGACTTATATGCTGTTCTATAATACTGTCTGCTGGATTCTATATAGCACGTGCTGAAATCTAAGTGTATTCTGTAACAAAGCTTGTAACTTAATTGGCTTAACAAGCTAATCAGCATTGATAGCAGCACTTAACAAGCAATAATGAGCACCAATTGCACAGATCCCTAAGCATATTCTGTAATGAACTGTGCCTAACTTTTAATGTGTGTAGTTCAAAAGGGGTGTGGCTATCGGAGAGAAATGGGCGTTTCATGGGCATTCCAAAATGTATATATGTAGTTATAGAATATGGAAAACAAACCAGCAGATCAATAAAATATCCAAAGATTTTATTAATGATACCATATTCCAGAAAATTGCTCGACACAGGCCATGTTTCGCCCAAAGGGGCTGCGTCAGGGGCTAAAATAGACAAACACAATTTTCTGGTATATGGTATCATTAATAAAATCTTTGGGTATTTTATTGATCTGCTGGTTTGTTTTCCACGTTGGAATTTGCAGATCGTTCGCCTTGTTGTTTTGGTTATAGAATATGGCCCAGTGCTCGTAAATGCATGCACAGAGATTTA
This sequence comes from Microcaecilia unicolor, assembly GCF_901765095.1. Taxonomy (NCBI): domain Eukaryota; kingdom Metazoa; phylum Chordata; class Amphibia; order Gymnophiona; family Siphonopidae; genus Microcaecilia; species Microcaecilia unicolor. Next base: position 611,392,140 of record NC_044032.1, on the reverse strand, counting down.
TGCCACATTTTCATTGGTGTAAATAGACCTGCCTAGTTTTAGGTACTGGGATATCAACTAAGTGTATTCTATATACTGTGGTATTTTTTAGGCACCTTATACAGAATCTGGCCCTATGTGCCTAAATTGTCATGTGCAACTCAAAAGGAGGCATGGCCAGGGGAGGGGCACGAGCGGTCAGGAACATTCCCAAAATTTAGGCACAGTGTTATAGAATAGGATCATTTATATGGCCAACTGTCATTGGTTGTGTGCCAGCATTTACACTAGGTTTCAACAGCCCAAAGTTGGGCAAAGGAATCCTTACTGGGTTCAATTCCCACTGCAGCTCCTTGTGACTGTGGGCAAGTCACTTAACCCTCCATTGCCCCAGGTACAAAATAAGTATCTGTATATATGTAAACCGCTTTGAATGTAGTTGCAAAATACCACAGAAAGGCAGTATATCAAGTCCCATTTCCCTTTCCCCCTTTACTAAGCACTATGGGGTGAATTCTATATATGACACCAAACGAATCAGTGCCAACAAAAGCACTATTCTATAAGCCGTGCTTAAATTTAGGCATGGTTTATTGAATAGTGCCTATGCCTGGGAATTTCACCTAATTTTAGGAGCAGACATTTCCACCAACTGAAATGTCGGGCAAATCTTTGCACCTAAATTAGGTACATATCCCAATTATTCTATAACTACCCACACAAATGTTTGGAACCCCCCCCCCATCCCGCCCCTGACACCTCCCATTTCCATGCCCAGTTTTGAACACGTGCCTAAATTATGCATATGTTTTTTTAATTAAATCTAATTAGTGCCAATAATTACTTGTTACAAGCCAATTGTTGGTGCTAATTAGATTATTGAATTAAATTGCATGTGAAAATTGAGTGTGTGCCCACATTTGCGTGCACAATTTAGAGTGGCTTTTATAGAATTTGGGGGTAAGTGACCTTTATAGAATTGGTGCTTAGTGCGGATCTTGAGTAGTAGGAGAGAGTCTGATGTTCCCTTGACAAAGCACTGAAGCGAAACAGGCACCTGTCGGGATATTGATTACTCCTGGGATTGCAAACGTTTATATGCACAGATAAGAGTTATATATAAGTCTTCTCCGCTGCAATTTATGATACGATATTGGTCACTTATTTTCTGCATTAAAGTATTATAAGTGGAAACGAAGAGGTCCACATTAACCACAGAATAAGCAGCAAAAAAGTAATTAAAATTTTTTTTAGTAGTTACGGATGGTTGGGGGTCGTCTATGATTATAATTGTCATAGCGATCAGGCATACCAAATTGAAGATAAATGAGTTGCCTAGTGACTGTATGAGACTTCCCCAGACCATACTAAGCTTGTGACCATCTGGCACTAATTGAACTTTACCATTTGATCAGTTGTATATCCCAGAAATAAGCAGTGGATTTTCCCCAAGTCATTTTAATAATGGTCTATGGACTTTTCCTTTAGGAAGTTGGTCCAAATCTGTTTTAAACCCTGCTAAGCTAACTGCCTTTACCACATTCTCTGGCAACAAATTCCAGAGTTTAATTACACGTTGAGTGAAGAAAAATGTTCTCCGATTAGTTTTAAATTTACTACTTTGTAGCTTCATCGCAAGCTTTTTCCCATGATATCAATGACATAAGTTAACATTCGTTTAAGTGACTGGCATGTGTTTTAAGGTAGCACATCAACACTAGCATTTTTTGACACATATGTTGCAGAGAATTTCCTTTTTTTGTATTTTTTTTTATATATATTGGGAATAAATAGAAATTAAAAAAAAAGAAAATAAGATGGTACCTTTTTTATTAGACTAACTTCTGATCTGAAGAAGAAGGGTTACCTTTGAAAGCTAATCAAAAAATGTATCAAGTTAGTGCAATAAAAAAGGTATCTTACTTTCTTTTCTCTGTTTTGCTTTATTTGTATTTATTTAAAAGTGGACTAGCATGGCTACCACACCACTTTTTATTTTGGGAGCAATTGCCTATTCTACTGGTTGTCATGTGCAAGCTGTCCTTTAGTTGCTGTGGTTTTATTGCAAATTGTTCATGCTAAAACCCTACCTACATCAGCCAACATGGGAAAATCATAAATAAACTGTCATGCTTAGTAAGACAGAGCTGTTCATTATATTGGCCCCTGTGAGGAAATCTCTCCTAATATTAATTCTCATTCCAGCCTTTTAAGACATCCATGACCCCTTGTTGCCTGCAACAGTTTTATATCTTGGGTTTGTACTCTGCCTTGGAATATCACCATAAGAAATATAAGGGACCTCCCTTAGGGTCTTGTAGCCTTAGAACAGGCTGCAAGCCACTGTGTGGTTCTGAAATTGGCTTCAGAAATGTAGCCATTAGCTTTCTTGATGCAGCAAAGTTAAGCAGGCAAACATAATATTCCAAATGTTTGTGCCATTAAAAACCTTCTGCGAGCAAACACTTGCATTCCAGTAGGAAACATGTGCGCTTCACTGCCCTCTGTCCATCTGTCTTTCTCTCTTTTTGATTTAATTCTTTCTGCAGAGAAATGTGTTATCATGTCTGGATGGGAAATTGGTATGGTGTGCTGCTGAGTGTTGCATGATGAGACAACAGTTTGAGATGACAGCATGCCAGGTTCCAGCTGTAAATTTTAGGAGGTTCTTACAATTATTTGGTTTTTTTTTAATCTGGGAAAAGAACTCTTACACTCTCCCCCCCCCCCCCCGGGTTTGTGAGAAGATGAGAGCTGAAAAAGCAGGAGCCTCAGCAAAGGCCCTTGTTTGCAATAGCTTGAGGACTCATGCAATTGACTTGTGCAGTGCTTCTAGAAAATATTAATCACATCTGCACATTGACGGAACTTCCTCATTCACATTACTATACCTTCATTAGATGCTCTCACTTTGGCTGTTTGTCCAGATCTACTCCAAGTAGTCCAACCTTCTTAACTGTAAAAAGAACAAAAATAAATTCTTGGGAGGTCATTTTACAAAACATTTTCAGGCATAAAATGCTCTTTCGTGCACATTAAAGGACTTTCATGAAATTGCCTCTGGTAAAATTAGGTTTTCACTTCAAAGTGTCTTTAGAGCAGGCATGTTCTGGGAAGGAGTTTGGGTGGAGCATGGGCAGAATCATGATTTACTAAAGCCGGTGCTGGGCAAGCTTCTACAGTTTGGGTCCCGTTTATGACACTCTACTTTAGGATGGCCTGGAGAGAAGCTTCAACAGAAACTCCAGTAATTTTGAATATGAAGACAGTGCCGGGCAGACCTTTATGGTCTATGTCCAGCGGAATGACAAGATGGAATTGGATAAGTTGGAGTGGGCTTCAACGGCAAATTCAGAAGATAGATTCTAAGGACAGGACCAGGTATATTTCTACGGTCTATATCCCAGAAATGCCAAAGAGAAATAATGATCAAGTATTTTATATCATATTCATTGCTGGTTTAATCAAGACTTAGTGAGTGCGACTGTTGGGCAGACTGGATGAACCGTTCCGGTATTTATCTGCCGTTATTTACTATGTGACTATGTTACATGTATTGGATAAAGTATAAATGTACATGTGTCCTTTATATGCTAATATGTATTTATTTTTGTTATTTTTTTGTTACATTTGTACCCCGTGTTTTCCCACTCATGGCAGGCTCAATGTGGCTTACATGGGGCAATGGAGGGTTAAGTGACTTGCCCAGAGTCACAAGGAGCTGCCTGTGCCTGAAGTGGGAATTGAACTCAGTTCTTCAGTTCCCCAGGACCAAAGTCCACCACCCTAACCACTAGGCCACTCCTCCACTCCACGCCACACCTGCTGAGCAGACACAAGTGTTCACACCTTCAATCTAGCCGCTGTTTCTGCGAGATTTGTGCTGGTATTTTATAAAGAAACATAGGTGTATATGTGTCTTCATAAAATAGGCTAAAAATTGGTACCTTCATCTCCTCCAAACCTAGGCACCCGGTTACAAAATTACCCTCTTGATGCCCAGTATGTGTGAAAAATATTTTTGTTTCCTAACAGCTCGGAGCTTACTTTCCTATAGTTTCAGTTTATGTATTTTTTTTTTTAACTGGCGGCGTGCGTCTGGAAGAAGACTCCGTGAAGGCCGAAGCTGGGGGCTAAATTTTGGGCCCAAACACGGAGGTTTTTTAGTTTTTTCTCCGTTTTGGAATGAGGACCATCGGGACCGGAACCAGCGGGGGTCTTCACGCAAGAGGAAATTCTTCTTGCAGGTAAGGCCGAAATTTTAATTTATTTAATTTTAAAATGTGAAAATAGCCTTTTTTATTTTTAAAAATTCAGGGTTTTGAGTTTTTTAAATTTGTTTTTCAGTTTTGGGGTCGGAAAATTTTTGGGGATTTTTGTGGCGGGTTAGATTTCGAATTTGCATATTTTAAGTGGGAGTTTTTGATAGGGTGCTGTTTAAAGGGGTTCTGAAAGGGTTAAGTTTTTTTATTCGACGGGGTAGGTTTAGAGGGGGGAGTTTGAATTTTTGTGATATTTTGGAGTCGTTGGCGGTTGAGAGAAGGAGTTGGGATCTGGTGAGGAGAGGGTGTATTTTGGTGTGGCTGGTGGAGATAGGTGATTTGAGGGTGAGTGGTGTTGATTGGAGTTTGGAAAAGGGAGTGATTGGTCAGAAAGAAAGTGAATGAATAAGGAATTGGTGAGAAAGGGTGAATTAATGCTGGTGGGGCTGACTTGTATATATTTGGAGTTAAGTGTGAATATTGGGATTACTGGGGGAGGGAAAAAGTGATTGTGGGGTGTTGTGTTGGGTTGATCACCTGATCGCTCTTTTATTAATTTAGGGATTAAAAGAATAAGGATAGTTTTTTTTAGGTTAAGGAATTCTAGATATATTTATTTAAAGTTAAGTAGATCCAAAGTTTTGATAGTTTAATTAAGTAGTGTCATTAAGTGGGGGTAACTGAAAGGGAGAGAGGGTCTTGCCTCCTTTTTTTAAGGGTGAGGTTAGGACGAAGACGCGTCGGAGGAGTGGAGCAACTGAGAACACAGGCCCCCACGCAAGAAAGACCAGCGACCTACTAAAAGGAGCATAAGAAAAAGACTGTATTGCTGCACACGTTTAGGAAAACGGGACTTTGAAAGGAGAAAAGGGGAGGGAAGTAGAATAGAAAAGAAAGGGGAATACTTACTGGTTCCAGTGAAGGTTGGTGTGGGAATCCTGAAAAAGATAAAAAAAACACACAAAGAATCAAAATCCTTATATGTAAACAATTTTAGGGAAAAAATTAAGTAATATTCAGTTACATTGTAAGGTATATAAATAAAGATTAAAGATAAGTATATTTATCTGATGCTGGGTGTTGTGAAGAAATAACCTGTGAAAAGAAAAGAGAAAGAACATTACCGACTTGATTTGCATTATAAATTTTATTAATTGTTATGTTAAATGTTACAACAGTAGAATAAATTACTAATTGTTTGTAACTTTATATGGTGAGTTGGTGGTTTGTGCTCTCAAAGTGGGAAAATCTTGAAATTAGTTTCCATTCCTCTCTTGCTTCAGAAGCAAGAGACGAGGTTAGTGATTGTTGTTTGCTCCTCATTCCTGGGGACTGGTTCCTGGAGAGTCGTCACGACTACCACCATCAGGCTTACCAGGATCTAGTTTATTTACATCATCCTAGGCATGAGGGCCGACTAACAATATATATTATATATCAAAGAATTGGCCAAAATCTCATTATTTCAAGGATAAGATGGTTCTCCATGCTCTGAAATCTCAAGGATCTTTCAATTAATCAATGATTTCTTCTTGATGTCTAACATGGCTTCAGCTGAACATAGAGGGAGATTTGATATTAGTGATGTGCATTAAGTGGCGGCCCTACCATTAGGCCAACTGAGGAGGGGATCTCAGGTGACACTCTTCTGAGGTGGCATCACCCCCCGCCCTTCCTTCCCTACCCCCCTTCAAAGAAATTACCTTTTATTTTCTTGTTCTTCAAAAGGTGGCTGCAGCGACAGCGATTCCCATAGGCTGCCCTTTCACTAGTACTGGCCCTTTCTCTCTACTGCACCTCACCTTTCTGACATATCATCCTGTTTCATTGGAAGCAGGCCACAGTAGAGAAGAGGCTAGGATTGGCAGCAGGTCAGCCTATGGGAATCACTGCTACCGCCTTTTGTAAAACAAGAAAATAAAAGCTAAATTCAGGGAAGGGGGTTGAGGAAGGAAGGGGGAGATATCAGATCATGGTGGGGTAGCAAAGGGCGGTAGCGGAAGAGTCGGGGCAGCAGCTTATTGCTCATCTCAGGCAGCAGATGGTCTTGGGCCTCCCCAGTGTGCATTCATTAATGTGCATTCGATTTATTAATGTGTCTTAAAATTTTTAGTGCCTGCTAAATTGATTTAGGGGTAGATTCAGTAAATGGCATCTAAAGTTAGGCGCTGGGATGCAGGACACTAATCATGAATTCTATAATGGTAGTTCCGTATAGAACAGCTGTTACAGAATACTAGTTTGTCTGCATTTTTGTGCCTAACTTTAGGCATGAGCATTTACTCCAGCCTTGCTCGCACCCATCTACTGGCATTTAGGTATGTAAATACAATTATTGTATAAAACCACACTTAACTGCTGCCACACCCCTGACCCACCCATGTCTCTCCCCTGGCCACACCCCTTTGGAGTTGTGCGCTATAAAAATTAGCCATGCAGTTTATAGATCTGGGCGTATATCTCATGAAACTGTGCCAATTAGCGCTTGTTAAGGCCAATTATTAAGTTATCACCAATTAAGCCAATTAACTGATCCTATTCTATAACTGCATGTCCAAATTTGGGCACCATTTACAGAATTTAAGCATTGGTTAGTTTGTGTTGAATCAATTTAGCAGCCATTAAAAATTTGCTGTAAAACTAACCCAAAACCACCCCTGCGTAAATAGAAATTTGTGAAAAAGCGAAAAACTAATCAAAATGTTCAGGTCTTTGCACCGCCCTATGTGGTATATTGGGCTTTTTAGAGAGATTGTGTTGCTGCAGAGGGCTTGCCAGCTTTTTTAGCTATTCAGAGTCCTAACTGTGTGAGTATAGGGAGGCCTGGACTGCTGCCAGGACTGAGCAGAGCTGCACTAGGGTTGTAGCAGACCTGTTGGGTTTTTACTGTGCAGCTGGGGTGAAAACCCACCTCTTTAACATTGCTTTTGACTCGTAACCACTTGTAACCACTCGCCTCCACCTACCCTCCTCTCTTCCTTCCCGTTCACATTAATTGATTTGATTTGCTTACTTTATTTATTTTTTGTCTATTAGATTGTAAGCCCTTTGAGCAGGGACTGTCTTTCTTCTATGTTTGTGCAGCGCTGCGTATGCCTTGTAGCGCTATAGAAATGCTAAATAGTAGTAGTAGTAGTAGTAAAACCAAGCGCCTGTGGAACTTTGCGAAGCAGCACAAAAGCTGGAATGACCTGTAGTTCCATTTGAGAGACAAAGTGAAGATCCTCTAGCTTATTCTACTTGCTGTTGGTGGTGTGATGGAGTTCAATGGAGACCAGTGATCCTGGCAGCTACCCAGTGTCTGATTCCAGGATGATGGCAGTTTTAAGCTGTAGGGGGCTTAAAGATCTGAGGCAATGTATGTGTTTTCTATGTTACGGTTACAATCCTTTCCAGATATGTTTGTGATGAGTAGACTGTAGTTGCAGTGGTGTTGCTGGAACTGAGATCCAAAGTGACTCCTGTGAATTGTAATGTAGAATGCTGTAGGATAAGTAAATCTAATGTAAAGGCCTTCCTAATTTAATGCACTCTTTACCCAAGAACACATTGGTGAGTGATGTAGGTGGTGTGATCCAATTTTAAAATTGCTCCTGTAGGAGTTTATCAGAATGGACTGTGTAGAGAACACAAAATGTCCTAGAAAGTTGAGCATAGGAGTGGCAGAGATGTAATGTGAAGAGAGGGAGCAACTTTCTTCCTCTCACACAGTAAACTTAAGTAAAAAGTATTGCCATACTGGGACAGACCAAAGGACCATCAAGTCCAGCATCCTGTTTCTAACAGTGGCCAATCCAGGTCACAAATACCTGGCAAGATCCCCAAAAAGTACAAAACATTTTATGCTGCTTATCCCAAAAATAAGCAGTGGATTTTCCCCAAGTCCATTTTAATAATGGTCTATGGACTTTTCCTTTAGGAAGCCATCCAAACCTTTTTAAAATCCCGCTCAGCTAACCTCCTTTACCACATTTTCTGGCAACGAATTCCAGAGTTTAATTACACGTTGAGTGAAGAAAAATTTTCTCTGATTAGTTTTAAATTTACTACTTTCTAGCTCCATTGCATGCCTCCTAGTCCTAGTATTTTTGGAAGGAGTAAACAGATGCTTCACGTCTACCCATTGCACTCCACTCATTATTTTATAGACCTCTATCATATCTCCTCTCAGCCGTCTTTTCTCCAAGCTGAAGAGTCCTAGCCGCTTCAGCCTTTCCTCATAGGGAAGTTGTCCCATCCCCTTTACCATTTTCATCACCCTTCCTCACCTTTTCTAATGCGATGACCAGAACTGAACACAATATTCGAAGTGCGGTCGCACCATGGAGCAATACAAAGGCATTATAACGTCCTCATTTTTGTTTTCCTTCAAGATGACAATAATCAGCATGGGAACTCTTGTGTGCTAGGTTCAAAGTTGCAAACCCAGAGGAAGAGGCTTATATGTCCTCTGCATATTTTTGAAACATACAAAACCTTCTAATTTTCCATAGTTCCTATGATAATGGAAAGGAGAGAGAATGGATATTTTTGCCTAGAGTGAAAGATATTTCGCACTCAGGAGTGTCCCGAGCCTGAATCGTGCCTTTTATGACATGCCCCCTAGCATCCTTGTCCACCTACTGCACCAGAGCCAATGCAGAGGAGGCAATGGATGGCAAGTGATTTTTGCACCCCCATCTCTCTTGCACCCTGTTCGGCTGCACTGCTCGCACAGCCTTTGGGAAAGCCCTGCTCTCCTTCTTAGGACTGGTTCTAAGGGAGGCAAAAATCTAGTTTTTGAAAAAAAAAAAAAAGAAACAATTTTGGTTTGGCAGTAAGGAATCTGGAAACCACATATGCACTGGTGGCTCATGGTTTGGTGGAAGTAGAAGAGGGTTTGGAGGAGAGACACTGTAGGAGATACCCCCATTCCTGGGTGTTTAGGCCTTGCTCCAGTTTCCTGGACCTCACCAATGCCCAATGCCTCACGAGGCACTGGTTTGACAAGGCTACCATCCAGCATCTTTGTGACCAGCTCCAACCCCTCCTACAGCCCAGGACCCATATTCCTGTTCATCTGAAGGTCACTGTCTCCTTTGTTTTTCTGGCCACTGGTAGTTTTCAGTCTGTCCTAGCTGTGAATGCAGGCTTTACCCAGCCCTCCATTTCCAATTGCCTCACCCAGTTCCTTGATGCCTTCCACACCCACACCTCTGACTGTATCACCTTCCCCCTCCCTCCCTCCGAGTTCCAGGCCCCCTCCCTCCGAGTTCCAGGCCCTCCCTCTGAGTTCCAACCCCTGCCCGACTGCTTCTCCCACAACAGTCCTCCGCCGGTCCACCCTCACCTTGCTGCGTGCCGCCCAGAGTTTTAAAAGTCATCTTACCTTGGGGTCCTGGTGGCAGCAGTAAAAGGCGAGCAGGCTCAGTGCTTCAGCCTTCCCTTCTCTCGTCTCAGCTCTGGTCCCGCCCTTCCGGAAACAGGAAATGAGGGTGGGTCCAGAGCTGAGACGAGACAAGGGAAGGCTGAAGTGCCGAGCCTGCTCGCCTTTCACTGCTGCCGCCGGGACCCCAAGGTAAGATGACTTTTAAAATTCTGGGCGGCACACAGGAAAGTGAGGGCGGACCGGTGGAGGACTATTGAGGGAGAAGAAGGTGGGCACCGGGCAGTTCGGGCTGGTGAATGGAACTTCCGGTTCCGACTTCCAGCGGGTGAAATATTGGGGGTGGTCGAGCACCCACAGCACCCACGGAGTTGGCGCCTATGTCCATATCCCACAAGTCCCACTGGCGGAGGTTGGGGACTCCCACCAGTAAAGGTACCTGGCGGTGGCAGCAACATAGGAGGTTTGGAGGTGGGGGAGGGGGTCGAAAGTAGCGGGGGGGGGGGGGAGTGGCAGCGGGCTAAACTATGCCCCTACCTCGGGCTCTGGACCCTCCCTCCCGCCGAGGTCTGGCTAAGCCCCTGCCTGGGGGACATGCCTAAGATGTGACATCAATGAGAAGATATAGCAGGGAATCCTGAAGGGTGGTAATGGACACGCAAGTTGGGTTGGCCCTGCGCTGTTGGACTGATGGGACCATTGTTTCTGTTGTTGACAGGGGTGTGGATGTGTATGCATGCCCATGCGTTTGTGTTCTACAGCTGCCTGGGAGATGGTAGGGGATTCTGTGGTAGCAGGCAATCTTTCTGGACACCTCTGCTGGGAGACAAATGTCATGGAGGTTGCTATGCTTGAAGGGGGGCATTTATCTCTGGAGTAGTCCTGCTAGCAGTTTTAATGGGCTCACTTCTAGCAGTGAGGGCACATCAACCCATAACTCATGGCCATACATTGTGCATTCTGGGGGGGGAGTGTCCACATAGGTGGGGGTTTCCATGCAATTGTTTTTGAGGGGGGTTGCACCGTAATATATATATTTTTTTGTTACATTTGTACCCCGCGCTTTCCTACTCATGGCAGGCTCAATGCGGCTTACGTATTATATACAGGTACTTATTTGTACCTGGGGCAATGGAGGGTTAAGTGACTTGCCCAGAGTCACAAGGAGCTGCCTGTGCTTCACATGGAATATTAATTTTTCAGACACATTGGTCAATGCTTCTCACTTAGGATGTGACAGATGACAATAGGCAGATGGGAGCATTGTTGGGGGAATATGCATTTGCATCTGTGGTAATATGTGAGGTAGGGTGGCCTTGGAGACAGAGAGTGGCTTGGTGACTAGAGAATGACATGGGGACAAAATTTGTCCCAATCCCGGCTCTGTGGGTTTTGTCTCCATCCCCTCCCAATCCCCGTAGGCCCCATCTCCATCCCATTGCCGCAGGCCCTGTCTCTGTCCCCGCCCCCGCAGGTTCTGTCCCCATCCCTGTGGGCTCTGCTTTCATCTGCAGAAGCATTGAACATGATTTTATATTTAAATCTTTTTATTAAAGTATAAAATGGAATATGCTGTGCAACTGTTGTGTATAAATTACAAAAAAAAAAAAAATTATAACTAGCAGCTATAATAACCCTCCTCCACCACCACCACCACCCTCTACCTGTCCATCCCCAACAATAGCTGACTTCTACTACCCCAAGGAATCCTAATCCACCCTGTTAAATTGTCCAGGGGTACAAAATACAGCCCATTCTGTATGCCCTGGAGGGGAGAAATATGCCCTATGAAGCACTGTTATGATTTTTTAATCTGTGGATGAATAAGAAGTCATCAACAATCTCAGGTATCAGTCTAGTTCTCCTGTCTTCTACAGTCCCTCCTACAATAGAAGATGTCTTCTTAGAAGGTGTGGAGGATGCCCCAGGCAAATGTGGCCCTCCCATGTGGCCAGCAGGTTTGCTTGTCTTTCCAAAAAATAAAAATATTGTCGTCTGCCTCAAATATAAATAACAGTCCAGTTCGTTAACAGGCTTCAAAGTAGAAAACGAGACAGGGACAAAGTTTGTCCCCATCCTCACGGGCTCTGTCCCCATCCCCATGGGATCTACCTCCATCCCCACCCTGTCCCCGTGGGCTCTGTTCCCATCCCTATCCCCATGCCATTCTCTATTGGTGACCTCTCTGTGCTTTGCATGGTGCTTTTAAGCATGCCCATTTACACCTTCTATTGACCTGATATAAATAGTTACATTCAAATTTTGGTGCGCCATTTATGTCAGCATTCTTTAATGGCATCTTGGCACATAGATGCCATTATAGAATTGGTGATCAATGAATGGCATCAGAATGCCTAGATGAAGGCACCAACTCATAGAATTGCCTCCTAAGTCTCCTTGCATTCTTAAATTACCATAGCACAGAATCAATATGTGTCAAACCAGAAATGTTGACTGGTAGCAACAAATATATAGCAACATAGTGGAGAACAACCCGTAAAGGCCAATTGGCATATTCACTCTGCCCAGTGGTTCCTGTCCGCATTGCTAAGTATATATCCTAGCTGCCTGAGCACTGTGGAATGTCACATTTTATTCAGTTCCATTTGTGTTGTTTTCCTCTAATTTTCTACTATCCTGGGGAGCTGAGCATACAAGATCCCATAGAGGGGCATAATCGAACGGGGCTGGCCATCTCTAAGGCCGGCCCCGTAAAGCGGCATACCTAACTGCATTATCTAAACAAGATGGCCGGCCATCTTTCGTTTCGATAATATAGTTGGGGCCGGCCAAATCTCAACATTTGGGCCGGCGTTAGAGATCGCCGCCATTGGTTTTTGCTGATAATGGAAACTAATGGCGGCCATCTCAAACCCGGCCAAATCCAAGTCATTTGGTTGTAGGAGGAGCCAGCATTTGTAGTGCACTGGTCCCCCTCAAATGCCAGGACACCAACCGGGCACCCTAGGGGGCACTGCAGTGGACTTCACAAATTGCTTCCCGGTGCATAGCTCCCTTACCTTGTGTGCTGAGCCCCCCAACCCCCCCAACCCCACTCCCCACAACAGTACAACACTACCATAGCCCTTAAAGGGTAAAGGGGGGCACCTAGATGTGGGTACAGTGGGTTTCGGGTGGGATTTGGAGGGCTCCCATTTACCACCACAAGTGTAACAGGTAGCTGGGGGATGAGTCTGGGTCCGCCTGCCTGAAGTGCACTGCAGTACTCACTAAAAACTGCTCCAGGGACCTGCATACTGCTGTGATGGAGCAGGGTATGACATTTGAGGCTGGCACAAAAATGTTAAAAAAATTTTTTTTTGGGTGGGAGGAGGTTGGTGACCACTGGGGGAGTAAAGGGAGGTGATCCCCAATTCCCTCCTGTGGTCATCTGGTCAGTTGGGGCACTTTTTTGAGGCTTGGTCCTAAAAATAAATGGACCAAGTAAAGCTGGCCAAGTGCTCGTCAGAGCCGGCCTTCTTTTTTCCATTATCGGCCGAAGCTGGCCATCTCATAGCCACGCCCCCACCCCGCCTTCGGTACCCTGCCGACACGCCCCCTTTAACTTTGGCCGGCCCTGCGACGGAAAGCAGTTGAAGCTGGCCAAAATTGGCTTTCGATTATACTGATTTGGCCAGGTTTAGGAGAAGGCCGGCCATCTCCCGATTTGTGTCGGAAGATGGACGGCCTTCGCCTTCGAAAATAAGCAGAATAGTTATCAACTTCCAACAGGGCCCTCCCATAGCTTACCACCAGACATTGCAATAGTCTAGATGGATATCAAAATTAGTGAATCTTTTCCCCAAACAGCTGGCCACCCTGCTCCTCGACTTTGCTGGACAGTGTCAGGCTGTCTTCAACCTGCCAGCATTGACTCAGTTGTTTTGGAGAGATTCATAGCTGACTGATTTTAACCCAGTTACGGTGTGGACTGTAGTGTTGCTAGGTCACATTTTCTTTTATTGACATGTTCATGTATTTTAATTTGTTGGAGTTTTGTTTTAAGTATAATTTGAATACAACAGCATTAACTCATCCAGGAGGATACCGCCATAACATAGTTTATCTATGCAATATCATTTCAGTATGAGCAAATGATTTCTGCGGTTGCATTGTTCCGGAACAAGCTATGAATTATAAAGTTACCCTGGAACAAGCATCTGGTCTAAGATGCATTCAGAAGGCCTGTCTGAGCAATCTGGCATTTCTCATTGTTCCCTCACCTGGCATTTCCCATGATAAAATGGGCTTCCTCTCAATAGGTCTAAGAGATGGCTATGTGCCAGATTCACCAAGGCTCTTTTCATATAATTGTGTCTATGAGAAAATACCTTAATGAGACAGGCCTTATGTTTGGGAAGCAGTCTTTAGAAAAATTTTGATCCATTAGATTTTCTCTTCCACTTTTTCACATTCCAGTCTCACCATCTCACTTATTCCAGACATATTTCTGCATTTTGTTTTCCTTCCTCTGTAAGCATTCATCATTTTAACAAGCATACTGCATGCATGGAACGTTTCCCACACCCACTTCTATGAACTGCTTTCATATCATTCTCATTCTTTAGAACATATACGAGTCTATTATGAACCCCATGACAAGACTGTAAGACCTCTGAAATATCCCAGCATTGTAGCACATTTCGATAGTTAACTTCCTACATTTTCTACCTGTGTTAACATTAAGGATTGCTGAATTTTTGTCCACTTGTAAAAAAGAGAGTATATCATCTTTTTTTTGCAATAGATTTTCATTTGCTGTGTCTTACTGCAGTGCTTATCCCATGCTGTCCTGAATGATCAGCCTGATAGAATGTAATAGGGAAATAAATCATGTATCGGCATTGGTGCTGAAAATGTGATGATTCTTAAGAGCCAGGAAATACCAGCCACAGCAAAGAAAAAGAAAATAGTTATGTTTTATAATGGTTTCCAGAGAGGGGATTTCCCATCTGCTAATGACAGGCTGGGTTAAGGGCTTTTGGATTCCCATTGGACTCTCTCAGCTCTTTCGGCCATTTGTTAACGAACAGGAAATGCCGTCTGATGGCCATTAATGCTGAACTCAGGGCTTCCCAAACTAGCTCTGGTGACCCCTCAGCAAGCCTGCTTTTCAGGACACCTTCAATGAATGCGCCTGAGATAAATACACACATCTTGCAGTATGCACTACATTACATTACATTCCTCGTCTCTTATAGTCTACCCGTACAGTGACATTCAAGACTTATATCCAAGAGCCAGAAAACATATCATGGATTTTTCAAAAATATAATATAGCTAGCTTATTTAACATATTCCAGTGTATATTCATGAAAAGAAAGAATATTCCAAAATCAGACTAGCTGTGGGTGTCACCAGGGCTGCATCATCTCATTACCTATCACTCAAATGCCTGCATTTTTGCTTCCCTCGTAATTTCTGTATAGTAGAAGGTATGTGTGTCACGACCAAGCTCTGTGTAACATACAATGAGATCTTCAAGTTGTGTTCAGGTTCATTTCACTATGATTCCCGCATCATATCTGCTTTGCTATTTAGTTCAACTGTATTTTTTTTCTAAGTGTTCACTTGTAATGATGTTGCCAGAAGTATATCAGCTTGACATGATCAAATAAAAATGTTTTTTAATCCCCATTCCAAGACTTCAAATCATGGTCTGCTAGTAGAAAACTAGCTAAAACTCTGGAATGCACCAAAAGTTGCAGGGCCCGATCTTGCTTATGAGACAATACTTTCAGTTAATGTTCCATAAAAATAGATAGTTCAGTTAAATGACTGTTGTCCCTGCTTTTATTGCCATTGTGCAGACTGCGTACAGATTTTCTACCTATTTGTAGAGTGGAGGCGTGGCCTAGTGGTTAGGGTGGTGGACTTTGGTCCGGGGGAACTGAGTTCGATTCCTACTTCAGGCACAGGCAGCTCCTTGTGACTCTGGGCAAGTCACTTAACCCTCCATTGCCCCATGTAAGCCACATTGAGCCTGCCATGAGTGGGAAAGTGCGGGTACAAATGTAACAAAAATAAATAAAATAAAGGAGCAAAGTCCAGACCTGTCATACCTCTTCTGTAGAAAGATAGTGCCTGGGCTTTTGAGCGCATACCCAGGCACAATCCTCCTGCAGAAGTCCCTAATGATCAATGCTAATTAGGGCCAGTGCAAGAGTATTGGGCACTCTAGGAGAACCTTCAACCTTATGCCCCTCCCTTAATTAACTTTCAGGACCCTAATGTGCACCCCTCCTTCATCCAAGACATCATGTTTTTAAATATAAACTTTGTCATGTATCAGGGGCGTAGCCAGACACCCAGATTTGGGCAGGCTTGAGCCCCAAGTGGGTGGGTATGGGAATCCTGCCCCTCACTTAGCATCTCCCTCCAACCCCCCAGGCAATCCAGCATCTCTTAACTTTACCTGTAGTTAGCATGTAAAGGTTCTAACTAGAAGGAAATTGGTATGCACCTTTAGATAAAGCATATAAAATGGTATGTGAGCATCCTACCTTGTCTTTGAGATTTCCTGAGTTCCTCTCCCAAAGAGCTGACTCAGAAAGGCCAGCCTGTTACATATGGACATACACAATTAGCCGTGAATAGAGCCAATGACTAGTCTTCCGATAATGAACCATAGTGTGTTTGGTCATATGTCTGTGCAATCAGCCACATTAAGTGTTGGCTTGGTCAGTAATGTCCACTCACTAAGGAACCATGTCTTCAAGGTTTTGTGATTTGCATTGGTTGGTGTGGTTTCATCATTTTAATGGTTATTATGAGGATGAAACTATAAGTTCACAGCTGTCAAGAAAAAGCTGATGCCTCTTTGTGCTTAGATGTTGGGTATGAATTGGAAGAATAATCCGAATCATAGTTCCCTGATGCTAGGGTCCACCTTAGGAGTCAGCACTCAAGAAAAAGATCTAGGTGTCATTGTAGACAACATGCTGAAATCTTCTGCCCAGCATATGGCAGTGGCCAAAAAGCAAACAGGATGCTAGGAATTATTAGGAAAGGGATGGTAAATAAGACCACAAATGCTATAATGCCTCTGTATTGTTCCATGGTGCGACCTCACCTTGAGTGTTGTATTCAATTCAAAAAAGATATAGCGGAATTAAAAAGGTTCAAAGAGTAACCAAAATGAGAAAGAAGATGGAATTCCTCTCATATGAGGAAGGGCTAAAGAGGCTAGGGTTCTTCATCTTAGAGATGGCTGAGGGGGGATAAGATTGATGTCTACAAAATTCTGAGTGGTGTAGAATGGGTAAAAGTGAATCGATTTTTTACTTTCCAAAAGTACAAAGACCAGGGGACACTCAATGAAATTACATAGAAATATTTTAAAACAAATAGGAGGAAATATTTTTTCACTCAAAGAATAGTTAAGCTCAGGAACTCATTGCCGGAGGATGTGGTAACAATGGTTAGCCTATCTGGGTTTAAAAAAGGTTTAGACAAGTTCCTGTAGGCAAAGTCCATAGTCTGTTATTGAGATAGACATGGGGAAAGCCATTGTGTGCCCTGGGATTGGTAGCATAGAATCTTGCTACTATTTGGGTATCTGCCAGGCACTTGTGACCTGGATTGGCCACTTTTAGAAACACGATACTTGGCTAAATGGATTATTGACTGACCCAGTATGATTGACTTTATATGTCTAGTAGTGCTATAGAAATGATAAATAGTAATAGTAGTATTTATATGTGTCTCAAAGCAAGCGCAAATGCCAATGAAGACATTACAAAAACTATATGTGTATTGCCATTGGAAAATTGGAAACATATTTTTGGACCACCCAAACCATTCCCAGAATACACCTCTATAAAATCTGTGGGTCCCCAAATAGTGGCATTATAAAATTGATATTGAGACATGCAAATGCCACAAAATCTTTCTAAAATGTGCTATATGGGGGCTTACCACTCCAGGTAGTACTGGTGGGAAGTAGAGAAGGGGATTACTAAGAGAATCTTGTTGTAAGTCCTGGCGTTAATAGCAAAAGTTCCTGTTACAGTAAATATCTAGCCTGTTTTGTGATTTCAAAGGTGATGCCCCTGACAACAGCTGCAGAGCTGCCAAGGGGGTCCAATATTTGAGAAGGCCCCCAGCCCTGCCCAACCCATTGTAGCCCCGCCCACTCCTCCATGGCACTGCCCCAATTCCAGGATCATTCAAGAAAATGCCTTATTTACACCAGTGACAACAAGAATGAATGAGAACTACAAATAACCATGCCCCCTATTCTTCCTGTTATCTCCTCTCACAACTCTCCTTTTAAATTAGCTTCCCTTTCAGTCATTTTCCTTATCTTAGGATGTAGAACAACACTGTAAGTATTATACCAGGATGTTGAGCACCAATACAGCTACTATTGGGAAACTAGAATAAGTTTGTCTTCCACAGATCTCTATGCAGGAACTACAGAGGAGGTAGTAACAGCAGTCAGCGTACCTGGGTTTAAAAAAGGTTTGGAGAAATTCTTGGAGGAAAACTCCATAGTCTGCTATTCAGACAGACATGGGGAGCAACTGCTTGCCCTGGGATTTGTAGTTTGGAGTGTTGCCCCGATTTGGGTTTCTGCCAGGTACTTGTGATCTGGCTTGACCACTGTTTGGAAAACAGGATACTGGGCTAGATGGACCATTGGTCTGACTATGGCTACTCTTATGTACATGCTTAGCATATAGACATATGCTAAGCAGAACATGGACAGACCCACATCTAAGGGAGCCAGACTTTATAAGCAGTGCAGAACTAGTAAATGAGAAACATAAGTACATAAGTACATAAGTAGTGCCATACTGGGAAAGACCAAAGGTCCATCTAGCCCAGCATCCTGTCACTGACAGTGGCCAATCCAGGTCAAGGGCACCTGGCACGCTCCCCAAACGTAAAAACATTCCAGACAAGTTATACCTAAAAATGCGGAATTTTTCCAAGTCCATTTAATAGCGGTCTAAGGACTTGTCCTTTAGGAATCTATCTAACCCCTTTTTAAACTCCGTCAAGCTAACCGCCCGTACCACGTTCTCCGGCAACGAATTCCAGAGTCTAATTACACGTTGGGTGAAGAAAAATTTTCTCCGATTCGTTTTAAATTTACCACACTGTAGCTTCAACTCATGCCCTCTAGTCCTAGTATTTTTGGATAGCGTGAACAGTCGCTTCACATCCACCCGATCCATTCCACTCATTATTTTATACACTTCTATCATATTGTAAGCTGTACCCCTCTCACTCTGGCACCAGATGTCATCAGAAATAGAGCTCCAACTTTTCAGATGGCAATAGTCGTGACTCAGGAGCTCTACACCAGAATGGAAGGGACAAGCTACAAAAACTAACCTCTCCTCACAATCCCTTGAACCATGAGGGGAAAGAAAAACTAAATTCAGGATTATCCCCTTAGTTGAAGGAATCAATGAAACTCTATTATCTTACTATAAATAAAACAAGTTTATTTATCACATTCTGTTAATAATAAAAACTAGAATCAATAACATTTTTATTTCTAACCAAATTCCCTTCTATTTTCTTTCACAATACTAGTTAAACAATTTCTCAACTCAGGTTTAATATCTTAACTTGTTTTCTCTTATCTTTTTCTTTACAGGAATCCCTTTTTCACTCAAGAACTTTCAGATAAGTATCTTTCAAAAAAAACATTTCTCAATTTCTCTAAATTCAATCTTTTCTTTTCTATTTTTTTCTCTATTCCTTCAAAGATCACTTAGCTGATAACAGTTAGCTGAAGGTGTAGTCTGTCTTGCGGAGGGGCCCTTGTTGATTTTCCAACTTCCAGGTTCTTCTTCCCGATCTTCTCTCTAAACCTATCCCTTAAAAACTTAATAGGAGGAAAAACCCTATCTATTCTCACTCGTAGTTTATACTTATAGTTCTAGTGAATTATTAGTTAATACTTAGGGCCAATTAAACTATTTAAATAAAATTAAATAAAAATCCCTGTACTGCTTCAATCCTACGCTAAACATTTAATTCCCTAAACTGAGGAGGCTGATAACCCTTTCACACTTGCATCCCAACATTCCACTTTCTTATGCTCACATGTATTCATACACTTTCCCCTATCATTCATACACTTCACTTCCAAAACCAATCACACTTTATACCACCCCCTTCCCCAAGTTTATTATAATTGATCAAAAATCAAATAAACTCCCTTTTCTGGCTTTTCCTTACATTCACTATCACTCTCACACTTTTTACTCTCACACTAAACTCACTTTTTCACTTCCAATCACCAAAAATCTCACACTTTCTCTCCCACACTGAGCTGCGCTTCCGCTCTCTTCAATCACCAGCCTCTCAATGCAACTGCCAGTCAGCCTCATCTCCTAGGAGACCAAGCTTTGGCTTGGGATTCCGAGCAGTGCTGACCAATCCCAAGCCTTTTCCAACATTCTAAACTCTCTAGCTGACCAGCGGAATCTTGAATAGCACAGCAAAATCTCCATTTTATTTTATAATTTCCCATAGAGTTTAATGGGAAATTATAAAATAAAATTATAACTCCTTCCCAATTTCTCCAAAACACCCCAAATTTTCCCTGCCACTAAAACCCTGAATCCTCCCTCTAACCATGCTTTTAAATTTTAAAAATACCCCAATTTTCCTATCCGTCGCACATTATCCCCTCTAACACCCCTCCAAAATTACCCAAATTTGTAAAACCCATTTCAAAAATTAATATACCCCTTCCTTAATCTACCCTGTCGAATTTAAGAATTTAACCCTTTATTAACCCCTTCAAACTAGCACCCCTCCAAAATACCCCCTAAAAATATTTAAATTTAAAAACTAACCCACCCCAAAAATCCAGAAAAATTCCCCGATCACAAATATGTAAACCAAATTTAAATAACTTAAACCGCTGATTTTAAAAAAATCAAAAACTGAATTTACTTAATTTAAAAATAAACAAAATAAAATTTCAGGTCAAAAGACCCCTTACCTTGTCCGTGATTTTCAGCACACTCGATGCCTACCCTCGGTTCCGGTCCCGGTTGTCCTGGCGCGAAAACGGATCCAAAAAAAAAAAAGAACCGAAGCCGGCCCAAAATTTAGGCCCCGGCTTCGGCCTACTCGTGAAGACGCGCGTCCGCGATTTGCACATGAGGCGCGCCGCCTCATGCACACACGCGCCGACATCTTCACTTCGCCGGCCATTTTTTTCTTTTAAAAAAAAAAAACCCCTCCTCAGCGCTACCCGTCCGGGGACGTGCTCAATCGTCCCCGGACCTCCAAAACAGACGCGCTGCCTCCTGCAGCGCCCCTCCTGCCACCCACTCGGCCCCCGAACCCCGGAGCAAAACGGCCCTAAAAACAGGGCCCGAAGACCCCTAAAATCATCGCGCTGCCTGCTGCAGCGCCCCTTCTACCATCGGGGCCCGAATCGGCCCGAAAAACCTCCCCAGCTTCCCTAATGGGCCTGAAATCGGCCCCGATATCCAATCCCTCCCTGGACTCCCAAATTTGGACTGCTGCTTTTCGCAGCACCCCTCCTCGGCCCCAACTCAGCCCCGAATCGTCGGAGGCCCAGACCGGACCCCGGGTAAGTTTTTTTTTTTCTTTTCTTTACCCTAGGTTACATTCGCGCTGGCTTTAAGATCGAATATTGTCCTCAATATTCCCTTCACTTACCAACACTTTTCACAACTATTAACCCAAACACACCAGACATTCCTACCACTCTTACCCTTTCACTCCCAAGCTTACACCAAAATTTATTTCACATCACACCTCTGACACTAGCCACCATATATACACCCAACATTGTTTCCATCCTTTCACTCTACAATTCCAACAGTCTCCCAATCCACTTCTCACAACCACAGTTTCAGCAAATTCCACCTAAAACTAATAAAGTGAAATACCTCACCCTCTACTCCAACCTAGGGCACCTATAAAACCCCCTAAGTTTTAACCAAAAAAACAAAAATTATCTCTAACTTTTTTTCTTCTAACAGCAAACATCATTTAACAGAACCCAACAGGAATCACAGTTTATATATTCATCAGCATCCCCATCATCTAGAATGCGTGTGAATGAGGGGAAACAGAATTTTGATCAGACATCTATCAAAATTCTTCACAATCACCATCCCTCATTCACCAGCTTAGCTCTCCCTTTACGGGATACGAAGTACCCAACTTCATTTAACTTTTACACACAATCCATAACCCCAATACATAAGTTAAATTTATTCTAGTACGAAATTGTCTTTAAGGAAAGTGGAACATACCCCCTTATTGCATCTAGCAGATCTTTTAACATTCATCCCATTCCCCTCATCCGGCTCTGAATTACAAGGATTCAGGGTAATCTCAGTAACTAGAGTATATCCCCATTTAGTACCCGTATCTATTTTATCCACATAAGACTCTTCCCTTTTAGTTGCCATTTTATATTGGATTTGGTTCATTACAGGTTCCTCTAAATTATATTTCTTGACCAAATTCCTATGCACCATTTTCTCTCCATACATGTCATTCCTCATTTTTATAACCTGAAAAGTATCACCAAAAATTTCAATAATTTTATAAGGCTGCTCTTCCCACAAATCTTGCAATTTGTGTCTCCCGGAGAATCTCTGCCTCCTAAGCAGCACCCAGTCCCCCACTCGAAGCTCCTCAGCTCCCGTATGCCGGTTGAAGTCTTTCCTCATCTTTTCCTGTTGTTGCTCCATCGTTCTTCTTGCCATCTCATAAGCCACTTCCATCTTTTCCTGATGTGCAATCATCCAATCTTCAAGATTCCCTCCTAAATTCGGCACTTCATCTTCATTTTTTTCCACAAGCTGGACGAAAGGTGTCAAACTTTCTCTTCCTAAAAAGAGTGATGCCGGGGTATAGCCCGTCGCCTGATGTATGGAGCTGTTATAAATTTGCATTAGCTCAGGAAGAAACTTTGACCAATTTCTCCTCTTATCCTCTGGAAAGGTACGAAGAATCTGGTGCAGGGTCCGATTAAACCTTTCGCACCTTCCATTGCCTTGGGGGTGGTAAGGAGTGGTTCGTGTCTTTTTAATTCCATACCAGCCGCACAGCTCTTTGATGAGAGACGATTCAAAGGCCGGACCCTGATCTGAATGTAATTTATCAGGTGTACCGTACACTGCAAACCACCGGTCCACCAGGGCTTTTGCTGTGGTCTTCGCCGTTTGGTTCCGGGTGGGTACCACCACCGCAAACCTAGAAAACATATCCGTCAGAACGAGTACGCTCTCGAATCCCGCGCCGTCCCTGTCCAACATCGTGAAATCTACCGCCAACACTTCTTGCGGTCTCACCATGTTGAAACATCCCAGTTCCACTCTTTCACGTGGAAACAGCTCTTTAGAATAACAGCATCTTCTGCATTTACTTATCCATAACTCCACATCCTTCCTCATGCCAACCCAGAAATGACGCCTTCTCAGATTTTTAAAAGTCGTTTCAGTCGCATAATGCCCCATCCTATCATGGAATGTCTCCAACAATTCTTCTCTCAGTTTTTGAGGCACCACAACCTGCAATTCATCATTGCCTCGTCTGCAGTCCTCGTATTTCCGGTAAAGAAGATCATTCTCAATCAGCAATCTTCCTCTATGCTTCCATAACGCTCTCTTCTCTGAGGTATCCATCTCCTCCTGGGCTGGGTACTGGTCTTGCGAAAGCCAAGAAATCACACACCTTACTGTTTCATCTTCGGCTTGTGCCCTCCTGATAACCTCATTCCGCTCCTCCAGGTTCACCCCTTTACAACTTCCCTGTCTGTTGGGCCTCCACCCCTTTCTTCGGACTCTTATTAAAGAACATGCGAGTGTCAAGAAATCTTTTCCTGTGTCTTCTTCCACTTCTGGTTCCTCTGAATCAGGTAACCGGGACAAAGCATCTGCCACCAGATTGTTGCGTCCTGGCTTATACTCGACTGAGAACTCCAACTCAGCCAACTGCGCGAGCCATCGTTGCTCTACCGCTTGTACTTTGGCGGTCTCCAGATATTTTAACGGGTTGTGATCCGTTCTGACAATAAACTTCCGGTATAGAAGGTACTCTCGAAATTTGTCAGTGGCGGCCCACTTCAGTGCCAGGAGTTCTAGCTTGAACGCGGAGTAATTGCTTGGATTTCTTTCTGACTTTCTCAGCCCTCTGCTGGCATAGGCGATTACTTTTTCCTCTCCCTCCTGCATCTGACTCAAAACCGCCCCCAAACCTCTGCTGCTTGCATCCGTGGTCAGGATAAACGGCTCTGTGAAGACTGGATAAGCCAACACAGGAGCGCCAGAAAGATTCTGCTTCAGTGTCTCAAAAGCCAACTGACACTCCTCACTCCAACTAAACTCTGCTTGCACATTCTTTCCTGTGAGAGCGTGTAAAGGCGCAGCTATCTTTGCAAAGTTCCTGACGAATCTTCGATAAAAGCTGGCAAAGCCTATAAAGCTTCTCACTTCTGTTTTGCTTTTTGGTTCCTTCCAGTCTTGAAGCGCTCGCACCTTCTCTGGATCGGCTGAAACCCCTCTGTTGGATACCACATAACCCAGGTACCTTACTTCTTGGCACAGCAACTTACATTTCGCAGGTTTTAACTTTAACCCATTGTCCCTCATTCTTTGGAAGACTAAATCCAGCCTTTCCAGGTGTTTCTCGAAGCTTGGCGCGTAGATTAAGATGTCGTCCAAGTACAGCAGCAGAATCTCGAAAACGTACTCGTTCAGGACAGTTTCCATAAGTCGTTGGAAGCTGGCCGGTGCATTGCATAACCCAAACGGCATACGGGTCCACTCGAAGAGTCCGAAAGGTGTTGTAACAGCTGTTTTCTCCATATCTTTGGGGTACATGCCCATTTGGAAATACCCTGACGTCATGTCAAGGGAGGAAAACCACTTCGAGGAACCCAGAGCATCCAATGACTCGTCTATCCTGGGCAGAGGGTATGCATCCCTGATGGTCACTGCATTCAACCTGCGGTAGTCAACGCAGAACCTCAAACTTCCATCTTTCTTACGAATGACCACCGCCGGTGAGGCCCACGGACTATGGCTTCTTCTGAGTATGCCTTGCCCCACCAGATCATTCACATGTGTCTTAAATTGATCGAAAAGATGAGGAGACACCCTCCTGAAAGGTTGCCTTATAGGACTGGCATCCCCCGTGTTTATCTTGTGAGACACAAGGCTTGAATACCCGATATCGGTATCATCTACCGAGAATACCGCCCGATGCTTCCACAGCAGTTCTCTCAGTTTCTTGCTTTGCTCCGGTGACAAATTGTCCCACTCAATTTTCATCTTGGAGATGATTCTTTCCCAGTCCTCCTCCGACTCCCTAACCCCTTCAGAGGTTCTCTGAGAAGCTATCCAATCCGGTTTGTAAATTTCCGCTATTTGCGCTCTTCCGGGAATACGTGCATCCTTCACCCCGATGTTGATCATTCTCACCAGCACATTCCCTCGCTGTGGAGTGACCAGGGTATTTGCTACCAAAACTTTCTCGGGTAAGCTGATTTTTCCTGAAGCAGTTACTAAAAGGGCTTCCGAAGATTTCCTTATCTTCTGGCATTTCCCAAGCAAAACTCGCTCGGACCTAGCCGGAATTATCTGGCTCACACTTCCCTGCAGCTTTACATATCCCTCGGGCTCTCTGGAATTAGTTGTTCGCCTCTGAGATATCTTTGTCAGGATCCCAGCAATTTTTACTGGCTCTAGGGTGAAGCAGGAGAGGTCCCTGAATAACCCTTCCAAATGCTGCAACACATTCATCCCAATAATTCCCTGGATATTCACGTTCTCCACTTGACCTTCTCGGAAGTTGTCCTTCACAATAAAAATGCAACGTTTAGGAATTACTTGCCTCAGACACTCCACATCAGCTTCAATATATCCCAGCACTGGTAGCTCGGTACCGTTCACTGCTACCAGAGTCAGTCGACTTGCATCTTTTAAGCAATCAACATTTTTAAAGTTTTTATAGAAAAAACTAGCCAAGAGAGTAGACACATTAGACCCAGTATCCACTGTGCACATGGTCTCAACTCCCTCTATTTTCACCTTTAAGAGTGGGCTTGGCCCAATCGCTCTCTCTCCAAGCAGTTCCTCCTCCTGGGAATCTTCCTGACTCTTTGGTTTCTGTAATCGGATTACAGTCTTGGAATCACTCTCTCTTGAGGAACCTGCCACCTCTGCTCTCGCGTCCCCATTTCTCTGACCATTACCACGGGCTCGTTGATCTTCCAGTTCCCTTCGGTCCCCTCCGGCACCAGCACGAGTCACTCGTTCACTCCGACAATAGCGCGCTATATGCCCTGGCTCCTGGCACCTGTAGCAAATCACATCCCCTGAAGAAGTCCTGGCAGCACTTCGATTCTGGTTATAACTCATATAACCTTCTCCAGAGCTGGGATATCTTTGACTGTTGCGTTCTCTCCTTTGTCTTTCCCATTCCGCCTCCTGTCTCTCGCACATCCGTGCGAACATGCTGGTTATCTGCTGCAACACTCCTACCGTGGCAGGCTCCTCAGCCCTGCTGTGATCACCGGCATCGTCTCGGTTTCTTTGTAGAATTCTCTTGGGTGCTTCCCAGGGAGCCAACCCCCTTTCCTCTCCGGCCCACCGAATAGCCGCCTGCATCAGTTCCCCGAACGGCATCGCAGGGTTGTCCTCGCTCCTTTTCATGATCTCACGTTTCAAGCTCTCGTCCCGTAACCCGATCACAAACTGTTCTTTTAAAGTCTCATCTGGGTTCCCCATACGTCTCCGATCCCTCTTCATTATTGACTCTAGTTTTTCTTGTAGCTTATATGCAAAGATTCTGATCGTCTCTTTGTCCCCCTGGCGAGAGTTATAAAATTCTTGGATTCTTAAACCCAAAGCCACCTTGTCACCGTACACTTGCCTCAGCAGATCATAAATTTCATTAACGGAACAGTCCCTCGGCAGGGAATACTTGATGGTGTCCAGGGTGATCCCCCTTAGATGGTCCCTTACCACCTCAACCTGGTCTTCCACCGGAACCCTTAGAATCCTCAATCGCGACTTCATCTTTTCTATCCAGTCCTCAACTTTCAGGTCTTCGGGTCCCCTGGGAAACCCACAAAAATCCGGCACAGTTCTATCCTGGGGTATCACAATGGTGTGAGTTAGAATTTGAGGCACTGCCCGACTTCCTGAAGCCTCTCCGTCCATCTTCTGGATTGACTGGGGAACTGGATGCACCCCAGAAACAAAAACCCTCCGGAACACACAAATGCAAGCCCCAAATAAATCACAACCTCACAGCAAGCTATGTAAATTTTATTGAGACAGCCAAACTCGGTCAATTTTCTTCTAACGAACTCAGGAACCTGCAATAAACCCTCCAAATTCAATGTTATTTGTAACTCAGTCACAATTACCCCTTTTTGTTTCCCCAAAATCAGGCTAAATCCTGCCGACTACGCCAAATGTAAGCTGTACCCCTCTCACTCTGGCACCAGATGTCATCAGAAATAGAGCTCCAACTTTTCAGATGGCAATAGTCGTGACTCAGGAGCTCTACACCAGAATGGAAGGGACAAGCTTCAAAAACTAACCTCTCCTCACAATCCCTTGAACCATGAGGGGAAAGAAAAACTAAATTCAGGATTATCCCCTTAGTTGAAGGAATCAATGAAACTCTATTATCTTACTATAAATAAAACAAGTTTATTTATCACATTCTGTTAATAATAAAAACTAGAATCAATAACATTTTTATTTCTAACCAAATTCCCTTCTATTTTCTTTCACAATACTAGTTAAACAATTTCTCAACTCAGGTTTAATATCTTAACTTGTTTTCTCTTATCTTTTTCTTTACAGGAATCCCTTTTTCACTCAAGAACTTTCAGATAAGTATCTTTCAAAAAAACCATTTCTCAATTTCTCTAAATTCAATCAGATAACAAATAAGCTATACAGTAAACTCCTAGAATTGATACTTTGTGTATTTTTTTCTCTATTCCTTCAAAGATCACTTAGCTGATAACAGTTAGCTGAAGGTGTAGTCTGTCTTGCGGAGGGGCCCTTGTTGATTTTCCAACTTCCAGGTTCTTCTTCCCGATCTTCTCTCTAAACCTATCCCTTAAAAACTTAATAGGAGGAAAAACCCTATCTATTCTCACTCGTAGTTTATACTTATAGTTCTAGTGAATTATTAGTTAATACTTAGGGCCAATTAAACTATTTAAATAAAATTAAATAAAAATCCCTGTACTGCTTCAATCCTACGCTAAACATTTAATTCCCTAAACTGAGGAGGCTGATAACCCTTTCACACTTGCATCCCAACATTCCACTTTCTTATGCTCACATGTATTCATACACTTTCCCCTATCATTCATACACTTCACTTCCAAAACCAATCACACTTTATACCACCCCCTTCCCCAAGTTTATTATAATTGATCAAAAATCAAATAAACTCCCTTTTCTGGCTTTTCCTTACATTCACTATCACTCTCACACTTTTTACTCTCACACTAAACTCACTTTTTCACTTCCAATCACCAAAAATCTCACACTTTCTCTCCCACACTGAGCTGCGCTTCCGCTCTCTTCAATCACCAGCCTCTCAATGCAACTGCCAGTCAGCCTCATCTCCTAGGAGACCAAGCTTTGGCTTGGGATTCCGAGCAGTGCTGACCAATCCCAAGCCTTTTCCAACATTCTAAACTCTCTAGCTGACCAGCGGAATCTTGAATAGCACAGCAAAATCTCCATTTTATTTTATAATTTCCCATAGAGTTTAATGGGAAATTATAAAATAAAATTATAACTCCTTCCCAATTTCTCCAAAACACCCCAAATTTTCCCTGCCACTAAAACCCTGAATCCTCCCTCTAACCATGCTTTTAAATTTTAAAAATACCCCAATTTTCCTATCCGTCGCACATTATCCCCTCTAACACCCCTCCAAAATTACCCAAATTTGTAAAACCCATTTCAAAAATTAATATACCCCTTCCTTAATCTACCCTGTCGAATTTAAGAATTTAACCCTTTATTAACCCCTTCAAACTAGCACCCCTCCAAAATACCCCCTAAAAATATTTAAATTTAAAAACTAACCCACCCCAAAAATCCAGAAAAATTCCCCGATCACAAATATGTAAACCAAATTTAAATAACTTAAACCGCTGATTTTTAAAAAATCAAAAACTGAATTTACTTAATTTAAAAATAAACAAAATAAAATTTCAGGTCAAAAGACCCCTTACCTTGTCCGTGATTTTCAGCACACTCGATGCCTACCCTCGGTTCCGGTCCCGGTTGTCCTGGCGCGAAAACGGATCCAAAAAAAAAAAGAACCGAAGCCGGCCCAAAATTTAGGCCCCGGCTTCGGCCTACTCGTGAAGACGCGCGTCCGCGATTTGCACATGAGGCGCGCCGCCTCATGCACACGTGCGCCGACATCTTCACTTCGCCGGCCATTTTTTTCTTTAAAAAAAAAAAAACCCCTCCTCAGCGCTACCCGTCCGGGGACGTGCTCAATCGTCCCCGGACCTCCAAAACAGACGCGCTGCCTCCCGCAGCGCCCCTCCTGCCACCCACTCGGCCCCCGAACCCCGGAGCAAAACGGCCCTAAAAACAGGGCCCGAAGACCCCTAAAATCATCGCGCTGCCTGCTGCAGCGCCCCTTCTACCATCGGGGCCCGAATCGGCCCGAAAAACCTCCCCAGCTTCCCTAACGGGCCTGAAATCGGCCCCGACATCCAATCCCTCCCCGGACTCCCAAATTTGGACTGCTGCTTTTCGCAGCACCCCTCCTCGGCCCCAACTCAGCCCCGAATCGTCGGAGGCCCAGACCGGACCCCGGGTAAGTTTTTTTTTTTTTCTTTTCTTTACCCTAGGTTACAATATCTCCCCTCAGCCGTCTCTTCTCCAAGCTGAAAAGCCCTAGCCTTCTCAGCCTCTCTTCATAGGAAAGTCGTCCCATCCCCACTATCATTTTCGTCGCCCTTCGCTGTACCTTTTCCAATTCTACCATATCTTTTTTGAGATACGGAGACCAGTACTGAACACAATACTCCAGGTGCGGTCGCACCATGGAGCGATACAACGGCATTATAACATCCGCACACCTGGACTCCATACCCTTCCTAATAACACCCAACATTCTATTCGCTTTCCTAGCCGCAGCAGCACACTGAGCAGAAGGTTTCAGCGTATCATCGACGACGACACCCAGATCCCTTTCTTGATCCGTAACTCCTAACGCGGAACCTTGCAAGACGTAGCTATAATTCGGGTTCCTCTTACCCACATGCATCACTTTGCACTTGTCAACATTGAACTTCATCTGCCACTTGCACGTCCATTCTCCCAGTCTCGCAAGGTCCTCCTGTAATCGTTCACATTCCTCCTGCGACTTGACGACCCTGAATAATTTTGTGTCATCGGCGAATTTAATTACCTCACTAGTTATTCCCATCTCTAGGTCATTTATAAATACATTAAAAAGCAACGGACCCAGCACAGACCCCTGCGGGACCCCACTAACTACTCTCCTCCACTGAGAATACTGGCCACGCAATCCTACTCTCTGCTTCCTATCTTTCAACCAGTTCTTAATCCATAATAATACCCTACCTCCGATTCTATGACTCTGCAATTTCTTCAGGAGTCTTTCGTGCGGCACTTTGTCAAACGCCTTCTGAAAATCCAGATATAAACAGAAATGCATTTCCTTCTGTATGAGACAAAATGCAAAATAGAAAGGTGGTGACCACAACTGCATAAGGTGGCCTGTTTCTTTGTGGCACCAACATGCTGCTTCTCCCTTCATTGGCAGCAGGGGGCGCTTTAATTAATCATCACCTCCTGCTGCTACAGAACCAGTCTCATGATAAGAGCTGCAAAATCTCACACAGTTCTTGACCTGTTCCACACCAGCAGGAGATCATGCCTTATTAACATGTCCTCCTGCTGCTGATGGGGAGGCTGCGGAACCATATTAGATGTGCTGAGCAAGATTTTTTTATCCCCTCAGTGGGAGTGCAGGAGATGATGCATGAAAGTGGGAGTCTATAGCCAAACGTGGGCACATTAAGCACACGGATGTGTAATGTACAAAGGAAAACCTTAAGAAACTCAGCTTTCATAAATGTCGCAGAGCAGGTCTTGATGGCAGCCTGAGTGAAAATGTAAACCCTAGTATGACTTTGAGAAAGCAAAATGTCATGCATATGGCTAGTTAAGTAAACTTAACAGCAAATGAAAAAGGAGTGTCTACATACATTTTAATAATAAACCTTAAAAAGAATAGCTGTCAGTTTTACCTCAGTTCCCCCTTAATAAAGAAGCAAAAAGCTTATGTAACAATGCTGCCTGGAGATATGAAATGTTGATTTTAACTGAGATGAAGTGATTTGGTTCTAAACAATTTTCATGCCTTTCACAAGCCACGCTTATTTAAGAAACGTTTGCTTGAAGACAAAGCATTTTTTGGCCAAGGAAATTGGGTTGGTGATTGCACATAGCCAAGTTGGAAAACTTGAAAACTACATTTTTTTTTTTTTTAGAAAATTTAAAATCAAAAGTTCAGTTTCCATTTAGGGGCTCATTTTCAAAACAGAAAATTGTCCAAAAAATGGATCAACAGGTAGAGATGACGTTTTTCTAGCAGAGAAGTGTCTAAAGCATATAATCGAACAAAGGAAAATAAATGCCGAAGACCGCTAGTCATTTACGAGAAAATGTTCCCAAAGGGGGCGTGATATGGGCGGTGTTATGGGATGAACATCTCCAGCCCATATCGGATAGCAAAAAACTTCCTAGATGCGGGAAGAGAAATATCCAGAATTAGACCTGTTTTAAAAGCATCTAGGGTAAGGACTTACCTGTCTTTAATCCCATTTGTGATTTTGCTGAGTTGGAGAGTGGAGAGTCGGAAGTGGTTGTTTGTGAGAAAGAATGGGAAGGTCCAAGGCTAGCCAGCCAAGCCCAGCAAGTGAGTGGGTGGGAGAGGGCTGTAAAAAAGGGGAGGCCCAGGACCAACCAGCCAAGCCAAGCCAGCCAAGCTCATCCAGTGAGTGGAGGAGGGGCTATAAAAAAAGGGAGGCCTGGGGCCTGTAAACAATGATGGATAAGGTATGGGAGGGGGCTGTGGTGTATGTGCAGAGGGAGGCACTGTAAAAAAAAGATGGGTGGAGCAGTGGCATTCCTGGGGGGGCTGGCACCCGGGGCGGATCGCCGATGCGCCCCGCCCCCCAGGTGCAGCGGCCCCCCCCTGATGCAGCGCGGCCCCCCCGGCGAAAGGACACCCTTGCGAAGGACCACCCCGCCGGGTGCACGCCGCTGGGGGGGGGGGTGCCGTGCGCGCCTGCCCTCAGTTGTTCCATGCTTCTTCTCTGCCCCGGGGCAGAGAAGAAGCATGCATGGAACAACGGAGGACAGGCGCGCACGGCACCCCCCCAACGGCGTGCACCCGGGGTGGACCGCACCCACCATCCCCCCTAGGAACGCCAGTGGGGTGGAGTGTGGGTGCATGGAGGGAGGAAGGAGAGAAAAGGGCCCATTTTGAGCAGCCCACAATTCTGCCAATGAGCACTGTTTCTGGTTTTTTTGGTTTTGCATTCTATTCAGAGTATAGCTTCTTTGAGTTCAGTTTAATTTTTTCTACATAGTTCTATTTTTAGTTTGTGGTTATTTATTCTATACTTCATGAGGGGCTACCTCTGTTCATGTGTGAAAAAGGCCAGGTATTCAGTGAGCATCAAGCATCTGTGTAGGACTGATCTGTACTAATTCAGGGCTCCTTTTACAAAGCAGTGGTACTGATTCCAGTGCAGCAAATGCGATGAAGCCCATTCGATTCCTATGGGCTTCATTGCATCTACTGCGGCTTTGTAAAAGGAGCCCTCAGCTTGTTTTATTTTCTGATAGGTGTATTAATGTTGTTCTGCCCATTGCAATATTCAGGGTGTTTTTTTCTAGGAAGGATCTTGTGCGACCCCCTGGAAGTTAGCTTGCAAACATACTAGATTCTGTGGTCCGACTTATAAGAATACTTTTAACTTTGTAGTAAAAAAACCCATAGTTTTAAGAGCTGTACTTTATTACTTTTACTTAAGTATTTTTTTTTATATAAGACGGTCTACTTTTACTTCACAACTTTTGAAGCTAGTACTTTTTACTTAAGTACTTATAAAAAGTAACGAACCCATCTCTGCTTCTATATCGTGCACTGAAAGGCTATTCTATAATGGCACCTGGATGCTGAAATTCCTTTCTAGAATACTTGCATAGCTCGGTATTGGTGCATCTTTTGTTTAGGTGCCTGCAGTCACACCAGCTATAGACCTGATGTAACTGCAGCAGGTGCCTCAACGTGGCAAGTGCATAACGGTTAGTGCAATGGGCTTTGATC
The DNA here is from genome assembly GCF_901765095.1 of Microcaecilia unicolor. NCBI lineage: Eukaryota > Metazoa > Chordata > Amphibia > Gymnophiona > Siphonopidae > Microcaecilia > Microcaecilia unicolor. The sequence goes on along the minus strand of NC_044032.1, from coordinate 611,359,152 downwards.
CTGGTAACCTGGGTTCCGTTCCCACTGCAACTCCCTGTGACCTTGCACAAGTCACTTAACCCTCCATTGCCTACAAAAACTTAGATTGTGAGCCCTTTAGGGACAAAGTACCTGCATATAGGGCCCGATTTAAAATTAACACGCGTTAGGCGTAGTTCATGCAATTAAATCTAAATCCCTGTGTATAGACTTATGTGCACTGGTTCATATTTTATAACAACTCACATAGATTTTGGAATGCCAATGAAATGCCCATTTCCATGCCCCTTAACCATGCCCCTTTTTGCTTGTGCACGTTAGAATTTAGGTGCAGTAAATTATAGAATATGCTTATCAATGTACGCATGTAAATTCTAATTTTTGCCAATTAGTGTTTGTTATTGTGTCTTTAAGAATGCTTCTTTAAAATTATATACATCAAGACCACTCAATATTCTAGCCCCAGTAAGGCAGTCTCTTAGTTTGCATGGCAGTCCCAGAGGTGCTCTGGTGGCCATGGAAAGGATGTCCTTGGTAAGTCTCTGCCAGTGCAGTTGGTCCTGAGCAGCTGCAGTGACATCATCCATGCAGAGGTAGCGATGTTTTGCTTCAGCATTGATTTGCTCATGTCAAGTCTTTTTTGGAGCAGTTTTTACAACCTTCCAGCCAGGTGGTCGACATCGTGGGAGTAACCGTCTTGGCAGGGGTGGCCCAAGACAATATACCTCCTGAGGCGAGGAATGAGCATCCACCCCAGCTCCTCCTCTGCTGCCCCTCCCCACCACAATCTGATATTTCCCCCTTCTGTTCCTTCCCCAACCCTCTTCCTTGAACTTACCTTTTATTTTTGGTTTTTTTTAAAGGCGGTAGCAACAGTGGCAGCAGCGATTCCCATAGTCTGCCCTGCAGCCGGTCTCAGCCCCTTCTCTCTACTGTGACCCGCCTCTCTGAAGTAACTTCCTGATTTCTCGGAGGCAGGCCATACCGTAGTAGAGAGAATGAACCAGCGACAGGGCAGCCTATGGGAATGGCTGCTGCTGCTGCTGCTGTTGCTGCCACCTTTAAAAAAACAAAAGGGTACCTTCGAGGAAGGGGGTTGGGGAAGGAACAGAAGGAGGGAGATGCTGCCTCAGAAGAGTGCCACTTGAGGCCCCTGCCTCAGGTGGCCTAATGGTAGGGCCGCCACCATGTCTTGGTACTCACGATGCCTCCGTTCTGTAGACATGGCCAAACCAGTGGAGATGTAATTATCTTATCTTCTCTTTCACTGTAGACTGTTGCAATTTCTTGGTTTCATTGAACCAGTGGTTGAGCAGCAAGATGCTAAGAATTCTACACTGTCATTTCATCTGGAACATTTCTAGCTTGTGCAAGTAATCAGCTAGCAGTGTTATAAAGGAGGCTTTTTTAGTCACTCTAGCTCTTTAAGGCATTTTACGTTTTGAGCTCTTTGAAGCCTTTTCCTCCTTTATTTTGTCACATTCAATCTTTATGCATTAAGTGGAAGAAAATTTGATTTTGAGTGGTATGCGGAATCCTTTGGCTGTTCTCTTACTCAAATAATTATAATAATATTGATTTAAATTTTAGCCCGTCAATCACTTTGAATGTGTAGTACAGGCATACGGTAGTGACAGTCCTAATCTATAAAGGTCCAATCAGATTTTCAGCATTCGTTTTGAAGAATGAGGTCAGTGACCACATACGAAAAGCAAACTAGTAGGAAATGTCCAGTGCAACTTGAAAAGACAGCGAGCCAGTGAATCTAGTAGACAGAGAACTGGTTTATAAGTGAGTGTTCTATCAAGCCCTTTTCACTCTTCCTCCACACATCTGGCCTCTCATTTACATTCATTGAGCCACCAGAGGTGCATAGCATGGGGCAGGGGTGTGCACCAAATGAAAAATCTTCCACAAAGAGGCTCAATGATCCGCGTGACAAATTGCATCCAGCATGCCATACCTTCCTCATATAAAACCTCGCTCTCCACTACATTAGGCTGAAGAGATGTAATAATCGTACAGTGTAACAGCAGAAGCTCATATACCATAGCACAAACTGAACAGTCTAAGGAACAATGAACAAATACTTTATTCAGAAAAAGTGGGTTTTCCTACCTTAAGTGAAACATAAATTTAACGGCTCGTATACTTTTTTAGCAAACTATCCTGCGTCCCAGTTGACTGGCTGCAGACTCGATGCAAAAAGGAGGGACATTACACAAACACAATTGAGAAACTAGTATCATTTGGTCAATTTCTCTTTGCTGCCGAAAATCTTGAGCCTTTAGCGTTTCAGTGTTTTCTGTTGGAGCTGTTTCATTTCTTTCAACTGCATCCCTAACAAAATCATCATCAGTTTCTACCTGGGACTTTTCTTTCCTCACATTGGTAGGGAAAAACTTATTTCTGATTTTCCGTCAGGTCAGAGCATTTAATCAAAGCATCCATTCAAACAAGTTTCATCCACTGGGAAGTCAAGTCTCCCAGGAGTTGAATGCCTAGATCTCTGGATTAGAAAATTGTTCCATGAATTGTAAGATTAACCATTTTGTCAGCAGCAGCTTTTTCATATTTAGCGTATAGACATACTGTATTCCACCACATATCATAAGATAACTTCGTAAAGTCCTTCCAGTTTTGACATATCAGTTTTAAAGCAACTTGAATCAATATACGAAGTAATTTGGCTATGTGTGGTTGTAGTATCGTGTCTAAACCAAATTCTCCCGTGATTATGATTTTGAGAAATGCGGTTCCCTTTTAGCATTCAATAAAACCTGGTCTCCCATACTCAATTACTCATCCAATCAACATTAATTATTATAATTCAAGCATCTATAAATGGGTACTAATTACAAATATAAGAATAATTTCTTTTCTTCACCTCTAACATTTAATAATATGTTTACTCCTATAGTTATAATTACCTGAAATGTAACAGCATCAGGGATTCTAGAGATGATGTAAAACACTGTCCATAATTTTTCTATAAGTCAGTGTACATGTTCTAACTTGTTAAACTGTTATTAAGTCAATGGTACTTAATTTCCTTTTTTATTGTTATATCCAAATTAATAAAAATGATTGAACAAAAAAAAAAAAAGATTAACCATTTTGAGTTTTTCTTATTTTCTTTAAGATTGTTTTCCTGATCTTGGATCTTCCAACTGTGGACAATTATGTAAATATATATTGTTGAGAGAAAATGTTTTCCTTTTTATATTAATTTCTGTATTTCCTTACATTTATGTGATAAATGTGAATGTAATTAAGTAAAATGATAAATAAAAGAAAAAAAAGAAAAAAAAAAGAAAATTGTTCCAGGCACAGTGCTGGTTCTACATTGCACTGAGCAATCATTGGTTGAGAGGGTGATTAAGAAATTGAAGATATTAAAAAAAATACAAATAAAAAGGGTGTTCTCAGAGGGTTGTGGAAAGAAAGTATACACATATATTTCATTTTCAGGCAAATTTTCCTGTTAGATGGCCTATTGTAGGTACAAGGGGCATGCATACTTTATATCACCCCACCAAAACAGGCAACTAATTTATTAGGAAACATCTACTGTTTCACTCACATAAAAAAACAAGGATGTATCCTCAGTTCCCTATCTTCATCTCAGACCTCAGCGGTGCAGCTCGCCAATATCTCAATGCTGTATAATTGATGAGTCTTACGCCTCCACCTTGTCATCATCGTTCAATTCAGGTGTAAGATTTTTTTTATTTTATATCTTGACTGATCTAAAACTTATATTCCTTTCTCATCATATATCAAAATAGATTATGTAGACTCATCTTCCAAGTGTAGGGCAAAATATTTAACCCAGGGGCACTTCATCCGACATAGACTATGTTTCACTAAAAATAGCTCTATCAAGGCAATTCCCCCGCGACCAAAGAAAAAACACAGTTAGTGCACATCTCTGGCAACCCTTCAAAATCCCCCTGTAAAACAGTTACAACTATACTTTACCCAAAGCCATCGGGTATCTGAAAGCATCCATGCTCTGGCTCAAAGATGGCCGCTGCGTCAAACTCCTACTTTTTAAACCCCTCCTATCAAATCACATGACCCACTCTTCTATGATAAGATGTTAAGCGGACCAATCCCAGAGCCCTTGGAATGGAATTAAACTAAAGTCATCCATTCAATCTCTAAATTTAAACCAAATGGAGTAACTGTGTTGCCAAATAAACTTGCTACTCCTTTTGTGCTTCATTGGTTACAAGAAAAGTACTGTTACTGTAGCTGGAGTGGAGGAGTGGCCTAGTGTTTAGAGCATTGGTCTTGACATCCAAAGGTGGCCAGTTCAAATCCCACTGCTGCTCCTTGTGGTCTTGGGCAAGTCACTTAACCCTCCATTGCCTTAGGTACAAACTTAGATTGTGAGCCCTCCAGGGACAGGGAAATATGTAGTGTACCTGAACGTAACTCACATTGAGCTACTACTGAAAAAGGCATGAACAAAATCCAAAATAAAAAAAAAAACAATTAAATGGCATGTTAGTGACTTTTTTTATATTGTAGGTGAGAAGGTGGTAATTATGGACCCCTTTTAAAAAGGTGCGCTAGCGTTTTTATCTCTCTAAAAATAAGTGTGTGTGTTTTCAGTTGGGTTGTGTGAAACATAGAAGCAGAGAAAAATGAAGGCAGGTAAAGACCATATGGCCTTTCCTATCTGCCTAGCCATACCATCTACTATCCTTTCCTCTCCCTTAGAGATCCTTTGTACTTGCCCCAAGCTTTCTTGAATTCAGATACTTTTTTCATCTCCACCACTTCCACCGGGAGGCCATTCCATAAATTCACCACCCTTCTGTGAAGAGGTATTTTCTCAGGTTACTTCTCAGTCTATTCCCTTTCACCTTCATCCCATGCACCCTTGTTCCAGAGCTTCCTTTCAAATGAAAAAGACTTGCCTCCTGTGCATTTATACCATATAGGTATATAACCGTGGGTACGCTCCTCTGGCTCAGCTCCTCAGCCCAGGGTTGCTTCACTCCTTACCCAGGAGCCGGGGTCACACAGATAATTATCTTCTTTGCTACACACAGAGCTCTCACTGTCAGGTTCACATGAGCTGGGCACAGGCTGGAATCAGACTTACTCCTATAGGCCAAGGGTAATCTTTCTCTGGACACTCACTCAATAAGTAATCAGCAGTCTCAATCACAATCAACTTCAACTTGCTTTACTAACACAACTTGAAAAGCAATTGATAAATTTGATAACTTGATAAATCTGCACTACCACCTGACTAACGCATGAGCCAGGCAGTAATTCCGAGTTTGGCACAGTGGTAAACAACAGTTAGCATGTGCTGCATGCTTATCGCGCAGGTACCGCTAGGTCAATGGGTGGTGGTAATGGATGCATGCTGGTTCCAATTTTAGTGCACATCCATTCCGCCCCCTTAAAAAGGGCCCTTTTTCCTAGACGTGGTAAAAAATGGCCCAGTGTGTGTCCAAAAGACATGCTCATACTACCGCAGGCCACTTTTTACCGAGGCTTAGTAAAAGGACACGTTGGCCTGTACAATGCAGGGTCTTTCAGCTCAAACAGGTTCTCCCATACAGTCAGAGCACATAATTCAAAGTTCACTTCTATTTCAAAATCTCCTCTATTTGCAACTAGAACAAGGCTCTTGACACAGTGGCGTACCAAGGGGGGCGGGGCGGTGGGAGCGATCTGCCCCGGGTGCACGCCGCTGGGGGGTGCCGCAGCGCACGCCTGCTCCTCCGAGTTCGCTAAACTTCGTTCGTTCGCTGCAGCTCCCTCTGCCCCGGAACAGGTTACTTCCTGTTCCGGGGCAGAGGGAGCTGCAGCGAACAAACGAAGTTTAGCGAACTCGGAGGAGCAGGCGTGCGCTGCGGCACCCCCCCCAGCAGCGTGCACCCGGGGGGGTGTCATTTTGCCAGAGGGGGGGGGAGGTGTCATCTAGCTAGTTTGTGGGTTTGCTGTGCTTTCCTGTAATGATTGGAGTTCTAATGTTTGTCCAATTTGTACTTATTGTATTGCTTCTTTTTATAAATTGTAAACCGTTCTGTCTTGCAGTAGCAATAAGATACGGTATATAAATTGATGTAAATAAATAAATAAAAAAAATCTAGCGGGGGTGGGGGCGTGCTGCACCCAGGGGGGGCGGCGCATCGGCGCTCCGCCCCGGGTGCCATCCAGGCCAGGAACGCCACTGTCTTGACATTCTCCTCATGATTAAATTTACAGTCCACGATAATCTCCACATGTATAACTGTTTTAAATCTTTTCAGTTGTATTTTAAACTTCTCTGGTCTACTGTCAGGGAACTAGTTGGGATAACCAGCCACTCTAGGTCTTTGTCAGCCTTTCAGCTTCAACACATTATATCTTTGGTTTGCAGCACAGAGAAATGGCATGTGGATGAGCTGCACTAATCTCTTGCAGTCTGTATTTCACTTACAAAATTTCTTCAGTCCTCTGTCCCATCTTGGAACAAGATCCATTTCTTCCGAGTGCATTGCAAATCCTGCCAGAAGTCAGGCATGCCTGCTCCATCTTCTCCTACCTGGGGTTTTCCTCTCAGAGACTCCTACTTTGCTCCCTCATTGGGAACACTGCTGCAGGTATCTTCTGCCTTATACAGAGGCTTCCAAACACCACACTTGCAAATTTCTCCTTCCTTGGTACCTAGGACTTCCCCCTCAGTGCTACGAGTCTTGGAGGGGGTGGGCTACCAAAGACCAGAATTTTCTCTAAGCAAACATTTTTATTGTTTCTCTAGTCCAGCCCCCTGGATTTCTTATATGGCACAACTTTGGGCTAATTGTATTTAATTAGCAATTATGCATGTAAATTTAGGCACCAGATGCATGCCTAAATTTTATGCGTGAGTCTCAAAAAGGGGCACAGAAATGGGAGGATCATGGGCCAATTAGTGGGTGTTCCTAGAATTTACGTGCATAATTATAGAATAAGGGGGATAGGAACTCAGTTTAGGTGTGAGGATTTGCACCATGTTTCAATTAGTGAAAATGGCTGTGCCTAAAGTTAGGTGCGATTCCCGGGCAAAAGCCTACCTTTAAGCATGTTTTATAGAATAGCGCTGAGCGTTATTTTTTTTTTGGCAGCAATTTTTTAGACACTATATATAGAATCTAGCCCTTCATGGGGAAGACCACTGACCATTTTAGTAGCTGCCCTCTGGATTGACTCCATCCTGTTTATATCTTTTTGAAGGTGTGGTATCCAGAACTGTACACAATATTCTAAATGAGATCTCACCAGAGTTTTATACAGGGGCATCATCATCTCCTTTTTCCTACTGGCCAATCCTCGCCTTATGCACCCAAGCACTCTTCTAGCTTTTGCAGTGGCCTTTTCTACCTGATTGGCCACCTTAAGATTATCACATGCAATCGCATACAAGTCCCGTTCCTCTTTCATGCACAAAAGTTCTTCACCCCTAAACTGTACTGTTCCCTTGGGTTTTTGAGGCCCAAATGCATGACCCAGCATTTTTAGCATTAAACCTAAACTGCCAAACTCTAGACCATTCCTCTAGCTTCAATAAGTCCTCCCTCATGTTATCCACAACATCAGGGGTGTCTACCCTATCGCAGATTTTGGTATCATCTGCAAAGCGACAAACCTTACCAGACAGCTCTTCAGCAATATCGCTTACAAAAATAAAAAGACTGGCCCAAGAATCGAACCTTGTGGCACACTACTGGTAACATCCTTTTCCTCAGAATGAGCTCCATTTACCACTACTCTCTGTTGCCTTCCACTCAACCAGTTCCTAACCCAATCAGTCACTTTAGAGCCCATACTGAGGGCACTCAGTTTATTAGTCGTCTATATGGAACCGTGTCAAAGGCCTTGCTAAAATACATAACATCTAGTGCTCTTCCTCGATCCAATTCTCTTGCCAATTACCTCAAAGGCAAAAAAATCAAAAGATAGAATAACCTCTATTCATGTCCCCGACAAAGGTACCATTACTGATCAAACATGTATTGGAAATGTATTTTCCTATTTTTTCTTCCTTATTTAGCTCAGAAACTAATAATTCGTCATCAGAAGTGCAAACCTTTCTGAACAAACTTAACCACACTACCTTAACTTCTAAGGATCAATCTGATTTAGGGAAACCCATATATGGAAAGGGAGTAACATTGGTTATTAAATCTCTTTCTTCTAACAAAGCTCCTGGACCAGACAGTCTCACTTCTGAATTTTATAAACATTTCAAAGTATTCCTCACCCAATTATCAGTTAAAGTTCACAATTTATTATGTTTATATCCAGAAAAACAATGAAATTTGTGTGGAAGTGAATGCTATACTAATTCCTAAACCTGGCACATATCTGACAAAAGTAGGTAACTACAGACCCATTTCTTTACTTAACATTGATTATAAAATTACTGGCATTATAACTAAACAAGAAGCTTGGAACCATAGGGGGTCTTTTACTAAAGGTTAGCTCAAGATAGCTGCAGCAGATCCCATTTTATTCCTATGGGCCCTGCAGCAGATAACTCGAGCTAATCTTTAGTAAAAGAGTCCTTTAAGAGCAGAAAATCAAGCTTTTATGCAAGGTAGATTTATTGATGATAATGTAAGATTTTTTAATGATATAAATCATATAACCAAAAATATCCTATGGTTGCCCTCTCACTTGATGCAGAAAAGGCATTTGACTGTATTGAATGGTCATATCTTTTTGAAACTACAGATTGGTTTAACATGGGTTCTGGGTTCAAACAATGGATTAAAATTCTTTACTACCAACCTACATCCAGAATTTCAATTAACAATACTTTAAACTAAGAAACAGCACCAAGGGCCTTAAAAAGAGGGACACAGTTCTTTAATTATAAACCTTTGTAAAACAGTCTTTAGAAAAAGCGTTAGCTTTTTATCATACGAGTACTGTTCTTCTACATGTGAGGGGGAATACATATTGTAGACATACGTAACAACTATCATCTGTGCTGAGTTACTCTACAAAATCTTCCCCGCCATCATCGTGACCCATGACGCAGGCGTGGAGCACCAAAACACGGCCCGTGCCAGGTCTTTTTCTAAAGACTGTTTTACAAAGGTTTATAATTAAAGAACTGTGTCCCTCTTCTTTTTAAGGCCCTTGGTGCTGTTTCTTTGTTTGGACTTTTGCTTGTACTTTGTTCCCTCTATCTGCTATACCAATTAACAATACTTTGACAGATCCAGTTTACCTCAGTCGTGGTACTAGACAAGGATGTCCCTTATCCTCATTATTATTTAACTTCACGTTGGAACCCTTTCTTATAGCGACTTGTGAAAATTGCAGCATTAAGGTATTAAATCCAGTTCATTGGAAATAAAGTTAGCAGCATATGCAGAAAACTTGATTCTTTTTTAATCTGAACCAAATCGCTCTATAGCAGAATTAATCAACTCAGTAGATTCTTTTGCCATATTTTCTGACTATAAGATAAATTGGGACAAATCTGAAGTGATGCCACTAAATGAGATTACCATTCTTACCGATATAGATACAGAAAATTTTATTGGTCTCCTTTACAACTAAAATATTTAGGAATATGGTTAAACAAAGATCCCAAACAAACTATTGAACGTAACACAACTAAAATCACTAATTTAATTCAAGAGGCAACACAGAAATGGTCTCCACTACATCTTTCATGGTAGGGCAGACTGGACACCTTAAAGATGATGCTTACTCCTCAAATTAGCTACATATTAATGATGTTACCTGGATTATGTTCAAAGTCATTCTCTAAACGCGTTAAGTTTAACAAAATTTCTGTGGAACAATGGCGTCCCAAGAATCTCTTTGAAAACTCTCAAAGCCTCTAGAATGAATGGTGGTGTAGGTTTCCCAGATTTTTACAACTATCACATTCCAAAGCACAAAAGCACCAAGAGCCTTTGAAAACGGAACAGGTCGTTCAATTCACAACATAGATCAGTCTTGTACATCAAACAGCTGACCTGAACTGTGAAGCATATGGGAAAGAGAGACATCAGTGATGGGAAGAGCTCCTTAGTGACCTGCTGGCCCTCTGTACCACCAGCTGCTGTTTTTCTGTTGTCATCTGGTATCAGGACACTTGAGGATGGAAATCAGGTGGATGGTGTTTTTAGAGGGAGGTCCAAATTGAAAGCTTACACTGGGGCCTAAGCGATGATTTTTGCTTTACCACTGACTTTGGAACTTGTCATGGTTACAAATGCTTGTGAACTTTTGTAGGTTGTTAGTTTCATGGAGTGTTCTTTAATTTTAATGTTTGAAAGATTTAACTACTGTTCCTATCTACCCATTCCCGACCACTCATCATTTTATAAACTTTTATCATATCCCCTCTCAATCATCTCTTTTCTAAACGGAAGAACCTTATTTAATCTCTTCATAAGGGAGGTGTTCCATCCTATTTATCATTTTGATTGCCCTTCTCTGAATATTTTATAGTTCATTATATCCTTCTTGAGACTGGGCAACCAGAAATGCAAACAATATTCAAGGCGTAATCACATCACCGACCTATACAGAGGCATAATGATACTACTATTCTTAGTTTTGTTTTCCATTCCACATTAAATAATCTCTAATAAACTATTTGCTTTTTAAGCAGTCGTGGCACACTGGGTTGAAAATTTCAATGCATAATCCAAAATGACTTCAAACTAGTTTTCTTGGTTAGTGATTCCTAATTCAGAATCCAGTATTTTGTATCTGTAGTTGGGATTAATTTTTCTTATGTGCATCATTTTGGTGCCCTTTTACTAAGGTGTGCTGAAAAATGGCCTGCGGTAGTGTAGATGCGTGTTTTGGGCGCACACAGAATTATTTTTCAGCGCACCTGTAAAAAATGCCTTTTTTTTATTTTTGCCAAAAATGAACTTGTGGCAAAATGAAAATTTAAGCGCATCCATTTTGGGTCTGAGGTCTTACCTCCAGCCATTGACCTAGTGGTGAGGTCTCACGCAGTAACCGGGCGGTAATGGTCTATGCACATAAAATGCCGATTATCGCCAGTGTGCCAGAAAATAAAAATATTTTCCAGAGCGCATATCGGACGTGCGTCAAAAATGAAATTACCGCAAGGGCCATGCGGTAGCTGAGCGATAACTCAAATTTTACGCATGTTGGACGTGCGTAGGCGCCTGTGCGGCTTAGTAAAAGGGCCCTTTTGTTCTTTTCCATATTAAATTTTATGTCATTTAAACATCCGGTTTCCTAGTCTCACAAAATTCTTCTACGTTTCTTCACAATTCTCTGTTATTTTAAAGATTTGGAATAATTTTGCGCCATCTGCAAATTTAATCTCCTCACTTAGTGCTCTTTTCTCCAGATCGTTTATGCATGCTTTAAACATCACAGGTCTAATTACAGTCCCTTGGGGGAATTCCACTATTGATCTGTTTTCCATGTGGATAACTGACCATTTAGGCCTTCTCTCTGTTTATTGTTCCTAATCCACAACAGTCCACAACGTAGGGAGAGTGGGTGTAAATGTGAAAGAGTGAGTATCAGTCTGGGGAGAGGAGAAAATATTAGAAAAGACTAATAATACGTGCCAATCTGGGGGGGGGGGGGCAGAAAATATTCACCCTCTCTTTTCCCCTTGCCTTTAAGCTGACCTCCCTATCCCTTGCACCACCCCTTCTAAACAATACAGAAAAGCTATGCCTATGACTTTCATTTACAGTTTCAAATGGATTCAAACCGTATATTTACTGAAGCCCATACGATATTTTAAACATGGAAAAAAAAAGAGAGAACTCTAAAAAACCCCAGATGCATTAAATTTTAACAACTTGCTGTATCATTGTACTATGCTGAATGATGTTGCAATGACTGTTTGCTAGCACAAGTTTCCAAATATTTGAATGTCTTAACTATTGCCAAATGTGCAGCTGACCACATAAAATTCAACAGCTAATATTTTTTTTCACAGAAAGAACATAAAGAATGCGAGTGCAAAGCCCAAACCTGCTTTTACCAAACAGATTTGAAATCTCTTGCTATATTTGCTGTTGCTTTGTTCTCAAAAGCAGCTTTTTTTTAAATGAAAGAAGTTAGTCAAGCAGACGAATCAACATTGGCAAGGAGCAAATGATTTTCAAATGGGATTGCTTCACCTGATGACAAATGCCACATTGTTTCATAAGTAGTTGCTCTCTCATGTTGGGGTGAGGGAATCCCAAGAAAGGCCCGCAAAAATAATAGAAAAATACAAAGTGCAAGGGTCTGGGTGGACAGGTAGACAAAATGCCCCAAGGCGTTTATTTTTTTCTTACATTTGTACCCTGCACTTTCCCACTCATGGCAGGCTCAATGTGGCAATGGAGGATTAAGTGACTTGCCCAGAGTCACAAGGAGCTGCCTCTGCCTGCAGTGGGAATCGAACCCAGTTCTCCCCCCTCCCCCTCGGACCAAAGTCCACCACTCTAACCACTAGGCTACTCCTCCACTAGATTGACACTCCAATGTACCAAAACTACTCAGTGGAGGAGTGGCCTAGTGGTTAGGGTGGTGGACTTTGGTCCTGAGGAACTGAGTTTGATTCCCACTTCAGGCACAGGCAGCTCCTTGTGACTCTGGGCAAGTCACTTAACCCTCCATTGCCCCATGTAAGCCGCAATGAGCCTGCCATGAGTGGGAAAGTGCGGGGTACAAATGTAACAAAAATAAAATAGATACTATTGGGGATTCTACATGGAATGTTGCTATTCCACTAGCAACATTCCATGTAGAAGGCTGCGCAGGCTTCTGTTTCTGTTAGTCTGACGTCCTGCATGTACATGCAGGACGTCAGACTCACAGAAGCAGAAGCCTGCGCGGCCACATTGGTGATCTGCAAGGGCTGACTTCTACATGGAATGTTGCTAGTGGAATAGCAACATTCCATGTAGAATCTCAACTAGTAGCAACAGTGGAGGAGTGGTCTAGTGGTTAGGGTGGTGGACTTTGGTCCTGAAGAACTGAGTTCAATTCCCACTTCAGGCACAGGCAGCTCCTTGTGACTCTGGGCAAGTCACTTAACCCTCCATTGCCCCATGTAAGCTGCATTGAGCCTGCCATGAGTGGGAAAGCGCAGGGTACAAATGTAACAAACAACCAAAAACCATGTCAGAAAAGGTAAGTGCACAGCAAGGAGTGTCTAAGAAAAGCATCTTTATTGTTATTAAATGATAAGGAAACCCTGAGAAAGCAAATAGAAAGTTATTGCTCTTTATGTCAAGTTCTTGGATCTGAAATGGATCCCTTCACTATGCTCTAAACTCTTTGGGCCCGATATTCAGCGTGAGTTAACTGGCTGGGAAAGGTCGCCGATAGTTTAGTTTAACATGTGGCTCGGCAGATAATTGATCGTTTTCAGTGTCATTTAAGCAGTTATCAATGCTGAAAATGCCCGGTTAACATAGAAAATAAAGCCAGTGATGTTGGGGGGCATTCTAGGGGCATGACTGGTTAAGTCCCGATATTCAGAACCAAACTGGCCAGTCTTAGTGGCCAAATAAGGCCACATAAAAGGCAGGCCTATCTTTTCCTGCTAAGCCATAGTTGGTTAAGTTTGAATATCGACAATCCGTCATGCGCTAGCCAGCGTTGAAAACCCTGGATATTCATTGCCAGTTGCAATCCGGCATTGACTATCTGGGTTGAACACACACCAGCGGAGGCTTTACTTATGTAACCCTGGTCTCACACAGTCCGGGCACCAGTTTGCTTGCCACAGGTCAGGGGCACCCAAGACCAGGGCCACAAAGAATTTTCCAGTCCCAAGAAACTCTCTTGCTCACACAGACTGAGCCGGATGCAGGACAGGGCTGGATAAAGATGTGGAAGACCTGTAGAGTTTTGAGCCTGGGCTTTATTTCTCTTTACACATTCTGCACAATTTTCTCTGTTTGTTCAGAAAGCAAGTAAATTCCCACTCTCTTGCAAAGAAAAGACTCCAGTCCAGAGTTTTATGCAAAACAACCAGAACTTTACTGTTGCGGAAGATTCTGCAACACGCAGTTCAAATCCTTTTTTATGAAACAAACAGTCAAATTGTAATCCAACTTGATATCAAATGCATACAATAAGTCCAGAGCCAAACTCAGGGATACAGTCCAGCTTATTTTTGAAAGAGATTGCCGGCCATCTTCCGACACAAATCGGGAGATGGCCGGCCATCTCCTGAACCCGGCCAAATCGGTAAAATTGAAAGCCGATTGTGGCTGGTGCCAACTGCTTTCCATCGCGGAGCTGGCGAAACTTCAAGGGGGCTTTTTGGCAGGGTACAGAAGGCAGGACGGGGGCATGGTTACAAGATGGCCGGCTTCGCCTGATAATGGAAAAAATGTGGCCAGCTCCAATGAGCATTTCGCCGGCTTCACTTGGTCCATTTATTTTTAAGACCAAGCCTCAAAAAAGTGCCTCAATTGACCAGATGACCACCGGAAGGAATCGAGGATCAGCTCCCCTTACTCCCCCTTCCCACCCCCCAATAAATAATTTTTACACATTTTTTTTACCAGCCTCTATGCCAGCCTCAAATGTCATACCCAGCTCCCTGACAGCATTATGCAGGTACCTGGAGCAGTTTTTTGTGGGTGCAGTGCACTTCAGGCAGATGGACCCAGGCCCATCCCCCCTACCTGTTACACTTGTGGTGGTAAATGAGAGCCCTCCAAACACCCCCCCAAAAACCCACTGTACCCACATGTAGGTGCCCCCTTCACCCCTTAGGGCTATGGTAGTGGTCTAGAGTTGTTGGGAATGGGTTTTGGGGGGAATTGTGCGGGGCTCAGCACCCAAGGGAAGGGAACTATGCACCTGAGAGCAATTTTTTTTTAATTCTTAGAAGTGCCCCCTTACAGTGTCCGGTTGGTGTCCTGGCATGTCAGGGGGGACCAGTGCATCACAAATAAATGCTGGCTCCTCCCATGACCAAATACCTTGCATTTCACTGGGTTTGAGATGGCCGGGCCCGGTTTCCATTATGGCCGAAAACCGAAGCCAGCCATCTCTAAACCCGGCGATCTCAACAACCTCAATGTTGAGATTTAGCCAGCCCCAACCGTATTATCGAAAGAAAAGATGGCCATCCATCTTTTTTGATAATACAGTTTGCTCCGCCCCTTTGCGGAACCAGCCCCAAAAATGGCCAGCCATCTGTTTGGCCAGCGCCGTTTGATTATGCCCCTCAGTGTATCTTCTCAAATGCAATTTATAATCCTACAGTATGTACATATTTATAGCTCCTCCTTTCCCATCCCTTCTGGGTGTAACAATCTGAGGCTATGCCTGTAGCATTTGTGCAGCCAGCAGATCTTCCTTTTGGATTAGACTTCCCTATCTGTCTGTACTCTCCTCCAAAGGAGTACCACCTTTGGCTCCAAACAGGTTCTTTCCTGTTCCTGCTCCCAGGCTGGGATCCGCTACTTTCCACTTGGAGTACTCCTCCACTTCACAGCAGTGGCGCAGCTACATGAGGCCTTGGGGGCCCAGCTCCCTCCCCATTCCAGTCTCAGGCCTCACAACCCTGGTGGCCAGTCAAGTGCCTGTGTTTTGGGCATTACTGGCTACACTCCTGCTCCCTTCACTGCTGTCCTTCAATATTCTGTGTCAGTGAGGTAAGCACACTGCTTTCGGTGGCCCGGAAGCTTTCCCTCTGCTATAATTTCCTGTCCCGCATAAGCGGGATGCTGCAACAGAGGGAGAGCTTCCAGGGCCATTGAAGGCAGTGTGTTTACCTCAATGATGCTGCCGGCTGTCCAGAAACTTTTGTGTTGCTTTGCTGAGGGACAGATGCAGAGTGTGACAGAGACAGAGAGAGATGGGGTAAAAGCAAAAAAAAAAAAAAAAGTAATAAAGAACAAGCATGCTTCATCTTTCTCTTTACCCGAGCATGGAAGCGTCTTGTGTTCCCAGCACTTTCCATGTGGGATCGGTGTGGGAGTCGGTGAGTCCTCAGTTCACCACCATATTGTCCCTTTCTTCTTTTCTTCTTTTGTCTTTGACCTTTTATTTTCTCCCCACCTCCTCAGGAAGCCCCAAAAAGGAATAGTTCCCCCTCCAGGCCCCTATGTTTAACTTAAGTTATTTTAAACTTCTTTTGTTAATGTAACTCCCACAGCTGAGAATTTTTTTTTTTTTGGGGGGGGGGGGGGGGGGGTTGTGTTTTATTAAATCTCTGTTGATTTGTGTTATTTCACTTAGTGTATTTCTTTTATTAATTGTGTAACTGAACTTGTTTTTCTTTCTCAGATCTCACAGGGGGTTTCATAGCTTTTTTTCCCCTTGGGAAGGGAGCTGTTTATGCTCTTTCTTTTAAATACAAAATGAACAAGGTAAGGATGGAGGCGAGAGGTCTAGAGGTGGCAGCTCCATGTTTGATGGAAATGTAACTGGTGGAGAAGGGAGGGGGCTTCGTCTATTACATGACATGTGGATAATTATGTGGGTCCAGGAAAAGATGCTGTACAGTAGCCTATTCGGTATTATTTTCCCATCTGTGTTTGTTTATTAGACACTCAATGTATCACCTTTCTGCAGTAGGAGCAAAGGTGTTCACATATTAGTTTTGTTTTATACTGGTGTAGGACTAAATATTGTTTTGTGGAATGCAGTGGTATATTAATAAAAAAAGGAACGTTCATTTTTATACTACTATTTCACAGAGAGGTATTGAATAATGAGGGAAGAAGGGCTTCCTTCATGCAGATGTTCTATCCAAAGTCAGTCTAAATGTGGCAACATTGTCCAATTCTAACAAGGAAAAGAGAGTACTTAATACTATACAACACAATAATTTCTCTAGAATGATGGCAAAGTAGTACTTTAGAGAAACTATAGTTCTGTGAAGTGCATTGAGCTTAGAAAAGAAAAAGGGAAAAAGCCTCTGAAACCAACCCAGCCTCCAACTCAAATAATTGTTTTCAAAAACAAATGTTGAGGAAAATCGATGGGTTATTTCTCATCATTGGCATAAAAAAACCCTTAAATTCTTTAATACAAAATGCTAAAGCTTCACAGAACTGACTATGGTTCTAAAAAGACAAGTGAGAAATTACTTAACTTAAACTTCAAGTGCAGGTAAGAAAACAACATGTGAATGATTGGTCCATCACATTGACTTTGGCCAGAGTTTCGCTGTAAGTAGCTGTCTCAAGACGTGGGTGACCTGAAAAAAATTAAACAAAACAATTAGAGTGCAAAAAATGTGTGTTCAAAATGCAAAATACAAAGTGCAAAAACAAACTTGATCCAAAGAGTCAAAGATTGAAAAATATAGTTTAAAAAGAAGTACTTGCCAAAAGACTTAAACATGTTCAAACTTCCTGCTATGGGATCCCTACCAAAATGGCCGCTGCATTTTTTCTTTATAGGTTTGCAGTTCAAAATCCTGTGATGTCATATCCTGTGACGTTAATTGCGGCAAACTTGCTACATAGGCTCTGAGAAGCTTCTTTGCACGATGTAGTGTTACTTCACAAATAATTTGACAGACAATCCTTTATTTGTTTGCTCCTTTGTAAGGAGAAGGGTTTGGAAGGAACACTGTCAGGAACTCCATGGACTTGAAATGGTTAATATCAGCTTCAGAAAGGAGAGAAAGCAGTAGAACCAGAGGAAGGGACAAGAAGACTTATAAAATGCCTTATTAAGCTGTATTAATAAAATATTTGTTATAAAGTAAAGTTGAGGGATATGTGCCACTGCAGTAATTATTTTCCAGGATACTGTGATGTGTGTTGAGAGGTTGACCAGACTCGTCTACTATAATAGTAAAGTTTAAGTTATGGGATAATATAACTTCATTAAAAATGTCAGTGTTTCCAAGGTTTCCATAACTGTGCAAGTGTAAATGCCCAGTGTACCCGAATGTAACTTACCTTGAGCTACTACTGAAAAAGCTGTGAGCAAAATCCAAATAAATAAATAAATATGGTTTATGCTGATGCAGGACAGACTGGTTGCTTAGAAATCCTTTATCAAGTGCACTGTAAGGCATTATTTAGGAGTATACCAACCTATATGCCTAGTGCCCCCCTATGTTAACTCTGGGTCCCCCCAAAAATATTAGGTCTGGCTATGCCCCGCTTCACAATTAATGCTGGAATTTTCAGAATCCTTCCTCTCTGGTCAGCCTTAGTTTCTTGAACCCATCCAGGACCCCCCCTTCTCTAAGGGTCCCTGCAGGGGTAGAAACAACCAAAGACCTTGTGTTTTGTCCAACAACAAGGCCAGGTTATAGTATAAAGATGGACAGTTTGTTGTTCCTAGCATCAAGATCTAGTAGAGAATATTTCAGGGAAACTTCTTGTCACCACTTTTGTTTTATATTTTATTTTTGTTACATTTGTATCCCGCACTTTCCCACTCATGGCAGGCTCAATGTGGTGGGCAATGGAGGGTTAAGTGACTTGCACAGAGTCACAAGGAGCTGCCTGTGCTGAGAATCGAACTCAGTTCCTCAGGACCAAAGTCCACCACCCTAACCACTAGGCCATGCCTATCTTCTGAGATAATATTGCATCAGCTGTTTGAAGATGTCTTGAAACTCTACAGCCCCAGTGATCAATATTTGGTGGAACAACTTTGCTTAGTACAATACTTTTCACATATCAAGATGACTTTTGGCCTAGACAAATGTGCTAAGGCAACTTTCTAAGGAAAACTGAAAACATCTCTCTGACTAATGATTGTGCCCTAAAGGAACTTGAACAGGAAGGTATATACAAATATCTAGGAGTCAAGAAAGGAGCAACAATCCAGCATAAAATACTGAGAGAAAAGACCAGCAAAGAGTACAACAGAAGATTAAATGTATCAAGGAGCATATCATATTTTGTTGGAAAATCCATAATCAAACATCACATCCTATCCCATAAAACATAACTGTGATCAAATGTCCCAAATCCTATCAGCCCACGGAGAATGTACAAATCTTCAATATTCCCTCCTCCAATATCGCCAAAGCTTTGATTAATCTTATTGTAATCCACCACACACTTTCTCATGAAGATGAGGATCAAAATGGTGTTCAGTTGATAAATGGAAAATTTCATACTCAGATATATCACAAAGATACAGACAGAAATACAGTATTGCATTATAGAAGTTTTCGTACTCAGAGATTATGTAATAGCATTCCTATGGGTCAGTTTTTGAGGAGATGTTTTTTACACCATGCCCTAATTGCATTATATACAACCCCCTCCCCTGATATTCAAAACCATTTAACCAGCCAGGAATGGCACCTGGTCCGTTAAATGGCACTTAACCGGATATTCAGCAGAGGATAACTGGCTATCTCCCACTGAATATTCCCAGTTGTTAGCAGCTAGGAGATAACCTGCTATATTGCGTGAGATAGCCGGCTATCCTCAAATATTCAGCGCATAGCACAGAGAGACTGGCTCGTTTGCAAGTCAGATAGTATGCATGAATCTAGGATAACCTGTGTGCTACCTTATTTCTCTCAAGTGCATCATATCCAACAAATTATTTGTGAAAAACTTAATCAACTTAATTAAAAACATTCTATGGAAACAGTAATAGATCACCACTTTCCAAATCTGAATACTATGCTCCTCCAGACTTAGAATCTTCCAGTTGACCAGAACAGATGACTCATACAGCTGTAATAAAACTCAAATCACTGAACTCAATCTCTTTGTCTCAACATGAATTCACATTTCGCCCAACTTGGTATTCTCAGGAGACTAAACTGCAAAATATATATTTACATACCGCATATAACATTACTGTTGTTTACTGTATGCCTATCAAACTGTTCTTATACAATATAAAACATTATGGGGCTCATTTTCAAAAGAGAACAATGTCTAAAAAGTGGCATAAAGTGGCATCACAAAAATGTCCAAATCAGTATTTTTTAGACTTTTTCTATGCTGTTCTTCTGCAGTGCATCCAAATTTCAAGGGTGCGTGTTGGGGGCATGGTAAGGGCAGGATCTGGGTGTTCCTAAGACTTGGACGTTTTTTTAGCCATAATGGAACAAAACAAAACCATCCAGGACTAAAGGTAAGACATTTTGAGCTAAACCTGTTTTTATAACAAATAAGCTCTCTGAAAGTCCAGATACACTGCATCAACCAGCTCACCTTTATCCACATGTTTATATATGCCTTTGTATCGCTCCATGGTGCGACCGCACCTCGAATATTGTGTTCAATTCTGGTCGACGCATCTCAAAAAAGATATAATGAAATTAGAAAAGGTGCAGAGAAGGGTGACGAAAATGATAAAGGGGCTAGGATGACTTCCCTATGAGGAAAGGCTAAAGTGGCTGGGGCTCTTCAGCTTAGAGAAAAGATGGCTGTGGGGAGATATGATAGAGGTATATAAAATACTGACTGGAGTGGAATGGGTAGATGTGAATTGCTTGTTTATTCTCTCCAAAAATACTAGGAGTAGGGGACATGCAATGAAGCTACAAAGTAGTAAATTTAAAATGAATCGGAGAAAATATTTCTTCAGTCAACATGTAATTAAACTCTGGAATTCATTGCCAGATAGCTTTCTAAAAGAAAAGTCCACAAGCTATTATTAAAATGGACTTGGGAAAATCCACTGCTTATTTCTAGGATAACCAGCATAAAATGTATTGTACTGTTTTGGGATCTTGGCAGGTACTTGTGACCTGGATTGGTCACTGTTGGAAACAGGATACTGGGCTTGATGGACCTTCAGTCTGTCCCAGTATGGCAACACTTATGTACTTATATACTTATGTAATTGCCATATGGTGTCAATTAATACCAATTTAAGCCAATAATTGGCTGTTAACTCCAATGAACAGGGAAATATTAAAATAAGAGTGGAGGAGTGGCCTAGTGGTTAGGGTGGTGGACTTTGGTCCTGAGGAACTGAGTTCAATTCCCAGCACAGGCAGCTCCTTGTGACTCTGGGCAAGTCACTTAACCCTCCATTGCCTGCCACATTGAGCCTGCCATGAGTGGGAAAGCGCGGGGTACAAATATAACAAAAATAAAAACTGACCTTATTCTATAAATTGGGCACCCAACTTTGTGCACTAAGCGTATAGTTGGGCAACCAAATTTATAGAATTAGGGGGTAAGATTATAGAATCAGGGGGTATGTATATATATGTCACGGACAGTCAGCTCATTTTTGTAATGCTTAAGAACTACTCAGAGTCCAGGTACATACAGGTCGAACTCTTGTTACCTTCTGCAAACAAAGATGGAAGTTAACAAACATGGCTGAATTTGCAGATTCTTTGGGGCAGAGTGAATGTCAGCAATTCAAAAATTTGCTATTCTGTGCAAAGTTGTAAGGACATGAAGTCTTTATTATTATTATTTCTGGTGTTCCACAAACACCAGGAGACATGAGTCTTGGTGAAAGACGTTTCTTAGGAAAAGTTCATCCATCAGTGGTGGTGTAGCTCACCTTCTCTATATCACCTCTGATGGACATGCATGCTAACTGCAAAAGACCTAATGATGATATAGTACAATTGATCTGTGCAGACCAAGCTAACTGCCCTCTCCCCCGCCTGCCTTATGATTGACCTCATTGAATCTCCAAAGCAAGAGCTACATTCCAAGCATTATTTGTAGGACAATCTGTAACTTCTTGGTTTGAGTTTGTTTATAAACACTGGTGATCCCCAGCACAGCAAAGAGCAATTAAATGTAATCATTTTCTATACCAAATAAGAGTCTCTATAATTTGTAATTGTAGGCTACAGTAACATAATAGAGATTTGTCTCTGAAGTGACTCCTTTGGCTTCCAGCTTGGTATTGTTAATTTGCTCTTTTCCAACAATAATAGTCGTTATAATAAACTACAAGCTTATTTAGGTAACTTTCTGGTTTCTAAAAGTTATTTGGTTTTACTTGTTGTCATTGTTTATTTTGGCATTGTTATCATTCATGTGGCTAATTCCCCTCACAAATCTGGTAACATTTGGGTATTTAAATTTATACATCACACCTCCAACCCTGCTCTGCCCAAACTACACCCCCTGGGAATACATTACATAGTAACATAGTAACATAGTAGATGACGGCAGAAAAAGACCTGCACGGTCCATCCAGTCTGCCCAACAAGATAAACTCATATGTATTACTTTTTGTGTATACCCTACCTTGATTTGTGCCTGTCCTCTTCAGGGCACAGACCGTATAAGTCTGCCCAGCACTATCCCCGCCTCCCAACCACCAGCCCCACCTCCCACCACCGGCTCTGGCACAGACCGTATAAGTCTGTCCAGCATTATCCCTGCCTCCCAACCACCAGCCCCGGCACAGACCGTATAAGTCTGCCCAGCACTATCCCCGCCTTCCAACCACCAGTCCCACCTCCCACCACCGGCTCTGCCACCCAATCTCGGCTTAGCCCAGATCACTCTTTCTCTCAGCACACTTTTCATACAGCCAGGCAATTTTGTAACACAGGGGCAAAGCCAGATGGCCAATTTTGGGTGGGTCTGAGCCCAAGGTGGGTGGGCATGAAATTCATTCCTCCCCTGGCCCCCCTCTGGTTTGCTCCTCTCTCCACCCCTTCCTGCCCACAAACCCCAAATATTAAATACTTGAGCTGGCAGAAATCCCCAGCACTTATCCAAACAGCATCCAGCAGTACATGCCTCAAAATGATGCTGTTGACAGCAGGCTGTGCATGCTCAGTGCTTTTGCATGTGCGAAAACTGAGCATGTGCAGAAGGGCTGGTCTCAGTGGCAGCTCAGGGCCAGTGCTGCTGGCTGACATTTGGAAGAGTGCTGGCTGCCCAAGGAGAGAAAATCTTCAGCTGGCAAGGCTTGGGGATCCCCATCTGCCACAGCAAGAGTGTCACAATTTTGGGTGGGCCTGAGTCCAAAGTGGGTGGGCCCTGGCCCACCCAAGGCCATCTGTGGCTACGCCACTCTTGTAAGAGCCCATTATCATATGTAAAACATGCTTTACACAGGGAAAATTGTATAAAATTATCCCACCAAGGATAACTGAAACCTAGCTGGGCAAAAGCACTGCTTGAAGTATGCCCAACAGGACTCACCATTCAGTATTACCTAAAACTAGAACATAGGGTAGAGTGAGTGGTAGAGTGAGTGGAGGAGTGGCCTAGTCAGTGGTTAGTGCAGTGGACTTTGATCCTGGGGAACTGAGTTCAATTCCCACTGCAGCTCCTTGCGACTCTGGGCAAGTCACTTAACCCTCCATTGCCCCTGGTACAAAATAAGCATCTGAACGTATGTAAACCACCTTGAATGTAGTTGCAAAAACCTCAGAAAGGCTGTATATCAAGTCCCATTTCCCTTTCCCTATTTGAGATTCTAAATGGAATGTTTCTACTATCTACATGGAATGTTGGCTACTGTTTGAGATTCTGTTGCTACTATTTGAGATTCTACATGGAATGTTGCTATTCCACTAGCAACATTCCATGTAGAAGCCTGCCCCTGCAGATCAGCAATGCGGCTGCGTTGCTGATCTGCAACTGCAGGCTTCTACATGGAATGTTGCTAGTGGAGGAGTAGCCTAGTGGTTAGTGTAGTGGACTTTGATCCTGGGGAAGTGAGTTCAATTCCCACTGCAGCTCCTTGTGACTCTGGGCAAGTCACTTAACCCTCCATTGCCCCTGGTTCAAATAAGTACCTGAATATACTATGTAAACCACTTTGAATGTAGTTGCAAAAACCACAGAAAGGTGGTATATCAAGTCCCATTTCCCTTCCCTTACCCAAGGCCAATACAAACTCCACAGGGACACCATAATGCATCTAACTGAGTCAGAATCCTTTTAAATCCAGCTAGAAGATGAGAAACCTATTTGGCTTCACTTATAAACTGAGACCCTCACAACAATGTCATCTATGCAGGCACCAACATATATGCTGTTGGATTCCATGGGCTGGTATGGAAAAATTCTTCCAGACTCATATTTTCCTACATTCCACCCCTACCTAGACCTCCAACAGGGGTATATCATCACCTCTAATACAAATATTGGTATGCATGAAGCAAAAGGCTCCTCAGTGTTTTGTATTGGATTAACAATCCCCCTCCCCCCCACCAAGGTACTAGATTAGCTTCTGGATTTCTCCAGCTCATGTCTTTAGATATCTCTGAAGCAGTTACCAAGACCTTTATCATATTTCTCTTTTATTAATTTGGATTTTGCTCATACCTTTTTCAGTTGTAGCTCAATGTGAGTTAGTTATGTTCAGGAACACTAGGTATTTCCCTGTCCCTGAAGAGATCACATTCTAAGTTTGTACCTGAGGCAATGGAGGGTTAAGTGACTTGCCTGAGATCACAAGGAGTAGCAGTGGGATTTGAATTAGACACCACTAGGTGTTAAACCCAGTGCTCTAACCACTAGGCCACACCTCTGCTCTATATGAATGTTCTACTGTGCCTTTTCAATGTATACATATTGCTTTTACTAGGATCTAATTTGCTTATTTCCAAGTTTACCTCATTGATAGAGTTGCGTTTTATGCTTACATTTAGGCATTTTGCTATTATTATGTTGTTAAAACAATTTAAATTGTTTACACCAAGCAATACTTGTTGTACCCTATCTTGGGTGAATCTCTTTGTCCAAGGAGTGGAGGAGTAGCCTAATAGTTAATGCAGTGGCCTGAGAACCAGGGGAGCCAAGTATAAATCCCACTGAAGCTGGACTAGAGAATGACATGAGGATGGGGACCCATGGTAACCACAGGGACAGAGCTCGCAGGCACGGGGGGCAGGGACAGAGTCTGCGGGTATGGGATGGGGATGGGGACAAACTTTGTCCCTGTGTCATTCTCTACTTTGAAGGCTGTTAATGAATTGGACAGTTGTTTATGTTTGAATGATGCAGACGACAATGTTGCTGGCCACAACTGGAAAATTTGCACTTGTGATCTTCTGCATTCCTGCTACCAGCACTTCTTCTGAGAAGACATTTTCTCTTGCAGAAAAGACCTGCGGGTATGGGGTGGGCACAGAAATGGAACCTGCGGGTACAGGGTGCAGACGGGGATGGGGCAGGGTCGGGGACAAACTTTGTCTCCGTGTCATTCTCTAAGTTGGACAAGCCACTTAGATGCCCTTTTACTAAGCTGCAGTAAGAGGTAGCATGCACTGACCGCAGCTGAAAATGACTTACCACAGGACACACTCGGGCGTCCTGCGGTAAGTTCTCAATTGGCTTGTGTAAAAATATTTTAACAATTTTTTGCAGAGAGGGCATGTCTGCAGGGTGGGGAGTGGGCGTTTCTGGGCTAATCAGTGCATCCACTTTACCGCACACTAACTGATTAGTGAAGGATTACAATGGGAGCCCTTACTGCCTACAAAATACGTGTCAGTAAGTGCTACCGTGGTAATCTTTTTTAGTGGTTGCCTGCTAATGGTGACATTAGCGCATGTAACAAACTTGTGAGCTGAAAATTTCACTATAATTATGTATCTCTTCTTCAATATATTATTCCAATTACTCTGAATGTCATTATTCATGGAGGAAAAAGACCTCAAAAGTCCCAGCTTGGCAGCTCTTACTGGACTCCAGTCTTCTCATTGGTCTAAAAAAACCTACAAGTAGTAATTTTTTATTTTATAAATATATATATTGTGCACTCTAACTTCTCCAAGTGTCTTCTAATTTTATAACTCAAATGTTCATGAAATATTGTTTTTCAATTCTTCATAAAACATTGCAATTTCAAGCAAATGTAGCACTTAGCTTAATTCTTTTGCCCAACAGGGCTCTCAGTTTCACTATTTGATCAAGCTTCATCAGGGGACTAAGGGCCCTTTTTACTAAGCAGCGTTACAGTCGCGTTAACGTTTTAAACATGCGTTAACCATGTATGTGCCTATAATATCCCTATAGGCGCCTACATGGTTAGCTAAGTATAGGCATGCTAAAAACACTAACGCACCTTAGTAAACAGAGGCCTAGTGCTCAAATCACATCATGCTGAAAAATGACTTGCAGTAGCCTAGGCGCGGGTTTTGGGCGTGAGCCGATCCATTTTTCAGGTCGCCTGTAAAAAAGGCCTCTCTTTTTTTTGCCGAAAATGGACATTCGGCAAAATGAAAATTGCTGCGTGTCCATTTTAGGTCTGAGACCTTACCACCAGCCATAGACCTAGCGGTAAAGAATCTGGGCGGTAATGACCTATGCGCGTCAGATGCCACTTGGGGCGCATCCGTTACACGCATCAGAAAATAACAAATATTTTTCTGACGCGCGTAGCGGTCGTGCGCCAAAATTGAAATTACTGCAAGGGCCATGTGATAATCAGGTGGTAACTCCAATTTGGCGTACGTTTGGCGCGCTTAGGTGTCTACACGGCTTAGTAAAAGGGGCCCTTAGTCCCCCTGATGAAGCTTGATCAAATAGTGAAATGGAGAGCCCTGTTGGGCACAAGAATTAAGCTAAGTGCTACATTTGCTTGAAATCGCGATGTTTTGTGAAGAATTGAAAAACAATATTTTATGAACATTTGAGTAATAAAATTAGAAGATACTTGGAGAAATTAGAGTGCACAATATATATTTATAAAATAAAATATTACTACTTGGAGTTTTTTTTAGATTGATGAGAAGACTGGAGTCCAATAAGAGCTGGCACTAAGATATTTTACTTGCTGCTAAGCCGGGACTTTTGAGGTCTTTTTCCTCCATGAGTAAAGACATACAGAGTAATTGGAATGTTATATTGAATATGGTTTAAGATTACTACTACTACTACTCATCATTTCTAAAGTGCTACTAGACGTACGCAGCGCTGTACACTTGAACATGAAGAGACAGTCCCCGCTCGACAGAGCTTACAATCTAATTAGGACAGACAAACTACTTAATTATAGTGAAATTTTCAGCTCACAAGTTTGTTACATATCTAGTTTTTGCTGAAAGTGTGTCTGGAGATTAGTTTGGACATTAGCACACGGCCATTAAAGGGAAAAAGGAAAAATGGCCATTTTACTGCTTCAGTAAAAATGGCCTTAACATGTGGGGAAAATCAGCATAAGGACGTGCTAGGGCCACTTTTTATCACAGCTTAGTAAAAGGACCTCTTAATCCTCCATTGCCTCAAGCACAAAATAAGTACTTGCATATAGGAGGAGATTCTATATATGGTGCCTAAAAAAATCAGTGCTGACTAAGTGTATTCTATAATCGGTGCCTAGATTTAGGCGCCAATTATAGAATATGCTTAGTTGATATCTCAGCGACTAAATCTACGTGCATCAATTTACACCAATGATGTAAATCCCAGCACATAGATTTACGTGCACTGGGCCATAGTCTATATCTATGTGCATACATTTTGGCACGCCTACAAAACACTCATTGCCCTGCCCATAACCACGCCTCTTTTTGCCTATCTGCATTAGAAGTTCGGCACACTTCGTTACAGAATACACTTGGGGGTCCTTTTACAAAGGCGCGCTGAAAAATGGCTTGCGGTTGTGTAGGCATGGGTTTTGGGCACGTGCCAATCTGTTTTTCAGTGTGCCTGTGAAAAAGGCCTTTTATTTTTGCCAAAAATGGACGTGCGGCAAAATGAAAATTGCAGCGTGTTCATTTTGGATCTGAGACCTTACCACCAGCCATTGACCTACCGGTAAAGACTCATGCAGTAACTGGGCGGTAATGACCTACGTGCGCCAAATGCCACTTGGCGTGCGTCCGTTACATTTGCCTGAAAATAAAAAATATTTTTCAGATGTGCATATTGGGTGCACGCCAATAATGAAATTACCACAAGAGCCACATGGTAGTTGGACGGTAACTCCATTTTGGCGTGTGTTGGGCGTGTGTAGATGACTATACGGCTTAGTAAAAGGACCCTTTAGTGAGTTGTGTGCCTACATTTTAATTAGTGTCAATTACTGCTCATTATTGCTTGTTAAGTGCTGTTATCAGCACTCATTAGCTTGTTAAGCCAATTAAGTTGTGCATGTTGTTATTGAATCTGCACCAATTTCAGCGAGGGTCTCTAGGTGTGCTAACGTGAGCAAATGCAAAGTGATGCATGTAGGAAAGAGGAACCCGAATTATAGTACGTCATGCAAGGTTCCACCTTAGGAGTCACAGACCAAGAAAGGGATCTAGGTGTTGTCGTTGATGATACGTTGAAACCTTCTGCTCAGTGTGCTGCTGCGGCTAAGAAAGCAAATAGAATGTTAAGTATTATTAGGAAAGGAATGGAAAACAAAAATGAGGATGTTATAATGCCTGTGTATCGCTCCATGGTGCGACCGCACCTCGAATATTGTGTTCAATTCTGGTCGCCACATCTCAAAAAGATATAGTGGAATTAGAAAAGGGACAGAGAAGGGCGACGAAAATGATAAAGGGGATGGGACAACTTCCCTATGAGGAAAGGCTAAAGTGGTTAGGGCTCTTCAGCTTGGAGAAAAGGCGGCTGAGGGGAGATATGATAAAGGTCTATAAAATAATGAGTGGAGTTGAATGGGTAGATGTGAAGCATCTGTTTACGCTTTCCAAAAATACTAGGACTAGGGGGCATGTGACGAAGCTACAATGTAGTAAATTTAAAACGAATAAGAGAAACTTTTTCTTCACTCAACGTGTAATTAAACTCTGGAATTCATTGCCAGAGAATGTGGTAAAGGCGATTAGCTTAGCGGAGTTTAAAAAAGGTTTGCACGGCTTCCTAAAGAAAAAGTCCATAGACCATTATTAAATGGACTTTGGGAAAATCCACTATTTCTGAGAGAAGCTGTATAGAATGTTTTGTATTTTTTGGGGATCTTGCCAAGTATTGTGACCTGGATTGGCCACTGTTGGAAACAGGATGCTGGGCTTGATGGACCTTTGGTCTTTCCCAGTATGGCAATACTTATGTACTTATATAGAATCTGGGGGATAATATGTAAACTACTTTGATTGTAATCACAGAAAGGCAGTATATATCAAATCCGATCCCCAGAAAGGCAGTTAATAAATCTTAGCAAATAAATAAGCAAGCATAATTTTTTCCAATAATTGCATTTTCCATACGAGGTTCAGTACAGCCATCAACAGATGGATATCAGTGAATCATAGAACAGGCAAAGCTTTTTGAAAAACTGATACCTCATGCAAGAAATATTTAAATCAGAAGAACAGATACACTGGCAAAACATTTACTGACTTTTCCGATCCCAACACCAAGCGTCATAAATCAAGAAAGAGAAGGCCTTAATTTCTTTTTTTCAAGAAGTCTCAAAATGATAATTTTATGATATGCTTGGGATGCTGCACTTGCTCGTTGCCTCTTTATTTTACTACCACTTTATTTATTGTGCAACAGAAATGCCACACATCTGTATTTCATTTTCTGGTTGTACGGTATCCAGGTTGACTGCTAGTTGATGTGAGTTGGGCTTTTGCTATAATATTTTAACAAGCAAAGCTAGCTACTGATACTTATCAGTTTGTTAGGGATTTTAATACCTTCTCACATGACTAATTGCGACTTATTCAATAAAGAATTTTTCCATGGGCACAGAATGGGAAAAAGTCCTTTTTGAATAAGGCCCATTGTGATGTACCAGGTAAAGGATTTCTTGTTAACCTGAATAATCTGTGCTTATTCTTTCCAACTCAGCAGATGTTGGAAAGAAACTGTGCTTAATGTGTGAAGAATGTCTGTCTATCTGGGGGTAAAATAACTCTGAAAATTTAAGGCAGCAGTACCAAATTTGGCATGGGGAAAAAAACCCAGTGAAAAGATACTTGAACAGGAGCCAGATCAGCTGGGGGTTTCAGAGAAATAAAATGGCACAATACATTTCTATGGGAGAAGAAGTTCCAGTTTCTGCAGCATAGAATCTTTAATACACTGTAAAGCAGTACATTATAGGGTTATTTGAGAATCCCTATTTGCAATTTCCATGTGGAAATACCAGCATTTACACGTGTGTATCACATATATGGATGTTGTGTGTCTTAGTATGTCTTGAATTTTATGAATGTTTGTTGTAACCCGCTTCAGTTTTATAGATAATGTGGGATATAAATGTGTCATATAAATAAATACATGTGTAAAAAACTGATTTCAGGAAGCCACTATTTTCACATGGAAATCCACAGTACATAGAGATTTCAATGGAGTGTGGTTTCAGCGGGGCTCAGGCAGGACTAAAATCTATGTATTCCTTACGTCACAAAGGAAATACATGTGCATGGAAAAAAAGTTCCACATCAGCTTTTACTTCTGGTCAGTGGCATATATAGGTTTAAAAAAGAGCTTGTTTCAGGTAGGGCTTTTTTTTGGGGG
The DNA here is from genome assembly GCF_901765095.1 of Microcaecilia unicolor. Lineage (NCBI taxonomy): Eukaryota > Metazoa > Chordata > Amphibia > Gymnophiona > Siphonopidae > Microcaecilia > Microcaecilia unicolor. The sequence goes on along the minus strand of NC_044032.1, from coordinate 611,328,898 downwards.
GGGGGGGGGGGGGGGGGGGGAGGGGGGGAGGAAGAGATTAAAGGAGTCATTCTGCTTAATCCCAAGTAAGTTTTGCCCAAGGAGGTTTGATTGAGAAGAGGAGACAGCATGACATCAAAAAGTTGAAGCCACTTAGGCTAGTTTATTTCCCCTTCCCCGTGCAGCCGTCATTCTGCGTACACTCAGAACAAAGCAAACAAACCTTTGAGCTACTGCATTCACTTTGTTGTTCTTTATTGTTGGTAGCATTTTTGTTTAATCTCACTTATATTTTCAAACATGCCAGTTTGTGCAGCATAAGGATGTACACAGAGGAAATATAATAACGGAATTTGTTATAAAATCGTAATCAGTGTGTTATTGTCAAGGGGCTGGTTATAGGGACACTCTAGCACGTGCTATATTAATGCAGTTTGTTTTTTTTCTCCTGGTAAAGGGTCACTAAAACAGACATCATGTTATGAGAATCAGGTGCTCAACATTCAGAGATTCTATTTATCTATTTGTTTATTTACTTATTTATGGCAGTTATATATCCCACATTAAACATGAATTATGTTGAAACCTGGGAGCATTTAAGTTTTCTTTTTTCCTGTGCCTAGATCAAAAGAGAAAGATGGTTTGTGGGAACTTGCTCCTTATGTTTTGTGAAATGCAGTGGTATATTATAAAAATACAGGTGCTGCGTGTGTCGAACGGCATTACTGAAACAGGCCCTCGGCTAGTAAATCAGGAGACAAGAGGCAAATGATTTCGAAAGCAGGACACCTTTATTTGCTAGCAATGAACAGTACTGAGTTCAGTCTCAGGATACTGCCCCCTGAGCGTCATCTGACATTCGGTCTTATACAAATTAGTGATCATGCGCATAAAACACACCATACGTCACACATACACATGCGCAGTAATTGCACAAGCGCAGTACATTAGTAGTTCTGTAGTTCTCACAGAGAAAAGATACGTCAGTTTCATAGCTTTCACAGAAATTGTTACTTTGCAAGAAAATGTAACTTATTGCAGTGTTCCAGCACGTTCGCACAATACAGCCTCTATGCATAGATCACGAGACTGCTTTGGCAGAGCCTGCTGCCTTCCCTACACTCCTAACTTGCTGACTACTACAATTTGTTATCTAGCTGCTAGTTAACAAATACACACTACTAGTAAAAGTTCAAACTGCACAGGTTCAGGTCTTAATCTAGGCTCATTATATGGAAACTGAGATCTTGATACAAAGCAAAAGTGCAAATGTGAATGCAAGGTCCAAATAGAAAATCCTGTTAGAACAAAAGTTCACAAAAGTCCAGTAGTTATTCAAATGTGGAGCATGCCACAGGTAAGGCAAAAGTTCATAAGTGTTATGCACAAGGGCGGAGGTCATCTTGGCAGTCCCGTAGATGCTACATTACAGAGTCGTCCACTCCTACATTACCGCCCGGCTAGCGCATGCATCTGGTGGTAACTCCGAGTTTTGCACGCACTGAAAACCCGTGCTAGAAAATAATTTTCTATTTTCTACCATGGGGGCATTCCCAGGGTAATCGGCAGTTGGCACACACTGGATGGTTACCACTCAGGTAACGCATGAGCCCTCACCGCTAAGTCAATGAGTGGCATTAAGGACTCAGGCCATAAATAGATGCATGCTGGTTTTAATTTTGCCACATGTCCATTTCCCGGCCCAACCCCCCCTTTTTCCAGACGCGGTGGAGATATGGTCTGGTGTGCATCCGAAACACGTGCCCACACTACCATAGACCACTTTTTTGCGTGCCTTTGTAAAAGGACCCTGAATAAATCATGAGGGCAGACTTACCTTCATGCAGAAGTCCAGAGTCACTCTAAATGTGCCAACATTTTCCAGTTCTGTGATACATATTTTTTTTTTGTTGTTGTTACATTTGTACCCCACGCTTTCCCATTCATGGCAGGCTCAATGTGGCTTACATGGGGCAATGGAGGGTTAAGTGACTTGCCCAGAGTCACAAGGAGCTGCTTGTGCCTGAAGTGGGAATTGAACTCAGTTCCCCAGGACCAAAGTCCACCACCCTAACCACTAGGCCACTCCTCCACTTTCTTCTTCAAGTCAGTTTTCAACAGCATTTTCTCAGTTATTACCAAAATGTGAACACAATTATAATGCTAATTGATAAGTTTTGGATGTTACTGAATTCTATTATTCTGTCTCACTGTATTTCCAGTTTTGGCACAGTATACATCATCACAAGGACAAAATATAAGAAACCCAATGGACTGCATTATGGGCTTATAGCCCATTTAGTTATGTTTAAACAAATGAGATCTGCATGAAAGAAAATATTTATTTTTATTGTTTTGACTTATGAAAATCACTTGTCCCTGAAACATGCTCACAACTAATAATCCATTTGTACAAAAGAGATGAGGTGAAGCTGTAATTCCATGTGTCCCAATGAAAGGAGCGTTTAATTTTACTTTTAGTCTTTATAACACCAGGCTTCCCAAGTCAGATTACAACAGTTAAGATGAACTCATCAGTAAACAGGATATCCTCACTGAAATTTGGCCATGTATTACCGTATTGTATAGAACAGTGTGGAAAAGGGAGCACAAAAATCAGTGGTGTAGCCACAGGTGGGCCTGGGTGGGCCCACTTAGGGCTCAGGCCCACCCAACAGTAGCACACGTTTAGTGGTAGCTGTGGGATCCCAAGCTCGGCCAGCTGAAGACTTCCTCAAGATGGTAACGAAAACGCTACTCTCCATGAAACCAGCACCTGCGCATGTTCGGTTTTCAGCGCATGCCTGCTGCAGACTGCCAAGGTGGAGAGAAGCGTTTTCCCACCAGCTGAGATATTTTTTGGGTGGTGGTTGGGGGGGGGGGGAGGGGAGAACAGTTAGTGCCCACCCACTTCTTCCCTAGGCCCACCCAAAATCCTGTTGTCTGGCTATGCCCCTGACAAAAATACAGCCTTTATTAGTGCTGTTTTCACCAGCTGCAATAATTTTTGAAGCTCTATTAGTGATATTCAGTTTTGATTTCATGATATTTATATCTACATATGGGATGCTTTCAAACAAATTAAAATGCTGTCAAATAAGTAAAAATAACAAAAAAGAAAATCGTTTGTCCACCTTTTAAGGCACTGCCTATCCAACTGGAACAGCTTTTGACTTTTTACAGATGGACCACGCAGAGGCAGTCTATTATTTTTAATAATCTTTTACTGTTGCTTTCAGTAGCATTTGCTATTGTTTTGGGTGTACTTGTGACTCCACCTACTGCCAACAAGCTAAACCTATTGGCTTCAACCCACATAATGGGTTAGATAGCCTCGTACCGTCTCCTGTTCTCAATCTAACCTCCTTGGTTTTACCCACCTCCAAAATGAAGCTGTTTTAATTGTGGCCTCGCTATTTAATTGATGGCTGTTATATGTGTAGCTTTGTAAAATAACTCAACTACACGTGTACATGACGTGTCCAAGTAAAAGTTGCCGTGTCTTTGCCATTCAGTTTTTCAGGGGTCCTTTTACAAAGGCGCGCTGAAAAATGGCATGCGGTAGTGTAAGCATGGGTTTTGGACGCGCACAGAATCATTTTTCAGTGCACCAGTAAACAAAGGGCCTTTGTTTGCCAAAAATGGACGTGCGGCAAAATCAAAATTGCCGCGCGTCCATTTTGGGTCTTTGACCTTACCTAGCGGTAAAGAATTTAGGCAGTAATGACCTACGCGCGTCAGATGCCACTTGGCGCGTGAAAAGAAAAATATTTTTCAGATGCGCGTAGCGGACGCACACCAGAAATGAAATTACCACAAGAGCCATGTGGTAGTCAGGAGGTAAGTCCATTTTGGCACGCGTTGGGCGTGCATAGGTGCCTACGCGACTTAGTAAAAGGGGCCCCCTGTGTGTATATTTGTAAAGTAACTCTTCCCACTGCATGTGCCATCAAATACATGTGCTCTCCTGCAGGTATTTTAGAAAAGGTTCTACACTGGCAGATCCACTACCAGAACTGAACTGGGAGATGTTGGCACATTTAGATTGACTCTGGACTTCTGCGTGAAGGTAACTCTGTCCTCATTATTTAGGGTCCCTTTTACAAAGGGAACATACCCTGACCTGGACGTCTCAATTCTGATCTCTGTGTTCTGTGTAAAATGCAGCTTTAAATGTGATAGTAGTTAGGAAATGGCTCCTTGCAGACTGCCTCTTTTCTGGTCACAGACAAACAGATTTGTAGCAAAGAACACAGATCATAACTAAACCTAAAAAATCAGCCCACAAGTTATCCACAACTATTTTTGAACAGCCAAGTCTTTAGAGCTTTACAAAACACAGAATAACTGGTGATACTATTAAGCTCAGTTGCTAGCGAATTCCAAAGTAAAGACCTGACATAACTAAAAACTCTGAGCTCAATATTCAGCCAGTGGCAATCAGCGTTTTGCTGATCACCACCGGCATTATCTCCAGAATGCCCCCCCAGGCCTACCTCAGTAGGAGGGATTGGGGCAGATGGGGACAGGAGCAGGAGTTGCCCCTTGCAGCTGCCTAAATAAAATGGCTGCCATGACCTCTCATAGCAGTTTGTGGTACTACATAAGGTATTTTTTTAAAAAAATATTTACACTACTCAGAGCATTTGTTGAAAAGGTTTTCTGGCCAAAACTTGTTTTCATGGAGTGATGATTTGTTGCTTAATGCTGTTCTCAAAATCATTTACATATTTGATTCCTGACGCAGATGTTTACGCCAAAACCTGGCACTGTGTCACATAATTTGCCTGAGGAACTATCTATAAGCCTTTTTTTTAAAAAGTTTATCTATTTGAGACCCGTCATTGGCTCTTGTAGGGTTTTTTTGTTTTGTTTTGGTTTTTATATCAACAAATCTTGGCTTTTTTTTTTTTTACATATCTTTGGTAATTTTCTTTAGTTTTTTACAGTATGCCATTTGGTCCACCCCTACCTTTTTGTCCATTATTCTTTGACTCACAGGGGAACCTTTCTTCTTTTTGTGGTTTCATATTTATTTTGTTTCATTGTTTAATGAATATATGAATCAATCTTCTCTTTGATCTCCATAGATATCATTCTTCTTGGTCTTAATTGCAGCAAGAAGTGGTATTTTGCTGTAGGCCCACTTGAAGGGAAGTTTTATATTTTTATTTAAAGCAATACTGTTCAAGGAAAACTCACCACACCTGAACCTCACCTAGTCGGGGATTTGTATTAACAAAGTTGGCACTCTTGAAATCTGAAACTGTGGCCTTTGTATGACCTCTCTCTGATTTGGCTCTTAAATTAAGCTGTACTGATCACTGGAGCTCTGATAGCCACCTACTGTGACACTAGAAAGACTCCCCATTTGAAGGGAAGTATGCCCTCTTCTTCTAAGTGAGCAGCAATTTGTACTGATTGAAAAAAAACATCCTTAGACAGTAGCATTATAGGGAATTATAGGCCTATAATCAAACATACCATTTTTTGTTCAAAACAATCAAAAGTATTGCAATCATGCAATTTAAACCTCTCCTGAAGAAAAAGGATTTCTCTTGGGGTGGAGGAAAGGGGGGGCAATGTCTCCATGGACAATCTCAGGAGGCAGCTAGACAACAGGGTATCCAGAATGCATTTAATAAGTTATTGTCAGCTGTATTCTGGAATGTTCAAGAAAGATTGAATAATTTAACAACAGGATAGAATATATTCTAGTTCTTTTTGACATTAGTGCTGTTTTTGATTTAATGGATCATGGAGTTTTGATTGAAAGGTTTCAGAAGATGGGAACTAGAAGTTCGATTCTAAAAGTGGTTTAGGTCATTTTCAGGTGAAAGAACACAAAGATTAACCAGTGGTTCCCAAACTTGGTCCTGAAGGCACCCCAGCCAGTCACGTGTTTAGGGTATCCACAATAAATATTCATGAGAGAGATTTGCATGCACTGCCTCCACTGCATGCAAATCTCTCTTATGAATATTCTTTGTAGATATCCTGAAAACTTGACTGCATGGGATGCCTCCAGGACCAGGTTTGGAAACCACTGGATTAGTCAAAGTGAAGAATTCCTCTAAAAATGATCAACTCTTGTCATGGCATTCCACAGCTTTAGGGGATTTACTCAGGCATCTGAATATTAAATTCTTCATACTGTATATATAAAGAAAATATCCAGGTGTATTTTTCACTCATCCTAAATCAAGAAGAGGCAAGGAAAAATAAATAAATAGTTGAGTAAGATTTTTTTTAAATGGCTCAAAATGAATTCAGAGATAGTGGATGGATTAGAAAGCCATAACACCAATAAAGGATGGCTATTGCTTCTGAGTGATAATGTAGGAAGCCTTGGACTTATGACTATTCTCATCGGTAGGGAGACCCCTCAGATGGGGAGCTAGCTGAAGTCCGAAGATGAGCCAAGAAGAATGGGACACTTCCAGCACTGGAATGAAGAAGGGCTCTCTAGTAAGATTTGCCTCTTTGCAGATGAGGGCTCCTAGTCCTTTACCTTTTGCCTCCATATTTCAATTATCTAGCTTAAATCACTAACGGGGCCCTTTTATAAAGGTGTGTTAGGCGATACGCGCGTGCAGCACATGCCAAAATGAGGCTACCGCATCCCCCCCCCAGTGGTAATTTCAGATTTGGCAACGCCCATACCTCCTGGATTATTTATTTCCTCCTACGCGCGTTATTTACGGTGGTAATCGATACTTGGCATGCTCTGACCAGTCACCGTGCGTGTAGTGTGTGAGCCCTTACTGCTAGATCAATCAGTGGCATTAAGGGCTCAGGCCAGTTTTGGGCACACGCTGGTTTTAGTCTTACTGCAGGCCTTTTTCCCGTTCCATTAAAAATAAGCTCTTTATTTTGCAGACGCGGTAAAAACTGGCCCGGCGTGCATTCAATACATGTGCCTCACTACCGCAGGCCACTTTTTCCATGTCTTAGTAAAAGGACACCTAAGTATTTAATTGCATCTCTTCCTAACTCAAGTTTTACTGGTCTAACTTTATAGGATGCATTTTACTTTCTGTTAATATATTTTGAACACGTTCGTCCTTTTCTATGTAAACCACATTGAACCTGAGTTCTACTCGGGCTAATGCGGGATATAAATGTCATAAATAAAATAAAATAAATAAATAAAGCTCTGCCAGCCAAAGAAAACTGCTGCCTGAGTCACCACCTTCCTCCTCATATTGCCTCAGAAGCAAGGAAGTCAACAGGGTGCCCCCAGACACCAATGGTTGCACTCCCCAAGCATGCTCAGTTCGTGCAAAAAAGAGAAAGTTATAATGCCTATGTATCATTCTATGGTGTGACTGCAACTTGAATACTGTGTGCAATTCTGATCACCACATCTCAAAAAAGATGTTGTTTGATTAGAAAAAGTAAGAGAAGGGTGACGAAAATGATAAAGGGGATGGGACGACTTCCCTATGAAGAAAGGCTAAAGCGGCTAGGGCTCTTCAGCTTGGAGAAGAGACGGCTGAGGGGAGATATGATAGAGGTCTATAAAATAATGAGTGGAATGGAATGGGTGAACGTGAATGACTTGTTTACTCTTTCCAAAAATACTAGTATTAGGGGACACACAATGAAGCTATTAAGTAGTAAATTTAAAACAAATTGGAGAAAAGATTTCTTCATTAAACATGTCATTAAACTCTGGAATTTGTTGCCAGAGAATATGGTAAAAGCAGTTAGTTTAGCAGGGTTTAAAAAAGGTTTGGATAACTTCCTAAAAGAAAAACCCATAAGCCATTATTAAGAAGGGAAAAATCCACTGCTTATTTCTAGGATACTGTCAAAACAAGAACTAAGCCAGCACTCTGTCGAGTGTAAAGAAATCGCAAAATGTACAAACAAATATGAATGCAATTATTTTTATAAAGTGGAGTAGAGTCTCATATGTTTGTCATGAAAAAAGTTTTTTCACTCAATGCGTGAATGTCTAATTCGTGTATATACTTTAATCAGCGATTTATAATGAATGCATCATACATTGTGTTTTTTATAAGAGATTTTTATAAGAGATTTATAGTCCTTCTTCTCTCCTTTGTACAACAGAATTGGTGGCTCCCCCTTGATAAAGTTAACACGAAACGGGGACCTGTCGGGGTTTTGAGAGTGCACCAACCTGCTAAAGCTAAGTGCTGTGCATATTTTGTTGATCACGATTAGACTGAGAGTTGGACTGATAAAAGTTATAAATTAGTGATTAGTAAAGGTTGGTGGAGGTTGAGTCAATGATTAAAGTATATACACGAATTAGACATTCACGCATTGAGTGAAAAAACTTTTTTTGTGACAAACATATGAGACTCTACTCCACTTTATAAAAATAATTGCATTCATATTTATTTCTAGGATAAGCAGCATAAAATCTATTCTACTCTTTTGGGATCTTGCTAAGTACTTGTGGCCTGGATTGACCACTGTTGGAAACAGGATACTGGGCTTGATGGATTTTCGGTCTGTTCCAGTTTGACAACTCTTATGTTCTTATGTGCATGAACTGAGCATGCTTGGGAAGTGCCGGCATCGTGAATGGCGGCATCCTGCTGACTTCTTCGCTCCTGAGGCAGCACAAGGAGGAAGGGGGATGCTTTGCCAGTGGATTTCTTTGACTGGCTTCAGCATACCCACCAGCAAACGTATGATATCTAATGGGGGGGGGGGTAGGAAGGGAGAGGAAATATGTGCCCCCTCCCCCTATGAACAGCTGGCTATGCCCGACTTTAATCGCGCAATTAAAATTTTTAATCAAGTGATTAATCGTGATTAAAAATTTGAATTGAAATGCAGCCCCAGACTAGATGACCCAGTATGGGTATTCATATATTCTTATGTTCAAATGTCTCGGTAGGGGAATTTACTCATACGTGCTGAACTCTACAAAGAAGTGACTTGGTCAGTATTAGAAAAATGTGACAGACCTATAGAGAATCCTTCACTTTTTTTGTTTACGTTAGCGAAAATTGCATTAACTGAAAATTATTTTATTTTTCAGGAAACTCTTTTTCTACAAATTTCAGGCATCGCTATGGGGGGCAACTTTTGCTCTCACAATTGCAAATCTTTTTATAACACTTTTTGAAGAAAAGTGGCTTCTAACATCACCATACAAGTGAGGAATTTTGACTTGGCACTGCTTCATTGACGACATTCTTATGGAATGGTACCATACAGCGGTTGCAATAATTTGTGAATTGGTTAAACAAATGTAATCAGGCCATTAAATTTATGTATAATTTTTCAGCAATGAAAATACATTTTCTGGATATAGAGATCATTTTTGACCCAAGTGCATAGAAAACCAACAGATCACAATACACAATTGCAATATTAGAGCTGCCACCCTCGCTCTCTGAAAAACAGTCTACCCTTTTCAAAATGCTTAAGATTTCATAGAATTTATGGAGATGATGATGATTATAAAGCTCAATCGAAATTTTTGTTATACAGTTTAAGCGAGAGCGGTTATCCCATGCCAGTTTTAAGAAAAACATACAAGAGAGCTAAATACAACAATAGAGAGCTTTTACTTCAGTCTCTAGACACACGTCCTGAACAAGATCTTCAGGAGATACGTGTGCTACGGTTTTCAACAGGAGGAGAAGCAATTGCAGTAATAATCAGAATAAACTGGGATATAATGCAGACTCAACCAGTTTTTCATGAACGTAGACTTAGGATTGCCTTTTCCAGAGGCAGAAATTTAAAAGAACTATTAAGTCCGGCTGCTCTTCCCATTCGCAACATGTCATCGTCACCTTCAGATAGAAAGGGTCACTATAATGTGGTGATGGCCATTTTTGTTTTATGATGCAAGAAGGATCAGAGTTCTTTAATGGCATTGACAACAAAATTTATAAGTTACACACGACCACAAATTGCCATTCAGACTTTGTAGTATATGCATTACAATATCCTTGTTATCACATATATGTGGGAAAAAACCATAAGAAAACTCTTTGTACATTTAAGTGAACATAAATCATATATAACTCAAGCCAAACTGGGAGCTCCCCTAGTGTCACACTGTTCAAAATTTCGACATTGTTTTGATCAGCATAAATGCTTCAGGATTCAACAGATACAAAAATCTTCATGAGAGGCGATAGAGGTTTAAAGTTGTGGTGGCTAGAACAACGCTGGATCCACAAATTGAAATCATTGGAACCAAGGAGATTGAATATCTCAGTGGAATGGACCGCCTTTTTTGACAATTCATTCATGCAGCATTACACTATAGGACAATTTGAATCAATTAGAACTCTGACTGGATCAAGAAGGCTGGGCATCTTGCTTTTAAGCAGACACTATTTTTCTTTCTTTTATATCGGGTATCAAGTAATGATATGAGTTACTGAATGACTGTGAGTAACATCAGTATTGTTTTTCCAAAATCTGGTCATATTTAGTACATATTGTTATTATTTTTTTAAATTATTTTATTATTTTTTTCTTTGTAGAGTTCAGCACATATGAGTAAATTCCTCTGAAGAAGCCATAGGGTGAAACAGGAACCCCATCGGGACTTACCAAAGTTAAGTGCATGATACCATAATGATTACTGTTTATGTTTTAAAATGAAAGAACAAGAAAAAAACAAGTGATAATTCAATTAAAATATTGAAAAAACTTTGAGAACTGGGAAGATATTGGCCAATGACTGTATATATCTGTTGTGACTATAGCCATCTATGAAAGATAAAAGTCCACAGACTTTTCTGAGGTCTTTTCCTCCTTTTGTCTTCAAGATCCTGAGCAAGATCAGATTCAGAATGTGCTATCAATATTCATTCAATAAGCTCTTTTGTTAGCGTTTAACCAAATAAGTGTTTGAATGAACACTCTTTCAGTTATTTGAGCAAATGTCTCGGTAGACAGCCTAGATCTATGTGGAAAATTCAGGTAGTGAAGAACTGAGATGAGCAATGCGCCTTGTGACTTTTGTATTCACCTCAGATAGAGATCAGCTCGCTCCTTGACAAAAACATTTGGATTTCTCCTGACATCTTTAAGCCTTCGCAGGATCAGGGAAAACGTTTATTGTTATGCATCTGGAAGCTCTGGCTGTAGATGCTTGTTTCCTTTTACAATTTCCTTGTAAATATTTAATTAGATATAAAAAGAAGCAGTATGTCTTTTTTGACCCTATTCAACTTTGTGATTTTTTTGGATTCCCATAGAGTAGTCTCAACTTCGATATGGGAGTGTATTGAAATCAATCCTCTTAATTTGAGAAGTGGACTGGAGTACCCCCTCTTATACATTCTATTGTATTTCATCACGTATAAATCCCCTAGATCAGTGCTTGCCAATCTTTTTGTGGCTGTGACCCCCATACTTGCAGCCAAATAAAATTGTGTGACCCTTGGAATAATGATGCACCTATGGACAGCCCATCTACAGTGGGGGAAATAAGTATTTGATCCCTTGCTGATTTTGTAAGTTTGCCCACTGACAAAGACATGAGCAGCCCATAATTGAAGGGTAGGTTATTGGTAACAGTGAGAGATAGCACATCACAAATTAAATCCGGAAAATCACATTGTGGAAAGTATATGAATTTATTTGCATTCTGCAGAGGGAAATAAGTATTTAATCCCTCTGGCAAACAAGACCTAATACTTGGTGGCAAAACCCTTGTTGGCAAGCACAGCGGTCAGACGTCTTCTGTAGTTGATGATGAGGTTTGCACACATGTCAGGAGGAATTTTGGTCCACTCCTCTTTGCAGATCATCTCTAAATCATTAAGAGTTCTGGGCTGTCGCTTGGCAACTCGCATCTTCAGCTCCCTCCATAAGTTTTCAATGGGATTAAGGTCTGGTGACTGGCTAGGCCACTCCATGACCCTAATGTGCTTCTTCCTGAGCCACTCCTTTGTTGCCTTGGCTGTATGTTTTGGGTCATTGTCGTGCTGGAAGACCCAGCCATGACCCATTTTTAAGGCCCTGGCGGAGGGAAGGAGGTTGTCACTCAGAATTGTACGGTACATGGCCCCATCCATTCTCCCATTGATGCGGTGAAGTAGTCCTGTGCCCTTAGCAGAGAAACACCCCCAAAACATAACATTTCCACCTCCATGCTTGACAGTGGGGACGGTGTTCTTTGGGTCATAGGCAGCATTTCTCTTCCTCCAAACACGGCGAGTTGAGTTCATGCCAAAGAGCTCAATTTTTGTCTCATCTGACCACAGCACCTTCTCCCAATCACTCTCGGCATCATCCAGGTGTTCACTGGCAAACTTCAGACGGGCCGTCACATGTGCCTTCCGGAGCAGGGGGACCTTGCGGGCACTGCAGGATTGCAATCCGTTATGTCGTAATGTGTTACCAATGGTTTTCGTGGTGACAGTGGTCCCAGCTGCCTTGAGATCATTGACAAGTTCCCCCCTTGTAGTTGTAGGCTGATTTCTAACCTTCCTCATGATCAAGGATACCCCACGAGGTGAGATTTTGCGTGGAGCCCCAGATCTTTGTCGATTGACAGTCATTTTGTACTTCTTCCATTTTCTTACTATGGCACCAACAGTTGTCTCCTTCTCGCCCAGCGTCTTACTGATGGTTTTGTAGCCCATTCCAGCCTTGTGCAGGTGTATGATCTTGTCCCTGACATCCTTAGACAGCTCCTTGCTCTTGGCCATTTTGTAGAGGTTAGAGTCTGACTGATTCACTGAGTCTGTGGACAGGTGTCTTTCATACAGGTGACCATTGCCGACAGCTGTCTGTCATGCAGGTAACGAGTTGATTTGGAGCATCTACCTGGTCTGTAGGGACCAGATCTCTTACTGGTTGGTGGGGGATCAAATACTTATTTCCCTCTGCAGAATGCAAATAAATTCATATACTTTCCACAATGTGATTTTCCGGATTTAATTTGTGATGTGCTATCTCTCACTGTTACCAATAACCTACCCTTCAATTATGGGCTGCTCATGTCTTTGTCAGTGGGCAAACTTACAAAATCAGCAAGGGATCAAATACTTATTTCCCCCACTGTAGGTCATGACCTCAAAGGCAGATTTATTTATTTATTTCAAAACATTTCTATTCTGTGCTATCCCAAGTTCTAGAGGGATTACAAATCAACATACACAATTTAAGACAAAACCCCCTCAAAAATAATATAAAACACTACAGTTTTTAAAACAATAAAATAATTAGTTCAATGCAATACAGGAAGTCAGGTAATTTGAACCCAAAAGGTACCTTAAATGTTAATTTCCCAAACTACTTGTCACTACAAAACATTTGGCGAACAAGTGTGTTTTCAATTGCTTTCTGAGCGTCATCAATGAGTCAACTTTCCTTAGTTCTGGAGGCAAACTATTCCATAATTTTGGGCCAACTACTTGAAAGATAGTAGAATGAAGTCCGAGTAAACTAATTGTTCGAAAACTTAGAACATCAAACAGATTTTTATCTAATGATCTCAGTGCTTGTAGAAGATAAAATTGAAGGTGCTGCCTTATTCAACGTTTTATAAATCAATGTCAAAACTTCGAACTCAATTCTGGCTGAAATCTGAAGCCAATGCAAAGATATTAGGACTTGTGTTATATGTTCCGTTTTAGAAGTTTGAGTTTGCAAATGAATTGCAGCATTATGTGCTGTAGGCTTTGCAAAATATAATTTGGGAAACCAAACATTGACACATTACAATAGTCCAAGTGTGGAAAAACAATGCTCTGTAATACTGAGCAGAAATTCGTAAAAGACAAAAAGTCTGTTTGTGAAGCAGTCTAAGTTTATAGAAAATAATTTTAATGACATACTTTAGATGGTTACGCATAGATAATGTAGTGTCTATAAATACATCCAAGTATCAAATTTCCTTGTTGATGGAAATCAGACAACCATTCATCAAAAAACAGACTGTGTTCTTGTCAAAATGAGAACCTGTGTTTTGGCAGCATTTAATAGGAGTCTGTTCATAGACATCTGTTTCTGGATCAACAAAATTGAGTGAGACCAATGTGTTAAAGCTGATTCAATAGAGACTTCTACAGGAAATAAGATTTGTAAATCATCTGAATTCAATTTATAATTCAAACCCAGACAAGATAGCAACTTACAAATGGGAGTCATATACAGATTAAATAGCATTGCAGATAAAGTTGAACCTTGAGGAACACCTGAATTGACACACATCCTAGAACTGTCTAACTTAGGGGTTTTTTTTTTTTAATTAAGGTGTGCTAGCATTTTAACTCATGCTTAAAATCAGCTGGTGCTAAACGCTGAGATGCCTATTATTATTCCTATGGGCGTCTCAGCATTTAGTGCCAGCTACTTTTAGTGTGAGATAAAACCTTAGCACATCTTAGTAAAAAAGCCCCTTAGTCTTAATTTGAAATTGTTGATTTTCCAGGAAAGATTCAAACCAAGACAAAACCATAACAGAAAGCCTAAATTTTCTAACCTTTTTTCATCAAAATTTCATGGTTCACAGTGTCAAATGATGTTGACACATCCAAAGTGACTATAAAATATCGTGTTCCACTGTCCAACCCAGTATTAGTGGTATTCAAGACAGAGACCAAAAGAGTTTCCGTATTATGTTTTGGTCAAAATCCAAAGAGTTTCAATATTATGTTTTGGTAGAAATCCAAGCTGATGCTTATAGAAACATAGAAAAATGTAGGCAGATAAAGACCATCAGGCTTATTTTCGAAAGAGAAGGGCGCCCATCTTTCAACACAAATCGGAAGATGGGCGTCCTTCTCACAGGGTTGCCCAAATCGACATAATCAAAAGCCGATCATGGGCATCCTCAACTGCTTTCCGTCGCGAGGACGACCAAAGTGTCAGAGGCATAGCGAAGGCGGGACTGGGGCGTGCCTAACACATGGGCATCCTCGACCGATAATGGAAAAAAGAAGGGCGTCCCTGACGAACACTTGAACGACTTTACCTGGTCCTTTTTTTCTTACGACCAAGCCACAAAAATGTGCCCTAAATGACCAGATGACCACTGGAGGGAATCGGGGATGACCTCCCCTTACTCCCGCAGTGGTCACTAACCCCCTCCCACCCTAAAAAAAAATTTAAAAAATATTTTTCCACCCTCTATGCCAACCTCAAATATCATACCCAGCGCCATGACAGCAGTATGCAGGTCCCTGGAGCAGTTTAAGTGGGTGCAGTGCACTTCAGGCAGGCGGACCCAGGCCCATCCCCCCCCTACTTGTTACACGTGGTGGTAAATGTAAGCCCTTCAAAACCCACTGTACCCACATGTAGGTGCCCCCCTTCACCCATAAAGGCTATGGTAGTGGTGTACAGTGGGGAGTGGGTTTTTTTTTTTGGGGGGGGGGGGCTCAGCACACAAGGTAATGGAGCTATGCACCTGGGAGCAATTTCTGAAGTCCACTGCAGTGCCCCCTAGGGTGCCCGGTTGGTGTCCTGGCATGTCAGGGGGGCCAGTGCACTACAAATGCTGGCTCCTCCCATGACCAAAGGGCTTAGATTTGGTCGTTTCTGAGATGGGCATCCCCGAGCGTATTATCGAAATGAAAGATGGCCGCCCATCTTGTTTCAATAATACGTGTTTCCCCGCCCCTTCGCCGGGATGTCCTGCGAGGACGTCCTCAGGAAAACTTGGGCGCCCCTTTCGATTATGCCCCTCCACATGACCTATCTAGTCTGCCCATCCATGCCATCTATTCTCCCAAACACTCCCTTATGAGATCCTATGTACTTGTCCCAAGCTCTCTTGATACTGTTTTCATCTCCATCACTTCCACCGGGAGACCTTTCCATGAATTCATCACCTTTTCCATGAGAAAGTATTTCTTCAGGTTACTTCTGAGTCTATCCCCTTTCACCTTCATCCTGTGCCTCCTTGTTACCGAGCTTTCTTTCAATTGAAAGAGACTCACCTCCTGTGTATTTATGCCACATAGGTTTTTAAATGTCTCTATCATATCTCCCATCTTCTGCTTTTCTTCCAAAGTATACATATGGAGATCTTTAAATCTATCCCCATATGCTTTATGACGAAGACCACTGGACCTGCTCCATCCTATTTACATCTTTTTGAAGGCATGGTCTCCAGAATTGTACACAATATTCTACAGTGGGGGAAATAAGTATTTGATCCCTTGCTGATTTTGTAAGTTTGCCCACTGACAAAGACATGAGCAGCCCATAATTGAAGGGTAGGTTATTGGTAACAGTGAGAGATAGCACATCACAAATTAAATCCGGAAAATCACATTGTGGAAAGTATATGAATTTATTTGCATTCTGCAGAGGGAAATAAGTATTTGATCCCCCACCAACCAGTAAGAGATCTGGCCCCTACAGACCAGGTAGATGCTCCAAATCAACTCGTTACCTGCATGACAGACAGCTGTCGGCAATGGTCACCTGTATGAAAGACACCTGTCCACAGACTCAGTGAATCAGTCAGACTCTAACCTCTACAAAATGGCCAAGAGCAAGGAGCTGTCTAAGGATGTCAGGGACAAGATCATACACCTGCACAAGGCTGGAATGGGCTACAAAACCATCAGTAAGACGCTGGGCAAGAAGGAGACAACTGTTGGTGCCATAGTAAGAAAATGGAAGAAGTACAAAATGACTGTCAATCGACAAAGATCTGGGGCTCCACGCAAAATCTCACCTCGTGGGGTATCCTTGATCATGAGGAAGGTTAGAAATCAGCCTACAACTACAAGGGGGGAACTTGTCAATGATCTCAAGGCAGCTGGGACCACTGTCACCACGAAAACCATTGGTAACACATTACGACATAACGGATTGCAATCCTGCAGTGCCCGCAAGGTCCCCCTGCTCCGGAAGGCACATGTGACGGCCCGTCTGAAGTTTGCCAGTGAACACCTGGATGATGCCGAGAGTGATTGGGAGAAGGTGCTGTGGTCAGATGAGACAAAAATTGAGCTCTTTGGCATGAACTCAACTCGCCGTGTTTGGAGGAAGAGAAATGCTGCCTATGACCCAAAGAACACCGTCCCCACTGTCAAGCATGGAGGCGGAAATGTTATGTTTTGGGGGTGTTTCTCTGCTAAGGGCACAGGACTACTTCACCGCATCAATGGGAGAATGGATGGGGCCATGTACCGTACAATTCTGAGTGACAACCTCCTTCCCTCCGCCAGGGCCTTAAAAATGGGTCGTGGCTGGGTCTTCCAGCACGACAATGACCCAAAACATACAGCCAAGGCAACAAAGGAGTGGCTCAGGAAGAAGCACATTAGGGTCATGGAGTGGCCTAGCCAGTCACCAGACCTTAATCCCATTGAAAACTTATGGAGGGAGCTGAAACTGCGAGTTGCCAAGCGACAGCCCAGAACTCTTAATGATTTAGAGATGATCTGCAAAGAGGAGTGGACCAAAATTCCTCCTGACATGTGTGCAAACCTCATCATCAACTACAGAAGACGTCTGACCGCTGTGCTTGCCAACAAGGGTTTTGCCACCAAGTATTAGGTCTTGTTTGCCAGAGGGATTAAATACTTATTTCCCTCTGCAGAATGCAAATAAATTCATATACTTTCCACAATGTGATTTTCCGGATTTAATTTGTGATGTGCTATCTCTCACTGTTACCAATAACCTACCCTTCAATTATGGGCTGCTCATGTCTTTGTCAGTGGGCAAACTTACAAAATCAGCAAGGGATCAAATACTTATTTCCCCCACTGTAAATGAGGTATCACCAGATTCTTATACAGGGGCATTATCAACTCCTTTTTCCTACTGGCTATTCCTCTCCCTATGCATCCAAGCACCCTTCTAGCTTTCACTGTCACCTTTTCTACCTGTTTGGCCACCTTAAGATCATCACATATGTTCACACCCAAGTCCGGTTCCTCTTCCGTGCACAAAAGTTCTTCAACCTGTCAAGGTTTTGCAACCCAAATGCATGAGCCTGCATTTTTTTAGAATTAAATCTAAGCTACCAAATTCTAGACCATTTCTCTAGGTTCACTAAGTCCTTCCTCATGTTATCCACATCATCAGGAGTGTCTATTGCAGATTTTGGTATCATCCGCAAAGAGGCAAACCTTACCAGACAGCCCCCCAGCAATATCACTTACAAAAAATGTTTAAGAGAACTATCTATAAAGTCCTGAAGTTATTGTAATACTACATTTTCAAATACTTTAGCCAATAATGGTATTGATGATATTGGATGATAATTGGGTAGAATTTTAGGGTCTAATTTATCACCCTTTAGTAAAGGTGTGACAAGTAGCTCTTTTTTTAAGATTTGGGGTACTACACCTGTACTCAAGGACCAATTAAACCGGCCCAGAGTTTGGGAAGCCCTGCCCTTGATTTTCTTAGTTATGTCTTGCTTCTCCCCCTATCTATAGAGGACCTGAGTTAGAAAATTTGATTTCTTTATTGGAGTGTATTATTATAATGCCTTTATTTTTTTCTTCTTTCTGTTAGTTTTTGTTTACCTATTTATATTCAAGGGGTTATGCTTGACGTATATTGGTAAAAAGGTTAGAAATACATTTTAAAAAAAGATCCAGTGAGACATATTTCTGGGAGACTCTCTGTCATCATGTTTGTTCTGGATGGCACTTAATTCACCAAAGCACAGTAGGGCTACCATACAGGTAGCATGTGGCAAAATAGCACCACTGTATGGAGCACCTTGGTGCCCTGCAGTACTTCTGTGTTTGCTATGCGCCATTTCCTGCACCACAAAATATTTTTCTATTATTTAGCATGGGGGTAGGGAGTAGGCATTCCTAGCGGTAATTGACTATTGGTGCACACTGTCCGATTACTTCCAGGTTAACACGTGAGCCCTTACCGCCTTCTAAATAGGAGATGGTAAGGGCTCAGGCAGTAAATTGCCATACACCAGTATTTTATTAGCACATAGCCACTTACGATTCCATAATTTAAAATAATGGAAATTCCTGCTGCAGTAAAAGTGGCCTCGGCGTGCGGCAATTTTCATGTACCAACACTACCGCATGTCACTTTTTACCGCAGGTTAGTAAAAGGGTCCCTAAGTTCTCTTATTCACTCTTTGGGCTCTATGTTTAGCCTTAATGCTAAAGATAGTAATGATTCAGAGATTACTTCACACTGTTTGTGTAGTGTAATGGAAGTGAATTTTAAAGATTGTTTTTCAACTCTGCCTTGACCGACCAGTGCACTTGGGGTCTGTATTTTTGATTAGAAGTAATTCTGTTTAAAAATGATTGTTTAACTTTGATTGTGTGAGAATAAGTTGGAATGTAAAAGATAAGACACATTTCTAATTAATTTGGTACGTGTAGGGGGAGGTGGAGCCTGTTTCGAGTTGAGACTGGCCACCTGGACTGAGAAACATGTGACCACATTCCCACAGTATGGCTTGTTTACCTAAAAAACAGAGAAATTCTCAAGCATTCTGTAATTTTCCTTAGCTCTGAATATGAGTTCTAAGCCTAATAAAAAATGGAGCTTCTATCAGTGAAATTGGGAGCTCGTCTGTGAGTAACGTACGAACTGCACAGAGAACCATATTTCCTGGTCAAAGCAACTCCTGGCTTTCGCTGTGAACAGGGCCCCCTTAGCTGATGATAAGAGCCTGGATGATGTAATGATCGGTGATGGACATATGTATATTATAGTATATTATTGCTTCTTTTCCTGGTCTAGAAACACCTAGCATTGCTTGGTTGTAGAGATTAGGGACCAGTGATGTAATGATTGTTCATAGGTATTGTTTCTTTTCAGTTATATAGCTAATCATTGTATATATCTTAATCATTGTATAGAATTTGAATGTCTAATAGAGGTCTCATTTACATAATACGAATCCAAAAGAATCCACAGTAATTACTGAGTAGTCTGTGTCAGTAAAGCAGGCTGTAAAACCAGGGCAGTACATGTAGGTGACTTGAATTTCTACAGTTCCAGTGACCAAAAATTGGCAGAATAACTCTGGGTAGTGAAAAGCTTCTCAGATGACATTAAGATGACTTTTGGTCTGGAAAAATGTGCTAAGGCAACTTTCCTTATAGGGAAAATAAGCAGAACCAAAAACATCCTTTTGACTGAAGACTGAGCTAAAGGAACTTGAACAGGAAGGTCTATGTAAATATCTAGGAATGGAAGAAGGAATGACAATCAAGTATAATTCACTGAGAGATAAGATCAGTCAATAATATTTCAGGAGACTAAAACTGATATTAAAGAGTGCTTTAACACCATGAAAAAAGATTAGTGCAACTTAAGACTGATGGGCCCTGTCAGGGATAGGGCTGCAGGAAGAATATAACTGCATTGCAGGAGACTTACAGGGGCATTTTCGAAAGAGAAGGGTGCTCATCTTCCGACACAAATCGGGAGATGGGTGTCCTTCACTCAAATCGGCATAGTCGAAAGCCGATTTTAGGCGTCCCCAACTACTTCCCATCACGGGGATGACCAAAGTTCATGGGGGCATGTTGGAGGCATAGCGAAGGCGGGACTGGGGCGTGCCTAACAGATGGGTGTCCTCGAGCGATAATGGAAAAAAGTCCCTGACGAACACTTGGCCTACTTTACTTGGTCCATTTTTTTTACGATCAAGCCTCAAAAAGGTGCCCGAACTGACCAGATGACCACTCCCCCCAGTGGTCACTAACCCCCTCCCACCCTGAAAAGAACAACTTTAAAAACGTATTTTGTCAGCCTGGAATGTCTACTCAGGTCCATCGCAGTGTGTGTCAGCGGAGGCATAGCGAAGGCTTGGACGTCCTTCTTTCAAACATTTTGGATGTCCTGAACTACCCCCCCCCCCCCCACAGGGACAACCAAATTTCAAGGGAGTGGAGTGGAGGAGTGGCCTAGTGGTTAGAGCACTGGTCTTGCAACCCAGGGGTGGCCAGTTCAAGTCCCACTGCTGCTACTTGTGATCCAAAATCCAAATAAATAAAGGGGGTGTCAGAGGCATAGCAAAGGCATGGATGTCCTTCTCACAGAAACATCCACATTTTGAACGACGTACTGAACTGCCGTCGCAGGGACGGAGGCATAGCAAAGGATGTCCTTCACCCATACTAAAAAAAAAAGACATCCCTGACGAGCACTCGGACATTTTCACCTGAACTTGTGTTTTTCTAAGGTTGTAGACGGCAATTTATTTAAGGTTGCAGACAGCTATTATACACGCAGCTTGTCTGCATGTATGAAGCCGTCTTTGGCATGCACAGAGCAGCCACACATAATGCTTGACTGCTCTGCACTGCTTCCCCTCCTTAGGAAGGAAATCGTGTGCAAATGAGCTAACAGTGAGCAGCTCTTTTGCATGCGATTTCCTTCATGTATGCCCGTTCCTTTCCGAATCGCCAAAGGATCGTTAAGGGAAGGGCTTTTTCCGTTCAGTTAGTGGGACCAGTGAAATATGAATGCTGGGTCCTCTCACGACCAAATGGCTTGGATTTGGTTGTTTCTGAGATGGGCATCCTCACTTTCCATTATCGCCGAAAATCAGAAACGACCAAGTCCTGGGGACAACCATCTCTGCTGGGGACAACCATCTCTAAGGTCGACCTAAATTTGCTGATTTGGGCATCCCCAACCGTATTATCAAAACGAAAGATGGACGCCCATCTTGTATCGATAATATGGGTTTCCCCGCCCCTTGCTGGAGTCATCCTGCGAGGACGGCCCCAGGAAACCTTGGGCGTCCCTTTTGATTATGCCCCTCCACGTCCTAAGTTTATCACTCCTGTGAAGGGAACAGGCTTTACCATTCTTTTTGATATAAATGTTTTGTTTTGCTTCTATCCATCTGAGTAGCTTGCTACATACCTATTAAGCTACTATCATAGGCATCCAGGCTTACTTAACAGTGTGATCAGTTCCAAATGTGCAAAAGCTGTTGAAATATGAAAGTAAATACCCCAAATCCATCTCCATCATTAATGTTGTACAGGTGTTCAGGGGTTGTACAGGGGTCTGTGCTAGGACTGTTGCTTTTTAATCAAACATATAAATGGCAAGTGACCGACTCACTTGCAAATGCGCAGTAGAGACTTCCCTCTCTGTCCTGCCCCCGCATCAAGACGTGATGACAGAACAGAGAGGGAAACTACTGCACTGAGGAGGGAACCACTGAGGTCGCTACCGCTCCCCCCCCCCCCCCGAGGTTGCCGCTACCGCTCCCCCCCGGGATCACCGCTGCACCCCCCTCCCCCCGATGCCGCCGGACCCCCTCCACCCGGGCCAGGCCCTCTCTTCTCCATTGAACTTACAGCGCCGAAACCGAAGCAGGCAGATCACCTCCCGTTGGCCTTCCTTCCCTGCCTGTGTCCCGCCCTCGCCGACGTTACATCACACGAGGGCGGGACACAGGCAGGGAAGGAAGGCCGATGAGAGCTGATCTGCCTGCTGCGGTTTCAGCGCTGTAAGTTCAATGAAGAAGAGAGGGCCCAGCCGGGTGGAGGGGGGGGGGTAGCGGTGGCGGCGACCTCAGGGGGGGGGAAGGGGCAGCGGCGACCTCGGGGGGAGGGGTGGCGGCGACTTTGGGGGGGGAGGGCCGGAGAAATGCTGGACATGGGAGGTCTCAGAAGGAGGGGGGCCTTGGAGCTGGGAGGGATAGATGGAGGGGAGCCTTGCAGCTGGCTGGGAGGAAGGTGGGCCTTAGAGCTGGGAGGGAAGAGGAGGGGTAAGAGGGGGAGGGGAGGGGGCCTTGGAGCTGGGAGGGAAACAGGGAGGATGCTGGGCATGGGAGGTCAGAAGGAGAGGGGCCTTGGAGCTGGGAGAGATGGACAGAGGGGGGCCTTCGAGCTGGCTGGGAGGGAGGGACGGAGGGGGGCCCTTGGAACTGGGAGGGAGGGCAGGGTGCCTTGGAGCCGGGAGGGACAGAGGGCCTTGGAGCTGGCAGGGAAGGAGGGAGGGTGGGGGACTTGCAGCTGGGAAGGGAGGGAATGGGGCCTTGGAGCTGGGAGGGAGTTACACATCAAAATAAAACAAACCAATACTCGCCCGTTTTAACGGGCTTAACGGCTAGTATATTTATAAATGATCCAGAAATGGGAGTAACTAGTGAGGTAAGTAAATTTGCTAATGACACAAAGTTATTCAAAGTTGTTAAATTGTGAGAGGATTATGAAAAATTACAAGAGGACCTTACGAGACTGGGAGACTGGGTGTCTAAATGGCAGATGACATTTAATGTGATCAAGTGCAAAGTGATGCACGTGGGAAAGAGGAACCCGAACTATAGTTACGTAATGCAAGGTTCCACGTTAGGAGTCACCGACAAAGAAAGGGATCTTGGCGTCATTGTTGATAACACTTTGAAACCCTCTGCTCAGTGTGCTGCTGCGGCTAAAAAAGCAAATAGAATGTTAGGTATTATTAGGAAAGGAATAGAAAACGAAAGTGAGGAAGTTATAATGCCTTTGTATTGGTCCATGGTGCGACCGCACCTCGAATATTGTGCTCAATTCTGCTCACCGCATCTCAAAAAAGATATAGTGGAATTAGAAAAGTTACAGAGAAGGGCGACGAAAATGATAAAGGGGATGGGACAACTTCCCTATGAGGAAAGGCTGAAGCATCTAGGGTTCTTCATCTTGAAGAAAAGATGACTGAGGGGAGATTTGATAGAAGTCAACTAAATAATGAGTGGAGTGGAACGGGTAAACGTAAATCATTTGTTTACTCTTTCCAAAAATAAGTACATAAGTAATGCCACACTGGGAAAAGACCAAGGGTCCATCGAGCCCAGCATCCTGTCCACGACAGCGGCCAATCCAGGCCAAGGGCACCTGGCAAGCTTCCCAAACGTACGAATATACTAGGATTAGGGAGCATGTGATGAAGCTACAAAGTAGTAAATTTAATACAAATTGGAGACATTTTTTCTTCACTCAATGTGTAATTAAACTCTGGAATTCATTGCCAGAGAATGTGGTAAAGGCGGTTAGCTTAGCGGGGTTTAATAAAGGTCTGGGCGGCTTCCTAAAGGAAAAGTCCATAGACCATTATTAAATTGTATTGGGAAAGTCCACTGCTTATTTCTGGGATAAGCAGCATAAAATGTATTGAACTTTTTCAAGATCTTGCCAGGTATTTGTGACCTGGATTGGCCACTGTTGGAAACAGGATATTGGGCTTGATGGACCTTTGGTCTTTCCCAGTGTGGCAATACTTATGTACTTATGTAATAGAAGGAATGAGTGAGAATCTGGCAGTACCAAAAGGGAAGGAAGCAACAGAATTTGTGAAGGAAATAAAAAAACCTCTTCAAGGAATCAGCAAATGAAGAAACACAAGCAACAGATGCATAAGTGAAATACAAAGTGTTACTCCAGGAATCATTCTTTGATCAAATCCAGAAACATGGATGATTAATGAGAGGTGAGTTGAAAACCTAAGGCTAAGCAATTGACAGTTTATTTATTTTGCCATTTCTACCCAGCATTATCCTGAACATACTCGAGTTCCATGTGGCTTACAATAAATAAAACCACGGGCAGGGTTTACAATACCATAAACAAAATATCAAGTAAGAACAGAGTAGCATAAATAAGATACAAATAAGAACTAAATAATAAATCATTGATAGCCAGTTATAATCTAACACATTCCATCAATGGGAAGAAACTTCGCATAAAGGAAAGCTCTCAGTCTTTTGTGAAATACCAATGGGCTCATTTTCGAAAGAGAAGGACGCCCATCTTTCGACATAAATCGGAAGATGGACGTCCTTCTCACAGGGTCGTCCAAATCTGTATAATCGAAAGCCGATTTTGGACGTCCCTAACTGCTTTCTGTCGCAGGGACGGCCAAAGTTCAAGGGGGCATGTTGGAGGCGTATCGAAGGCGGGACTTGGGTGTGCCTAACTCTTGGACGTCCTCGACCCATAATCGAGAGAAACAAGGACGTCCCTGACGAACACTTGGACAACTTTACCTGGTCATGCTTTTCTTATGACCAAGGCACAAAAATGTGCCTGAACTGACCAGATGACCACTGGAGAGAATCGGGGATGACCTCCCCTTACTCCCCCAGTGGTCACTAACCCCCTCCCACCCTTAAAAAACATCTTTAAAAATATTGATTGCCAGCCTCTGTTCCAGCCTGAGATGTCATACTCAGGTCCATCACAGCGCATGAAGGTCCCAGGAGCAGTTTTACTGGGTACCGCAGTGCACTTCAGACAGGCGGACCCAGGCCCATACCCCCCCTACCTGTTACATTTGTGGAGGAAACAGCGAGCCCTCCAAAACCTACCAGAAACCCACTGTACCCACATCTAGGTGCCCCCTTCACCTATAAGGGCTATGGTAGTAGTGTACAATTGTGGGTAGTGGGTTTGGGGGGGGGGGGCTCAGCACACACGGTAAGGGAGCTATGTACCTGGGAGCAATTTCTGAAGTCCACTGCAGTGCCCCCTAGGGTGCCCGGTTGGTGTCCTGGCATGTCAGGGGGACCAGTGCACTAGAAATGCTGGCTCCTTCCACAACCAAAGCCTGTATCCAAAAATACTAGGACTAGAGGGCATGAGTTGAAGCTACAGTGTGGTAAATTTAAAACGAATCGGAGAAAATTTTTCTTCACCCAACGTGTAATTAGACTCTGGAATTCGTTGCCGGAGAACGTGGTACGGGCGGTTAGCTTGACGGAGTTTAAAAAGGGGTTAGATAGATTCCTAAAGGACAAGTCCATAGACCGCTATTAAATGGACTTGGAAAAATTCCGCATTTTTAGGTATAACTTGTCTGGAATGTTTTTACGTTTGGGGAGCGTGCCAGGTGCCCTTGACCTGGATTGGCCACTGTCGGTGACAGGATGCTGGGCTAGATGGACCTTTGGTCTTTCCCAGTATGGCACTACTTATGTACTTATGTACTTATTTCTCTAGTTTGGCTAGCAGGTGGTGTATGCTTATGTTTAAAGCTGTTACTGAGAAATGACTGTTCCCTCTTTAATTAACACAGATAAGAAGTAACCTGCAGTGATGTGGCCAGCTATTTTTAAAACTTTTTGTTCTGGGCTCTGATTGGCCCAGGAGCTCAACTTCATCTAGGAAATACTGGATTTTTCTCCAATCTTTGTTTGGGAGAAGAGAGAGAGACAGATCTATTTGCTAAGGCCCTGCTAAAAGTTATATATGATAACCTGTGAGCAGCTATATTACCTGTACTCTCCAGGCACTATTCAGGTAATGAACAAATGTTTACATAGTTTTATAATTGATCCATATTCAGTTACTTGTTACTTTTCTGTTCATTGTTCTAATTTTTCATGACAATAAATATTTTTAGTTTATTGCCTCTGCTTGTCTGGAGTGACTAAGAATCCTGATGGTTTGTGTGTTGGGTGTGTGGGTGCTTTCTATGAACTGTGGGACCACTGGGAGTGTGGCCCCAGTAACCTAGGATAATTTGAGAGCGGGAGACTTGCCCAGAGGCAGTAGGGACCCAGTCAGTGGGAGGAGAGTGCTAGTGTAGAGCATAAGCGACAGGTGCAGGCAGACCTGAGTTGTGCTGGAGATAGACCCTCCTAGTGGCCGCAGGGTAGCCCCAGGTGGGTGGCTACGTGTTTCATGACACCAAGTAATCAGGCTGACCATCAGATTAAGGACAAGATGATTTACAGCAAGCATAGAAAAAACTTGTACATCTGTAAGTTATGAAAGAAAGAGATAGAAATAGTTATTTATCTCATAGCTGGCTGCAAAATTCTGATGGCAGAAAATTTCTTTACAGAAAGGCACAACAAGATGGCATGTCTAATTCATTGGTAACATAGGAGCCAGCTCTGTGGGTGCTTGAGCACCCTCAATATTGAACAAACTCCTTGACATTGTCCAGGGAGAGATTATTTTCATTGGGTTTAGCGGTTGGCTCCTATGGTTTGGAAACAATACTGCTGTTCTGTAAACCATTGGGATCATGACCCTAAGAAAATTATGGAGAATGAAGAGGTTGTGATCATCTAGGACATCCCCATTCCAGATAAAAAGCTGGATGCAAGGAAGCTAAAAATAGTGGTGAAAGAGAAAAGCACCAGAATGACATTGATCATAGAGGAATTCTGTCCCAAGCAACTACTCTGTGAGTTGTGCGGAGAGAGAGAAAGAGAGAGAAATGCAATCCAAGACCAAGAAAGTATGCCACAAGCTTGATTAAAATAAATCTCTAAGCACAACTGAAGAGTCTGAGTAAGTGGAACAGACATGGAAAGACCCAGACAACTACAACAATCATGATGCTAGCTATGGAAGCCTAAGAGAACACACCTGAAGAGGTTGCCTATACACGTTACATTTTATAAACTCCAGAAGGAAACTCTCTTTGGCACAATGAAAGTACAATGGCAAGTCTTAGCAGTACATTTGAGAAATTGAGATCATACTCCACATAACCTGGCTTAGGGGTAAGGTTCATTTCTGTCACAGAATGTGCAAAACTAACCCATGTAGGACTCATTTTACCAAGTGGCAGTAAAAGTGGCCCTGCGGTTGCCACTCATCAAAGCCCCCTTTTACCGCCGCTGATAAAAGGCTTTAAAAAGCAAATGGCCTTTTGGTAAGTTAAACACTTGTCATGCAACCATTTCCTGGGAGAGACTTAAGGGTTCCCACGGTAGCCTGACAGTAACTTGGCAGTGTATGGCGCTGCCTGGTTACCGCCAGGCATGCCCCCAGTTCTAGAAAATACAAAATAATTTTCTAGCACCAGGAATGGTGAACAGTGGGGGGTCGGAACTACTTTGTAGAGCTGAGTTGCCATGCAGCAAGCCCACCGTAGACATGTTGCGCTTTTGTAAAAGGGCCCCTTACAGACATTGCCACCACTCATAGGCATTTCCGTGGATGTAATTTTGATGGATCATACATCACAATTCCTCCCCTGTTCCACTCAAACTACTATCTGTAGCGCCCCCTAGGTTTCAGTGCTGCTTTAAAAACATGCCTCTCAAAACACCAGCTTCTTTTAAAAATTAAATCATGAAATTAATGACTTTCTTTAATAATCCCCTGTCATATCCTTCAGGAGAATATTGTTTCTCTGAAATCCCAAGCTCTTCAAACTCTTTTCAGAACTCTGACATCAACTGAAATAAAGTTCTAGTTCACAACGTTTTTCTTACTCCCTACAAACAGAAGTTTTCTTTCCACTGTCTCACTAAATCAATACCCTTACAGGCATATTTTCAAAGCACTTAGCCTTCCAAAGTTCCATAGGTTTCTATGGAACTTTGGAAGGCTAAGTGCTTTGAAAATATGCCTAGTCTCCCAGACTACTAAAAATGCTGAAATTAGAGACCTATAACCTTTTTTTCTCTTAATTTAATCAAAAACTCAGACTGCAGTCACACTTGCCTCTGTCTCTCTTCAGGTTTTCCAACTGACTCCTACACCTGAACTTTTCCTGGTGACATCACACATTCTACCAGGCTCATGCACGTGTAGGTTCCAAACCATGCACATGCCACATCTTCAAACCTTGCACAAATAAACTCTATCTCCTTTTAAAGACACAGATTTCTAGTCCTTTCTTAAAACAAAGAAAATAATAATCATCAATCTCTCACACAGCATTCTTCAGAGCTCTGATCCATGCACACAACTAATACATCCACACATCCACACAATACCTTTCCTGCAGCTAAACCTGTATATTTCTGCAGCTCAGCCACACCAGTTCTCAGCACACAGATCACTGATGGATCCTCAGCATTAACACTGCCATTGCTCACCTCTCACCCCAGCAGTCACTCTGCCTTGCAGCATCTCAGACAGCTATAGACTGCTCCTGACTGCCCCTGAGCCTGAAAAAGCATCAGCCTGAAAAAGAACCTTTCCCTTGCTACTGAGCTCTGGCTCCTTACACGAGATCCACTAACACTCTCTCCAGCCCCCCTTTGTTGCTGGGTGCCTCTGCACCAATCAGAGCTATTCCTCCAGGCGTTTTTCGCGCCCTTGACATCCGCGGACTTTCTCTTTCCCTGACTCTGCTGTTGAGCATGTGTGAACCAATCACAGCAGCACTCCTTCAGCGCTCTTCGTGCCATTAACATATGGGGACTTGAGCTTGCTCCACTGCTCCTCACACCCTCCCCTCGCGGGGACCTCACTTCTCTCCCTCTGTGCATGCACGCTGATCGCGCATGCACTGAAAATATGCCTCCCGTGGCCCCGGCACCCAGGACCGCCACAGCACAAAAATGCAGCTTTTCCCCGAGCGCCTCCTGCTTCTGGGCACCACAACTAAACCTCCCTTTGACGGAGCCCAGGTCCCGCAAGCCCAGAGTGCCTCCCTTCATCGGCACAGGAGTACTTCCGGTTCGCAGGTACCCACGACTCTGCCCCCATGCCGGCTCCTGTCAGCTCAGGACTCTTCACAAGCCCCAGGTAAGTTGCTCTTTTAAATTATTTAGAAAAAAACATGGACCCCTTTACACATCCTAGAAACACATACCTGTATATGTATAATCCATCATGTTGCTACGTATACTTAGATGTGCATCTACCACGCCACAATTTTATAAATTGCCTTTTCAGCTTGTAAAACTGGTTTTGCCTGTGGCAAAACCTGTATAAACTATCACCTTAATGGGCAGCTTGAATATTTCAAGTGGACAGTAATGCATAGTAAATATTTTATTTTGCTTGTTGTTATTATTTGTATTGTATCACCAATTTTAATGCAGTTTTATTTTTTAAAAATAAATATTTAACATTTTAA
Organism: Microcaecilia unicolor; assembly: GCF_901765095.1. NCBI lineage: Eukaryota > Metazoa > Chordata > Amphibia > Gymnophiona > Siphonopidae > Microcaecilia > Microcaecilia unicolor. Next base: position 611,299,231 of record NC_044032.1, on the reverse strand, counting down.
TATTAATGTTTGACATTTACAGGTCATTTTACTAAGGAGAGCTAATGATTAGCATGCGCTAAATGATAAGATGCCCATTATATTCCTATGGGTGTCATTTAGCGCACCTTAGTAAAAGGACCTCTTAATTCTCCATAGAGTATAAATATTAGTAAAAAGAGATAATATTTTTTGTTTTGAATCCTATTTACACTTTCTCAAGCTAAAATAAAAATAACCAAATAAATATATAACAAATATAAGCCATCAGTATTGAAAGCATTTTTGTTCCTTTTTTTCCTCATACAACTCTTTTATCCAGGCTTTGATGTACCTTGTATGGGATAACCAGTCTTCTACCTTGTCATATACAAGTGAACACTTGCTAGCATCTTAAACCCATTGCCTAATTTCCTGAAATCCTTATGTTTCACTGACCTGTTTCATAGAAAGGTCATTGGGATCCTCTGCCGTCCTTGAACATGTCTTTACTTTGGGCTCCACATTCATGTCTCTCTGTATTACAGATGCCTCGGATGCGCTTTCTTTGTATAAGAATATCATTTGGGGGCTACATCTCTGACTCACTGCTTCTCCCGACCCCACTGTAATCCATCTGCTCCTTGTTGTATGATTTATATATTCCCAATGAGACTTTCTTCTGCTCTGAGGTACTGGAAGTTTCTTAACAAGAGAAAGAGATAGAATGGATGGACAAAAACATTGCTTTCATTAGGTTTTTTTTTTCTTTCAACAGGAAAGCCTGACATCCTAAGTATTCCCTTTGAAGTTTTTGAAAAGAAATCAGCCTTTTTTGCAGTGGAGAAATGGTTCTGATCAGCAGCACCAGCTCACATGTTGTCAACAGAGCAGTATGGTCTTATTTTTTCCCCCCACTACCTCAGGAGTTTTGACTGGATCAAGGAAGACATTGATAGTATCCTACTATTGGGACAGTTTCAAAAGTATTTCCCCAGGTAACTTAAAAGTTAGTGGGCAAAGTTCCCAGACTGAAAATTTTCCTTTAATTTTACTATGCACACAGGTACATTTGTACCAGTGGACCTCTGATTCTACTTCCTGTTTCTGGAAGAGCGGTATGGGGGAGGGAAGGACTCGCAGACTGCCCACAGGCTGCCTGTTTTCCAGCATTATGGCTGCTGCTACTGCCAGTGCAGGTGAGGATCGAAAGAATCCCTGGGTAGGAGGGGAGCTGGAGCAAGTGAGAGATGCTGAACTGGGAAGGGGTGGAAGGGGAGGGAAGAGGGAAGGAGGAAAGTGAGTGAAAGATGCTGTACCGCAAGGTGAAGGGAGAGCTAAGTGATGCGGGACCTGTGAGGGAAGAAGGAGAGATACTAGAACTGGGGCAGAGGGAGTGAGAAGGGAAGGAAATGATGCCAGGACCTGCAGGAAAAGGAGGAACAGGGAAAACTACTGGACCTCCAGGTGTGGGGGGGGGGGGGGGGGACAGGAGAGAAAAGAATATTTGCTGAATTCCTGGGGAGGAGGGCAGGAGGAAGGGAAGGGGGGAAATGCTGGACATGGGGAGGGATAGGGACATAGAGAGGGATGCCGGACAGGTGGCAGGGGATAGGGACACAGTGGAGAGGGGACAGGAAAGAGGGAGACATTTCCTGAATTTCTGGGGAGGAGGGCAGAAGGAAGGGAAGAGAGGGAGACATACTGGACATGGGGAGGGACAAGGACACAGGGGTGATGCTGGACAGGTGGAGGAGGGATAGGGACATAGTGGGATTAGATAAACACATGATGGGGGATGGGGACACAGAAGGGTGATACGGGATAGGACAAGAGTACAGACACAAAGAAAGGGGATGCTTAACATGGAGGGAGGATAAGAGCAGCGACACAGGAGACATACTGGATAGGGTGAATAGTGACACAGAGGGAAGAGAAGAAAAGCCAAAAGCCAAAGAGACCTTGGCAATTGAGTTAAGGGAAGATAGAGGAAAGCAGAAGCCAGAGACTAGGACCAACACAATTAGAAAACTAAAATGATCAGATAACAAGTGTAGAAAAAGGAATGTTGCTTTCTATTTATTGATCAAAATATGTTAGTTCTTGAAATGTACATCTGCCAGAGCTGGTTTTAGACATGGCTGGGACCTTCTCCCCTCTTGGAAGCAGAAAAGTGCATCAGAGGAAGTAGGACATCACAGGGGAACAGCCCTGATGACAAAGTGCCTTAATCGCTGCTGCTTCACACAAGTTTGAAGGCCCGGGGGGGGGGGGGGGGGGGGGGGGAGGGTGATGGGAGAAACACTGGACTCACAGAGGAGTGGGGAAAGGAAAGGGAGCTGGAAATGAGTTGGACCTGGGTGGGGGGAGGGTGGAGGGAGAGAAGGAGAAAGAGCTATGCTGGACGGAGGGATGGGATAAGAAGATGATGTGCTGGACCTGACTAGAGGGGTATATGGAGATATGTTGGACCATGCTGATGGGAAGGAGATGAAAAGTGCTGGATCCTCCAGGAAGAGAGGGACAAGGGGGAGGGGAAGAGAGAGACCAGACTAGGGCAGGGGAAGAGAGGGAGAGAAGCTGGATCTAGGTAGGAGGAAAAGGAGAGAAGAGACAGACCAGACTGGGTGGGGGAGTGGAATAGAGGAGGAGAAATTCTGGATCCATGGAGGGAGAGAGAGATATTTTGGACCACAAGAGAGGGAGAAGGGGAGAGAGTGGGAAAGATGCTGAACCCGGAGTGGGGGGTGCAGGACAAAGGGGAGAGAGAGAGAGGAGGGACAGAGCACAGAAAAGAGATGCTAGGCATAGAGTAAGCATACAGAAAGGAACACAGAGGGGTGATACTACACAGTGCAATATAGGGGCACAGAGGGGAGAGTTGAATATAAGGGGATGATAAGGACACTAAGAGGACAGATGATGAACATGTGGGGAGGATGGAAACAGGTACAAAGAACAGAGATGCTTGACAGGACAGATAGGGATACAAAGAGAAGATGGATAGTGGACATGAAGACAGAAGAAATGTCAAATCGACAGGACACCCTGGAAACACGGGAAAAACAAAGAAAAGCACAAGAGACGCTTGGACCAAATCAAATGAAAAAATAAAATGTTCAGATCTACAAAGATAGAAAAAAGTATTTTATTTTGAATGTATTGCTGTATATGCAAGTCTGACTTCTTGATGTTTCCAGTTCAGTTTATTGTCTTAATATTCTACTACTGATCTGTGGTCTCCTGTTTCATATTTGCTGATGGTATGTCTGTGTTTTGCATGTGTGACTAAGGTGTGGTATTCTGCTAGCCTGTAATTTCTGTGTGGAGATCTGCAGCAGTCCTGTTCGTTCTGTTTTGTCACTAGATGGTGTATTGGTATTTTAGGGCCAGTGTAATATTTACAGTACTGCCTTTTCACAAATAAGGTTGTCGCTTTTTGTGTCCTGGGAGTTCGTGCTATTATGGTATGGTAAAGTGTTTTCCAGTGGAGGGATTGTGTATTGGTCTTAGTGAGGGGGACATCAAATTTTTAATATGATTTTAGTTTGTCATAACATCAGACAGGGTTTGCAAACTAATTATTGAACATATGTGTCATTTTTTTCTTCTGAGATGGCAACCCTAGTTGAACAGTTGATTGTAGAAGGGTGGGGTGGGAGAAAGGTGCAACTGTAGGAGTAGCAAGGGGCTTGGGATGGGGCAATGGAGGGGCATCAGTGGGGCAAGAGAGGGGCGTGGAGCAAGGCTTTTCTCTGTCAAAAGTTGGCAACCCTACAAACTCCAGGCTTAGAAAGTTCCTGTCTCCTATTAAATTAGAAAACTCATCGTTTAATATACCTACTAAATTCCTTCCTTCTTCTCTCTACTTCTCCTCCTAATTAATCTCTGCACAACAATAATTATACCTGACATCCAGAATAACTGTGTGTAACAAAACTATGTAAGCCACTTTGAGCCTGCAAATAGGTGGGATAAGGTGGGCTACAAATGCAATAAATAAATAAAATAAAGGTAGAAGAAGGATGGGGAAAGGGACTTGATATACTGCCTTTCTGGGGTTTTTTTGCAACTACATTCAAGGCAATTCACATAGTATGTGCAAGTACTTATTTGTACCTGGGGCAATGGAGGTTAAGTGACTTGCCCAGAGTCACAAGGAGCTGCAGTTGGAATTAAACCCAGTTCTAACCACTGGGCTACTCCTCTATTCAAAGCTATTCCAGGAACATCATCAGATCCACTGACGATCTTCCCAGGGTAGCTTCTCCATCCTTCTTGTTACCTTTATTTGGATTTTGCTTACACCTTTTTCAGTAGTAGCTTAAGGTGAGTTACATTCAGATAAACCAGGTTTTTCCCTGTCCCCAGAGGGCTTACAGTCTAAGTTTATGGCTGAAATCTTGGAGGGTTAAATGAATTACCGAAGATCACAAGGAAAGAAGCAGGATTTAAACTACTACTACTACTACTATTTAACATTTCTAGAGCGCTACCAGCGTTTTTCTCTGGTCATGAGGTCAGTACTTTAACCACTAGGCTACTCCTCCTCTAGATGTGCCTCAACAGTAAAAAAAAACCAAAACCAAAACCAAAACCTTGGTTTCTCAGGAATGTATGTTTCCTGAAAACATTACTTTGCAACCCCCCTGGCAAGCTGTTATTCAATTGAGGAAGGATCTCCTTGAATATAGTTACTAGGTTTCTGTAAGTGAACCTGCAGAAGAATCATTTCTGGATCTGTCAGCCATGTAATCAGTCTAGTGCATGCCATCATCCCAGTAACTGTGTAGATAACCTGCACCTGGAGAGCCTCCTCACATGTTTTTGCTGGAGAGCTGGACGCCTTGTGTAGCAGCACAAGAGTGTATATTTATGTATAGGGAGGTCTGTACACATCTATCCTGTCCATTAGCTTTTTATATGCTCACAATAAAGACTACACCTGCAAGATTATCTAAATATGACAGTTTTATTTCTAACAATAAGTTCCTAACATTCATTCTGTTACAAATCTAATCACTCATAATTATGCCTTAGATAAACAAAGCTAAACATAACCATTATTGACTTGGTCAGACCACACATTTCACAGAGCAATAAAACACTCCTAACTGATCCTAATGCTAAAAGAATTATTATAACAACCTTCCAACCTCTGATTCCAAGAATGGCCAACTTAGAGTTTTGTCTCAGGAATGGTGAATCACTGTTTATTCTACTAGCTCAATCCCTCTCTTGGAAGCGAGTAGACACAAAGGGTAGAGAATCAGGAAAAGACACATCTCAGTGAGGTCTGAGGGGTACAGGCTGGCTACCAAGCTGGCAGTTCAAAATGAATATGCCCTTTAATGAATGTCCTGGGCAAAGGCTTGCAACCAAAGCAACGTCGACGTGCCAAAGGCAAGGCAGGCTTACAGGCAAGCAGAAATGCTTAATGGCAGAAGTGCTCAGTTTCTATCTCTGCAGAGAAATTAGTAGATTTCAGCCATTCATGTTGTTGTTCACATTCATGTTGTTGTTCACTACAGAACAAGGAAGAGAAAGTTTCTTGCAGCCATCAGAATAAGTTCTGCTCTTATCACGTGCCACTAGACCTGCAGAGGGCTATGGGATCTACATAATAATAATAATAATAATAATTTATTTTTATTTATTTTATTTGTTACATTTGTATCCCACATTTTCCCACCTATTTGCAGGCTCAATGTGGCTTACATAGTACCGTAGAGGTGTTCGTCATCTCCGGCAGAGAAACAAATATAAAGAGTTATTGTGGTCGAATAGGTTCATGTGTTATAGACACATTGGGAGATCGCAGAGAGGAAGAGTTATGTAATGCCTGTTTCTGGGTTTGGTTTTGTTGTGTTACAAGGTTTAGGCATTAGGTTGGATTGAAGGGGTATGCCATTTTGAACAGGTTGGTTTTAGTGATTTACGGAAGTTTAGGTGGTCGTACGTTGTTTTCACGGCTTTTGGTAGTGTGTTCCACAGTTGTGTGCTGACGTAGGAGAAGCTAGATGCATAAGTTAATTTGTATTTGAGTCCTTTACAGCTTGGGTGGTGGAGATTTAGATATGTTCGTGCTGATCTGATTGTATTTCTTGTTGGTAGGTCTATGAGGTCTGTCATGTAACCCGGGGCTTCTCCGTAGATAATTTTATGGACCATGGTGCAGATTTTGAAAGCAATACGTTCTTTGATTGGTAGCCAGTGTAGTTTTTCTTGGAGGGGTTTGGCGCTTTCGAATTGCATTTTTCCAAATATAAGCCTGGCTGCTGTGTTTTGAACGGTTTGAAGTTTCTTTATGAGTTGTTCTTTGCATCCCGCATAAATTCCATTCTAGTAGTCTACATGGCTTAGTACCATTGATTATATCAAGTTGCGAAATGTTTCCCTCGGGAAGAATGGTTTCACACGTTTGAGTTTCCACATTGAGGATTTTCAGGCTGTCTGAGATAGGGAGGGTGTAGTCTGGGGTGTTTATGTTTGTGGGTTTGTTCTTATTGTGTTGGGATGAGAGGATGAGGCAGTGTGTTTTATCTGTATTGAGTTTTAGTTGAAATGCATTTGCCCCTGAGTTCATGATGTTTAGGCCGAGCTTGATTTCATTGGAAATGTCTATCGGGTCATGTTTGTAAGGTATGTATATTGTGACATCGTCTGCATAGATGAATGGGTTGAGGCCTTGGTTGGATAAGGATTCGGCTAGTGGTGTCATCATTAGATTGAAGAGGATCGGTGGTAGTGGTGATCCTTGGGGTACTCCACATTCGTCTTTCCATGGTGATGATATGTTTGAATTTGATTTCACTTGGTATGTTCTAGTGGTTAGGAAACCCTTGATCCAACTAAGTATGCTTCCACCAATACCGAAGTAATCTAGGAGTCTTAGTAGTATATTATGGTTTACCATGTCGAATGCATTAGACATGTCGAATTGAAGGAGAAGAATGCTTTTGCCTGTTGCTATTTCCTGTTTGAATTTGGCCAGGAGAGTAATGAGTACTGTTTCAGTGCTATGGAGGGGACGGAATCCTGATTGTGATTCATGTAAGACTGAGAATTTGTTTATGTAATCGCCAAGTTGTTTGGTTACCATGCTTTCCATCAGATTGACTGCTAGTGGGATGGATGCAACTGGGCGGTAATTGGTGAGTTCACTTGTCTTTTTCTTGGTGTCCTTTGGAATTGGGGTGAGTAGGATTTTGCCTTTTTCCTTAGGGAAGAGACCTTGTTGGAGCAAGTAATTTAGATGGGATGTGAGGTTAGCTATGAAGCGGTTGGGGGCAGATTTTATTAGGTAGCTGGGTCATGTGTCCAATTTGCAGTGGGTGTTGGAGAACTTGTGGATCGCATGGGTAACTGTTTTGGTGGTGAGGAGGCGAAGTTTGACCAGATTTGGTCCACTGGGTAAACTCTAGGGGTTGGGTCCAGGCCGTTGATGAAGTTTTCGATATCAGTATTGTCAAGAGGAAGTGTTTTGCGTAGATTTACAATTTTTTCGTTGAAATATTTCGCAAGTTTGTCTGTAGATGGGATGTCTGTGTTGGTTGAGGTGACCAAGGTGGTATCTAGTAGTTTGTTTACAAGTTGGTATAGTTTCTTTGTGTCTTTGTAGTTTGATTCTATTTTAGTTCTGTAATATGACCTTTTTGCCTGTCTTATTGCGTATTTGTATTTTCTTTGTGTTTGTTTCCAAGCGTTGAGTATGTGTTTGTCTTTTATTTTTTTCCATGCTCTTTCGAGTTTCCTGGATTGTGTTTTTAGCTTTTTCAGTTGGTCGTTGAACCATGGTATCGAGATGTGTCTTCATGATGTTCTTGTTTGTAAGGGTGCTGTTTCATCTAGTATTTTTCTGCATCTATTGTCCCAGTTAGAGAGGTAGTGTCAAAACATAATAACAATTCCTTGAATCTCTTTCAATTTCACTTCCCTCTATGCACATCAAAATATACACAAATTTCTTTTTGAATTTTTAAAAAAGACTTTCACTTAGCTTAAAAGATGAAAATGGATCTCAACATGGTCCATGTTTCGCCGAGGCTGTTTCAAGATACCCACCGGTGAAGCTTACAATTTTTTAACAGTGAAAAGCATCCCTGAATTCTTAAACTGTCAACTGAAGCTAAGTGAAAGCCTTTTTTAAAAATTCAAAAAGTAGTTTGTGTATTGAGAATGTTATAAAAGGTGGCATTTGGAGGCATTTATCACACTTTATGGAAAACGTGCTGTGATTACAGTGCACTCCATTTAAGTGCACGTCGGATAAGCGCATGCTCTGTTTAACTGCATGCCATACTTCGGTCCCATTTTTGGCACCATCAATTTCTATGGGGATAAACTTCGGTTTAGCGCACCACTGATAAGTGCAAGATTCACTTATATGCATGGTTTAAGACCGCTCCTCTGCAGGAAAGACTCCGCATAAGTGCGCGGATGGAATATGGAAGCCGATTGGCGCATGACAACCAACGAGATTTCAAATTTACTGCCCCTTTAACTGCCACAGGAAGAATAAGTGAAAGAATGTTGTTAGAGTGTACACTGGGGTCGTTGTTGTCGCGGCGGAACTGTAAGACTTTAACACTGGCTGAATGAATAGAAGTTCTTAAAAAATTAGAAAACAAACAAAGTCAAGCGTCTATTGCTAAAGAATATGGAGGGGCATAATCGAACGGGGACGACCATCTCTAAGGGCAACCATCTCTAAGGACGTCCCGGTGAAGGGGCGGGGTAAACCCGTATTACCGAAACAAGATGGGTGTCCATCTTTCGTTTCGATAATACGGTCGGGGACGCCCAAATCTCAACATTTAGGTTGACCTTAGAGATGGTCATCCCCGGTTTTCGGCGATAATGGAAACCAAGGACACCCATCTCAAAAATGACCAAATCCAAGTCATTTGGTCGTGGGAGGAGCCAGCATTCGTAGTGCACTGCTCCTCCTGACATGCCAGCACATCAACCGGACACCCTATGGGCCACTGCAGTCAGGGCCGGTCTTAGGGCGAGGCGACCGCATAGGGCCTCGCGCTCAAGGGGGCCCCGCGCGGCGCGCCTGAAGTCACCCCGCCCCGACCGCCCAAGCTCCAGTTCCCCCGCCCTCTGAATTTTAAGTTACCTCGTCGTCGATGTCGGAGCGGCCGGCAGATAGTAGCAGCAGCCATGAAAAGCGTGCGAGCTGCTGGGCGGCGCTTCGGGAGCCTTCCTTTCCCTTCCCTCGTTTAGCTCTGATTATTCTTCCCAATGTGCATCACTTTGCATTTGTCTACATTAAATTTCATCTGCCATTTGGGTGCCCAGTCTTTCAGTTTCCTAAGATCTTCCTGTAATTTTTCACAATCCACATGCGTTTTGACAAATTTGAACAGTTCCGTGTCATCCTCAAATTTAATCACCACACTAATTATTCCGATTTCCAGATTATTTTGTTAAATAGCACTGGTCTCAGTACAGATCCCTGTGGCACTCTACTATTCAACCTCCTCCACTGAGAAAAATGGTCATTTAACCCTACCCTCTGTTTTCTGTCCAATAACCAATTCCTAATCCACAGAAGGACATTGCTTCCTCACCCATGACTCTTTAATTTTCTCAGGAGTCTCTTATGAGGTACTTTGTCAAAAGCTTTCTGAAAATCTAGATACACTACATCAACCGGCTCACCTTTATCCATGTTTATTCATGCCTTCAAAGAAATGAAGTATGATCACCTGAGACGTCCTGTCAAGTGTGAATTGTACAAAGGTCTATTTGGAAATATCAGCAGTGTGGCCTCACCTGCTAAGAGTGAAACATAAAGCATCAGTAATACAAATCCTCCCTGATGCCGTACAAGTGTCTAAACCAGAGCCTGTTCATTGCAGTTGAGCAAGAGACAAAAAAATTCAAACCAGATTTTGGATTGGGACTTCGCAGCAATAACTGCCTATTTGTTTTTATGGTTTGCAAAGATGACAGAAGATACGAAGAAAAGCTTGTTTGCTTTCTCTGTCTTTTGTGTTTGGTATGTTTGTTTTTGCTTAACTGGATCAAGTTTCCAGAGTCCTGACTAAGAGAAGTTGCAGATGAAGATACTAGGCACTGAAGAGTCTTTGATTACATTTAGAAAATGATTGATTGCAATGAAAATAAATAACTTTTAATTGTGAACTTTATGTATTATAAAAAGATTTCGGGTTCCTTTTAGTAAGCTGCGGTAAGCGCTAGCATGTGCATGGCCATTAATTCGGAAAATGGAAAATTGTCCATTTTCCAGCTGCAGTAAAAACAGCCTTAGTGTGCGGTAAATGGGCCCTTAAAAGTTAGAAAACTTTAAAAGTCTATTATATAAAAATACTTAAATAGAAAAGTATTTGTGAACACATTTGTAGTTGTTATTTTACAGGTGGTGGTAATCTATATAACTAACCCCCAATTTTTGCAAGGATAGATGCAGCAGGGAGGAGAGTGTTTATGGAAAATATGGACTATTTTGCAAAAGATGAGTGACTTCAATAGTGTATTCAGGGTTTGGATTTCTCATTAGCAGACTAGGCAGGTGCCTAGTTGCTCCTAAAGACCCTTTTACTAAGCTGCGTAAGCGTCTACGTGCGCCCGATGCCTGCCAAAATGGAGTTACTGCATGGCTACCACGTGGCTCTTGTGGTAATTTCATTTTTGCCACACATCCAATACACATGGGTGAAAAATAATTTTTATTTTCTGCCACGCGTATTGGACGCCTGCCAAGTGGCATTTGGTGTGCATAGGTCATTCTGACCAGTTACCACGTGATACTTTACCACTAGGTCAATGGCTTGATAAGTCAGATAAGTCACAGTGTTTAGTTTTTGAAGGAATATATGTTCTTCAAACACAGTCTTGATTAACGTATACAGGGATTTAGGCATCATCGTTGATGATATGTTGAAACCCTCTGCTCAATGTGCAGCAGCGGCAAAGAAAGCAAATAGAATGTTAGGTATTATTAGGAAAGGAATGGAAAAGAAAAATAAGGACGTTAGAATGCCTTTGTATTGCTCCATGGTGTGACCGCACCTCAAATATTGTGTTCAATTCTGGTCACCGCATCTCAAAAAAAATATAGTGAAATTAGAAAAGGTACAAAGAAGGGCGATGAAAATGATAAAGGGGATGGGTTGACTTCCCTATGAGGAAAGGCTGAAGCGGCTAGGGCTCTTCAGCTTGGAGAAAAGACGGCTTAGGGGAGATATGATAGAGATATGATAGAGGTCTACAAAATAATGAGTGCAGTGGGACGGGTAGAGGTGAATCTCTTGTTTACTCTTTCCAAAAATACTAGGACTAGGGAGCATTTAAAATGAATCAGAGAAAATATTTCTTCACTCAACATCTAATTAAACTCTAGAATTCGTTGCCAGAGAATGAGGTACAAGCAGTTAGCTCAGTGAGGTTTAAAAAAAGTTTGGATGGCTTCCTAAAGGAAAAGTCCATAGACCATTACTAAAAAGGACTTGGGGAAAATCCACTGCTTATTTCTAGAATAAGCAGCATAAAATGTAGGCACTTGTGACCTGGATTGGCCATTGTTGTAAACAGGATGCTGGAATTGATGGACCTTCGGTCTGTCCCAGTATGGCAATATTTATGCACTTATGTAACATTGATAATTATAAATAAAACTGAAAGTTGAGGAAGGAGGAGGGTTTTCAGACCTGTGAAGATATTGTTCAACAGTTTAAGGGGGTCTTTTAGTAAAGATTAGCTCGAGTTATCTGCAGCAGAGCCCATAGAAATAATTCATGCATCAATGACTTCAATCCATGCTAAACCTTGCTATATACTTACTTTGCCATGTCCATCTGTCTGATTGTATTGCTCCCTTACTTTTCCAACATTACTGGCTTCCAGTAGATTTTCATTTTCAATTTAAAATACTGATAATATGCCAACGTATTTGGCTACACTGTTAACACACTTTATTCTTCTTCCCATCTAGGAAAGGTATGGAAAACAGGTGTGAGGATGTTATAATGCCATTGTATCGCTCCATGGTGCGACCGCACCTTAAGTACTGTGTTCAGTTCTGGTCACCGCATCTCAAGAAAGATATAGTAGAATTGGAAAAGGTGCAGTGAAGGGCGACTAAAATGATAGCAGGGATGGGACGACTTCCCTATGAAGAAAGACTAAGGAGGCTAGGGCTTTTCAGCTTGGAGAAGAGATGGCTGAGGGGAGACATGATAGAGGTATATAAAATATTGAGTGGAGTGGAACAGGTGGATGTGAAGCGTCTGTTCACATTTTCCAAAAATACTAGGACTAGGGGGCATGCAATGAAACTACAGTGTAGTAAATTTAAAACAAACCAGAGAAAAGTTTTCTTCACCCAACGCATAATTAAACTCTGGAATTCGTTGCCGGAGAACGTGGTGAAGAGAACGTGGTGAAGGCGGTTAGCTTGGCAGAGTTTAAAAAGGGGTTAGACGGTTTCCCAAGTCCATAAACCACTACTAAATGGACTTGGGAAAATCCACAATTCCAGGAATAACATGTATAGAATGTTTGTACGTTTGGGAAGCTCGCCAGGTGCCCTTGGCCTGGATTGGCTGCTGTCGTGGACAGGATGCTGGGCTCGATGGACCTTTGGTCTTTTCCTAGTGTGGCATTACTTATGTACTTATGTAGTTCATTCATCAAATGCATTAAGATTGTATCTCCCTCTGTCTTCTTCAGCTCATCTGGAAACCACAAGGCATTCAGCTTTCTTTATTCTAGTTCTAATTTTGTGGAATCGTCTCCCTTCAGTTCTTGAGTTGGACCCAACTCTATCCTGCTTTTAAAAAGCCTTGAAGACATATCTTTGTCATGAGGCTTTTGGTCCTACTACCTCCTGGATGGGACCAGGCAACCAGATTACCAGGTAACTCGTCCTTCTCGTTTCCTTTCCATTTCTTATTGTTATGGTTGTGTCCATGCCCCGGGTCTACACTCACTTCTCCTTCCAGTGACCAGGCCCTGTGGCTGCAGTGGACTGCCTTTTCCATGTTTCCCAATCGTGTTCCAGAGATCAGTCCAGTCCTATTCTGATGTTCCAGCATTCCAGCCTTGCTTCGGTGTTCCTGTAGCCAAGCCTCACTTTGGTGTTCCTGCTGCCAAGCCTCATTCTTACTTGTGACATCATCGGTAAATGCCTTTATAAAGCGCCTTGGAACCTTTCATCCTTTGCCTTTGCAACAGAGGTCTTCAGATGAGTTCTTGTCTGTATGTGTTTGTTGCACATTCAGCCTGCTCCTGCTTTGTGTCCAGTCTGTTTTCTTGCTTCTGCTATAGCCTTGCTTGTCTTTGGCTCCAGTTCCTTCTCTGTTTGTATTCTATCCTGCTTGCCTTCAGCTTCAGTTCCAGTCCTGCCTGCCTTCTGCTTCAGTTCCAATCCTGCTTGTTCCAGCCCTGACTGCCTTCTGCTTCAGTTCCAGTCCTGCTTGTTCCAGTCCTGCCTGCCTTCAGCTTCAGTTCCAGTCCTGTTTGTTCCAGTCCAGTCCTGCTTGTTCTAGCCCTGCCTGCCTTCTGCTTCATTTCCTGTCCTGCTTGTTCCAGCCCTGCCTGTTTTCAGCTTCAGTTCCAGTTCTGCTTGTTCCAGTCCAGTCCTGCTTGTTCCCGTCCTGCTTGTTCCAGCCCTGCCTGCCTTCAGCTTCAGTTCCAGTCCTGCTCGTTCCAGCCCTGCCTGCCCTCAGGTTCCATTCCAGTCCTACCTGTTCTTATTTTCAGCTCCAGTCCTGCTTGTTCCAATTCGGCTTGTTCCAGTCCTATCTATCTCCAGCTTCAGTTCTGGTTCTGCTTGTACCAGTCCTGTCTGTTTTCCACCTCGATCCTTGTTTGGGTGGTTCGCCTGCTGCTGCCAGTTGCCGGCAGTGGCCCAAGGGCTCACTACTCCTGACATGGCATTCCTTTCTGATTTATTATGATTTTAAATTTGAATGACTTTGTTTTGTTTTAAAAAAAGGCATTATATCAAATAAATGTAATCATAACCATACGTATAACCATAATTGCTTAATGCACTTTCATGAATGGGCCCTTTTGGATCCTATAGTTTACCTATTTGTTGTTTTTTATGGTCCTGAAAAAAAGACACACACCTGCCTGGATTGTACTAATAAAATACACATCTAATTTTCACTGCAGATGGGTAAATCACTGCAGATATTACTCTAGTCTGCCTTGGAGCGCCGAGTATAGGAATGTAGGATGAGCAGTGGTCAGCTGTCACCTGGGGCAGATCGCCGCTGCGCACCCCCCCCAGGTGCAGCGTTGTCCATCCCCCCCTGGGTGCAGCATGACACCCCCCTTGGCACATCACCTCCAAGCCCCCCCCCCCCAGTGCATTCTTCCTACCTGCTGGGAGCAGCCACGCAGCTGTCGGCTCCGCTGGTTCCCTGCTCCCTCTGCCCTGGAACAGGTAGTAACAACAGAGGGAGCAGGGAATCAGCGGAGCTGACAGCTGTGTGTCTGCTCCCTGCACCCCTCCTGCCACGTGCACCTGGGGCAGACCGCACCCATTGCCCCACCCTTGGTACGCCACTGAGGATGAGTGGTATGATGTGGCTGGTAGTGTCTAAATCTTTCAGACTAGGGATCTGAGTTAGACAATACGACACAAACTTTCTGAAAATGCAAAAGCCTTTAAACCAGTTCACTAGCACATTTTCAAAATGACGAGTTGTTATTTTAATTTTATTTTTCCACATGGTTTTCAATTCCTGCAACTCTTTACAGGGCAAAAATATCATGGGAAATAATTGACCTCAGAGAACTTTGTAAAGAAAGTATTGTGGGTTTATCAGCCATAAGGGATCTGGGCAGACTGGCTGGACCGTACAGGTCTTTTTCTGCCATCACCTACTATGTTACTATGTTTTAGAGCAGGCTTGTCTAACCTATGGCTCGCGGGCCAAAACCTGGCCCACCAACAGCTTTTACCTGCCCTCAGAAGCTCAGTGGGATTCCTGTTTCCTCTGCCATAACTTGGATGTCTGCAAGCTTGAGCCACATAGTGTTGGATGTTCAGGTTGGTCTTGCAGTTTCAAGACTTGAAACTACAAGACCACAACCTGAACTTCCAGCACCGGGCGGCTCAAGCTTTCAGACAGCCGAGTCGCAGCAAAGGATACAGGAATCCCGCTGAGCTTCTGCCGCTAGTCAGGTGAAGGGAAAGACACTATGTGAGGGCTGGGGGGGGGGGGGCATGAGAAAGAGAGAAAAAGACTTGATGAAGCATGGCGGGGGGCATGAGTAAGAGTGAAAGAGTTTGGATGAAGTCTTGGAGGGGGAACTGAAAGAGAGAGAGAGTGCCTCACTGACCCAGGATCCCACTACCAGGCTTATCCTCTTCCTGAGGCACACACACGTGCCATGGCTCAGCAAATCAGGGCTGGCAGCAGGACATCAGAGGAGGGGCATCACCGGGGCTGAGCATTCTTAAGCAAGCTCAGCCCCACTTACTGCGCCTTTGTAACAAGCCAGTCTTGTTCCTGAAAGCCTGGTTTCTGTCTAACTGCGCTCCTGGTGCCTGCCAAGTCTTGCTTATGGTTCCTGCTAAGCCGAGCCTTGTTCCTGGTTCTCACTCAAGCCAAGTCCTGTTCCTGGTTCCTGCCAGAGCCGTGTTCCTGGTTCCTGCTAAGCTGAGCCTTGTTCCTGGTTCCTGCTGAAGCCAAGCTTTGCTCCCAGTTCCTGCCTAGCCTAGCCCCAGAGTTCCAACCTTCCCAGCTTCCTGCTCTAGTCTCTCTTCATAGGCCTTGGAGGTGACCTGTCTACCACAGTTGGCTCTGCGACCATGGCCCAAGGGCTCACTACCCCGAAACATGACTGCTTGTGAATGCCATGAGCTTGACAGAATCACCAGCCTTACAGTTACTATAATAGCTTGCACTCCAACTACAGCAGCTCTCCAGAGTTATACAAACTTTGACTCACCGGATGGACAATCTTCAATGGAAGCTGGAGCGACCACTTTCCCTGGTGACATAGGGATTCAGGCCACTTCCCTTCCTTGATTCGATGGAAATCCCAAGACACGCCAGAGATTTCTGAATCAATGCCAAATTGTATTTGAGTTAGAGCCTAGAGACTTTGTATCGGATAGGGCCAAGGTGGCCTATATTATTTCCCTCCTTACTGGTCCAGCACTGGCTTGGGCCTTTCCTATTTGGAAGAGAAATGACCACAATCTAGCAGAGTTCTTGACTCACTTTCATAGGATTTTTGAGGAGCCTGGTAAGGCCACATTGGCAACCTTGGAAACTGCTGAACCTACATCAAAGTTCCAAGACCATTGACGACTATGCCATTCAGTTCCGTACCCTGGCAGCCGAACTGGAATGGAGCTATGAGAACCTAACCACTGTGTTCTGGAAAGGGATGTTCCCTTGATTAAAGATGAATTGGCCGGGTGTGAACACCCCACGAAACATGATGATTTGATCCTCTTGTGCACATGAGTGGATATTCATTTCTGTGAACGAGCTCTGGAGCATCAAGCCAGAGTTGGTTCCCAGTTGGTTCCCACATTCATATGCAAATCCACAACACTCATTTGATCGCCTTGCATGGGTTCCTCTTCTAGGAATAACAAGGAACCCATGCAAGTGGATGAAACGGGGCTGTTGGATCCCAAAAAGAAATGGCGAAGGGCACAGAATTTGTGCTTATATTATGGCGAAAAAGAACACTATGCCTGCCAATGCCCAAAGAAGCCAGAAAACTCACAGGTCTAATCCTGGCTGGGGAGGCAGGACTAAGAACTTCACCATGAACTCCCCACACTCAACTACTGGTTTCAGTTTCCATCTCTGTGGAACCCACATTTTTCACTGAGGCATTTATAGACTCCAGAGCAGGTGGCAACTTTATTGATGAGGCCTTGGTTCAGCATTACCATATTCCCACAAAGAAGTTACATTGGCCTATCCCAGTATCCTCGGTCTATGGGCGCATCGAAGGCCTGCTCGAGGCCAAAACCCTTCTGCTTTGTATCTGGGTTGGGGTATTATATCGAGAGGTTATAACCCTATATATTATTCAGACTGTTGTAAAACCCGTTTTTCTGGGTCTTCTCAGTTGCAACGGCACAACCCCAGATTGATTAACCGTTTGGAGCGCATCCTGTACAAGACGCTGCTTGGACTCTGTTTCACTTCCCAAACATGTGGCCCTTCACGTACCAGAAGTCTGTAAGCAACAAGTGGAGACTGTTCCACTTCACTGCAGTTATGATTGCCCCATTGAACTGCTGCCCAGGACAATACCAGCCGGGGCAGGGCCTACTCACTCTTCCGTCCAGATACCAAGGCCAAGTCCGCCTACATCAAACACAACCTGCAATGGGGATTTATACACCCCTCCAAGTCCCAGGCTGGAACTGAATTTTTCTTTGTGGGGAAAAAGGACGGCGGGGGGGGGGGGGGGGGGGGGGGGGGAGGGGGGGGCTGTGCCCATGTATTGACTACCGGGGTCAGTGGGCCTCCGTACCCTCCAGAGTTTCTTGTGGTTTGCCAGTTATTATCAACAGTTCACCTTGGACTACTCTACTATTGTAGTCCCCTTGACTGCCTTTTCCTGGAAGGAGGCAAACCCCCAGGATTGGCTACTAGAAGCCATAGATGCATTTGATCACCTCAAGCAGGCCTTTACAACTGCCCAAATTCTTCAGCATCCAGATCCTGAGAAAAGGTTCTATGTTGAAGTGGACGCTTCTACATCTGGGAGCAGCGCTATCCTATCCTAGTCCCATTCCAATGTCTTTTTCTCAAGGAAATTCTCCCCAGCTGAGAGAAATTATTCTATTTGCGACCAAGAAATGTTAGCCATAAAATTAGCCCTGGAGGAATGATGTCACTTACTTGAGGGGGCAAAGTTCCCTTTCATCGTGATGACAGATCACAAGAACCTGCTATATCTCCAAGAGGCCCGTCAGCTTAATCCTTGTCAAGCCTGGTGGTCCCTATTCTTTTCATGTTTTGACTTCCAACTATATTTCTGTCCAGTCAAGAAGAACAGTAAAGGAGACGCTTTGTCATGAGCTATGGAAACGGATGAAGAACGGCCAGTACACCAACATATCATTGATCTAGCATGCATCTTAAATGCCACCATCATTTCACTACTGCCAGAGAAGACTTTCATCCCCAGACAACTAAGGCAGAAGGTCCTCAAGTGGGGGCATGAGTCAAAGACTGTTGGCCACACTGGAATACAAGGTACGATGGAGCTAATTGCCCGTACTTATTGGTGGTCATCTCTTTGGAGAGACATGAAGGAATTTGTTTTGGCTTGTCCTATGTGTGCCCATCAGAAACCCTCACATGCTCAACCTTGGGGTTTTCAGCAACCACTTCTTGGACACACATTGCCATGGACTTTATTATAGATCTTCCCTCCTCTAAGGTCACACTACCATTTTGGTGGTAATGGACTGATTCTCAAAGATGTCCCACTTTTTGCCTCTTACCACCACACCCATGTTGGCTCAACTCTTTCTCAAAGAGATCTTCAGGCTGCACAGTTTACCCTAATCCATCGTATCAGACTAAGGGGTGCAATTCACCTCCAAATTTTGGCAAAACTTAATCGTTCTCATCAGGTGAAACTATACCTCCCTTCAGGCTATCAACCGCAGTCCAACAGGCAAACTGAAAGAACCAACCAAAGTCTGAAGGCCTTCCTGCGAGCCTATGTTTCTGTCCTTCACGATGACTGGGTGCTGCTGTTACCCTGGGCAGAAGTTTGCCATAATAACCATGAAAGCACATCCACTGGGGCTTCTACCTTCTGGGTCATCTATGGACAACACCTGCGGATACCCATGCCCGTTTCTGTGGACCCAAAGGCTCCTGCAATTTAAGAAGCTGTTACTTCAGTTTCCTAGATCTGGAAGATCACCTGGGAGCTTCTACTCCAGGCCACCCAGTGGACTAAGAAACAAGTCAATAGGAACAGACGCCCGGTGCCCAGTTTCTAGACAGGGGACATAGTATGGCTCTCTACACAAAACCTGTGACTTAAGACATCCTCAACTCAGTTTCCTCCTCACTTCTTTGGTACATAACCAGTAATACGCCAGATTAGTCTTATTACTTATCAATTAAAACTTCTAGTCAGCTTGCAAATCCACCACAACACCTTCCATGGATCACTGTTAAAGCTGGTAATACTAAGTAAGATGGCCATTACTGCTCCCATTCCACTACTGGTTGAAACAGATCCAGAAAAAGAATACAAATTCCATAAGATATTGAATTCCTGAAGAGTACGAGGCAAGTTACAATACCTTGTTGCCTGGAAAGGTTTTGTTACTGAGCACATTTCCTAGTAACCTGCAACTCTTGTGCATGCTCAGGTCCTGCTTCAAAGATTCCACTGTCTATTCCCTCACAAGCCCAAACCCAGGTCCAGGCGCAGGGGGGGGGGGGCCATAGAAGAGGGGGTACTGTCATGGTCTTACTGTGAAAACGCCTCACCAACCCGGGATCTCATGGTGATATCCTCCTGCTACTGCACACACCCTCTTCCTGGGGTACATGCGCACGTCATGGCTCAGCAAATCAGAGCTGGCGGCAGGACATTGGAGGAGGGGTGTCACCGGGGCTGAGTATTCTTAAGCAAGCTCAGCCCTGCTTACCACACCTTCACAACAAGCCAGTCTTGTTCCTGAAAGCCTGGTTCCTGCCTAACTGCGCTCCTGGTTCCTGCTAAGTCCTGTTCCTGGTTCCTGTTAAGTTGAGCCTTGTTCCTGGTTCCCACTCAAGTCAAGTCCTGATCCTGTTTCCTGCCAGAGCCGTGTTCCTGGTTCCTGTTAAGCTAAACTTTGTTCCTGGTTCCTTGTGAAGCCAAGCCTTGCTCCCAGTTCCTGCCTGGCCTACCCCCAGAGTTCTAGCCTTCCAAGCTTCCTGCTGTAGTCTCTTCTTCGTAGGCCTTGGGGGGTGACCTGTCTACTACAGTCGGCCCTGCGACCATGGCCCAACAGACAAACTGAGACTAAAGCAATAGAACAAAAGCGGAGTAAAACTACATGCTGTGTGCGTGGGGGGAGGGGTACATGAATGAGAAAGAGAGACAGATTGGGTATTCTCAGAAAGTGTGTAATTCTCAAAAAAGGAGTGTGAATATGTGCCCACATGCATGTATATTTTGGCATATCTACATTGGGGACCATCTAAACTTCCAGAAAATACTAAAAACCACCCTGTTTAAAAAGGCATGCCCTACCGATTCAACTTAAATGTCTGACCTCGGCTACACAAGAAACTAAAGCACGTAATGAATATAACACAACTCTTCCGCTCTACGATTCCTAATATGGCCCTGCCACATGAACTTTATCCTACCACAACATCAAATTGTATTTGTTTACATCGGAGTCTGCTAACGACTCTCTGGTACTATGTAAGCCACATTGAGCCTATAAATAGGTGGGAAAATGTGAGATACAAATGTAACAAGTAAATAAATAAATACCCCTGATAGAAAAAGGTTGGACAAGCCTGTTTTAGAGATTGGGCAAGAGACCTGAAGAACATTTTTTACATAAAAGCTTGCTTGTAGAGTTTTTTTTTTTTAATTTCGATTTGTTTTCCCTTTCCAAAAATGTTCTGGGAAATTAACACTTCAAGTAAAAGATGTGATATTTCAATCCTGTAGATGCATGTGCTTACGGGTTCCCCCCCCCCCCCCCCCCACACTCTTGTTGCTCTGCTCTTCCCCTTTGCTTAACTCTAGCTCAAGGATTCCCATCCAATTATCACCATCCAGTCCTGGTGTGACCTTGCCATTTAACCTTTCCATGTTTCCTAAATCTCCCCACCATCTCAATGCTGCATACACATAATTTATGTAATTTTTACACCAGATGTTATAGGGTGTGATTCTGTTTTTTTTTATTTCTCTCTAAAGTAATTTAGAATTTTGAGTTTGCAAGACAAATATATGAGACTGCATAAAGGCACAAGCATTACCAATAGTTAAAGGATACACCAAATATAAAATATTATATAATGCTTTTCTAAAAGCTCTTTATTTAACATAGATGTCTATATAAAGTCTATCCATATAGATCTTAGAATTTTTTCCATAAGAAAAATGCTTATTATGGTTTGTAGACTGATTGCTGAACTACAATATTACAGTTTTCCCTGAAAAGTTATACATATATTTCTATATTATTCCTTTGAGAAGCATTTACAAGATGAACTGCACAGACGTGTGTTAAATGCAGTCCTTGTAGTCAGGATCTGTTCCATGAGACCTGGAACAGATTAAGTAGTAACACTGAGTGATTTCCAAACATTGCAATGCATGCTTTTTCCATCTAAGACAATAAAAAAAAAGTATTACAAGTCATTTTTTGTGCTATAAGAGAAAGCAAGCAACATCTGTGAGGGACATACTTTTAATTGGAAATGTATGTTGAACTGGGGCAGAGGGAGAGGGGAAAACATTTTCCAGTAATGTGAAGTATCAGAAAAAGTTAATACTAAAATTAGAATTTAAAAAAATATGCGTAAAGGAATGACATCCATAAATAAGTTATAAAAAAAATTTATTGGAGGGGGACTTAGGTTATCTAGAGACTCAAACAAGTGGTTGGGTTTTTTTTTATTTTTACCAAATCAAAAGCTCCACTGCATATTCCCCTCAGTAGTTCTGGAAATGTTGTCTGACAGTGCTTTACATATGCCACCAACAGAAATGATCCTATATTATCTCTGCTCAAAGTACATTTCTTCCTTATTAAACTTGATGACATGTCATGTGATGACAGGTCACCTGACAGGCACACCACAGAAAAATTATTGCTCTTTATATTTTCCCAGCAGACCCAAACAAACCCTTGCAGCAGACTAAACATTGTGAGCCCTCCTGGGACAGAGAAATATCCAGTGTACCTGAATGTAATTCACCTTGAGCTACTACTGAAAACGGTGTGAGCAAAATCTAAATAAATAAAAATAAAAATAACAATAACAATCAAGGATTCCAGCTCTACTGCTGCAAAAGAAATTCTACGACTGCAAAAAGACTCTTTGCTATCTACATTGGGGGACATTTTACAAAAGGTTCCCTCATGCTGTCAATAATAGCTTGGAGAGCTCTGGTTGGCCACGTGACCGTGTCTCTACCATGTCTTGATTGTGCTTCCACTTCATGAGCTGCCACAGCAGTGATATCTCAAACCTCCCTCATTCACCTCATAAATTCATGTTTGTATTCCTCTCTCTGATGTATAAACATCCTGACCTGTGTCTGAGAATGCCGAGGATTTTATTAGCTTCATAAAGATTTCGTTTTCAGTCTAGTCTAGTGGGTCCACAATAAACAGACAGAGAGTGAGTGGGAGGGACACATTTTTAGCTTCTCTCCCCATAATCAGTGTGAAACACCTTTGCAACTTACTTTTCAGGGGTCTCTTCTGCCTCCTGCCACTCAGATTAATCTGTAAATGGAGTCTAAGGGGCCCTTTTAGTAAGCTGCGTAAGCATCTATGCGTGCCCAATGCGTGCCAAAATGGAGTTACCGCCTGGCTATCACGTGACTCTTGTGGTAATTTCATTTTTGGCGCGTGTCCGATATGCAGGTCCAAAAAACAATTTTGATTTTCAGACATGCATAATGGGCGTACGCCAAGTGGCATTTGACATGCGTAGGTCACTACTGACCGGTTACTGCGTGAGACTTCACCACTAGGTCAACGACTGGCGGTAAGGTCACAGACCCAAATGGATGTATGGCAATTTTCATTTTGCCGCATATTCCATTTTCGTCAAAAATTTTAAAAAGTCATTTTTTTGCTGGTGCGCTGAAAAATGATTCTGGGCGTGCCCAAAACACATGTCTACACTACTGCAGGCCATTTTTCAGCGCACCTTAGTAAAAGGACCCCTAACCAAGCAACAAGACAGTAAGAATGGATAGCATTGTCCCAATAAGTACATAAGTATTGCCACACTGGGATACATCAAAGGTTCAACAAGTCCAGTATCCCTGTTTCCAACAGTGGCCAATCCAGGTCACAAATACCTGGCAAAATCCCAGAAAAGCTCAATACATTTTATGATGCTCATCCCAGAAATAAGCAGTGGATGTTCCCAAGTCAATTTAATAATGGTCTATAGACTTTTCCTTTAGGAAGCCATCCAGACCCTTTTAAACTCCGCTAAGCTAACTGCCTTTACCACATTCTCTGGCAATAAATTCCAGAGTTCAATTACACGTTGAGTGAAGAAACTTTTCTCTGATTCGTATTAAATTTACTACCTTGTAGCTTCATCGCATGCCCCCTAGTCCAAGTATTTTTGGAAAGAGTAAACAAATGATTCACATCTACCCGTTCCACTCCACTCATTATTTTATAGACCTCTATCATATCTCTCCTCAGTTGTCTTTTCTCCAAGCTGAAGCGTACTAGACGCTTCAGCTTTCCTCATAGGGAAGTCGTCCCATCCTCTTTATCATTTTAGTTGCCCTTCTCTGTGCATTTTCTAATTCCACTATATTTTTTTTGAGATGCGGCGACCAGAATTGAACACAATATTCGAGGTGTGGTCGCACCATGGACTGATATAAAGGCATTATAACATCCTCACTTTTGTTTTCCATTCCTGTCCTAATAATACCTAACATTCTATTTGCTTTCTTAGCCACTACAGCACACTGAGCAGAACATTTCAACGTATCATCAACAACGACGCTGAGATCCCTTTCTTGGTTGGTGACTCCTAACGTGGAACCTTTCATTACGTAGCCATAGTTCAGGTCAGTGGCGTTCCTAGGGGGGCTGACACCCGGGGCAGATCGCCGATGCGCCCCGATCCCAGGGTGCAGCGCGACCCCCCCTCCAGTGAAGGACACCCTCCCAGCGAAAGAACCCCTGTTCCGGGGCAGAGGGAGCACGGAACAAACGTAGCGGACAGGCGCGCGGCACCCCCCCAGCGGCGTGCACCCGGGGCGGACTGCACCCACCGCCCCCCCCTTGGTATGCCACTGGTTCAGGTTCCTCTTTCCCAGATGCATCACTTTGCACTTGCTCATGTTAAACGTCATCTGCCATTTAGACGCCCAGTCTCGTAAGGTCCTCTTGTAATTTTTCACAATCCTCTCGCGATTTAACAACATTGAATAACTTTGTGTCATCAGCAAATTTAATTACCTCACTAGTTACTCCTATCTCTAGATCATTTATAAATTCATTAAAAAGCAGCAGTCCCAGCACAGACCCCTGGGGAACCCCACTATCTACCCTTCTCCATTGAGAATACTGACCATTTAACCCTACTCTCTGTTTTCTATCTTTTAACCACAATAGGACACTACCTCCTATCCCATGACTTTCCAGTTTCCTCTGGAGTCTTTCAGTCTTCCCGGAAGTAATCAGCAGTGTGGCCACATTGCCGCATGCTGCCTGATTACAGCATGAGTAGCTTGTGAGCCCTTACCACCTTTGAAATAGGCGGCAGTAAGGGCTCAGGCAGTAAATAGCTGCACACTAATTTTAATATTAGCACATGGCCATTTACTGCCCCATTTTAAAAAAGGCCTTTTTCACACAACAGTAAACAAATGGCCCAGCACGTGCCAATTTGATGCGTCAAAACTAGAGCAAGTCACTTTTTACCACAGCTTAGTAAAATGGCCCCTTAACGAACCTGCTTTGTTTAAATTATTTTAGCAACCTCTATGTAAGCTTTCCTCTTTTTTTACCATTTGTTTTTTGTAAACCGCCTAGTTGCTTGTGTTTAGGCCTTGGTGCGGTATGTCAAGTGAGCACAATAAATAAAATTAAAAATGTAAATAAAACTGGGGTAGCCTGTCTTCAAATCCTATGGCTACTTTTTGTGACATTGGGAAGTCACTTAACTCTCCTCCCCTCATTGCTACAGATTCAAAATTAGATTGTGAGTCTCCCTGGGACAGGTAAAGACTCAGTGTACCTGAATGTAATGGACCATGAATTGTAAAAAGGACCCTGTGCAAGTGGCAGGGGCTGTTTTGCTGCGCACTATGATCCTTTTTACCACAGCGGGTAAAAAGGCTGAAAAATACATGGTCATGTAGTAAGATTGCTCTTACCATGTGGCCATGCAGGGTGGGGGGAGCCCTCACCACCACCCATTGACATGGCATTAAGGGCTCCTGCATTACCCAGCAGTAACTGGGTAGCACGCGGCCCAGCTCGATTACTGCCGATTTAGCGCCACATTAAAAAATACAGCGCTATTTTCCCTAGTGTGGGAAATAGTGCTCACTGGGGCTGGAACTACCGCTGGCACCCGTGTTGGACCAGCAGTAGCTCCAGATTAGCGCTCAGTAAGCTTGCGTTGGGCTTACCGCCGCTTTGTGAAAGGGCCCCTAAGGAAAAGGTGTGAGCTAAATCCAAAATGAATCCTTTAGGGCTTGTGTGTTCACAGACTGATTCAAAAAAGGAGAATGATCTCTATCCCTCCAGCTGTGTACACATTGCTCGGCTTACTTCCTCTTTCAGCTGCCCCTAGTCCACTACATCCAGTGATGAGGTGCACTATAATAACAGGAAATGAGAATATGATGGGATTAATTTTTGACAGGATAGGCTCCATTTTAACCAAGATGGGACCCAGCTGCTGGCATTAATAAGAAGGATACAGAGCAGCATTTACATCAGAAAATGGGGGAAGTTGAAGTGCTTACAAAACAGAGAAATTAGAACATCCTAAGAAAGATTGTGACAAAGGCTTAAGAAGGGAAGTTATCAAGCTGAGTTAGGCCTTTAAGTCTTGTCATTTGCTCCATTGAGCCTCATTGAGCCTGCAAAGAGGTGGGAAAATGTGGAATACAAATGCAATAAATAAATAAAATAAATAAATAAGGTGGCAAAGAGGGGCATTTTCGAAAGAAACGCCCAAGTTGCAATTTTGACATCCTTGCAAAATGGCGAAATCCAGGGATGGGGAAACCCGTATTTTCAAAACAAGATGGATGTCCATCTTTCATTTTGAAAATACCGTCAGACATCCATGGACGTTTCTGACTTTCAAAACGAAAGACGTCCATGTCAAAAACGTCCTAATGCAAGCCATTTGGTCATGGGAGGAGCCAGCATTTGTAGTGCACTGGTCCCCCTGACATGCCAGAACACCAACCGGGCACCCTAGGGGGCACTGCAGTGGACTTCATAAAATGCTCCCAGGAACATAGCTCCCTAACCTCGTGTGCGGAACCCCCCAAAA
Organism: Microcaecilia unicolor; assembly: GCF_901765095.1. NCBI lineage: Eukaryota > Metazoa > Chordata > Amphibia > Gymnophiona > Siphonopidae > Microcaecilia > Microcaecilia unicolor. Next base: position 611,273,051 of record NC_044032.1, on the reverse strand, counting down.
CCCACTACTCCCAACTGTACACCACTACCATAGCCATTATGGGTGAAGGGGGGCACCTAGATGTGGGTACAGAGGGTTTGTGGTGGGTTTTGGAGAGCTTGCTGTTTCCTCCATAAATGAAACAGGTAAGGGGGGGGGGGGTATGGGCCTGGGTCCGCCTGTCTGAACTGCACTGCAGTACCCACTAAAACTGCCCCTGGGACCTGTATGTGCTGTCATGGACTTGAGTATGACATCTGAGGCTGGCACAACATATTTTTAAAGATGTTTTTTGAGGGTGGGAGGGGGTTAGTGACCACTGAGGGAGTAACGGGAGGTCATCCCCGATTCCCTTCGGTGGTCATCTGGTCATTTCGGGCACCTTTTTGTGCCTTATTCGTAAGAAAAACAGGTCCGGGTAAAAACGTCCAAGTATTCGTTAGGGATGTCCTTGTTTTTTTTGATTATGGGTCAAAGACGTCCAAGTGTCAGGCACGCCCAAGTCCTGCCTTCGCTACGCCTCCAACACGCCCCCTTGAACTTTGGACTTTCTTGAGATGGACTGCAGTTGGAGACATCCAAAATCGGGTTTCGATTATATCGATTTGGACGTCTCTGGGAGAAGGACGTCCATCTTCCGTTTTATGTCGAAAGATGGACGTGCTTCTCTTTTGAAAATGAACCCCAAAGGGCCCTAACACAGCTTGACATATTTACTGCTGCAATATTTAAGTCACTGTGGGTTAAATAGTAATGAGATGCAAAACATGTAAATGCATATAAAGCAGCTCATTACTATGTAAAACCCATAATACAGCTTCTGGTAACACACCACATGTTTAGTTATGGGCAGAAAATCATAGTAAAATAACCCAAGGCAAAGCTGGAGTTATTTTACATGCTGGGAGCATTGGGACTCAAAGACATGGTCAGAGCTGAAAGGGGCTGCAGTGCAGATTCCAGCCCCCCCCCTCCAATCAAAGCCCTCAATACCTTGAGCACATCTGCCCACCCCTTGAACAAAGCACCCACCCTCAATCACAACCCCCCTGATCCAGACCCCCCCCCCCCAGCATATCCTTTACCCCCTGATCAAAGTTGCCACCCATAAAGGATCCCCCTCTCCCACTCCCATGCCCATATCTCCATTCCCTTGTGGTCCAGGGTTCCTGGTGCAGGAATGATCCCCATTTTCCTACCGTTCTAGTTCCATGTATCAAAATGGCACCCCCTAGTGTTAGTCTCATGTGACTACCACTAAAGAGCTCATGTTTCTGTGTAAGGATAATTCTATAACTGTCACAAACAAAAGGAAGAACCAATTTCCATGTAACTAAATCATAGAACAAGCCAGTAGAGATGACCAGAAGCAACAGAGCTTTGTTCATGCAGCCGTGATTATTGACAAAAAGAGTTTGTGACGTGTTCCTTTAGCGTTTTATGGAGCACATGCTTTATGTGTATAATTGATGTTAAATTCTGGACCTACAAAGCTGTTAAGATATTTTTGTTTGCTATAATTTGTATGCAGACTCCTGAAGCAGACCAAACAAGTCGAAACACAGCCCAAATTGAGTCTTTTTAGAAAACATCTAATAAATTCAGCTTCAAACCATTTGTTGCTTCTGGTCATCTCTACTATCTTGTTCTATAATTCTATTAAAGGGCACCTTTGTGGGCCTATTTCATAAAGAGAAAGTAGGCATCTTTAGAACCTGGAGGTTTGAACACCCGCCTAGAATGGTGTCATTTTTTCTAGGCTGCAGATTGGCTGACATTTTACCAGCGTCTGATGTCATGAAGACTTTAATTACAACGCATAGCGGCGGCAGCATGAAATCAGTACGCTGCCAAAGAGAGCTGTGTGCGCGTTCCATGTACTGTGTTGTTTTAGGGTTTGCTGCATATTGTTATAGACTGAATGCTTGTTTGCTACTTTAAACTCAGAGCGTTCATTATATTTTTCCCACAGTTGCAGCCCGAGACCCTGAAGAAGCAGCGAAACGCTGGCCACTGTCGGCTCGGGGCAGCCTTTGACGGACCGCACAGCGGGAGCAGCATCTGATTGAGAACATTGAACAGAGATAAGTGTGAACCCGTTATCCTATATAATAATTCTCACCTCCAACATTCGAAACCTGGCTGCCTGGTGTCCGTAACTTGGGTCTCCGAAGCCCTCTGATGTCACGATGCATTACGCGGAAAACCAATCAAGTTGGACTCTGTTTGTGTGCGTGCGTCTGAAGTCAGACGCATGAGCACAAACTGAGTCCAACTTCACTGCATTTTCCTCCATCGCGCGCCGCCGAGAAGGGGAGACTTCGGCCGGCTGGCGGGGGGGTTGGGGTCCCCCGCCAGCACAGGTACGCCAGAGCAGCTGGGGTGGTTTGGCGGAGGGAACGGGGGCTCCCAACACTCGCGACAGTGGGGTCCACCTTTCCGGAACTGCAAGGGAGGGGGTTCTAAAAATCGGAGAGAGGAAGCCATGGAGGTGGGGTCTCGAACTTGGACAGCAGGAGGGAGGGGTCTGGAACACGGAGGGGGGGTCTGTATTTCGGATTGAAGGAGGGAGGGGGTCTGCAACTGGGGGGGAGTGATGGGGGGTCTGATGGGGGTGCTGCAACTGGAGGGGCAAGTGATGGGGGTCTGCAACTGGGGGGGAGTGATGGGGGGTCTGGAACTGTGGGAGAAGTGATGGGGGGTCTGCAACTGGGAGGGAATGCTGGGGGGGTCTGGAACTGGTGGGGGGAGTGATGGAGGTCTGGAAATGGGTGGGGGGTCTGGAACTGTTGGGGGGACTGATGGGGGTCTGCAACTGGGGGGGTGATGGAAGGGTCTGGAACTGGGGGGGGGTGATGGAATTGGGGGGGAATGCTGGGGAGTCTGGAACTTGGCGGGGGGAGTGATGGGGGGTCTGGAAATGGGTGGGGGGTCTGCAACTGGGGGGTGATGGAGGGGTCTAGAACTGGGGGGGAGTGATGGAGGGGTCTGGAACTGGGAGGGGGAGGAAAACCTTGCTAGCGCCTGTTTCCTTTGCCTGAAACAGGCCTTTTTCACTAGTTTATGGGATATTTTTCTGTGTTCCTGAACATTGAACAGAGATAAGTGTGAACCCGTTATATATGGGATATTTTTCTTTGTTCCTGGTGTAGCATTCAATGCATTGAAGATCAGTTAATTTGAAAAAAATTGAAAAAATTTAAATAAAGTATTTTTGGCCACAGCGTAGAGATTTTACACAGCTGGGGCCTCGGGGATTTTTGCCTATGATGAAGAGAGGACTATTTTGTCCGTTTAGCTTGTTGAGTCTGATTTTATAGTCTCTAAAGCTCTTTGAGGCTTTTCCCCTGACTGTTATTTCTTGTTGCGTGGATTTTGTTTGCTGTGTTTTGAATTTTGATTTTTATCCACACCACACATTACTCTTTAGTGGACCATGAGATGTCCTCCAGGTAAAACCAAACCCAATTGGATTACTGGGAAGGCCAAAATGTTCTGTTCAGTCAGATATGTAATAATAGTGATAAATAGTTCATTATGGTCTAGGTCTGAAAAGAATGATGTCAGGTGCCACCACTTGGCAGTTAACTTTTCTGAGGAATACATGTTTTGTTCCAACAAGCTTAAGATCTCTAATGGAATGAGCCCATGCTCTGCAGTCCTGATAATACTGTGCAGTGTCTCTATCATGAACTGTTGTGCCTACGTTCATGGCTGCTGTCTGATGATGATACCACAAAGGAACCAGGTCCAACTGATGTGATTGGAGTGTTTGTATACTGTGAGTGTCAATGGTGGTTAAGTCCATAGCTTGCCTTATTTTCTCAGTACTACTTGCAATCTTATTAGCAAGTATCAGAGAAATGTAGGCCTATGAGGGTTAGGGAAGGGAAGTAGGAATATTGTACTATAGGGGGTTAGGGAAGGGAAGGAGAAAGATTGGACTATGGAGGTTAGGGAAGGGAAGAGTTGATGCTAGACTACAGGGGAGAGGAGGGAGGAGAAGGGGAAATACTAGATTATAGAGGGAAGGGGAGGAAGGGAAAGGGGAAATGAAGAAACGTAGCCAAGTTTTGGCATTGGGGGACTGGGTGGTTGTAATAAAATAGGCACCAGCGCAAGTAGATTTATAAAACTGCATAGGTGCTGTTTTCATTGAAAGTCCATTTGGGGAATGGTCAGTCCTCTTATGCCCCACTTAGCTACACCTCTGGAGAGATGCTGGACTACAGAGGTAGGGCCATGAACTATCCCAGGGTAAGGGGCACATGACTGAAGGTTCACCTAGGGCATCAGCTATCCCTGAGCTGGCTCTGCATGAAGCTCTATTTTATACAGGTCACCAAGATAGGAAAAGCGACATCCAAATTAGGACATTCACAATTTGCAGAGTATTTTACAAAAGATTAGCTGAATGGGGAGCCTTTTGTAAAATACCTATAAGGCATGTACCACTGGAAAATCTATTTTACAAATAACTAAAAAAAAAGAGCAGAATCACTCTACATAAGTACATAAGTAATGCCATACTGGGAAAAGACCAAAGGTCCATCGAGTCCAGCATCCCACCCCCGACAGAGGCCAATACAGGTCAAGTTATTCCCAAAATTGTGGATTTTTCCCAAGTCCATTTAGTAGCGGTTCAACCCCTTTATAAACTCTGCCAAGCTAACCGCCTTCACTACGTTCTCCGGCAATGAATTCCAGAGTTTAATTACGCATTGGGTGAAGAAAGAGTTTCTCCGATTTGTTTTAAATTTACTACACTGTAGTTTCATTGCATGCACCCTAGTCCTAGTACTTTTGGAAAGTGTGAACATACGCTTCACATCCACCTGTTCCACTCCACTCATTATTTTATATACCTATATCATGTCTCCCCTCAGCTGTCTCTTCTCCAAGCTGAAAAACCCTAGCCTCCTTAGTCTTTCTTCATAGGGAAGTCGTCCCATCCCCCGCTATCATTTTTGTCGCCCTTCGCTGCACCTTTTCCAATTCTACTATATCTTTCTTGAGATGCGGTGACCAGAATTGAACACAATACTCAAGGTGCGGTTGCACCATGGAGTGATACAACAACATTATAACATCCTCACATCTGTTCTCCATACCTTTCCTAATAATACCCAACATTCTATTCGCTTTCCTAGCCGCAGCAGCACACTGAGCAGAAGGTTTCAGTGTATTATCAACGACTCCCAGATCCCTTTCTTGGTCCATAACTCCTAACGTGGAACCTTGCATGACGTAGCTATAATTCGGGTTCTTTTTTCCCACATGCATCACCTTGCACTTGTTCACATTAAACGTCATCTGCCATTTAGCTGCCCAGTCTCCCAGTCTCGTAAGGTCCTTCTGTAATTTTTCACAATCCTCTTGCGAGTTAACGACTTTGAATAACTTTGTGTCATCAGCAAATTTAATTACCTCGCTGGTTGCTCCCATCTCTAAATCATTTATAAATAAATTAAAAAGCAGCGGTCCTAGCCCTGACCCCTGAGGAACCCCACTAACTACCCTTCTCCATTGTGAATACTGCCCATTTAACCCCACTCTCTGTTTCCTATCCTTCAACCAGTTTTTAATCCACAATAGGACATTTCCTCCTATCCCATGACCCTCCAATGTCCTCTGTAGCCTTTCATGAGGTACCTTATCAAATGCCTTTTGAAAATCCAAATCCACATGTTTGTTTACTCCTTCAAAGAATTGAAGTAAATTGGTCAGGCAAGATTTCCCCACACTAAAGCCATGCTGACTTGGTCTCAGTAATCCATGTCCTTGGATGTACTCTGTAATTTTGTTTTTAATAATAGCCTCTACCATTTTCCCCAGCACCGACGTCAGACTCACCGGTCTATAATTTCCCGGATCTCCCCTGGAACCTTTTTTAAAAATCAGCGTTACGTTGGCCACCCTCCAATCTTCCGGTACCATGCCCAATTTTAAGGATAAATAGCATATCACTAACAGAAGCTCCGCAAGCTCATTTTTCAGTTCTATCAGTACTCTAGGATATATACCATCCGGTCCAGGAGATTTGCTACTCTTCAATTTGCTGAACTGCCCCATTACGTCCTCCAGGTTTACCGTGAATTCAGTAAGTTTCTCTGACTCGTCCGCTTGAAATACCATTTCCGACACCGGTATCCCACCCAAATCTTCCTCAGTGAAGACTTATAAGATTGGGCTTCAATCATATAAGTGGTGGCCCTTATACATGTAAACCTCAATTTTGCAACCTACAAGTGTAATTGCTGCCACTTACAGGATTTTACAAAGCTTTACATCCAAAGGGAGCCAAGTTTTGATATGCTTTTAATGCCAGAGAGATTGCCTCCTACCCACCCAACACTCCTCCAAAACCCAGGTCCAAAGAAGAATTAGCAGACATGAATGCCTTTGAGCTGGTGTAAATGCCAGCATGTATTTTCTTTGAAAAATGGAAAATACATACATGCTTCTGCAGCCTGCTCAAACCACACCCAGATCACACCCTTTTGAAGAGCTGGACATACTTGTGTAAAAAGCAGTTTTTCTAAAATTACTACTTAGATGCATTGAGCCATTTATATGTATAAACCTGCTATCTGCATGTGCAACTGTCGTACACGTTATCTAAAATGACCTCTTAATGCTCTGCACAGACTTATGCATATCTTTGGATCATTCAAACACATAATTGCCCCAACTTAGCCTTCAAAGCAATAGTTAATTTCTTTGGGATTTTAGCAGGATACCATGGGTAGAAAGGAAAAAGAAAAAAATATATTTTACTTACTTCTGCAATACAAATGCACGCATTCCTTTCAAATCTCGTCTACCACTGGAGAATCTCAAAAATCACTGACATTCCACTGTTGCAATTCATGTTAAGCTTGTAGTCAGTTCTTACCAGATCCTTGCCCGAGACCAATCTTGGGGTTTTTCAAAACTATTTTTCATCACAGAACAATGCAAGCTAAAAACAAAACATGTAATCAGAAGTAAGCAAGAGACAGCTTGAAGTTCTGTGACCTTTATCTTACCTAATGCCATGTCTTTGCATCATTCAGATGGCAATTACAGGAAGGAACTTACACATTACATTACTGCAAACAAATTTCTGGCAGCAATAAAATAATCTGGCAACCAGTACAACATCAAAAAGACTTCTTAACTGTAGGCGACTATGGAATTGCTAGCAGTACAATGGACTTATCCATTGCAGTGCTGGACTGATTTTGGGTCAGAATCGATTCGCACATGCTCAGCCTCTGCGCTACAACCTTCATTGGCTACCTGTACAGGAACGTATCGCCTTTAAAATCTGTGCTTTAATCCATAAAATTATCTATGGGCTTGCCCCGGACTACATGCTCAACTTGATTGATCTTCCACTCAGGAATTCTGTGTCTGCTGAACGGTCATATCTTCAACTCCACTTTCCTAACTGCAAGGGTGTCAAATACAAGATGATTTTTTCCTCTTCTTTCCGCTATTGCTGACCAAAAATCTGGAATGCTCTGCCGAGGCACCTCAAAATGCAAATGGACCACACCCTCTTCAAGAAATTACTGAAGACTTACCTCTTCGTTGCAACCTACTCTCCTTGTTCCCCTGCTGATTAATATTCCCCTTTACGTTCCCCATCCTGCTTAGTTTTCCACTGTTAGTCAATGCGCCCCTTGTTTAACCTTTTTTTCACTTTATCTGTATCTTCATAATTTGTAATTCCTCCTAATTTTCTGTAAGCCACATTATGCCTGCATGTGTGGGAAAATGTGGGATATAAATGAACCATAAATAAAAATTACGTCTAACTGATGCACTAAGCACTTCCCAGCAATGGTGCCCCTCAGCCCTTCCATTGCTTAAATGAAAAGACATTGAGAATCAATAAATCCTGAGAAATATCATTATTGTATTAAAAAAAACATCAAATATATCTATAATAGAAAAACACAGAAATTCATGTTGGATAATGAGTGTGGCAGATGGCAGTGAAAGAGTTAAGGGCATGATAGCTAGGAGAAAAAACTCTTCCCTAGGTGCCCTAAGCACATGCTTATTTTGCTTAATGGTTAACCCAGGGCTGATCTTGCACCCATTGCTTAAAAGGATTCTGTGTTCAGAACATTATTGATTTGAAAATGTCATTTGGTTTCTGAGTATTTACTTCTTCTACAGTGAAGATGAAGCAGTTGTCCTGGACCCCAGGAGGGTTTCACATAAGATGACTTGACCAACTCAAGTTACAGAAGAGGTGAAGTCACATCCAAGGGTTTGAGTTCTTTTCCTTAAGAATTCCTAGTTTTTCTAACAAGGGTATATTCACTAGTCCCTCAATGTGATTTCTGAAGATGCAACAATGTTCTCAGATGGGACCCAAAAATATATTTGGGGTACATAGAAGGGAGATTCAGTCTATACCTATTGAAGTCAATCTTCAGCTGGTAGGGTGATCATATCAATTTAATCACCAGCACTTCATTTAGTACATATATTCAGTCCCACTATGATGGCAATTCTATAAAGGAACACCTAGAAATAAACACCCAGATGCAGCATAGGACGTGTCTATTCTGTAATGGCATCTGAGCGCCCAGATTCCATTACATAAACACTTCATAAATCTACATCAGCATGCTTAAATGTACATAAGAATAACCGTACTAGGTCAGACCAATTATCCATCTAGTCCAGTATCCTGCTTCCAACAGTGAACAATCCAGGTCACAAGTACCTGGCAGAGAGATAAATAGCAACATTCCATGCTGCCAATCCCAGGGCAAGCAGTGGCTTCCCCCATGTCCATCTCAATAACAGACTTTGGAATTTTACTCGCACACTGGGCAGAAGATTTCAGTGTATTGTCTATAATGACACCTAGATCTTTTTCTTGAGTGCTGACTCCTAAGATGGACCCAGCATCAGGTAACTATGATTTGGATTATTCTTCCCATGTGCATCACTATGTACATTGGGTTTGTAAGGAGATATATAGGATAAACAACTAATATACAGGGCCGCTGAGAGCCAGAGCCGGGCTCGGGACAAGGCCGCCCCCGGGCCCCCCCAAGGTTGCTGCCCACCCGAGATCACCGGGACCCCCCGCCGCCCACCCATCCGAGGTCGCTGGGCCCCCCTCCACCCACTATCGGGCCGGGCCCTCGGAACTAACCTTAAGCCTCCTTTCACTTCACAGCAAGCAACGGCAGGGCAGACCTCTCCTCCTTCCTTCCGTGCCCCGCCCTCGCGGACGTTACATCAGGCAAGGGCAGGACATGGAAGGAAGGAGTGGCCTGACCTGCTGCTGCTTGCTGCGAAGTGAAAGGAAGCTTAAGATTAGTTCTGGGAGTGATGGAGGGCGGGCCAGGCGGCGACAGAGGGTGGGCCAGGCGGCGGCGCCGGGCCCCCCTGGAGGCCTGGGCCCCGGGACTTTTGTCCCCCCCTGTCCCCCCCTCTCGGCGGCCCTGCTAATATATATCTGAGGTACTTGGGCTGGCAGAATACTACTAAATAGCAATTTTTCTGGACTTGTTTCTACAGGAAGCATACCTAATATATGTCATCAGACTCTTCTGACTAGCTGTACCAATGAAACAAACAATGCCACAAATGGCATTATAATAATAAATGATTTATTAGAAAATATAAGAATATATGTGGCTAATGCAAAGCAAGTTACAAAAACAAACTTGTACTACCAAAAATATAAATTATCACCAAGTTACATATATATATATATATATATATATATATATATATATATATATATATATATATATATATATATATATATATATATATATATATATAAATCTGACCAGCTAAATAACTCTGCATGAGAGATTACAACAAATATATTGTGCAAAATACACACTTAGCAGCTAGTAATCCACTGACCACCAGTCTTTCACAGACAAAACCATGGACTAACTAAACCATGAGCCATAGGTAGTAAATCCTGTTCTCTCACCTCACAGTCCCTATGGCAGACTTTCAGTGAATGAAGAATCGGATTCCACCATTGAAACTCTAACCGAAGCCTCTGTGAGTCAGTCTCAGTCCAGGAATAAAATTGAACGTCTTTTCTCTGTACACTGATTACACAGTCTTTCGGTAAGGCCTTAGTGATACAGCGCAACTGACCTTGTCAACTTCATCACAAGGAAAATTCAGTTCCCTGGTGTTTAGGAAAATTAGTCTCTCTCTCCTCTCAGAGCCATCTATCCACCAACCAGTCTTCTGTTCTTCCCCTTTCTCCTCTTCCTCTTCAGTCCAACATTGGCATCTTTCTGGGTCAGATGATACCTATGGACCAATCACAAACGGTGTAATTCTGTCCAGCAGAATTCATGGTCATGAAGAGAGGCCTTGTTATTAGCAAAGAAACTCTTATCAGACGAGGCAGACAGTAGCAATGCTCCCTCTTGATTCTCATACTCTGGAGCCATCTGTCCTCTGTGAGGTAAGCTCCTCCACTCTTCCCAGGAGATAACTGGAGGCTACTTTGCAGTAAACAACATGTCCTTGGATGAAGTTATCATGGGTATGCCAAGCAGTAATTTTCCTTTGTAGAAAAGCTGGTTTCTGATAGTTTCAGATGTATTCAGGCCACAGGCTGTAGAATTATTATTATTATTAGCATTTGTATAGCGCTACCAGACGCACGCAGCGCTGAACACCTGATACAAAGAGACAGTCCCTGCTCAAAAGAGCTTACAATCTAAATAATACAGACAGACAAGACAGTCCAGGAACGGCTCCTGGATGGTTAACACTTAGCCAGCCATTTGGCAATATTCAGTGGGAAATAGCCAGTTTTCTCTGGTTGAATATTGCTGGTTAGTGCTTAGCGGACAGCTGGTTATATCACGTGATATAACTGGCTATCCGTTGATATGCAGCGCATCACTGGAATATCTTTGGCTGGTTTAAACTTTCGGAGAATGTGGGATACAAAATGTCATAAATAAATAAATAAATAAATAAATAAAATAAACTTAAGAGGCCAGCGCTGAATATCCATATTAGTTATAAAAGAATGGTTAAGGCTTGTATAGGCCCCAGACCAGCAAAGGTGAGATAGCAGGAAAATACCCCTACAGGTATTTTGGTATAATGATGGCAGGTATAAATGGTATAAAGCAGCACCCACTACTGTCAGTATTCTGTAAGATAAGCATGTATGTGGGAGACACGCCCACGCCCCACCCATGCTCTACCCATGTGTAAATCCCTCTTACACTTATGCACACCCTTATAGAAGAGCACCTAGGGTGCTTACCTATGTAAGTGCCGATTAATCCTGCATTTTCAAATGCAAAGTGTGCATAAGTGCAGGTATGTAGTTATAGAATTACCCTTAATGGGGCCAATGTTCAACGCATTTAACCAACAAGAAACGGCTCCTGGCGGTAATCGGCATTGCACACGCCTAGATCATTACTGCACAGTTACCGTGTGAGACCTTACTGCTAAGTCAATGGCTGGTGGTAAGGTCTCAGACCCAAAATGGATGCGCCAATTTTTATTTTGCCGCACATCCATTTTCGTCAAAAATTTTAAAAAGGCCTTTTTTTACAGGCACACTGAAAAATGGATCTGCACGCACCAAAAACACGTGCCTACACTAGCGCATCCCATTTTTTGGTGCACCTTAGTATAAGGGCCCCTCAGTGCATTGTGTTATAGAATATGCCTAGAAAGTTAAGTGTCCTAATTCTAATTAAATCCAATTAGTGCTGCTAATTGGTTTTTTGGCACTGATTGGCTTATAAATCAATTAAGTTATGCGTATAATTTGGCCATGTGACCAAATTAGTGCCCATAACTTAAGGCACCATATATAGAATTTGGGGGAATGTAAATGTAATACTCTGCCCACGCTGGGCCACCAGGAATACTTGCATGGCGATTGCATAAAACTAACTACATACTTTCCACACACTTACTTTTAAAGCATGTATGCAATCATGCCAATTTATAAAAGACCTATTCTGCATGCTAGACATTACATGTGGAAAATCCTTTATTAAATTATTGCCATAATGTGGTTACTTCACTTGCATTATCCTCTCAGTTTAATTTAATTTAACTTAATATGAACATTTATATTCCACTTTACCTGGCAGCAGTGGTGTGCTGGTAAATGTTTAACAACAGGCTCTCTCCCCGGTCCCCCTCTGCGCCTCCCCCCAAATTGCAGGACTGGCTATAGCTGGGGAGGTGGCAATACATTACTCCAGGAAAAAAAAATTAAATGATCCCAGGTTCCAATCTAATTCATGTTTAATGTGCGATAAAATGCCATAAATAAGTAAATAAATATAAACTTTTAATGTTGAGCACCTGATTCTCAAAGTGAACATTTTCCAAACACTATAATGAAAATAAAATGATTTTTTTCTACCTTTGTTGTCTGGTGACTGTTTTTCTGGTTATGCTGGCCCAGTATCCGATTCTGCTGCTATCTGTCCTCTTAACTCCCGTTTCCAGGGCTTCCTTTCCATTTATTTCTTTCCCTTCCTCCTTTCTTCTTTATTCTGGTCCTCAGCTTCTGCCTATTTTCTTCATCCATGTGCAGTTTTTCTCCTCTCTTCCTTTACCCTCATCTCATCTCCTTCCTCACTCTTCCCTCTCCTCCATCCATGTCCAGTATTTCTTTTCTCTCCCCTCCTCTCCCCTGCCCTCCATCCACCCATGTCCAGTGACCCTTCTCTCCCCCTGCCCTGCATGCACCCATACCCAGCGACCCTCCTCTCCCCTGCCCTGCATGCACCCATACCCAGTGACCCTGCTTTCCCCTGCCCTGCATGCACCCATGTCCAGTGACCCTCCTCTCCCCTGCCCTGCATGCACCCATACCCAGTGACCCTCCTTTCCCCTGCCCTCCATCCACCCATGTCCAACAGTGACCCTTCTCTTCCCTGCCCTGCATGCACCCATACCCAGTGACCCTTCTCTCCCCTCCATCCACCCTTGCCCAGCGACTCCCTTCTTTCCCCTGCCACCCCCTCCCGAGTTGTTCAGCGAATTCTCCTCCCTCCCTCCCTCCCTCCGGATCCGGTCCCTCACCGACTCCTTGTCCTTCAAATTCTTCGGGGCAGGCAGTGTTGCCTGCCCGCTGCCAGTGCTGACTCTCCCCTGCTGCCGGATCGTGCTTCAAAATGGCCACCGAGACTTCAGCAGAAGTCTCACGAGGCCGCCTCTGGAAGTCTCGATTGCCATTTTTAAAGTGCAAACCGGCAGCGGGGGAGAGTCAGCGCTGGCAGCGGGCAGGCAAGACTGCCTGCCCCAAAGAATTCGAAGGACAAGGAGTTGGTGAGGGACCGGATCCGGAGGGAGGAGGGAGGGAGGAGAGCCTGAGCAGGCTCATGCGTTTTAACAACCGGCTCGCAAGTCAGAAAAAAATTTTAACATCCGGCTCTTGCGAGCCAGTGCGAGCCGGCTCCAGCACACCACTGCTTGGCAGGTTCAAGGTGGATTATATAAAATCAATATTTACAAAATGAATCCAATATTTAAATTATATTGATTAAAAATGTACAATACTCTCCTAATTCAATAAATACAGCTGGAAAAGCCACTATTCAGTATGCTATGTTGAAAAACTCACTTGTATAAGACTGACACACTTTAAAGTGACTGGCTCTGTGCTGGTATCCACTGTCTCTCCACTGTAATATCTAATTGCATTTTCAATACAAACTGTTTTTAACTGTTTAAGGATTTTTCTATAGAGAGACTGCATACTTTTAAAAAGCAATGTGCTTTGGAGTGAGTTCTCACCCAAAAGCAGCACTGGCTATGTAATTTTGGTGCAATTTTTTGTGCATGCTCAGTAATAACAAGGAGATGGATACCAGCTTAATAAATAAAGGGGCCCTTTTACTAAGTCACATAGGGACCAACACACGCCCAACGCGCGTCAGTTCTGAGTTACAGCCCGGCTACCATGTGGCACTTGCAGTGATTTCATTTTTGACGGATGTCCGCTACGCGTGCTGGAAAATATTTTTATTTTCTGGCGTGCGGGCAGTAATCGGACGGTAATCAACATTTTATGCAGGTTGACCATTACTGCTCGGTTACTGCTTGAGACCTTTCTGCTAGGTCAATGGCTGGCGGTAAGGTCTCAGACCCAAAATGGACGCGTGGCAATTTTCATTTTGCTGCACTTCCATTTTGGGAAAAAAACCCCACAGGACTTTTTAACAGGTGCGCTGAAAAATGATTCTGCGCGTACCCAAAACACGCGTCCACATTACTGCGGGCCATTTTTCAGTGTACCTTTGTAAAAGGGCCCCCCAAATAAATAAATAAATAAATAAATAAGATTTTAAAGTTTCCCAAAAAGCTAATAGAGGTATTTAGAGATGCCCCATGTGGGTAATGCTGATGCAGGACTCCAGTAAAGCTGCTGAAGCATGCATTAAAAAGGAAATTGATTAGGGTTAAACATAAAATTGAAAACTGATTTTAAAAAATGAAAATGTTTGGATAAAAAGAAAGTTCAGTGGAAGCACACCTGTATTTTGGGGATTTAATTCAAAAACGAAGCTTTTTAATAGTAAATTGAATTATATTTATAGTGTAATAGAGTATGAAGTTGTGTAAGAGCACAGCTGAAAGGAACCTGAACAGAAACAGCAGTTGGGGAGGTCAAGGGCTGATGTGGAACAGAGAGGAGGGGCTGCTGGGGTGGGTGATGAGAGCAGTGATTGAAAGAATATTTCTGTGGTGAAAGTTGAAAAATTTGAAAGGAAAACAAAAATAGTGTGCTTGAAGTTTGAGTGAAAGATGAAAAAGTACATTTTTGAAGGAATTTGGTATTTTGTATAAGAAAAGGATCTCTGACAGGGAACTGAAATTGGATGTAATAAAAGAATCTGTAAGCTATTGATAGAGAAAACTGGCTTTATTAAAAACCGTTTGTGATATCAGACAAATATTTTCTGTCAGGTTTAGGTGAAGAAACTAAGAGATTATTGCTGATTTTGGTCTAATAGTTTGGAGAAAATATCTGACCTAAGAAAATTATATTTTCATGAAGAAAGAAATAGGGTATTCAAATAGTATTTTAAATAAAGTTAAATATCAGTTTAAAAGGAGAGAGTGAAACCTAGGCTAATTTAAATAAGTGCCTGGCTCTGAAACCACTGACTGAATAAGCTTTTTGTTATAACACTTATAAACAGTGTGAGAAAAAAAAAAGTTATTTCAACGTTTTCTCCTCAAGGATTTCTGAGTGTATGTTTATGTAGTGAGAGCTTGCTTGTAAGTAGTATGCTGCAGCTGAAACCCTCCCAAGAGAAGAAAAAGAAAATAAATTCCCTATTAGCTATTATTTCAGTGAAATAAAAATAATCTGAATAGAGAGAGTTCCTAGTTAAGGATTAATAATCATCTTTTGGTCTTCCTTATTTAGTTGAAAACAGTAATCCTCCTGCTTACAAAACCGCGCTAGCAGCTGCCAGTGCACTAATGCCGACACAGCCCATTCACTTTGTGCAGCTTTGTAATTGGGGGGGGGGGGGGGGGGGGTAACTGAGGTATCCTGAAGAGCAGGAACACAAAAGACCCACAAACAAGCAGGCATATTTGTTCCTTTAATTTATTTATAGCCAGAATTAACAGGAAAAAGAGAAAGGAGAAGACTCAAGACAGATGAAGCAATGAAACAAGAGAGCTTGAACAGTAAGTGGGAAAAAGAAGCAAAGATTTAAGAAAGATACTGGGACATGGGGAGGTGCATTTTCAATATGATGTCTAAATCCAACTTTGGACATTTTGCTGAAAACGTTCAAAAATCAAGTGGTGAACCTGGCCATTTTCAAACCTGAAAAATGTGTATCTTTTTCTTTCAAAAATGACCATTTCTTAGACATTTTTAGATGTTTCGGGCTAGATTCTATATATGGTGCCTGAAAAATCTGCATGGAAAAAAATTACACCTAGGCGTATTCTGTAAAGTATGCCTACATTTTATGGAATGGGCTTAACGTTTGGCAATTAAAATTCAATGCGAAGAAATGCAAAGTGATGCACTTAGGGAGTAGAAATCCAAGGGAGACGTATGTGTTAGGCGGGGAGAGTCTGATTGGCACGGACGGGGAGAGGGATCTTGGGGTGATAGTATCCGAGGACCTGAAGGCGACGAAACAGTGTGACAAGGCGGTGGCCTTAGCTAGAAGATTGCTAGGCTGTATAGGGAGAGGTGTGACCAGCAGAAGAAGGGAGGTTTTAATACCCCTGTATAAGACGTTGGTGAGGCCCCACCTGGAGTACTGTGTTCAGTTTTGGAGGCCGTACCTTGCAAAGGATGTCAAAAATATGGAAGCGGTGCAAAGAAAAGCTACGAGGATGGTATGGGATTTGTGTTCCAAAACGTATGAAGAGAGACTTGCTGACCTGAACATGTATACCCTGGAGGAAAGGAGGAACAGGGGTGATATGATACAGACGTTCAAATATTTGAAAGGTATTAATCCGCAAACGAATCTTTTCCGGAGATGGGAAGGCGGTAGAACGAGAGGACATGAAATGAGATTGAAGGGGGGCAGCCTCAGAAAAGATGTCAGGAAGTATTTTTTCACAGAGAGGGTGGTGGATGCTTGGAATGCCCTCCCGCGGGAGGTGGTGGCGATGAAAACAGTAATGGAATTCAAACATGCATGGGATGTGCATAAAGGAATCCTATGCAGAAGGAATGGATCCTCAGAAGCTTAGCTACAATTGGGTGGCAGAGCAGCTGGGGGGAAGAGGGATTGGTGGTTGGGAGGCGAGGATAGGGGAGGGCAGACTTTTATATGGTCTGTGCCGGAGCCGGTGATGGAAGGCGGGACAGGTGGTTGGGAGGCAGGAAAAATTGCTGGGCAGACTTATACAGTCTGTGCCCTGAGAAAGACAGGTACAAATCAAGGTAAGGTATACACATGAGTTTATCTTGGGCAGACTGGATGGACCGTGCAGGTCTTTTTCTGCCTTCATCTACTATGTATGTTACTATGTTACTATTTCCCCATGGTATACAGAACATGCTGAGTAGCTCACTATCAGGCTTATTTTCAAAAGAGAAGGGCGCCCATCTTTTGACACAAATCGGGAGATGGGCGTCCTTCTTCCAAGGTCGCCCAAATCGGCATAATCGAAAGCCGATTTTCGGCGTCTTCAACTGCTTTCCATCGTATGGACGAACAAAGTTCATGGGGGCATTCGGAAGCGTAGCGAAAGCGGGACTGGGGCGTGCCTAACACATGGGCGTCCTCGACCAATAATGGAAAAAAGAAGGGCGTCCCTGACGAGCACTTGGGCGACTTTACTTGGTTCATTTTTTCTTACGACCAAGCCTCAAAAAGGTGCCCGAACTGACCAGATGACCACTTGAGGGAATCGGGGATGACCTCCCCTTACTCCCCCAGTGGTAACCAACCCCCTCCCACCCTAAAAAAAACTTTTAAATATTTCTTGTCAGCCTCTATGCCACCCTGAAATGTCATACCCAGCTCCATGACAGCAGTATGCAGGTCCCTGGAGCAGTTTTAGTGGGTGCAGTACACTTCAGGCAGGTGGACCCAGGCCCATCCCCCCCCCCCCATTACACTTGTGGTGGTAAATGTGAGCCCTTCAAAACCCACCACAAACCCAATGTACCCACATGTAGGTGCCCCCCTATACATATTATTCCTGGAATTGTGGATTTTTCCGAAGTCCATTTAGTTGTGGTTTATGGACTTGTCCTTTAGGAAACCGTCTAACCCCTTTTTAAACACTGCTAAGCTAACCGCCTTCACCACATTCTCCTGCAATGAATTCCAGAGTTTAATTATGCGTTGGGTGAAGAAAACTTTTCTCCGATTTGTTTTAAATTTACTACACTGTAGTTTCATCGCATGCCCCCTAGTCCTAGTATTTTTGGAAAGCGTGAACAGATGCTTCACATCCACCCGTTCCACTCCACTCATTATTTTATATACCTCTATCATGTCTCCCCTCAACCGTCTCTTCTCCAAGCTGAAAAGCTCTAGCCTCCTTAGTCTTTGTTCATAGGGAAGTCGTCCCATCCCCGCTACCATTTTAGATTAAGCAGCTTCCTGGATCAGAGATTCAAGTCAACCTATAGTGAAGTATCAGATGTCATTACAGTTGCAACTCGCCACTGATGTACCATTGCCAGTGGGCAGCAGCACAGCCTCTGTGGCGATCGCTCACACATCGTTGGCCATTCCAGATTTTGGAATACAGGATGCGGATAAGCCTCGACACAATTGCAGTTTCTGGGAAACAGTGGAAAATGCCAATGTTTCAGCTAAGAAAGCCAGACTTCCATCGTAATCAGACTATGACAGCAATATTCAAATTAGATGCAGTGCGGAACTTGCTTGCTATAAACACGAAGATCCTTTGGAAACTGGTGGTGATGTTTTTAGTTTCTGGCAGCAAAGGCGAGTGAAATTACCACTACTGAACTGGCTTGCACCAGTGGCGTAGCTACGTGGGGCCTGGGGGGGCCTGGGCCCCTGTAGATTTGGCCCTGGACCCCCTCCCGCCGCCAACCCGCTGTCGCCTGCCTTTGCTGGCAGGGGACCCCAACCCCCGTCAGCCGAGGTCCTCTTCTTTTCACAAAAGGCTTCTGTTTCTGACATCCTGGGTCGGCGGCAGGGGGGGCAAAGTTGACAATGGCGGGGGGGGGGGGGGGGTCGGCAGCGCCAGGGGGGGCTAAAATGTCCCCCCTCCCCTCGGGCTCTGGACCCCCCTCCCGCCGAAGTCTGGCTGTGCCCCTGGCTTGCACAGAAGTTTCTGTGTACACCAGCCACTTCTGTGCCGCCGGAAAGAATTTTTTTCTGCTGCTGGACAAATTATAGCTGCAAGATGCAGTTGTCTGAAGCTGGCCAAAGTGATTTTTCTCAATAAAAACTGGAAGATGTAGCACCCAACCTAACTTCCCTTTTGACACTATGTAAGATTGTGTGCTCACACTAAGAGTTGTTCATATTACAGTTAGTCCTTTGTTCAATTGCTACTGCCTGATTGTGTTACTTTGTTATAATGTTAGCATAGGCCTGAGGCCATTGGCCCCTCTATTTCAGTTAATCTGAATCAAATCGAATTGAAAAACTAATTCGTATGAGCGAATCCAATTGGAAAATATTTTTGATTGAATCGAACAGCACTACTTCATACTGAGGGAAAGTAAAGTTATGAAGTACTGACTCCTTCCCACACTCCTTGTGACTGAGGAAAAGTAAAGCCGTGAAATACTGTCTCCTCTCTACACTCCTCCCTACTGAGGAACACTAAAGCTATGAAATATTGTCTCCTTCTCATACTCCTTGTTACTGAGGGAAATTGAAGCTGTGAAGTACTGTCTCATTCTCATAGATTTGCTGGGGGTGGAGGGGTGGTGGTGGTGGTAAAATGTCTTCTTGCCCTTGTTCTTTGGAAAAACCAGCTCATACTCTTCTCTAACTCCCCTGTTTACAAAGCGGCGCTAGTGGCTGGTTATGCTAATGCCGACACAGCCCATGTGGCTTTGTAAGCAGGGGGTAAGTTGCATCCTATAGTCAGCTCCTCCATCCTCATCCACTGTTTCACTTCTTTTGGACGGTCTCTCATATTTATCCAAATTGTATGGCTGTTCAGACCAAAAATTGTCATTTTATTTTTACTTTTTCATATCAGTTATGAGAAAAGCTGCATTGGCTTCCAATCAAAGAACGGATCATCTTCAAAATCTGCACTCTGGTCCAGAAAATAATATATGGTGGAGTCCCAGGATACATGATAGAACTTATAGATCTACCAATAAGAAACAGAATCAGATCATCACGATCATACCTAAACCTACATTACCCAAACTGTAAAGGACTTAAATACAAAACAACTTACGCATCCGGCTTCTCCTACATAAGTGCACAACTATGGAATGGACTCCCAAAAGCTGTGAAAACAATCCATGACCACCTGAACTTCAGGAAATCACTAAAAAACAACCTCTTCAAAAAGGCCTACCTCAACGATCCAGCGTAAACCCCTCCACCCAGCAATACAGCATGACCAATGATCGTACTGGACAACATACAATCTTCATTCCTTTCGACCCTTCACAACTACCTCACTCGATCACCATATAACCTCATATTTGTATTGTATTTGTTATCAACCAACTTGGCAAACGCCTTTGACGGTACTATGTATGTAAGCCATATTGAGCCTGCATATAGGTGGGAAAATGTGGGTTACAAATGTAACAAATAAAATAAATATTTTTGCTTGGATATTATTTTTTTCATTTCATGGACAGTGTCATTAATACACACCCTGCTGTAAATTAGTGTTCCCACCTGTTGATACATGGTGCTTATTATAGAACAATAGATATCACTCTTCAGCAATAAAGCACTATATCAGCAATAATGTGCCATATTGGAGCAATAGTGTACTATATATAGCACAGGAAAAAAACAGAACAAAGTTTTAGGTTTTTCTTCTGTTGTTTTGGTTTATAAATGACGTGAAACAACATGGTGAATGCACATCCCTTTAACATACCATGTATACTACTACTACTACTACTTGACATTTCTAAAGCGCTACTAGGGTTAAGCAGCGCTGTACAATTTAACATAGAAGGACAGTCCCTGCTCAAAGGAGCTTACAATCTAAAGGACAAATGTACAGTCAGTCAAATAGGGGCAGTCTAGATTTCCTGAAAGGTATAAAGGTTAGGTGCCGAAAGCAACATTGAAGAGGTGGGCTTTGAGCAAGGATTTGAAGATGGGTAGGGAGGGGGCTTGGCGTAAGGGCTCAGGAAGTTGATTCCAAGCATAGGGTGAGGTGAGGCAGAATGAGCGGAGCCTGGAGTTGGCGGTGGTGGAGAAGGGTACTGAGAGGAGGGATTTGTCCTGTGAGCGGAGGTTACGGGCGGGAACGTAAGGGGAAATGAGGGTAGAGAGGTAATGAGGGGCTGCAGACTGAGTGCATTTGTAGGTAAGAAGGAGAAGCTTGAACTGTATGCGGTATCTGATTGGAAGCCAGTGAAGTGACCATGCCTGTATTAAACACATGTACCAACCGAATGGCCCTGGGTAACTTTGCAGGTGTTATGTTAACATACAAATATTAAGCTGATACTGCAATATCAGTGCTGTACACTCTGTCAAGGTCATCTAACTATGTATTACTATAGCTGTTATCCTTCATCTCCCCCCCTCCCCCCCCCCACCCCTTCAGTTTTTACAGAGCCATCTGTATTAATAAATTGAATTCTCATTGAATTCTTTGACTGGGTGACAGGAGAATTAAATCAAGGACGTGCTATGGACGTCATCTACTTAGATTTCAGCAAGGCTTTTGACACGGTTCCCCACAGGAGGCTCTTGAATAAACTAGAAGGGCTGAAGATAGGACCCGAAGTGGCGAACTGGATTAGGAACTGGTTGACGGGCAGACGCCAGAGGGTGGTGGTAAATGGAGTTCGCTCGGAGGAGGGAAAGGTGAGTAGTGGAGTGCCTCAGGGATCGGTGCTGGGGCCCATTCTGTTCAATATATTTGTGAGTGACATCGCCGAAGGGTTACAAGGTAAAGTTTGCCTTTTTGCGGATGACACCAAGATTTGCAACAGAGTGGACACCCTGGAGGGAGTGGAAAACATGAAAAAAGATCTGAAGAAGCTGGAAGAATGGTCTAACATTTGGCAATTAAAATTCAATGCAAAAAAATGCAAAGTGATGCACTTAGGGAGTAGAAATCCAAGGGAGGCGTATGTGTTAGGTGGGGAGAGCCTGATAGACACGGACGGGGAGAGGGATCTTGGGGTGATAGTATCTGAGGACCTGAAGGCGATGAAACAGTGCGACAAGGCGGTGGCCGTAGCGAGAAGGTTGCTAGGCTGTATAGAGAGAGGTGTGACCAGCAGAAGAAAGGAGGTTTTAATGCCCCTGTATAAGACGTTGGTGAGGCCCCACCTGGAGTATTGTGTTCAGTTTTGGAGGCCGTACCTTGCGAAGGATGTTAAAAAAATGGAAGCGGTACAAAGAAAAGCTACGAGGATGGTATGGGAGTTGCGTTCCAAGACATATGAAGAGAGACTTGCTGACCTGAACATGTATACACTGGAGGAAAGGAGGAACAGGGGTGATATGATACAGACGTTCAAATATTTGAAAGGTATTAATCCGCAAATGAATCTTTTCCGGAGATGGGAAGGCGGTAGAACGAGAGGACATGAAATGAGATTGAAGGGGGGCAGACTCAGGAAAGATGTCAGGAAGTATTTCTTCACAGAGAGGGTGGTGAACGCTTGGAATGCCCTCCCGCAGGAGGTGGTGGAGATGAAAACGGTAACGGAATTCAAACATGCGTGGGATAGGCATAAAGGAATCCTGTGCAGAAGGAATGGATCCACAGAAGCTTAGCTGAAATTGGGTGGTGGGGGGAAAAGGGGTTGGTGGTTGAGAGGCTAGGATAGGGGAGGGCAGACTTATATGGGGTCTGTGCCAGAGCCGGTGATGGGAGGCGGGACTGGTGGTTGGGAGGCGGGAAATACTGCTGGACAGACTTATACGGTCTGTGCCCTGAAAAAGACAGGTACAAATCAAGGTAAGGTATACACATATGAGTTTATCGTGGGCAGACTAGATGGACCGTGCAGGTCTTTTTCTGCCGTCGTCTACTATGTTACTATGTTACTATGTAATTGCCATTTTAGCACACTGCTGCAGCTGTGGGTTCTCTTTCATTTAGAAGAGTGGACTAACAGGGCTACCACACTCCTCTATTTTCATTTAGCTACAAAGCGAGTTTTATAATTTCAGATAGAAAATAAAATCCTATGCTAGAAACCCATCTCTACAATATGGTCAAGTAACTTGCAAAGTGAAGGAGAGACCAAAAATACAGAGGGTAGAAGCAGGAACAGTTATAACTATCAATGGAAAACATTGGCGCACGTGTCTGTTGCATTAATCTTTCTAGTCTGCACAGGAGGAGTCATTGGGTTATTCTCAATAGGGTGGGAAACTCAGATGTGTCAAGGTCCGACCCAGAGAAACACTGCCAAAAGCACTAGACAGCAGTGGAAATTAATGGGGGGGGGGGGGGGGGGGGAGTCATGCTGCAGTTGGTAAACAAATGACTGTGGGTTTGCATATCCTGCTTCAAATTTTCTTTGATTTTTCCCGGAATTATTTGACCTTCAGGATACAAGAGTTACAAATAATTTAACTATGTGAAACACTTACCGCCAACAGATAAGTACAAAACAAACATGTACAAAAATAAGCTTATCACATTATCTATAAACGTGTGGAAAATTAGTTTCAGTTTTTTTGACCAGAGGATGATGAAATGTCTGTGGCGAGCAGATGAAATAAGGGTGCAGATCTGAAAAATATAGAAGCATAACTAATCAAGACTTCTGGATTAGAGACAAGACCATTGTAATGTTTTTTCCCTTGGTCTACATGTGACACTGTGTGCCTTAGCATTAAATTCAGGGAATCAGAATAAATACTTTCCAAGCAACAGACATGCATAGCATAATTTAGCAGCTGAGAAGTTCCAAAGTATTGCATTGAAAACTATTCTCATGTTTGGGAAGTAAAAAATAATTTTTTTAAAGAAATATTATCTATCCAATTATTGCTGTCTTGTGATTTTTTTTTCAATTGATTTTGAGGAACAGAAATCAAATACAGTAACACTAACTGAAGCTATGAATAACTTCACAGCTCTTGAACGCAGTTCTCTCTGTGTCCTGATCATTTTTAAGGGGATTATAGAATGAGGTTCTGTACTTTATTTCCTATGCAATCGTAAATTCCTTATTACCTGTGTTGCTGGAGAAAATTGAAGCCTGCCTTTATTTTTCTATAATTGAAGGTTGGCCCTGTTTTTCCGACAGGGACTTTTAGGCCTCTTGTCTCTGTACAACATCAGATACTCAGTCAAAATGATAATGATGTGGGGGAGGGGGAGTCCAGGATGGTAACAACAAGTCTCTGAAGCCTTGCTTTCTTCTTTGATTATGGTGAAATGTAAGGTTAGGCTATGGTTTTCCCCTCTGAACCACAGCAAGTCATTACATCTGGACTGACTGACTCTTGTGCAGTGGCTGGGTCTGCAAAAGACTGGTCAGATGCTGGGAGTATTGGCATTAGAGTTAGTTGACCTGTCCCCGAATCTTGGCACTGATATCTCTCTCAGAGGGTCTTTTACAAAGGCGCGCTAGAGTTTTTAGCGCGTGCTAATGATTAGCGCATGCTAAATGCTAGAGATGCCCACAGGAATATACGGGCATCTCCAACGTTTAGTGGACGCTTATTTTTAATATGCGCTAAAAATGCTAGAACGCCTTTGTAAAAGGGGCCCTCAGGGGTCCTTTAACTAAGGTGTGCCGAAAAGAGGCCTGCGCTGGTGTAGACGCGTGTATTGGATGCATGCAGGCCCATTTTTCAGTGCACCTGCAAAAAAAGGCCTTTTTTTGGCTGAAAATGGACTTGCGGCAAAATTTAAATTGGCGTGCGTCTATTTTGGGCCTGAGACGTTACCGCCACCTTAGCAGTAAGGTCTCACGCATTAACCGGGCAGTAATCATCAGCGCACTTACAATGCTGATAACCGCCCGGTTAGCACCATGTGGTAGAAAATAACAAATATTTTCTGCCATGCGAATCGGATGTACGTAAAAAATGGAATTACCGTCTGGGGCTCGTGGTAGCCGGGCGGTAGTTCCAAATTGACGTGCATTGAATGCATGTAGGCGCCTACATGCCTTAGTAAAAGGGCCCCTCAGTCTGGAACAGCACAATCCTCCACCTCTACCCGGAGAGGTGTCCAGGTTGGGAGTTCCAGTAGTGGCAGGCTCAGCATCCTCTTCATGTTTGGTAGTGTCCGGAGGAGGAGAACCCTTCGGATTGGTAGAATCCATTGTGCCTACATCACTGTGTGCTTATTAGATATTCCATCACTATTATGCTTACATCGTATTATATCTCTCTTATTTGAATTTCAGTGCTGTCAAATGTGTATATTTTTTATCCTGTTTCATGGTAGTCCTAGTATTAGGCTTCAATTTGCTGTTTTCAAGTTTTCCTCTCTAATTATATTTACGTTTATGTTTGTACATCTTACTATTGTTATGCTGTTAACAAAATTGTAAGTTTGATGTTAAACTGTACCTACTGTACACCACCTTGGGTGAATCTCTTCATCAAGGCGGTCAATAAATCCCAATAAATAAAAGATATGAATGTTTGGAGTCAGGAAGCTAGACTGAATGTGGAGGAGCAAGAATCGGCTGTTGTGGCCAGACCATCAAGGGGTAGTGTTTTTCAAGTTATGCTACATGTTTTGAATGCTGTCTGCTTATCTGTAATTGATCTTGTGAAATCCCCATCAGTTTTTCCTCCACAATGAGTGGAGGAGTAGCCTAGTGGTTAGGGCACTAGTCTTGAGATCCAGAGGTGGCTGGTTCAAATCCCACTGTTGCTCCTTGTGATCTTGTGCAAGTCACCTGAGGGGTGTAGCCAGAACAGTGCCGTAGCGAGGGCTAATGGCACCTGGGGTGGGTCGCCGCTATGCACCCCCCCCAGGTGCAGCACAGCATGACCCCCCCTCTGCAGTGCACACCCCCCTCCCCGGACTGCATTCTTACCTACGGGAGGGCCAATCCGCCCCGAGTGCACATCACTCAGAGCTGCGTCAGCCCCGCTGGATCCCTGCTCTCTCTGCCCTGGAACAGGAAGCAACCTGTTCCAGGGCAGAGAGAGCAGGGAACCAGCGGGGCCAGCACCCGGGGCGGACCGCCCCCCTACACCACTGAGCCAGAAATTATGGTGGGACGGGGTCCAGAGAGCAAGGGGAGGGACATTTTAGTCTACTGCCCTACAGCAACATAATACCTTGGCTGGCAGGGTCCCCAACCCCAGCCTGCTGGAGCCTTCTCCGGCATTGCCACATTCCCTGCCCTGCTCTCTCTTCCTCCTCATGTCCTGCACGCTCAATTTCACGGAGGACGTGAGGAGGAAGAGAGAGCAGAGCAGGGAACGTGGCAATGCCGGAGAAGGCTCCAGCAGGCTGGGGTTGGGGACCCCTGCCAGCAAAACCAGGGGCCCAAATGAAATTTGGGGGGGCCCAGGCCCCCGTGGCCCCACCCAGCCATGCCACTGAGTCACCTAACCCTCCATTGTCTTACGTACAAACTTAGATTGTGAGCCCTCCAGGGACAGAGAAATACACCCAATGTACCTGAATGTAACTCACCTTAAACTACTACTGAAAAAGGTGTGAGCAAAATCCAAATAAATAAAACATTTATATTGGAGACTATTTGGGAGGCAATCCAGGGCCTGGGTGCTGTTTTTACTGCCAGGATCTCTAGGGAGAGCATATTGCTGTTATGAAATCATAGATTTCTAGGATTCACTCTGAAATACAGGAACAGACTGTTGAGGTACAATCTGGGGTCCTTTTACTAAGCTGCGGTAAAAAGTGGTCTCAGCACGCCCTTATGTGGGTCTCTCCCACACGCTAAGACCATTTTTACCAAAGCTAGAAAATGGGGCTCATGCCCTAATATTGCCATTTGTGGCCATTAACAAAAATTAGCGTGTGAGCTCTTACTGCCACCCATTTTGTAGCTGGTAAGGACTCACCCACTAATCCCATAGTTACATAGTAGATGATGGCAGATAAAGACCTGTATGGTCCATCCAGTCTGCCCAATAAGATAAACTCATGATACATCATATGTATACCTGATCTTGATTTATCCTTGCCATTTTTAGGGCATAGACCATAGAAGTCTGCCCGGCACTGGCCTTGTTCTAAAATTTCTGAAGCTGTTGTCAAAGCCCCTGAATAGCTCCACTCCAGCCCATCCAAATCTATTCAGCCTCGATCAGGGCACAGACCGTAGAAGTCTGCCCAGCACCGGCTTTCCTACCTAATCTCCGTTAAGCTTCTTTGGATCCAATCCTTCTAAACAGGATTCCTTTGTGTTTGTCCCACGCATTCCAGGTATCTACCACCCTCTGAGTCGTCTCCCTTTCAACCTCAATTCATGCCTTCTGGTTCTACCACCTTGCCGTCTCTGAAAAAGGTTTGTTTGCGGATTAATACCTTTCAAATATTTGAACGTCTGTATCATATCACCCCTGTTTGTCCTTTCCTCCAGGGTATACATGTTTAGGTCAGTAAATCTCTACACGTACATCTTGCTACATAAACCCCCTACTATTTTAGTTGCTTTTCTCTGAACCGCTTCAAGTATTTTTACATCCTTAGCGAGATAAGACCTCCAAAATT
Source organism: Microcaecilia unicolor (assembly GCF_901765095.1). Taxonomy (NCBI): domain Eukaryota; kingdom Metazoa; phylum Chordata; class Amphibia; order Gymnophiona; family Siphonopidae; genus Microcaecilia; species Microcaecilia unicolor. The sequence goes on along the minus strand of NC_044032.1, from coordinate 611,245,778 downwards.
GAGCACAATACTCTAAGTGGGGCTTCACCAATGACTTGTACAGAAGCATCAACATCTCCTTCTGCTAGTTATACCCCTCTCTATGAAGCCTAGCACACTTCTGGCTGTGGCCACTGCCTTGTCACACTGTTTTGTCACCTTGAGATCTTCAGACTCTACTACTACTACTACTATTTAGCATTTCTATAGTGCTACTGTTACAAGAAATGATTTATTTTGGGGAAAATAGCTCTAGAGCAACTCGCCACTGTTTATAATTTAAGAGCAGATGCTGTATTTATAAGTTTTAGGATATTAATTTCTCCACCAATCACCAAAGGTGATAATTGCAAAAAATTAAATAAATTAAGTATATATACTCAGAACACAAGGAGACCGTATTTTTAGCTTCAAAAAAGGTTGATTTAATATACAATTGCACACGAGAGGTAGGTTTTAAGAGATCTTTACAGGTAATCTGTGCATAAAAATAGAACAAAGTAGCAGGTAGGTTAACTTACAAGTCCTTGTTACAAGCATGCTGTGGTCCAGCTGATTGATGAGCACATGTTTCAGGAGCAAGGCATCAGCAGACCCCAAAGAGAGCAGCAGGTCCCAAGAGGAGGCAGGTTCCAAGAGGAGGCAGGTCCCAAGAGGAGGCAGGTCCCAAGAGGAGGCAGGTTCCAAGAGGACGAGCTGGGCTGTTTCCAGGCCTTTTATAATGTTAGCAGAGAAGCATGGTGTGTGCATGTCCTGGATATTTTGCAAGGCATTATGATTAATGTAGTCTGTTCACATGACCACATTATAAGTCCTTCCTTTCTGCACATGTCTAAAAGCTGATGGGAGGGGCAGGTATACCTTTGACAAGCAAATGTCCTGTTTATGGTTTCCCCTCTGAAGTCTTTGTCTTCAATGGGGTATTCCAAACTTTCGGTCTCTTGGGTCTTTGGTTTTCAGAGATGTCCTGATGAGCGTCCAGGTACCCACCTTAGTCATGCTTTTGTTCAGTTCTTTTAGGTGGGAGGGCAGAGAGAGTTATATATCTCTCTTTTGTCTTTGTTAAGTGTTTGTAATTAACTGTCCCTGCTATCAGAAGTTCCCAGAAAAAGGAACGGGGAGAGAGGGGCTTGAAATGAAACTATTTTCTCTGCTGCAGTGTCAAATATAAAAGCTGCACAAATATATTGGTGTATATATAATCCAGCAAAATATAATAAACTGATACCATTACACTCCCTCTCTTGGTTCTAAGTGACAAATATTAACATAAAATTTGGAGCGAAGAACCATAAAAATAAACTATAAAGGCTACAAAAGAAACCCTTAACTCTAACCTAATACAGTAGCATAATTTCAAAAGAACAATAGAAAAGGTACTGAACTGTTTACATGGGCATGTGTACTGTAAGAGGTGAATCTTTTAATAATGGATATTGAACAGACTGGACCGTGCAGGTATTTTCCTGCCATCATCTATTATGTCACATCACTATGAATCTTGGAATATGTCCTTAGCTGGAATATGACTGTTATAAGCAAAAAGACTCATCATTATTACTTTTGTTTACTCATGACTTACATTTAGGTAGCTAGGGTTAAGTTTTCTGTGGTCAGTTTCATTAGGCTTCCATTCAGTCAGGTGGCAGAGTATGGCTTTGCTCTGGTTTAAAATAGGATTGCAAGTACACTTTATATGACTTCAGCCACAGAAGTGCCATTTTGCTCTATTTCCAGAGACCACCTCTTTTTGTGTCACCTGCTCAGGGGCATAGGCTGCTCCCAAGTTTGTGCCACAGGATATCTTACCCAGTATGCTAGCCAAATCAATAGCATGAGAGTGCTCAATTGACCAATTTACCACCGCAATGGGATGGACCAATCTATTCAGTCATATTTTCAGCGTTTGACATTCCAAGGAAAAATATTCTATGAATGTTTCCTAACACTGTGAATGTTTCCTTATATTCTCTATTTCAGAGGCTAACTGAGGTATTCACAGCAGTGATAAAAGGACAGATAGTTCTCTTTTAATAAGCAAGAGTGTAAATGTGGAGCTATTATACTATTGTTTCATTAGAAACAAGAAAGACACATGTATGCAATTATAATAATTTCCTAGGTTACTATTACACACAAAACAATTATTCCTATCAATCCTATGCAATAATATTTACTTAATCATTGACCAAATAAACAAAAACAGAGTCATGGTATAGTGCCATGAACTACCTTTCAGAGAGAAACTTTTTATTCTTCAGAGAGAAACCTTTTATGGGTAATGAGTGTGGTAAAAGGTTACCATATTTATCTGCTTTAGCAGTGTTTAATGTAGCAAATTAAAAGACAATACTCATGTGTTTAATGTTGTAAAGAATTTAGAAAAGATATGTTAATTTTGCTTTGCACACAGCCAATATTTCATTCCAGAGAGAGCATTTTGTACGTACTGGCTGTGATGTATAATAAACTAAAAAGGTTAGAAACATTCCCTGTACTGATTGTACCTGATAGATCATGTAAAGAGAAACCTTTGCTCATAATTTCAAATATACACATGTGAATAGCAATTGGTAGAACTTAATATATGTCTGTAGCTATAGCTTCAATAATAGTGAACATGGTTTTCTTTTCTATAGCTTGCCTGCCAGTGAAAATGGTCTCTTTTTTTTTTCTTTCTTGGACAATGTGAACTAATGGAGGGACTGTTAGTAGGGAGGGTCTATTAATGTCTGCTTATAGTTTCTTGGGTACCCCATAACATAAAACAAACATGTAACATGGAGACCACATGACAAACAAACAAGGAACTCTATTAGGCCTTTAGGTCTCCGATCGTCCATTCCAGATCCAGGATTGAGCTTAACCTGCACGTAGAACACAAAAAGCATAGAAGCAATGTACGCGGCATCCATCTTGGATTTGCCAAAGCATTTTCATTCATTTAGAACTAAGCAACAATTAGTAAAATTAATAAAGCACAAAAGCATCATCTGTGGCATCCATCTTGGATTACCACAGCAGTTTCATTTACTATCTCATAAGTAGAACAGCATAGATCTATTCATATAAAAATGTAGAAGAGGCATAGATCTATTTTAAAATGTAGAACAGGTATCTGAGATAGCCATATACTGTATATATTAGTTACTAGCACCATTAAAAATATTAATATCTCATAAGTGGAACAGGATCACTATTTCATTAGAACTTGAACTCTGAAAAAGACAAGAAAAATAAAAACACTTTCACATTAATTTTAGCAGGTCACATGGCTGGTTCTGGTGTGGGATCCCTCTCTTGTTCACAGTTCCTTCCCATAATCTTAGACCATTGTATGCAAGCAGCGTGCAGTGCAGACAGGCTTTATTTTCTTAAGCTTTAGTTTCTTTTCTATAAAGATAAGCATATCTTGTTAATTCACATTAAAGCACAATATTAAGTTTCAGCTCCAGCGGGAGTTACCTATTATAAGGAGGCATTTTTAAAACTTCTTACCCAGTATTTTAGTTTCAACTCCAGTGGGAGTCACTCATCAGGAAAATAAAAAAGACATCTCTGAATCCTTAAACAATATTATCAAAAACAAATTACAACAGAAGCTATCACAGAGAGACATTTTAAATCTTACTTATTGCAGAGGCACATTACAAAATCTTAAACATTCAAAAGAACAATAGAAGCTACATTTTAAATCTTTAGAACAATAGAAGCTACATTTTAAATTCTTATCAGGGTTCAAAAGGTTTATAGCAAAAACCTTTTCTATTTTCCTGTCCAACCTATTTTAAAAATTAGCACCTGGCTTTCCATGCCATCTGCAGAGTGGGTCATGCTGTGGAGAAGTCCAGTCCAGGCTGGATGCATCTCCTCATGTTTATTAGGAATTAAATTGCAGGAAGAGCTGACAGAATAATGTCAGTTTCTGGTTCAGCAGGACTTGCAGTTATAAGTTTCTGTTTATCTGGCGGCAAATTTCTCTTTTTATTGTTAGCTATCTGCAATATCTGCAAGGCTACATGAGAGTTTAAAATGTCACATGCTTGCTGGCGGTTTTCAGTAGCTACATACTGAGGAGCTGATTTCTTTATTAGAGGTTCCCTTCTATGGGAACTTAGATCAGAATGCAGCCCAGGTGGTGCATCTGTGTGCTGAGGAGCTGAATCATGAGCATTTAAATCAGACTGCAGAACAGGTTGTGCATATATGTGCTGAGGGTTTGGATGCTGTGAGGGGGTCTGAGAACTAATGGTTCTAGTTGAACCTCCTGCTACGGGTGTGGACTGTGATACTGTTACCATAGCTGAAACAGGCATGGCTGTAGCTGTATTTGGGTCTGGAGGAGCACATGGGAGACCCATAATGGTTGAGACCTGCATACGAGCATCCTGTAATTTTTGTTTTAAGATTTCTATCTCCTTGTGACAGTGTACATGATCAATATTCTCATCTATATGTGGCGTTTGCAGTATTAATTCTCTGATTAAATGCTTCAAGTCTGGAACCTGGCTGGCTTGTATTGCTAAGGCTGAAATTTGGGTCTGCATCTGATTTTCTTGGGCTACCTGCTGTTGGACTTGCTGTTTAAGAGAATCTACTTGATAACTTAAGCAACTAGTCATTGTGATTAAGAACTCCTTTTCATTCTCTATCTGCATACATTCTCTCTCTTTGGCTAGTAATTTCTCATTCAATTCTGCATGTTCCCTTAAGGCTTTCTTATATATGGTCCACATTAACCAAAGACAGGCAGAATTCCTCTTGCTCCCTTCCTTAATTGAATATAAATCACATTTTGTTTCAATATCAGAGAGGATGGAAATATCATCAGTTACATTATGGGTCCAAGGATTAGGGCCAGAGGATTCTACGCATTGCTTAGGCAAAGTGGGGTTATCTATGTCCTCCTCAAAAGAAACTGCAAAATTGTTTTTTATTTTATGGCAGAGCATGCCTAAAGATTTGATTATGAAATACATAATGTGCATGAGTGCATAAGTACCTAAATAAGACCAAACATCCATCCAGCACAGCATTCTGAATACCTGAAAACCTTATCAGTTTATCAATCGGAAATTTAATTAATGAAACCTGATACTCAGTTCACTATAAGCAGCAAAATACAAGAATATAATTTAAGAACACTGCTATCTCATTCTACTTGCACAGAATACCTGCCCACGTTCTCCACAAATTAATATGTTACAAGAAATGATTTATTTTGGGGAAAATAGCTCTAGAGCAACTCGCCATTGTTTATAATTTAAGAGCAGATGCTGTATTTATAAGTTTTAGGATATTAATTTCTCCACCAATCACCAAAGGTGATAATTGCAAAAAATTAAATAAATTAAGTATATATACTCAGAACACAAGGAGACCGTATTTTTAGCTTCAAAAAAGGTTGATTTAATATACAATTGCACACGAGAGGTAGGTTTTAAGAGATCTTTACAGGTAATCTGTGCATAAAAATAGAACAAAGTAGCAGGTAGGTTAACTTACAAGTCCTTGTTACAAGCATGCTGTGGTCCAGCTGATTGATGAGCACATGTTTCAGGAGCAAGGCATCAGCAGACCCCAAAGAGAGCAGCAGGTCCCAAGAGGAGGCAGGTTCCAAGAGGAGGCAGGTCCCAAGAGGAGGCAGGTTCCAAGAGGACGAGCTGGGCTGTTTCCAGGCCTTTTATAATGTTAGCAGAGAAGCATGGTGTGTGCATGTCCTGGATATTTTGCAAGGCATTATGGTTAATGTAGTCTGTTCACATGACCACATTATAAGTCCTTCCTTTCTGCACATGTCTGAAAGCTGATGGGAGGGGCAGGTATACCTTTGACAAGCAAATGTCCTGTTTATGGTTTCCCCTCTGAAGTCTTTGTCTTCAATGGGGTATTCCAGACTTTTGGTCTCTTGGGTCTTTGGTTTTCAGAGATGTCCTGATGAGCGTCCAGGTACCCACCTTAGTCATGCTTTTGTTCAGTTCTTTTAGGTGGGAGGGCAGAGAGAGTTATATATCTCTCTTTTGTCTTTGTTAAGTGTTTGTAATTAACTATCCCTGCTATCAGAAGTTCCCAGAAAAAGGAACGGGGAGAGAGGGGCTTGAAATGAAACTATTTTCTCTGCTGCAGTGTCAAATATAAAAGCTGCACAAATATATTGGTGTATATATAATCCAGCAAAATATAATAAACTGATACCATTACACTACAAGGCATACGCAGCGCTGCACAAACATAGAAGATCACTCCAAGGTCCCTCTCCTGAGCTGAGCTTACCAATCTGTCCCCTCCTATCCGGTTCATATCTTTTGTATTTCTGCACCCCAAGTGCATCTCTCTGCACTTCTTGGCATTAAATTTTAACTGTTAAACACTCCTGGGGTGTTGAAAAAAACCCGTTCGTTTTTTATACTTTCTAAATAAAATTCTATCCCAAAAAACATACAACCACTATTAGTGATTTATTTTTTTATATTTTCTAAAATTGCTTATAGTGCTCAGTAACAGGGTGAATCATGCTGGACTGCCTGGCAGTTCTACATAACATATACCCAATCAAACATCATTACTACTACTACTACTACTACTATTTAGCATTTCTATAGCGCTACAAGGCATACGCAGCGCTGCACAAACATAGAAGAAAGACAGTCCCTGCTCAAAGAGCTTACAATCTAATAGACAAAAAATAAATAAAGTAAGCAAATCAAATCAATTAATGTCAACGGGAAGGAAGAGAGGAGGGTAGGTGGAGGCGAGTGGTTGCAAGTGGTTACGAGTCAAAAGCAATGTTAAAGAGGTGGGCTTTCAGTCTAGATTTAAAGGTGGCCAAGGATGGGGCAAGACGTAGGGGCTCAGGAAGTTTATTCCAGGCGTAGGGTGCAGCGAGACAGAAGGCGCGAAGTCTGGAGTTGGCAGTAGTGGAGAAGGGAACAGATAAGAAGGATTTATCCATGGAGCGGAGTGCACGGGAAGGGGTGTAGGGAAGGACGAGTGTGGAGAGATACTGGGGAGCAGCAGAGTGAATACATTTATAGGTTAGTAGAAGAAGTTTGAACAGGATGCGAAAACGGATAGGGAGCCAGTGAAGGGTCGTGAGGAGAGGGGTAGTATGAGTAAAGCGACCCTGGCGGAAGATGAGATGGGCAGCAGAGTTTTGAACCGATTGAAGAGGGGAGAGGTGACTAAGTGGGAGGCCAGCAAGAAGCAGATTGCAGTAGTCTAAACGAGAGGTGACAAGGGTGTGGACGAGGGTTTTGGTAGAGTGCTCGGAAAGAAAGGGGCGGATTTTACGGATGTTGTAAGGAAAGAAACGACAGGTCTTGGCAGTCTGCTGGATATGAGCAGAGAAGGAGAGAGAAGAGTCAAAGATGACCCCAAGGTTTCGAGCTGAGGAGACAGGGAGAATGAGAGAGCCATCAACAGAAATAGAAAACGGGGGGAGCGGGGAAGTGGGTTTGGGGGGGAAAATGAGAAGCTCGGGTTTGGTCATATTTAATTTCAGGTGGCGTTGAGACATCCAGGCAGCAATGTCAGACAAGCACGCTGAAACTTTGGATTGGATGCAAGGTGAGATATCAGGGGTAGAAAGGTAGATTTGGGAGTCATCAGCATAGAGATGGTAGGAAAAGCCATGGGATGAGATTAATGAACCAAGGGAAGAAGTGTAGATAGAAAAGAGGAGGGGACCAAGAACAGAACCCTGAGGTACGCCGACAGGCAGAGGGATAGAAGTAGAAGAGGATCCACCAGAGTGAACACTAAAGGTGCGGAGGGAGAGGTAGGAAGAGAACCAGGAAAGGACAGAGCCCTGGAATCCAAGTGAGGACAGGGTATCGAGAAGTATGCTGTGATCGACAGTGTCAAAAGCAGCGGAAAGATCAAGAAGAATGAGGATGGAATATTGACCTCTGGTGCTGTTTTACTCTGAACTTCTCACGTGTCAGTGTGCAATAACAACGCCATAGGAGCCAACTTTTCAAAATTATTGGGGGTGCTAAGCCCAATGGAAATAACCCCTCCCTGGACACATACAAGGAATTTTCTCAATATTGGGGGTGCTCAAGCACCCACAGAGTCGGCTCCAATGAACAACGCTTCCCTGTTGTTGTACTAGGCACTATTCATATATCGGTAAACCGTGATAACAGCTCCTCAACAAAGTTTTCACTTAAGGGTGGGCTACTTAGTTTGATATTATGGCAAAGTAACAGGCAGCATAGTTTGAGTCAGCATGAAGCCCAATATAGTTTGTGACGTGCAGTAAATTATAAATAAGTCCCGGTTTCTGTTTCAGGTTCCCTACATGCAAGCATGTTTCGCAGGAGGCATCTTCAGGGGAAAGTGATTCTAAAATAAATCAGACAATAAGGTGTAACTGACGTCATCCTCACAAACTTAGTAACTCAAAATTTACTCATAGAAAATTAAACATAGAAAAACTAAAAAAAAAAAAATTTGTAGGCTAACCTTATCAGTGCTTTGCATTTGACTAGCCATTCCATATGCTGTTTCCTAATAGTTATCTTGCCAACCACTGTAAAACATAACATCATATAACCTTGTAAAAGTAAATGAATCAATGTAATTTCTAATAACTGTTAAATGTAAGCCACATCAAACTGAAACTCGTTTTTGGATAATTGTGGGATACAAGTATGAATTTAAAAAAAAAATAAATTAAAAAAAAATATATAAATATGTTTGTTTGGTTTTTTTAAAGTCAAATCCTTCTGTGTGGAAAACATGCTTTATACGTGGAAAATTCTTTATAAAATTATCTTTATAATGGACAGGCCCTATTCCTTGGAGCTTTCAATCTAGTCAAAACAGACAAGACACAAACCCCCCCCCCAAAAAACAGAGTCTTTGAGGTAAAACAGCAAGACCATGACTGAGAACAATTAAAGTAGATGGTCACAGGACTGATTAAATTGAGAATATTAATTCAGCATCATAAAATATGATATAAAAGGATCTGTAAATACTTAGTTCAATTTATTTAATTTTCCATACTGCTATTCCTTGAACACAGAAAGGTGGTTTACTATTAACAGAGTAGAGAAGTGGCCTGATTAGTGCAGCAGGCTAAGAACCAGGAAAGAGCACCACAGAGAGGGTCCAAAGTATAGAACAAAGTCCAAACAGCAAAAAGAATCACCAGGAGCCTTCAAAATCGGGACACAATTTCTTTAATCATACAACTTGAACATCAATTCTTTCCAGAATGACCTGACACAAGCCGTGTTTCGGCGCATAGTGCCTGTGTCAAAGGTCAATAGAGTGGTGATTTCTAAGAAGCAACTGGAGCTTTCCAGAAATGGTATTTTGACAATCATCTGACTTTTGTCATCCCCAAAGGAGAAAGCTCCAGTTGTTCCTTAGAAATCACCACTCTATTGATTCCTGATGCAGGTGCTGTGTGCCGAAACACAGCCCATGTTAGGTCATTCTGGAAAGAATTGATATTCAAGTTGTATGATTAAAGAAATTGTGTCCTAATTTTGAAGGCTCCTGGTGCTTCTTTTTGCTGTAACGATGCATTCTATCTTGAAGACCTTTGCAGAGAAGAAAAAGAGAAGTTGGTCTGACTATCTACCTGAATTTAATCAAATTACAACAGTAGTGTACATAGTTCCACAGGATTCACACCCACTCGACTTTTACTTGGAAGAAAGTCGCTTCTCCCTTATCACTCTCTCCTTGCAGAAGAGCCCGAAGTAACAGTGGAAAGTATCGATGAATGGTTAAAAAGACATGAAGAAAAGATGAAGGAAGTGCAAAGGATTGCTACAGCCATATCGGAGGAGAGTGGCCAAAAGATGAAAAGATACTATGATCAGCGTGCCAAGGGAAGAATCTCTTTCAGTTGGTCAGTGAGTATTGATCAGGAAACTGGGTTTCAGGAGTAGACATAAGATTCAGAATATATGGGAAGAAACTCCATATGATTTGGTGAAAATAAGAATGTTTTTCGCTTACGAAACAAGGCTGAGGAAGTAAAAACCCTTCACCGGGATCATTTAAAATTGTATCCTTGGGATGTAGAAGACACACTAGATAATCTAGTACCTCGGAAGGTAATCCCAAGAATAAGCCTGTAATGGTTGAAAAAGATAATGTAATACCTGAAAAAATAACCACTGAACAAAAATGGTATGTTATACGTGGAGGGGCATAATTGAACGAAAACGCCTATCTCCATGGGCATTTATCTCCGAGAACGGGTCCGTGAAGGGGCGGACCGAACCGTATTTTGGGAAAAAATAGACGCCCATGTTTTATTCAACAATGTGTGAGCTGGGCGTTTTTGTTTTTCAGCGATAATGGAAAATGAAAGCGCCCAGCTCAAAAACGAATAAATCCATGACATTTATTCGTGGGAAGGGCCAGGATTCGTAGTGCACTGGTCCCCCTCACATGCCAGGACATCAACCGGGCACCCTAGGGGGCACTTTTACAAAACCAAAAAAACAGGTAAAAGAGCTCCCAGGTGCATAGCACCCTTCCCTTGTGTGTTGAGCCCCCCAAATCCCCCTCAAAATCCACTGCCCACAAGTCTACACCATTACTATAGCCCTAAGGGGTGAAGGGGGGCACCTACATGTGGGTACAGTGGGTTTGGGGGGGTTGGACGACTAATAAGCATTAAGCAGCACAATTGTAACAGGTAGGGGGGATGGGCCTGGGTCCACCTTCCTGAAGTCCACTGCACCCCCTAACAACTCCTCCAGTGACCTGCATACTGCTGCCAGGGAGCTGGGTATGACATTTGAGGGTGAAAATAAAAATTTGTGAAACATCATTTTTTTGTGGTGGGAGGGGGTTAGTGACCACTGGGGGAGTCAGGGGAGGTCATCCCCGATTCCCTCCAGTGGTCATCTGGTCATTTAGGGCACTTTTTGGGGCCTTATTCGTGAAAAAACAGGGTCCAGGAAAAGTGTCCTAAATTCTAGCTAAAAACGCATACTTTTTTCCCATTATCAGTGAAATGCGCCCATCTTTGTTCGGCAGATAACCACACCCCAGTTCCGCCTTCGCCACACCTCTGACACGCCCCCATCAACTTTGTCCGCATCCGCGACGGAGTGCAGTTGAAAACGTCCAAAAATCGGCTTTCGATTATACCGCTTTATTCGTTTTTGTGAGATAAACGTCCATCTCCCGATTTAGGTCGGAACTTGGGCGTTTTTCTCGTTCGATTATAAGCAGGATAGTCATATTAGAATTGAGAATGTAAATAGAGAGATAGATTCTGATGTGGCTGATGTTGAAAGTGTGAGAAGTGATACAGAATTTAATCTGACTGATATAGATGTGAATGAAAGAACAACTGAACCTACACGTTGTTCTGCCAGGTCAACAAAAGGAAAATGTCCCACCTTTCTCAGCGAACATTATGTCTTGAAATGAAACTGGTTGTAAGAAATGTAGTACCTGTTTTGATCTGAAGTTGGAACATTTGTGTGAAATATTGGGGACAACATTTGGTTAAAGAGGGTGTGAAAGTAACACGGTGGGTTATATTTATTTATTTATTTTTACCTGGGGTCCGGGGAAGGCTCCGGGCTCCCAGAGATTGTTGGTGGCCAGTGCTGTTGCTCCTGAAGCGGTTCTGGACTTCCTGCGTGGAGCTGCGCTGTCCGCGGTTTGCCCCAATGCTCTCAGCGTTGGATTTGAGGTTTTTTGAGTGGGCATTGCTTGGGCATGTATGTGGGGTGACGCAGAATTTAATTTGAGTGAACATTTCTAGTTTTATAAAAGTTTTGACAGAGATTTATGATAAAAGTCTGTAAATCTTTAAATATGTGTTTAAACATATTAAAAATGCACTGTATGTATAGTTTGATGGCACCAATGATTATAAGATATTTTGATCTGATTGTATAGAAATTTGATGGTTTTTTTGTCTTGAAATATAACTTTTCTATTATTTTCTATGGAAAGTTATTTTCCAAAATGGAGACTGTGAAAGAAATGTTAATTAGGGTCAATGAGGCAAACACCCTGTGTTCTGACACTTTATTGGCTAGCAGAGGTCAGCTGGTGACTCAGAGACCCAGTCTTCCTTGGCAACAGCTTGCCAGGAAGTGGAAGAGGGGCTGAAGACACTGAAGAGGAAAGATATGTTTTGTTAGAGCTCTGCATGACAGGATTTGTAGACTGAAATTTTGTTAATGAATTTCGTCGCCCTCCTCTGCACTTTTTCTAATTCCACTATATCTTTTTTGAGATGCGGCAACCAGAATTGAACACGATATTTGAGGTGCGGTCGCACCATGGAGCGATACAAGGCATTATAACATCCTCATTTTTGTTTTCCATTCTTTTCCTAATAATACCTAACATTCTATTTGCTTTCTTAGCCGCAGCAGCACACTGAGCAGAAGGTTTCAACATATCATCAACAACGACACCTAGATCCCTTTCTTGGTCCGTGACTCCTAACATGAAACCTTGCATGACATAACTATAATTCGGGTTCCTCTTTCCCACATGCATCACTTTGCACTTGCTCACATTAAACGTCATCTGCCATTTAGACACCCAGTCTCCCAGTCTCATAAGGTCCTCTTATAATTTTTCACAATTCTCCTGCGATTTAACTACTTTGAATAACTTTGTGTCATCAGCAAATTTAATTACCTCACTAGTTACTCCCATCTCTAGGTCATTTATAAATATGTTAAAAAGCAGCGGTCCCAGCACAGACCCCTGGGGAACCCCACTAACTACCCTTCTCCATTTAGAATACTGACCATTTAACCCTACTCTGTTTTCTATCTTTTAACCAGTTTTTAATCCACAATAGGACACTACCTCCTATCCCATGACTCTCCAATTTCCTCTGGCAGGGCTGGTCTTAGGGCGAAGCGACCGAGGCGACCACATAGGGCCTCGCGCTCAAGGGGACCCCGCACGGCGCGCCTGAACTACGCCCCACCTGCTCGAGTTCCAGTCCCCCTCCCTCTGAATTTTAAAAGTCATTTAAGTTACCTCGTCGGGGTTACGGCGGCAGGCGGCAGCAGTAAAAAGCATGCGAGCTGCTCAGCGCTTCAGGAGCCTTCCCTTCCCTCTCTCAGCTCTGGTCCCACCCTCCCGCCCTTGTGGAAACAGGAAATGAGGGCGGGAGTCAGGACCAGAGGCAGAGCTGAGAGAGAGAAAGGAAAGCTCCTGAAGCGCCGAGCTCGCACGCTTTTCACTGCTGCTGCCTGCCACTGTAACCCGGCGAGGTAAGATGATTTTTAAAATTCGGAGGGAGGGTGGGAGGCCCCTGGAGCTGGGAGGGAGGGGAGCCTTGGAGCTGGGAGGGAGGGGGGCTTGGAGCTCTGAGGGAGGGCCCTGGAGCTCAGAGTGAGGGAGCGGGGATGGTCCTGGAGCTCAGAGGGAGCTCAGATGGAGGGGGGTATGGTCTTGGAGCTTGGAGGGAGCTCAGAGGGAGGGGTGGTGGCCATGGAGCTCAGAGGGAGGGGTGGCCGGCCCTGGAGCTCAGAGGGAGGGGGCCCCATCAAATTGGTCTGCACAGGGCCCCGCACTTGCTAAGTCCGGCCCTGTCCTCCGGAGTCTTTCATGAGGTACTTTGTCAAACGCCTTCTGAAAATCCAGATACACAATATCAACTGGCTTACCTTTATCCACATGTTTGTTCACCCCTTCAAATAAATGTAGTAGATTGGTGAGGCAAGATTTCCCTTCACCAAATCCATGTTGACTTTGTCTCATTAATCCATGCTTTTGAATATGCTCTGTAATTTTGATCTTAATGATAGTCTCTACCATTTTGCCCGGCACTGACGTCAGACTCACCGGTCTATAATTTCCCGGATCTCCTCTGGAACCTTTTTTTAAAAATGGGCGTTACATTGGCCACCCTCCAATCTTCCGGTACCACACTCGATTTTAAGGATAAATTACATATTACTAACAATAGCTCCTCCAGCTCATTTTTTCAGTTCTATCAGTACTCTGGGATGAATACCATCCGGTCTAGGAGATTTGCTACTCTTCAGTTTGTAGAACTGCCCCATTACATCCTCTAGGTTTACAGAGAATTCATTAAGTTTCTATGACTCGTCAGCTTCAAATACCATTTCCGGCACTGGTATCCCACCCAAATCTTCCAAATTCATTTAATCTCTCCTCTACGGCTTTGTCTTCCCTGATCACCCCTTTTACTCCTCAGTCATCTAGTGGTCCTACCGATTCTTTTGCCGGCTTCCTGCTTTTAATATACCTAAAAAACATTTTACTATGTGTTTTTGCCTGCAACACAATCTTTTTTTCAAAGTCCCTCTTAACCTTCCTTATCAGCGCTTTGCATTTGACTTGACATTCCTTATGCTGTTTCTTATTATTTTCAGTCGGTTCCTTCTGCCATTTTCTGAAGGATTTTCTTTTAGCTCTAATAGCTTCCTTCACCTTACTGTTTAACCATGCTGGCTGTCGTTTGGTCTTCCGGCCTCCTTTTTTAATATGCGCAATACATTTGGCCTGGGCTTCCAGGATGGTGTTTTTGAACAGCATCCACGCCTGATGTAAATTTTTGACCCTCGCAGTTGCTCCTCTAAGATTTTTTTCATTGTTCTTCTCCTTTTGTCATAGTCTCCTTTTTTAAAGTTAAACACTAACGTATTTGATTTCCTATGTATACTTACTTCAAAGCTAATATCAAATCCGATCATATTATGATCACTGTTATCAAGCGGCCCCAGCACCATTACCTCCCACATCAGATCATGCGCTCCACTAAGGACTAGGTCTAGAATTTTTCCTTCTCTCATCGGCTCCTGTACCAGCTGCTCCATAAAGCTGTCCTTGATTTCATCAAGAAATTTAACCTCCCTAGCATGCCCCGATGTTACATTTACCCAGTCAATATAGGGGTAATTGAAATCACCCATTATTATTGTGTTAATTAATTCATTGATTTGATTTGCTTACTTTATTTTTTTGTCTATTAGATTGTAAGCTCTTTGAGCAGGGATTGTCTTTCTTCTATGTTTGTGCAGCGCTGCGTACGCCTTGTAGCGCTATAGAAATGCTAAATAGTAGTAGTAGTAGTAGTAGTGTTGCCCAGTTTGTTTGCGTTCCTAATTTCCTTTAACATTTCTGCATCCGTCTGTTCATCCTGGCCAGGCGGACAGTAGTACACTTCTATCACTATCCTTTTCCCCTTTACACATGGAATTTTAATCCACAGTGATTCCAAGAAGTGTTTTGTTTCTTGCAGAAATTTCAATCTATTTGATTCAAGGCGCTCGTTAATATACAATGCTACCCCTCCACCAATTCGATCCACCCTGTCACTACGATATAATTTATACCCCGGTATGACAGTGTCCCACTGGTTATCCTCCTTCCACCAGGTCTTAGAGATGCCTATTATATCTAATTTTTCATTTAGTGCAATATATTCTAACTCTCCCATCTTATTTCTTAGGCTCCAGGCATTCGTATATAGACATTTCAATGTATGTTTGTTGTTCCTATTTACATGATGCTTAGTACTTGACAGTATTAATTTGCAATCTTTTGTCTGATTTTTATTTAAGGATACCTTAAAAATACTCCCATGTAATTTCATTGAGTGTCCCTTGGTCTTTGCAAGTTTTGAATGAATGAAAAATTGATTTACTTCCACCCAGTCCACACCACTCAGGACACCCCAAGAGATATGGCGTCTGATGACGGTTTGTTTGTTGCTTGCAAAAGAGTCATACAAAGAACTGTGAGAGTCTAGATCATTTTTCATTCTGGCATACTGCACTCACATGCCTTCTCAATCAAGCCCATCCCTTGGGGCTGTTTTTTGAGAGAGAGAGAGAGAGAGAATATTACAGGGATCAGGTACAGATGCTATTCATCAGATGATAATCAGTACAATTAGAAGATAATCAATGTAGGCAGATAATCATGACTATCAGCTGGAGGCACAGTAAATAGGAATGGGGGCTCCTCAACTCTGTCCAACTCCCAGGGAACAGTGGAGACAGGTCATAGATCTAGCGGCATATCTGTTTAAGATATGTATCTGTACCATATCTGTACGCACCCTCCTGTCCCCTCAGTGTGCATGCCAAAGTAAGGCTTGGAATGTACTAACAGCACCAGAATGAGTTTTGGAATACACCAAGAAAGGCTATTGGAGTACCAGAATGAGGCTTTAAGTTCCCTGAGAGAGCTACTGGAGCACCAGAATGAGGCTTGGAATACACAGAGAGGCAGCCAGAAGGCTCACTATCGCACCCCCCCCCCCCCCCCGTCAAAAATTCCTGGCTATGCTACAGCATAGATCTAATTCACAAGGCCTTGCTGCACAGGTCTTGGAGCTAGTGTCTACATACAAAATGTTTAAGCAAACTGTCCAAAGCAAATGTTCTAATCTAAACAAAGTCCTAGCAGTGTCCCAGCAGATGTTGCTGCAGATTACCTAAAATGGAGTTCCAATAAATATCCCGAAAAGTCAGAACATGCAGTAAGGATTAAACTTACCCAGGCCATGGTAGCTCCTCGAGTCAACAAAAAAAAAAAAATGTAGAAACATGTTAGACCCACCTGTTTACAACAGGTGCAGCATAGGGTTAGACAGATGGTATGTATTTTTTTTCTCAAAGTGTCTTGTAGTGTCTTTCATGGACTGATGTTTTTATACTAGCTGGGAAGGTTCTCCCTACAGCAGAAATATGCAGCAAATATGTTAGGAAAAAAAACATAGCCAGAGAAGAGAATATGTGATTTTAAAAGGACTAGACCCAAAGTCTGTTTTTCACCACAAAAATAGCCACAGTCTTTCCATCCTGCATCAGTGAAGGAATTTCAAATTGTGAATGTTAGATCCAGCACTTGTTGAATGCTGAACAAGTTTTGTCTGCATTCCTTGATTTATAAGAGACAAATAATTAAACAATACTGATTTATCATGCTTGAGGGGACCAATAAATATCTTGCTGTTTCCAATATTTCAGAAGTTCTTGTTTAGATTGAAAGTCTGACTCCAAGTATTTCAAAGAAGTCCAAAATATAGATATATTTTGGTCCTACGAACCAGGAAATAAAATCAGTTGTAAATCTGCAGCCTGGACTATCTGGAGAGAAAGGAAAACTGCTAAAGAGAACTAGAGGCTGTGAAATATTTAGAAAGAATTGTTTCCTTTTATGCTGTTGGGAAGTATGAATACCTGTGGATGAGTGGTGAGGTTTGGCATACACAGTAAATGTCATTAATAATTTGCTGAGAAATCAGTAGAAGTAAAATTGATATTGAAATGGGGTAGACCACAGGGTCATGATCCAATTAACTTTTAGCCCTCAACTATGTAGCCAGTGGAGAGCTTTGGAGCATGTGGCATTTTGATAGTGCAGCCTGCAATGAAGGATAAATCCAAAATTCAATGAGAGCCCGTGTCCTTATAAGATTGAATACATACAAACATATACCTAGACGCACATCCATTTTATGAATGTCTGGTCTAGTAGATAATGAGTAGCAGGCAAAATGTGAAAGAAAGGGGATTATTTATGATTCAGAAAACAACTAAAAGCTTTTCTGTTTAGAAAATATGTAGGCTGATTTCCTTAGTTAATTGATGTTAAGTTTGTGATTCCCGAATTATGTTTCGATCTCTTTGGACACTAGTAGAGAAGATCCAACATAGCACCATCAGGGAAGATGCCACCTATATGAGTGGCGGATATTATCCTGCTTATCTATGAAGAACCCCACTCAGAGGGCCACCAGAGCCTTGGAAGGGGAGAAATTTAACACAGGGTTGACAGCCTATTTCTCAGCTGTCCTGTAAGGCATAATAGAGATGAAGGCAGTGTTCCCATACAGACTGATTCAAGCAGAGGCTGCTGTCAGGATTCCTGGACATACTCTGACATACTTATATTAATATTAAACCAGCTTCTGACCTCTGAGAACTTCCCCCTCCCCTTCAGGAACCACTGAGGATGACATGCAGCCTGATTCATAGCTGCTTCCTGAGGCACAAGGGATTGGGAAATGGATCCTGAACTTCTGTCAGAAGAAATCTAAACAGTAAAGCAGCAGACAAGAGACTGTCTCAACTGGGGGAAAGGGACCCACTGGCTGGAGACAATGCAGCTGGTTAAGTGCTCATCTACTTTGCACTAAGTAGCAGGGAATAATATACCCATCCAGGGGCTCATCCATAACTTGTTGGGAGCAGGATACTGGGCTAGATGGACCATTGGTCTGACCCAGTATGGCTATTCTTATGTCCACTAGAGAGGTCACCACAGCACTCTAGAGGCATAGAGCACCAAGGAGGACTACAGGAAACATAAAAGGAGCACAGAATTCCTGTTTACCTCTAAGAGAGAAAGAGGCATAGGCGCCCGGTATAAGAGGCTTGGACAGGCTAAGCCTCCCCTGCTGTGCTCAGAGAGGTTTAAATTGTTGATTTACCTCCATCCTCACAGCAGGAGCTGCAGTGAAAGCCCTCTAGCCTTGTGTAACCAATTGTAGAAATTGGTTTATGGTTTGTTTACCTTACTGCTGGGAGAGCGGGGAGGGGGGGGGGGGGTGGTGTCCTGGGTTGCCAGGGAGATATTTAAAGAGGATGACTTCCTGACCTGCACTGAGGACAGATAGCAGCAGAATTGGATACTGGACCAGCATGATCAGAAAAAGTCACCAGACAACAAAGGTAGAAAAGATCATTTTATTTTCATTATAGTGTTTGGAATATGTCCACTTTGAGAATCAGGTGCTCAACATTAAAAGTTTATATTTATTTACTTATTTATGGCATTTTATCCCACATTAAACATGAATTAGGGTGTTTTGTGGCTCTACATGAGAATTGTGATGATATAATCCCTTGTTTCATATTGTTGACGGTCTGCATTTTCCGTATGGGTGGTATATTGGTGTATTAGGTTCTGCCCAGTGTAATATTTATGGTACAGAAAGGTTCTGAGTGTGTTTTTGCACAAAGTTGTGCATAGTGTTTTGCAGTTGAGCAATTGTGCTTAGAATATGCTTTGAGCAACCACTTTATTCTTTGACATATGATACATATCTAATATCTAAATTTAATAAAAGGTATTAATTGTGACTTTTATTTTTATTTATTTATTTTTTCTGTGCGTTATCAGACAATTATGGATATACTGCTTCCTACTGGCCCATATAGCTTATAGATATACTGCTTCCTACTGGCCCATATATCTTATAGAAAGTTTTTTTTAATTACATTTTGAATTAATACAATGAAAATCTCTGTGTAAAATACAGCACTTAATAAGAATACATCCAGAAACTACAAACAATAAAGCCAATATAAACTGTGCTTATTAGCCCACCACATGGGGAATGCAAGACATAGGAACATTCTAGAAGAAGAAAGGTATAAGACCTGTACAATTTATCTAAGTGTCCTACTATGATGACACATAAAACACTGGCAAGCAAGAGGACACAGACCCCTTTCCCATTAGAAAGAATTGTAATTGGGAGGGCTCAAAAAAACATATTTCACGTTAATCAAGGAAATGAAACATTTACAAGGATAGTGTAATTGAAATGTAGCACCAAATTCCAAAACTTTCAAACCGTATGTAAGGAAATTTTGCCTATCTTGTAGAAAGTTTATTTATTTTTTGGCCTTTCCCCTTGCTTCTTAACCATATCTGCTGCCCTCATCCCTCCCTAGACACTTAACCACTTATTGACCCCAGAGCTGAAAGGACACATCTTCCAAGGTGCATTCAGTGCTGCTGGTCGGCCAATAGGGCCTGCTACTTTAGTGGCAGTCATTTTCTTTCCCTGGTCGGTCCTGAGTGTACCACCTCCATGTTGCATCCAGGCCTGGTCATCAGACCAAGATTCTGAATCCAGACCCCTTGCATGTAGCACAGACCTTTGTCACTTTAGCCACGAGGCCAGATCAGAAATCAACATTTGTAGAAATAGTGATTTAAGTGGAGGAATTATTGATATGAATTATGGCCATAACATATAAGGGAAAGGGGTTGGGATTTGATATACCACCTTTCTGTGGTCATATATCTACGCTGACGATGTAACGATCTACATGTCATTTAAACAAGATCTAAAAGAAATTTCCAATGACATCAACCAAAGCCTACATATCATGCACACATGGGCGGATGCATTTCAATTGAAACTCAATGCAGAAAAAACCCAATGCCTAGTACTCACCTCGCAATATAACACGAACAAATTCACCACCATGAACACACCAAAACTGACTCTTCCAATCTCGGACACCCTAAAAAATCTTGGAGTCACTATTGATCGACACCTAACACTTGAGAACCATGCGAAAAACACAACCAAGAAGATGTTCCACTCAATGTGGAAATTAAAAAGAGTAAGACCTTATTTCCCAAGGACCGTCTTCTGTAACCTGGTACAATCATTAGTACTAAGTCACCTAGACTACTGCAATGCACTCTACGCTGGTTGCAAAGAACAAATAATCAAGAAACTCCACCAGCTCAGAACACTGCAGCTAGACTAATATTCGGAAAAACAAAATATGAAAGTGCTAAACCTTATGAGAAAAGTTACACTGGCTCCCACTTAAAGAACGCATCACGTTCAAAATATGCACCCTAACTCATAAAATCATTCATGGAGTCGCCCCAGCCTACATGTCAGACCTGATAGACCTACTATCCAGAAATGCTAAAAGGTCATCCTGAACATTCCTTAATCTGCATTTCCCCAACTGCAAAGGTCTAAATTACAAAACAACGCATGCATCAACCTTTTCTTACCTGAGCACACAATTCTGGAATGCGCTACCACGCAACTTAAAAATTAATTAATTTCCGCAAACTTCTGAAGACCCATCTCTTTAACAAGACATACCACAAAGAACAACAAATATGAACTCCTATACATTCACCCAGAATTGTCTTATAATATTTGATTGTTAATCTACTACTATGTTCTGTTATTATCATGACACCCAAGATCCTTCTGTAATACCAAATGTATATTTTCTTATGTATTTCCACTATTCATGATATATTGTAAGCCACATTGAGCCTGTAAAGAGGTGGGAAAATGTGGGATACAAATGCAATAAATAAATAAATATCAGAGCAGTTTACGTATTATATATAGGTACTTATTTTGTACCTATTATTTGCCCCTTAATGCATATTAAAGGGCAATAACGTTTGTTATATTAACATAACCCACATTAATATGAGGTTCCATGGGTTAAGTACGTAAGTATTGCCACACTGGGACAGACCAAATGTCCATCAAGCCCAGCATCCTGTTTACAACAGTGGCCAATCCAGGTCACAAATACCTGGCAAGATCCCAAAAAAGTTCAATATATTTCATGCTGCATATCCCAGAAATAGCAGTGGATTTTCCCCAAGTCAATTTAATAATAGGCTATGGACTTTTCTTTTAGGAAGCCGTCCAGACCTTTTCTACACCCCGCTAAGCTAGCTGCCTTTACCACATTCCAGAGTTTAATTACACATTGAATGAAGAAACACTTTCTCTGATTCGTATTAAATTTACTACTTTGTAGCTTCATTGCATGCCCCCTAGTCCTGGTAGTATTTTTGGAAAGAGTAAACAAACAATTCATGTCTGCCCATTCCACTCCACTCATTATTTTATAGACCTTTATTATATCTCCCCTCAGCCGTCTTTTCTCCAAGCTGAAGAGCCCTAGATACTTCAGCCTTTCCTCGTAGGGAAGTCATCCCATCCCCTTTATCATTTTCGTTGCCCTTCTTTGTACCTTTTCTAATTCCACTATTCTATCCACTAGCAAAACATTCAAATGCATGTAAAAAAAGCCCAGTACTATGTAAACTGAACAATGTTATTTCTGGAAAAATACCACCAGCAAAAAGCAGGCAGTATTCTTTCACCCCAGGAGCACTGAGCCTTAAAGCCACAGCCCAGTGCTCCCAGGAAGCACTTTAAAGGAGTCTTAGCAGGCCTCTGGTACCCCATCCCACTGATGCTCCCCCTGCCATACCCCTTCCAACATGAACCCCCTCAGAAGAGTTTTCTCCCCAAACATGACTCCCCCTGATGATGTCTACCCTGAAGAATTTCCCACAAATATAACCTTCCCCCTCTCCCTCCCTCCCCACATAGGCTCCCCTGGGCCTAGCTGAAGGGTTTCTAGCAGTGGTGTAGCCACAGGTGGGCCTGGGTGGGCTGGGGTCCACCAATATGGGGCTCAGGCCCACCCAACTGTAGCACAAGCACATGGATCCCAAGCTTGGCCAGCTGAAGACTTCCCCCTGATGGTAACGAAAATGCTACTCTCCACGATACTGGCACCTGTGCATACTTGGTTTTCAGCGCATGCCTGCTGCAGACTGCCAAGGTGGAAAGAAGCATTTTCCTGCCAGCTGAGATTTTTTTGGTGGTAGTGGTTGGGGGGGGGGGGGGGGGGAGAACACTTGGTGCCCACCCACTTCTTGCCTAGGCCCACTCAAAATCTGTTGTCTGGCTACGCTCCTTCTAGGTGTATAGT
Organism: Microcaecilia unicolor; assembly: GCF_901765095.1. Classification (NCBI taxonomy): domain Eukaryota; kingdom Metazoa; phylum Chordata; class Amphibia; order Gymnophiona; family Siphonopidae; genus Microcaecilia; species Microcaecilia unicolor. The sequence goes on along the minus strand of NC_044032.1, from coordinate 611,223,291 downwards.
GGTTTGGACCAGTAGCAATTTCCAGTTGTTCCTGCCCCTTGCCAGTGCTGGGTTCAAAATTGCACCAGCAACCTCTACCAGTAGTCAGCAGTACTCTCACAGCACTAGTGCTAGGGTTCAAACTGCCATATTAAGGCTTTGCGCCTGACCCCTAGCTGTGAAGGTAAAGGTCCTGGATTTGATATAATGCTTTTTTGTAGTATACAACCAAAGTGGTTTATATTTATTATAGGCAGATACTTTCTTTGTCCCTATGGGCTCACAATTTAGTTTTAGTTTTTAGTTTGTTTGTTTTTTTTTACCTGGGACAATGGAGGGTTAAATGATTTGCCCAGAGTCACAGGGAGCTGCAGTCAAAATCAAACGCAGTTGCCCAGGTTCTCAGCCCACTACACTAACCACTGGGCTACTCCAGCTACAGTACTGAGATACTACTGCTAGGGATTACAGCCATCATTCTGAACTGAGCACCGGTTTGGGGCAAGACGACTGGGGATTGCTCTTGCCCCAAACACACTAGACATCAGGGATTCCTTAAGGTAGGCCAGGAAGGTCTACAGGAGGTCGGGTGAGGGCGGGTCTTAGGAAGGGAGGTCTGTTTGGGAGGACGCATGTTTGAGGGGAACAAATTCTTGGGGAAGCCATGTTCGGTGGAAGAGTCAAAAGGGATCTGGTAAGACCATTTCAGGGTGACTCCTGGGGTTATCAGGCTACAACTTTGCATCCCAATGCTTCCAGAAGGCATGAAGAATGCAGCTTGCCAGGATTATTGCTTGTTGTGTTCTTCATGCGCTATGGGGTCAGTAACCCATGGTACTGAGATACTGCAGATTAATGACTCCTGTGGTAAATTGCAGTGGTGTAAAAGACCACCTTTTTCCACACCTTAGTTACTATCCCCCCCGCAACAAGTGCTAAATGATAATTCTGTAATTTTCTATAAAATCAAATATATTTCACTTGTCCAGGCACAGATCTGCAGCTATTTGCCAATAGAGAAGGGTGCCTTTATGTCTGCAGAAACCTGGAAGCACTGAATAATTCTCCAACAGCCAGATCTCATGGAGCTTGGTCAGACAGTTCAAGTATTTATATATATCCATTCTGGCTTTAATTTATTACACTATCATTCCAAAAATATGTCACTAGGATAATATAAGAAACCACATAATGACAACTGTTTAAAAAATAGAAAGAAGACTTGACAAGAAATATATTTCAAAGCTATTATTTTGGAGCCACTCAATGCCAGTTAATAGAATCACTTGGAGGCATATTTTCAAAGCACTTAGTCTTACAAAGTTACATAATATGGAACTTTTGTCAAGTGCCTTGAAAATGAGTCCCTTGGTGTAGTAAATTGTTTGCTGTTAGTGTTTGACTTGACACCTTCATAATTAAAAGGAATTTTGTGGGTCTGTTTTTTTTGTACAATTAAAACCACATTAACATATTGATTCTTCATGTGGATCACAGCAAAACACATTTTTTTTCAACCAAAAGAACAGTCATCTGTTGTGTCATTTTGGGTCATGGGCTCTCAAATGCAGATATCCTGGATTTAGGTTTCTTGGACTCCAGGGATTCCCAGATTCGATACCTTCATATCCGTGTCAGCAGGACCCTAGACACTTTTTAGTGCACTCTTTTGAGCTCTGTTGGATGTCGTAGTGCATACGTAAGCATACTTTTTTTTATCATTAGCACAGTTTTTGAAACTCAAGTGCACTGTGCATTGAGCTACTACATTAGCAGTAAACCAAATTTTTAATGCTAATGTTAAAAAAATGTGTAGTAAATTTATAACACACATTTTAATGTCATTTTTTAATACATTACTCCTACAGATTGTCATTTCCCATACCTTCCATCAACCCATGGGTGAAGTTTAAAGGAGGAGAGCCATTGCCACCCCCAAAACTAACAAGAGACACCCAGATTGAAATGGAGTGCCTGTCTTCTTCCCCATGTGGTTCAGCATCTCCCCCTCTCTTCCCTTCCCTCCCTTATCCATCATCTTCCACTTTGCCCTCCCCCACTCATGGTTCAGTCCCTACTCTCAAACCTCCATTCTTCCTATTGTGACTCCTTCATTTTGCCATGACAGTTTTAACAATAAAGAAGAAAGGTAACACATTCTGCAAATTTCTGGTGGGTCTTGCCCCATGCTATGTGCAATTCATGTTGTTATGGGGCAGAACCAGACAGACTCATGCAGAGCACTTGAGCATGAAAGTTCCTTGGTGCCTGCCATTTCTTCCTATTGCTGACACTGTTGTGGCAACATGAAGAAGCCACAACATGAACAATGGAAGCCCAAGGAGAGGAAATGGACCACTGTAAGTGTACGGGGGGAAGAGGGGGACATGCTGCAAGAGAGGAACAAGAAAAAGAGTGGAAGACACTGGACTATGTGAGGAGAGGGAGGTAAGAAAAGATATTGGGGGATAAGAGTGACAGAAGAGGGGATGCTGGACACAGAGGAAAGACTAGGGAGACAGAAAGGAGATATTAGATTGGGGAGGGGGAGAGAGAGAAAGACAGGATGACATTCTTAGTATTTGCTAGTATTGCAAGGCTACTTCTAGAGGTCACAGCGGCCATTTTGAGGCTGGAGCTGCGATAGGCAGGAGTAGGCATTGCTCCTGCTCTTTGGACCCCCTATACCACCTGAGGGAGACCTGGCTGAGGCCTCTTCTTGTCTTCACAGGGGAAGGGATCATGATTAATGAGAGAGAGGGGAGACTGAAAGGGGTGAGGACACATGCTTCCCCTTATACAGGTCCCAGCTAATATTGAGTCAGGCCTGCATAAGTGACATGGCCTGGCATTGAATACTGGGGTGTAATTCTACCCATTAAAAAAAAAAAAAAACTGACCGCGAATATTGACTGGGTAGATTTCTTGTATGTCCAGGAGGAAATACATTTCTGTTTCTCATTCTTCAGCGTTACACTGCTAACAATCTGATGACTTGGATTTTCCATTCCACTTTTTGTCTGCATGTTTGTTTCTAATTCTTTGCTAGGTGATGGTTAGTATTTCCCATGTGAAACTGAGGTGAGTGACTTTTAACATGTATATTCTGTGTTGGAATCTGTAGCAGTCTGGCTGGTCCTCTTTGCCCCAACTGAAAATGTATGGGTATTCTAGAATAATTGCACATATGAGTTTATCTTGTTGGGCAGACTGGATGGACCATGCAGGTCTTTTTCTGCCGTCATCTACTATGTTACTATGTTTGTTACAGTCTTGCACTTCCAAGGTTTTGTGTTACCTCATACAGTCTCTGGCTGTAGAGAGAGAAAAGAATATGTCGGGGGAGGTGAAGGGGAAGAGTAACAGCAGGGGAAGGAAAAGGAGAGAGAGGGAGAGAATATCCAGAGGAAGGAGAAATGGGGGAGTTCAGAGGGAGTTGAGAGGGATCCCAGCATGGATTGGAGAGAGAGGGGGAGGGGAGGGAGGAAGTGCTAGGAAGGATGGAGAAGCAAGGTTAAGCCAGGAGGAAAAAGAGAAATAAAAGAGGTAAAGTGAGAGGTAAGAAAGTTAACAGGGGAGATGTGAAGAGGGGGAAAGGCAGGAGGTAGGGACAGGGACGAAAAGGTCGAAAGCAGAGAGATGGAAAAAGCAAGATGGGAGCGACAGTAAGGAAGAGGGGGGAAAGAGAGAGATGAGAGGGGATGACAGGGGATGAATAAGAGCTGAGAGAAGGATGTGGAGGTGAGATGAGTGGAAAGGGGCAAAAGAGGAGAGATGGAAGGAGGGAAAGGGTCATATGGAAGAGAGAAACGAGGTGGTGGGGGTAGTGGAAGGGAATGAGGTGAAAGGGAAACTATGGAGAGGTTTGAAAGAGTGAGTGAGTGAGAAGGTGAGAAGCAAAGGTTTTGAATTAGAACAAGAAGAGGGGAGAGGAAAATGGAAGAGTATAGGATAAAAGGAAACACAAGGAAAAGGTTAAAACAAAAGAAATGGAACCTATAACATTTGCAGAAAAGCAACAACAATAGGATGGAAAAATCAAGAGAAAATACTGAGAGAATAAAATGGATAACAGAATAAAAAACAGCATCAGAGGGAAGAGAAAAAAAAGAAAATGAATTAAGGAAAGGCTAGAGAAATGAAAACAAATCTATATAAAATTAAAAAAAAAAGGAAACAAAGATATATAAAGATTTAAAATATTTTAATGTATCAGCTGGCTGCAGCTACAGCTGAATAGGTGGAAGTTTTAGGCTGCTGGCGGCAGACCTGGGAGGAGTGGGATGGGGAAAGAAAGGGACAGAGAGAGAGAGAGAGAGAGAGAGAGAGAGAGAGAGAGCGCAAGAACTTGCATGTCGAGAAGGCAGGAAGAGAAAGCTAATTATTTCTCCCCCTCCCCACTACCAATCTGAGCTCCCTACCCCTTGCCCCCCCCCCAAGTAGGCAAACTACATCTATACATCAACCAAACTGAACTGTGTGTGTGTCCAATTTACAGTATTTCATAGCAAAACTCTAGTTCAGGGTGGTCTAATGGGTTAGGATATCTGCCAGCTGGGATGGCAATAAACACTAGGAAGCAGTAATGTCTTAAAAACGTCACGATTTTATTTAACAGTTCATTTATTAGCAAAATGTTCCCCCCTGTTATGGAAATCAGGGAACATAGCAGAGCTGTTATACACAGATAGGCAGCAGTAGGGGTGGGGGGAGGGGGAAATCAAGACAACTGCCCAGCGTCAAGCAATCAGAAGCTGAACTGGCTACTGAAAACTATGGTGTAGCCATTCCTGCTCTCATGGTGCCACTGAAAACTGGATGCAGGCATGTATCATGGATTGGTCCGACGGAACCTATACTGCAGTTGCCAAAAACAGCTGGTCCAAGGGAGCATTCTTAAAGCTTATAGGTCAACCTAGGTGGACTCAGCTAATCTCATGAAACATGTGAAAAAGTGCCACATCAGGCCCATGAGTTTTGAGGATGCATTTACTGTGGTTTGCAGAAAGCATGCCCAGTAGTATAGTCATTAACTTTTTACAGGGGGGTGCGTCTCTTCCATCTCACTGCCACCCCCTGTGTTGCTGCTTCCTCCACCCACCACTGTCACCCCCCCTTAAAATCCTCTCGGCGTCTTCACCCGGCAGCAGCAACGGCACTCATAAGCCAGCCTATGAGTGCCACTGCTGCTTCTGGGTGAAGACACTGAGAGGATTTTAAGGTGGGAGCCGGTATTGCAGGGGATACGTACACCACAACACACCTACCTTAAATACACCACTGCTGTTGTCTGAGGTATGTGTGCAAAGAAAGCCATGGTGCCAACAGGAAGGCGTATGGGATCAGAGAAGCAAGGTCTGGGTCTGGTGATTAGGAGAAAAGATGAGAAAGAGGGAGGACTGTTAGCTAAACAGGATTTTGGAGGGAAAATGGACACAGCAATCATGGTTAAAATTTGAAGGCTAATTCAGGCTAGCCCATTTCATTGATAGAAATCAATCAATAATAATAATAAAGAAACCACAAATATGTTGAAATGAAAACTATTAATATTATCATTATTTGGGAGTGAAAAAAAAACCAAGAGCTGGAGATTACATGGTCCTATCCCAGTGGTACTCACTGAGATGCTATCTGATGACCAGAACCATGTACTGGACAATTTATAATCTTCACTTCCTTTGACCCCATGATGCCTGATCCACACCTACCTCATCTGACCACAATATAACTTTGTATCTGCTATCAACCAAATTGGCAAAAGCGCTGACAAGGAAGGCAAACAGGGACTTTAAAAAAAAAAGATTGCATTGCAGGCAAAAACACATAGTAAATTTTTTTTTAGGTATATTAAAAGCAGGAAGCCGGCAAAAGAATCGGTTGGACCGCTAGATGACCAAGGGGTAAAAGGGGCAATCAGGGAAGACAAAGGCATAGCAGAGAGATTAAATGAATTGTTTGCTTCAGTCTTCACCGAGGAAGATTTGGGAGAGATAACGGTGCCAGAAATGATATTCAAAGCTGGTGAGTCAGAGAAACTGAATGAAATAAATAATAAATCTGGAGGATGTATTGGGGCAATTTGACAAACTGAAGAGTAGCAAATTTCCTGGACTGGATAGTAACCATACCAGAGTACCGATAGAATTGAAAAATGAACTTGCAGAAATATTGTTAGTAATATGTAATTATGTTTAAAATCGAGCGTGGTACCAGAAGATTGGAGGGTGGCCAATGTCACGCCGATTTTTAAAAAAGGTTCCAGAGGAGATCCGGGAAAATAAAGACTGTTGAGCCTGATGTTGGTGCCGGGCAAAATGGTAGAGACTATTATAAAGAACAAAATTACAGAGCATATTAAAAAACATGGATTAATGAGACAATGCCAACATGGATTTAGTGAAGGGAAATCGTGCCTCATCAATTGATTACTTTTCTTTGAAGGGGTGAACAAACATGTGGATAAAGGAGAGCCAGTTGATATTGTGTATCTGGATTTTCAAAAGGTGTTTGACACAGTACTTCATGAAAGACTCCAGAGGAAATTGGAGAGTCATGGGATAGGAGGTAGTATCCTATTGTGGATTAAAAACTGGTTAAAAGAAAGTAGAGAGTAGGGTTAAATGGTCAGTATTGTCCATGGAGAAGGGTAGTTAGTGGGGTTCCCCAGGGGTCTGTGCTGGGACCGCTGCTTTTTAACATATTTATAAATGACCTAGAGATGGGAGTAACTAGTGAGGTAATTAAATTTGCTGATGACACAAAGTTATTCAAAGTTGTTAAATCGCGAGAGGATTGTGAAAAATTACAAGAGGACTTTATGAGACTGGGAGACTGGGCGTCTAAATGGCAGATGATGTTTAATGTGAGCAAGTGCAAAGTGATGCATGTGAGAAAGAGGAACCCGAATTATAGCTACGTAATGCAAGGTTCCACGTTAGGAATCACCGACCAAGAAAGGGACCTAGGTGTCGTCGTCGATGATACATTGAAACCTTCTGCTCATTGTGCTGCGGCAGCTAAGAAAGCAAATAGAATGTTAGGTATTACATAAGTACATAAGTACATAAGTAGTGCCATACTGGGAAAGACCAAAGGTCCATCTAGCCCAGCATCCTGTCACCGACAGTGGCCAATCCAGGTCAAAGGCACCTGGCACGCTCTCCAAACGTAAAAACATTCCAGACAAGTTATACCTAAAAATGCGGAATTTTTCCAAGTCCATTTAATAGCGGTCTATGGACTTGTCCTTTAGGAATCTATCTAACCCCTTTTTAAACTCCGTCAAGCTAACCGCCCGTACCACGTTCTCCGGCAACGAATTCCAGAGTCTAATTACACGTTGGGTGAAGAAAAATTTTCTCCGATTCGTTTTAAATTTACCACACTGTAGCTTCAACTCATGCCCTCTAGTCCTAGTATTTTTGGATAGCGTGAACAGTCGCTTCACATCCACCCGATCCATTCCACTCATTATTTTATACACTTCTATCATATCTCCCCTCAGCCGTCTCTTCTCCAAGCTGAAAAGCCCTAGCCTTCTCAGCCTCTCTTCATAGGAAAGTCGTCCCATCCCCACTATCATTTTCGTCGCCCTTCGCTGTACCTTTTCCAATTCTACTATATCTTTTTTGAGATACGGAGACCATTATTAGGAAAGGAATGGAAAACAAAAATGAAAATGTTATAATGCCTTTGTATTGCTCCATGGTGCGACCACACCTCAAATATTGTGTTCAATTCCGGTCTCTGCATCTAAAAAAAAAAGATATAGTGGAATTAGAAAGGTGCAGAGAAGGGTGACAAAAATGATAAAGGAGATGTTTTGACTTCCCTATGAGAAAAGGCCAAAGAGGCTAGGGCTCTTCAGCTTGAAGAAAAGACAGCTGAGGGGAGAGATGATAGAGGTCTATAAAATAATGAGTGGAGTGGAGTGGAATGGGTAGATGTGAATCACTTGTTTACTCTTTCCAAAAATACTAGGACTAGGGGGCATTCAATGAAGCTACTAAGTAGTAAATTTAAAACAAATCGGAAAGATTTTTTTCACTCAACGTGTAATTAAACTCTGGAATTTGTTTCCAGAGAATGTGGTAAATGTGGTTAGCTTAGAGGGGTTTAAAAAAGGCTTGGATGGCTTCCTAAAGGAAAAGTCCATAGACCATTCTGAAAAATGGACTTGGGGAAAATCAACTGCTTATTTCTGTACTTATGTACTTTTGTATATATGTATATATATATATATATATATATATATATATATAGAGAGAGAGAGAGAGAGAGAGAGAGAGAGATACTATCTGGTTGTCTGGTTGTTCTTCAACCCATGGTAGTCAGCGGTTTGTTTAAACGCTGACCTCCACGGGCAGAATTAGCCCTAGACGTACAGTGCCAGGCCATGTCCAGAAGCCGGCATTGAGTATTCAAGGCTAATTTCAACTGTACTGGCCACTGGAATTTATGCAGAAAACAGATTTAGACAAGCCTAACTCCAGCAGCAAATTGTGACATTTCAGTGTACAGCGCTGCGTAGTCTTGTAGTGCTATAGCAATGATAAGTAGTAGTAGTAGTATTTCCAGTCATTCGCTTTTCTCTTACAAAACAAAATGAAAAGATCTCTTCAGACTGCTTGCCCTGTTTGATATGGGTAAACTGGATCAGGCCAGGTGCACATGATAGAAACAATACGGTTTATTTTTATATCAGTTGTATGGATATAAACTTACAAAGTTGACAGTTTCTAGGCACAGATTGTGAAATAATACATATCTCTTTCTGGATTTAATATATAAATTTCTCAGCCAAGAGAAGGTATCTCCAAAAGTAGTTGTTGATACTATGAGTGAAAAAGATCCATTTTCTTCTGTAAACTAGCGATGGATGCCTTATCTTGTAACTTTATCATTACCATCAGCATCAAAATTAGAACCAGAGTGTGTGTCAGGCTGTTGATATTAATATTCCACTTCAAGCCTAGCTGTATATAGTAGAGAAGTGCAGTTTAATTTTGTTCTGTGTAAGCTATTTCATTTAGCATTCATGGCTAAGATGAAATAACGCATGCTAACCCAAAATATGTATTTCATGTTAGCACATGCGTTTTCATTTTAGTATGTATTATTTGGTACTAAAATGCTAGACTGTACTAAAATGAAATATAGCACAAGCTGAAAAATATGAAACTGAAACAAAAAAGCACATATGAAACCACAGTATAAGAACATAAGAGTAACCATACTGGGTCAGACCAAGGGTCCATCTAGCCCAGAATCTTGTTTCCAAACAGTGGCCAAGCCAGGTCACAAGTACTTGGCAGGAACCCAAATCGTGGCAACACTCCATACTACAAATCCCAGGGCAAGCAGTTGTTTCCCCATGTCTGTCTCAATAGCAGACTATGGACTTTTCCTCCAGGAACTTGTCCAAATCTTTTTTTAAACCCAGATATGCTAACCGCTGTTACCACATCCTCTGGCAAAGAGTTCCAGAGCTTAACACTTCATTGAGTGAAAAAAATATTTCCTTCTATTTGTTTTAAAAGTATTTTCATATAACTTCCTTGAGTGTCCCCTAGACTTTGTACTTTTGGAATGAGTAAAAAAATCGATTTACTTCTACTTGTTCTACACAACTCAGGATTTTGTAGACCTCAATTATATCTCCCCTCATCCATCTCTTCTTAGTGCTGTGTTTTTTGAGCTTTTATATATAGAACCTACTTATATGCTTATTCGTGTTTTATAAGAGAACATTCATGTGACTAGGTGACCACATACGCGTGGGAATGATGTTATAAAATTACTTCCTATATGTGCAAAAAATGACTTAGTATAAATTTGACTGAAGCGTATACAGGTCAGTGGTGTAGTCACAGGTGGGCCTGGGTGGGCCAGGGCCCACCCATTTAGGGTTCAGGCCCACCCAACAGTAGCATACGCTTAGTGGTAGCTGGTGGAGATCCCAAGCTCTATCAGCTGAAGACTTTCTTTTCATGGTAAGCCAAGGTGGAAAGAAGCGTTTTCTCGCCAGCTGAGATTTTTTTTGGTGGTGGTGGTGAAGAACACTTGGTGCCCACCCACTTCTTGCCTAGGCCCACCCAAAATCTATTGTCTGGCTACGCCCCTGATACAGGTAAGGTCAGCAAAGCAAGAAGAAGCTGTGCTGAATGATTGAATGAATATATGCCATGTAACCGTTGAAGTTGTCTTTCTGTTGAAGCACTACTCCTGAGTCATCACTATATTTTTTCGGTTGCAGCGTTTGAACAATCCAATCTTCTCTAGTGCACAAGAAAACGTGTCAGCTTCACTGATTAAACTTCTATTAAATTCACTTATTTCTTGGAGGAAAAGACTTCAGAAGCTTATTAGCTTTTCGATTGCAAACACAACCAAATATTTCTTTTGTTGCTGGGTCGCTTCATCATAAGTCTAAAAACCTCATTTATTTATTTATTACATTTGTACCCCGCGCTTTCCCACACAATTCAGGCTCAATGCGATAGTAATTTGAAATACAAAGTCATATAATAGAAATTTCAAAACATTATAAGTTGAGCTTGACAGTATATGATAAGTTGATCTTGATAATGTATGCTTAGAATAGGAGAAGGTAGACGGATAGGATAGTATAAATTTGGGAGAAACGGGGTAAGGAGGGATAAAAAGGGGAGATGAAGAAGAGAAGGATGGGATGAGCAGAGGGGGAATATACTATCACTTTATTAGTTTTCTTATTTTTATTTTCTTATTTTTATAAAACAATTATCAAAATGTTATGAGTCCAAATATCCAAATCTTTTGGTTTTAGAAGCTAATAAGATTTTGCAAGATGGTAACTTAGCTGATAGGTGTTAGCTCTACAGAACGCTGCTGTTTCTCAGTCTGGTTCATCGGGAGCCCTCTAGCTTTCTCATTTTCCACAGTGTTGCCCAACCTTTAAAAACAAAAAGATTTTATCAAATAGCCCGCTACTGGGCTTGCAGTTTTGGTTTCTATTTTGGTTCTTTCCCTTCAGTTCTACATGATGGTAATGGTAAAGCAATACAATTTTTGACAACATATATTTTAGTATAAGAAGATGAATAAATAGATAAAAAGTTACAAGACACGAGGTTTTTGACCAATGATAAGAATCATTACCCAGTGAAAAACACTGAATAATATGCAAGCATTTGGGTGTTTGAAGTCATTCCCTCAATATTTTATTTACTAGTAAAACAGGTCCGTTTCTGACACAAATGAAATGGGCACTAGCAAGGTTTTCCTCGGAGTGCGTATGTTTAAGGGAGTATGTGTGAGATTGACTGTGTGTGAGAGAGAGAGAGTGAATGTGTGTGTGTGTGTGTGTGTGTGTGACAGAGAGAGAGAGTGAGACTGAGAGAGTGAATGTGTGTGTGTGTGTGTGTGTGTGTGTGACAGAGAGAGAGAGAGAGAGAGAGAGAGAGAGAGAGAGAGAGAGAGAGAGAGAGTGAGACTGCTGGGTGCAAGTGTGTCTACTCTGCCCCCCCTCCAGACACCCAGCGATTCTCCTCTCTCCCCTGCCCCCCCTCCAGCCACCCAGCGATTGTCTTCTCTCCCCTGCCCCCCCTCCAGACACCCAGCGATTGTTCTGTGTCCCCTGCCCCCCTCCAGCCACCCAGCGATTGTCTTCTCTCCCCTGCCCCCCCTCCAGCCACCCAGCGATTCTCCTGTGTCCCCTGCCCCCCTCCAGCCACCCAGTGAGTCTCCTTTTTCCCTTGCCCCCCTCCAACCACCCAGCGATTGTCCTCTCTCCCCTGCCCCCCTCCAGCCACTCCTCCACTTTAATCAGCATATATTAAATTTCCCCCATATGCTACAGAAAAGCACAGAGCACATCCTATATAATAAAACACACCTCCAAGGTTCTGAAGCCGAGAAAGTGAAGCCTTCAAGCCTTGAAGCATTCGTGCGCTCTGTAAGGCTCCATCTCCTCAGTTGACGACACGTAGTTCCGGAACGTTGCAGGAATGCTTCAAGGCTTGAAGGCTTCACTTTCTCGGCTTCAGAACATTGGAGGTGCGTTTTAAAGATACATGTTTTATGTATGAGCTTGGCTGGGTTCTATCACATATGTTAACACAATTTTACCTGCAATGAACAGAGATAGTCCTGGACAACAGAACTGGGGTGGCAGTTGCTGTTTAAAACAGTGACCAGTGTGTTTGAATATTGACCCAAATATGCTTATCTATGACTTGCAATGTAGATATACTTTAAATGTAAGTTAGCAGAACTCATTTGTGGTTGGGGGGACAGACAATCCAATCTCCACCCCTGCCCCCCCCCCCCCCCCCGGTACATTGTTGCAGTCATCTTTTCTCCAAGCTGAAGAGCACTAGACGCTTCAGCCTTTCCTCATAGGGAAGTCGTTCCATCCCCTTTATCATTTTTGTTGCCCTTCTCTATATCTTTTCTAATTCCACTATATCTTTTTTGAGATGCAGTGACCAGAATTGCACACAGTATTCAAGATCCCTTTCCTGGTCGGTGACTCTTAATGTGGAACCTTGAATCATGTAACTATAGTTCAGGTTCCTCTTTCCCACATGCATCATCTTGCACTTTTTGCCAACAGCAAATTTAATTGCCTCACTAGTTACTCCCATCTCTAGATCATTTATAAATATGTTAAAAAGCAGCAGTCCCAACACAGACCCCTGGGGAACCCCACAATCTACCCTTCTCCATTGAAAATACTGATCATTTAACCCTACTCTCTGTTTTGTATCTTTTATTTATTTATTTGTTACATTTGTATCCCACATTTTCCCACCTATTTGTAGGCTCAATGTGGCTTACATAGTACCGGAGAGGCCTTTGCAGGCTCCGGTGTGAGCAAATACAGGGTGATGTTGTGGTAAGATCAAGTTCATGTGGCACAGCCACATTAGGGAATCGGAGAACGGAAGAGTTGTGTTATGTCCATTACATGCTTTAGTTTGGTTGTGTTGCAGAGATTAGGCATTTACGTTGGATTGGTAGGGTATGCCTTTTTAAACAGATTAGTTTTTAGTGATTTCCGGAAGTTTAGGTGGTCGTATGTCGTTTTCAAGTCTTTTGGTAATGCGTTCCACAGTTGTGTGCTTATGTAGGAAAAACTAGATGCGTAAGTTGTTTTCTATTTAAGTCTTTTGCAGCTTGGGTAGTGCAGATTTAGATAAGATCGTGTTGATTTAGATGTATTTCTAATTAATCCACAATAGAACACTACCTCCTATCCCATGACTCTACAATTTCCTCTGGAGTCTTTCATGAAGTACTTTGTCAAATGCCTTTTGAAAATCCAGATACATAATATCAACTGGCTCAACTTTATCCACGTTTGTTGACCTCTCCAAAGAAATGTAATAGATTGGTGAAGTAAGATTTCCCTTCACTAAATCAATGCTGGCTTTGTCTCATTGATCCATGCTTTTGAATATGCTGTGTAATTTTGTTCTTTATAATAGTCTCTATCATTTTGCCCGGCACCAACGTCAGGCTCACTGGTCTATAATTTCCCGGATCACCTCTAGAACCGTTTTTTAAAAATTGAGGTTACGTTGGCCACCCTCCAATCTTTCGGTAGCATGCTTGATTTTAAAGATAAATTACATATCTACTATAATAAAACTCACCCTCAACGTTCTGAAGACAACGTTCTGAAGTCACTCAGTCACTCACTGAAGGGTTCATGGATTCATGGTGGTGAAGCCAGAACACTGACCATGTCTCTCTGCCCCGCCCTCGCATGATGAACCAATCAGAAAAAACACCCTCAACATTCTGAAACACAAAGGACCATCACAACACCGTTCCCAGGCAACACTAGGCAATGTAAGACGGACCAATCAGAGGAAACTACGTGACAATAAGGGAGGAGCATTCCCCAGCAGAATGGCTCATTATCTGTGCAGCACGGAGAGCACAGAACCACCGCTGGAACGAGAGAAGAATATTCCTGCTGTGGGTATGTGCAAAAATAGACCGGGGGAGGGGGGGAGAAATTTTTAAATGCCTAATGCCAGTACTGAAGAGTGCCAGAGGGCCTATAGCACAGACTATATTTGGGATCGCTTGACATGGAGTCAGAGGAGCCGGAAAACAACATGCCTGTCACCATCTGGGACATGGGCGAACAGGACAAGCTGCGGTCCAGCTGGAAGGATTACCCATGACCCAGCCAGCAGCAAACAGCGACCAAGGAAGGGGGAGGAGTACTCCTTCCCTGCCTAGGAATCGCTGGAGACTGGCTGCCAAACTAACGAAACAACCACACACCGACGCACCACCTCAATCATCAACAACCTGCACACACACCGCACCCTCACACACACACACACAAAAAATAACTCTGTGACACATACACACACACACAAAAAAAACCACATGCTAGCGCCCGTTTCATTGGTTTCAGAAACTGGCCTTTTTTACTAGTTAATAATAATAATAGTTCTGCAAGTTCATTTTTCAATTCTGTCAGTACTCTGGGATGAATACCATCCGGTCTAGGCGATTTGCTATTCCTCAATTTGTCAAATTGTGCTATTACATCTTCCAGGTTTATAGAGATTTCATTCAGTTTCTCTGACTCATCAGCATTCAATACCATTTCTGGCACTCTTATCTCTCCCAAATCTTCCTCGATGAAGACCAAAGCAAAGAGTTCATTTAATCTCTCCGCTATGGCTTTGTCTTCCCTGAGTGCCCCTTTTACCCCTCAGTCATCTAGCAGGCCAACTGATTCTTTTGCCGGCTTCTTGCTTCTAATATATGTAAAAATGTTTTTACTATGTGTTTTTACCTCCAACGCAATCTTTTTTTCAAAATCCCTCTTTGCCTTCCTTATCAGCGCTTTTCATTTGACTTGACATACCTTATGCTGTTTCTTCTTATTTTCAGTTGGATCCTTCTTCCATTTTCTGAAGGATTTTCTTTTAGCTCTAATAGCTTCCTTTACCTCACTTTTTAACCATGCCAGCTGTCGTTTAGCCATCCATCCTCCTTTTTTAATACATGGAATATAACTGACCTAGGATTCCAGGATGGTATATTTGAACAGCATCCACGCCTGATGTAAATTTTTGACCTTCACAGCTGCTCCTCTAAGTTTCTTTTTTACCGTCTTTCTCATTTTATCATAGTCTCCTTTTTGAAAGTTAAATACTAACGTATTGGATTTCTAGTGTGTACTTGCTCCAGATCTGATATCAAATCTGATGATATTATGATCACTTTTATCAAGCAGCCCCAGCACCATTCCCTCCTGCACCAGATCACGTGCTCCACTAAGGACTAGGTTTAGAATTTTTCCTCTTCTTTTTGGCTCCTGAACCAGCTGCTCCATAAAGCAGTCCTTGATTTCGTCAAGGAATATTACCTCCCTAGCATGCCCTGATGTTACATTTACCCAGTCAATATCAGGGTAATTGAAATCACCCATTTTTATTGTGTTCCCCAGTTTATTAGCCTCCCTAATTTCTGATAACATTTCTACATCTGTCCATCCTGGCCAGGTGGATGGTAGTACACTCCTATCACTATCCTTTTCCCCTTTGCATGTGGAATTTCAATCCATAGGGATTCCAAGATGTGTTTTTTGTCCTGCAGAATTTTTAGTCTATTCTATACAAGACCCTCCCTAATATACAATGCTACCCCTCCACCAATTCGATCCACACTATCACTATTTGTATCCTGGTATGACAGTGGCTCATTGGTTATCCTTCTTCCACCAGATCGCAGAGATGCCTATTATATCTAATTTTTCATTTAATGCAATATATTCTAACTCTCCCATCGTATTTCTTAGGCTTCTGGCATTCACATTGTTCCTATTTACATCTTGCTCAGCAGTTGACAGTGATAATTTGCAATCTTTTGTCTGCTTTTCATTTAAAGAAACCTGTTCTGCTGTGGTCTCTATTGCAACCTCGCTATTGGGTTACCCTATCTTCCCTGTTTTGGTGATATCTTTGAAAGATACCTTGTTCTGAACTATGTGCTTTTGAGCAACTGTCAGCCTTCCCCCAGTTTCTAGTTTAAAAGCTGCTCTATCTCCTTCTTAAATGCCATTGCCAGCAGCTTGGTCCCACCCTGATTAAGGTGGTGCCCATCATTCCGGAATAGGCTCCCCATTCCCCAGAATGCTGCCCAGTTCCTTACAAATCCTTACAAATGTATACCCTGGAGGAAAGGAGAAACAGGGGTGATATGATACAGACGTTCAAATATTTGAAAGGTATTAATCCGCAAATGAACCTTTTCCGTAGATGGGAGGGCGGTAGAACTAGAGGACATGAAATGAGATTGAAGAGGGGCAAACTCAAGAAAAATGTCAGGAAGTATTTTTTCACGGAGACAGTGATGGATACTTGGAATGCCCTCCCGCGGGAGGTGGTGGAGATGAAAACGGTAACGGAATTCAAACATGCGTGGGATAAACATAAAGGAATCCTGTTGAGAAGGAATGGATCCTCAGAAGCTTACCCGAGATTGGGTGGCAGAGCCGGTGGTGGGAGGCGGGGCTAGTGCTGGGCAGACTTCTACGGTCTGTGCCCTGAAAATGGCAGATACAAATCAAGGTCAGGTATACACAAAAAGTAGCACATATGAGTTTATCTTGTTGGGCAGACTGGATGGACCGTGCAGGTCTTTTTCTGCCGCCATCTACTATGTTACTATGTAAATCTAAAACCTTCCTTCCTGCACCATCGCCTCATCCACGCATTGAGACTCCAGAGTTCTGCCTGTCTCTTGAGCCCTGTGTGTGAAACGGGAAGCATTTCTGAAAATGCTACACTGGAGGTTCTGGATTTGAGCTTTCTACCTAAGAGCCTAAATTTGGTTTCCAGAACTCTCTCCCACATTTATCTATGTCATTGGTACCCACATGTACCAAGACAGCCGGCTCCTCCCCAGCATGAGGTCCTCCACCTTCGCACCAGGCAGGCAAGTGACCTGACATACAAATCCTCAGTCCACCAGCCACCCAGCTATCTACATGCCTAATAATCAAATCACCAGCTAATACAGCCATCCTAACCCTTACCTCCTGGGCAGAAGCTCCTGGAGACACATCCTCAATGTGAGAGGATATTACATCCCCTGGTTAGCTGGCCCTGGCTACAGGATTACTTCCAGCTTCACCAGGGTGATGCTGTCCTTTTAGAAGACCTCCCTCCTTCCCCCAAGGCAGCACAGGGGCTGGGACTTCTCTACAGCGTCCCTGTAGACCCCCTCTATGTACCTTTCTCCCTCAGCTCCTGCAAGTCTGCTACTCTAGCCTCAAGAGAACGGACTCGTTCTCTCAGAACTAGGAGCTCTTTGCATTGAGCACACACATATAACCTCTCACCAACTAGGAGATAATCATACATGTGACACTCAATGCAAAATACTGGATAGCAATTTCCGCAATGAGGGAGACCACCAATAAACAAATCGGTGAGAATATTCATGAATTTATTTCAAGCATTTTGGTAGATTATAATCTCCACTGAGCTAGTCTTATTTATTTTGCAGATAATGCAGCTAATATGAAAGCAGTATTTCAAGATGAGATCTGCAAAGGCTGTGCAGGTCATAATCTCAGTCTGAAGCCATCAAAATCTGGTTGATCTGAAAGACATCCCCAGTGAAGTAAGCAAGTTTATAACATTGTGCAAAGAGTGGTTACACTCACTAAAGCGAACAAAAGTCAACTATTCACTAAGAAAACGCTCAAGTAGTGCATGTCAACTCAGTGGAACAGCATTCTGCTGACACTAAAATCTGTGCCACAGAATATGGAGGAGCTGAGTGCAATTGCCACTGAACCAGGTGCAAACAAGCAGTTCCTAACCAAATTGTGAACAATAGATGACTCATAAGAACAGCCATACTGGGTCAGACCAATGGTCCATCTAGCCCAGTATCCTACATAGTAACATAGTAGATGACGGCAGAAAAAGACCTGCATGGTCCATCTAGTCTGCCCAAGATAAACTCATATCTTGAATTTGTACCTGTCTTTTTCAGGGCACAGACCATATAAGTCTGCCCAGCAGTATTTCCCGCCTCCCAACCACCAGTCCCGTCTCCCATCACCGGCTCTGGTACAGACCGTATAAGTCTGCCCTCCCTTATCCTAGCCTCCCAACCACCAACCCTCTTCCCCCCACCTGCTCCGCCACCCAATTTCAGCTAAGCTTCTGAGGATCCATTCCTGCTGCACAGGATTCCTTTATGCATATCCCACGCATGTTTGAATTCCGTTACCGTTTTCATCTCCACCACCTCCCGCGGGAGGGCATTCCAAGCATCCACCACCCTCTCCGTGAAAAAATACTTCCTGACATCTTTTTTGAGTCTGCCCCCCTTCAATCTCATTTCATGTCCTCTCGTTCTACCACCTTCCCATCTCCGGAAAAGATTTTTTTGCGGATTAATACCTTTCAAGTATTTGAACGTCTGTATCATATCACCCCTGTTCCTCCTTTCCTCCAGGGTATACATGTTCAGGTCAGCAAGTCTTTGGTCATACGTCTTGGAACGCAAATCCCATACCATTCTCGTAGCTTTTCTTTGCACCGCTTCCATTTTTTTAACATCCTTCGCAAGGTACGGCCTCCAAAACTGAACACAATACTCCAGGTGGGGCCTCACCAACGACTTGTACAGGGGCATCAACACTTCCTTTCTTCTGCTGATCACACCTCTCTCTATACAGCCTAGCAACCTTCTCGCCTTCAGATCCTCAGATACTATCACCCCAAGATCCCTCTCCCCCTCAGTACCTATCAGACTCTCCCCGCCTAACACATACGTCTCTCGTGGGTTTCTACTCCCTAAATGCATCACTTTGCATTTCTTCGCATTGAATTTTAATTGCCAAACCTCAGACCATTCTTCTAGCTTCCTCAGTGTCCAAGCCATGTCACAAGTACCTTGCAGAAACTTGTTATGGTTTTGGAACTATTTGAAAGGACTACAACAGAACTGTCAACAGATACTAAGAGGACCTTTTACTAAGCCGCGGTAAAAAGTGGCTTGTGGTAGTGTAGGAGCTGGTTTTGGGAGGCGCGCAGAAATATCTTTCAGGGCACGTACCAAAAATGCCTACTTTTTTTCCCCAAAAATGGACGTGCGGCAAAATCAAAATTGCTGCGCGTCCATTTTGGGTGTCTGACCTTACCACCAGCCATAGACCTAGTGGTAAGGAATCTAGGCGGTAAGGACCTACGCACATCAGGTGCCACTTGGCGTGCGCTCACTACGCATGTCAGAAAATAAAAATTATTTTGCAGATGCGCGCCAAAAAGGAAATTACCGCAAAAGGCATGCGGTAGGCGGTAAGTCAGTTTTGGCGCACGTAGCTTAGTAAAAGGGGCCCTAAGCCTTCACCACATCTGGTGGTCTGAACAAAATATTAGTTGAAATGGAATCTGACAATTGCAAGCTCAGCATCCTTAAAGAACTTGCAGATCACCTGGATTGCTATTTTATAGTTACAGAGACGTAGTTGGCAGCAACCTTGCTGGATCCAAGGCTGAAGGGTTGTTTAGATCTGATGACTGTCAAAAGGCAGAATAGTGCCATAAACAGACTGCAAATACTGAAAGCAGATCAATCTATAGTCGAGGTACAGCCAACTAACAAATTGCCAACAAAACATCCAAAGTGAGAAGAATCAGAGGCCAATTGTTTTGGAGACTTATTCAAGAGCCAGGAAACAGCTTCAGTGATCGAAGAAGTGGATACATACATATCAAGCTCAGACAAGGTATTCTACTGGTCTCTTATTACTAATGGCAACAGAAATCACTGACACGTGGTGCCTGTTCCCTGCTTGGAACTCCTGCCACCAGCACATCACCAGAACGTTCATTTTCAATTTACCACTGGCCATTGGCTTGCACTTTGCTTTACTTTGTTTCACTTTGCAGTATACTGATGGTGTAACTAGGCAAATCTTTTTTGTTTGTATTTTTGCATTACTGAAATCATATCATTGTTGTATATTGGACTAATGGTTGTAACTAGGCTAATTTTCTTTTTGCACTGTTGAAATCATACCCTTGTATACTGGACAGAATTGTTTGACTCCTGAGGCAGGCGCTGTTTTGTACTGAAACACAGAATTGCATTGAGTCTACTGTGTATTTCTAATAAACGTTTGCCCTTGTGTTGGAACTAAAATGGCCTCCCTCCCCCCCCCCCCCCCCCCCATTCTTTCTTCTTTTTGTTTTGCTGCTCAGTGTGTTCGTTTGGGAAAACTTCTTCTTTCCTGTTATTCTGTAAGTAAGAACATAAAAACATAAGTGTTGACATACTGGGATGAAGGTCCATCAGGCCCAGTGTCCTATTTCCATTATTCAAACCTTTTTTTAAACCCTGCTAAGCTAACTTCTTTTATCACATTCTCTGGCAATGAATTCCAGAGTTTAATTACACGTTGAGTGGAAAAAAAATATTTTCTCTAGCTTGTTTTAAATTTACTGTCACGGCTGTGGCCATGCCCCTGCGTCCAGACGTGCCTTTTTCCAGTGATCTGGCTCTGTGGCTTCGCAGGACTGCTTTGTTCCTGAGTTGATCCATCTGCTATCCAAGCCTCGCTTTGGTGTTCCTGCTATCCAATCCTCATTCCAAGTTGTGACATCATCAGTAAAGTCCTTTATAAAGCACCTTGGAACTCAAATGGCTTTGCTTTTGCAACAGGTTTTTTTAACCTTGTCTTTGTGTTCCCTGTTTAGATCCAGTCCCTGCTTGGCTTTTCTCCTGCATGCTTTGATTCCAGCCTGGTTTTGTTCCTCCAAGTCTGTTCTTGAATCTTGTTCCTGCCAAGCCAAGTCTGTTTCTGAATCCTGTTCCTGCTGCCAAGCCAAGTCTGTTTCTGAATCCTGTCCCTGCTAAGCCAAGTCTGTTTCTGGTTTCTGTTCCTGCCAAGCCAAGTCTGTTCCTGAATCCTGTTTCTGTCACCAAGTCAAGTCTGCTCCTGAATCCTGTTCCTGTCAAGCCAAAGCTCCATTCCTGGTTCCTGCTCCTGCCAAGCCAAGTCCTGTTCCTGCCTTGTTTATAGTCTTGCTTCTGTTTGTTTTTGTTGCCTAGCTCCTGCCCTGCTTTGTCTGCCGTGTTTGTGTTTAGCCTTGTCTTGTCTCATTCAGTCCAGTCCTGTACGGATCCAGTCCTTGCCTTGGTCTAGTCTTGCCCTTTTCTGGCCCCAGTTTTAATCTAGTTCTAAGTCTTGCCTTGTCCTGTCTGGGTTCCAGTTCTAGCCCCTTTGCCTTGCTTTCCTTGCCTCGTCTGGATCTGGTCCTTGTCTTGACTCTTGTACTTTGTTACCTCTGCCTTGCTTTGTCTAGGCTCCTGGTTTATTCTAGTCCTGTCTTGTCTAGTCCTGTCTTGTTTTGACTCCTGCCTTGTGCCAGCCCAGGTGACTTGTCTGCCTCAGCTCCGGCTGTGGTCCAAGGGCTCACTATCCCTGAATCCATGACATTTACTACTTAGTAGCTTCATTGCGTACCCCCTAGTCCTAATATTTTTGGAAAGAGTAAACAAGCAATTCACCTCTACCCATTCCACTTAGTATTTTATAGGCCTCTGTCGTATCTCCCCTCAGCCATCTCTTCTCCAAGCTGAAGAGCCTAGCCACTTCAGCCTTTCCTTATAGGGAAGTCGTCCCATCCCCTATATAATTTCCATTGCCCTTCTTTGTACCTTTTCTAATTCCGCTATATCTTTTTTGAGATGCGGTGACCTGACTCGCACACAGTATTCAAGGCACGGTGCCAGGATTGATGGCGCATACTTTGAAGGTGGGTGTTGACAAGGATGGAGTTTGCTTGGAGTATGGAAAGGGTGCACAGTTACACACATACATGATAAAATGCTAAAATGTATGAATGTTCTTTAACAATCTAAGCACAAGCATTTACTCCAGCTCTGTGGCTGGGGTGAGTATGGCACGTTTTTGACCTATTACATCAGTATTCTATAAAGAAAAATAGGTGAACTACTGCTCCTTACAGAATAGGCTCCAAATAGGCACATTCTTGGTGCCTAAAAGTAGACAACCCTTTATATAATTACCCTCCAGGTGCTGCATACCTCTAGTGCTGCTAGATAAAAGATCAGCAGTAGTAAGTAGCATTAGTTGTGTTGTGAACTTAAACTGGTGTTCATGAGTTATGCTGGAGTCTGTGAGTGGCTCCTAATCAAGTGCTAAAATTTCCAGTGAGAGGAAGAGTGGCCTAGTGGTTAAAGTAAAGCCGAAGCTTTAATCCCACCGCTCTTACTATACATACTCATAAGAACATAAGACTAGCCATACTGGGTCAGATTAATGGTCCATCTAGCCCAGTATCCTGTGCCTAACAGTGGTCAATCCAGGGCACAAGTACCTGGCAGAAACCCAAATAGAATCAGCATTCCATGCTACCAATCCCAGGGCAAGCAGTAGCTTCCCTATATCTGTCTCAATAGCACACAGTGGACTTTTCTTCCAGGAACTTGTCCAAACCTTTTTATAAACCAAATACACAAAATTCTGTTGCTAGATCCTCTGGAAAAAAGAGTTCCAGAGCATAACAATTCATTGAGTGAAAAAATATTTCCTCCTATTTGTTTAAAAGTATCTCCATGTAACTTCATTGAGTATCCCCTAATCTTTTTACTTTTTGAAAGAGTAAAAAAATCAATATATTTCTAATCATTCTACATCACTCAGGAATTTGTAGACCTCAATCATATCTCCCCTCATCTGTCTGTTTTTCAAGCTGAAGAGCCCTATTTTAGTCTTTCCTCATATGAGAGGAGTTCCATTCCCTTTATCATTTTGGTCGCTCATCTCTGAAACTTTTCTAATTCCGCTATATCTTTTTTAAAATAGAGTGTCCAGAACTGAACGCAATACTCTAGGTGAGGTTGCATCATGGAGCGATACAGAGGCATTATAATATTTTTGGTGTTATTTACCATGCCATTCCTAATAATTCCTAGCATCCTGTTTGATTTTTTGGCCGCTGCCACACACTGGGCACATGATTTCAGTGTATTATCTACATCTGCACCTAGATCTTTTTCTTGGGTGTTTTGAAAGTTTGTGATAGGCAGGTTAGACATGCTTTTTTAATCAATAAACAAGTCACTTAGGGCTCCTTTTACAAAGCCATGCTGGCGATTCTGGTGCAGCAAATGTGACGGAAACCCATTCAGTTCCTATGGGCCTCATCACATTTGCCATGCCAGAATCGCTAGCGAGGCTCTGTAAAAGGAGTCCTTAATCTCCTCTTTCTCACAGGCCCATTCAGATTGTGACATCTTTGGGGCAGTGCTGCATATGTCCAGTGGCACTATAAAAATACATATTATTATTAAACGTCAGTGACTCAGGATGTGATTTTAAAAATACCAAATCAAAGTCAGACAGCCCTAAAATATTACAGATGAATGTAATCAGCGGGGGCAATTCAATCTGATAATTTGACAACCATGCGCTAGAATTCTCTTGAAACACACATGTAGAAAGTGAGTAATCTTGTTTGTATTTTATTCAAACATCATTTAATATCCATTCATATAAATTCTCATAAAACTTGTCTTCAGCATATTCTTAATCACAAGACACTATACTCAGATCTATGCCAACATGGGCTATGTTTCACCATGCTGCATCAAGGCAATATGTCCTTGTCTAGGATGCCATATCTCTTCAATGTCTCTTCAATTGCTCTGCCAAGTCACACACATTAGGCATATGACACACACAATTGGCCCCCTCCCTTAGTTCACAAAGCAAAGGATCATTATCTCATACATTCTCTCCCTGCTCCTGAGGTCATTTCCCAGTGCATTTTTTCTAGTGTAAAAGGTGCCGGTACTCAAATGCCAGGCCACCCCCACAATAGCTAGGCCCCCTGCAACCAATGACAAAATCTATGACAAGGCAGAATTGGTGTGTAGGACCTGAACTCTTTCATTAAAACTTGGGGACCATGGGTCAATTTTAGCGGACAACGGAAAAGGTGCAGGTACTCAGTACTCCCAAGTACCCCCTCAAAAAAAGCCCTGCTCCTTCCCTTCCCTCCCTCTGGCATCTCTATCTACCCCATCCCCCCTGCTGGTCCTCCAAACTTGCCAGCAATAGCAGCAATTAAGCCAGGGTGACTCAGGCTGGCCCCAGTGCTTTCCTTTGCCATGTCCCACTTCCTCTGATACAACTTCCTGTTACCATGGGAGGGGCGATGCAGCAAAGGGAAGGCCTCAGATCCAGCTGGAGGTAGCCTGGTTTAATTGCTGCTGCTGCCTGTGAAGACACACAAGTTTGGAAGATGAGATGCCAGACCTATTGAGGGGAATACAGGAGGGAGGGAAAGAGAGAGACAGAGATATTAAACTGGAGGAGGGGAAGAGTTGTGGAAAGACACTAGATCCACAGAGGGAGGGGGCGAGAGAGAGATGCTGAACCAGGGAGGGGGGCAGAGGAGAGAGGGGGAGATATGCTGGACCCAAGGTAGAAGGTTTAAGAGGAAGGGGATAAGGACACAGAGAGGGACATAGAAGAGACACAGGATGGGGAAAGAGCATAGGACCAGGGACAATGAACATGTAGATGCTAAATAGAGGGAAAATAGAGTCAGGGATACAAAGGATAGATGATAAACAAATTGGATAGGACCACAAAGTAACATGGATAGTGGGCAAGGAAAGAGAAGAAATGTCAAATAGACAGAGGACACAGGAAAGAAAGGGGAAAAAACAGAGAAAAGCAGAAACGAGATACTGTGACCAAAGCAAATGGAAAATGTTAGCTTTGGGAAATGCACCTCTGATATTTTGCATTTCAGTTTCTATTTCTCTAGTACTGCTGTACATTGAAGTCCGATTTCTTGAGGTTGCCAGTTCAGTTTATTGCTCCCATATCTCTATTATTGAACTGTACTCCCTTGTCTTATATTTGTTGAGGGCTTGTCTGTTTTGTGTATATAACTAAGATGCGGTATTCTGCTAGCATGTAGTTTCTTTGCAGAGGTCTGCAGTAGTCCCATTTGTTCTGTTTTCTCTCAAGGCATTACTAGTCAATAAGAGTAGCCAGTAGTCCTTCCTCAGGCCTCAGTCCCTTCACCACCATACCAAATTAATACCCTGAATTCACCGTACGAAAATCTCACTCATTGGCCTTCAGTCATACTCACTAGGATGGCAAATCTCATTCTTTGGGATGGACAGGGCTTTTTTTGAGGGGGTACTTGGGGGTACTGAGTACCGGCACCTTTTCTATTGTCTGCTAAATTTGACCCATGGTCCCCGAGTTTTAATGAAAGAGCTCAGGCTGTACACACCAATTCTGCCTTTGTCATAGATTCTATGACTGGTTGCAGGGGGCCTGGCTATTGTGGGTGGGTCCCTCAGTGATCACCCCACCCCTGAAGGGTGACCTGGCATTTGAGTACCGGCACCTTTTTCGCTAGAAAAAAACGCACTGGGGATGGACCACCATTGGCTTCTCTGTGCTGTATTCTAGACTGCATGTGATGATTGCCGTTAAGTTTTGCCAACTGCTGCATAAGGCATCCTATCAATACTCAGCACATGCAGTAGCATTGCCAAGCTTCTTTCTGTTCCCCAGAAGGTCTGAAGTAATCACCAGACAAAATGGTGGCCTTTCCAGCATCACAGTGAATTATTTACCTATGTCAGAGGCCTAGCTGCAGGTTTTTGCCAATGGAGCAGTTTGTTTGCAAAGCTATAGCTTCATTAATCAGTTTCCAAAGGTGTCAGCCTCCTTGGTCCTTTCCTCTGTTTTCATATTATGTGGAGCATGAGCTGTGAAGACTTAACACTTGTGAAAAGGAGCTCAAGAGTTAGTTTATTTTTGTTTCTAAATTGTCCATATGGAGGGAAATCTGATTTGAGCTATGTGTTCTTTGCAAACCATCCATTACTGACACTTCGCAGAAGGATAGCAGAGGGCTCTATTATGTTTTGATTTAGTTTTTTTTTTAATTACGCACAGTATCACATTTTCCTAACACTCAGCTTGACACTTTTAAAAATCTTGGAATACTAAGAGATGAGCATTATTCATTTTGTAACATGCTGAAGACAGGAGGTTCTGGCTGTCTAGACCACAGGCTCAGCTGAAGAAAAAAATAAAACGATTCCTACCATTAAACTAGAAGAACATGGTCCACAAATGCTTTGTCATTTCCCCTCAGATGTTTCTCAGTTACTTACAGGCCTTTTTTTTCCTTATTAGGTATAGCTTGATGAATATCGAAGCCTGTTTGCATATATGAATTTTAATTTAATTTTTGTTACATTTGTACCCCATGCTTTCCCACTCATGGCAGGCTCAATGTGGCTTACATGGGGCAATGGAGGGTTAAGTGACTTGCCCAGAGTCACAAGGAGCTGCCTATGCCTGAAGTGGGAATCAAACTCAGTTCCTCAAGACCAAAGTCCACCACCTTAACCACTAGGCCACTCCTCCACTACCAACATTCCATGTAGAAGTCGGCCCTTGCAGATCACCAATGTGGCCGCGCAGGCTTCTGCTTCTGTGAGTCAGACTCACAGAAACAGAAGCCTGCGCAGCCTTCTACATGGAATATTGCTATGGAATAGCAACATTCCAACATTCCATGTAGAATCTCCAATAGTATCTATTTTATTTTTGTTACATTTGTACCCCGCGCTTTCCCACTCATGGCAGGCTCAATGCGGCTTACATGGGGCAATGGAGGGTTAAGTGACTTGCCCAGAGTCACAAGGAGCTGCCTGTTCCTGAAGTGGGAATCGAACTCAGTTCCCCAGGACCAAAGTCCACCACCCTAACCACTAGGCCACTCCTCCATGTCTGTTGTGAATGTGATAGAACATAGGGCATGGGGGCCTTGGTGCCTCAATTTTTTTCTTCTAGAATTTCCCTGCTAATAAAACAACCCCACTTTTGCAGTTTGGTTGCTTCATTTTTGGTGCTGTAATTTCTAGTCAGTATCTGGAGGAGCAGATTGTGCAAACAAAGAGAAATTCTATAAACTGGTAGCTATATTTAGGCAAAATAACCAAAACGGTTCAGTATCAATATCAAATATATAAAATAGCAGAATATAGCAAACACATGATAGATGTGCTCAGAAAAAGAAATGTGTGCCTATAGTGTAAATAAATACAAAAGGGCCACCACCTCATTGTAACAGGGGTCAGAGCAAACACCATAATAAAAATTCCACTTATCTTTTTGTCTTGGGGGTTGCCAATCCCTGAATTCTGTGGTGTCCCAATGATTTGCTACTGCGTTGGTCATAACGGAGGTGGTTACAGCTATCACTTCATAGATTTAAATCACTTTTAAACACATTTACACAAAACTGTTGGAAATAGGATACTGGGCTTGAGGGATCTTTGATCTGCCCCTGTATAATGATGATTATGTACTTAGGTACCTGCTTCTGGGGACACTTAGATTATATAAAGGTGCTCATGTTACACAAAACTCTGAGTCTGCTGGAAGGATTAGGGAAGTTGTCCACAAAAGCGATACTGGTGAATGATATCAGGTCCTATGACAGCACAGGGAAACATACGTGTGTATGTTTCCCAAATGGCAGCCATATATGTATGTACTGACACATACACATGTGTGCTGCCATCTTGACCCTGTTGATCTGTTAGATGTTGACAATGCAAAATGAGTGCTGTCACCAGTGGCGTAGCCACAGGTGGGCCTGGGTGGGCCAGGGCCCACCCACTTTGGACTCAGGCCCACCCAAAATTGTGACACTCTTGCTGTGGCTGGTGGGGATCCCCAAACCTTGCCAGCTGAAGATTTTCTCTCCTTGGGCACCAGCGCTCTTCCAAATGTAAGCCAACGGCTCTTACCTGGGGACCGACCCTTCTGCACATGCTCAGTTTTCACACATGCATAAGTACTGAGCATGCACGACAAGCCGGTAGCAGCATCAGTTTGAGGCAAGTGCTGCCGGCTGCCTCGAGGAGGAGGAGGAAATCTTCAGGAAGCAGGGTTTGGGGATCCCCGCCTGCTCAAGTATTTAATATTTGGAGTCTGTGGGCAGGGAAGGGTGGAGAGAGGATCAAACCAGAGGGGGATTGGGGGGGATGTGAATTCCATGCCCACCCACCTTGGGCTCAGGCCCACCCAAATTTGACCATCTGGCTATGCCCCTGGCTGTCACCACAAGTAGTTGCACATACATGTGCATTCCTGCATGTTTTTTTTTTAACAAAAGGCTTTACATCAGCAGAACCTTTTCTAAAATGCTAGTGGAAATTGACATACTACAACCTGGATGTCTCAATTCCGATTTGCTGTATCATGCAATAACAAACAGCCTTCCTACAACTCACACAAGTTACCACTTCACCCAACAAATGGATAGGCTAGATTCTCTATGGTGAAGTCCCGGGCTACATGACTAAACTAATCATCCTTCCATCCAGGAATGCATTAAGACTATCCCGTTCATACCTAAACCTTCATTACCCAAGCTGCAACGGTCTTAAGTATAAATCCACATATGCTTCATCCTTTTCCTTCATCAGCTTGCAACTATGGAATGCTTTGCCAAAAACTATAAAAACCATTTAAATTTCAGGAAATCTCTTAAGACCATCTTATTTGGAAAAGCCTACCCCAAGGACTCAGCCTGCGTCTCCACTGCTTGATACACATCAATTTAATGACAATTTTGGACACATCCACCCTTCCCTCCTCTCCCCTGGTTTCCCTGTTCCTTCCCCATCCTCGCCATTATTTCTTATGTAGGTTTTGTTACATTTTTTGTACCCCGCACTTTCCCACTCATGGCAGGCTCAATGCAGCGGGCAATGGAGGGTTAAGTGACTTGCCTAGAGTCTCAAGGAGCTGCCTGTGCTGGGAATCAAACTCAGTTCCTCAGGTCCCCAGGACCAAAGTCCACCACCCTAACCACTAGGCCACTCCTCCACTCTTGTATTAGCTTAATTTACAGTATTGGCATCTGCCTTTGCGGTACGATGTAAGCCACATTGAGCCTGACGCAGTAGGGAAAATGTGGGATATAAATGTGATAATAAATAAATAAATAAATAAATAAAAATAAATTATAGTTGGGAGGAAAAAGGCCTCAGATATCGCATGAACCTTATAATGAGCCCAAACACATTAGGCTAAACAGCCAGGTCTCATTGGAACCATTCAATCACAGGCCAAAAAAACTCCATACCTTCTTCATTTCAATGTTGGGCATAATGTGCAACAAACTCAAAATTCAAAACTTTTTTATATTCAATCTTTATCCAATACTGTCAATTGCAAAAATCAGTAAGTAAGACACATCTTTATTTTATGCAGGATCCCAGAGGCACCCGTTTCACTATACTGCTTCGTCAGGGGATCGCCAAACTGTCTACGGACTGACATCACTTATCTAAAATCTGCCTTTACATGCCAAAATAGGAGGAAATATTTTTTCACTCAATGAATAGTTAAGCTCTGGAACTCGTTTCTGGATTTAAAAAAGGTTTGGACAAGTTTCTGAAGGAAAAGGCCATAGTCTGCTACTGAGACAGACATGGGGAAGCCACTGCTTGTCCTGAGACTGGTAGCATGAAATGTTGCTACTAATTGGGTTTTTGCTAGGTACTTGTGACCTGGATTGGCCACTGTTGGAAGCAGGATTCTGCACTAGATGGACCATTGGTCTGACCCAGTATGGCTATTCTTATGTTCTTATATAATTAATGCACAATAAGAACAAAGCTTGTGTGCTAACTGATGGAGGACATGCCCTGCATGTCCATATGCAGTTACTGTACACAAAGGATCGTTATCACATGTTTATCACATGTTGAGTTTATACAGGGGTCCTTTTATAAAGCTGCAGCTGTTTTACATAAGTACATAAGTATTGCCATACTGGGAAAGACCAAAGGTCCATCAAGCCCAGCATCCTGTTTCCAACAGTGGCCAATCCAGGTCACAAATACCTGACAAGATCCCAAAAAAGTACAAAACATTTTATACTGCTTATCCCAGAAATAATGGATTTTCCCTGCCATTTAATAATGGTCTATGAACTTTTCCTTTAGGAAGCTGTCCAAACTTTTTAAAAACTCTGCTAAGCTAACCGCCTTTGCCACATTCTCTGGCAACGAATTCCAGAGTTTAATTACACGTTAAGTGAAGAAAAATTTTCTCCGATTCGTTTTAAATTTACTTTATTGTAGCTTCATCGCATGCCCCCTAGTTCTAGTATTTTTGGAAAGCATAAACAGACACTTCACATCTACCCGTTCAACTCCACTCATTATTTTATAGACCTCTATCATATCTCCCCTCAGCCGCCTTTTCTCCAAGCTGAAGAGCCCTAGCCACTTTAGCCTTTCCTCATAGGGAAGTCGTCCCATCCCCGCTATCATTTTAGTCACCCTTCGCTGCACCTTTTCCAATTCTACTATACTCTCTGTTTTCTATCCTTTAACCAGTTTTTAATTTAAATCTTTTTTATTGAATTCAAATTTAAACAAAGATACACCTCTTTGAATTGATACATTCATTTCAAACATCCAAATGAAACATATAAAGAACCTTATTACAAAGATATTAGCCTTGAGAAATGGAATTATAGTCCACTAATAAAAATGGGAGATTCAAGATGGTATATAAGCCAAAGGAAGTTAGCATAACAATAAGTAGGTTAAAGGAATACAAGCAGCGGTTCCTAAATTTTTTCGGGATTCGACGTTTGGATTAAAGCCTGGTCCTTCTTCTTATCAAGGAAGGACCGCAATTGTTCAGGTTCAAAGAATATATATTTTTCCTCCTTGAATATCAGCATGCATTTACACGGAAATCGTAACTGGAAAACCGCCCCAGTAGCAAGAGATTCCTGTTTCATGTCCAGGAATTTTTTTCGCCTCTGCTGCGTCCATCTTGCAATATCTGGAAATATAGAGACCTTGCTTCCTTTAAAATCCGGGTGAATATTTTTAAAATAAAGTCTCATTAAAGATTCTTTATCTTGTAAGAAGACAAATGTTACAATTAAGGTTGCTCTAGTCTCTGTATTATCCATTGATTGCTCCAGTAAGTTAATTAAGTCCAGTTTCTCAGGTGAATTAGCTTTAGAAGTATCCTGTTGTGGGGTAGTTTTCATTTCCAGATAATGAATTTTTTGTAGTGGGGGTAAAGATTGCTCTGGGTATTTAAATACCTCTTTCAAGAATTTTACAAACATATCCTTGGGAGTGACAAATTTAGATTTTGGAAAATTTAGCAATCTTACATTCAGGTTTCTTGATTGATTTTCAAGGTTCTCTAGTTTCCTATGGATTAATATTCGGTCCCCTGAAGTTAAGGCTTGATGTTGAGAAATTTTTCCTATTTGTCCTATCAAGTCAGTTTGCTTTCTCAACAACCCTTCAGTTTGACTTTTTAAAGAGTTTATCTGCGTTGCATTATTCAGGGAGACGGTAATAAATGAGGTACAAACCTTGTGAAGAGATTCCAGAGCCGTCCATATCGTCTCCAGTGAAACCTCTTGGGGTTTAACCAGGGGCTGCATCGCCAAAACACAAGAAGTAATTTCCTCTTGTGTAGTTGTTGATGGCGGTTCCTCCACGGTTTCCCCCACTGTTGTTCCGGGCATTCGCTGGGTTCCCTGAGCCAGCCCTAAGAGTGTATCTGGCGTCGCAATTACCCCGGGAGCGCACCACTCCTTTGATTCCGCTCTACCTTCGGTGGTCGGAACAGCGCTTCCGGGCGCATGCAGAGGCGTCGGGGTCAACGGTCCCAATGGGCTGAGCGAAAAATTGCTCTCCTGAGCAGGGTTCTTCCTTTCCCCGCTAATGGAAACGCCCGTAGTTGGAGTGGAGACCAAAAATGCTGACAAAGACTGCTGCCCAGACAAGGAAGGGATCTGCTTCGGGAGGGGTGGTCCCCTCGGCTTCCCTTTCCTTTTCGGCATAGTTCCAGTGGAAAAAGGTACGTTGCAGAGTAAACCTCGGGAGCATCTTAGTCACACGTCCTGCTAGGTCGCCATCTTCCTTTAACCAGTTTTTAATCCACAATAGAACACTACCCCCTATCCCATGACTTCCCATAATTTCCTCTGGAGTCTTTCCTGAGGTACTTTGTCAAATGCCTTCTGGAAAACCAGATACACAATATCAACCAGCTCACCTTTATCCACATGTTTGTTCACGGTTCACCCCTTCAAAGAAATGTAGTAGATTGATGAGGCAAGATTTCTCTTCACTAAATCCATGTTGACTTTGTCTCATTAATCCATGCTTTTAAATATGCTCTGTAATTTTGTTCTTAATAATAGTCTCTACCATTTTGCCCAGCACCGACGTCAGACTCACCGGTCTATAATTTCCTAGATCTCCTCTGGAAGCTTTTTGACCTGTGCTGAGGCCCCATTTCACCGCAGCAGGTAAAAGGGAAATTTTTAAAAAAAGAAATGGCCATGCATCAAATGAAGCACTTGCAGCATGGCCATTTTTTTTTGGGGGGGGGGGGGGGGGGGGACTGCCACCCATTGAGGTGGCGGTAATGGATCCCATGATAACCTGGCGGTAACCGGACCCAGGGGTTCAGGTTTGAGGGGATAAAAGGGGGTATAAAAAACAATCCTAACTATGACCCTGTTTAAGACCCTGGGGAGACCTCATTTAGAATACTGTGTACAATTCTGGAGAGCGAACCTTCAAAAAGATATAAACAGGATGGCAGCTACTAAAATGGTCATAAGTACATAAGTAATGCCACACTGGGAAAAGACCAAGGGTCCATCGAGTCCAGCATCCTGTCCACGACAGCGGCCAATCCAGGCCAAGGGCACCTGGCGAGCTTCCCAAATGTACAAACATTCTATACATGTTATTCCTGGAATTGTGGATTTTTCCCAAGTCCATTTAGTAGTGGTTTATGGCCTTGTCCTTTAGGAAACTGTCTAACCCCTTTATAAACTTTGTCAAGCTAACTGCCTTCACCACGTTCTCCGGCAACGAATTCCAGAGTTTAATTATGCGTTGGGTGAAGAAACATTTTCTCTGATTTGTTTTAAATGTACTACACTGTAGTTTCATCGCATGCCCCCTAGTCCTACTATTTTTGGAAAGCGTGAACAGACGCTTCACGTCCACCTGTTCCACTCCGCTCATTATTTTATATACCTCTATCATGTCTCCCCTCAGCCATCTCTTCTACAAGCTGAAAAGTCCTAGCCTCCTTAGTCTTTCTTCATAGGGAAGTCTTCACCATAAAGCATAAGGGGACTTAAATATCTGAATATGTATACCTTGGAAGAAGGTGAGAGAGGGGAGATACAATAGAGACATTTAAATACCTATGCAGCATAAATGCACAGGATGCAAGTCTCTTTCAATTGAAAGGAAGCTCTGGAAGGAGGGGGCTTAGAGAACAGTGCTTTTCTCAATGCCAATTTTTTTTTGGCGCCATATATAGAATCTAGCCTAAGTAGGTCCACCATAATTGCAAATGGTCCTGAAGTGTGGTATGGATATTTTCTCTGCTGTAATTGTAGGGGACATAGAGGGGCATAATCGAAAGGGGCCACCCATCTCTAAGGGCGCCCATCTCCTGGAACGGCTACGAGAAGGGGCGGTCCCAACTGTATTATCGAAAAAGATGGGTGGCCATCTTTTCTCTCGATACATGGTTGGGCCCGGCCAAATGTCAGAGATGGGCGGGTGTAAGATGGTCGGCATCGGTTTTCAGCGATAATGGAAATCGAAGGTGGCCATCTCAAAAACGAACAACTCCAAGGCATTTGGTCATGGGAGGGGCCAGGATTCGTGGTGCACTGGTCCCCCTGACATGCCAGGACACCAACCGGGAACCTTAGGGGCACTTTTAAAAGTTAAAAAGAAACATTAAAATACCTCCCAGGTGCATAGCTCCCTTACCTTGGGTGCTGAGCCCCCCAAAACCCACTACCCACAACTCCCCCCCAAAACCCACTACCCATAACTCTACACCATTACCATAGCCCTTATGGGTGAAGGGGGGCATCTACATATGGGTACAGTGGGTTTTGGGGGGGGGGGGGGTTGGAGGGCTCACATTTATTACCATAAGTGTAACAGGTAGGGAGGGAGATGGGCCTGGGTCCATCTGCCTGAAGTGCACTGCACCCACTAAAAACTGCTCCAGGGACCTGCATACTGCTGTCATGGAGCTGGGTATGACATTTGAGGCTGGCTTAAAGGCTGGAAAAAAAAGTTTTTAAAGTATTTTTTTTTTGGTAGGAGGGGGTTAGTGACCACTGGGGGAGTCAGGGGAGGTCATCCCCGATTCCCTCCGGTGGTCATCTGGGCCGTTTGGGCACCTTTTTTGGACTTGGACCTAAAAAAAAAAAAAGGGTCCAAAAAAAGCGACCTAAATTCTCACTACGGGCGCCTTTCTTTTTCCATTATGGCCTGAAGCCGCCCATCTGTTAACCACTCCCATGCCCACCCCTGTCCCGCCTTTGCTACTGTGCCAACACGCCCCCGTGAACTTTGTTCATCTCCGCGACGGAGTGCAGTTGATAGCGCCCAAAATCAGCTTTCGATTATACCAATTTGGCCGCACTCGGGAGATGGGCACCTATCTCCCGAAGATGGGCGCCCTTCTCCTTTCGAAAATAAGCCTGATTGTGGGCCCACAGCCTTTGTACTTACTGCATGTTAATTTTTTGCTGCTGAAGTGTGGTAAGTGCAAAATATTCCACACTAGTGACAGGCCCCATAGTATCAGACCAATGATAAGTTATTCCAACCTGTATTGCTTACAAACTGTTTTTAGTGGGATATTAAGCTCAGTTTTGCATGGGGCATCTAGGCAGAAAAAGGAATATCCAAGTCAGGTCATGTACATTTAAGCATGGTATTTTACAATAGGTGTGTGATAAAATATCCATAAAGCAGGGTTTCTCAACCCAGTTCTCAGAACACACACCTAGCCTGTCAGGTTTTCAGGATATCCACAATGAATATGCATGAGATAGACGCATAGAATGGAGGTAGAACATGCAAATTATCTCATGGGGGGGGGGGGGGGGGTATCCTGAAAACCTAACTGGCTAGGTGTGTCCTGAGAGAGGTGTTCAGAGCCACTGCTATAAAGCCATAGAAAAGATGTGTATTTATTGGCACACACCATGGCAGCAGCTCTTAAATTGAGAAACAAATTCAATAAACTAGCAGCATCACATGTAAATACCAGAACATGTGTAAGTGTCCACATTTATAGGAATAAGTGGTAGATTTCAGAAGCTGAGCCTTCAAAACAGTCAATTAAGGAATCCAATGATGTAACTCTTCTTAGTGAATTTTTGAGGAGGCTTTAAATACCAGAGAAGTGATCAAAATTTGCTACCTTAATCACGGTGCACCCCCTTAAGCATTTACCCTCAGATTCTATATATGGCAACTAAAGTTGTGAATATAACTTAATTATTTAACAAACCAATCAGCACAGATAATTTTGCTCAATAACAATTATCAGCACTAATTGGTACTAATTAGAATTTATGCGCGCAAATTTCTAAGCATATTTTGTAAAGTGGTATGTGTAGATTCTAATGCGCAGATGTTTCAAAAAGGGACAAGGCCATGGGAGGGGCACAGGCGAGTCATAGGCATTTCTAGAAATGGAAAACAGGTGTGAGGATGTTATAATGCCATTGTATCGCTCCATGGTGCGACAGGATTGTGAAAAATTACAGAAGAACCTTATGAGACTGAGAGATTGGGTGGCTAAATGGCAGATGACGTTTAATGTGAGCAAGTGCAAGGTGATGCATGTGGGAAAAAAGAACCCGAATTATAGCTACGTCATACAAGGTTCCACGTTAGGAGTTACGGACCAAGAAAGGGATCTGGGTGTCGTCGTCGATAATACACTGAAACCTTCTGCTTTTTGGAAAGCGTGAACAGACGCTTCACATCCATCTGTTCCACTCCACTCATTATTTTATATACCTCTATCATGTCTCCCCTCAGCCGTCTCTTCTCCAAGCTGAAAAGCCCTAACCTCCTTAGTCTTTCTTCATAGGGAAGTCATCCCATCCCCACTATCATTTTCGCCCTTCGCTGCACCTTTTCCAATTCTATTATATCTTTCTTGAGATGCGGCAACCAGAATTGAACACAATACTCAAGGTGCGGTCGCACCATGGAGCGATACAACAGCATTATAACATCCTCACACCTGTTTTCCATACCTTTCCTAACAATACCCAACATTCTATTCACTTTCCTAGCCGCAGCAGCACACTGAGCAGAAGGTTTCAGTGTATTATCGACGACGACACCCAGATCCCTTTCTTGGTCCGTAACTCCTAACGTGGAACCTTGCATGACGTAGCTATAATTCAGGTTCTTTTTTCCCACATGCATCACCTTGCACTTGCTCACATTAAACGTCATCTGCCATTTAGCCACCCAGTCTCTCAGTCTCGTAAGGTTCTTCTGTAATTTTTCACAATCCTGTCGCAAGTTAACGACTTTGAATAGCTTTGTGTCATCAGCAAATTTAATTACCTCGCTAATTACTCCCATCTCTAAATCATTTATAAATATATTAAAAAGCAGCAGACCTAGAACAGACCCCTGAGGAACCCCACTAACTACCCTTCTCCATTGTGAATACTGCCCATTTAACTCCACTCTCTGTTTCCTATCCTTCAACCAGTTTTTAATCCACAATAGGACATTTCCTCCTATCCCATGACCCTCCAATTTCCTCTGTAGCCTTTCATGAGGTACCTTGTCAAACGCCTTTTGAAAATCCAGATACACAATATCAACTGGCTCCCCTTTGTCCACATGTTTGTTTAATCCTTCAAAGAATTTAAGTAATTTAGTATGGCAAGATTTCCCACACAAAAGCCGTGCTGACTTGGTCTCAGTAATCCATGTCCTTGGATGTGCTCTGTAATTTTGTTTTTAATAATAGCCTCTACCATTTTCCCCGGCACCGATGTCAGACTCACCGGTCTATAATTTCCCGGATCTCCCCTGGAACCTTTTTAAAAATTGGCGTTACATTGGGCACCTTCCAATCTTCCGGTAACACACTCGATTTTAAGGATAAATTGCATATCACTAGCAGTAGCTCCGCAAGCTCATTTTTCAGTTCTATCAGTACTCTAGGATGAATACCGTCCGGTCCAGGAGATTTGCTACTCTTCAGTTTGCTGAACTGCCCCATTATGTCCTCCAGGTTTACCATGAAGTCAGTAAGTTTCTCCGACTCGTCCGCCTGAAATACCATTTCCGACACCGGTATCCCACCCAAATCTTCCTCGGTGGAGACTGAAGCAAAGAATTCATTAAATCTCTCCACTACGTCTTTGTCTTCCTTGATCGCCCCTTTTACCCCTCGGTCATCCAGCAGCCCAACCGATTCTTTTGCCGGCTTCCTGCTTTTAATATACAGAGGTATTATAATATTCTTGAACTTATTTCCTATCCCTTTCCTAATAATTCCTTGCATCCTGTTTGGTTATTTGGCTACCGCTGCACACTGGGCAGAAGATTTTATTGTGTTGCGGTGGCCAAAAAAGCAAACAGAATGCTAGGAATTATTAGGAAAGGGATAGAAAACAAGACAGAAAATATGTTTAAATCATTTTTATTAAGTTCCATGAACAAAGAACAGCAAACAAGTATGCAAAGGTCTTCAGAGCTGGAGCTATTTGTAAAAGGAACAGATTCCCTTCATCCCCCACCCCTCCCAACCCATAACCCATGAAGCATACGCTCTGTGCTCAGTCCTCAAAGAAAAAAATGAATACCACCCTACCATCCAATTAAATGTTCAATAAGTATTTGTGTGCTTTCATAGGCAAAGTCAGCCAAAAGAGTTCCCAAGACTCTTGAAAACGTCCCCCTGCAGCATCTGTGAAAGAAGAAATCCCTTGACACTCCATCTGATGAATTAACAGTAAACGCCAGCATTGAAGTGTGAGACCAGCATTGTCAAGCCAAGTGAGGATAGTCTTAATTCAAAATAAAATTGCCATCAGAAGAAACCGCGTGAACCCCTTTGGGGCAGGAGCAGCACAAATTTAATAACCAAATAAAATAAGAGGATCCTAATTAACAGAGCAAGACCAGTATGTCCAGATTGCTTGCAACACAGCTGTCCAGGAACAAATCAGTTACCTAGAACGCCAGAACATGTGTCCGAGTGTAGCGGACAATTCTCTACAATGTATGCAAGAATCTCTTGGAATCAGAGATGCTTTACATGCTCTGTAGGGAGAGATATGAAAATGTAATGCAAGCTTATATAACATTTCTCTGTGTACCATGGAAGTGTAATGTTTATGAAGAGTAAATACAAAGGTGCGGTAATGGTCTACTGGTAAATTCACAGTAAGGTCTCTTAGACCATTTGGCAGCTAGGTTAGCATAATCTAATTCCGGTGTGGTATCTTTTAAATATCTGTGATGAAATTTCAAAGGCACCAATTGTTGTGACCCCAGGGAGTAAGCTTCTGCCAAAGTATCTTGGACATCATCAGTAAGGTCTGTCCAAGGTAAAGAGGCCAAGTAATGATAAAGTTGCATATATGCAAAATAATGTGAAGAAGGAAGCCGGAATTCACATTGTAGCTCTTCAAATGCCTTCAGGCGACCCTCTTCATTAATTATCTGGTTTAGGTAGTGAACTCCCTGGGAAGCTCATAAGATAAATAAGCTTTGCTCCTGTCTCGGAGGAAAACCGGAATTGTCACAACTCTGGTTTTCCTCCGGGAACAAAGCTAAGGAGTGACTCTTGCAGAGAAATGATGCCTGTGACAGATCCATCTCCAAACCTCTCTAGATGGCTTAAAAATTGGGTAGGCCGATAAAAGATCCATGGGCAACATACCACCCATGTGTAATATTTGACTAAAATGAACCCCTGGTATCAAGGTAGTTTCCAATGATGTAACAGAATAATTATCAGTTCCCAAAAACCAATCATTAATGTATCTCATTCCACTGGCCACCGTAAGATAGCAAATATTTAGCAACCCCATACCCACGTATTCCTTGGGTATCTGGATCAACTTTAAAGGCAAGTGAGGCTTTTTCCCTTACCATAAATATTGCTGTAACAATTTTCATAATATCCGCTCTTCTCTGTACCTTAGAAATAATGGTAGCATTTGGAATGTATAGAGCAACTTTGGAGCCAATATCATATTAAAATGGGGGGGGGGGGGGGGGGGGAGAGAAACGGAGGGGGAAAAAAACTCTGAAACAATTTTACAATTCCTTCAATACATACCATCCTACAATCAGATTCAAAATTGACTACTCCCTAGAAAAAGTCAATTTTTTGGGCACCATAGTCTCAATCAGTGATGGCTATATACAAACATCCATATACAAGAAACCCACAGACAAATGCAGCTACCTCCACAACTCCAGCTTCCACCCTTCACATACAAAGAAATCCATTATTTACAGCCAAGCCACAAGATACCACCGTATCTGCTCTGACCCAGGGGACAGAGGCAGACACCTTGAAATCCTGACTACATCCTTCAAACAGAAAGGCTACAACCCCAAAATAATCTCCAAGAATATTGCCTCCTCCCTCAAAACACCCAGGGAAAATCTGCTACAGTACAAAAAAAAAGCCACAGACAGAATCCCCCTTATAATGACATACAACCCAGAGCTGGAAAAATTAAGAAAAATCATAAAAGATCTGCAGCCTCTACTCCAGGAGGATGAATTACTGAAAGAGATATTCCCATCCCCACCAGTGCTGGCTTTCCGACAGCCTCCCAACTTAAAACACAAGCTAATTAGAAGTAAGCTCCCAACACAGACTCAAAAAGAAAAGAATGGCACACATCCTTGCATTATATCCAGCCGAAAACTATGCCAAAACATTTCACAGGACCCCACCACAGTCATTCACAAAGGAAAAATATTCAACATTAAGGAATCTTTCACTTGCTCATCTTCCTACTACTACTACTACTACTACTACTACTACTACTACTACTACTTAACATTTCTAAAGCGCTACTAGGGTTACGCAGCGCTGTACAATTTAACATAGAAGGACAGTCCCTGCTCAAAGAGCTTACAATCTAATAGACAAGTGAACGGTCAGTCCGATAGGGGCAGTCAAATTGGGGCAGTCTGGATTCACTGAACGGTAAGGGTTAGGTGCCGAACACAGCATTGAAGAGGTGAGCTTTAAGCAAAGACTTGAAGATGGGCAGGGAGGGGGCTTGGCGTAAGGGCTAGGGAAGGCTGTTCCAAGCATAGAGTGAGGCGAGGCAGAATGAGTGGAGCCTGGAGTTGGCGGTGGTGGAGAAGGGTAATGAGAGGAGGGATTTGTCCTGTGAACAGAGATTTCGGGCGGGAACGTAAGGGGAGATAAGGGTAGAGAGGTAGTGCGGGGCAGCAGACTGAGTGCATTTGTAGGTAAGAAGGAGAAGCTTGAACTGAATGCGGTATCTGATTGGAAGCCAGTGAAGTGACCTGAGGAGAGGTATATATCATTCAGTGTAAAAAATGCAACGAAGGCTGCTACATTGGAGAAACAAGTCAGATGCTAAAGAAGAGATTT
Organism: Microcaecilia unicolor; assembly: GCF_901765095.1. Taxonomy (NCBI): domain Eukaryota; kingdom Metazoa; phylum Chordata; class Amphibia; order Gymnophiona; family Siphonopidae; genus Microcaecilia; species Microcaecilia unicolor. The sequence continues at coordinate 611,182,736 of NC_044032.1, read as the reverse complement.
ACTTTACATAGACACTATATGAAAAATGCTAGTACCAATAAAGATGTCACGCCTGTGGGGCAGCACTTTACAAAACCAGAACACTGTACCAGTGATTTCATGGTAAGAATCCTGAAAGGGAACTTTAAAATAATACAGGAACGTAAGACCTTTGAAATCAGAATGATTAAATATTTTGACACCCACCAGACAGGACTTAACAAAAATCTGGGTTTTCTAGCCCATTATAAACCATAAAATTGTACTGTTTTGTCACCCTCCTGTCTCCATGCATATCTCCCTGTCCCTCACCTATCCACCCCCATCCTGTTAGACTGTCACTGAAATGCTTTGATGTTTCACTTATATATACTGTCATCTACCAACATTTGCTTATTTCCAATCTGATGAAGAAGGGCAACCTTCGAAAGCTAATCAAGAAATGTATTAAGTTATGTCCAAGGGATTTAGGTACATCCTTATCTGGACAATTGGCTAACTCGGGCACTTTCTTATCAAGAGAGCCTTCGCAGTACACAGACAGTCCTAGCTCTTCTTCCTGCACTGGGTTGGGTGGTGATTTAAAGGGAAAGGGAAATGGGACTTGAAATACCGCCTTTCTGAGGTTTTTGCAACTACATTCAAAGTGGTTTACATATATTCAGGTACTTATTTTGTACCAGGGGCAATGCAGGGTTAAGTGACTTGCCCAGAGTCACAAGGAGCTGCAGTGAGAATCGAACTCAGTTCCCCAGGATCAAAGTCCACTACACTAACCACTACCATAGGCGTAGACTGGGGGGGGGGCGAGGGGGGGCAGTGCCCCCCCAAACGACGCGAGGCGCTGCCGCGCCATTAGTTAAAAAAAAAAAAAAAGTTAAAAAAAAAAAAAAACACATGCAGGCACGCGCTCCTCTCCGTCCAATTGGCTTCCCTGCCCTCTCTATCTGCGTCCCGCCTTCCTCTGACGTCATTTCCTTTCGGGCGGGACGCAGACAGAGAGGGCAGGGAAGCCAAGCGGACGGAGAGGAGCGTCTCCGTCTACTCCTCTCTCTTCCTCCCTCCCTCCGGCGCAGGCAGCAGTCTTTTCCAGCGTTCCTGGCAGCGGTAGCGTTGTACACGCTGCCTTTGGCTCTGCCCCGAAGCCTTCTCTTCAAGTTCCTGTTCCCACATAGGTGGGAACAGGAACTTGAAGAGAAGGCTTCCGGGGCAGACCGAAGGTAGCGTGTACAACGCTACCGCTGCCAGGAACGCTGAAAAAGCTGAAGATTGTTGCCTGCACCGGAGGGAGGGAGGGAGGAAGAGAGGGGGTAAACGGAGTCACCATCTTGGACCTCGCGCGGGGGGGGAGGGGTGGGGAGCAGAGGGAAGATGGATAGTACTGGGAGGGGTGGGGAGCAGAGGGAAGGAGCAAGAGATGGATGGGACTGGGAGGGTGGGGAGCAGAGGGAAGGAGCAGGAGATGGATGGGACTGGGAGGGTGGGAAGCAGTGGGAAGGAGCAGGAGATGGATGGGACTGGGAGGGTGGGAAGGAGCAGGAGATGGATGGGACTGGGAGGGTGGGAAGCAGTGGGAAGGAGCAGGAGATGGATGGGACTGGGAGGGTGGGAAGGAGCAGGAGATGGATGGGACTGGGAGGGTGGGAAGCAGTGGGAAGGAGCAGGAGATGGATGGGACTGGGAGGGTGGGAAGCAGTGGGAAGGAGCAGGAGATGGATGGGACTGGGAGGGGTGGGGAGCAGCGGGAAGGAGCAGGAGATGGATGGGACTGGGAGGGTGGGAAGCAGTGGGAAGGAGCAGGAGATGGATGGGACTGGGAGGGGTGGGGAGCAGTGGGAAGGAGCAAGAGATGGTTGGGACTGGGAGGGGTGGGGAGCAGAGGAAAGGAGCAAGAGATGGATGGGACTGCGAGGGGTGGGGAGCAGAGGGATGGACCAGGAGATGGATGGGATTTGGAGAGCTCAGGCACAGCAGAGGGAAGGAGCAAGAGATGGATGGGACGGAGGGATGGTGAGCAGAGGGAAGGAACAGAAGATGGATGGGACTGGGAGGGGTGGGGAGCAGAGGGAAGGAGCAAGAGATGAATGGGACTGGGAGGGTGGGGAGCAGAGGGAAGCCTACTGGAAAGAAGACACTGCATAAAACAGAAGACACTGGGATCAAAGCGAATAGAAAAACTACATGATCAGACAACAAAGGTAAATAAAAGTTTATTTTATTCATAATTTATTAATTGAAATGTCAGCTTTTTGAAATGTGCATCTGTGATATTTTGCCTGTAAATTTCATTTCCTTCCTCCATATTAGCATATTCATTTGCATATGTATATATGTAAATGATATGCTAATATGCTCCGCCCATTTTTTTGCCCCCCCAAATGAAACAGTCAAACTACGCCTATGCACTAGGCTACTCAAGTCATCTCACCCCCACCCAGACCCTGGAGTTTCTGGGAGTGTTCTTCAATATCTAGGCGGGGAAGGTTTTCCTGCCTCAGCATCAGCTCAAGCTCAAACAGCAATTCCTGTTTCCTCCATGGTCTCTTGTGGGAAGGACATTGCACAGGATTGCACATCATCCTGGGAAGGTTGTTCTAGTAGCTCCGGACTCACCCAGATGTCCTTGGTATGCAGACCTCATCCATCTTCAAATAGCTTCTCGGTTGAGTCTTCCTCCACAGACGGACTTTTTGCACCAAGGTCCAGTACTTATGGTGGATCCTTCCCGCTTTGGTCTTATGGCCTGGCTTTTGAGAAGGCACAATTGAGAAAGAAGGATGATGTTATTACTACCTTGCTGCAAACCCGAAAGTAGTCCACTTCTTATGCTAGAGAGTGGAGAAGTTTTGAGAACTGGTCTGCACAGAATGGTATTTCTCCATTTCATGCTTCCTTGTCTCAAATTTTATCTTTCCTTCAGGATGGATTCAAAAAAGCCATGGTTCTCAATTCGCTCAAGGTTCTGGCAGCAACGTTGGCGTGTCATAGAGGCAAGATACAAAATTCCTCATTGACTGCTCACCCTGATATAGTGCAATTTCTCATCTGCATCCTTCTCTCCGAAATATTTGTCCTCAGTGGAGTCTTCAAAGTGATTCTTAAGACTCTTCAGTTGGCCCCCATAAGCCCCTTTGTTAGGCAGCTATCAAAGCCAGTATTTCTAGTTGCCATTTCATCGGCACGGAGAGTTTCAGAGATTCAAGCTCTCTCTTGCAGGGATCTCTTTTCTGACTACATATGGACAGTTCCATCCTTTTTGCTGACTATTGTATCTCCTTTTCATGTCAATCAGACTGTATTTCTTCATTCTTTTTCCAGGGAGTTCTATTCTGCAGAATACACTTCCCTGCAACTGTTGGATGTGAAGCCTGTCCTTATGCACTACAAATGATTTCAGGCAATCTGATCATTTTTTTTGTGCTCTTTGCGGGACCCCAGAAGGGTTTGCCGGCCTCCAAAGTGACAGTGGCTCGATGGCTTAAGGAGGCTATTTCTTTGGCTTACAGTCTGAGGAGTACATCTGCTCCCATGCATGTCAAGGCTCATTCTACCAGGTCTTTGGTGACTTCTTTGGCAGAGTCTAGGGCAATTTCATTGATAGAGATCTGTTGGTCAGCGATGTGTTCATCTTCTTATTCCTTTGTTACGCATTACCATTTGGATGTGTCTGCTTGAACAGATGCTTCCTTCAGGCCTACAGTTCTTGCTGCAGGGATATCACAGTCCCTCCCCTCTTAAGGATTGCTTTTGTACATTCCATTTTTTTCTGGATTGATCATTAGGATTTAATGGAATGAAAAATTAGTTATTTACCTGATAAATTTCTTTCCTTTAATCCCAAAGGATCAGTCCAGAGCCCACCCTCCTGTGATGGTTTTGGTTTTTCTGGGTTCTATGTAATTTTGGGTGTTCTGGTTCCATTATTTCTAAGGCACGAGTTTTGCTCAAAGTCCTTTTTCTCTCTAGAGGCTGGAGGTTTTTTTCTCTGCAAGTCACTCTATTTCACTGCTTTGTTATTGAATACTGGCTTGGGTTGCTAAGCACAGGAGCTTATGAGGCACAACTCATTAAAGGTCTCTATCTCCACCTGCTGGCAGATGGTCACAACCCATTTGTCTGGACTGATCCTTTGGTACTAACGGAAAGAAACTTATCAGGTAAATAACTATAATATGAAACCTCTACATAGATTGTTAGCAATAATTGGAATGATATTGAACTAATATAACAATAGTGTAACAGCCAACCATAAGACACATAAGAAGATGTAGCACATTTAGGATGTGTAAGACAATTTTCAGGTTAAACTAATGTAGAAATAGCATATATGAGTTGGTACCAATATAGGAAAACAATAAGTATATGCCGTATGATATGGAAGATAACTTGTACCAGATAGGTATGCTACTCTTTCCGACACAGAGGCAGTGACTAACATATATGTGACCTAACAGTGAAGAGAAATTCTCAGATAGAAAGAGAAAGTGAGAAATAGGTAAAGACATTTATGTGCCAATAAATGAGAGCCTGTTTGAGAAGCTAAAAAGACAAGTGTGCTAGATAGGTATGTGTACCTATATGGTACCTGTATTATTATTATTAGCATTTGTATAGCGCTACCAGACGCACGCAGCGCTGAACACTTGACACAGAGAGACAGTCCCTGCTCAATAGAGCTTACAATCTAAAATCTGTGGTAGGACCTATATGGATAGGCAAGTATATTTGTATGTGCACATACATAACAGTAATGGCTAAGATCTTTCACATAGCATTTTGTTTCTGTGGTTTTATTTCTTTTCTATAACGTAAAACAAGTAACTGGTGACCATTTACAAATGGTATCAAATAAAAAATGCTCAACAGCAAAAAATAATTCTGTAATGTGTCATGGATCCTGTGACACAAAAAGTGTGATTATAACTCTGCCTAAAAACAGAATAGACAGTTCAGGAAAAAAAAAATTATGTGATTCTATCCAGAACAAAAGGGCAAAAACTAAACATCAAAAAGTAAAAGTCGACTTCCCCGAAGGGTCATATGTAGATATGAAACATGAAAAATAGCACAAGTAGTACTATCTTGTTAAATTGAAATATCAATATGTTAGTACCATAGGCTGACTCTCAGGTTAGGATTAGAAAAATTAGTAAATCAACGTTTCCTCCCACCTCATGGTCATAACATGTTTTCTGGTAACTTATACTATACAATACTATAAGCTTTATACCTCACAATATCCCTCAGGAGTTCTATGTGGTTTACAAGATTTAACAGAACTGGACAATCTCCAGGAATGTACAAATAATTAAACAAAAATCAATTCATCCATTATTAATTTAAAAATATAAGGCTTCAATGCTTTTCTAAAAGCTTTGTAATTATTTATTTTCCTTAATCTTACTGGCAAGGCATTCCGCCATTTAGTAGCTTGGTATGAGAATAGCCCATTAAACACTCATTTATAAAGCACACTTCTAGGGCAAGAATAAAGCAACAGCAAAGGAAGTCTATCAGAGTTAGGTTAACCAATTTAGACAAATATTTGGGAAGCATACCATTTAAAATAAGAAAAGTCATAGTGCAAAGCCGGGTTAGCGTGGGAGCCCTTACCGCCACCTCACTGGGTGGCGGTAAGGGCTCCCCCCGAAATGGCCACGCTGCAATTGCATGACTCGCCGCATGGCCATTTCCTGCCAAAAAGAAAGACCTACCCTGTTACCTGCAGCAGTAAAAGGGGACCATGGTGAACGTCAAAAACACGCACCGATGCCAGTACAGGTTCCCTTTTTACCGCAGCTTGGTAAAAGGGGACCTATGAGCCCAATATTCAAAGGATCTATGCCCCTAACTTTTAGAGTAAAGCTCCTAAATAGATCTCTCTGGAAATCTTCTAGGGCTCAGCGCCTAAATTTATAATCGGAATTTCTCTAAACTCTTAAATTTAAGAACATAAAAAGTGGGTGGTAACGGGCAGATTTAGGGCAGGGAAAAAAAGTAGGGAGCTTAGTGCTGATTTTCAGCACTAGGAACATAAATTAGGCTCATAAATTTGGGCAAATGAATGGCAGGCCTAAATTTATAAACGTAACTTTTAAGCTAAATTAAGATGAATTCTCAACTGAAAACTTTGGCTTCTAAGTTTGGCTGAGTATAGGGCACAAATTTAGATGCCTAACTTAGAAGCCTAAATTTAGGAGCTTGGTTTTGTTTGAATATTGAATAATGGGTCCTGTAAAATCATTTTAACACTGTCCCACCAATCCTGTCACCTATACCTGAGCAAGTTACCGAATCAAGAGATGACGAAATATCTAAAAGCAGGAGTAGTGTGACCTCACTCCTGGACTTTTGTAGCATATACCTAATGTGCTTAAACATTGAGAACAGTGCTGTTTTCATTTATGCCAAAAAAAACCTGGTGTAAATGCCTACACCTAACATAGAGGTCCTTTTACTAAGGTACGCTGAAAAATGGCCTGCGGTAGCGTAGAAGTGTGTTTTGAGCACGCACAAAATTATTGTTCAGAGCACCTACAAAAAGTTTTTTTGCCGAAAATGGACGTGCGGCAAAATCAAAATTGTCGTGTGTCCATTTTGGGTCTGAGACCTTACCGCCAGCCCACAGACCTAGCAGTAAAGAATTTGGGGGGTAATGACCTACATGCATCAGATGCCACTTGGCACGCGTCCGCTATGCATGCCAGAAAATAAAATTTTTTTTTCAGATGCGCGTATTGGACGAGCGCCAAAAATGAAATTATCGCAAGAGCCACGCGGTAGTCAGGCGGTAACTCCAATTTGGTGAGCATTGGGCACGATAGGTGCCTAAGCAGCTTAGTAAAAGGGGCCCATAGGCACCAATCGGGCATATACTATAACAGTGTGTATAAATTTTAGGAATGCCCACTACCCTTCCATGCTCCTCCCATGTCCACGCCCCCTTATGAGATCTGTGCAAAGACTTTACCCTCAGCACTTTACAGAATATGCTTAGAAAGTTGCACATGTAAATTCTAACTTGTTATTGGCCAATTATCAGCACTAATTGGCTTGTTAATCAATTAAGTTGCTTGCACAATTTGGCCGCACTGCCAAATTTGCATGCACAGCTTTAGTCACCATATATAGAATTCTCCCCAAAATGTCCCCTGCCCCAAGGTGCTTCTAATCTAAGCAAGTACCTGAGGCAATGGGAAATAAGGTGACTTTGCCCAAGTTGCATCAGCAGTAGAAGCAGGATTTGAACCCTGACTTTCCTGGTTCTCAGCTCATTGCACTAACCACTAGGCTCGTTCGTTTCATACTATAGACTGCTTTCCCCCTCTCTCTGCACTTTGTCAACTGTGGAACTACTACTACTACTACTTAACATTTCTAGAGCGCTACTAGGTTATGCAGCAGTGTGCAGTTTAACAAAAAGGACAGTCCCTGCTCAAAGGAGCTTACAATCTAACGGACGAAATGTCAAGTTGGGGCAGTCTAGATTTCCTGAATAGAGGTATGGTTGTTAGGTGCCGAAGGCAACATTGAAGAGGTGGGCTTTGAGCAAGGATTTGAAGATGGGCAGGGAGTTTATTCCAGGCATGAGGTGAGGCTAGGCAGAAAGGGCGGAGCCTGGAGATGGCGGTGGTGGAGAAGGGTACTGAAAGGAGGGAATTGTCTTGAGAGCGGAAGTTACGGGTAGGAATGTAAGGGGAGATGAGGGTAGAGAGGTAAGGAGGGGCTGCAGATCGAGTGCATTTGTAGGTTAATAGGAGAAGCTTGAACTGTATGTGGTACCTGATCGGAAGCCAGTGAAGTGACTTAAGGAGAGGGGTGATATGAGTGTATCGGTCCAGGCAGAAGATAAGACGTGCAGCAGAGTTCTGAACGGACTGAAGGGGGGATAGATGGCAAAGTGGGAGGCCAGTGAGGAGTAGGTTGCAGTAGTCAAGGCGAGAGGTAATGAGAGAGTGGATGAGAGTTCGGGTGGTGTGCTCAGAGAGGAAAGGGCGAATTTTGCTAATGTTATAGAGGAAGAAGCGACAGGTCTTGGCTATCTGCTGGATATGCGCAGAGAAGGAGAGGGAGGAGTCGAAGATGACTCCGAGGTTGCGGGCAGATGAGACGGGGACGATGAGGGTGTTATCAACTGTGATAGAGAGTGGAGGGAGAGGAGAAGTGGGTTTGGGAAGTAAGACAATAAGCTCGGTCTTGGCCATGTTCAGTTTTAAGTTTCCACTGCAGTCAAAAGGCAGGGTTAGAGAATCCCAAGATACTAACCACACCTTTGCGGGCATAAGGTATGTCTTCTTGGGGGAGTTACATATTTAAAGCTTTTAGGACAAAGACTCTATATTTGTTTAATGTTTATAGGGCAGTATTATTGGACACTGTTGTGACCATCTCCTCATCTATGAAATTCAGTTTCCAATCATATTTGTAGATTTTGTGCACTCTCAGCATTATAAAGTGTACTTACAGCAGTATTGTACTTGATTGCAAAACTTGTGTAATAAGGTGATTATCTTAGATTTAGGAAGAGATTAAAGGTGTATTTTTCTGTGATTGCATTAGGGGCTGAGAGATAAGTGATCCCTTAGGTTAGATGGTAGAATTGGGGTAAGGAAAAAGGCAGGCAAAGGATTCATAGTGAGGGGGGTAACTATATTTAATTGCTTTATGAATGCTTTATTGTGAGCTATCTAATGCACTTTTTTGGATATGAACGCATATAAACTAATAAAATGAAATGAAATGAAATATTTGCGAACCCTACTGATGGCGGCACTAAGAAAAGAAAACATTGTTTTAATAGGTATCCATATTTTGTTGAGTTTGGATCACTTGTTTCTCATTATTGCACAAGTTTGTATGCCTTATTCTTTTGGGAAAATCCTACCTGTGGGCTATAAATTTTGACTTTTGGTTTAAGAATACTCCTCTGCTTTTCTTGGAACAAGTACACACATTTTAATAAACCATTCAGTCTTCTCTTGAACATTTCTGTTTTATCCAAATGTTGAGGCTTTGATGAAAATTAGAAACCTAGAATATGAAAGGAGATAAAGATCACAAGTCCCTTACAGCCTGCCATTGCCCCCTCTATTTTTATAATACTCCATATCTTACTTCATTGTTGACTTTTTCATCCCCTCCCCCCCACCTCTATACAGCAAAGGATCCTCTCTAATTCTTGTAAACATTACTGAATTCCAATAATTGTATGCCTACACTACCAACACTGGACATCTTTTTGATATATCCACCATTCTTTATGAGAAGAAACTTTTTTTTAATGTTACTTCTCAGTCTTTTCTATGGCTTCATATGACGAGCCCTTCTTATAAATTCCTTTCTATGAATCTTCTTTCCTTCTCTATTATACCACTTTAACCAATCTAGATCAGCTCTCTGGTACCCCATTCCACATATGAGGGCACTAGTGGAAGGTTTGGTTTCCTTATAGAATCATTCCCTTTTTGCACATGTACTTTTTATGCATATACACACTTGCACAGTTTTATAAAAACCCTATTCCACACATAAAACTTGCTTTATATGTGGACAAATTCTTTATAAACTTACCCCCATGAAGGTAACTTTATAATTGCCTGCCTGTGTGAAAAGTGTTTTTCGATCCATGGATTTTGCTGGACTTTTAGTGAACTTTCATTGTGAAAATTATTCCAAAAAAAGTATTCACAGTGCCTATATACCTGATAACTATTATGGATACCGGCTGTGAAGAACTAAGGCTGGTGCAGGACAGACTTTTAAGGTCTGTCACCCATATATGGCAATCTGATTTAGGGTACATAGAACATAAGAGCAGCCATACTGGGTCACACCAATGGTCCATCTAGCCCAGTATCCTGTTTTCCAAACAGTGGCCAAGCCAGGTCACTAGTACCTGACAGAAACCCAATTAGCAGCAACATTCCATGCTACCAATCAAGGGGCAAGTAGGTGCTTCCCCATGTCTATCTCAATAGCAGATTATGGACTTTTCCTCCAGCAACTTTTCCGAACTTTTTTTTAACCCAGATATACTAACAGCTGATACCACATCCTTTGGTAATGAGTTCTAGAGCTTAACTATTCACCGAGTGAAAAAATATTGCCTCCTGTTTGTTTTAAAAGTAATACCATGTCACTTCCTTGAATGTACCATAGTTTTTGTACTTTTTCACAGAGTAAAAAAATCAATTTACTTTTACTCGTTCTACACCACTCAGTATTTTGCAGACTTCTATCATATCCCTGCCTCACAGTTTCTTTTTTAAGCTGGAGTCCTAACCTCTTAAGCCTTTTTCCTCACATGAGTTCCATCCCCTTTATCATTTTGACCACCCTTCTTTGAACCTTTTCTAATTTTACTATATCTTTTTTTTAAGATAAGGCAACCAGAAGTGCACCCAATGGATCTATACAGAGGCATTATAATATTCTTTGTCTTCTTTTCTATCCCTTTCCTAATAATTGCTAGCATCCTGTTTGCTTTCTTGGCCGCTGCCTCACACTGGGCAGAAGATTTCAGTGTATTGTCCACGATGACACCTAGATCTTTTTCTAGGGTGCCGACTCCTAGGGTAGAACCTAGCATCAAATAGTTACAAGTTGGATAATTCTTCCCAATGTGCATCGCTTTGCATTTGTCCACATTAAAACTCATCTGCCATTTGGATGCCCAGTCTTCCAGCTTCCTAAGGTCTTCCTGCAATTTTTGAAATCTGCATTCCTTTTAACAACTTTGAATAGTTTTTTGCAGCCTGAAAATTTATCCCTCCTCTCCCCCTTTTTTTACAAAGCCATGCTAGTGGCTACCAGTGCAGTAATGCCAACACAGCCCATTCAAAGTGAATAGGCTGTGTTGGCATTACCACGCAGCTTTGTAAAAAGGGGGGGGGGGGGGTAATCACCTCACTCGTCATACCCAGTTCCAAATCATTAATAAATATGTTAAATAGCACTGGTCCTAGTACAGATCCCTGGGGCACTCTACTATTCACTCTTCCTTTTTTGAGAGAATTTACTATTTAACCCTACCCTCTGTTTTCTATCCATCAACCAATTCCACAGTAGAACATTGCCTCCTATCCCATGGGTTTTTAATTTTCCCAGGAGTCTTTCATGAGGGACTTTGTCAAATGTTTTCTGAACATCTAGATAACACTACATCAACTGGCTAACCTTTATCCAACATGTTTATTCATGCATTCAAAGAAATGAAGCAAATTGGTGAGGCAAGACTTCTCTTAGCTAAATCCATGTTGACTCTGTCCCATTATACCATGTTCGCCTATGTGTTCAATGATTTTATTCTTTATAATATAATCTCCATCTCTTGGCGGATTACAAAACAGAATATCACAAAAAAGAAATCAAACATATAAAAGGCGAGTGTCGTACTCACTCGCAAATGCGCAGTAGAGACTTCCCGCTCTGCCCCGCCCCTGCATCAATACGTGATGAGGGGGGCGGGACAGAGCGGGAAGTCTCTACTGCACATGCCGCAGACGTACTCGCAACCGCTCCGCCCTCTCCCTCCCCCTGAGGTCACTGCTACCGCTCCCCCCACCCGGAGTTGCCGCCACCGCCGCCCCTCCACCCGGCCCGAGCACTGTCTTTCTTATTGAACTTACATCACACCACGCAGACGAAGCAGGCACATCAGCAAAGCTGCCGTCGGGACGGGCTTCCTTCTCTGCCTGTGTCCCGCCCTCGCCGCGTCACGTCACACGAGGGCGGGACACAGGCAGAGAAGGAAGCCCGTCCCGATGGCAGCTTTGCTGATGTGCCTGCTGCGTCTGCGTGGTGCGATGTAAGTTCAATAACAGACAGTGCTCGGGCCGGGGGGGGGGGTTACCGGCGGCGACTAGGGGGGGCGGGGCGGCAGCGACCTCGGGGGGGGCCTCGGAACCCCCCCATTCCAAAACTAGCTCGTTTACACGGGCTCAACGGCTAGTTATATCATAAAATTAATTACAAACAACATGACAAAAATAGGGGCTGTTTTATTAAGCCACACTAAGTATTAAGAGTCACTTAACACAGGAAAAAAGGCTTACCACAAAACATGTTAAGAGTTTTGTGGTAATTTGCCTGTCAGCATTTTTTTTTTAATTTTCAGGAGGGGGCATGTCATGGGCAGTGAATAGGTGTGGAAACGTTATCCAGCCAACATGTTTGAATTAGCAGGTGCTAACTGGATAGAACAGACTTATATTTTTGCAGGTCTTGCTCACGAATGTTAAAATTAGCATGGGACCTGCAAAAAAGAAAACAAAAAAAAGGTCTGCTTTGAATTGCATTAAAATGTGCCTAGTACATCAGAAAGTCCTGTGTTAAAACGTGCTAAGCCCATTTCATATTGCTTTATAGTAAAAACGTCCACTTAAGCCCTTCTCTTAACTCACAGGTAGACCATTTCACATTTTCAGTTGCCAAAATGAGAAAGCTCATGCCTTTGCTTTCAACAGTCATGCCTTGAACAGGATCAACTGGCTATCAGAATACACAGAACACAGTCTTTCACTAGACTCTGCAGGTATTATTCAGGTACCTGGGCATCAATTACCCAAACACTGAATTTAATATAACTGTCTATTGATAGCCAGTGAAGCTCTTTCAGACAAGAGGTAATATGTTCAAAATATCAACATCCAATCACCAAAAGAAGGGGGAGGGAAAGAGCTATTGAAAGATGTGAAGGAGATAAAGAGAGTAAATGCAGAAGGAGGAGGAGGAAATGGCATTTTAGGAACAAGTAATGAGTATATGGGAAGAAGACAGAAAAGGAGACAAAGACAGGGAAGAAGAAAGAAAAAGAGATGAGAAAAGGGAGAGATAAAAAGGGAAATGAAAAAGAACATAAAAAAATACAAAGCAGTTGACCATGCACACTGCCATGGAAGTCTGATTCCTAGCCCACACCTCTGCTCCCTCAAGCAGATAAGGCTGAAGATGTTGCATAAGAACATAAGTATTGCCACACTGGGACAGACCAAAGGTCTATCAAGCCCAGAATCCTGTTTCCAACAGTGGCCAATCCAGGTCACAAATACCTGGCAAGATCCCAAAAAAGGTCAGTACATTTTCTGCTGCTTATCCAAGAAATAGCAGTGGATTTTCCTCAAGTCAATTTAATAATGGTCTATGGACTTTTTCTTTAGGAAGCCATCCAGACCTTTTTAAAACATCACTAAGCTAACCACCTTTACCACATTCTCTAGCAACGAATTCCAGAGTTTAATTACAAGTTGAGTGAAGAAAATTTTCTCTGATTCGTATTAAATTTACTACTTTGTAGCTTCATCGCATGACCCCTGCAGAGGCAGCTGTCAGACCCACCAGGGTAGAGTCCCAGTCATAATGCAAAGGCAACACCTAGGAACCAGACTTAGGGCCTAGGATTGCAGAGTTCACAAAGGAGCCCTGTTGCTTGAATCCTGGCCTGTGATGGCTGAGCTATGTGAATTAGTAGTAGGATATAAAAAACAGAGGGGAAATCCCTCTATTATTTGTGAAGAAAAGCTCATGTAATCATAGCACAATGGAGGCCAGTTTTGATCGAACAAGGAGCCCAAAGGAGTTGCAAAAAACTGCTCGACCAAAAAAAGGTAACATACATGGTAGGAAAGAAGCAACAATAGAGAATCTGATAGAAAGGTGAAAGGTGAAAGAGAGAGAAGGCCGAATTACTTTGACTCACATGGTCTTATTTATTGCCTGTGCTTTCACTTGGTGTTTTTCCTTGATTATCACAGCAACCCTTTGCTTCTAATCTCCTTCCTCTCCTTCTGAAACAATGCATATACTAAATCTCTATGCGCTTTCCATTTAACACAGGGGTGGGCAACCTTTATATACAGAGGGATGCATGAATGTCAATACTGTCCTTAGTGGGCCACATACAGGAAATTAAATGCGTCATATAATTCACTATCAACAAAAATCAATAGGATGACTGAATGAACATAAATTATTACCAGAACGGTCTGTAACCGTATACTTCTGTCTTTCCAAACAGTTGCTAACACTGTCAAACAAGACTTGTCCTGTTGCTGCATTTTTCAACAGTTCCGCTGACAACAAAATTCTGGTTAACGACATTTGAATGGGCCATTTTCTGTTTATGCTTCCTGTGGTCTGCATAAAATTCAATGGCGTGACACAGGTTGCCCACCCCTGACCTAACAGCAAGTATTCTAGATACTTACAGTGGTTATAAGCTTTTCATTTCTTCTGTGTTGTTTCCCAAACTACTAGTGTACCAATATATAGGCCAAAACATCTTCGTACCTCTGCTGCACTCTATGCTTTAAATTTGTTGGAGTACATTTGATATGTGATGCTTCAAACATACCACGAGGTCGTGGAAGCCACGGATTCTCTGGAGTGCATAAACTATGAAGAGCTAACCAGAGGGTAAGTCATGCCATGCTTGAGTTTGGCACAGAGCATTCGACTGTACATTTTTTTCATTAAACCTTTTCACTTTCATGAATTTTTAAAGTAGAGGCCACCCATGAGCAGAATTCAAAAAAGACTGGCTTGAGTTTGAATTACCAGTTATTTTTAACAGTTTCCAGAGCATTCTATTGTTTCAGGCAGTATTCCTGTGTATGGTAGTGATTGTTTTTTTTTTTCTTAGTAACAGTACAAAAAGCAATCAGCTGACTGCCTCACAGTATCGAATGCATGAAGTCCCACAGAGTCTGTATGGAGGCATGCCATAAAGGAATCACCAGAAGAGGGTCAGACTCCTTTCGGTGGAGGACTCTGTCATAAGTGGAACAAAAGTAGGTGACAGGTTGGACTGGGACAGGTATATAAAATGCCTACTGGGATCCTCATCAAACTGAGATACAAACTGTATATTATTTTTGCAATTGTTGAAACACAATGGGAAAGGTGAAATGGATCTCATTGTCATTTGAGACATGAGGAAAACGCCCCCCCCCCCCAAAAAAAACCTAATGCCCCAATATTACATGTTGTGCTTACCTCCGTGCAACAATTTACTTCCAGTGTAGAGCTGATTTTCTGTGCTACAATTACATTTGATGTAGGAAATACAGCAGCACATACTTTAGTCAGCTACAAACAGGAAAAAAAAAACCCAGCTATGGTAATCTTAGCACACGCATGCACATATAAATGCACACATCTATTAATATGTATGTTGTGTTGTAAACCACCAACAACTTGGCGATTGTACGAGTTAGAAAATGATGTAAATAAATAAATAACAACTGAAGAACATTTTTCTTTCTTTCCTTATTTATTTATTTATTGCATTTGTATCCCACATTTTCCCACCTATTTGCAGGCTCAATGTAGCTTACAGAGTTTTGTTATGACATAGTCATTCCAGGATTTTAGGTACAATTGGTAATGTGCAAAGATTAGGTAAGGGAAGAGAGAGGGAAGGTGTTAGGCAGGTTAGTATAGAAGGTGGATTTTAATAACTGGATGGGTTGGTGAGGTAGTTTTGTACGGTTATTGGTTATCTTTGTAGGTCTTGTTGAAGAGATATGTCTTTAGAGATTTGCGAAAGTTAGTTATTTCGTCGATAGTTTTCAGGGCTGTAGGTAATGCATTCCCCAACTGCGTGGCCATGTAAGAGAAGGTGGTGGCGTGTACCAGCTTGTATTTCAGTCCTTTACAGCTGGGGAAGTGCAGATTGAGAAATTTGCGGGCTGATCTTATGGCATTTCTGGAAGGCAGGTCCATGAGGTTTAGCATGTAGATTGGGGTGTCTGCATGAATGATTTTGTGTACAATCGTGCAGATCTTGGTTGGATGCCTTAGATAGATTGCTCCTGCTCAGACATCTCAAACCAGGGCACCCCTGGTCTGGGCACCCAGCACAAGGAGGTTCTTAATCAGAAAGCCCTCACACAATCTCCCCCCCTCCCCCACACACACATCTCATGGACCAAGAACTCTTACCTGATCCTGGAGAAGCATCTTCCATCACGTTTTTCAACTGGTGCCATCTTGAAAAATGGCAGTGGTCAGGCTGATGTCAATGACACTGCTAAGGGCCCCTTTTGCCAAGCTGCAGCAAAAGGAGGCCTGCGCTAGTGTCGTCATGCGTTTTTGACGCATGCCGAGGCCCCCTTTTATTGCAGCTGGTAAAAGGGTAGTCTTTCTTTTCTGCAGGAAATGGATGTGCGGCAAGTAAAGCACTTGCCGCGCAGCCATTTTGGGTGGGAGCCCTTACCGCCACCCAATGAGGTGGCGGTAGGGACTCCCACACTAACCTGGTGGTAACCATTCAGCATGCGGCACTGCCCGATTACTGCCAGGTACACCCCGGCACTACAAAAATAAATATTTTTTTGTAGCGCTGGATATGACACTACGCTGAGGGTGGGAAGTACTGCCGGGCTGCTGCGGCAGCCAGGCGGTAATTCCTGTTTAGTGAACGGTAAGCCCATATTGGGATTACTGCCGCTTTGTAAAAAGGGCCCTAAGTACTACTACTACTACTATTTAGCATTTCTATAGCGCTACAAGGCGTACGCAGCGCTGCACAAACATAGAAGAAAGACAGTCCCTGCTCAAAGAGCTTACAATCTAATAGACAAAAAAATAAATAAAGTAAGCAAATCAAATCAATTAATGTGAACGGGAAGGAAGAGAGGAGAGTAGGTGGAGGCGAGTGGTTAGAAGTGGTTACGAGTCAAAAGCAATGTTAAAGAGGTGGGCTTTCAGTCTAGATTTAAAGGTGGCCAAAGATGGGGCAAGATGTAGGGGCTCAGGAAGTTTATTCCAGGCGTAGGGTGCAGCGAGACAGAAGGCGCGAAGTCTGGAGTTGGCAGTAGTGGAGAAGGGAACAGATAAGAAGGATTTATCCATGGAGCGGAGTGCACGGGAAGGGGTGTAGGGAAGGACGAGTGTGGAGAGATACTGGGGAGCAGCAGAGTGAGTACATTTATAGGTTAGTAGAAGAAGTTTGAACAGGATGCGAAAACGGATAGGGAGCCAGTGAAGGGTCTTGAGGAGAGGGGTAGTATGAGTAAAGCGACCCTGGCGGAAGACGAGACGGGCAGCAGAGTTTTGAACCGACTGGAGAGGGGAGAGGTGACTAAGTGGGAGGCCAGCAAGAAGCAGATTGCAGTAGTCTAAACGAGAGGTGACAAGGGTGTGGATGAGGGTTTTGGTAGAGTGCTCAGAAAGAAAAGGGCGGATTTTACGGATGTTGTAAAGAAAGAAACGACAGGTCTTGGCAATCTGCTGGATATGAGCAGAGAAGGAGAGAGAAGAGTCAAAGATAACCCCAAGGTTTCGAGCTGAGGAGACAGGGAGAATGAGAGAGCCATCAACAGAAATAGAAAACGGGGGGAGCGGGGAGGTGGGTTTGGGAGGGGGAAATGAGAAGCTCGGTTTTGGTCATATTTAATTTCAGGTGGCGTTGAGACATCCAGACAGCAATGTCAGACAAGCACGCTGAAACTTTGGTTTGGATGCAAGGTGAGATATCAGGGGTAGAAAGGTAGATTTGGGAGTCATCAGCATAGAGATGGTAGGAAAAGCCATGGGATGAGATTAATGAACCAAGGGAAGAAGTGTAGATAGAAAAGAGGAGGGGACCAAGAACAGATTCTAAGTGATTCAATATGCAGTTCATTAACATGCATGTGTATGTGTTGGGGTATTAGTTTTGCTCCTTGGTCTAACATCTGTCTGCACCTGCACCCAAAATCTCTCCCTCTCTCTTCCCTCCCACCTTGGGTCTAACATCTCTCTTTCTCTTCCCTCCTTCCACTCTTCCCCTGGGTCCAAAACCTCTCCATCTCTCTACCCTCACTTGCTTTATCCAACTTCTCTCCCTTCCTCCCCTCCACTCTGTGTATCTCTCTTCCCTCATTTCCTCCCTCCCTTTGTCCTGTAGATGATAGAAGGGAATAGGAGGCTGGGAAAAATGAGACTGGAGATGGGAGAGATAGGAAAGTTGATAGGTGAAAATAGAAATGAAATGGAGGACTGGAGGGTGAGAAAGAGGGTGCAATTTGAGTGGACAGAGGCAGAAAAGAAAGAGAGGCAAGAGCTAAAAGGAAAGATCAATATGTCACAAACAGATATAGTGGGAATAGAACAAGAAAGAAGGTGAGAGGAGAAATGACAAATGCACAGCAGCCCCTGTAAAGAGAGTTAGCAGAAGGCAGACAGAAAAACAGAACAAAGAAACAGGCATAGGGTAGTGGGAAAATAAAATGTTCAGATAACAAAGATAGAAAAAAATGTTTTGAGTTTATTAACTAGAAAATGTTAGTTTTGGGAAATGTGCATCATAGATGCAGCAGAAGAAAGGAGGTGTTGATGCCCCTCTACAAGTCGTGGTGAGGGTCCACTTGGAGTATTGTGTTCAGTTTTAGAGGCCATATCTTGCTAAAGATGTAAAAAGACTGGAAGCGGTGCAAAGAAAGCTACAAAAATGGTATGGGATTTGCATTGCAAATTGTACGAGGAGAGACATGCCGACCTGAACATGTATACCTTGGAGGAAAGGAGAAACAGGGGGAACATGATACAGACTTTCAAATATTTGAAAGGTATTAATCCGCAAACAAACCTTTTCTGGAGACGAGAAGGTGATAGAACTAAAGGACATGAATTGAGGTTGAAGGGGGGCAGACACAGGAGTAATGTCAGGAAGTATTGTTTCATGGAAAGGGTGGTAGATATGTGGAACACCCTCCCATGTGAGGTGGTGGAGATGAAAACGGTAATGGAATTCAAACATGCATGGGATAAACACAAAGGAATGGATCTACGGAATCTCAGCGGAGATTGGGTAGCAACGCCGGTAATTGGGAAGCAACAACAGTGCTGGACAGATTCTATGGTCTATGCCTTGATCATAGCTGAATAGATATGGATGGGCTGGAGTGTAAATTTTAAGGGGCTTCGATGTTAGCTTCAGAACTTAGTAGAAGAACAGTACTGGGCAGACTTCTACGGTCTATGCCCTGAGAATGGCAAGGACAAATCAAACTCGGGTATACATATAAAGTATCACATACCATGTAAATGAGTTTATTTTGTTGGGCAGACTGGATGGACCATTCAGTTCTTTATCTGTCATCATTTACTATGTTACTTTGTTAGACATCTTTGTATTGTGTTGAGTACAAAAGGAAATGCATTTCTGTTTTCATTTATCCACTGTTGCAGTACATGTTGAGTTTGACATCTTGGGGTTCCCAGTTCAATATTTCTCTTCACATTTCCGTTTCTAATTTGTGATCCCTTGCTCTTTACTTGGGGATGATCTGTCTGTGTTTTGCATGTGACTGAGATGCAGTTTCTGTGTAGAGCTTTATAGCAGTCCCACTTGTTCTGTTTTACCATAATATTTGTAGTGTTCCCTATGCGTAGGTAGAATTCTTGCTATTTGAATCATTGGATTAGTGCTACTCTTGTAAATATTTGCTATAGGTGTGCTGAGATAGGAATTTTTTTTCAGGTTTTGTATTATTTTACAATGTACCTGAGAGAGGAGAGATTTATGTTGCTATTTCTCAGATGATATGAGAAGCAGAATGTTTTTTTGTACAGTGACTTTCAAGTCACCGATCTGCACCTGTTGTTTGGGTGGAAGTTGGATTTCTGTGAATACAGAGTATGACTACATTTAATTTATAAGAACCCCTTCACTCCCTGACTGTAGTTGTGAGGAGCCATCCTTCATTCCTGGTGACTTGGGGGGGGGGGGGCACAAGGGGTGGGGAATGGAGTGGAGCACCATGGGGTGGGGTGCTGTGAGCACCATCTGTCAGGCAGCAGATAGCCTTTAGCTGCCCCTGAGCATTGACATGCCTGACTGCTGCTGTTTCTTGGGGGATTAGGTGGATCTCCTGTCCATCGTGGTTTGGGATGTAGAGGCCTTGTATGCATCGTTGTTTCCTATCTGTCCAGCCCTCAGCAAGTGCAAACTAGTAAGATGTCAGCTCTAGACTTCTCCACACTCCACCATGTGCCGTGACTTGCTCAGAGCCAGAACCCGACCCGGGACCATCCGATGTGGCTCAGTCCCATGCTGCTTCCTCAAATAACTTCTGGCCTCACTGGAGGCTTTTCTTTGCAGCGACTCCAACAAAGATCGCTGCAGCAGTGCAAGTCAGAGCCAGAGAAGCCCTCCCTGTTACCCAGGTTAAAAAAAAGCCTGCATTTTATATATATCTCGGGGGGAGGGGGGAGGGGGTTGGAAGGGCAGAGATGATCCTATGCTATTGAAGGGAGGTTGTGAAGGGCAGGAAAGAAACTAGGCTAAAGGAGGGGAGAGGATTGTTAGAAGGGGCCTACCCATGTTAGCTCTTGGCCCACCCAAAATACCACTGAGATAAAAGTGTTTACTATGGCGGAAGGAAACTGAAAGTTAAAAGAGAATCATTATTTATATTTCTGGGGGCTTTAATTAGTACAATCTTAAATCTTTGCTTTAAGCCCATAAAAAGAACATTCTAGATTTCACACATCAGCTGCTCTACCACTGCTCACACATTTCCAGCTTGAAGCACAACTAAGCACAGGCTGTTTCCTTCAAAGTTGCAGCAGTACACATAATTGTCTCTGCTCTAACAACCTTTGTTTAGTTGTACTTCAAGCTAGAACAGTGTGAGCAGTGATAGAGCTGTGAAGGAAACAGCCTGTGCTTATTTGTACTTCAAGCTGTTGTGCTGAGCACTAACACATTTAGATTGGGAGTGTGCATCCAAAGCACTCCTCTCTGGTGTATTGGAACCCCTGATACAGCCCATGCATGCGCAAAACATAGACCACATTGGGTATTTTTAAATAAAGGCATCATTTTATATATTGGATTTGGATCTGCTCTCTTGGTATGGGTTTTGTCTTTGTACACAATGGTCCCAAACCTTTTCGAGAAGTTCAAGACAAGCCATGCCCTTGAAACAGAAATGACAAGGTGTCATCAAATCAGAACTACATGGTCCATCTCATCCTTCCATTAGGCTCTAAGGGGCCCTTTTACTAAAGCTGTGCACACACTAAAGGAGATGTACCAGATAGGAGGAGGGAGATTGATAAGCACAACTCAGGAGAGGGACCTTGGGGTTATGGTGTCTGAGGATCGCAAGATAACGAAGCAAGCCCTGATTTTGGAGGCTGACTTGGACATAGTTGCAGTCACAGAGACATGGCTCAATGGTTCCCATGAATGGGATGTAAACATACCAGGCTATAATCTTTTTAGGAAGGATAGAGAGGGACGTATAGGTGGAGGAGTAGCTCTGTATGTGAGAAATGATATCGCAGCGACTGAAATGACAGGGAACTGGGGAAAGGAAGAAGCGATATGGATCACCTTAAAAAGAGAGGATAGAACCTTGGTCCACGTGGGTGTTGTCTATAGACCCCCGACACAATTGGAAGAACTAGATAAAGATCTGATCGCTGATATTCAAAAGTTGGGGAAGAAAAGAGAGGTGCTGTTGTTGGGAGATTTTAATCTGCCAGATGTAGATTGGAAGGTTCCATCTGCAAAATCGGAAAGAAGTAGAGAGATTGTGGATGCTTTCCAAAGTGCTCTGCTCAGACAAATGGTGACCGAACCCACGAGGGAGGGAGCCACGTTGGATCTGGTGCTCACAAATGGGGATAGTGTGTCAAATGTCCAAGTGGCTGCACACCTGGGAAACAGTGACCATCAAACAGTTTGTTTTGATGTAACGGCTCATGTGGATAGCGGCCACTCTAAACTCAAAGTCCTGGATTTCAAGCGAGCTGACTTTAACACAATGGGAGAATACCTGAGGAAGGAGCTGATGGGCTGGGAGGACATACGAGAAGGGGAAGGACAGTGGTCCAGGCTAAAAGAAGTAATAAACAGGGCCACAGACCTTTATGTAAGGAGAGTAAATAAAAGCAAGAGAAAAAGGAAACCGATATGGTTCTCAAAGCAAGTGGCTGAGAAAATAAAGATTAAAGAGTTAGCGTTCCAGAAATATAGAAAATCTCAAGAGGAGGAACACGGGGAGGAATACTGGATGAAACTGAAAGAAGCCAAGAGAGAGGTACGTCTGGCGAAGGCACAAGCGGAAGAACAAATGGCTAGAAATGTAAGGAGAGGAGACAAAAACTTCTTCAGGTATATTAGTGAAAGGAGAAAGACTATAAAGGGAAATGTGAGACTAAAAGATACAACAAAACGCTATGTAGAAAATGATGAAGAAAAAGCCAATTTGCTAAATAGATACTTTTGTTCTGTTTTCACTGAAGAAAACCCTGGGGAAGGACCAAGAGGGACTGGCAAAAGTACACCTGAGAATGAGGTGGATAAAGCGCCGTTCACGGAAGAGAGTGTGTATCAACAACTTGGAAAGCTAAAGGTGGACAAAGCCATGGGGCCGGACGGGATCCACCCCAGAATACTGAGGGAGCTCAGAGAGGTTCTGGCGGGTCCTCTTAAAGACTTGTTTAATAAATCCTTGGAGACGGGAGAGGTTCCGAGGGATTGGAGAACGGCGGAGGTGGTCTGTCTTCACAAAAGTGGTGATAGGGAAGAAGCTGGAAACTACAGGCCGGTAAGCCTCACTTCGGTTATTGGAAAAGCAATGGAAGCGATGCTGAAGGAAAGGATAGTGAATTTCCTGGAAGCCAATAAGTTGCAAGATCCGAGACAACATGGTTTCACCAAAGGGAAATCGTGCCAAACGAATATCATTGAATTCTTTGACTGGGTGACAGGAGAATTAAATCAAGGACGTGCTATGGACGTCATCTACTTAGATTTCAGCAAGGCTTTTGACACGGTTCCCCACAGGAGGCTCTTGAATAAACTAGACGGCCTGAAGATAGGACCCGAAGTGGTGAACTGGATTAGGAACTGGTTGACGGACAGACGCCAGAGGGTGGTGGTGAATGGAGTTCGCTCGGAGGAGGGAAAGGTGAGTAGTGGAGTGCCTCAGGGATCGGTGCTGGGGCCGATTCTGTTCAATATATTTGTGAGTGACATTGCCGAAGGGTTACAAGGTAAAGTTTGCCTTTTTGCGGATGACACCAAGATTTCCAACAGAGTGGACACCCCGGAGGGAGTAGAAAACATGAAAAAAGATCTGAAGAAGCTAGAAGAATGGTCTAACGTTTGGCAATTAAAATTCAATGCGAAGAAATGCAAAGTGATGCACTTAGGGAGTAGAAATCCAAGGGAGACGTATGTGTTAGGCGGGGAGAGTCTGATAGGCACAGACGAGGAGAGGGATCTTGGGGTGATAGTATCTGAGGACCTGAAGGCGACGAAACAGTGCGACAAGGCGGTGGCCGTAGCTAGAAGATTGCTAGGCTATATAGAGAGAGGAGTGACCAGCAGAAGAAAGGAGGTTTTAATGCCCCTGTATAAGACGTTGGTGAGGCCCCACCTGGAGTATTGTGTTCAGTTTTGGAGGCCGTACCTTGCGAAGGATGTTAAAAAAATGGAAGCGGTGCAAAGAAAAGCTACGAGGATGGTATGGGATTTACGTTCCAAGACGTATGAAGAGAGGCTTGCTGACCTGAACATGTACACCCTGGAGGAAAGGAGGAACAGGGGTGATATGATACAGACGTTCAAATATTTGAAAGGTATTAATCCGCAAACAAATCTTTTCCGGAGATGGGAAGGCGGTAGAACGAGAGGACATGAAATGAGATTGAAGGGGGGCAGACTCAGGAAAGATGTCAGGAAGTATTTTTTCACGGAGAGGGTGGTGGACGCTTGGAATGCCCTCCCGCGGGAGGTGGTGGAGATGAAAACGGTAACGGAGTTCAAACATGCGTGGGATATGCATTAGAGGAATCCTGTGCAGAAGGAATGGATCCTCAGAAGCTTAGCTGAAATTGGGTGGTGGAGCAGGTGGGGGGAAGAGGGGGTGGTGATTGGGAGGAGAGGATAGGGGAGGGCAGACTTGTTCGGTCTGTACCAGAGCCGGTGATGGGAGGCGGGACTGGTGGTTGGGAGGCGGGAAATACTGCTGGGCAGACTTATATGGTCTGTGCCCTGAAAAGGACAGGTACAAATTCAAGGTAAGGTATACACATATGAGTTTGTCTTGGGCAGACTTAAGTAGAGGAATGTGGTAGCCGTGTTAGTCCACTCTTAAGGTTATCAATAGAAATCAAACAAAATAAAACATGGAAAAGAAAATAAGATGATACCTTTTTTATTGGACATAACTTAATACATTTCTTGATTAGCTTTCGAAGGTTGCCCTTCTTCGTCAGATCGGAAATAAGCAAATGTGCTAGCTGACAGTGTATATAAGTGAAAAACATTCAAGCATTGCTATGACAGTCTGACAGGGTGGGAGGATGGGGGTGGGTAGGAAGTATACTTCCTACCCACCCCCATCCTCCCACCCTGTCAGACTGTCATAGCAATGCTTGAATGTTTTTCACTTATATACACTGTCAGCTAGCACATTTGCTTATTTCCGATCTGACGAAGAAGGGCAACCTTCGAAAGCTAATCAAGAAATGTATTAAGTTATGTCCAATAAAAAAGGTATCATCTTATTTTCTTTTCCATGTTTTATTTTGTTTGATTTCTATTGATAATCTTGGGCGGACTGGATGGACCATGCAGGTCTTTTTCTGCCGTCATCTACTATGTTACTATGTTACTATGTTAATGTGACAAGGTGGGGGTCATTGCTAGAAGGATGCTAGACTACATAACCAGCAGATGAAAGGAGGTGCTGAATGCTGATGCCTCTGTACAAGTCGTTGGTGAGGCCCCACTTGGAGTATTATGTTGAGTTTTGGAGGCCGTATCTTGCTAAGGACGTAAAAAGACTTGAAGTGGTTCAGAGAAAAGCGACCAAAATAGTATGGGGTTTGCGTCACAAAATGTACGAGGAGAGACTTGAGGACCAGAATATGATATGATACAGATGTTAAAGATTTGAAAGGTATTAATTTACAACAAATCTTTTTCAGAGATGGGAAGGTGGTAGAACTAGATGACATGAACTGAGGTTGTGGGGGGGGGGGGGGGGGGCAACTCAGGAATAATATCAGAGCATACTTTTTCATGGAGAGGGTGGTAGATACCTGGAATGCCTCCCGTGGGTGGTGGTGGAGATGAAAACGGTAACGGAATTCAAAAATGCATGGGATAGACACAAAGGAATCCTGTATAGAAGACGTGGAACAAATTAGCTTAGCAGGGATTAGATTACACCACCAGTAATAGGGAAGCAAAGCCAGTGCTGGGCAGACATCTACGGTCTGTGTCCTGAAAATGACAAGAGCAAATCAAGACCAAGTATACGGATCATACCTAATGCTATGAATTTATCTTGTTAAGCAGACTGGATGGACCGTACAGGTCTTTATCTGCCGTCATCTACTATGTTACTATGCCTTCAGGGAACCTACCTGTCCTTAACAATTGAAAACACAATATTGAAACACTACCCCCCCCCCCCCCCCCCCCCCCCCCCCCACTGGCAGTAATGCAATTGGAGGATTCCCAATCAGCTTAGAGGGAACCGTGTTTGGGGGCTGATCCTTTAGATTATCTCTGAGTTATATTTCAGAGGTACTGAAAGGAAATGTTTGTCTTTTTTATTAATAACAGTAAGATCTAAGAGAGAATACTCCCAAGGAAGAAGACGGAATGAGAACAGATCTAAGAAAGGTAAAGTGTGCTCAAATGCTTGGCAGTTAGGATTCAGTGCAAAAGTGTACATCTGGACACAGAAATTGAAAGCAGAGGTATATGATTAGGTTGGAGAAACTGATGGACACTAATTGAAAACAAAAACATTGGCTCTGATGGAACAAAGGCAGCAAATAGCATGAAAAGATTGGACAGAGCTAGAACAATGCTAGGGTGCATAGCAAGAGGTATAAGCAGCAGACAAAGAAGATCAGAATACCTCTGTAAGGTCATTCTTAAAACCGCATCTAGGATCAAGCTATGGTAAGAGAGACCTTAATGCACTTTAGTAACCACACTGCTTAGTGTTAATGTGTGTTATTAGCAGGGCTTTTTTGAGGGAGTACTTGGGGGTACTGAGTACCGGCACCTTTTCTATTGGCTGCTAAAATTGAGCCATCGCTCCCCAAGTTTTAATGAAAGAGCTCAGGCTCTACACAACAATTCTGCCTTGTCATAGATTCTGTGACTGGTTGCAGGGGGCCTGGCTATTGTGGGGTGGGTCCCTCAGCGATCACCCCACCCCTGAAGGGTGATCTGGCGTTTGAGTACCGGCACCTTTTTTGCTAGAAAAAAAATGCACTGGCTATTAGTAGGTAGGACTCATTGCATAAAATAGGACCTGTGTAAAATATGCCTCTAGAAACAGCTGGGCTTCATGTAAGGAAAGCTGGCGAAGGAGCTAAGAGGTCCCAAAGGTCATAAAAGCAGAGTGTTGGAGGGGAAGGGGTATATTGACTTTTTTTTTATACCTAACAGAAAATTGCTGAAAGCTCAACAGCCAAGAACCTCAGGCATGTGGAGGGTGGGCCTGTAAAGAATAATCCAATCGGAGGGGGGGGGGGGGGGGGGGGGGCAAATGAAACGTAAAAGCAACATCAAAAAAATATTTTTTCAGAGAACATGTGGTAGATGCCTGGATTGTTGGCATCAGGAAGTGGTGGGAACAAAAACAGTGACAAAATTCAAAAAGGTGTGGAATAAACACAGAGGATCCCTATATGGCAAGAGGACAGAATAAAACTATAGACTAATTCCACTCAAATTAAAACAATAAATGGCTTTCACACTTTTAAATATATACAAAAAGAGGCATGGGGTGGGGGTACCCTGTACAAAGCGCCAGTCACAACCATAAGGACAAAAGGGGAGGATACCAGTAAACAGCAGCAGATACAACACTGGCCACCTGTCTGGGCAGACTGGAAAACTCTTTTTATTGGAAAAAACTAAAAACAAATAACATACAAATCAAAAACAAGCCCCTAGCTATACACAGTCCTCCTATCTATGTACACCCCCTCCCCCTCCTCAATAGTACAGTGGAAACTGTTTATTAGAAAGACCAAAGAAAAAAACCGGACATGCAAATCAAACCCCAGGCTCCTAGCTAGACATGGTCTGCCTATCTATGTACACCCCCTCCTCAATAATACAATGGATCAACCCCCCCCCCCCCCCCGACCCCCCACAACCCCTTCAGACAACTGGCACACAATCCCCTGGGAAGCATGTCCCCTCATGGCGGCTTAAGCCTCACGTGTCTCCACCACCTCGAAGCCACCCCCACCCCTTTTTCCACCCTTTCCCACTTCGCCGCTTCCTGCACCGCCCTTACCACATCCCAGCTGACTACCTCCGCCGGCCGGACCTCCTGGTACAGGGACACCCTGCAGCGCGCCATCCAGAGGCAGTACCGCAATATCACCGAAATCAGAAAGCGTGTTACCGGATCCCCGCGTCCCTCTCCACCCTCTGGGCCATACACCCAGTCCGCATAGCTGTAGTTGCGGAAACTGGGGATCTGCAGCAACGAGGAAACCCGGTCAGAGACCTGGACTGTAAATGGGCACCTCACCAGGAAATGCTCCATCGTCTCTTCAGTTCCAGCACATTCCTCCCGTGGGCACCCTCTATCCCGCACATTGCGATATTTCAAATTTCCTCGGACGTACAGTCTACCGTGAAAGGACAGCCACGCCAGGTCTTTATACTTCACCGGGATGCGGTTCGAAGCAATCAACCGTAACCCCTGCTGCATCCGTGGGGCCGGCGCGTCCCTCAGCGCCAGAGGAGCTGAGAACACCTGCGCCCGTACTCTGTCCATCCAGACCCCCCGTTGTCCTGCCTTCACCTCCCCCACCGTCAGCCCCCACACCCTCACCAATTTCACTAGGGTCTTGCAATAACTCACCCCCCCCGGAGCCCCCCTTCGCAGTGCCACTACCCTCCCCCCCTCCCGCCATAGGTCCCAATATCTCGGCCACCACTGCAGGACACTCCTAGCCCACCCCGGTGGCTCCCGCCCTACCGCCCTCCCCAGATTGAACTGCAGGAACAAAGCGCTGAAAAACAGGACTGGGTTTATCATGCCCACCCCCCCCTCCCTCCTAGGCAGATAGGTAACATTCCGTTTTACCGGATTCGTCCTGTTGCCCCAGAGCAGCCGGAAGAACACCCCATACAAGGCCGCGTACCGGCTCTCCGGCAGCAGGCAGATGTAACTGACGAACAGAAACAAAGGAACTAAGTGTGCCTTGATGAGCTGTACCCGCTCCCCCATGGTCATTTTCCACCCCTTCCATCTATCCACCCTCCCCTTCACTTCTTGGAGACACCTATCCCAGTTGTAGAGCCTATAATCCCCCTTCTCGAAGTATATTCCCAAGACCCGTATACGTTCCACAGCTGTAGGAAACCTACCTCCCAACTCAAATTGCAGCCCCTGATCCCCAACCCACAGGCTATTGGACTTTTGAAAATTGACCTGCGACGCTGTTGCCTGCGAGTATTCCTGGATCAGGTTCTGCAATCTACCTCCCTCCCTCTGGTCCGCTACCCACACTGTAACGTTATCTGCATACGCCACGACCCTTAACTGGTTATTGTCCCCCACCTCCACCCCTTCCAGCCCCTCCGCCCCCCCCTTCTCCAGCCGTCTTATAAAAGGGTCGATGGCGTATGCATACAACAGCGGGCTGAGTGGGCACCCCTGTCGGACCCCTGCCCCTACCTCAAACCCCTGCCCTCTCCACCCGTTAACCAGGGGAAAACACCCCGCATGCTGATAGAGTAGCTGTAATTGCTCTATCCAACCCTTCGGAAACCCATAGCGCTCCAGAATGCTCCATAGGACACCCCACTGCACTCTATCAAACGCTTTTTCCTGGTCGAGTGTTACCAACAGCCTACCATGCCCTCCCACTCTACTGCGTTCTACCCCCTCCCGCACCCACGCTGCAGCTTCCAAGACCCCTCTCCCTTTAACCCCGCATGCTTGCGAGGCTGCTAGCAAATCCCCAGACACCTGCCTCATTCTCTGGAATAGCATTCACGCGAAGATTTTTCGATCCGTATTAAGCAGTGCTATAGGCCGCCAGTTGGCCAGCATCGCCGGGTCCTTCCCCTTACTTAGTAGGATAAGAGCCGCCTCTGTCAAGGAACTAGGCAAGGAACCCTCCAACTGGGCTGCCCCCCATACCCTCACCAGGATCGGCACCAGCTGCTCCTTAAAGGCCTGGTAGAACTCAGTTGTTAGCCCATCCGGCCCCGGCGAGGTCTTCCTGTGGAGCGCCCCGATGGCTTCCTCCACCTCCTGTTCTGTCCACGGGTTCAAGAGGGCCTGAAGCTGGGGTCCCCCGTGACCTATCCCCGGGGTTCCTTCCACATAACACTCCATCTGCTCCATATCAATCTGCTGGGCTGAAAGGAACGCCGCAAAGTGGTCCCTCACTGCCCCCAGAATCCCCTCCTTGGTGTCCTGCAGGACCCCCTGTGCATCCCGCACCCCCTCCATCACCCTGCGCGCCCTCCGCTCCCGGCAGCATGCGAAGGGGTCCGGGCTACACATTTTCCCAAAGTCCCGCTCATAAGTACATAAGTACATAAGTAGTGCCATACTGGGAAAGACCAAAGGTCCATCTAGCCCAGCATCCTGTCACCGACAGTGGCCAATCCAGGTCAAGGGCACCTGGCACGCTCCCCAAACGTAAAAACATTCCAGACAAGTTATACCTAAAAATGCGGAATTTTTCCAAGTCCATTTAATAGCGGTCTATGGACTTGTCCTTTAGGAATCTATCTAACCCCTTTTAAACTCCGTCAAGCTAACCGCCCGTACCACGTTCTCCGGCAACGAATTCCAAAGTCTAATTACACGTTGGGTGAAGAAAAATTTTCTCCGATTCGTTTTAAATTTACCACACTGTAGCTTCAACTCATGCCCTCTAGTCCTAGTATTTTTGGATAGCGTGAACAGTCGCTTCACATCCACCCGATCCATTCCACTCATTATTTTATACACTTCTATCATATCTCCCCTCAGCCGTCTCTTCTCCAAGCTAAAAAGCCCTAGCCTTCTCAGCCTCTCTTCATAGGAAAGTCGTCCCATCCCCACTATCATTTTCGTCGCCCTTCGCTGTACCTTTTCCAATTCTACTATATCTTTTTTGAGATACGGAGACCAGTACTGAACACAATACTCCAGGTGCGGTCGCACCATGGAGCGATACAACGGCATTATAACATCCGCACACCTGGACTCCATACCCTTCCTAATAACACCCAACATTCTATTCGCTTTCCTAGCCGCAGCAGCACACTGAGCAGAAGGTTTCAGTGTATCATCGACGACGACACCCAGATCCCTTTCTTGATCCGTAACTCCTAACGCGGAACCTTGCAAGACGTAGCTATAATTCGGGTTCCTCTTACCCACATGCATCACTTTGCACTTGTCAACATTGAACTTCATCTGCCACTTGCACGCCCAATCTCCCAGTCTCGCAAGGTCCTCCTGTAATCGTTCACATTCCTCCTGCGACTTGACGACCCTGAATAATTTTGTGTCATCGGCGAATTTAATTACCTCACTAGTTATTCCCATCTCTAGGTCATTTATAAATACATTAAAAAGCAACGGACCCAGCACAGACCCCTGCGGGACCCCACTAACTACCCTCCTCCACTGAGAATACTGTCCACGCAATCCTACTCTCTGCTTCCTATCTTTCAACCAGTTCTTAATCCATAATAATACCCTACCTCCGATTCCATGACTCTGCAATTTCTTCAGGAGTCTTTCGTGCGGCACTTTGTCAAACGCCTTCTGAAAATCCAGATATACAATATCAACCGGCTCCCCATTGTCCACATGTTTGCTTACCCCCTCAAAAAAATGCATTAGATTGGTGAGGCAAGACTTCCCTTCACTAAATCCGTGCTGACTTTGTCTCATCAGTCCATGTTTTTGTATATGCTCTGCAATTTTATTCTTAATAATAGCCTCCACCATCTTGCCCGGCACCGACGTCAGACTCACCGGTCTATAATTTCCCGGATCTCCTCTGGAACCCTTCTTAAAAATCGGAGTAACATTGGCTACCCTCCAGTCTTCCGGTACTATACTCGATTTTAGGGACAGATTGCATATTTCTAACAGTAGCTCCGCAAGTTCATTTTTTAGTTCTATTAATACTCTGGGATGAATACCATCAGGTCCCGGTGATTTACTACTCTTCAGCTTGCTGAACTGACCCATTACATCCTCCAAGGTTACAGAGAATTCGTTTAGTTTCTCCGACTCCCCCGCTTCAAATATTCTTTCCGGCACCGGTGACCCCCCCAAATCCTCCTCGGTGAAGACCGAAGCAAAGAATTCATTTAATTTCTCCGCTACGGCTTTGTCCTCCCTGATCGCCCCTTTAACACCATTTTCGTCCAGTGGCCCAACCGACTCTTTGGCCGGTTTCCTGCTTTTAATGTATCTAAAAAAATTTTTACTATGTATTTTTGCTTCCAACGCTAATTTCTTCTCAAAGTCCTTTTTTGCCCTCCTTATCTCCGCTTTGCATTTGGCTTGGCATTCCTTATGATCTATCCTGTTACTTTCAGTTGGTTCTCTTCTCCACTTTCTGAAGGATTGTTTTTTGGCTCTAATGACTTCCTTTATCTTACTGTTTAGCCACGCCGGCTGACGTTTAGTCTTTTTTCCAAGGAGGTGTAGCGGTTGTACTGTACCTGCTCCAGGAGTGCTTGGAGATCATGTATTTCTTCCTCCCTCCCCCCTTGTGAAATCAATGTGTCCCTCTTTTTCTTTATTGCCATGCCCAACTTTGTCCTTTCCCTCCCCTCCCTTCTCGCCTGTCTGAGAAAGAATCCCCGCGTTCGTCTTTTCACTGTATCCCACCACTCCCCCAATGACTGAAATGCCCCCTGCACTGACACCTGATCTTCCAAAAACCGGCGGTACTCCTCCCGCACCTGCTCGCTACCTAACCACTTTAAATTTAGTCGCCATAACCCCCTCCCTGGCCTCTGCGCTGCCGCCCCCCCCACCTGAAGGAGGACCATGTGGTGGTCTGAAAAGTCCACGTCCACGGTTCGTGGACCCCCCAGACAAACCCCCTTCTTTACCAGGAATCTATCGATTCTACTTTTACACTGCCCTCGAAAGAACGTGAACCCCTCCTGTTCCTCACAGAAGGCCACATGCGCGTCTACCAGCTCCGCCTCCCGCATGATCCCTGCCAGCCTCACCCCGTCATAGCCCACCTGTACCGATCGTCCCCCACTATCCTTTTTTCCGCAATATGGTGTTAAAATCTCCCCCCCAGACTACTTGGCGCGAAGTGTATAGGTAGGGCTTGATCTTCCCAAAGAGGAGCACCCTTTCCTTCTTGCTTTGGGGCCCGTACACATTCACCACCCTCAGTGCTCTATCCTCCCAAATCGCATCCACAACAAGACATCTCCCCACCCCCAGCTCCACCACTCGCTGAATATTCACCCGGTGGGACTTAAATAAGATCCCCACCCCACCATACCTCTCCCCCGCCAACCCCCACACCGAGGGACCCCACTTCCAGGCCCGCCTTGCCCGCCTGATCACCTCAATGGACCGCAGCCGAGTCTCCTGGAGCAGGAAGCAATCTGCTTGGACCCTCGCGAACCAGTCATACGCTAAACCCTGCTTCTTCGGAGAGGCGATGCTGGCCACATTCAGCGTGGCAAATGTCAACACTAAGCCTGCCATCCTCATTGCGAGTCACGGGTCTGCTCACTCCCAACTTCTTTCCTTATCTCCTGGGATACCCCCTTCTTACCCTGAAGCAGGTCCTCTGCTATGCGGTCTACATCATCCCCTGCCAGATCCCCCTCCCCCCCCCCGCAGCCGTCCTGTCTGCACCTTACCCCCCCTCCCCCTTTCTTCCTTCCTTTCTTCTTTGCTCTATCCGGACCCACCCCCTGATCCCTCCCTCTCCCCTCTTCACCCCTGCCCCCTACCTTCTCCTCCGAGTCCTCCACCTCCCCCAAGTCCTCCAAGTCCTCCAGATCCTCCTCTAGCTCCACTCTGTCCCCCCAAGCCTGCACTTGGGCCTTCACCACCTGCCCGGCCCCCTCAGCTTTCCTCTTACTCCCCTTTCCCCTCCCTCCCTCCCTCCCTTCCCTCTTCCTCCTCCCTCACCCCTCCCCCTCCCCCCAGAGCCTTCCCGCCCTTCTTCCTACCACCAGTACCCTCCTCCAGTGCTTCCTCATATTTCCGTTTGCCCTCTCCAATCCCCCCTGCCGCCCCCTCTTCCTCCATTAACTCCACCTCTTCTCCTTCCCCTGTTCTTCCTCCTCCCTCCCAACCTCCCTATCCTCCTCCTCCTCCTCCAACACCTGAAATCTGTTCCCCCCCCTCTTCCCCTGCAGCGACCCCTCCTTGCCCACCCCTAGTTTCCCCCCCCTCCGAAACTTCCCTTTCCTCTGTGGCACTTGTACCCACTCCCCCTCTCCCCCCTGCTCCACTCCTGACCCAGCCCCCTGCCGCCCCCCCTCCTGCATCCCCTCCTTCTCCCCCCCTTGCCCCTCCCTGCCTATCACCCCCTGCCCTATCCCCTCCTCCATTACCCCCCCTCCCCGTCCCTTCCCCCACATATCCCACTCGTTATGGGCCGCCCTAGGGCAGTTCCGATATGCATGGCCTAACCCGCCGCAGAGGTTGCACCTGATCGCGGTGCAGTCCTCTGTGGCATGCTGATCCCCGCATCTTCCACACTTTACCACTGGGCATGACATGCTGAAGTGCCTAAACGAACCACATCTGAAGCACTGCCGCGGCTGCCCCTTGTAAAAGCACAGTATCCTGTCACGACCGATAAAGGCAGCCGAAGGAATGTGCTGGACCACATGGCTCTCCTGTCTCAATTTGACCAGGGCTCCCCAACCTCCTGCCCAAACCCTGCTTGGATCCGGTAACTTTGTAAGTGGGGATCTCAGCTCCGCGTACCTCTGTAGCCAGTAGGCTAAATCTGCCCCAGAGATAGACTCATTTCTCACGAGCAGGGTGATCTGCACCAGGTCCGGCTTGCTGACTGGAATGGCCCTGAGGTCCCGCCACTCCCCCTTTCCCCTCACCCCCTCGTACCTTTCCCAGAATATTTCCATCCCCCTCTGGGTCATGAAGCTCAAGTCATATTCTGGGATGTTGATGGGGTGTATACACGCGTAAAAGTCCTCGGGTATAAACCCCATCCCCATCACCAGCCTCAAGACCCGATCCCTGGAGGGCATTGCCCCCTCCCCTATCCATTTGAGCTGTACCACATTTCGCCGCTTAGGCAGCTGTCCACCCCCTGTCCCCGCTCCCCCCCCAACCCCTCCCTGGGCCCTCAAAACCACCCGATCTCCCCCCCTCCCTCCTTCCCCCTCCCTGGACTACTGCCGCAAAGGACTTGGACCCCAGCCCCCACCGCCCCCCCTCCACACTTGTTCCAGCCCTTCCCTCTGCCTCCCCCCCTTCTGTCCCTCTGCCCCTCCCCTCATCCCTCTCCCTTCCTCAATATCCACCGCCCCCTCCCCCTCCCGTTGTCCCCCCTCCCCTTCCCTCTCAGACAAACATCCAGCAACGTCCATAGTCAGTTCTGCGGCTTGGGCTGCCTCCAACTGATTGTCCTGCCCATCTCCACTTCCTGGAACGTCCCTGCTCGTCCCTGCCACTGCAGGCTCCAGCCTCTGGGCTAATCACCTCCTCTCCTCTGTCTCCTGGCGATACTCTGGCACCTGCCCAGTCAGGTCTGCAGCTGGCGATACCAGACTCCCTGCTCGCTCTGCCCCCGAACTCCCTCCAACCTCCGGCACCAGGGGCGAAGCCTCCGGAACTCCGCCGCTCCCCTTGGCTCCTCGCTCCCAGCCGTCCTGCTGGCAGGTCTGCTCCACCACCCGCTGCACATCTGTTAGACTTGTCATGTCCACTTCTGTAGTCAACGAAAGTCTCTCAACAATCGGGTTACTTCCCCCTTGCTTCTGGTGCAGTCCCTCCTGTGTTCTCCCAATGGCTGGCGCTTCCCGGGGGCATGGCTTGTCTGTTCCTGATTCCGCCACAGGCTGGCTGTTAGCACCCCCCGATTTCACCTCTTGTAATGGACAGCTGGTCAAATGAGCTCCCAGCTGCTGCCCGCTCCTATTCCTCTCTCTCCGACCCCTCTCCTGTAAACCGCCAGCTACTCCATGCTCAGGGAAGACCTCCCCTGCTCCCGGACTTCGTGGGCGGGGCTTCTCCAGATGCCATGCTGCTTCGGTTTCCACTTCAGTCATTGCAGACCCGGCCAAAAATACCGGAGTCTGCCTCTGCTGACCCTTTTCCAACAGGGCCTCCTTCACGGCAACTGTCTCTGCTGTTGCACAACTGCAGGTAAGCCCTCTGAGACTTCGACCACCACCTCTGTAGAAAACAGGCTGCTACCTGCGTCTCCCTCTGCTGCCTCCATTATCTGGAGTTTTGAAAAGTTACTGAGTTCTGTCCTCCCCTCCACAGGTAGGATCTCTACTCCAGCCCCCACCTCAGAGCCATGTCCTGCCGCTGCCTCCTTATCCTC
The DNA here is from genome assembly GCF_901765095.1 of Microcaecilia unicolor. Lineage (NCBI taxonomy): Eukaryota > Metazoa > Chordata > Amphibia > Gymnophiona > Siphonopidae > Microcaecilia > Microcaecilia unicolor. The sequence goes on along the minus strand of NC_044032.1, from coordinate 611,147,243 downwards.
TGGCTGCTGGGTAAGTGCTCTGGACTGTGTTGCCAACTGTCTCATGTATTTTAAAGTGGGGTCACCTCTGAACCCAGACAACTCTTTTGAGTCTAATGCTGCTGAAGACACTGAAGCTTGCTGCAACTGTAGTGTTCCTGAACCCCCAGACTGTGGTATTGAAGCCATCCTTTCTCGGTTAACATAGAGCTCCCTCAAAGGATTCACAGAGCCCTTTTTTAAACAGTTCAACAAGTGTTCTTTTTTCCCCAACAACTTTGATATCCGGGCTTCCTCTTTAACATACATTTGTCTGTGCTCCGCTGGGGCAAATTTACACATAGTTCTTGCCATTTTCAGACGTTTTCCTAGCTCCACTACTTCTTTTTCCACCAGCTTAATTCGTCTTACAATATTTACCACACTACTTGCTGGATCATCAGGGTCATAGCTCACTTCAAGGAACTCCTCATCTGACGATCCACTCTCCTCACTCTCACTCTCAGCTGCCTCCAGCAAAGGCTTCTGGCAAACTTCCATCGCCTCTTCCTTCTCCCTTCCTTGGAAGCGCCCTTCTGGGGCCTGTACTATCTTCCTCCCCCCTCCACTGTCTTCTCGCTTACCTTCCGCAAGCTGGGCCATGGAGGGGGAAATGCTCTGGTGGCCTCCACTGGGCTGCTTCTCCCTTCGGTCCACTGGACTCCTTTCCCTTCTCCCGGTAGTCAAACCAGGGAGAGAGCCACTCCTTTTGGCCTTCTGGTCCCGGGCCCCAGGAGGCCCCATAGCCTGGGACTTTCCTGAGGCCTTCTCCCCAGGGACCCTCCTCATCTTTGGGGAGGGAGCTAGGTCTCACTCCCTTTCCACTGGAAGTCAGCAGAGCTCTCTAAAACACCTCCTTCCTCCTCAGCAGACTGGATGGACTGTGTTGGTCCTTATCTGCTATCGTTTACTATGTTACTATGTGAAATGGTGCCCTGGACCAGGGCCGCCAAGAGACTGGGCCGGGCCCGGGGCAAGGCTGCCCCGGGGCCCCGCCCCCACTGCCGCCGCTCCCTCTTCGTCCGCCACCAGGCTGGGCCCCCTGCATTGAAATCACAGCGCCTCTCACCTCCTTGTGAAAGCGCTGCAGGCAGCAGGGCAGCAGATCGCTGCCCTTCTGCCCCCCTTCCCTCCTTGTGTCCTGCCCTCGCGGAAGTTACGTCAGATGAGGGCGGGACACAGGGAGGAAAGGAGGCCTGAAGGGAGGCGATCTGCTGCCTGCAGCGCTTTCACATGGAGGTGAGAGGTGCTGTGATTTCAAAGCAGGGGGCCCAGCCCAGTGGCAGACATTCGACAACGAAGGGTGGGTGGGACTGCGTGCGCGGCCCCCCTTGGAGGCCCGGGCCCAGGGAATTTTGTCCCCCCTGCCCCCCCCTCTCGGCAGCTATGCCCTGGACACTCCTTTTCTCACCCCACCCTCCATCCACGGCCCCTTTGAACATACTTTGCCTTGTGTGAAAGGCCCCTGTTCTGAAGTGACATTTAAATAGCTGGACCTCTCCAGATATTTAAATGCTACCATTTGCACGTGAAGATGCATCTAAAATAATGGTCATAGAGGGGCATAATCGAACAGAAACGCCTATCTCCATGGGCGTTTATCTCCGAGAACGGGTCCGTGAAGGGGCGGAGTGAACCGTATGTTCCAAAAAAAATAGACGCCCATGTTTTATTCGCCAAGGTGTGAGCTGGGCGTTTTTGCTTTTCAGCGATAATGGAAAATGAAATCGCCCAGCTCAAAAACGAATAAATCCAAGGCATTTGTTCGTGGGAGGGGCCAGGATTCATAGTGCACTGGTCCCCCTCACATGCCAGGACACCAACCGGGCACCCTAGGGGGCACTTTTACAAAAACAAAAAAAAAGGTAAAAGAGCTCCCAGGTGCATAGCACCCTTCCCTTGGGTGTTGAGCCCCCCAAATCCCCCTCAAAACCCACTGCCCACAAGTCTACACCATTACTATAGCCCTAAGAGGTGAAGGGGGGCACCTACATGTGGGTACAGTGGGTTTGGGGGGGTTGGACGACTAAGCATTAAGCAGCACAATTGTAACAGGTAGGGGGGGGATGGGCCTGGGTCCACCTGCCTGACGTCCACTGCACCCCCTAACAACTGCTCCAGGGACCTGCATACTGCTGCTTGGGAGGAGGGTATGACATTTGAGGGTGAAAGTAAAAAGTTGTGAAACATCATTTTTTTGTGGTGGGAGGGGGTTAGTGACCACTGGGGGAGTCAGGGGAGGTCATCCCCGACTCCCTCTGGGGGTCATCTGGTCATTTAGGGCACTTTTGGGGGCCTTATTCGTGAAAAAACAGGGTCCAGGAAAAGTGCCCTAAATTCTAGCTACAAACGCATCCATTATCGGCGAAAGGCGCCCATCTCTGTTCGGGTGATAACCACGCCCCAGTTCCGCCTTCACCATGCCTCCGACACGCCCCCGTCAACTTTGTCCGCATCCGCGACGGAGTGCAGTTGAAAGCGTCCAAAGTTCGGCTTTCGATTATACCGCTTTATTTGTTTTTGTGAGAAAAACGCCCATCTCCCGATTTAGGTCGGAACTTGGGCGTTTTTCTCGTTCGATTATAAGCAGGATAGTGTATCAACACATGTTAACGCTTCTAAAATGGCTTCCTATACTTATAAATGGGGCCAATTAAGGAGCAAAGCTGAAAAAGATTTTTCTTTTCATCTTGAAAGGCCAAAAATTCACAGAGGATTAAGGGCATTAATGTCCTCAATCCCTTGTGTTTATCTCTGGCCAAAACATACACTTTTATGAAAGTTGCACTCTCCTTGGAAAAAGTGCAAAAGCTGACAGGGAAATCTTTTTGATAATATATCTATATCACACTTAGGGCTAGGTTTACTAAGTGGTGCTATGGGCGCGTTAGCGTTTTTAACGTGCGTAAGCGGTGTACGCATGTTAAATGCTAATGCACCCATAGAAATGTATAGGCGCATTAGCGTTTAACGCACCTTAAATTTACAGGCGCGTTAAAAATGCTAACGCGTATATTTGTTTGGCGGCGTCACTAGCTGGCCCGGTGCTTATCACAGTTTGGCGTTGCAGGGAGCTCTTCCCCTGACGAAGCCCCAGGTGGCGAAACGGGATTAAAAGTTCCCTCATCCCATTCCACTGACAGCTACATTTTATGAGATTAAGGGCATCATTTTAAAAGTATTTACACGTGCAAATTATGGTATTTACATGCATAGATCGGTTATACATGTAATGATTTCAGAAAACTGCTATTATACATGTAGACACTTGGACACAGAGAATTGAAGGGAGCATATTATGGGTATGTTTTGGGTAGACCAAAAATTATACATGTGTTTCCTATTTTATAGAAGGAATAGATATATGTTTAAATCTTTTTTTTTTTTTATTGAAGCTTCAAAACAAAGTATAACCAATAGACATAAACTTTAGTTACAATTCAGCATTTAAGCACCTAAGTGAAACTGGACAAAGATAGGACTGAGTTTTATGTGGTCCAATTAACTTAGGCGGTTAAGCGCTGAATATAAAAATGCTTCCAGGTGCCCATTTTACCTTTCCTTCCTTATCTTGTCCCCTGAGCCCTCCAAAACCCTCCCAAAACATACTGTCACCCACTGTACATGACTACAATAGCCCTTATGGGTGAAGGGTGCATCTATATGTGGGTACTGTAGGGTTTTGGTGACTTTGGGAGGGGTCACAGTTTCCACCATAAGTGTGACAGGTAGAGTGAGATAGGGACCTGAGTCCCCCACTCTATAGTGCACTGCAATGACCACTACACTCCTCCAGGGACCTGCATGCTCCTCTAATAAACCAGGCTTTAACATCTGAGGCTGTCATAGAGGCTGGTAAGTCATATTATTATTCACATTTTGGGGAGGAGAAGGGGGTCACCTCTGATTTCCTCCAGTGATTATCCGGTCACTTAGGGCACCTTTTTGTGCCTTATTCGTTCTGAAAACAGGTCTAGATCAAAACATCTTAGTTTTAGACCTGGACATTTTGGTTTATTCCATTATGGCTGTAAAACATCCAAGTGTTTTCCTACTGGCCATTCTTCTCCCTATGCACCTGAGCATCCTTCTGGCTTTGACCATCACCTTTTCCACCTGTTTTTCCACCTTAAGATCATAAGATATAATCACCCCCAAGTTCCGCTCATCTTTCATACACAGAAGTACGTCACCCCCTATACTATACCGCTCCCTTGGATTTTTGCAGCCCAAGTGCATAACCCAGGGGCGTTGCCAGAAGTGTATTGTAGGGGTGGGCCAAAGGTAGACTGAGGGGTCCAGGTATTCTCTCTCCCCGCCACTACCACTGCCACCGCATACCTTTACTGGTGGGGATGACAAGCCCTGCCAGCCAAAGAGATCTCCTCCTGGAGTCCCGTCTGTGTTGCCAGAGCAGCACTCAAGTTGGCAGCTTACTTCAGCTGCCGACGTCGGCACTCCTGTGATTGCTCAGTTCAGTCACTGAACTGGGCATATGCGAGAGAGAGTCATCATTAGAGGCCAAAGTGTGCCTGCTGACTAAAGTGCTCCTCTGGCAGCACACATGGGACTCATGGAAGAGATCTGTTCGACTGCTGGGGCTTGTCATCCCTGCCAGCCATTAAAGCAGAGGGGGCCTGAGCCATAGAGGCCCCCCCCCCCCCACACACTGGCATGACCCTGCATTTTTTACCATTAAATCTTAGTTGCCGATTTCTGGACCATTCTTCAAGCTTCGCTAGGTCCTTTCTCATGGGGTGTCTACCCTATTACAGAGTTCGGTATCATCTGCACAAAGACAAACCTTACCAGACAGTCCTTCCACAATATCACTCACACAGATGTTAAAAAGGACCTGCCCAACTTCAAATCCCTGCGGCACCCCACTGATAGCAAACTTCATTTACCACTACCCTCTGTCTCCATCCACCTAACCAGTTTTTTAACTCAGTCAGTCACTTTAGGGCCCATACCTAGGGCCCTCAGTTTATTCATCAGCCACCTATGTGGAAGCATGTCAAAGGCTTTGCTAAAATCCAAGTACCCACATCTAGTGCCCCTCCCATAGCCAACTGTTTGGTCACCCAGTCAAAAGAAATCAATCAATCAGATTTGTTTGACAAGTGCTGAATATTAACCGTCTCTGCTTTAGCCGGCTTTGCAAACCTGGAAATTCAATGCTGAAGCCTGGATATGGCCCAGTAAAACACTGTTTAGTCATGAGAATACAGTGGCGACTCTGATGGCTGCAGCATAAGGGGCATATCCTTGAAAAAGCCACAAGGTGAAACATGGTGTGTATTGCATAACACAGCCCCCTTACTGATTTGTTCTTCAGGAACGCTTTTTGAAAGCCAAGTCTATTATATCATAAGTCTATCATATTATGAAAGTATTATTAAATTTATTTGAACTCAATGAATATAATCTATACCTCTAAGACTAATGACAAGAGAGCACATAAAGCTTAGAACAATGAACATCTGAGAGCTCAGCGTGGTGCTGCTGAGGTCTGTTAGTTAAGAGGTCAGCACCTGATATATGTTTGAGACTTGCTACTCCTAAATAGTGGTGGGTGTATGACATGTTTTGGGGATAACTATTTGGGACAATTATTGGAGCCTGATTTATAGGTATACCAGCAAAATGCTGAGCACTGCTGGCTGAATATTGACCTCTAAATGTTTATGTGCTCGTATTTCCTATTTGATTGCTGATTTCTGTACCAGTTCTGAAAATAATGATTAAAAAACAAAACAAAACGAATGAACTATACCCTTGAAACTAGCAGTTCCTTATTGTCATAGCATCTGGGAATGTCTGTGTTTAGTTCTCCTCTAGTGTAGGGAGTGAGGTTTTACAGGTGTAGGGGTTTGAATGCCATTTTTTTTTTAAAAAACCTGCTTGCTAACCTCAAACTATACAGTTTCCTGACTCCTAGAACCGACATCACAAATGCCTTCTTCCAAAATCCCTCATTGTTTTAAATTACATAATTAAAGTTTTATACAGTGAGGTAGCATATGGAAATGATTGATTAAATTACAGGATATCATGATGTGCACACAATCCTTTTCTCTGGTATTCTACTTAATGAAATCCATCCATGTGACATATGTTTATGAAACATTAATTTATTAAATATTCAAGTTCAAATGAAACCCTATGCAATAAATACATCACTCTGTCGTCTTGCCCTAAATTTTCTTTGTGGTTCTGCTGAAGCTGCTAATCCCTTTCCTCCTCCCCCACAAGGGTTTTGGCGATATGAAGGATTATTTTGCTGTAAATGTTAGGGAGATAAAGGAAAGGTCTGCTAGTCTAAGCAAGAATAATCTAAGAGCACAAGAGAGCCGAATCTACAAACTGTAATATGACACATCAGGGTAACCAGGCAAGAGCTATAGCAGAGGTTGGATCACGGTCACAGATAGGAGGAAATCACATACCTTTATTATTTACACATATAAAAATATTAGTCAGAGTTGAAGGGTAAGAATATATACTCTTGCTATCCCCCCCTCTGTGTTCCGTTGTCTATGTGTCACCCCAACCCTGTTGAATGTAGTCGTGCCAGGTAGGGGTTTACACCTGAGAACACAGGGGGTGATACAAGCTCACTAACCCTGCTGTATACCCTCAAAGAGTGTACAGGGAAAGAAAACTAAAATTGGATTCTACCTGAATTGCCCAAACTCAAACTCAATTCAAATGTTCCAATGCAATTAACATTTATTTTAAATACAACAGGCACAATTTAAACAGAATATTCTTCTAACAGTGAACTAATTTCTTTTTCTTTCTTTTATTACAGAAGCCAACTGAACACTACTAAATGAACAGATCAGATAAGTATTATTTCTTTTCTTCTTTTACTTTCTAAACATGCAATGAATTCTTTAATAATTGCTAATTTTAATCTTTAGTCATTAAAAGAAAATGATACTTTGTGTGCATTTTTTTTTCTCTCTCTCTTGTAGGAACTCAGCACTGTGATCAACTCAGGTAAGTATGCAAATTTATGTTTGTGTAATATAGTCACCACACTGGTTGTACCACCACCGGCCGGTTGTCCTCAGGATCTGTCTTGCGTAGGGGCCCAAGATGAATGTTTTCAGATGATTTCAGGATCCCTTGTGACCGTCACCTACACCTCAAACAAACCAAAAGGAAGGAAAACCCTATCTACCTATTAATCACCCCACCCCACTAATGACATTAATCCAACTTTAATTTTATACACTGGCCACCACTAACTAACAAAATTAAAATAACAATACCCTCACTAAAACCCCCTAATCTTACTTAAATGATCCCTATACTAAAGAGCATTAACATATATACACCCCTTTTTACCATACACTTTACACCCAAAAATCACAGCACACCTCCAAAAACTCTCTCTCCAACCTCCAACCTCTCACAACACTCTGCTTATCACCCAACTCCAAACCTTAACCACTTCCAATCTCCACAAACTCACTCCCAAACCTCTATCTCAGCCACACCACCAAAAACACTTCCTCTCCTCACCTCAGTCAGCAATGCTCTGCCAACTGCCAGCCTGCCCGTTACCTGGGAGACGGACCCTTGGCTTGGGGTTCCGCAGCCCATCCAGCCAATCCTGAGTCCTGCTCAACATTCCGTATCCTTCTGCTGACCAGCGGAATGTTGAGCAGCACTACTCAAGCCCCATTTTAATTAAAGATTTCCCATAGGGATCAATGGGAAAAACTTTAATTAATTTAAAACCCCTGAAAATTTTACTCAAATTACTCCAAATTTCCCATACTAATTAAACCTCCCATCCTCTATTAACCTATATCTTTAAAATTTAAAAATCCCAAAATTTAATATCCGCCCGGAAAAAAACTTCCTAAATCCCCGAAAAAATTCCCAAAAAATCTAAAACCCCCCTCAAAAATTCTAAAACCACCTCCCGGACACACCACGTCGAAATTTAAAAATTAACCCTTTCCTAACCTCCTAAAATAGCACCCTTCCCAAAAGACCCCCTAAAAATATAAAAATTCAAAAACTAAATCACCCAAAAAATCCCCCGACCCCAAAACTGAAAACAGCATTCAAATTAAACAAAATCCTGATTTTTTAAAAATAAAAAACGCAATTTCTACAATTTAAAAATAAATAATTTAAAATTTTAGATTAAAAAACCCCTTACCTGAAAGTAGATTTTTCCCACTCTCGAAGACCCCCATCTGTTTCGGTCCCGACGTCCTCCTCACGAAATCAGAAACAAAAATAAAAAACTTCCGAGCCCGGGCCCAAAATTTAGGCCCCGGCTTCAGCCTAAACGGGAAACTCGCGATCCCGATTCGTGCATGTAGCGCGCCCCCTACGGGAGCGCGCCCGCACATTTTTTCTTCTTCTCGGCGCTCCTCTTCGCTTGGCGCCTAGCGCCAAAGCCTAAACCGGTCCCGAAACGGGGCGAAGAAACCCTCCTTCATCCCGCTACACCCGGGGACGTGCCCAACCATCCCCGGGCTGCAAAACAGGACCGCCGGCCCCAAAAACGCGGGCCCGAAAATATCGGGCAAACCCCGGTCAGCCACCACTCATTCGGGGATGTGCCTGGCCCCCACGAAAATCGGGACTACAGCTACAGGAGCCCCCGGACCCCAGGTAACATTTTTTTTTCCCCTTCTTATATTACAATACATTTATTTATTTATTTATTTGGATTTTGCTCACACCTTTTTCAGTAGTAGCTCAAGGTGAGTTACATTCACCTACACTGGATATTTCTCTGTCCCAGGAGGGCTCACAATCTAAGTTTGTACCTGAGGCAATGGAGGGTTAAGTGACTTGCCCAAAATCACAAGAAGCAGCAGTGGGATTTGAACCAGCCACCTCTGGATTTCAAGACTGAGACTCTATCTAACCACTAGGCCACTCATTGGAAGATACATATCGACAACTTCATTAAGAGGTGGCAGGGATGTATTCACAGGGAAGGCAGACTCACCACCCCAACCAGAATGAGTAACGAAGAGAAAAATTTGAAGGGAAAGAGTAAAAGATTTGGTATACTGCCTTTCTGTGGTATGAAGAGAGATGTAGTAGCCGTGTTAGTCCACTTTTAAAGGTAATCAATAGAAATAGAATAAAATAAAACAGAGAAAAGAAAATAAGATGATACCTTTTTTATCGGATTAACAATACATTTTTTTGATTAGCTTTCGAAGGTAGCCCTTCTTCGTCAGATCAGAAATAAGCAAATATTGATAAATAACAGTATATATATAAGTGAAACATCAAAGCATTTCAGTGACAGTCTAACAGGATGAGGGTGGGGTGGGTTAGGTGAGAGACAGAGAGGGCCAGGTGGATGAGGGACAGGGATATATGCAAGGTGATAAGAGAGTGACAAAGCAGTTGAATTTTATGGTTGATAAAAAAGGTATCATCTTATTTTCTTTTGTATGTTTTATTTTATTCTACTTCTATTGATTACCTGTGGTATGAACAAAGCCTTTTACATATATTATATGCAGGTACTTGCTCTGTCCTTAGTGGGCTCACAATCTAAGTTTTTGTAGCCGGGGCAATGGAGAGTTAAGTGGCTTACCCAGGGTCACAAGGAGCTGCAGTGGGAATAAAACCCAGTTCCCAGCCCACTGCACTAATCATTAGGCTACTCCTCTACTCTTTATGTATGTCCCTTTTGTATCTGCTGAGCTCTTATCCTTTTGGCTGGGAGGGGATGAGTCTCTCCCAGCAAGGTAAGTTGAACTGAAATACATGGGAGGTTTTTTAAAAAATTATTTTTATTTATTCACATTTTCAATAATATCAAGCTTACAATTGATTTAAGAAAATACACTCATTCCAAAAGCAAAAACAAAGAAATATGGGAGCAAAAAAGAAAGAGAAAGCAGGGGTATCCTTCCATTATAAAAGAAAAATATAGGAAAAGGAGACGGCTGAGGGGGGATATGATTGAGGTCTATAAAATCCTGAGGGGCAGGGCCACAGAGAGACACGCCGGGCCCGGGACAAGACCCCCCCCCCCCACCTGGACTGCTGCGGTGCCGCCCCCCCCCCCCCCCCCTTTTGGGCCATCCACTCTCTTACCTTCCTGTGACTGACTGCTCCTGGTCCTGTGTGCCAGGACCCAGATGATTGCAATAACGCGATATCGCATTAATGCAATCATCCGAGTCCCAGCAGACAGGAGCAGGAGAGACACAGACCTGGAAGCAAGCAGGCAGGCAAAAAGCTTGCCGGCACCAGGCCCCCTCTGGAGGATGGGTCAGGGGAATTTTGCCTCCCCCCCGCCCCCTCTCTCGGCAGCCCTGCTGAGTGGTGTAGAAGGGGTAAAAGTGAATCAATTTTTCACTCTTTCAAAAAGTACAAAGACCAGGGGACACTTGATGAAATTATGTGGAAATACTTTTTAAAACAAATTGGTGTGTCCCCTGATGGGTAAGAACACACTGTGAAGAAACAGTGTGTTTTAAACCTGTAAAATGTATTGGATATTTCCCTGTCTTCAATATGTCTGAAGTGTAGTACTGTTAGGGGACATTCTTCTATATAAGTAGTGATAGTACCATAACTAGACAACAACTAGAAGTCAAGGTGACCATTTTGTTTGCCAGATCAGAATGTGGCAAGTGTACAGCAGGCCCATTGAACTACTAAAGATCAACTCCAGGTAAGTGTCAGGCAGGGTGGAGAGTCTGAGGAAGGTCTGGGGTCCAGGATTAGAGAGGTTTAGTTTCTGCACATGGGATTAGATTTTGGGGTGAGGTTTATCAGGGGATTGAATCAGGAAGTTGGGGAATCAGAGGGGGTTCTAAATAGATTGGGTGTATCAGGGGGGAGAAAATTGGATTGGGGAATTGGAGAAGGAGAGTTAGAGGGAGAAGGATCTTATTGGATTGAGGGAAAGAGGTAGAGGGGATCAGATGAAGGGATTATGTCAGGAGGGATAAAAACAGGGGGTTGGAAGATTTTCAGCAGTAAGTCTGTATCTCTTGAGGTGGCGGTAAGTGCAACTGTTCTATCAATAATCATGACAGCTAGCACATGGTGCTGAGCTGCACACAAGCTGTTCCAACCGGCCAGTCCTCCAAGTCATCCATAGGCAAAAACTGAACATGTACTGGGAGCTGTTAGGTGGCTCATGAATGCTGCTGCCAAAGGCCAAACTTTGCTGGAAAGGGAAAAGGGATGGGATTTGATATACTGCCTTTCTGTGGTTACAATCAAAATGGTTTATATATTATATACAGGTACTTATCTTGTACCTGGAGTAATGGAGGGTTCAGTGGATTACCCAGAATCACAAGGAGCTGTAGTGGGACTTGAACCCAGTCCTCCTGGGTCTAAGTTCATTGTACCAACCATTAAGCTATGCTTCCAATCTAGAGACAAATGTTCTGGGTGCCTTCAAGGAGGTCTTCAGGTGGTGGAACTTGGGGATCCCTGCCAGCTGCTGCAAGGGTATGCCACTGCAAGGTAGGCCTGAGCCCAAATGGCTAGGCCCCTACTCATCCATGGCTATGCCATTGTTACACACACATGAACTCCGTTCACTGGGTAAATCTTATCTGCACCATTCTCCTCCACCGCTAACTCCAGACTCCGTTCCTTTTATCTTGCTGCACCATATGCCTGGAATAGAGTTCCTGAGCCGGTACATCAAGCTCCGTCTCTGGCCATCTTCAAATCTAAGCTAAAAGCCCAACTTTTTGATGCTGCTTTTAACTCCTAACCTAACATTTCACAATGTGATACAATCAATGGTACTAAGCCATGTAGACTACTGCAATGGAATTTATGCGGGATGCAAAGAACAAACATTAAAGAAACTTCAAACTGCTTAAAACATGGCAGCTAGGCTTATCTTCGGAAAAAACGCGATTTGAATGCGCAAAACCCCTCCGTGAAAAACTACACTGGCTCCCAATCAAAGAATGCATTGCTTTCAAAATCTGCACTCTGGTTCACAAAATTATCTACGGTGAAGCCCCGGGATACATGACAGACTTAATTGACCTACCAACTAGAAACACATCCGAATCAACACGAACGTACCTAAATCTGCATTACCTAAGCTGTAAAGGACTCAAGTACAAATCAATTTACGCATCCAGTCTCTCCTACATTTATTTATTTATTTGTAACATTTGTATCCCACATTTTCCCACCCATTAGCAGGCTCAATGTGGCTTACAAAATACCGTAAAGGCAAAAGCCAAGTCCGGTAGGGGTAAACAAGTATAGATTGAAATAGGGGTCAGGTAAGGTTAGGATATAAGGTACAATAAGGGTCAACGATAATAAGGAATATATAATGTCCAATACGATCTAAGGTTATGTTGTGTTGCAGAGTTAAAGCATTTAAGTAGGGTCAGTGGGATAGGCCTTGCAAAACAGGTAAGTCTTTAATGATCTCCTGAAGTTAAGATGATTGTAAATCGTTTTCACAGTCTTTGGTAGTGCATTCCAAATTTGTGTGCCTAAATAAGAGAAATTGGATGCATAGGTTGATTTATATCTGAGTCCTATGCAGCTCAGATAGTGGAGGTTCAAATAGGTACGTGATGTACTAATTCTATTTCTGGTCGGAAGATTTATCAAGTCAACCATGTATCCTGGAGTTTCACCATAGATAAATTTGTGAACCAAAGAGCAAATTTTGAAGGTAATGCGTTCCTTGATTGGGAGTCAATGCAGTTTTACTCGGAGAGGTTTGGCATTATCGAATCGTGTTTTGCCGAATATCAGCCTGGCAGCTGTGTTTTGGGCTGTCGGTTTCTTCATGAGTTGTTCTTTCCATCCCGCATATATTCCATTGCAGTAATCTGAATGGCTCAGAACCATTGATTGTGTCAAGTTACAGAATGTTTCCCTTCGGAAGTAAGGTCTTAGATGTTTAAGTTTCCACATAGAATGAAACATCTTCTTTATAATGGAGTTAACTTGGCTCTCAAGTGTTAGATGGCGATCAATTGTAACACCTAAAATTTTGAGGCTATCAGAAATAGGAAGAGAATAATCAGGAGTATTTAGGATTGTGGGTTTATAATTGTTATGTGGGGAAGAGAGGATAAGACAATGTGTTTTTTTTCGGTGTTTAGTTTCAGTTGAAATGAGTTTGCCCATGAGTCCATGATGTTCAGACTGCGCATGATATCATTTGTAATTTCAGAAAGGTCATGTCTGAAAGGGATGTAAATGGTGACATCGTCAGCATAAATGAAGGGGTGAAGTCTTTGATTGAGTAAGAATTTGGCCAGAGGGGACATTATATTGAAGAGTATTGGTGATAATGGGATCCTTGAGGTACTCTGCAATGTGCTTTCCACGGTGGTGAAATGTTTGTTTTTGATTTAACTTGGTATGTTCTGTTGATTAGGGAACCCTTGATTCAATTAAGTATATTTCCTCCAATCCCAAGGTGATCAAGTAAACGTAAAAGTATATTGTAAGCACACAACTGTGGTACGCATTACCAAAAGCCTTGAAAACTACGTACAACCACCTAAACTTCCGGAAAAAACTAAAAACTAACCTGTTTAAAAAGGCATACCCTACCAATCCAACATAAATGCTTGATCTCTGCAACACAGCAAAACTAAAGTACGTAATGGACATGACACAACTCCTCCGTTGTACAATTCCCTAATGTGGCCGTGCCCCATGAACTTTATCTTACCACAACATCACTTTGTATTTGTTTACACCGGAGTCTCCAAATGCCTCTCCGGTACTATGTAAGCCACATTGAGCCTACAAATAGGTGGGAAAATGTGGGATACAAATGTAACAAATAAATAAATAAATTCACTTGTTCAGAACCCTTATTTTATCATCCTCACTTTAATATTCCCTTATCTCTTATTTGTCCTGTTTGTCTGTCCTAATTAGATTGTAAGCTTTGTCGAACAGGGACTGTCTCTTCATGTTCAAGAGTACAGCACTGCGTACGTCTAGTAGCACTATAGAAATGATAAGTAGTAGTAGTAGTAGTTTGTATTGACCACTGCATTTGTTTGGGAGGGTATCACATGGATTAGATTTTTAGTTTGAACAGAAGTTAAAGATCAAGTTACAGACATGTGTGTCTCAGGCTACATGACTGAATGATGAGAAAGAAATGATGTCCCAAAGCTCACTTTGATATAGCCTACGGAACACTGCCAGCTCAGATATTTAATATTTTAAGTTAAAGGGGGTGGGGGCAGGAAAGAGGCGGAAAGCAGGGGAGGTAAGCTGCAGAGAGTACATTGTGCCCATACAATTTAACCATATGTCCACCCAAAATCTGAGGCTTAGCTATGCCACTGGTGTGTAATATTTGGTAGAGAAAAATTGCACTTTCATTTGTGATGGGCTCTAGTAATCTTTTAATTTGAATTATTTTTCTCTGTGCCAAGTACATAGTCTGGACTATTGCAACATTATTTAGGAATGCTTTTTAAATATCTAAGAAAGCTCCAACCGCCACCTGAAACTGAACATGTCCAAGACCGAGCTTATCGTCTTTCCACCAAAACCCACTTCTCCTCTTCCTCCACTCTCTATCTCAGTTGATGGCACCCTCATCCTCCCCGTTTCATCTGCCCGCAACCTCGGAGTCATCTTCGACTCCTCCCTCTCCTTCTCTGTGCATATCCAGCAGATAGCCAAGACCTGTCACTTCTTTCTCTTTAACATCAGCAAAATTCGCCCTTTCCTCTCTGAGCACACCACCCGTACTCTCGTCCACGCTCTCATTACCTCTCGCCTTGACTACTGCAACCTACTCCTTACTGGCCTCCCACTTAGCCATCTATCCCCCCTTCACTCTGTTCAGAACTCTGCTGCACGTCTTATATTCCACCTGAACCAATATACTCATATCACCCCTCTTCTCAGGTCACTTCACTGGCTTCCAATCAGATACCACATACAGTTCAAGCTTCTCCTTCTTACCTACAAATGCACTCAGTCTGCAGCCCCTCATTACCTCTCTACCCTCATTTCCCCTTACGTTCCCGCCCGTAACCTCCGCTCACAGGACAAATCCCTCCTCTCAGTACCCTTCTCCACCACCGCCAACTCCAGGCTCCGCTCATTCTGCCTCGTCTCACCCTATGCTTGGAATAAACTTCCTGAGCCCTTACGCCAAGCCCCCTCCCTACCCATCTTCAAATCCTTGCTCAAAGCCCACCTCTTCAATGTTGCTTTCAGCACCTAACCTTTATACCTTTCAGGAAATCTAGACTGCCCCTATTTGACTGACTGTACATTTGTCCTTTAGATTGTAAGTTCCTTTGAGCAGGGACTGTCCTCTTATGTTAAATTGTACAGCGCTGCGTAACCCTAGTAGCGCTTTAGAAATGTCAAGTAGTAGTAGTAGTAGTAGTAACTCATTCAAAATACTACAGTTAGATTAGTTTTTAAGCTTAACATTTCCTAGCATCTCTGGCTATATAGCAAAATTGCATTGGCTTCCTGTGAAAGATCACATATTATTTAAAGCTGCATGTTTATTATTTCAGATCATTTATGGTACAACTTCTGAGCTCTTGATAAACATGGTATCTCAGACACTGGCTTCTCTCCTCAATTACGAGACCAATTAATTCTTTGTTCTCCTACTTTAAAAAAAAGGTTTAAAAAAATTTAATTCCATATTTTCAGTTGTTGCATATTTCTTCAATTGGCCACAACCGAAATGTAGCTAATTTATGGAAATGTTGGGTCGATCATGTTGTATTGTATTATGTGCTTCTGTTGATCATTTATATCTGTAACTTCTTGTTGAATTTTTTATTTTTGTTCACCGAATTGAACCTTTTTTTAGGGGAAATAGCGATTTAAAAGAAAGACATTGACTGACATAATTGAATGACACTATAAGAAAACACAAGTGACAGAGAAAAGACAAGTGTGAAAACTATATCACTTTGAGAAAATGTTTTCCAAAGTAACTGTGGTAATGATTGACAGGCGTATATGAGGTTTAGCATTTATACTAGATCAGTAGTTGTGGATTCCGCTTGAATAACCTTATTTTATAACGGTAACGGAATTCAAACATGCGTGGGATAAACATAAAGGAATCCTGTTCAGAAGGAAAGGATCCTCAGGAGCTTAACCGAGATTGGATAGCAGAGCCGGTAGTGGGAGGCGGGGCTGGAGGTTGGGAAGCGGGGATAGTGCGGGGCAGACCTATACGGTCTGTGCCAGAGCCAGTGGTGGGAGGCGGGACTGGAGGTTGGGAGGCAGGGCTAGTGCTGGGCAGACTTATACGGTCTGTGCCCTGAAGAGCACAGGTACAAATCAAAGTAGGGTATACACAAAAGTAGCACACATGAGTTGTCTTGTTGGGCAGACTGGATGGACCGTGCAGGTCTTTTTCTACCGTCATCTACTATGTTACTATGTTATAAAGGAAGCATGGGCCCCAATGTGGCCTAACAATCATCACATTTAGGTTAGGAAGGATTTCTTTCATTGCAGCAGAATTGGCTACAGATTCACAGAAGGGATTTGGGGGAAATCAGAAAAAAGACTGCACTCAATGGACCTTTTGTATGGGATTTTGTTGTTGTTATTCCTTAGCCAACAATGTAACTATCGTAATTTATACCAAAACAATGTATTAAAATATAATTATGGTTACAAGAAAAGAAAATATCACTTTTATCGCTCAAGGTAAATGTAGCATTCCCTAGAAAAAATTAAGTGAATTCATATTATTCTTATGAAAGATGTAAGCAGTAAATATGATCTGTATAATAATTCAATATATATTGGTTATTGTTGAAAGAAAAAACATTCTGTATGCCAACAGCAATTGAGTTTTACAAAACCAATTTGTTTTTAAAAAGCACGTTGCAAAGATTTATAGCAAATTGATTGCAGGAGTGCCACTAAGTAAAATCTACAGGCCGTCTGTACTAAATAGGTAGCTACATTGGGATTTCATAGCAGACTGTGGTGTAGTAACTACGCAGCTGTTATTGACGTGTCTGAGATAGAATGCAGTGAGCATGCAGGAAATGAGAAATGTTGGCAAAAGAATGCCTTTAACCTTTATACTTACTGTCCAAGGCCACAGCTGATTTTTTGCTGAAACACACTATTTTTTTCTTATAGGACTCCTTTTACAAAGCCGCGTTAGCGATTAGTAGCGTGCCAAATGCGACGAAGCCCGTTCAATTTCTATGAGCCTTGTCACATTCAGCATGTGGTAATATGCTTTGTATGTAATATGTTATCTGCTTAGAGGAAAATGCGGAATAATTGGTTTAGAGGATTCCAAGTAACAACTAATATGGCAACATCAGACCCATAGATACCTGAATACGGAGTCCCCCAAGGATCCCCTTTCTCACCAACCCTCTTTAACCTAATGATGATACCATGCCTTATACTCACATCACAACACAATACAAAGAAATTCACCACCTTAACCACCCCTAACTTCTCCCTCCCCATTTCAAACAATCTGAAAATTCTAGGAGTTACCATCGATCGAAATCTCACACTCGAAAACCACGTGAAGAACACAACGAAGAAGATGTTCCACTCCATGTGGAAACTCCAAAGAGTAAAACCTTTTTTCCAAAGGGCCATCTTTCGAATCCTAATACAATCCCTAGTACTAAGCCACCTGGACTACTGCAACTCACTCTACACTGGCTGTAAAGAACAAACCATCAAGAAACTCCAGACAGCCCAAAATACTGTAGCCAGACTCATATTCGGTAAAACAAAATATGAAAGTGCAAAACCCTTAAGAAAGAACCTACACTGGCTCCCACTGAAAGAACGCACCACGTTCAAGATATGCACGATTGTTCATAAAATCATTCATGGAGACGCCCCAACCTACATGCTAGATCTCGTGGACCTCCCACCCAAAAATGCTAAACAATCCTCCTGAACCTCTCTCAACCTACACTTCCCCAGTTTCAAAGGGGTCAAATACAAGTTAACACATATGTCCAGCTTCTCCTACATAAGCACGAAGATGTGGCATGCACTACCAATCCACTTGAAAACGATCAACGGACTAAATAGGTTTTCAAGGCTTTGCGGAAGCTATCTCTTTAACAAAGCCTACCACGAAAATCCTTAATGAATAGAACACAACCCTTACGCTCCTTTATTCAGAATCTCTCACTGTATAACTGCATAACCTGACCCTCCTGTCTTGATTAACCCTTTGTAACACCAATTGTATTTCTTCTCTGTTACGGTAATGCCATAACAGATTTCTGTAAGCCACATTGAGCCTGCAAATAGGTGGGAAAATGTGGGATACAAGTGCAATAAATAAAAATAAATAAAATATATTATTATTATTAGTCACTACCATGGCTTTGTAAAAGGAGCCCTTAGTGTCAACATAGCTTGCTTTCAAAGACCTGGAATGTGAAAACATAATGTTTTAACTTGCATATGTAGAACGGTTTTAAAGAAGAGCCAGGAACATCCATTGTAACTGTGAGAATTGTAAACTGAAGTCAGGTATCTAAATATTTATGAATTTGGTCATGTTTTCTATGCAAAATAGATAGGCACCTCATTATGCAAAGCAGTTCATTACCTGTTTTTGCATACCAAATTATCATAGACAGTACTCAAATCAGTATTTTCCTGTAAAATTTAACTAATCCTCAAGGAGTTGCCATTTAGTGGGAGAGGGGTTTGTATTAAAATGTGATTTCACATGATTCCTAAATCGATATGCATGTTCTTTGCATAATATTTAAGAGGTCCTTTTACAAAGGGCTTGCCGCGTGCCAATTTGGAACTACCACGGGACTACCGCAGGATCCGAGCAGTAATTCTCACCCCCCCCCCCCCCCCCAGTTTGAACCATGTCCGACACTACAAAAATATTTTGTATTTTTGTAGCACCAGGGCTTACCCGGCAGTAATCAAGAAGCACCAAGCACTGCCTGGTTACCGCTGGGTTAGCACCGAAATCGGTGGCAGTAAAGGCTCCCCCGGAAATGGCTGCACACATATTTTCCTGTGATTAGCACAGGGCCATTTCCTTTTTTTTTTTTTTTTTTAATATAAAGTCTTTTACCCACTGTGATCAAAGGGTGCCTTGGTGCGCATTAAAAATATGCACCGACGCTACTGCAGGCCCCCTTTTACCATAGCTTGGTAAATAGGGCTCTAAATGAGTCGGTAATGCAAGAAAAAAATCACTCAATACTGGTTCATTCCATTGGCTAGCAAATTGGCCTTGAGTGTTAAAAAAGGCTTTAGCAACCTAGGGCCTTGTTTACTAAGCCGTGCTAGAGGCATGTTAGCGTTTTTAGCACGCACTAAACATTAGTGTGTGCTAACCATTTAGACACCCATAATATTCCCTATGGGCATCTACATGGTTAGTGCGTGCTAATTTTTAACACGTGCTAAAAAGACTAGCTCGCCTTAGTAAACAAGGCCCCTATTTTCACCATCAAATTACAAACATTTCTTCACAAAAGAGATGATGATGATGTGTGCATGGAACAGTCTGTTTCCTAGTGGAAAGATTAAATTAAGCTAAATTGTGTCTCCAATTTAAGAATTTATATCCCTCCTTTTCAGATACTAATCTGTCCAAAGTGGATCACAAAATGACCAAGTTATACAATAAAATCATTACAAAACACAATAGGCAGGTTAATTTATATTAATCCCATAAAATTAAACAAAATACTATATTATATAAATATATAATATATGAACTAAAAACAATACAATAAACCAAAATAAGTATTTTAAAAAGTAAATACCAATATGTCAATACCAAGCTGCATATGTACTTTGAGGAGTCAACTTGTATTAGGACAACAGACATGAAATAATCTATGTTTTTCCATTCAAACCAGACTTCCTGTGAAAATCCTATACATAATGACCTGAAGGTCTTCGATCTTAACATCCCTCATATGGCTCCATAAGCATTCAAGCTGATGGTGTTTCCTCACAAGTGATTTAAGAGCATTAGTTTCTATGTAGGGAGCAGCCCCTACATAGAAACTTTTTTTAAAGTAACATGCCTGATCTAAAAATTCAGTTATGGATTCATTACAATTATTAACCAAGGCATCTACTGCATCTTCTGTTGACTTAAACTTATAGGAAGACAAGTTCAAGTCTGCAGAAAATCCAGGAGTAGGACCTTGGTTAGCTGTTAAAGGTACTCATGAAAATGAAGTTGATCTTACACCATTCCAGAATCTTGAAGGAGCTCAGGGAGGTTCTAGTAGGCCCTCTTAAAGATTTGTTTAATAAATCCTTGGAGACAGGATTGGAGAATATGGTCTCTTTTCACAAAAGTGGAGACAGAGAAGAAGTGGGAAACTGTAGATCAGTAAGCCTTACTTCAGTGGTTGGGAAGGTAATGGAGGCACTGCTCAAGGAAAGGATAATGAATTTCCTGGAATCCAATGGGTTACAAGATCCGAGGCAACAAGGTTTCAAAAAAATAAAAATCATGCCAAATGAATCTGATTGATTTCTTTGACTGGGTGACCAGAGAATTGGATAGTGGACATGCAAGTAAATGAAAAGGATGGATTTCGGTAAGGCTTTTGACACAGTCCTTCATAGGAGACGTATAAATAAACTCAGAGGGCTAAAGTTAGGATATAAAGTGGTGAACTGGATTGGGAACTGGTAGAGTGACATACGGCAGAGGGAGGTGGTAAATGGAGTTTACTGAGAGGATGAAAAAGTAAGTAGTCGAGTGCCTCAGAGATCAGTTCTATGGCAGATTGTATTCAACATATTAATGTCTAGTTTTGGAGGCCATATCTTGTCAAGGACATAAAAATACTTTAGGCAGTTCAGAAGAAGGTGACAAAAATGGTACAGAGTTTGTACCACAGCGTACGCGTGTCAAAAATAAAATTATCGCATGGGCCATGCAATAGCAAGGTAGTAACTCCAAATTGACGCACGTTGGGCATGCGTAGGCACCTGCAGCTTAGTAAAAGGGCCCCCAAGAGTCAAATCTGTCTCAAGGTCATATCTGGATCTGGATCATTTATGCACATATGCAAACACCCAACAGCAAAGTACACACCATCAAAATTCAGCATGTACTCTTCCGCTAGCCAGTATTCTATAAGAGATCATTTTCATGTGTTTATGCCACCTAAAATTACGCTCTGTGTACTTCTAGTATGCACTAAGCAATTTCAGGATGTGCACAGAAAAAAAAAAGAGTTCATTTTATTTCATTTTGACTTTTTCAGACATTTAATTCATTTTCATTTTCCAATGTATTTCTTTTCCTTTCTTTCTACGGTTTATTTTGGACCCTCTCTTGCTGCTGCACTGTGACCTGAGTCAAAGGACCAACCTCAGCTGCACAGGATTTATTGCGAGAGAGAGAGAGAGCCTTTTTCTGTTTAGTTTTATTTGATTCCTGTGTTAATTCCTTATTTAGTTTAGTGGCTTCGTCTGCCATATTCTACTAGATAAATAATGAAGGAGAAAAGTGATATCCCCTCTTAGCTCCAATTCTGAATTGATTTTACGAGACCTAGAAGCCTGAATAGCTGTGTCAGCTCCTTTAGTATCTAGTTACTTTAAGATCTTTAACTGGGATACTGCCAACTCTAGACTTCGCGCCTTCTGTCTCGCTGCACCCTACGCCTGGAATAAACTTCCTGAGCTCCTACGTCTTGCCCCATCCTTGGCCACCTTTAAATCTAGACTGAAAGCCCACCTCTTTAACATTGCTTTTGACTCGTAACCACTTGTAACCACTCGCCTCCACCTACCCTCCTCTCCCCCTTCCTGTACACATTAATTGATTTGATTTGTTTACTTTTTTTTGTCTATTAGATTGTAAGCTCTTTGATCAGGGACTGTCTTTCTTCTACGTTTGTGCAGCGCTGCGTACGCCTTGTAGCGCTATAGAAATGCTAAATAGTAGTAGTAGGGAGAGGTATGATTTTACAGGAGGTCATTCTTCCAAGGTACAGTTATCTGTACACCAATTTAGTTTTGCAAATGATTACAATCAATTTGTCAGAAAAAGTCCATCTACCTACATGCATGGAAAATATAACCAGCTCCCATCGCTGCTCATTATATACTTAGTTTGAAACGATACCTCTTCTGCATGTTGTATTTTATACCCGAGTAACTGAGGTAGCAGTTAATACATTTCAGAGCGGTGGAAATATCAAATGTTATTAATGAAGGAAGAATGTGGACACTAGATAAGGTGAAAAGTGAATCTCCTCCCTGTACCTTTATGCTCTCCACAGATGCAGGCTTCTCCATGCACACTGGAACTTATATACAGCACGTCCACTCTGACTCTTCCCTTCTGGGATCTCTGTCTCAGACTGGTTCCACTCAAAGCAACATCTCGTGCGCAGGTGGCCTTCTCTTTCTTTAGTGCCAAGGCTAGGACAGCACTCCACACCTTTCCCGTTTCCAATGTTTATTTATTTATTTGTTGCGTTTGTATCCCACATTTTCCCGCCTATTTGCAGGCTCAATGTGGCTTACAATTTTCCGTCATGACTTATGCCATCTCAGAGTACAGATACAATTGGTAATATATATAGAAACATGGATGATATAATGAACAATCAGGTAAAAAAGGGGAGAACATGCAATTGGTATCACATATTGAACATGGATTACATGATAAATTAGGCAGTACAATAATAGGGAGAAAATAATCCGATTGTTAAGTAGATGATGGAGAATTACGGTTCCAATTATGAGTCATTATGGTATGTTATGTTAAAGAGATGCGTCTTCATTGCTTTTCGGAAGTTAATTAGGTTGTGAATTATTTTTAGGTCAAGTGGTAAAGCATTCCACATTTGCGAATTCAAGTATGAAAAGCTGCCATCTTTATCCAGCATCTTATCCCCACTGATACTAGAGCTTGCTCTAAAAGTTATCAGCTGGGCAGAAAAGGAAGAGCACAGTTCAACAAATCTCTGGGACAGAGGTTCTCAACCCAATAATTGAGACACACTCAGCCAGTCACGTTTTCAGGATACCCACAATGATTATGCATGAGATAGATTTGTATATAATGAAGGTAGTACATGCAAATTTATCTCCTACATATTCATCTGGATTGGGAACCCCTGTTCTGGGGTGACACTCTTTTCCCTTTAGGTAGCCCTCTTTCTTATTTGTCGTAAAGCAAAGGTACTCTAGGATGTAGGCTGCTATTTTCTGCTTGCTTCTAGGTGACAGAACAAAAGACAAAAGAATCTTTTCCCTCCAAAATTCTACCTTATAGGACTTCAGGGACCTCCTAGCACCTCCCCTGGTTTCTCCTATCAGGGAATCCAGATAGAAAATTCATGGGCATATATTCAACATTTATATTACGTATGATACTCACTACTAGATGTCTTGCATAAAACCTAAGCAAAAATAAATAAAACCAACAAAAAAATTAAATACATAAGAATAAAAACAAACTCCAGATAATTAAATCCAAGCTTAAAACATAAGCCCAAAAATATAATTAATGAGTTCCACAGAATCTTAAAATCTCTATCAGAGAAGGGAGAAATTCTAAGATGGCGGCCGAGTAAGATGTAAGGAAGATAGCTCCGCTGTTATCCGCTCTACTCCTGGAACATTTTTGCCTTGATAACCTTGAAACTCTAAATAATATGCCTAAAAGGAGAGGTAAAGCGCGAGCAAGCCCCGTTTCTCCCTCCTTACCAAGAGCGGGAACGATGGAGCACTTCCTTCTACCGAGCACATCGTCGGGGACTGCTTCGCTGCTGGAGGGATTAGGGAGAGGTCTCCCATTCCCCCAGCTTGAACATGAGATATCTTTCAGCCCCGAAATGAGGCTTCCTCCTCCCATGCCGGCTACGACGTCGATTTCGGACCAGAGACCCCTTGGTGCGCATGTCGCGACGGGGTTTTCTGGCACGGGCCCTGGGTCGACGCCTGAGAAGCCGAGGAGTCCTTCTGTGGAGAGCACAGAGGTGAAGAGAGGAGAAGCTGTTCCTGTGGAAGAACTCGGAGCAGTGGGAGGTCAATCGGCTTTGCCTGCAATTTTCGCAGCTGATTTTTCAAGTAAGTCGTTTCTACCTGAAAAACCTCAACAAATAACATTGGATAATATTTGGGAAGCACTTGTGGGCTTAGAAGCCTCATTTACTCAACAATTTACTCAGTTAAATAAGAAATTCACGTTAGATAATGAAAGGATCACTGAAATGGACATGATGTTAAAATCTGTGGGCAAGGAAGTTGAAACCAATTCTTCTGCAATTAAAAATTCTCAACAAATACAAATAAATTTAATTAAAGAGAATATGTATCTTCAAAATAGGATTGAAGTACTAGAGAACTATCAACGTTCAAATGCCCTCAGACTGATAAACTTTCCTAAGCAAGTTGCTATTTCCCCATTGATAACCTTTAAGCAGTATTTAACAGAAGCTTTAAAAATTCCAGAAAAAACACATCCACCTATTTCAAAGATTTTCTATATAGAACCGTTTCGCAAGAAAGATTCTTTACAAAGTGAGGAAGTTAAAGCTCAATCACTGGACTTGAATTTGACTCAGATTATTGAAGGAGACAATGAGGGTTTAACAACTGCAACGCTTAAAGTGATTTTCATACTCCAACCGGATAGAGACTGGATACTTAAACAATTTTTTCTGAATAAGAGACCTGATTTCCTAAACTGTAAAATTAGAATGTATCCGGATGTCTCAAGAAATACTCAAAAGAAAAGACAGGAATTTCTGAAACTGAGACCAAAGGCAATACAACTTGGAGCCTTATTCTGGCTGAACTTTCCCTGCAAGTGCGTGATAAAACTTAATTCAATTAAGTATGTATTTTTTGAGGCTAATCAATTAAACTCTTTTCTGGAGACAAAGCTGAAAGACTTACATCCTCCATTACCAGGAACATTAATAACTTCAACTCCATAAATATTGTATATTGCTTGGTATGCTTATATCAGCCTCCATTTGTTAGATTTTGAAGTTGTCTTCAAAATTGAAATATTTCCCTGAAAATTGTGATAATTCTCCCCAATATCGTGGACTATAGACGAGAAATGATCTTCTTGTTATTATAATTTTTTCCTTTTTTTCTTACTTTGATGTATTTTTAAGAAATTTACCAAGATACTAAATCGTCTTTATCTGTAATCAAGATATTATGCTTGAATATATTTTGAAATAAATAAATAAAAAAAATCTCTATCAGAAGCAACCAGTTCCGCTTGGTGAACTGTTTGAACAACCATGTTTTAAATTCTTTCTGCATATCAGATAACACTTTTGACGTTTAGGATCTAAAAATATACCATTCCAAACCCGTGGCACCCTTCCTGACATTGCATATTATCAGAATATGGTTTGTATGTTTAAAATTTTCTTGGTTTGCATGTCTTCTGTCCTATCATATATCATATCTTTTCTTATCTTCCTTGCTAATTTTTTTTTATTTAATATTGCACACCGCTCAGTTCTACCAGTTAGTATGGGTGGTATAGAAAGTTTTAAATAAACCATAACCCTCTGCTGCCCACAATGGTACAGAGGCACCATCTTGGATACTGGAACCATCTGGGACACAATAGAGAAGCACTGCTGCCACCCACCAACACTGCCATTCCACTAGGTAGGTCCTGGTGGGTGTGAAAGGGCTTGGGGGGTGGGAGAAGATAGAACTCTGGAGGGGCTGCCACTATTGTGGCAGAAATGTGGTTTGCTATATGGGAAATCAGCACTGAATGGTGGGGGGGGGGGGAGGCTGGAGGGGGATTGTACATCATCAAAGGGGATAAGACAATGGGAGGAGTCAGGCTGAAGATCAGACCTAATGGGAGGGGGGTTGGGTGACAGCAATATGAACATCTATGTTGCTATTGCCAGCATAGATGTTCATATACTGTGAAATAAACATACATAGTAAACATAGTAGATGACGGCAGAAAAAAACCTGCACGGTCCATCCAGTCTGCCCAAGAAGATAAATTCATATGTGCTACTTTTTTTATTTGTACTGTCCTCTTCAGTGCACAGACCGTATAAGTCTGTCCAGCCCTATCCCTGCCTCCCAACCACCAGCTCTGGCACAGACCCTATAAGTCTGCCCAGCACTATCCCCGCCTCCCAACTACCAGCCCCGCCTCCCACCACCAGCTCTGGCACAGACCGTATAAGTCTGCCCAGCACTATCCCTGCCTCCCACCACCGGCTCTGGCAAAGACCGTATATGTCTGCCCAGCACTATCCCCACCGCCCAACCACCAGCCCCGACACAGACCGTATAAGTCTGCCCAGCACTAGTCCCGCCTCCCAACCACCAGCCCTAGCACAGACCATATAAGTCTGCCCAGCACTAGCCCCACCTCCCAACCACCAGCTCTGCCACCCATTCTAGGCTAAGCTCCTGAGGATCCCTTCCTTCTGCACAGGATTCCTTTATGTTTATCCCACGCATGTTTGAATTCTGTTACCGTTTTCATCTCCACCACCTCCCGCGGGAGGGCGTCTTTGTGCCTGCTGATTCACCATCCATATTTTGGACATTTCTTTTTCTGAAATATCTGTTCCTATCATGTAGCTGCACACAGAAGTCCATTTCACCATGTATTTTAGAACAGCCTCTTCGGTGGCAGATCCTATTCTAAAATAAATAGTAGGGGAACTTCAAACTTCACTTGGAAATTTTGATTTCCCATTTGAAAGTTCTTTCTAAAATGTTGCTCCACATGTCTTTATAAAATAAGTTAAAATAGGTGCCTACTTGGTCTTCACATATAGGCAATCTGTTATAAATTCAAGTATAAGAGCACAAATATCAAATATAAACTTTAAACAGATAAGTTATCCATATAAAACTTATATATGGATTCTCAGCGGTCCCACTTGGATGGATAGCACTGCTGTACATCTGTAAACTTTAAATAGGTCTCATCTCTTTAAAGTTATGCACTCCATGGACAGCTGAAAATTGACCTCATATTTTATTTCCGTTTATTGACTTTTATTTCTACAGTGCAAACTGAAACACATACACCTATGCTCGACCTGCACTTACGATCCTCTCTGGAATATGCATAGTCAGAGTGAATGGCAGGATACCTGCTTAGCAAGCTCTCAGCCTGGAGCTGAAAACAATTTTTCATGACTCCTGCAATTTCCAAATCAAGCTGTTAGTTCTTCACATGGTCTCTGTGACCCATCACTGTCACTCTGTGTTATGTAAACATTCAACCAGCTAAGAGTGCATTGGAGAGATGGGGGTGATTAAAATGCAGGTAGAAACCCAAAACCTTCTTGATTTGAACTGGTGCAATCCTAATACTGAACAGCTGTAGTGAGACTGCCGTCCCTCTGAGACTCTCTCGAATTTGATAAAGGTATGAAAGTATATGACTCATATTCTATGAATGCTCATGTTTATGGCACATTATTTAAAAAGCAGCTCTTTTCTTTGTGATGTAGAAGAAGGGAACATTATTCTCACACAAGGGTTGCGACTTTGCGTTATGTGATTCTTATATCAACTGGGAAATTCAAGCAGATTGAACCATGAAATGCAATACTGAAGCTTTGGAATTCACCTATGTATTCTGAAGGAAATTCTGCAAAGATATACACTTTTTTCCCCACAAAACCTGGAATAAATGTTTAAAGAAAGCATGCAGTACCATTTAAGAGTCCCCAAAACATCACAATATTAACATCAACTTCTAATTGAAGCTTACTTTTGGTATATTTTGTGATTCCACATGGAAAAAATTATTCAGACAGTTTTCACCACTTGTAATATTCCATTAAAGTATATTTCACACCCTGTATAACAAGTTATACCATTGGATATAGATACAAGGGAGAGGTATTCAAATGTCATAGTCCAGGCTTGTCCATATTCAATTTTTCATAGGCAAACGTCCACACTGATGTAACCTATTTAACTTAACTCATTGTGGCTTGTAATGATTAAAAAGAAAACCAATACTGGGGGCGCCAGTGAGCTATTGGCAAAGATGGACGCTTGATTTCTCGTCTCCTGCCAACTGGATAAGAATATCGACTGGAGTAGTAGTGCTTCTTGCAAGATTTTCTCTGCTTTTTTTAATTATATGTCTACACGACAACTCATGTCAGGCTCTAAAACAGCTAAAGCGGAAATTAGTGCTTCCACGTTTGGTCCTTTCTTCTGCAATTAATGATGGTTGATCTGTGTTCTGTATGTGACCAAGTTAAGAGATTCTGCTGGCATGTAGTGTTTGTGGGGATCTATATCAGTCTGGCTTTTCCAGTGGGACACGTATTGCTATTGCCTTTTTAAAGGTGCTGTTATTGGTATTTGAGTGTTCAGAACTGGTGGTGTTAAGGTTTGCAACATAGGTTCCGAATATGTATGTGGTTTATGTTGTTGTAGGGCAGTTGTTGGGCAGACTGTTTATTAAAAATTATTTAGGATCCCAAAAAACACTATTCACACCTATATATACAAAGTGCCCACCCTTATTAGCTCTGGGCCCACCCAAAATGTCAGGTCTGGCTACGTCACTGTCCTTATTACATATTTATAGAACAACAATGTCTTTAAATTCTTCTTAATAGTGTCATAACTAGGCATGCAACTTATAATAGATGACAAAACCAGCCTGTGACAGAACAGTGGGTTTCTTAAGCCTGTAAAAATGCCTTGATTTTTTCCTGAAGTGTATTTCTTCTAGTGGCCAGCAGGTGGTGCATGTTTTATGTTAAAGCTGTTATAGAAAAGTGAATGCTCCCTCTTTAGTTTCACTCAGTGAGGAAGCGATCTACAGTACTGTGAGCAGTATACTTTTAAAACTTGTTGTTCTTGGCTTTGATTGGCCCAGGAGCTCAATTTCATTTGGATTTTACTGGCTTTTTTCCCCAGTCTTAGCCTGGGAGAAGAGAGAGATAGATCTCTTTGCTGAAGCCCTGTACATAAGTATTACCACACTGATACAGACCAAAGGTCCATCAAGCCCAGCATCCTGTTTCCAGCAGTGGCCAATCCAGGTCACAAATACCTGGCAAGACATCAGAGAACTCAATACATTTTATGCTGCTTATCCCAGAAATAAGCAGTGGATATTCCCCAAGTCAGTTTCATAATGGTCTATGGACTTTTCCTTTAGGAAGCTGTCCAGACCCTTTTTAAACCCAGCTAATCTAACTGCATTTACCATATTCTCTGGCAACAAATTCCAGAGTTTAATTACATGTTGAGTGAAGAAACATTTTCTCCGATTCGTATTAAATTTACTACTTTGTAGCTTCATTGCATGCCCCCTAATCCTAGTATTTTTGGAAAGAATAAACAAATGATTCACATCTACCCATTCCAGTCCACTCATTATTTTATAGACCTCTATCATATCTCCCCTCAGCCGTCTCTTCTCCAAGCTGAAGAACCCTAGATGCTTTAGCCTTTCCTCATAGGGAAGTCGTTCCATTCCCTTTATCATTTTTGTTGCCCTTCTCTGTACCTTTTCTAATTCCACTATATTTTTTTTTAGATGCTGCGACCAGAATTGAACACAATATTTGAGGTGTGGTTGCACCATGGACCGATACAAAGGCATTATAACGTCTTCACTTTTGTTCTCCATTCCTTTTCTAATAATACCTAACATTCTATTTGCTTTCTGTGATCAGTTATATTTGATAATCTGTGAGCAGCATATTTTCTGATCCTAGTATTTTTGGAAAGAGTAAACATGCGATTCATGTCTACCCGTCCCACTCCACTCATTATTTTATAGATCTGTATCATAACTCCCCTCAGCCGTCTTTTCAGTCGTTCCATCCACTTTTCATCTTTGTCGCCCTTCTCTGTACCTTTTCTAATTCCACTATATATGTTTCTTGAGATACGGTGACCAGAATTGCATAAAGTATTCAAGGTGTGATCTGTAATGTCACACCAGGTTTTGGCACAATCTGTATCACCAGGCCTGTTCCCTCTTACAAGTTCCTTGGAAGAGGTCAGGAAAAATCCCTTTTATCCAGATCCCGCTCCGGTCCAGGATTTCCAATTCTCCAGCCCAGACCTCACAAAGAATTAGATTCCATTAGCAAAGTTCAGTTTCCAAAACACAGCAGACGTCCCACTGACATATGCTTCAGGATTCAAAGGATAAACCCAAAAGAATTCATGCAAAAACTGCACAGGAAGAATTTCTCTTTTCTTCCCCAACCCAACTGGCATTTTACGTTCATAGCAGCTCATGAGTTTCTCATAAGTCTGGACCAGTGTTTCCAGGACACAGCCTAAAACTGTGCCCTTAATGAACCTTTCTCTGACCAGGTTAATTCCCCACCTCATCCCAGTCATTGGCTAGGACTGTTCAGTAACAGTCTCTGTGCACCTTTCACATGGGTGACCCTGATCAGTAACATTTCCCCGGTGAGGACCAGACCCCATTTCTTTCTCCCAGCCACAGGCTAAGACTGTTCAGAGAGTCTCTGTACTCTTCACATGACTGACCCTGACCCCCTCTCTCTCTTCAGGCTGGTCAATATCTGTCTTACAACATTTTCCACAGTGAGGAACGAACACCAGTTCTTTCCCCTTCTTTCACTAACCAGGCACTGCATTCATTTCAGGGTCCTCCTCCCCTGGGTTGCGTAGCCTATTTACTCCTACCCATTCCACTCCACTCATTATTTTGTAGACCTCTATCATATCTCCCCTCAGCTGTCTTTTCTCCAAGCTAAAGAGCCCTTGCAACTTTAGCCTTTTCTCGTAGGGAAATCGTCCCAACCCCTTTATCATTTTCGTTGCCCTTCTCTGTGTTTTTTCTAATTCCACTATAACTTTTTTGAGATGTGGTGACCAGAACTGCACACAGTATTCAAGGTGTGGTCGCACCATAGAGCGATTCAAGTGCGTTATAATATCCTCATTTTGTTTTCCATTCCTTTCCTAATAATACCTAACCTTCTATTTCCTTTCTTCATCACCGCACAGTGAGCAGAGGAATTCAACGTGTCATCAACAATGACACCAAGATCCTTTTCCTGGTTGGTGACTCCTAACGTGGAACCTTGCATCACATAGCTATAGTTCGGGTGCCTCTTTCCCACATGCATCACTTTGCACTTGCTTACATTAAACATCATCTGCCATTTGGATGCCCAGTCTCTCAGTCTCATAAGGTCCTCCTGTAATATTTCACAATCCTCTTGCAATTTAACAACTTTTAATACCTTTGTGTCGTCAGCAAATTTAATTACCTCACTAGTTACTCCCATCTCTAGATCATTTATAAATATGTTCAAAAGCAGTGGTCCTAGCACTGACCCTTGAGGAACCCCATTGAGAATACGGAAAATGTAACCCTAATCTCTGTTTTCTATCTTTTAACCAATTCTTAATCCACAATACAACACTACCTCCTATCCCCTGATTCTCCAATTTCCTCTGGAGTCTTTCATGAGGTACTTTGTCAAATGCCTTTTGAAAATCCTGACATACAATATCAAAAAAAAGGAACACAAGTAGACCTGAAGCAAGAGAAGTGCTAAAAAAAGAAACAGGGAGTCAGTGGCAGACAGTAAAGGTAGGTAGTAGGGAGGAAATAAAAGTAAGAGAGGATATAGGGCATTAATAAATGAAATTGCCATTAAGGTTCAATGTATCCTTGTATAGTTAGGTGCCACCAAGATTCTGTTTTTTTCTTGCTTTCTTCTGCTCCCTGTTTTGGTGGTACCTAGCTGCACAAAAGATCCAACTGTGCCTCTAGAGCAGTTTCTGTCATTAACATGTACCAGGAAAAGCTTGTGGTGCCTGCCCAATGAGAAAGATGGTCGGGGTCACTCCAGTCAAGGGTCTGTGCTGATGAGGACAAGGTAAGGGGGTGACTGAGGACTTAAATCTTATTCTTTCTAGCTTCTACTCTCCCATCTTTATTTCCATTCCAGTGGATAAATTTGACATGAAATGAGATTGAAGGGGGGGCAGACTCAAAAAAGATGTCAGGAAGTATTTTTTCACGGAGAGGGTGATGGACGCTTGGAATGCCCTCCCGCGGGAGGTGGTGGAGATGAAAACGGTAACGGAATTCAAATATGCATGGGATATGCATAAAGGAATCCTGTGCAGCAGGAATGGATCCTCAGAAGCTTAGCTGAAATTGGGTGGCGGAGAAGGTGGGGGGAAGAGGGGTTGGTGATTGGGAGGCTAGGATAGGGGAGGGCAGACTTATACGGTCTGTACCAGAGCCGGTGATGGGAGACGGGACTGGTGGTTGGGAGGCGGGAAATACTGCTGGGCAGACTTATACGGTCTGTGCCCTGAAAAAGACAGGTACAAATTCAAGATATGAGTTTATCTTGGGCAGACTAGATGGACCATGCAGGTCTTTTTCTGCCGTCATCTACTATGTTACTATGTTACTATATGCTTCATCTTGGAAAACAGAGGGCTTATATTTTTTTTTGTTATGCCAATAGATCTATTGATTTCTAAGGAGAGCAAACCACATGGTGTAACAAATTACATGCATGCCATAACTGATGCCACTATATATCTACAGGATATTAATCTGTTTAGGACAGCAAGTAGACCTATACTGTCTGAAGTATATTTTCGATTATGTTTGGGTGTAACCTACAATTAATTTAACCACTCAGCCAGCTGTGTATGTTGTTATCATTCTACTGTTAAACCCAAGGATTTGCTCTCTTGCAAAGATATTACAAAATGTTCTCCTGTGGTTCCAAAATCCAGGCAAAAGAAAACCCATAAAATTTAGTGTGCTAGTATTGCTTTATAATTAAATTTTGTTGATCTTCACCCTCTTCTTACAGCATTAAACCGTCAGAATACTGGAACACAGTCCCCTTTCATTTAAGAAAACACCTGAAACTATCACACCGACATTAGCAGTATCTTTACACAAACACTGAGGTTTGCATGTAATATTGTGGTCTGCATGTGTTCTTATTGTTCCTTTTATGTTCTCTAAATATTCTGTTTCTGGTAGTTTGCATTTACCCGCTACTGACCTGTGAGGTTATGTAGAGATGATCCTTTAAATGCAGTAGCCAGCATTATAAGTTACAGTGTGTTTTCAGTCAGGTTCCTCTCCTTGAATATGAGCATATCATTCTATTTTGAGAGACGCAAAATAACTAAGGGTCTCCTTTAATAAGCTGTGTTAGACCCTAATGTGTGCCTAACACAGTTTAATATGGTATACCATGGGATATGCTGAGGCAGGCCAAATCTGCACATGCTAACCACGCGCTAAAAAATATTTCTGAGGGAGAATGTCAGGGAGCAAAAAGTGAGCATTTCTGTGCTAAACAGCACAGCTACAATAAAAGCACTAACTGGTAAGCACAGGAATACCGTGTACATAAGAACATAAGTAATGCCATACTGGGAAAAGACCAAAGGTCCATCGAGCCCAGCATCCTGTCCCCGACAGCGGCCAATCCAGATCAAGGGCACCTGGCAAGCTACCCAAACGTACAAACATTTTATAAAAGTTATTCCCAAAATTGTGGATTTTTCTCAAGTCCATTTAGTAGCGGTCTATGGACTTGTCCTTTAGGAAACCATCCAACCCCTTTTTAAACTCTGCCAAGCTAACTGCCTTCACTACGTTCTCCGGCAATGAATTCCAGAGTTTAATTATGCGTTGGGTGAAGAAACTTTTTCTCCAATTTGTTTTAAATTTACTACACTGTAGTTTCATCGCATGCCTCCCTAGTCCTAGTATTTTTGGAAAACGTGAACAGACGCTTCACATCCACCTGTTCCACTCCACTCATTATTTTATATACCTCTATTATGTCTCCCCTCAGTCATCTCTTCTCCAAGCTGAAAAGCCCTAGCCTCCTTAGTCTTTCTTCATAGGGAAGTTGTCCCATCCCCGCTATCATTTTTATCGCCCTTTGGTGCACCTTTTCCAATTCTACTATATCTTTCTTGAGATGCGGCGACCAGAATTGAACACAATACTCAAGGTGCGGTCGCACCATGGAGTGATACAACGGCATTATAACATCCTCACATCTGTTCTCCATACCTTTCCTAATAATACCCAACATTCTATTTGCTTTCCTAGCCGCAGCAGCACACTGAGCAGAAGGTCTTAGTGTATTATCAACGATGACACCCAGATCCCTTTCTTGGTCCGTAACTCCTAACGTGGAATCTTGCATGATGTAGCTATAATTCGGGTTCTTTTTTCCCACATGCATCACCTTGCACTTGCTCACATTAAATGTCATCTGCCATTTAGCCGCCCAGTCTCCTAATCTCATAAGGTCCTCTTGTAATTTTTCACAATCCTGTCGCGAGTTAACGACTTTGAATAACTTTGTGTCATCAGCAAATTTAATTACCTCGCTAGTTACTCCCATCTCTAAATCATTTATAAATATATTAAAAAGCAGCGGTCCTAGCACAGACCCCTGAGGAACCCCACTAACTACCCTTCTCCATTGTGAATACTGCCCATTTAACCCCACTCTGTTTCCTATCCTTCAACCAGTTTTTAATCCACAACAGGACATTTCCTCCTATCCCATGACCCTCCAATTTCCTCTGTAGCCTTTCATGAGGTACCTTGTCAAACACCTTTTGAAAATCCAGATACACAATATGAACCAGCTCCCCTTTGTCCACATGTTTGTTTACTCCTTCAAAGAATTGAAGTAAATTGGTCAGGCAAGATTTCCCCACACAAAAGCCGTGCTGACTTGGTCTCAGTAATCCATGTCCTCGGATGTGCTCTGTAATTTTGTTTTTAATAATAGCCTCTACCATTTTCCCCAGCACTGACGTCAGACACACTGGTCTATAATTTCCCGGATCTCACCTGGAACCTTTTTTAAAAATCTGCATTACATTGGCCACCCTCCAATCCTGTTTAGAAGGAATGGTTCTGCGGAATCTTAGCGGAGATTGGGTGGCGACGCCGGTAATTGGGAAACAAAACGGGAGCTGGGCAGACTTCTACGGTCTATGCCCTGATCATGACTGGATAGGGATGGGCTTGAGTGTAAATTTTAAGGGGCTTCGACATTAGCTTCAGAACTTAGTACAAGAACAGTGCTGGGCAGACTTCTACGGTCTGTGCCCTGAGAAAGGCAAAGACAAATTAAACTCAGGTATACATATAAAGTATCTTGTTGGGCAGACTGGATGGACCGTACAGGTCTTTATCTGCCGCCATTTACTATGTTACCTTCCAGCTAGCTACTTGCCAGTGCTTTCATATCAAAATACCAGTTATTTTAAAAAGTGAAAAATAAACATTGCCAAATGCATAATATATAATTTACATCATCTGTTTCTATGTTGCTTCTAAGTGTCAGTATCCACGAACTCTAAGTGGTTTAGCGTGTTTCCTTGGCTGTTTCAGCACATAAAATAAATGATGTTTTGAGTATACTCTTAATGACCTGGAATAATTGCATGCAATGGGAGTATTTCATTTTCTGTGCTTGCAATGTGAAGTAATAAAACCACCCTAAAATAAACATTTGTCAATGCAAAACACAAGTGTCAGCTTCTATATTTACAAAGCAGCATTTTTTGCATCAAACATGTCTGATTCCAAGCCATATATGCCAGCAAAAAATTTCTATTTCCTACTGAAAGAAATCAAAGTATCACAGAATGTCTGAAAGCAATCATTTGCGGAACATAGTTCGTGAATACCAGTGACCACATTTCAGAGACTCTAATGTGCCCAAGGTACAAGTTTGTACCCAGACACCCAAAAAAGGCAACATGCAAAATGAGGCACATTTTAGATTATTCACTTGACGAGGATGTGCATTGGCAACGATGTTCTCCTTTGCACAATTTGGATGGAGGTTAATTCTATACAGGGCTTGCCCTTCAATCTAGCAACTGTGTGTTTCATACAAGGCCCTGCTCATTCAGCCCCACCTTTCAGCCCACACATGACTTGTGTAAATGAGTTCCTTGACCCCCCAATGAATCTCTGCATATGGCCCCACAACCCTTCACAGCCCTCTCAGAGCAATGCTATAAATTGGTGTTTCAATCTAGGCGCCCCTATGCAGTGCATCTACCACCAATTCTAAAACAGCATCTTGAAGCCAAGATTCCTTTCTAGAACAGTAGCATAAGGTCGGCATTGGTGCACCCATGTGTAGATGCAGCCTCTCATGCCATCTGCAAACCGGGGTATAATTAATAATCCACAGAAGAACATGTGCTAATAGGATACCATAGGTTACCCAAATATCTCATTGATACGCTTAACAAATTGAAAATACTGATTAACAGAGTGTCAAAAACTGCTATTACTGTATGTTAGAATCCATGAAATTAACGTTAACATGAAGGGGGTTCTCAGAGTTGTAACTCACCCATGCGGAGAGCTCCCCACATGTGGAGTGTCTCCTAGAGGGTGGATACGTTTCTCAATCACTGAACTCCCCTTGTAGATTTTTTTACTAGCACACCTTGTGCTTCAATATTTGCCATGTGTTACATATACAACAGATGAAATCCTATGCATCCCTATAACTTAATTCCCAAAACATGTTTTTTACTTAGTACTCCTGTGTGTTACTATAATATAATATACCAAACAAACGAACTGCTGTCAAAAAATGACTCAAAAAACCATCATAATACACAGCATTAGCGGAAAAAGCCTCAAAAAGCTTCCAGGTCTTGAATTGATCTGATGAAGCTATAGCGGGTCACTCGAGCTAACGGGAGAGCGTAGATGTATTGAGCTGACCTTTCCTCCAAAGTGTGGATTGTGGCCCTGAAGCAGCCTTGCGAAACGCTGGCCACCGTCAGCCCCTGTACTTGTAAATGAGAAAGAGGAATTTGGCAACATACGCTACCCACGAAGCACCCACCAAATGAGATAAGTGTGGTGTTTATTTAACATTTAGATAGCCAGTATTAGTAAATAAGCAAAATAATTTGAATAAAATATAGTTAAAGCAGCAGTGTTTTTTTTATGCCAATGATAAGAGCAGGGTCGAGTGACCCCGCTATAACTTCATCAGATCAGTTCAAGACCTGGAAGCTTTTTGAGGCTTTTTCCACTAATGCTGTGTATTATGATGGTTTTTTGAGTCATTTTTTGACAGCAGTTCTTTTGTTTGGTATATTATTTAAGTCGATCTGCAACCGGACAATCATTTGGGGATTAGTTAATATCAAACATATAAACGGCGAGTGACCGTACTCACTGCAAATGCGCAGTACAGACTTCCCTCTCTGTCCCGCCCCCGCGTCAATACGTGATGATGGGGGGGGGGGCGGGACAGAGAGGGAAACTGCGCCGCCGACGTTGCTACCGCTCCCCCCCCCACTCGGAGTCGCCGCCGCCACCCCTCCACCCGGCCCGGGCCCTCTCTTCCCTTCTGAACTTACAGATCCATTCACCGAACGCAGCAACGCACATCAGCTGAGCTGCAGTGAGCCCTTCCTTCTTTGCCTGTGGCCCCGCCCTCCTGTGACGTAACGTCAGCGAGGGCGGGACACACACAGGCAGAGAAGGAAGGGGCAGCTCAGCTGATGTGCGTTGCTGCGTTCGGCGAATGGATCTGTAAGTTCAGAAGGGAAGAGAGGGCCCGGACCAGGTGGAGGGGTGGCGGCGGCGACGACTTCGTTCGAGGGGGGGAGAGCGGTGGCGACTTCACGGGGGGGAGGGGAGCGGTGGTGACCGTGGGGGGAGGAAAACCTCTATACCAGCCCGTTTTTACGGGCTCAACGGCTAGTAATATAATATAATACAATATCAAACTCTTTCCATAATAACTGGTTTATTCATAATGTAAACCCTCTCTCACATGTTCCCCATACTTGTTTTATACCCACACTAACAGAAAATGCTTTTCTATCTCCACCTTAAGAATGAATGAAGATAACGCTATACTTATCTCATGGCTGCCAACTGTACAGATCACCCAGCAACTCTTCTCTTCACCGCTCTGCTCTCATGCACCGTAGCATCTCTCTGTATCAGTTGATTCAGCTGACAGCGTCCCTCATATCACCCAACACCATGGGGTTTCAATAGACTCTGCTTCAGGGATTGGGATCACTATGTTGCTCTACAAAAAATTATAAGTGCGCCAACAACCTACAATGACAATCAGGCTTATTTTCGAAAGTGATCACCGGCCATCTTCCGACATAAATCAGGAGATGGCTGGCGATCTCGCAAAAGTGGCGAAATCGGTATAATCAAAAGTGGCGTTTTTTACACCATCGTCGCTTTCCCGTCGCAGCGCCAGCAAAAGTTCAAGGGGGCGTGTCAGAGCGAAGGCGGGACATGGGCGGGCATGGGCGTGGCTACCAGATGGCTGGCTTTTGCGGATAATGGAAAACAAAAAAGCGGTGTTCATCAGTATTTCGCCGGGTTTACTTGGTCCTTTAATTTTCACGACCAAGCCTCAAAAAGGTGCCCCAATTGACCAGATGACCACCGGAGGGAATGGGGGATGACCTCCCCATACTCCCCTAGTGGCCACCAACCCCCTCCCACACTAAAAAAATTAAAATAAAACACTTTTTTGCCAACCTGTATGCCAGCCTCAAATGTCATACCCAGCTCCCTGACAGCAGTATGCAAGTCCCTGGAGCAGTTTTTAATGGGTGCAGTGCACTTCAGGCATGCAGACCCAGGTCCATCCCCGCCCCTACCTGTTACACATGTGGTGCTAAGTGTTGAGCCCTCCAAACCCCCACAAAACCCACTGTACCCACATGTAGGTGCCCCCCTTCACCCATAAGGGCTATGGTAATGGTGTAGAGTTGTGGGGAGTGGGTTTAGGGGGGCTCAGCACCCAAGGTAAAGGAGCTATGCACCTGGGAGCTATTTGTGTATTTTTTAACATTTTTAGAAGTGCCCCCTAGGGTGCCTGGTTGGTGTCCTGGCATATCAGGGGGACCAGTGCACTACAAATGTTGGCTCCTTCCATGACCAAATGCCTTGGATTTCACCGGGTTTGAGATGGCTGGCAGTTTTTTCCATTATCGCTGAAAAACAAAACCAGCGATCTCAAACCTGGCGAACTCTGGCATTTGGCCGGGCTAAACCGTATTATCGAAAAAAAAGATGGCCGGCCATCTTTTTCGAAGATACGGTTCCGGGAAGCTGTTGCGCCGCCACCAAAATAGATCGCTGGTGACCTATTTCGCTGGCGACATTCGATTATGCCCCTCAATATCATTTATCAAACTCATTTGCATGAATCTAGTCTTACCATTATTGATTGCATGCTTTGTCAGTCCATATAACATCATTAGTTACATTTATTGTTTATTAGGCTTGATTATGTTATGGAATACTGTTGCATTGCATTGCACAGTCACAATATTAGCGAACAACGTGTTAATTGATTAGTATCTACGAGTAAATGCACACTATTATCATTTTAGCTAGTATTTCAAGCTGCCAGGCTCTTGTTTGCCCACGATCT
The DNA here is from genome assembly GCF_901765095.1 of Microcaecilia unicolor. Taxonomy (NCBI): domain Eukaryota; kingdom Metazoa; phylum Chordata; class Amphibia; order Gymnophiona; family Siphonopidae; genus Microcaecilia; species Microcaecilia unicolor. The sequence goes on along the minus strand of NC_044032.1, from coordinate 611,107,794 downwards.
TGAAAAGAGGGGGGATATAGGGGCAAGAGCTTGGTTTAACAACCTCAGCACCAGATGCTTCAAGCCATGTATCAGTGAACTATAAATCCCCATTTTGTTAAGGTCTACAGTCCCAAAGAAGGCTGCTTTTTTCACGAGTTTGGATTGTACTGAGAACTCATGCCAGATCGACCCACCCTTGTAAAGCCAGGCATGGGAGTAGCTATACATAGGCAGAGAAGGAACACGCTGTGGATCTGCTTCTTCCTCCCCTGAGGCTCCTTACCCCAACTTTGGCCCTGCCTTTTATGTGTCTTGACAGCTGTCCTCCTGGCACCACCTCTCCCATGTCACTTCCTCTTTGGGCAGAACTAGGGGGCATAAGCTGGTCCTGATTCTGTGAGGGAATATTTTTAAGGGAGAAGGGTAGTGTTCTACAGACTACTTCACATACCTTCCCCGTCAGCTCAACCATGCACAGTTGAGCACCTATCATGTCAAGGTCCACCTCCCAAGACAAAAATAAACCGGAATTGGCATGCTCCAGGCCCACCCGAAGTTGCACCTGAAAGGTGAAAGGTTGAATGCTGAGCAACCATCGCATGATGCGTGTATTCAAGTCTTTATGGCAGGCCATTTACTTCAGATGTGGTCTATAACAAGCAAGAAGTGTCATCCAGCAGATAACACTGGAACGTCTTCAAGGCCCACTTGACAGCTAGAGCTTCCTTCTCAATCACTGCATAGTTCTTTTCCCTGGGAAATGCACCTGTCTGTACCATGAACGGCCAGTTGAAGTTCTGGATTAGCACATAATGCTCAAATAGCTTGTAGAGAATAAGAACCAAATCCATAAGCTTCAAGAGTACCAAATAAGTAGGGCCAAGCCACCCTGTGAAGCCATTGACTATGTATAATGGATAGTTATAGTTTGCGGACATTTATAATTGATTGCCTGCCCCGTACAAAGCCAACCTGGTCCTGTGCTATCAGATTAGGAATGTAATTGGTCAAGCGATTCACTAATAGCTTAGCTAGAATCTTAAGGGGTCTTTCACAAAGGCATGGTAGCATTTTTAGTGCACACTAAATGCTAGAGACGCCCATAGAAATATATGGGCATCTCTAGCATTTAGCGCATGCTAAAAATGCTAACATACCTTTGTAAAAAGCCCAGGATTGGGGAGAGAAATAGGTCTATATGAATCAGGTAGTTGAGCAAATTTCCCTGATTTAGGAATTACAGTAATAATCACTTTATTAACATGTGTAGGAAAGACACCCTGCTCATTAACTCTTGAATAACATAATTCCAAGGCTGCAGTTATCCTTTAGATCAGTAACTTGTAAAATTCAGAGCTAAGTCCATCAGAACCAGGGGACTTATGTAAAGCTATATGTTCAATTGCTGCTTGCATTTCCAGTGCAGTAACAGGTGTTTGCAAATGTTCAATTTGGGCCTCTTTCAAATTAAAAGGGAGCCAAATTTAAATATTGGGTAATTTGTGCTTCTTCTGAAACAGGATCTGCAGCATAAAAGTTTTGAAAGAAAGCATGAAATGTGTTTAAAAGGTCTTATATTTTTTTTGTGTTTGTGAGAGACCCTGTTGGAATCTCGATAGTGGAAATAAATTTCTTCCCAACCCAAGTTTTCACAAGAACAGCTAAATGCTTTCCTGATTGATTCCCATACCTAAAAATGTATGTTTGCAAAACAAGAGAGACCTTTGCAGACATTCATGTCTGAGCATATTAAACATAAAGACATAAGAATACCTATACTGGGTCAGACCAATGGTTCATCTAGCCCAGTATACTTTTTCCAACAGTGGCCAATCCAGGTCATAAGTACCTAGCAGAGACACCTGTGTAGCCACCAAGGTATCTTTGTTAGTCTGTGTAAAATATACATTTATTTATTTATTGTGATTTTGCTCACACCTTTTCAGTAGTAGCTCAAGGTGAGTTACATTCAGGTACACTGGGTATTTCCCTGTCCCTAGAGGACTCACAATCTAAGTTTATACCTGAGGCAATGGAGGGTTAAGTGACTTGCCCAAGATCACAAGGAGCAACAGTTGGATTTGAACCGGCCACCTCTGGATAGCAAGACTGGTGCTCTAGCTACTAGGTTACTCCTCCACTCTTTGCAATTGAGTCTCTAACTTGATATCTTTAGAAATGCTGGCTTTTCCATGAGAAACTAAGAAATATCATCACCACGGATATTTTTCTGTTTCCCAAAATGAAACAGCATCATCCAAGTGACCTTGATTAAAGGTAGAATAAAAGTCCCATTTAGTCAGCAAATATTTACTAAAATCTTCACTGCCATACAGGTATGCAGGAAATGTCCAATATGTATGATTCACAACATGAAAACTTTCAAGACTTATCGGAACAGGTGTATGATCCATTATGCCAATTTCAGCAGTAATGACCTTAGAGAATAAGGGCAATGTGACAAAAATATAGTCAATGCGTGATAATGAGCAATGGGCATGAGAAAGACTGTGTTTATAGTCTTTCTCCTCAGGATGCAATAATTGCCAAGCGTCTACTACAGCAAGAGTGAAAATGAGCATGTGTAAACCTCTGCAACTATGACCCCCCCACCCCCAGTAAGGGATCCGGAGGGGAGCTTACTTAACTGAAGATCCATTACTTGATTGAAATCTTCCATAATACACAACTGCATAGTTAAATATAGCAATGAGAGATGTAATATAGTTTCAAAAAACCTGGATACATACAGTATATATTGGGTGCATACATGTTAAAGAGAACCAAGTCTTGCTCTAACATCTTGAGATGTAATAGTATGCATTTGTCCTCTGGGTCAGATAGGGGCCCCTTTTACAAAGGTGCGCTAGCATTCTTAGTGCACACTAAAAATTAGTGTGTGCTGTGTAGAAGCCCATAGGAACATTATGGGTGTCTACACAGCGTGTGCTAATTTTTAGTGCATGCCAAAAAAACTCTAGCGCACCTTTGTAAAAGACCTCCATCGTATTGTAACAATTTTATAAGGGAGACGTTTATGCTGTAAGATAGCAATACCACATTAATGGTCCAGTGAAGATGCATATACTGCTTCAACTCCCCGCTTAAGCCATAACTTGGAATATTCCAGATCTGTTACATGCATTTCTTGCAAACATTCAATATCTACATGTTGATGTTGAAGATTGCAGTATTTTAGATCTTTTTATGATGAAGTTATACCGGACACATTCCAAGAAACAATGTTTAAATCATTATTACCCGTTATCAAAAGGCCAGGTCACTGCAATAAAAATAATCAAGAACAAGGAAAAAGGAGCTTGGTGCCAAGCCATCACCTGGCCACACTCCCCCAAATATTATAAGCAAGGAACATCAAATATTCCCCATCCCTACCATCCCACCTTCCATTACAGAGAAAGGCAAAACTAACTCCACCAGCAGTCTTCAACCGCAGGAGGAGTAGGCAATGATTTCAAGCGTAGAGCCCCCCCCCCCCCCCCTCGAATCCACACTATAAAACTAAAATTTTTATAACTCCCCTTAAAATTTAAAGTATAATTAAATATAGTAACATAGTAGATGACGGCAGAAAAAGACCTGCACGGTCCATCCAGTCTGCCCAAAAAGACAACTCATATGTGCTACTTTTTGTGTATACCCTACTTTGATTTGTATCTGTGCTCTTCAGGGCACAGACTGTATAGTCTGCCAAGCACTATCCCCGCCTCCCAACCACCAGCCCTGCCTCCCACCACCGGCTCTGGCACAGACCGTATAAATATGTCAGAAGTCGCAAGATAATTATACTTCATGATATGAAAATCCAGTTTTATGAGACACAAACTCGTGGCACAGCACTTGCATTTATATAAATAGATTAAACTCAACTGTAGGTAAAGCACAATGCAAAATGAATCAATCTTGATAAAGTAAGAGCAACGACTCCATGAGCAACTCTTTCCCTAAGAGCAATCAGGTCCTGGTTTCCGAAGAAAAGGGTAACTGCAAAAGTTGTGTAGCAGCTGAATCCAAGGTAATGAACTCAAGTCATTTGCCATCATGCAAAATCCTTAAAGTCACTGGATACTGTAATGTATAGCAAATTTGTTTCTCCACCACTTTGAGGCACACAGTAGATGCCCTGTGTTTGGCCTCAACCCCAGCTGAATAGTCTTGAAATATTCAAACAGTCTCACCTTGATACTGTAGTGAGTGTTGCACTTTATATTTACAAAGAATATCCAATTTATGTATAAAGTTTAGAAATCGTGCAACACTAGTTCAAGGCTGATTTATTATTGGCCCTCCTCAGGCCTACATAGTGTGCTCTCTCAATAACTATTAGGCTATAAGCAAGATCCAAAATCAATACCTCTGCTAGCCAGGTTTCAAGCCATCCTTGCAATGTTGCATCAGGAATTGATTTGAGAATACCGACAATACACAGATTGTTTGTTAATCTGATCGTGAGCCCATGTGCCTAGGCCGAGGCTTAGGAAGGACCTTGGCCAAGGCCTAGGGTAGACCAAACAGGTGCTAAGCAATACCACGGGCCACAAAGCGCCGCACACTCAGGACAATCAACAAGCACCACCAGAAAAGGGAGATAGACCAAGGCTGATCCGGAACCCACTCGTACAGAGTCCAAGCGTACGGGCCTCACGGCCGAACTAGAACCAAACCTACGACCAGAGGGAGAGAATACAAACAAAGGCTACACCAAAACTCACAGGGAAAAAGGGAAAGCCATGGACAGAGTGGGATACTATAGACATGGAATCTACAAGAGCGAATCTCCACAGAAATGGCTAAACAGGGAAAAACAGACTGAAGGAAAAGGCTGCTTTCAAATATGTAAAGGAAAGAAGCAGGCACACAAGAGTACATGAAGGGATAAGGCAGACACCAGAGAAAGGCTGCCTAATAGAAGCAGGACTCACAGAAGATAAATATCAAGCTCTGCAAATAAAGGGTTAGCACTGAGTAAAGGGAAACTTAAACAAAGTAGGAACGAGCTTATCACAGACAGAAAGGCTGCCTAACAGAAGCAGGGAGAAACGAGGCAGAAGACAGACCCAGCTGCACTGCAGAGAAGCAATCAAGGACATGCTGGTTACAACCAGCACACACTCACACACACAGAAACCACAAACAAAAGGAGAGCAAGCAAAACTCCTCCAAATACAAACTGTGCCACTAGCACAGACAGAGTAAGAGAACCAGAGCTCAACTGACAGGAATTAATGCTAGAGCGTCCACAGTAGGGAGAGGTAAGTTTAAATAAGGTCTGACATCTGCTGCTTCAGACGTCAGCTCAATCCCTGACAGGTCAATCAGAAGCGAGTCCCAATCATTCCCCTGCCTGTCTCAGTAGAATCATAACATTGTTTCTGCGCGACCTATTTTCTAGGTCTTCTAACTTGTCAGTGTGTCTCCTAGTCAAAGTACTGAGCACCGTTACCTGTGGCAAAAGCACAGCTGGATCCTCCTCAGTAGCTGATACTCGATGTTGAACAATATCCATGCAAGCCACGATATCATTTAAAGTGCACTGAACTGTAACAGTTTGTTCTTTCAGCTCCTAAAAATTACTAGCAAGTACCTGTACTACTGCTTGAATAAGTTCAGCCACTGTAAGATTAGTAGAAGCGCCAGTGGCGTACCAAGGGGGGGGGGCGGTGGGTGCGGTCCGCCCCAGGTGCACGCCGCTGGGGGGGTGCCACGCGCCTGTCCGCTATGTTCGTTCTGTGCTCCCTCTGCCCCGGAACAGGTTACTTCCTGTTCCGGGTCAGAGGGAGCATGGAAACGAACGAAGCGGGCAAGCGCGCGGCACCCCCCCAGCGGCGTGCACCCAGGGGGGGTTCTTTCACCAGGGGGGGGGTCGCGCTGCACCCGGGGGGCGGGGCGTATCGGTGATCCACCCCAGGTGTCAGCCCCCCTAGGAACGCCACTGAGAAGCGCTCCTTGCACGTGGTACTGAACTATCAGCCATCTTGTCTTCAGAGGTACATACTTTCCTCTTGTCTTTCTTCTATGTTTTATATGACATCATGTCTGGAGATTTAAATATAAATCTGTCCATGCACCGTACGATAAACTGCTTTTATTCTATAATTCAATAAACAAAAAAAGATCTGAATATAAAAATGTGCTCATTTTGGCCTGGGCTTAAGACAAGGGAATTGAGGGATTATTGTCTTTACTTCTCTATTTTTTCTTGTTACCTTCTAAATGAAAAATAAAACTCTACTGGCTTTAGATATCCAAAAGTTGGGAAAGAAAAGAGAGGTGCTGTTGCTGGGAGATTTCAACCTACCAGATGCAGATTGGAAAGTTCCATCTGTGAAATCGGAAAGAAGTAGAGAGATCGTGGACACCTTACAAAGTGCTCTGCTCAGACAAATGGTGACAGAACCCACGAGGGAAGGCACGACGCTGGATCTGATGCTCACAAATGGGGAAAGTGTGCAGGGCCGGTGCTAGGGTTTCTGGCACCCCCCTGCAGCCTATTAGTCAGCGCCCCCTACCCATCCAGCATCTCCTCTCTCTCATTTTTCCTCCCAACCCCTCCCCTCCCTTCCTCCATCTAGCACCTTCTCTCTCCCCTCCCCTTAGTGAGAGCAACTCCTCCACTACCAGACATCTGCCCCCAGTGCATTTTTTGTAGGAAAAAAGGTACTGGTACTCATTATGGGTAACCTTAGGGGGCGGGATCACTATGATGCATATAAACAGGCATCATTGAAAATATTACACCAGTATAGGAGAAGAAAAATAACTTGTGATTTTTTTTTCATTATAAATAATTTCTGTAAGCTGTTACAGCTCCAGTATACCCAAGATGACACAAACCAATTTAGCACACAGGCTAGGAATTAGGAGAACAGTCTTGCCAAATCTGAAACACAATATGTTATCAAAATCTCAGAACCTAACAAACAGATCCCTATTCAGACACTTGGCCTTGCAGTCACACATGCAGAACAGAGATAGCTCCTCTTCAAATCAGTGGAGTACCCATACCCAGTATATTGGATGGGCCCAGAGCTAACTTAGATGGGCCCTTCCATGGCACGGCATTCCATAGCCCCCCCCCCCTCCCCCGGGAGATATTTTTTAAATTATAGATTTTTTCACCTACCCCCCCCCCCAACAATATCTCTCCTCCTCCGCGGCATCCCAGCATCTGCCCACCCGTCACTGAACCCCATCCCTCCCTGGTGTACTTTACAGGTGTACCCAGCACCTGCAGTGACTCAATAATTGCTGCCTGCGCTGGTCCTACAGGCTTCCATCGGCCAGGCCCCGCCAGGCAGGAAATGATGTCCAGCGATTTTCCTCTCTCCCCTCCATCCTTGTCCAGCGATTCTCCTCCTTCCCCCACCCTCCCCTCCATCTATCCATGTTCAGTGATTCTCCTCCATCCCCTGCCTCCCCTCCATCCATGTCCAATGATTCTCCTTTCTCCCTGCCCTCCCCTCCATCCATCCATGTCCAACAACTCTCCTCTTTCCCCTGCCCTCCCCCATCCATTCATGTCCAGCGATTTTCCTCCCTCCCCTGCCCTCCCCTCCATCCATCCATGTCCAGCAATTCTCCTCTCTCTCCCCTGCCCTCCCCTCCATCCCAGGGGCATAGCCACAGGTGGGCCTGGGTCCATCCAATTTTAGTTCAGGTCCACCCAGCAGCAGTGCACCCTTGTCAATGCTGGAGCTCCCGTTGAAAGGGTCGCCAGCAGCATGTAAGAATCACTGCTGCCAGTTGACCCAGAAGCCTTGCGCTGCACCTGTTCAAAGGGTCGCTGTCAGCATGTAAGAAACGCTTCTGCCTGCTGACCTGGAAACCTTTCCTCTGCCGCATCTTTCCCCCCAACTATGACATAATTTCCTGGGAGGAATGCAGCAGAGGGAAGGCTTCTGGGTCAGCCAGTAGCAGCACAGCGATTCTTTCTTACATGCAACTGGTGACTCTTTGAAAGGTGCTGTGGTGCTCCCAATGCTACATTGGGGGAGGGGGGGGGAGAGAGCTGGAGAGAGGGAAAATTGTTGGGCTGCTTGGGCATGGGAGTGGAGGGGGTTTGGAGAGAAGAAAAATTGTTGGGCATGGGAGTGGAGGAAGAGAAAAGTGATGCAGCACAGGGGGTGTAGGAGAGAGGGAAAATTGTTGGGGAGGGAGAGGAGAGATGCAGGGGGTGTAAGGGAGAGGGAAAATTGTTGGGCGTGGGAGTGGAGGGGAGGGAAAGATGCATGGGCAGGTAGAAGAGAGGGATCATTGTTGGGACATGGCGGGAGAGAAGGAGAGAAGCTGCAAGGAGGGGGGGAGAGAGGGATAATTGTTGGATGGGGAGGGTGGGGAGGAAGGAGGGAGGGGTGAAGGACAAGAAAAGAAGAAATGTTGGACCTGGGAGGGAGGGGAGGGAAAGATGCCGCATAGAGGAGAGAGGGATGAGGGAGAAATGTTGGATATGGTGGTGAAGGGAAGGGACAGATGGAGAGATGCTGCAAGGGGAAAAGAGATGTTAGACTTGGGATGCAAGGGCGAGAGAGAGAGAGAGATGGTGGGCAATGGGCGAGAAGGAAGAGGAAAAAGAGAGGGAACAATGTTGAACATGAGAGTGGAGTAGAGGGAAGGAGAGATGCTGCACAGGAAGGGGGAAGAAGGAGAGAGATGTTGGATCCAGGGGTAGAAGGGAGTGAGGGAGAAATGCTGGCCCCTGGGGGAAGGGGCAAGAAGAAAGAGCGAAGAGACAAGAAGATGCTAGGAAGAGGTAGAGGGTGGGGGAAAGGAGGGAGCAGATGCTGGGCTAGAAGGATTGGAAGGAGGGAGACACTGGGATGGTGGAACCATGAGGGAGAGGCCAAGGGTGGTTGTAAGGAAATGAACGAGAGGAGGATAGTGATTACAGGGGGTAGGAATATGATAATGGGGAGTTGATTGAAGATGGAAGACTGGGGAAGGAATGAGATGGAGAATAGGGACAGCTAGTGGGTGAAAGAAGAAGATGGAACTCTAATAGGTATCTGAAAAGTAAAAAGAAGGAAAGGGGTGAGAGGGTGAAATTTGAGTGGACAGAAAGAAAAAAGATAAGAAAGAGCTAAAATGAAAGATCAATATGTCAGAGGTAAGTGTAGTGAGGGAATGGAACAAGAGTGGAGAAAGACAAATGAATAGCAGCTGCTTGAAGAAGAATTAACAAACAAATTGGAACCAACATGATGGAAAATAAAATGACCAGACAACAAAGGTAGAAAAGGCATTTTATTTTGAATTTATTAACTGAAATATGTTAGTTTGAGAAATGTGCATAGCGGATGTCATTTTATTGTGTTCAGTTGAAAAAGAAATACATTTCTATTTTTATTTCTCCATTGTAGCAGTACATGCCGAGGTTCCAAGTTCAATTTATGTCTAATATTTTTATTTCTAATTTGTGATCCATTGTTCTGTATTTGGTGAGAGTCTGTCAATGTGATTGTAATGGTAGATGGGAAGATTGGAGGGGAGGCAGTGAAAAGAGGGAATGGGGGGGGGGGGGGATTCTTTATTTTCTGCCCTGGGCTCTAGCATGTCTAACACTAGTCTTGACCCTTGATGTAGCTGGTGGGGATTCCCAAGTTACATCAGCTGTGGACCTCCTCTGAAGGCAGCTAAAACTCCTTTCATCTAAGCTTGGCAGATGGCGGCAACATCCTTGAGCAACCGATAACTAAGCATGCATGGGGTGCCAGCATCGATGACTCAAGGAGTTGTTGCTACTGCTACCTGCCAAGTTTGGTAAAAGATTTCTGGCTGTCTTCGGAGGAGGTTTTCAGCTGACAGAGCTTGGAGATCTTTATGAGCTAAAGTATATTTTGAGTTGGGAGGTGCCGGGGAAGGAGTGGGGCAGAGAGAAAATTTTGTGCCCACCCACTTTGGGCTCAGGCCCACCCAAAATTGTCTGTCTGGCTACGCCACTACTCCCATCCATCCATGTCCAGCAACTCTCCTCTCTCCCCTGCCCTCCCCACCAACCATCCATGTCCATCAATTCTTCTCTCTCTCCTGCCCTCCCTTCCCATCCAGGTCCAGCAATTCTCCTCTTTCCCCTCCATCCATGTCCAGTGCAATTCTCCTCTCTCCCCTGCCCTCCCATCCATGTCCAGCAATTCTCTCCCCTTCCCTCCCAACCTTGTCCAGTGATTCTCCTCTCTACCCTCCATCCATGTCCAGCATGATTCTCCTCTCTCCCTTGCCCTCTTCTTCCATCCATGTCCAGTGATTCGCCTCTCTCCCATGCCCTCCCATCCCCTCCCATCTATGCCCAGCAATTCTCCTTTGCCCCCTATCCTCCACTCCCATTCAAGTCCAGTGATTCGCCCCAGCCCCATCAGCCCCCCCCCATTTCAGCTCCCGAGTTCCAGCCTTAGCCCCCTTAGGTTCTGCTGCTGCTAATTCTAGTTCCTACCCCAGTACCCCAGCCCCCCAATTGCTCGCTCTCTTCTCCAGTGACCGACAGCCCCCTTTTTGTTCCTGCCACCCTGCATTTAAATCTGTTTTACCTCAAAGTGAAAGCGGCAGCGGCAGTGAAAGAAGCAGGCTCGCCTCTTGCCTTCCCTCCCCTCACAGTGTCCTGCCCTCATGGAAACAGGAAATTACATCAGAGGAAGGCGGGACAAAACAGAGGAATTCTGGATGAAACTGAAAGTAGCCAAGAGAGAGATATGTCTTACAAAAGCGCAAACAGAAGAACAAAAGGCTAGAAATGTAAGGAGAGGCAACAAGAATTTTTTCAGGTATATTAAGAGGAAGACTAAAAATGGAATTGTGAGACTGAAAAATGCTGTGAACTGCTATGTGGAGAATGATGAGGAAAAAGCAAACGTGCTAAACAACGTGTTCACGGAAGAAAATCCTGGAGCAGGACCATGATTGACTGGAAAGGTACATATGACAATGAAGTGGACATAGCACCATTCAAGGAAGAAAATGCTTATGAACAACTTGAAACTTTGAAGGTGGACAAAGCCATGGGACCGGATGGGATCCATCCCAGGATACAGAAGGAACTCAGTGAAGTTTTGGCGGGTCCTCTTAAAGATTTGTTTAATAAATCCTTTGAGATGGGGGAGGTTCCTTGGGATTAGAGAAGAGCAGATGTGGTCCCTCTTCACAAAAATGGTGACAGAGAAGAAGCTGGAAACCACAGGCTGGTAAGCCTCACTTCGGTTATTGGAAAAGTAATGGAAGCGATGCTGAAGGAAAGGATAGTGAATTTCCTGGAATCCAATAGGTTGCAAGATCCGAGACAACATGGTTTTACCAAAGGTAAATTGTACCAAACGAATCTGATTGAATTCTTTGACCTGGTGACCACAGAATTAGATCGAGGATGTGTGCTAGATGTAATCTATTTAGATTTCAGCAAAGCCTTTGACACAGTTCCTCATAGGAGGCTCTTGAATAAACTTGACAGGCTGAAGTTAGGACCCAAAGTGGTGAACTGGATTAGGAACTGGTTGACAGACAGATGCCAGAGGGTGATGGTTAATGGAATTCACTTGGAGAGAGAGGGAAGGTGAGTAGTGAAGTGCCTCAAGGATTGCTGCTGGGGCTGATTCTGTTCAACATATTTGTAAGTGACATTGCCGAAGGGTTAGAAGGTAAGGTCTGCCTGTTTGCGCGCATGATACTAAGATTTGTAACAGAGTGACACTCGGGAGGGGGTGGAAAATGTGAAAAAGGATCTGCAGAAGTTAAAAGAATGGTCTGCTTGGCAATTAAAATTCAATACAAAGAAGTGCAAAGTGATGCACTTAGAGGGTAGAAATCCAAAGGAGACATATGTGCTAGGCATGAGGGGCTGATATGCACAGACAGGAAGAGGGATCTTGGGGTGATAGTATCTGAGGATCTGAAGGCGATGAAACAGTGTGAAAATACAGTGGCCATAGCCAGCAGGATGCTAGGCTGTATAAAGAGACGTGTAACCAGAAGAAGAAAGGAGGAGATGATGCCCCTGTACAAGTCATTGGTAAGGCCCCACCTGGAATATTGTATTCAGTTTTGGAGGCTGTATCTTGCTAAAGATGTAAGAAGAATTGAAGCGGTCCAGAGGAAGGTGACAAGAATGATATGGGGCTTGCGCCAAAGGACATATGAGAAGAGACTGGAAGATCTGAATATGTGTACCCTAGAGGAGAGGAGGGACAGGGGAGATATAATACAGACGTTTAAATACTTGAAAGGTATTAATACAGAAACAAATATTTTCCAGAGAAGGGAAAGTGGTAAAACTAGAGGACATGAATTGAGGTTGCAGGGTGGTAGACTTAGGAGTAACGTCAAAAAATTCTTTTTCATAGAGAGGGTGATTGATGCCTGGAATGCCCTCCTGAGGAAGGTGGTGGAAAGACAACTGTGGCGGAATCTAAATAGGCGTGGGATGAACACAGAGGATCTCTAAATAGAAAATGAATGATATAAAAAACAAAACTTAAAGGGTTGCATATGTGTTTGCATGTCAAGTGGTACTTAGACGGCAGCTCTGGCTGCATCAACTAAGGCCAGTACTGGGCTGGTTTGTATGGTCTGAGTCCTGCATATAGCAGTCTGGTTTAGGATGGGCTGGAGAGAGCTTGAACGGAAACTCCAGTAATTTAGAACGCGAGGACAGTGCTGGGCAGACTTTTACAGTCTTAGTCCCGCAAATGACAGGATGGTTTCGAATAGGCTGGAGTGGGCCTTGACGGCAACTCCAGTAGTTGGAACTTAAGGACAGAGCCAGGTGGACTTCTATGGTCTATGTCCCAGAAACACGAAAGAAAGACCACTATCAAGTATATAATATCACATTCATTGTTGATTTGAATCTTGAATTGATATTATAATGAATGTGACTGTTGAGCAGACTGGATGGACAATTTAGGGGAGAGGGATCTTGGGGTGATAGTATCTGAGGACCTAAAGGCGATGAAACAGTGCGACAAGGCGGTGGCCGTAGCGAGAAGGTTGCTAGGCTGTATAGAGAGAGGTGTGACCAGCAGAAAAAAGGAGGTTTTAATGCCCCTGTATAAGACATTGGTGAGGCCCCACCTGGAGTATTGTGTTCAGTTTTGGAGGCCGTATCTTGCGAAGGATGTTAAAAAAATGGAAGCGGTGCAAAGAAAAGCTACGAGGATGGTATGGGAGTTGCGTTCCAAGACGTATGAAGAGAGACTTGCTGACCTGAACATGTATACTCTGGAGGAAAGGAGGAACAGGGGTGATATGATACAGACGTTCAAATATTTGAAAGGTATTAATCTGCAAACGAATCTTTTCCGGAGATGGGAAGGCAGTAGAACGAGAGGACATGAAATGAGATTGAAGGGGGGCAGACTCAGGAAAGATGTCAGGAAGTATTTCTTCACGGAGAGGGTGGTGAACGCTTGGAATGCCCTCCCGCGGGAGGTGGTGGAGATGAAAACAGTAACGGAATTCAAGCATGCGTGGGACAGGCATAAAGGAATCCTGTGCAGAAGGAATGGATCCACAGAAGCTTAGCTGAAATTGGGTGGCGGGGGGAAGAGGGGTTGGTGGTTGAGAGACTAGGATGGGGGAGGGCAGACTTATACGGGGTCTGTGCCAGAGCCGGTGATGGGAGGCGGGACTGGTGGTTGGGAGGCGGGAAATACTGCGGCACAGACTTATACGGTCTGTGCCCTGAAAAAGACAGGTACAAATCAAGGTAAGGTATACACATATGAGTTTATCGTGGGCAGACTAGATGGACCATGCAGGTCTTTTTCTGCTGTCATCTACTATGTTACTATGTTTTATCTGCTGTCACCTACAATGTTTTCCTGCTTAATTGGCTCCACTTTTATGCAAAATTTTCTGAGATCCTCTTTTGCTATCTACATACAGATTAGCAAAATCGCTGCTCCTACTGTCTGTACCAGTAAATACATGTGTGATCTCTGATTTTCTTACATGTACAGGTACTTTACAAATGGCTTATTGTCTGGTAGAATCTTTTGTAATGTATTGGGAATATGTGAACATCACAACCTAAACGTCCCATTTCTCACATACAGCCTCTATGCCAAATTGGGCTTTTTGTGTGATTAACTTACTACCTAGAGTCCTTAGGAGCTGGTTGCAAATTACTTGCAGCTGGTTGGAGATAGATGAAAAAAGTCCTAGTGAGGTGTTTCTCGTTCCAGCATGTGCTGATGAGTGGATGCTGAATTTACAATATCATCTGAAGTATGGCATTGTGTGTGTCAAACTTTCTTTTAAAGCCAAGGAAATGTCAAACAGCCAGCACAAAGAAGCAACACAGCCAACTGCACCCATTCATACAAGTCAATCAAGTTTTTGGATATTGGTGTAGGGTAAAACATGGCAATCATCATGTAACCCAGCTTGTCTGCCAGCACAATAAAATTCCTTTAGCATGTTCTACTGATCTTTCATTACTCTCTTTATCATTAAGATAATAATGTAATCAAATAAAATATTTTACCTTGAGTGCATTATTCAAGATAATTCATTGGCCCACATCCAAAACCACTGGAGCCAGATTTAATTTACTGCTTTTATGTGTGTCGGATTTCAGGATGCCCAATGCACTCAGTCCTCTGCAACAATCATAAGAAATTATAAATATTTGTCGGACAAGAAGGTTTTATTAGCTGTCACTGAATCTGTAAAGTGCCCATTTCGCAGACATCATCATTTAAATTTATTTATTTTATCCTGCACCGTCTCCAAATCTAGGCGGCATAAATGCTGGTAATAGAGTTTTCTTAAGGGTCTATATGATTTTAGCTTCCCATCTTAAATCAATTTTAAAATATGTGTAGATGCCTAAACATAAATCCCAGTATAAGAGCATTGTTACTTACCACAATATCAAATGATAGGCACCTTCATTTTGAGACAGTAAAGGAAGATAATGGTTTTTAGAAAACTGCTGGTCAATTGCCAGGCCTGTGTGGCTTCTCCAGGAACAAAAATATAGAATTCTGCAAAGCAGATGGGCCATTTCATATTAGAGGATTAGTAAATGATTAACTAAGGGGCCCTTTTACTAAGCTGCGGTAAAAAGTGGCCTGCACTAGTTTTGGCACGTGAAATTGGCGTGAGCTGGGCCATTTTTTCCAATGGCGGGAAAGAGGCCTTTATAAATGGCCATGCACCAATATTCTTAAATTTCCAATGTGTGAGCTCCTAAAGGATATTTAATACAATGCATTAATCTTTGGAGTCCTTAGGTTAATTCAAGGATGTGATCGATACCAGATACACATATTATTTTTTCTTTTTATGGAGGAAAAAGCCTCAAGTATCGTGAGGTAACCCCGTATCTTGCAGATATACTGTCAATCGTTAGACGGAGTACTCACTGTCATCATAGGCAAAAAACCTCCACTATGTTACTATTACTGTTAACAACGATATTAATGCTCTATTCAGAGTCAAATATGAAATAGCAACTTATCAGAGTGATAGTGCAGTTATCTGCAGTCCATGGCCAACTGTGACCAGTCCCTGTCAGATTTGACTGACTCAGACAAGTACACTAAGAATGTATTTACAGTTTGAAGACGAAGATGTTTTGAGGTGGCTAGACAAAATAGAGATAAGACCTGGGTCTTGGAAAGATTCCTGTAGCAAAGAGGCGACTGCAATCTTCTGTGAAAGAAACCTTGGACTTCTGTTTTTCATAAACATTAAGATATTGTGTTCTGTATTCCATAACATTCAGATAGTGTTTTCCATTTTATGTAAACAATAAAGTAAGAGAGAAATTAGTTGATGTAACACAGAATTTAGCTGAAATTGCAAACTGCATGATTTTTGGGAGGGAATTAATGACCAATGCATTGTACAAAAGAGTATATAAGTGGCTGTTGTATTATGTTTAGTCAGAGGCTGAGATGATTAACTGAATGACTCTTTACCACAGTGATCTCTCTTCCGATCATAACAAATTGTTATTTGTTACTGACTGATTGCTTTGTTGTTACCTAATTTGGTAAGTAATAAAGTCTTTCCCGTTCGAAGGAACATAGACTCTGTCTTCTCTGTTTCCTCTGTCTACTGTATCTTGGGGTGGGTGTAAGGAGGCAGAAACCCTATTTGCCCCACAGGTCCAAATGGTATATTTCCTATGGTAAGTAGAAATATATCAGAGAAGGAATTCCCATATATTATAGCCCTTCCCTGAGACTAGGTAGTAATCAGAGGGGACCATGGACTCCACTATAAACAGGCTTAGAATTGCTCACTTGTTTCTATAGGCTCTTTTGCGTCAATTCTTTTATTTGCTTTTCTGGTTAGAAAAAAGATCTTAAATGATAATGGTAGAAATAACTTCTTATGAAGACCTGGGGGCTTTGTTTCTCAGTTACTTGCAAATGATATGCAGGTTTTAGGGCACAAGACTGCTCAGATTTGCCAGTCTCCGCTGTAATCTTTACTTCCAAAATGTTCAATAACATGTTGTATGGGACATCACTACATAGAAAATTCTGCAGCTTAATCACTTGAACAGTAAGATAGTTCTTGATTAAAAATAAATACATTTTTTTAATACTGGCTTTAAATTACCAGAAATGGTTTTCAAGGATGACGATGTGGAAGAACTGAAAGAAATCTCAGTGAACCTGGAAGATGTACTGAGTCAAACTAACAAATTAAAGAGCAGTAAATCACCTGGACTGGATGGCATGCACCCTAAGGTACTGAAAGAACTCAAATATGAAATTGCTGATCTGCTGTAAGTGACTTACGACTTCAAGTTAGTTTCTATTTCGGAAACTTATAAAAAAAACTCATTTATTTCAAAAATTTATTTTGTAATCTAAATAAATTAGCACGGACTGATAGATTTCAAATGAGAATGTGAATTTCTGTTAATTACTATTGTAACATAGTAGATGATGGCAGAAAAAGACCTGCATGGTCCAACCAGTCTGCCCAACAAGATAAACTCATATGTGCTACTTTTTGTGTATACCTTACCTTGATTTGTACCTGTCCTTTTCAGGGCACAGACCGTGTAAGTCTGCCCAGCACTATCCCCGCCTCCCGCCACCGGCTGTGCCACCCAATCTCGGTTAAGCTCCTTAGGATCTATTCCTTCTGAACAGGATTCCTTTATGTTTATCCCACGCGTGCTTGAATTCTGTTACCGTTTTCATTTCCACCACCTCCCGCAGGAGGGCATTCCAAGCATCCACTACTCTTTCCGTGGAAAAAATACTTCCTGACATTTTTCTTGAGTCTGCCCCCTTCAATCTCATTTCATGTCCTCTCGTTCTACCGCCTTCACATCTCCGGAAAAGGTTTGTTTGCGGATTAATACTTTTCAAATATTTGAACGTCTGTATCATATCACCCCCGTTTCTCCTTTCTTCCAGAATATACATGTTCAGGTCATCAAGTCTCTTCTCATACGTCTTGTAACGCAAATCCCTTACCATTCTCGTAGCTTTTCTTTGCACCGCTTCAATTCTTTTTACATCCTTAGCAAGATACGGCCTCCAAAACTGAACACAATACTCCAGGTGGGGCCTCACCGACTTATACAGGGGCATCAACACCCCCTTTCTTCTGCTTGTCACACCTCTCTCTATACAGCCTAACAACCTTCTAGCTACGGCTACTGCCTTGTCACACTGTTTCGTCGCCTTCAGATCCTCAGATAACTTCCTGGATATGTCCAGCTTCTTGTGAATTTGTGATCCACTTAGAACTGTAAGGTGTAACCTGTCATTAAAATCATCCATAGTACCTGAAGATTTGGGGGGGGGGGGGGGGGTGAGGCTAATGTAATGCTGATTTTTAAAAAGGGTTCCTGGGAATTCAGGAAATTAGAAACGATAACCCTGACTTTAGTGCTGGGAAAAATAGAGGAAACTATTATAAAGAATAAAATTACAGAACACATAGACTAACAAGGTTTAATGGGACAAAGTCAGAATGGGTTCAGCCAAGGAAAGTCTTGCCTCACCAATTTGCTTCATTTCTTTGAAGGTGTGAATAAACACATGGATAAAGGTGAGCCAGCTGATACAGTGTATCTAGATTTTCAGGAAGTTCCTCATGAAAGACTCCTGAGAAAATTAATGAGCCATGGGATAGGAGGCAATGTTCTGTTATGTATTAGAAATTGGTTATTTTTTTGTTTTGTACCCCGTGCTTTCCCACTCATGGCAGGCTCAATGGAGGGTTAAGTGACTTGCCCAGAGTCACAAGGAGCTGCCTGTGCCTGAAGTGGGAATCAAACTCAGTTCCTCAGGACCAAAGTCCACCACCCTAACCACTAGACCACTCCTAGTGGTTAGGGTGGAATTATATGGCAATTTTTCTGAATGAAGAAGGGTGAATAGTGAAGTGCCACGGGGATCTGTACTGGGACAGGTGTTATTTAACATATTTATAAAAGATCTGGAAATTGGAACAAGTGAGGTGATTAAATTTGCAGGTGACACAAAACTATTCAAAGTTGTTAAAACACATGTGGACTGTGAAAATTGCATGAAGACCTTAGGATATTGGAAGACTGGGCATCCAAATAGATGAAATTTAATATGGATAAATGTAAAGTGATGCACATTGGGAAGGATAACCCAAATCACCGTTATTTGATGCTAAGTTCCACCTTGGGAGTCAGCATCCAACAAAAGGTACAATACGCTTAAATCTTCTGCCCAAAGTGCAGCAGCAGCCAAAGAAGCAAACAGGATACTAGGAATTATTAGGAAAGGGATGGTACATAAGACCAAGTATACTACAGTGCCTCTGTTTCATTCCATGATGCAAACTCACCTTGAGTATTGCATTCAATTCAAATAACAGTTACCAAAATGATAAAGGGGAAGGAACTCCTCTCATATGAGGGAAGGCTAAAGAGGTTAGCCTGGAAAAGAGACGGCTGAGGGGAGATATGATTGAGGTCTATAAAACCCTGAGTGGCGTAGAACAAGTAGAAGTGAATTTATTTTTTACTCTTTCAAGTACAAAGACCAGGGGACGTTCAATGAAGTTACATGGCAATACTTTTAAAAACAAATAGGAGGACATGGCAGTTAGCGTATCTGTCTCGCTGCACCCTACGCCTGGAATAAACTTCCTGAGCCCCTACGTCTTGCCCCATCCTTGGCCACCTTTAAATCTAGACTGAAAGCCCACCTCTTTAACATTGCTTTTGACTCGTAACCACTTGTAACCACTCGCCTCCACCTACCCTCCTCTCCTCCTTCCTGTACACAATAATTGATTTGATTTGCTTACTTTATTCTTTGTCTTTTAGATTGTAAGCTCTTTGAGCAGGGACTGTCATTCTTCTATGTTTGTGCAGCGCTGCGTACGCCTTGTAGCGCTATAGAAATGCTAAATAGTAGTAGTAGTAGTAAACAAGGTTTGAACAAATTCCTGGAGGAAAAATCTATTGAGACAGACATGGGGAAAAGCCACTGCTTGCCCTGGGATTGGTAGCATGGAATGTTGCTACTATTTGGGTTGCTATCAGGTACTTGTGACCTGGATTGGCCACTGTTGGGAAGAGGATAGTGGGCTGGATGGACCATTGGTCTGACTCAATATGGCTATTATTATGTTCTTATGTAATTAGGTCATTTTCAGGCTTATTTTCGAAAGAGAAGGGCGCCCATCTTCTGACATAAATTGGGAGATGGATGTCCTTCTCCCAGGGTCGCCCAAATCGGCATAATTGAAAGCCGATTTTGGGCGTCCTTAACTGCTTCCCATCACGGGGACGACCAAAGTTCATGGGGCATGTCGGCACCGTAGCGAAGGTGGGGCTGGGGTGTGATTAAGAGATGGGCATCCTCGGCCGATAATGGAAAAAAGAAGGGCATCCCTGACGAGCACTTGGCTGACTTTACTTGGTCCATTTTTTTCTTGCAACCAAGACTCAAAAAGGTGCCTGAACTGACCAGATGACCACCGGAGGGAATCAGGGATGACCTCCCCTTACTCCCCCAGTGGTCACCAACCCCCTCCCACCCTAAAAAAAACTTTACCCTCTATGCCAGTCTCAAATGTCATACCCAGCTCCATGACAGCAGTTTGCAGGTCCCTGGAGCAGTTTTAGTGGGTGCAGTGCACTTCAGCCAGACGGACCCAGGCCCATCCCCCCCTAACTGTTACACTTGTGCTGGCAAATGTGAGCCCTTCAAAACCCACCTGAAACCCACTGTACCCACATATAGGTGCCCCCCTTCACCCCTTAGGGCTATGGTAGTGGTGTATAGTTGTGGGGAGTGGGTTTTGGGGGGGCTCAGCACCTAAGGTAAGGGAGCTATGCACCTGGGAGCAATTTGTGAAGTCCACTGCAGTGCCCCCTAGGGTGCCCAGTTGGTGTCCTGGCATGTGAGGGGGACCAGTGCACTACGAATTCTGGCTCCTCCCACAACCAAAGGACTTGGATTTGGTCATTTTTGAGATGGGCGTCCTCGGTTTCCATTATCGCCGAAAACCGGGGACGACCACCTCTAAGGTTGACCATCTCAAAATTGAGGTCGACCATCTCTAAGGTCGATCTAAATGTTGAGATTTGGGCGTCCCCCGACCGTGTTATCAAAACGAAAGATGGATGCCCATCTTGTTTCGATAATATGGGTTTCCCCGCCCCTTCGTGGGGCCGTCCTGCGAGGATGCTCTCATGAAAACTTGGGTGCCCCGTTCGATTATGCCCCTCCACATCTTCTCATACAATATTCTTCTGTTGTTTGTTAATTGTCGCATTTCTATCAATCTGAAGAAATCTGTAGACATAAAATGTTATATAGAAAGATTCATGCTTACTTGATAAGAACAGAAAATACAGATTGGCTGCTGGGATTAGTATTAATCACAAGGAAATGGACACCCTCAATTTAAGGATTCAAAATTGGATTACTTTGTTTTAGAGAAAAATGTTGACACCATTAAGAATAGTATGCCAAAAATAACCAACAAAACTGGTTACCTATTACAACAAATCCTTACCGTTGTATTTGAACCTTCAGGGCCTCATTCTTCAAGGTTTTTTCCCAACACCTTAGTGATTCAGGCCCTTACCCGCTCTTTCTAGAACTTGGGCTAAATTTAAATGCCAGCTGCATGCTTATGTTACAGAATTCTAGCCCTTCCACGTGAAAGTGTACATTTTGCATATGAAAGTGCTAGGTGCGTGCTCATCACTACCCTATAAATGACAAACGTAACTTGCTTAGTGCATAAATGGAAGGGGGGAGTTCACAGGGAAGGAGCACAGGCAGGACGAACATTTATACATGTAACTTGCAGAATACTGTAAGTTATGTGCTAAAATACCACATTTACCCCTGCTATTGATATGGCATAAGTGGGGGCACCTAAGTATAAGTACATAGATGCCAACTTATGTTAGTATTCTATAATGGAATCTTGGTGCCTAGATCCCATTAAAGAATTAGCACTTAGAGCACTGCGTCTAGGTGCCAAATTTGTGACTGTCTGACATTGGATAGGCTGAGCCTCAAATGTTAAAACTGTCTTGCAGCTACTTTTTTCATAGGTCCTTTAAACTGATTTTAATCATGGTATGATGAATGCCCATTAATGTTTATGATAAATACCAAATACAAAGCTTGATTCTAATTAGCCAATTAACTGAGCTAAAGAAACAACGGGTGCACTTACTATTTCACATACTGAATCAGTAGAGGAGTGTGGTAGCCATGTTAGTCCACTCTTAAGGTTATCAATAGAAATCAAACAAAATAAAACATGGAAAAGAAAATAAGATGATACCTTTTTTATTGGACATAACTTAATACATTTCTTGATTAGCTTTCGAAGGTTGCCCTTCTTCCTCAGATCGGAAATAAGCAAATGTGCTAGCTGACAGTGTATATAAGTGAAAACATTCAAGCATTACTATGACAGTCTGACAGGGTGTATGTCTCTGTTGATCACCCCACCCCTCACCTATCCACACCCATCCTGTTAGAATATCAATGATATGCTTTGATGTCCCCATGCATACCTCCTACCCACCCCCCTCCTCCCACCCTGTCAGACTGTCATAGTAATGCTTGAATGTTTTCACTTATATACACTGTCAGCTAGCACATTTGCTTATTTCCGATCTGACGAAGAAGGGCAACCTTCTAAAGCTAATCAAGAAATGTATTAAGTTATGTCCAATAAAAAAGGTATCATCTTATTTTCTTTTCCATGTTTTATTTTGTTTGATTTTTATAGATTCTACATGGAATGTTGCTATTCCACTAGCAACATTCCATGTAGAAGTCGGCCCTTGTAGATCACCAACGTGGCCGTGCAGGACATCAGACTCACAGAAACAGAAGCCTGCGCAGCCTTCTACATGGAATGTTGCTAGTGGAATAGCAACATTCCATGTAGAATCTCCAATAGTAGCAACATTCCATGTAGAATCTCCAATGGTATCTATTTTACTGTCATAGTAATGCTTGAATGTTTTCACTTATATACACTGTCAGCTAGCACATTTGCTTATTTCCCATCTGAGGAAGAAGGGCAACCTTCGAAAGCTAATCAAGAAATGTATTAAGTTATGTCCAATAAAAAAGGTATCATCTTATTTTCTTTTCCATGTTTTATTTTGTTTGATTTCTATTGATAACATACTGATTCCGAATTAATCTTACTGTTCATACTTTGTATATTATTGTGTCTCAGGAAACATTGTCTAATTTATACCCTTTTTATAGCATGATGACTGGTTTCAATTAAACAAGGGCATCTGGATTAGAACTTGTAATTCTCATTATTGTACTTGGTATTCATAAATATTTTCTTAGCACTAAACTAACGTTTAATTAATCATTCACTATTTATGCTAGTAGCATGTTTTATCCAAGCAAGAATACTAAAGAGGCACAATAAACTCTCTTACATGTTGCCAATTTTCAAACACGGCAAATGCATTAGCCATCATTGTTTCCATAGCATTTCACATAGAGGGGCATAATCGAACGAAAACGTCTATCTCCATGGGCGTTTATCTCCGAGAACGGGTCCGTGAAGGGGCGGACCGAACTGTATTTTCGCAAAAAATAGACGTCCATGTTTTATTCGACAATTTGTGAGCTGGGCGTTTTTGTTTTTCAGCGATAATGGAAAATGAAAGCGCCCAGCTCAAAAACGAATAAATCCAAGGCATTTGTTCGTGGGAGGGGCCAGGATTCGTAGTGCACTGGTCCCCCTCACATGCCAGGACACCAACTGGGCACCCTAGGGGGCACTTTTACAATAACAAAAAAAAGGTAAAAGAGCTCCCAGGTGCATAGCACCCTTCCCTTGTGTGTTGAGCCCCCCAAATCCCCCTCAAAACCCACTGCCCACAAGTCTACACCATTATTATAGCCCTAAGGGGTGAAGGGGGGCACCTACATGTGGGTACAGTGGGTTTGGGAGGGGGGGGGTTGGACGACTAATAAGCATTAAGCAGCACAATTGTAACAGGTAGGGGGGGATGGGCCTGGGTCCACCTGCCTGAAGTCCACTGCACCCCCTAACAACTGCTCTAGGGACCTACATACTGCTGCCAGGGAGGTGGGTATGACATTTGATGGTGAAAATAAAAAGTTGTGAAACATCATTTTTTTGTGGTGGGAGGGGGTTAGTGACCACTGGGGGAGTCAGGGGAGGTCATCCCCGATTCCCTCCGATGGTCATCTGGTCATTTAGAGCACTTTTTTGGGACCTGTTCGTGTGAAAAAAGGGTCCAACAAAAGTGGCCTAAATGTTCGCTAAAAACGCCTTTATTTTTTCGATTATCGCTCTAACGCGTACATCTCTCCTCGGCCGATAACCACGCCCCAGTTCCACCTTCGCCACACCCCCATCAACTTTGTCCGCATCCGCGACGGAGTGCAGTTGAAAACGTCCAAAATCGGCTTTCGATTATACCGATTTATTCGTTTTTGTGAGATAAACGTCTATCTCCCGATTTGGGTCGAAATCTAGGCGTTTTTCTCTTTCGATTATAAGGTGGATAATGACCTCTTATCAAAGTAAGATCTGGATTTTCCATGACAATTTGTACCTCAGATCCTAACTTATCACCTTGGCTTGTCCTGTTCCAAAGACTTTATCCCTATATTTGGCCCATGTCTCAGACACAGAAAATATGTCAATTACATGTTTTTTCCTGCTATACAAAAAAGAAATGTCAAATCAATTTTCATTGTAAATCTGTACTTATAATTTGGAGAAAGTGTGAGAGAGATTGTAAGTACAGAAATTCAATCAATAATTCAAACCATAGAGGATTTTTGTAGCACATGCATATTGATTTATTTCAACTTAGCTCACAATTTTCAGTACTAGCGTAAAGAGTTACATTCAGGTACACTAGATATTGCAAGATGAACCAAGCCACTACAGAAACAAAACAAAAAAAAAACAAGTTTCAAACAAAACCCAAACTGAACTACAATATACTACATTCTCTTATTTAGATGGTTCACTCAGGAGAGAAATAGCATGGCTTGATTATGGACTTGGCTGAAGAATGATCATATTGTTTTGACCACTGACAAAGGGCAGAGGGTACAGACCACCATTCTTACAGACAAAAAAAACTTGTGATCCTATTCTGACAAAACTTCCAGTCTGCAGCTAACCAGGATTGTTTCACAAGCTTACACGAATAGATCAATTGTCTCTGATCCCAGTTACATTCATCTTTTTCATTTGTCTCATTTAAAATGACCTATCATCTGAGATAAAACATGTGTAGAAACTTACTGCTGACTCTTTCTCACAGCTGGATAAAAATTCCTGCATCCAGATTGTAGAAATGCACCACATTTAGCTTCAGCTGTAGAGCAGATCCTTACACTTTTGTTCATTTCCTTCTTCACACCATACAGATTTACATACGTACATAAGTATTGCCATACTGGCACAGACCGAAGGTCCATCAAGCTCAGCATCCTGTTTCTAACAGTGGCCAATCCAGGTCACAAGTACCTAGCAAGATCCCAAAACAGTACAATACATTTTATGCTGTTTATCCTAGAAATATACCAAAATATTAAATACACATGAATACAAGTATGTATTTCTTCTTTTGCTTGTTCAATATATGTAGTGGAGTAGTCTCATATATATCTCACGGGAAAAAAGTTCTTAGTTTTTTTCACCCAGTAACTGGGTGTATTGCCCGTGTATGTTGTCTAATCATTGACTTAACCTCCACCAACCTTTGCTACTCTTATAGATATTAATACATCTCTCTTTGACTAAACACTATCAGCAAATTTTGTGCAGCACTTAACTTAAATGGGTTGGTGCTCTTAAAACCCCGACAGGTTCCCGTTTCGTAACTACTTTATCAAGGGGGAGTCACCAATTCCAGTAACTGTCTCAAGTGCATCTGGAACATTTCTTTGTCACCAACATTTCTTTGTCACCAACCCATTTAAGTTAAGTGCTGCACAAAATTTGCTGATAGTGTTTAGTCAAAGAGAGATGTATTAATATCTATAAGAGTAGCAAAGGTTGGTGGAGGTTAAGTCAATGATTAGACAACATACACGGGCAATACACCCAGTTACTGGGTGAAAAAAACTAAGAACTTTTTTCCCGTGAGATATATATGAGACTACTCCACTACATATATTGAACAAGCAAAAGAAGAAATACATACTTGTATTCATGTGTATTTAATATTTTGGTATATATCTTATGCTCGACAGAGCGCAGGCACAATTTCTGTTTTGACAATTATCCTAGAAATAAGCAGTGGATTTTCCCCAACTCCATTTTAATAATAGTCTATGGACTTTTCCTTTAGGAAGCTATCCAAACCTTTTTTAAACCCCGCTAAGCTAACTGCTTTTACTACATTTTCTGGCAATGAATTCCAGAGTTTAATTACATGCTGAGTGAAGAAATATTTTCTCTGATTCATTTAAATGCACTACTTTGTAGCATCATTGTGTGCCTCCTAGTCATAGTATTTTTGGAAAGAGTAAACAAGTGATTCACATCTTCTCATTCCACTCCACTCATTATTTTATAGACCTCTATCATATCTCCCCTCAGCTGTCTTTTCTCCAAGCTGAAGAGCCCTAGCCACTTCAGCCTTTCCTTGTAGGGAAGTCATCTCATCGCCCTTCTCTGTACCTTTTCTAATTCCACTATATCTTTTTTTGAGATATGGTGACCAGAATTGCACACAATATTCGAGGTGCAGTCGTATCATAGAATGATACAAAGATATTATAACATCTTCATTTTTGTTTTCCATTACTTTCCTAATAATACCTAACATTCTATTTGCTTTCTTAGCCACGGCTGTACACTGAGCAGAGGGTTTCAATGGATCATCAGCAATGACACCTAGATCCCTTTCCTGGTAGGTGACTCCTAATGTAGAACCTTGCATTACATAGCTATAGTTTGGGTTCCACTTTCCCACATGCATCACTTTGCACTTGCTTAAATTAAACCTCATCTGCCATTTGGATGCCCAGTCTCCCAGTCTTGTAAGGTCCTCTTGTAATTTTTCACAATCCTCTTGCAATTTAAGAACTTTGAATAACTTTCTAGCTTATTTTCGAAAGGGAAGGACACCCATCTTCTGACACAATTTGGGAGATGGGGGTCCTTCTCCCGAGGTCGCCCAAATCGGCATAATAGAAAGCCAATTTTTTGCGTCCTCAACTGCTTTCCGTTGCAGAGACGACCAAAGTTCACAGGGGGGTGTCGGCAGTGTACAGAAGGTGGGATGAGGGCATGGTTAAAAGATGGGCATCCTCGGCTGATAATGGAAAAAAGAAGGGCGTCCCTCACGAGCATTTGGTCGACTTTACTTGGTCTCCTTTTTTTCCATGACCAAGCCTCGAAAAGGTGCCCGAACTGACCAGGTGACCACCTTCGAGAATTGGGGATGACCTCCCCTTACTCCCCCAGTGGTCACCAACCCCCTCCCACCCTAAACAAATTTAAAAAACATTTTTCCAGCCTCTATGCCAGCCTCAAATGTCATACCCAGCTCCATCACAGCAGTATGCAGGTCCCTGGAGCAGTATTTAGTGGGTGCAGTGCACTTCAGGCAGGCGGACCCAAGCCCATCCCCCCCCCCCCCCACCTGTTACACTTGTGGTGGTAAATGTGAGCCCTCCAAAACCCACCTGAAACCCACTGTCCTCACATGTAGGTGCCCCCCTTCATCCCTAAGGGCTATGGTAGTGGTGCACAGTTGTGGGGAGTGGGTTTGGGTGGGTTGGGGGGGCACAGCAGATGTCTCAGCTTACCTCCACAATGGTGCAGGCGATAGAACATCGGCTGGCGCAAATCTCAGGACAGATTACCATCGTGGAGTCTCTCCTGGCAGAGACAATATGTAGAACAGGAGAATTGGAACAGCTTGTTTCTGTGACAGAAGATGTACTTACAACTGTTAATGCATCGGTACATACCTTGCAGGCCTCGCTAAAAGACAAGGCACAGAAACTTGAAGATCTCATGAATTGGCCCTCAATGGAATAACTCATTAATCCATGCTTTTGAATATGCTCTGTAATTTTGTTCTTTTTAATAATCTCTACCATTTTGCCCGGCACCGACGTCAGGCTCACTGGTCTATAATTTCCCGGATCACCTCTGGAACCTTTTTTAAATATTGTCGTTACATGGGCTACCCTCCAAACTTAGTACCATGCTTGATTTTAAAGATAATTTACATATTACTAACAATAGTTCTGCAAGCTCATTTCTCAATTCTATCAGTACTCTGGGATGAATACCATCTGGTCCAGGAGATTTGCTACTCTTCAATTTGTCAAATTGCCCCATTACATCCTCCAGGTTTATTCAATTTCTCCGACTCGTCGGCTTCAAATACCATTTCTGCCACCGGTATCACTCCCAAATCTTCTTCGGTGAAGACCAAAGCAAAGAATTCACGTAATCTCTCCACTATGGCTTTGTCCTGATTGCTCCTTTTACCCCTTGGTCATCTAGCTGAGTGGAGGAGTGGCCTAGTGGTTAGGGTGGTGGAGTTTGGTCCTGAGGAACTGAGTTCAATTCCCACTTCAGGCACAGGCAGCTCCTTGTGACTCTGGGCAAGTCACTTAACCCTTCATTGCCACATTGAGCCTGCCATGAGTGGGAAAGCGCAGGGTACAAATGAAACAAACAAACCGATTCTCTTGCCAGCTTCTTGCTTCTAATATACCTAAAAAATTCTTACTTTGTGTTTTTGCCTCCAGAGCAATCTTTTTTTCAAAGTCCCTCTTTGCCTTCCTTATCAGCGCTTTGCATTTGACTTGACATTCCTTATGCTGTTTCTTGTTATTTTCAGTCTGTTCCTTCTTCCATTTTCTTTTAGCTCTAATAGCTTCCTTCATCTCACTTTTTAACCATGCCGGCTGTCATTTGGTCTTCCTCCCTCCTTTTTTAATACAAGGAATATATTTGTCCTGGGCTTCCAGGATGGTATTTTTCAACAGTATCCACACCTGATGTAAATTTTTGATCCTCGCATCCGCTCCTCTAAGTTTCTTTTTCACCATTCTTCTAATTTTATCATAGTCTCCTTTTTGAAAGTTAACATATTGGATATCCTGTGTATACTTACTCCAAAGCTAATATCAAATCTGATCATATTATGATCACTGTTATCAAGCGGCCCCATCACCATTGCCTCCCGCACCAGATCATGTGATCCACTAAGGACTAGGTCTAGAACTTTTCCTTCTCTTGTCGGCTCCTATACCAGCTGCGGGGGGTAATGGTGCTGAGGCCGCTTGATAACAGTGATCATAATATGATCGGATTTGATATTAACTTTGAAGTAAGTATACATAGGAAATCAAATATGTTAGCGTTTAACTTTAAAAAAGGAGACTATGATAAAATGAGAAGAATGGTGAAAAAAAAACTTAGAGGAGCGACTGCGAGGGTCAAAAATTTACATCAGGTGTGGATGCTGTTCAAAAACACCACCCTGGAAGCCCAGGACAAATATATTCCACGTATTAAAAAAGGAGGGCGGAAGACCAAACGACAGCCGGTGTGGTTAAATAGTGAGGTGAAGGAAGCTATTAGAGCTAAAAGAAAATCCTTCAGAAAATGGAAGAAGGAACCGACTAAAAATAATAAGAAATGGCATAAGGAATGTCAAGTCAAATGCAAAGCGCTGATAAGGAAGGCTCAGAGGGACTTTGAAAAAAAGATTGTGTTGGAGGCAAAAACACATAGTAAAATTTTTTTTTAGGTATATTAAAAGCAGGAAGCGTGCAAAAGAATCAGTTGGACCACTAGATGACCGAGGAGTAAAAGAGGCAATCAGGGGAGTGGAGGAGTGGCCTAGTGGTTAGGGTGGTGGACTTTAGTCCTGGGGAATTGAGTTCAATTCCCACTTCAGGCACAGGCAGCTCCTTGTGACTCTGGGCAAATCACTTGACCCTCCATTACTCCACGTAAGCTGCAGTGAATCTGCCATGAGTGGGAAAGCACGGGGTACAAATGTAACAAAAAAAAAAAAAAGCCGTAGCAGACAGTTTAAATGAATTCTTTGTTTCAGTCTTCACTGAGGAAGATTTGGGTGGGATACTGGTGCCGGAAATGGTATTCAAAGGTGACGAGTCGGAGAAACTTAATGAATTCTCTGTAAACCTGGAGGATATAATGGGGCAATTCTACAAACTGAAGAGTAGCAAATCTCCGGATGGTATTCATCCCAGAGTACTGATACAACTGAAAAATGAGCTTGCAGAGCTATTGTTAGAAATATGTAATTTATCCTTAAAATCGAGCATGGTACTGGAGGGTGGCCAATGTAATGCCGATTTTAAAAAAAGATTCCAGAGGAGATCTGGGAAATTATACACCAGTGAGTCTGACGTCAGTGCCGGGCAAAATGGTAGAGACTATTATTAAGAACAAAATTACAGAGCATATTCAAAAGCACAGATTAATGAGACAAAGAGGGGCATTTTTGAACGGGGCCAGCCATCTCTAAGGGTGCCCATCTCCGAGGACAGCGCTGCGAAGGGCCAGAACGACGTCGATCAGAGCAGGTCCTGCTTGGTAATCTATTTTACAGACCCATAGGATACGGGCATTGCTCCTCCTGATGAAGGGCAACATGAAATGCAGTCTCACATTGAGGAGCTAAAGTGAAATTATCTTTATGGCTTCAGTTGGAGTGGAATGGTAGCTCTCTTCAAGCTGCGCTAAACCATTAAGCGAGTCTATGAAGACATGCTATAAACAAGGGATTTTCTTCAACACAAGGGTCCTGTGGTTAACAAAGACTGCCAGCGGACACAATATACAGGAAAACTGATTGTGTGGAAGTTTCATTTTTTTTTTTTGCTACATTTGTACTCCATGCTTTCCCACTCATGGCAGGCTCAATGTGGCTTACATGGGGCAATGGAGGGTTAGGTGACTTGCCCAGAGTCACAAGGAGCTGCCTATGCCTGAAGTGGGAATCAAACTCAATTCCTCAGGACCAAAGTCCACCACCCTAACCACTAGGCCACTCCTCCACTGGCACAAGACATTGAGTGGATACATAGAGAACATTGCTGCTGGAAATTGGGACTATTTGTGAATATTTGTATAATTAAGTATTCTCATAGGCGTGGGGTAGGATGGTGAAGTGAAAGGCATGAATGAGTGAGTTCTTTAGACACCAGTTTGTATGTAGTGTGGGTATGTATGACACATTGATTGTCAATAATAAACTATTTGTATCACTTTATCAGGAGTACGTTGACAATATATAGTTAAAATTTAATGCCAAGAAGTGCAGAGTGATGCACTTGGGTGCAGAAACCCAAAAGAGAGATACCGGATAGGAAGGGAGAGATTAGTAAGCATGACTCAGGAGAGAAACCTCGGTGTTATGGTGTCTGAGGATCTGAAGGTGAAGACACAATGCGACAAGGCAGCGGCCGTGGCCAGAAGGATGCTGGGCTGCATAGAGAGGGGTATAACCAGCAGAATAAAGAAGGTGGAGATAGACCCTCTAAGTGGCCGCTGGGTAACCCCTGGCGGGTGGCTAGGTGTTTCATGACACCTGCTAAGCTAATTTCTTTTACCACATTCTCTGGCAATGAATTCCAGAGTTTAATTACACGTCAACTGAAGAAATTCTCTCCAACTTAAAAAAAAATGTATTACTTAGTCACTTCACTGCATGCCCCCACTAATCCTCGTGCTTTTGGCAAAAGTAAATGTGTAATTTATGTCCACCGTTTCCACTCCATTCAGTATTTTATAGACCTCTATCATATCTCCCCTCTGACCCTCATAGATGGCTGGGAAGGAAGCTTTCCAGTTAAGAAAATTTTAAAAAATAAATGGGAAACTGGTTCAACAAAGGGACTCAGAGTGGTAGTCAAAGGATCCACTTTGGTAAAGTGTAAGTGGCCTGCAGAATGCCACAAGAATCAGTGCATGGCCCAGTTCCCTTCAATGCAGTGGTGTGCTGGAGCCGGCTCGCACCGGCTCGCAAGAGCCATTTGTTAAATTTTTAAGATTTTTGGGAGCCGGTTGTTAATGTAGCTACTTTAACAACCGGCTCCCAAAATTTGGGTTTGGATACTCACTCTTCTGGCATCGGCGTCCCCCTCCTCTATATCTGTGGCTTCCTGCGCTCAATTTTTGCCCCCCTGCACCTCCTTGCCTCTTGTACTGCCGGCCGCGGAGCACTTAATTTTTTTAAAGCAGTGCTGGTATTTGTCAGCAGGGAACAGGCTGTTTCAGCCAATCCCGGGGCCTTTCTTCAGCCCTCCGGGGTGGGATAGGCTGAAAGAAAGCCCCTGGGATTGGCTGAAGTAGCCTGTTCCCTGCTGCTGTATACCAGCACTGCTTAAAAAAAACTGATCGCGCCGTGGCCGTGTGTGTGCTCGCTTGCGCGCCTTTTCGATGTTGCCAGTAGTTGTCTCTATGCCCCCTGATTGCCAGTTCTGTGCCGGTGCAGGCCCTTCCCCTACCAGTTCTGTGCCTGCACAGTTTTCTGACATCACCGCCCTCTAGCAGAGTGACGTCAAGCACCAATGCAGCCCAACCAGAGCTTCCCCTCTTCCCACTCCTGCCATCACAATCCTCTGAACACCAAAGCACTCTACCACCTCCTGAACCTGCTGCTACACTTCTGGGAGCGTGGCCCAACACTCTCCTCACTGTTCCCAGAAATCTTCCAGCCCCGTGGCACCCGCCAATGTCAGGAGCAACATTCTGTCTCAGGCCCTGCCTCACCAGCAACCCCGTTCCTGCACCAGCCCCCAGAACCCAGAAAGTGTCTCTGTTGACGGGTCCCCTCCCGATCTGCTCTTATTGTCAGAGAGAGCAGATTATCAGGAGAAAGGGACCTGCAGCGCCACCAGAGAGGACTAAGTCGAAGGAGCCACAGAAAGTGTGAGTCTGGGATGGGGGATGGAGGGTGGAGGGAGCCGGAGCAGATTGGATTGAATAAGAGCCGCTGCATCCACATTGTTTAATTGTTGGTAGCATTTTTATTTAATCTTATTTATATTTTCAAACATACCAGCCTGCTGCTGCAGCAGCATACGAATGTACTAGAGAAAGTATAACTTTTTATAGGTAGAGTAGTAATTTGTTATAAATCGTAATTAGTGTGTCATTTGGAGGAGGGGCTGGTTATAGGGACACCCTAGCATGTGTTCTATACTTGCAGAGA
Source organism: Microcaecilia unicolor (assembly GCF_901765095.1). NCBI lineage: Eukaryota > Metazoa > Chordata > Amphibia > Gymnophiona > Siphonopidae > Microcaecilia > Microcaecilia unicolor. The sequence continues at coordinate 611,075,138 of NC_044032.1, read as the reverse complement.
TTTTTTTTTCTCCTGGTGAAAGGTCCACTAAAAGAGACATCATATTATGAGAATCAGGTGCTCAACATTCAGAGTTTCTATCTATCTGTTTACTTATTTTTGGCATTTTATCATTAGATTAGAACCTGGGAGCATTTAAAAATCTTTCTTTTTTCTGGAGAGAGTAATGCATTTCCCCCTCCCAGGCTCGTTCCCTGGGCTTAGTCAGCCTTGCAATTTGGGGGGGGGGGGGGGCACAGAGGTAGACTGGAACCTCCCCTCCCCCAACAAAAAAAGAATTGCAGGGCTGGCTATACCCGGGGAGAGAGCCTGTTGTTAAAAATTTACCAGCACACCACTGCTTCAATGCCACAAGAATCAGTGCATGGCCCAGTTCCCTTCAATGTTCCTATAAGTGATATTGGAGAAAGGTTAGAAAAGAAAATGTGCATGTTTGCAGATGATATGAAAATTTGCAACAAAGAAAAATACTAGGGAGGAGAAAACAGGACTAAAACGTTTGAAAAAAAATGGTTAAAGGTATGGAAACAAAGCTTTGATTCTAAAAATGGAAAATAATGTATTTGCGTACAGAAATCTAAAAGCCAAATATAATTTTGGAAATGAAGACTAGTGTTTACCATACATGAGAAAGTCCTGGGGGGCCATCATTTATAAAGCCCTCAAAGTTGCCAGTCTATGTAAAAGTTAACAGTATTAATAAGATGTAAAACTCCCTCTCCACAGATTTAAGATAAGATCACACCTTAGTACTGTACTCATTTCTAGAGGCTAGGGTTATCATAATGGAGCATGTTCTGCACTATAAGTCATACATACAGAGACTGAAGCTGCTACCCATGAACTCTCCAGAAGAAAGAAGGGAAAGGGGAGAAATGATATAAACATTCAAATATCTAGCAGGTTTCAATAAAGTACCAGAGGGTAGCATTTTCCACTGAATTAAAAGCTCAAGGCCAAGGGATCGTTATCTGAAACTAAACAGAGGGAAGCATAAAGGAATGCCAGAAAATAATTTTTGCTGGGAAATTTGTGACCAGTTAGACTGGACTACCAGCAGAAGTCACAGGAGCCAAAACAGTGGCAGAATTCAAGCGTGGATATAAAGGAATTTTAGTGATGAAGAAAGGGACAATAGCATAGACCAAATAAGGTTTGTGACAGCACAGAAAGAAGATACAAATGGACAGAATGGGTAGACCAAATAATTTGTTTCAACATCTTCTGAACTTCTGCAGCACCTTTGCGTCATCATAATTACTTCAAGCTCTTAACTTTGAAAAGCTGAATGGAGAAAAATCCTTTAAACTGCTGCTCAGGCTTTGCTTTGTATGAGTATAGCATTTTATATTAAGGATGAAGCATTACTGACTTAAACTTAACTTACCATTGTTTGGCTCAATCCAAAATCCCTTTGATAAAGACAGAATTTTGTAAGAAATGATTCCATTTAACTTTGAGTCTCGGTCTGTGGCTGACACTGCCAAGATAAAGTAAATGTATCTATTTTACTCAGTTGTAGGTTTTCAGAAGCTTGCTACCTTAAGGTAAAAGACCTCGAAGTTCTGAATAGTGCAGCTGGAGGAGAAGGGGGAGTTTGGAGAGGCTTTATGGCAGATGTTAGAGAATTGGTAGTTAAATTAGTTGTATCAGAGATGAAGTGACGTGGAAGAGTGGCCTAGTGGTTAGGGTGGTGGACTTTGGTCCTGAGAAACTGAGTTCAATTCCCACTTCAGGCACAGGCAGCTCCTTGTGACTCTGGGCAAGTCACTTAACCCTCCATTGTCCCATGTAAGCCGCATTGAGCCTGCCATGAGTAGGAAAGCATGGGGTACAAATGTAACAAAAAAAATACTGAGTTGTGCAGTAGGTAAAGAGGTGAGTTTACTTCAGGTGGGTTGCCAGGGGAGCATCCATTCCTTCTGCTGGCTCCTCTTTTTCATTCGATCTGTCATGTTTAACATACGTGCCAGGGGCAGTCCACTCTCCTCTCCACCCGCTCCCTCAACCTGCCTACGCTACTGTTTACTGTTGCATGCTGTATTTGCTTTACTTTAGCTATGATGAAACCTCTGTTGTCCAGAGTTCCACTGTAAAAAGAATTGAAGTGGTGCAAAGAAAAGCTACGAGAATGGTATGGGATTTGCGTTACAAGATGTATGAGGAGAGACTTGCTGAACTAAACGTATACTCTGGAGGAAAGGAGAAACAGGGGTGATATCATACAGATGTTCAAATATTTGAAAGGTATTAATCCTCAAACGAACCTTTTCCGGAGATGTGAAGGCGGTAGAACGAGAGGACATGAAATAAGATTGAAGGGGGGCAGACTCAAGAAAAATGTCAGGAAGTATTTTTTCACGGAGAGAGTGGTGGATGCTTGGAATGCCCTCCCGCGGGAGGTGGTGGAAATGAAAACGGTAATGGAATTCAAATATGCGTGACATAAAGGAATCCTGTGCAGAAGGAATGGATCCTCAGGAGCTTAGTCGAGATCGGGTGGCAGAGCTGGTGGTGGGAGGCAGGGCTGGTGGTTGGGAGGCGGGGATAGTGCTGGGCAGACTTATACAGTCTGTGCCAGAGCCGGTGGTGGGAAGTGGGACTGGTGGTTGGGAGGCGGGGATAGTGCTGGGCAGACTTATACGGTCTGTGCACTGAAGAGGACAGGTACAAATCAAAGTAGGGTATACACAAAAAGCAGCACATATGAGTTTATCTTGTTGGGCAGACTGGATGGACCGTGCAGGTCTTTTTCTGCCGTCATCTACTATGTTACTATGTATTGGAAGGAGTCAGCTCAGGTACTGCAATCTGTAAACATAAATACAAGATAATAAGTACTAACATAAAATAATAACAATGTAATGCACAGATTAGTGCACAAGGCTGGGAGTCTAAACATTCTCTTTCAGTTCTTATATCCACCATTATCTGTGTTACCCTTAGGTCTATCATCTGCCCTCTCAGGAAGAAATCAAATTTGGACACTTGCACTATTTCAGACTTTGGCCAGTCTCTAACCTTCCTTCTCAAGTACAAGAGGTGGGAGCTCTAGCAGTGGGGTTTCAAGAGATCACTAATGCCATTCATCAATGGCAGGCTGGTTTTAGACAGGTAAACAGCACTAATTTTCTACTGTTGACTATGAAAGTAGATGTAAACTTGAAGATGGAAGACTGGCTTTTATTGTGTCCTTTGATCTTAGTGCTGCTTTTATGATCTTATTGATCATCAGATACTGATTTTTCGACTAGCAGGATTAGGAACTAGAGGCAGGCTATATTGGAACGGTTTACTTCCTATTTTACCAATTACTCATTCTGTGTCTTCACTGGTAGGTCATCTAACCATTTTCAGCTGTCATATGGTGTCACATAGGTTTCAATATTAGTGCCTATTTTGTTTAATCTGCTTTTGGCACCCTTTGCTGCTGATATCTAGGTTATTACATATTTTCATCCTCCAGCACTGAATCTCTCTCTTGATGTTTGGATGTCACCTTTGAATTGTTATTGACTAATAGCTTTTGTCTGAATCTTTCCAAGTCTGAGGCTATGGGATTCTATTAGCTAGATTGGAGGGTTTGTAGATTACAGGTACTGCTCTTAATTGTCTCTCTTCCTTCTTATCTGATAGAGTTCAAAAGAATACTGGGGTAATGCTTTTTCATCTAAGCAACTTCCGACAGCTGCAGTACTTCAATGGTCTACATTATCAGTAGTATTTTTCAATTTGTACTTGTCCCTTATTAGTAATCTTTTAAGACAAAGATGTCCATTATAGAATATATGTATTCAATATAAGTTTCTGTTCTTCAACTTCTATTCATCAATGATGAACAACAGAAACTTATATTAAATACATGTGTTTGATCATCTGTTGTTTGCAAGGTACCATACCTGTACCTCAGTAGCCTGTGGAATATAATTTCCTATCATATCTGCTGATGATGCTTTTTCACTAGCGGATAAATGTCTAGATGCTATCAAAGTCTGTATGCTGAAGAACAGACTATTTATTTATTTATTTATTTGTTACATTTGTACCCCACATTCCCCCACCTATTTTCAGGCTCAATGTGGCTTACATAATACCGTAATGGCATTTGCCAATACGGTTGATAACAAATACAGGTTATATTGTGGTCAAAAGAGGTAGCTGTGTATTAGGCACCATAAGTGTCGAAGGGAATGAAGATTGTATATTGTCCAATACTATCATTGGTTAGGATGTGTTGTTAGGAGTGGGGATTTACGGTGGATCGGTGGGGTAAGCCTTTTTGAAGAGGCTGGTTTTTAATGATTTCCTGAAGTTTAGATGGTCATGGGTTGTTTTCACAGCTTTTGGGAGACCATTCCATAGTTGGTCGCTTAAGTAGGAGAAGCAGGATGCGCAAGTTGTGTTGTACTTTGCAATTTGGGTAATGTAGGTTTAGGTATGATCATGCTGATCTGAATCTGTTTCTGGTGGTCATTTTCCCCAAACTGAAATAATGGTACATAGTAAATCAAGGGTTCCCACTGAAATTATCCCAAGGTAATTACGGGGCCCTTTTACAAAGTATCGGTAAGCCCAATGTGGGCTTACTGCACGCTAACCCGGAACTACTGCCGGCCCAATGCAGCTGGCAGTGGTAGTTCTGCCTCAAGTGTGCACCAAAATGTATTATTTTATAGCATAGTGCTAACGCAGCACTAATTGGGCATCGCCGCAAGCTGCCTCTGTGGGTGGCGGTAAGTGCTTCCCCCATATGGCCAAGCAGTAAGAGTAATCTTACCGCATGGTCTATTTAGGAGCTTTTCACAGCTGCAGTAAAAAGGGCCCTGGCGTGCAGGAAAAATGGCCCCCGCTACTACCGCTGGGCCCTTTTTCTCGCAGCTTAGTAAAAGGACCCCTAAATTGGGTTCTCATCACATTCCCAAGGTGATCCTGTTCTCTATATAAAGATTGCAGACACCTTTGAAAATTGTGTGTTACAAATAGAATCTTCTTGGAAACAAGGTCTTGGTATCCTACTCAGAGAATTTGATTGGACTACCTACTGGACTAAAACTCTTTGCCCAACCAAATCTGCAGCTATATCGCAATCATCTTTCTTTATACAACACTATCCAGCTTATAATCGAACGAGAAAAATGCCCAAGTTCCGACCTAAATCGGGAGATGGGCGTTTTTCTCACAAAAACAAATAAAGCGGTATAATCGAAAGCCGAACTTTGGACGCTTTCAACTGCACTCCGTCGCGGATGCGGACAAAGTTGACGGGGGCGTGTCGGAGGCGTGGTGAAGGCGGAACTGGGGCGTGGTTATCACCCGAACAGAGATGGGCGCCTTTCGCCGATAATGGATGCGTTTGTAGCTAGAATTTAGGGCACTTTTCCTGGACCCTGTTTTTCCCCGAATAAGGCCCCAAAAAGTGCCCTAAATGACCAGATGACCCCCAGAGGGAGTCGGGGATGACCTCCCCTGACTCCCCCAGTGGTCACTAACCCCCTCCCACCACAAAACAATGATGTTTCACAACTTTTTACTTTCACCCTCAAATGTCATACCCTCCTCCCAAGCAGCAGTATGCAGGTCCCTGGAGCAGTTGTTAGGGGGTGCAGTGGACGTCAGGCAGGTGGACCCAGGCCCATCCCCCCCCTACCTGTTACAATTGTGCTGCTTAATGCTTAGTCGTCCAACCCCCCCAAACCCACTGTACCCACATGTAGGTGCCCCCCTTCACCTCTTAGGGCTATAGTAATGGTGTAGACTTGTGGGCAGTGGGTTTTGAGGGGGATTTGGGGGGCTCAACACCCAAGGGAAGGGTGCTATGCACCTGGGAGCTCTTTTACCTTTTTTTTTGTTTTTGTAAAAGTGCCCCCTAGGGTGCCCGGTTGGTGTCCTGGCATGTGAGGGGGACCAGTGCACTATGAATCCTGGCCCCTCCCACGAACAAATGCCTTGGATTTATTCGTTTTTGAGCTGGGCGATTTCATTTTCCATTATCGCTGAAAAGCAAAAACGCCCAGCTCACACCTTGGCGAATAAAACATGGGCGTCTATTTTTTTTGAAAATACGGTTCACTCCGCCCCTTCACGGACCCGTTCTCGGAGATAAACGCCCATGGAGATAGGCGTTTCTGGTCGATTATGCCCCTCTATGCCTACTGGACCCCAATGAGACTAGCCAAGATTTCCAAACAAATCTCTCTAACTTCATGCTGGTCCTGCCACTCTGAGAAAGGTTCACTATCACACATGATCTTCTATTGCAAAAATGTCCATGTATACTGGAACTATATTTGGTCTAGAATTTCTGACATCTTTCATTTACCTCCAGACCAACATATCTCCTACAACATTGTCATTCTACGCTCCTCCAGTCCGGAAATTTCCATACCTGAATCCTCTCATAAACTCTTTAACATACTATTGGCAATTGCCACGTATTTAATAATATGCAAATGGAAGGACAACTCACTTCCGAACTTCTCCAAATGGTGGAGCCACGTCTTGCATTATCAAGAAATATGAAACATTACTTGCTCACAAACAGCATTCAGTGAAATCTCTAACGAACACCTGGGCTCCTATAGATTCATTTTGCTCTAATTGTTCACAAGTTTAATAACTTTTATATCTTGATCTCCTGCTTATACTTACTACTCTGATCATATTCGTAGATGCATTTATGTTCATTTAAATATGCAACAAAGCTGACATGATGTTATGATAAATGTGATTGTCTTTTTCTTTACTGTTAACCATATGAAAAATTTCAATAACATTTTTTTTTTTGGGGGGGGGGGGGGGGGGGGAGAAGAAAGAGGTTTAAGGGCATTTTATGTTTGGCCAAGCCTTTCCCTTGGAGTTATATTTTGGCTTTAAAGGCTGGAAAAAGATTGAGGGAAGACACATAAGTGGGTGAAATAAAAGCTGGTAAATTTTAATCTATAAGAAAATGGCAAGATGTATTGTGCGTATACTTTGTAATTTGCATCTTAATAATTGAGTATGCATGTTATGTTGTTATACACTGTGAATGTGCAGGCTATCCACTTTAAATAAGTAATTTTTATTTACTTATTTATAAACCTAGAGCCTGCTCAATCTACCATTTTTTTGCCAGAAAGCAACTGCTCCTCTCTGACATCTCTCTCACTCTCTCTCTCTCTCTCTCTATCCATCCATCCATCCATGTGGTGTGTATGTATGCATGTGTCTTCTTTCCTTAAAAACAAAAAAAATTATATAGATATGCATTGAAGAAGAGAGGAAGACAGACAGATTGACATACACTTAAATGGTGCATACATTTCTAATAAGACATGACTACAAAACCACAGTCTAAAACGACATGCATACACACACATATAAGGATTAGGAAGAATTTCTTGTTATTTCATTCTTGAATCAGAATACAATCATCTCTTTTAGGAATGGTTCAAACCATTAGCTTCCTTAAGCTGAAATAATCTTTCCAGAATTAAAATATTAAAAAGATGTTTGCAACAGCTCCAGGATTCAGACGGAACTTTGTGTTTTATTAACAAAATCCATTTCAGATTTCAGTTTTGAACACCACTCATTCCAGAGCAGTTCATCAAGTCAGATGATATTCAGTGTTTCCCAAAGTAACACAATACTAATAGAAGCAAGATTTCACAAAATATGCCTGCCAGCGTTAGCTTTCCCCTGAGCTTCAGCTGACATTTTCAATTCTCCAACATACAATGAAGTTCCAGGGCCCTTGCTAACGTATCTGACTCTGTATGTGATTGCTTTGCCCCGACTGCTTGAAAGCTTCTTACAGACTCCAAGGATATTTATGCAATGCACTTCAATATTCAGAGTAAAAGTCAATAGTTTTATAAAACATATATGTTATGATGTGGCTTTTTATTTGAAGACAATTCTTTGATCCAAATGCCTGGTTTTGTGGTATCAGTGTTGATCTAGTACTGGCCCACCCACAACATACATGCAGTTTAATTCTTCCTCATTTGGGGGGGGGGGGGGGATAATTTTATAATGTTTTTTCCTTGTACAGAGCCTATAATATATGCACAAAAAGTCTTTTATAAAATTGCATGACTGCATGCATGTGTGTTCCCTTTACAAAATAGGTCCCTTTTTGGATTTCTCACACAGGCATTCTATTCTAAAATCAAGCCCCTATGTGCCTAAACTATTAAGATTTTCCCTCAGTTCTCCTCTCTCTAAAACAGCTGCAGAACACAGAAGCTAGCTTGCCTTCTCTCTCAGGCCAATAATGCCCAGGGACCATAGAAATGAGAAAATGTCATTAAAAGAATGCAAAGTCCCCTATATCCATAATAATAACGAAAGAAATATTGCTACCGATGAACTATCCTACAGAGATAGCAGTAAACGATTAGACATTTTCCAGCTTCCATGCAAAAGCAGACTGTGCAGCTTCTATTTAACACAGGGACTGAGAATATATGTCTCTGAGTTGTGGCTGGAAAGCTTGTACTACAGGAAACAACCAAACAGACGTGAAAGGGCATTTTCGATAGTGTGCCTCAGTTGGACTTTAGACGTTTTGTACTAAATGTACCAAATCCAAATCCAAATAGGAGGAGTGGCCTAGTGGTTAGGGTGGTGGATTTTGGTCCTGGGAAACTGAGTTTGATTCCCACTTCAGGCACAGGCAGCTCCTTGTGACTCTGGGCAAGTCACTTAACCCTCCATTGCCCCATGTAAGCCGCATTGAGCCTGCCACGAGTGGGAAAGCGCGGGGTACAAATGTAACAAAAAAAAAATAGATACTATTGGAGATTCTACATGGAATGTTGCTACTATTGGAGATTCTACATGGAATGTTGCTATTCCACTAGCAACATTCCATGTAGAAGGCTGCGCAGGCTTCTGTTTCTGTGAGTCTGACGTCCTGCACGTACGTGCAGGACGTCAGACTCACAGAAGCAGAAGCCTGCGCGGCCACATTGGTGATCTGCAAGGGCTGACTTGTACATGGAATGTTGCTAATGGAGGAGTGGCCTAGTGGTTAGAGTGGTGGACTTTGGTCCTGGGGAACTGGGTTCGATTCCCACTGCAGGCACAGGCAACTCCTTGTGACTCTGGGCAAGTCACTTAACCCTCCATTGCCCCAGATACAAATAAGTACCTGTATACAATATGTAAGCCGCATTGATCCTGCCATGAGTGGGAAAGCGCGGGGTACAAATGTAACAGAAAAATGCCTTTTTTTTTCAAAAATACCATTTCAAACAAGGTTTTGTGCTTTGTGCGTTTATAGGTGGGAAAATGTGGGAAACAAATGTAACAAATACATAAATAAATAAATAAAATATTTCAGGTCATTAAAAAAACACACACACACAAGTTAAAAATGCACAAAATCAAGCCATTGGAATGTAGGAGGGACCAGCATTTTTAGTAGACTTATCCCCCAGACATCCCAGGAGAGCAATGGGGCATCCTAGGGGTCACTGCTATGAACTTCATATAAATGCTCCCAGGTACACATCTAACTGTTGCTCTCTTGTCTGATGAGCTCTCCAAAACCCACTACCCCCAACTGTACACCACCACAATAGCCCTTATATGTGAAGGGGACACCTACATGTGGGTACAGTGGGTTTCTGGTGAGTTTTGGAGAACTCACAGTTTCCACCACAAGTGTAACAGGTAGGAGGAGGTATGGGCCTTGGTCTTCCTGTCTACAGTGCGCTGCACCCACCCACCACTACACTACTCCAGGGACCTGTGTGCTGCTATAATAGAGCTGGTTATAACATCTGAAGCTGTCATAGAGGCTGGTGAGTTCTATTTTTATTCACATTTTTTAGTGGTGGGAGGGGGTCAATGACTACTAGGGAAGTAAGGGGGGTCATCCCTGAATCTCTCCAGGGGTCATCTGGCCATTTAGAAAAACAGGTCTAGACCAAAACAACGTTTTCATCCTAGACGTTTTGGTTTTGTTCTATTATGGCTGTAAAATGTCCAAGTGTTAGGCACACCCTAATCCTGCCTTCAAAATGCCCCCAACATGCTCCCTTATGATTTGGATGCACTGCAGACGAAATGCATAGATAGACATTTGCAAAACAGGTTTTGAAAATACTAATTTGGATGTTTTAAGAAGAAATCTGTCCAAATGGTGCTTTACGTTTTTCTTTTGAAAATGAGCCCCTTTATCTACTTACACAAAAATTATGCTGTGTTGCTTTTAAGTTTAGAATTTTTACCCATTATGGGCCAGATTCTATATTTGGCACCCAAAACAAATCAGTGCATATGGAAAACACGCCTATGTGTATTCTATAAACTGCATCTAAAGTCAGGCGCAGTTTATAGAATACATGGAGCGCTGTCCACACGACTAAAATTTAGGTGCAAACATTTACACCGATGAAAAGCTGGTGTAAATGCTGAAACCTAACTTTAGGCGCAGAACAGGTTATTCTATAACACAGCGGATAAATTTTAGGCACACCCAGAATTCACCCATGCTCCTCCCATGGCCATGCCCACTTTTGAGATCTGCAAACAATACACGTGGACTACTTTATAGAATACGACGATTCGTGAGTAGTGCATGTTAATTCTAATTAGTACCAATAATTGCTTAGTAACATCCAATTATCACCACTGATTGGCTTGCTATTCCAATTAAGTTGTGCATTCAAATCAGAATATGCCCAGATTTGTACGTGCAACTCTAGTTCCACTATATAGAATTTGCAGGTGTTTATTTATTTATTTATTTTGCTGCATTTGTGTCCCACATTTTCCCACCTCTTTGCAGGCTCAATATGGTTTACATTATGCCGCAATGACAATCGTCATTAACGGAACATTAAGGTATATTCCTTAACCTATATAGTTCTCAAACGAATGTAGCATGTTCTCTTGAAAATTATAAATTTTGCCCTACTGCTCAAAAGTCCTCACTCACAGGCTTCTTTCCCCTCATCAACTACCTCTGTTTCCCTGATACGAGTCCTGCGTAAAAACTGGTGGGTTGTCGTTAACATCTAAAACCTGGATGGCGAGTTTTGCCTCTGTTTTATGTATTGAATCAGAAGCTCTGATCCACAGTTGATGCCTTGCTGTTTCTTCAAAATCCAGTGGCTTCACCAGGGTAATGAGGCCACTATACCAATCAATAGCAAATTTCATTCCTGGGTTGCCATCTTCAGTAAAGCTGTACCACAGAGATGAGGTCAAGTCCGCATCATTTGCTGATACAGAAGTCACAACGTAACCAAGTGGAACATCTGAAATGGTGATATTAAGAGGAAGCAATGAAGATTACTGTATTTCATGCATGTTGCTAATTCTTCAAAGTATGTATCAGAATATAACTACTAATATGTTATAGATAGCAAAAGTACAATACAATTAGGACTGTTACAGAATGCACTGTATGTATTACACTCACTAGAATTTTAAATCAAACAGAAGCCTCAACTACCCCAAGGAGAATCACAGACGTTTGAAGACCTCTAAGGGGTTTAACATCACCGGCTTCTCTGAGACTGAAAAAAACAGAAATGGGAAACAATTCCTCACCTAGGGAGAAAACCCCACAAATGAAAAAACTACTTAAATATCTATACAATCATAGATAGAGTGTATGAATAACTAGTGTTTTTTTTCTCCTCAGGTGGGGAGTTGTCACTCATAGGAGCCGACTCTGTGGGTACTGTGGGTGCTTGAGCACCCCCAATATTGAGAATTTCCTTGTATGTGTCCAGGGAAGGGTTATTTCCACTGGGCTTAGCATGGCTCCTATGGTTGTCAGAATACAATAACCCATAACTGGCATATTTCTACAGTTCTGAGTTAATGCTTCAGTAGCAAACCTGATTAAAAAATAACAAAATATATGAACACAGGTCCCTACAGCAATACATATGAACTACATGGTTGCAACATATTCATGCTCTGTGTTCCTTGCGCATGCTATATGTAACATTTATGAGCAAGGAAACAAAACCTGAAACAATTAATCCTTCCATTCTATGAGTTCTCTCCATTCAGAGTCATTCTTTTCCTATTACTAATATTGCTAGATGCAATGATATTCACATAACATTTTTACTAAAATGCAGCTGAATCATATTCTTACTTTCAGCTATATCTACTGCTTCTAGTGACGAAATAGTAGGTCCATTATCATCGACATCCACAACTTGTATCTCTATTGTGCTTGTAGAAGAAAGCCTAGGATGCCCTCTGTCTGTTGCTTGGCGTACCAACCTGTCGATAATAAGTCTCTTTTAACACCATTTACCAGAAGCCAAAGCAAGTGCTTTTGAAATTGTATACATGCCTTAACATTAAAAATAAGAACCTTAAGTTTCAGATTAATTGCAGTACGAAAGAATTAGCATTTTTGGATATCACTATTCAGTTTGTAGATGGTTTATTTAAGACAACCATATATCAAAATCCGACAGATACTAACAAACTGTTAGATTATGATAGCTGTCACAGTCAAGCTCTCAAACATAATTTGCCATATACAGTAGTCAGTTCCTAAGGGTCAAAAAGGTTTGTTCTGAAAATGCTGATATGAGAAAACAGACCAAGACTATGGTGGGGAGATTTCTTGATAGGAGTTATCCCTTGAATCATATAAAAGGTTTAATTAGGGCTGTAGAGCAAGAGAAAGAATCCCTATTGAATACCCATGTAAAAGAAAATGATAACCAGATTGTGTGTATTCCTTATTATGATTATCTATTTTAAACTAAATTTCACATTTAATTGGAAAGAAAATAACCCAATAATACATTTATAAAAAAAAAAAAGTCTACTTTCAAAACAACAGGTAAAATTAACTTAGAAGAATTTTGGTCCAATATCCTGATAGACACACTCTTCACATCTTCACTCAGTAATGAATTTAACCACACCTGGGACAGCCTATGTACAACTGTGTTTAATGATATAGCACCAATGAAAACAAAATTGAGATCCATCAAGAAAATCTTACCCTGTTTCTCAGAGGACATCCTTAATGCAAAAAGAAACTGCAGACACCTAGAAAGACTATGGTCAAAATCAAAAACCAAAATCAATTGGGGAAAACTGGAGAGAATCATTAAGGGACCCTTTTACTAAGGTGCCCCCAAAAATGGCCTGAGCTGGTGTAGGCATGTGTTTTGGACGCGCACAGTTCCATTTTTCAGCACGCCTAGGAAAAAAAGGCCTTTTTTTGTGGCCAAAAATGGATGTGCGGCAAAATTAAAACCAGCGTGCATCCATTTTCAGCCAGAGACCTTACCGCCACCCACTGATTTAGCGGTAAGGTCTCACATGTTAACCAGGCAGTAATTGTCAGCACGTGTAAACTGCTGATTATCACCGGGTAAGCACCACGCAGTAGAAAATATTTTCTACCGCGTGTTTTGGATGCACATCAGAAATGGAATTACCATCCAGGGCACACGGTAGCCGGGCAGTAGTTCCAATTTGGCGTGCGTTGTACATGCCTACGCGCATTGGTAAAAAGGCCCCCAAGAGAGTACAAAACATCTCCATATGCCAAATATATTGGCCAATTCTCTCTAAATACTAGGAAACTCTGTGCCCAAGTTAACAATCTACTAAACACACAACCCCTAACTGTTGCCAATGAATCAGCTCCTTCTGCTGACCAACTAGCAAATTATTTTGAACAGAAAATTGTCAAAATCAGGAATGACCTGAAAGGTTGTACCAGTCCAGTCATAATCTTTTCAATATACCTGCCACATCTCCCAACTGCCTTCCTGCAGACAGAATATGGATTTCCTTCTCCAAACCAACATTAAACTCAGTCAAACACTACTTACTAAAATATGCATCCTCTGAATGTATACTTGACCCATGTCCCAGCTACCTCTTAAAATCAGCTCCTGAACAGTTCTTACAATGCTTGCAATCAAATATTACATTTATGCTATCCCATGGAATTTTTCCTTCAAAAAATTGAAAAATAATCCTAACCCCTATTCCCAAAAATCCACAATCCAGCTTGAATGAAGTTTCAAACTACAGGCCTGTAACCTCTATCCCACTGTTAGTTAAAGTAATGGAAAACCTGGTTACCCAACAACTCATGGACTATTAACTCTTTCTTGATACGACATGCCTGCCAATCAGGTTTCAAGTCATCTTACAGACAACTCACGTGATAAGATCAATCTCTAACAAAAGAAATAACTAACTCTAACTAAACTGCAATAACAACAACTCTGTCCATATTTACATTCTATCCTATGTATTACAAACATGTTATATGATCAGGATTTCATGTTATGCTGTTTTGCTCTATGTAATCAGAACGCCTTGTCAGTTCTACTTTTGTTATATTGTGAGCCACATTGAACATATAAATGTCATAAATAAATAAACAAGTTAATTAACATATTGAGAAAACATTGGCCTTCAGTGCAAAATATTTCACACTTTGCAAATAAGGAGATTTTGGTAGCTTTTAAAAACCTGAAGAATATTTTATCTCCATCTGCACTCCCATGTTCAGCAGAAAAAAAGATGTCTATTGGTGGCACGTTCCATGTTTATGTTGCTCTGCCATATGAATTTTTGAAGACAAAAGATTTTATTCACCCAATTTCAGGGAATAGATATGAACTTAGACAATATTCAGATTGTTAAGACAATACATGTGGTTTATGCTGTTATTTGTCCATGTAAATTAATATACATTGGTAAGACTAAGAGAGCTTCCAATAAACATATAGTGGAATACAGAAGTGCGATTAGGAGTAATGCACACGAGAGCATCCAGCAACATAGGTTTGATGAGCTATGATTTTTGGTCTACATAAAATTAAACCACACTGGAGAGGAGGAGATATGGCAGGGTTCTATTACAGATAGAACAGAAATTCATTTTTCAATTTGATACTACTGGCACAATGGACTAAATTAAGAATCAGATCTATCAGTGTTTTTATGATCACCAAAAAGGACACACTTTTTAAAATAAAGATCACATTTATATATATATATATATATTGTTTAATTGCAAAATTTTATGTTCATATATGTTATTTATAGTTTTTACTTTGATATTAGAATGTATTTATGATTGTTTTTATTAAATATGTATATTTTAAAATATGGTTGCTTTTTTTTCATCATTTATGAATTATTGTTCTCATCATTGATAGCACTTATGTGATCTTCAATGTTATTATTTATTTATTTTTAAAACATTTTGAAGCCTTTTTAGACATCTGGGGCATGTTGATTACACTGGTGGAGTGTTTCACATTCCAGTTATGCCTATGACATCATTGGAATGCATCAAAAATGGCTGCTGGAATGCATACATAGTAACATAGTAGATGACGGCAGAAAAAGATCTGCACGGTCCATCCAGTCTGCCCAAGAAGATAAATTCATATGTGCTACTTTTTTATTTGTACTATCCTCTTCAGTGCACAGATCGTATAAGTCTGGCCAGCACTATCCCCGCCTCCCAACCACCAGCTCTGGCACAGACCCTATAAGTCTGCCCAGCACTATCCCTGCCTCCCACCACCGGCTCTGGCACAGACCGTATAAGTCTGCCTAGCACTATCCCCGCCGCCCAACCACCAGCCCCGGCACAAACCGTATAAGTCTGCCCAGCACTATCCTTGCCTCCCACCACCGGCTCTGGCACAGACCGTATAAGTCTGCCTAGCACTATCCCCGCCACCCAACCACCAGCCCCGGCACAGACCGTATAAGTCTGCCCAGCATAGATGTTTTACTTATTTTAAGTATTCTTTCAGCGTTCCAGCAGCATTTTAAACTATAGATTAGTGATTTGAAGTGGCATTATTTAATAGTGGTCTAGTTTTCAAACAAAATTTGGCTTGAAAGATTTTTTTAAAACCATGATGTTCTAAATGCTTCTTTTTTTTCTCTGTTTTAGCTTACAAATGGATTTCAAGCTCTTAATGCTTCAATTTTAATAGTGGAGTAACTTTAGCACTTATTCCTGAGAAAATAATAGTATTTTTTTTTAAACTAATACCATTTCACCTTTGAACTATGTGAAATATAAAGCAGTTGACTGGGAAGAGAAAGGCAGATTCTTTCTTCTGAGTTTGAAGAGTGGAAATGCTGCCGGTTTGAAGAGAAGTCTGGTTTATAAGTAATTCATGGCTGTTCTTTTCATTTTCCTTGACATTGTTTTGTGAGGATTATTTTAGGTAACCCCTTTCATGTCATTTTTGTGATTTTGGGTTGCTTGGATACTTTTTTTTTTTTTTTTTTTTTTAACTATTAGGGGAAGTTGTGTCAGTATTCCCTTTTAGGTAGATGTCCTTTTTGGGTTTTTTTTAATTATGCTTCTCATAGCACAGAACTGATGTATTTCCATTGTAGCAGTTATCACTTCTGGATACATATAAATATGTAGTACCACTTTTGCATGTACTTTAATTGTTATGATTTATCTGTTCTATCTTCTCCATGCACATATTATACATGCCTGTTCCTACATAATTTTAATATGATTAAAAAAATTTTTTTTTGTTATGATTTAGAATTTTTTTTTAATTGTAGTTTTTACCCCGACACAGGCTGTGGACAAAACATGGCCAAGTAGGGTAATCATTTTAATAAGCCACTTCTCTATGTTTTATTATTGAATTGCTTTATTTGTAAGCAGATACTTGCCTTTTTGTGTGTTCTAGAAGATGAAATTACATGTTCAGCTCCAATTTTCTTATTTGCAACCAAGAATGATGGGAAGAATAATCCGAATCATAGTTACCTGATGCTAGGATCCTCCTTAAGAGTCAGCAATCAAGAAAATGATATAGATGTCATTGTAGACAATACACTTAAATCTTCTGCCCAGTGTGTGGCTGCTGTGGCCAAAAAAACAAACAGGATGCTAGGAATTCTTAGGAAAGGAATGCAAAATAAGACCAAAAATATTATAATGCCTGTGTATCACTCCATGTTCTGAGCTCACCTTGAGTATTGCATTCAATTATGGTCGCCATATCTCAGAAAAGATATAGCGGAATTAGAAAAGGTTCAAAGAAAAGCGACCAAAATAATAAAGGGGATGGAACTCCTCCCACTTGAGGAAAGGCTAAAGAGGGTAGGGATTTTCAGCTTGGAAAAAAGATGGTTGAGGGAGAGATATGACTGAGGTCTATAAAATCCTGAGTGATGTAGAACGGGTAAACATGAATCGATTTTTCACTCTTTCAAAAAGTACAAAGACCAGGGGACACTCAATGAAATTACGTAAGTATTGGCATACTGGGACAGACAAAAGGTCCATCAACCCCAGCATCCTGTTTCCAACAGTGGCCAATCCAGGTCACATATACCTGGCAAGAGCCCAAAAAGTACAAAACATTTTATGTTGCTTATCCCAGGGTTAAGTAGTGGAGTTTCCCCAAGCCTATTTTAATAATGGTCTATGGACTGTTCCCTTTAGGAAGCCATCCAAACCTTTTTCAAAACCCCGCTCTAAGCTTTACCACATTCTCTGGCAACGAATTCCAGAGTTTAATTACACATTGAGTGAAGAAAAATTTTCTCCGATTCGTTTTAAATTTACTACTTTGTAACTTCATCAAATGCCCCCCTAGTCCTAGTATTTTTGGAAAGAGTAAACAGATGCTTCACATTTACCCTTTCCACTCCACTCATTATTTCATAGACCTCTATCATATCTCCCCTCAGCCATCTTTTCTTCAAGCTGAAGAGCCCTAGCCACTTCAGCCTTTACCTTTACCATTTTTGTCGCCCTTCTCTGCACCTTTTCTAATTCCACTATATCTTTTTTGAGATGCGACGACCAGAATTGAACACAAATTTTGAGGTGCGGTCACACCAAGGAACAATACAAAGGCATTATAACGTCCTCATTTTTGTTTTCCATTCCTTTCCTAACATTCTATTTGCTTTCTTAGCAGCAGCAGCACACTGAGCAGGTTTCAACGTATCATCAACGACAACACCTAGATCCCTTTCTTGGTCGGTGACTCCTAACAAGGAACCTTGCATTACACAGCTATAATTCAGGTTCCTCTTTCCCACATGCATCACTTTGTACTTGCTCACATTAAACGTCATCTGCCATTTAGACGCCCAGGTTCCCAGTCTCGTAAGGTCCTCAATTTTTCACAATCCTCTCGCGATTTAACAACTTTGAATAATTTTGTGTCATTAGCAAATTTAATTACCTCACTAGTTACTCCCATCTCTAGGTCATTTATAAATATGTTAAAAAGCAGCGGTCCCAGCACAGACCCCTGGGGAACCCCACTAACTACCCTTCTCCATTGAGAATACTGACAATTTAACCCTACTCTCTGTTTTCTATCTTTTAACCAGTTTTTAATCCACAATAGGACACTACCTCCTATCCCATGATTCTCCAATTTCCTCTGGAGTCTTTCATGAGGTAGTTTGTCAAACGCCTTCTGAAAATCCAGATACACAATATCAACCGGCTCACCTTTATCCACATGTTTGTTCACCCCTTCAAACAAATGTAATAGATTGGTGAGGTAAGATTTCCCTTCACTAAATCCATGTTGGCTTTGTCTCATTAATCCATGCTTTTGAATATGCTCTGTAATTTTGTTCTTTATAATAGTCTCTACTATTTTGCCTGGCACCAACGTCAGGCTCACTGGTCTATAATTTCCCAGATCTCCTCTGGAACCTTTTAAAAAAAATCAGCATTACATTGGCCACCCTCCAATCTTCCTGGTAAATTAAATATTACTAACAATAGTTCCGCCAGTTAATTTTTCAATTCTATCAGTACTCTGGGATGGATTCCATCCAGTCCAGGAGATTTGCTACAAACATGTGGACCAAGGGGAGCCGGTGGATGTTGTGTATCTAGATTTTCAGAAGGCGTTTGACAAAGTGCCTCATGAAAGACTCCAAAGGAAACTGGAGAGTCATGGGATCGGAGGCAGTGTATTATTATGGATTAAGAGCTGGTTAAAAGATAGGAAGCAGAGAGTAGGGTTGAATGGTCAGCATGCTCGATGGAGAAGGGTAGTTAGTGGGGTCCCTCAGGAGTCTGTGCTGGGACCACTGCTTTTTAACATATTTATAAATGACCTTGAGATGGGAGTAACTAGTGAGGTAATTAAATTTGCAGATGACACAAAATTATCCAGGGTCGTCTTGTCGCAGGAGGAGTGTGAAAGATTACAAGACCTCATGAGACTGGGGGATTGGGCATCCAAATGGCAGATGAAGTTCAACATTGACAAATGCAAAGTGATGCATGTGGGAAGGAGGAACCCAAATTACAGCTATGTTATGCAAGGTTCCGCTTTAGGAGTTATGGACCAAGAAAGGGATCTGGGAGTCATTGTGGATAGGACGTTAAAATCTTCAGCTCAATGTACTGCGGCGGCTAAGAAGGCGAACAGAATGTTGAGTATTATTAGAAAAGGGATGGAAAACAAACATGAGGATGTTATAATGCTGTTATATCGCTCCATGGTGCGACCGCACCTGGAGTATTGTGTTCAGTTCTGGTCACCTCATCTCAAAAAAGATATAAATGAACTGGAGAAGGTGCAGAGAAGGGCGACAAAAATGATAAAAGGGATGGGACGACTACCCTATGAGGAGAGGTTAATACGGCTAGGACTCTTTAGCCTGGAGAAAAGGCGGCTGAGGGGTGATATGATAGAGGTTTACAAGATAATGAGTGGGGTGGAGCAGACAGATGTGAAGCGTTTGTTTACACTTTCTAACAATAATAGAACCAGGGGACACAAGATGAAATTAGAATGTGGTAGGTTTAAAACAAATCGGAGAAAGTTTTTCTTTACTCAGCGCGTAGTTAGACTCTGGAACTCTTTGGTAGTGACGGCAGCTGGCCTTGCTGAGTTTAAAGGAGGGTCTGGATAGATTACTGAAGGAAAAGTCCATTGATCGTTAAATTTGGGGTTTTTGCCAGGTTCTTGGGGCCTGGATTGGCCGCTGTCGGAGACGGAGTGCTGGGCTTGATGGACCTTTGGTCTTTTCCCAGCATGGCGGTGCTTATGTGCTACTCTTCAATTTGTCAAATTGCCCCATTACATCCTCCACGTTAGTGAATGATACATACCTGTAGCAGGTGTTCTCCGAGGACAGCAGGCTGATTGTTCTCACGACTGGGTGACATCCGCGGCAGCCCCCCACCAACCGGAAGAAGCTTCGCAGGCGGTCCGCACGCAGGGCACGCCCACCGCGCATGCGCGGCCGTCTTCCCGCCCGTGCGCGACCGTTCCCGCCAGTTGAATGACAAGCAAAAATGATGAAACGCAACTCCAAAGGGGAGGAGGGAGGGTAGGTGAGAACAATCAGCCTGCTGTCCTTGGAGAACACCTGCTACAGGTATGTATCATTCACTTTCTCCGAGGACAAGCAGGCTGCTTGTTCTCACGACTGGGGTATCCCTAGCTCTCAGGCTCACTCAAAACAAGAACCCAGGTCAATTGAACCTCGCAACGGCGAGGGTACAACAGAAAATTGACCTACGAAGAACAACTAACTGAGAGTGCAGCCTGACCAGAATAAATTCGGGTCCTGGAGGGTGGAGTTGGATTTAAACCCCAAACAGATTCTGCAGCACCGACTGCCCGAACCGACTGTCGCGTCGGGTATCCTGCTGGAGGCAGTAATGTGATGTGAATGTGTGGACAGATGACCACGTCGCAGCCTTGCAAATCTCTTCAATAGTGGCTGACTTCAAGTGGGCCACTGACGCTGCCATGGCTCTAACACTATTAGCCGTGACATGACCCTCAAGAGCCAGCCCAGCCTGGGCGTAAGTGAAGGAAATGCAATCTGCTAGCCAATTGGAGATGGTGCGTTTCCCGACAGCGACCCCTAGCCTGTTAGGGTCGAAAGAAACAAACAATTGGGCGGACTGTCTGTGGGGCTGTGGCCGCTCCAAATAGAAGGCCAATGCTCTCTTGCAGTCCAATGTGTGCAACTGACGTTCAGCAGGGCGGGTATGCGGTCTGGGAAAGAATGTTTGCAAGACAATTGACTGGTTAAGATGGAACTCCGACACCACCTTCGGCAGGAACTTTGGGTGGGTGCGGAGCACTACTCTGTTGTGATGAAATTTGGTATACGGAGCATGAGCTACCAGGGCTTGAAGCTCACTGACCCTACGAGCTGAAGTAACTGCCACCAAGAAAATGACCTTCCAGGTCAAGTACTTCAGATGGCAGGTATTCAGTGGCTCAAAAGGAGGTTTCATCAGCTGGGTGAGAACGACGTTGAGATCCCATGACACTGCAGGAGGCTTGATAGGGGGCTTTGACAAAAGCAAGCCTCTCATGAATCGAACGACTAAAGGCTCTCCAGAGATGGCTTTACCTTCCACACGATAATGGTAAGCACTAATCACACTAAGGTGATTCCTTACTGAGTTGGTCTTGAGGCCAGACTCTGATAAGTGCAGAAGGTATTCAAGCAGGTTCTGTGCAGGACAAGAACGAGGTTCTAGGGCCTTGCTCTCACACCAAACGACAAACCTCCTCCACTTTAAAAAGTAACTCTTTTTAGTGGAATCCTTTCTAGAGGCAAGCAAGACACGGGAGACACCCTCAGACAGACCCAACGCAGTGAAGTCTACGCCCTCAACCTCCAGGCCGTGAGAGCCAGAGATGCTCCGTCGTTCTGCGAAATGAGGGTCAGAAAACACTCCAATCTCCACGGTTCTTCTGAGGACAACTCCAGAAGAAGAGGGAACCAGATCTGACGGGGCCAAAAGGGCGCTATCAGAATCATGGTGCCGTGGTCTTGCTTGAGCTTCAGTAAGGTCTTCCCCACCAAAGGTATGGGAGGATAAGCATACAGGAGGCCGGTCCCCCAATGGAGGAGAAAGGCATCCGACGCTAGTCTGCCGTGTGCCTGTAGTCTGGAACAGAACAGAGGCAGCTTGTGGTTGGTCTGAGAGGCGAAAAGGTCCACCGAGGGGGTGCCCCACTCTCGGAAGATCTTGCGTACCACTCTGGAATGGAGCGACCACTCGTGCGGTTGCATGACTCTGCTCAGTCTGTCGGCCAGACTGTTGTTTACACCTGCCAGGTATGTGGCTTGGAGGAGCATGCCGAACTGGCAAGCCCAACGCCACATCCCGACGGCTTCCTGACACAGGGGGCGAGATCCGGTGCCCCCCTGCTTGTTGGTGTAATACATTGCAACCTGATTGTCTGTCCGAATTTGAACAATTTGGCAGGACAGCCAATCTCTGAAAGCCTTCAGTGCGTTCCAGATCGCTCGGAGCTCCAGGAGGTTGATCTGCAGATCCTTTTCCTGGAGGGACCACAGACCCTGGGTGTGAAGCCCATCGACATGAGCTCCCCACCCCAGGCGAGATGCATCCCTCGTCAGCACGTTCGTGGGCTGCGGACTTTGGAATGGACGTCCCAGGGTCAAATTGGTCCGAATGGTCCACCAGAGCAGGGAAGTGCGGCAACTGGTGGAGAGGCGGATGACATCTTCTAGATTCCCGGTGGCTTGAAACCACTGGGAAGCTAGGGTCCATTGAGCAGATCTCATGTGAAGACGAGCCATGGGAGTCACATGGACTGTGGAGGCCATATGACCCAGAAGTCTCAACATCTGCCGAGCTGTGACCTGCTGAGACGCTCTGGTCTGCGAAGCCAGGGACAGGAGGTTGTTGGCCCTCGCTTCGGGAAGGAAGGCCTGAGCCGTCTGGGTATTCAGCAGAGCTCCTATGAATTCCAGAGACTGTGTTGGCTGGTAATGGGACTTTGGGTAATTTATCACAAACCCCAGCAGCTCCAGGAGTTGAATAGTGCACTGCATAGACCGGAGAGCTCCCGCCTCCGAGGTGTTCTTGACCAGCCAATCGTCGAGATATGGGAACACGTGCACTCCCAGCTTGCGTAGATACGCCGCTACCACCACGAGGCACTTTGTAAACACTCGTGGGGCAGAGGCGAGCCCAAAGGGCAGCACACAATACTGAAAGTGCCGTGCGCTCAGGCGGAATCTGAGATACTGTCTGTGAGCTGGCAGTATCGGGATGTGAGTGTATGTGTCCTTTAAATCCAGGGAGCATAGCCAATCGTTTTTCTGAATCATTGGCAGAAGGGTGCCCAAGGAAAGCATCCTGAACTTTTCTTTGACCAGGAATTTGTTCAGGCCTCTCAGGTCTAGGATGGGACGCATCCCCCCTGTTTTCTTTTCCACAAGGAAGTACCTGGAATAGAATCCCTGCCCTTCTTGCCCGGGTGGTACGGGCTCGACCGCATTGGCGCTGAGAAGGGCGGAGAGTTCCTCTGCAAGTACCTGCTTGTGATGGGAGCTGAAGGATTGAGCTCCCGGAGGACAATTTGGTGGCAGGGAGGCCAAATTCAGGGCGTATCTGCACCGCACTATTTGGAGAACCCACTGGTCGGAGGTTATGAGAGGCCACCTTTGGTGAAAAAATTTTAACCTCCCTCCGACCGGCAGATCGTCCGGTACGGACACTTTGAGGGTGGCTATGTTCCCGTGGATCCAGTCAAAAGCCCGTCCCCGGCTTTTGCTGTGGAGGCACAGGGGGCTGCTTAGGCGCACGCTGTTGACGAGAACGAGCGCGCTGGGGCTGTCCCTGTGCCTGACGAGGCCTTCAGGCCGGCTGGGTGTACCTACGCTTGGCAAAAGAATAGGGCACAGCCTGCCGGGCCAGGGAAAAACGTCCACCTGCTGAGGTGGATGCTGAAGGCGCCCAGTGGGAGAGCTTGTCGAGGGCGGTTTCCCGCTGATGCAGTTGGTCCACCAGCTGCTCGACCTTCTCACCAAAAATATTATCCCCCCGGCAAGGGACGTCGGCCAGTCTCTGCTGGGTGCGGTTGTCCAGGTCAGAGGCACGCAGCCATGAGAGCCTGCGCATCACTATACCTTGGGCCGCAGCACGAGATGCCACGTCACAGGTGTCATAGATACCCCTGGACAGGAACTTTCTGCACGCCTTCAGCTGCCTGACCACCTCCTGATAAGGCCTGGACTGCTCCGGCGGGAGCTTGTCAACCAGGTCCGCCAGTTGCTTCACATTGTTCCGCATGTGGATGCTCGTGTAGAGCTGGTAAGATTGGATGCGGGTCACGAGCATGGAAGATTGGTAGGCCTTCCTCCCAAACGAGTCCAGAGTGCGAGACTCCCGCCCAGGGGGCGCCGAGGCGGTATCCCTCGAACTCCGTGCCCTCTTGAGAGCAGAATCCACGACCGCCGAGTCATGAGGCAATTGGGGCCGCATTAACTCTGGGTCCGAGTGAATTCTGTACTGGGACTCTGCTTTCTTGGGAATGATGGGATTGGATAATGGTCGCATCCAGTTCCGAAGCAGTGTCTCCTTAAGGACATTGTGCAATGGCACCGTGGAGGACTCCCTAGGTGGTGATGGATAGTCGAGGACCTCGAGCATCTCAGCCCTCGGCTCATCCACAGAGACCACGGGGAAGGGAATGCAAATAGACATATCCCTGACAAAGGAGGCAAAGGAGAGGCTCTCAGGAGGCGAGAGCTTCCTCTCCGGTGAAGGCGTGGGGTCAGAGGGAAGGCCCACAGACTCCTCTGAGGAGAAATATCTGGGGTCCTCCTCTTCCCCCCACGAGGCCTCATCCTCGGTATCGGACATAAGCTCATGCAGCTGAGTCCTCAACCGGGCCCGGCTCGACGTCGAGGCACCGAGGCCTCAGTGTCGTCGAGCGGTGGACTCCCGCGCCGGCGGGGACGAAGCTCCCTCCATCGACGGGGACTCCACCTGCGTGGCGGTCGAGACCGGCGCCGCAAGCGGCGGCGGTGTCGAAGTCCTCGGCACCGGGCTAGAGCTCGCTGGCGCCACAGTCAACGGCGCCGAGGGCGCAAGCACCCCCGGCGCCGGCACAGCCTGGCGCATCAGCCCTTCCAGGATCCCCGGAAGGATGGCTCGGAGGCACTCGTCCAGGCCCGCTGTCAGGAAAGACGGGGGGGGGGGGGGGGCCGGTAGAGGCGTCGGTGCCGGAAGCTGCTCGGGTCCAGGAGACTGCACCGAAGTGCTGGGACCCTGATGCGTCGGTACCTCCACTACCGAGGGGGACCTTTCCTCTCGACGCTGACGCTTCGGCGTCGACTCCTCTCCGGCACCGAGGGCCGGGTGCACCAATGGGGACCGATGACGGTGCTTCTTCTGTTTTTTGCAGTGCCCGTCATCGGCGCCAGGTGGAACGGAGGAGGAGGAGGTCGATCCCCCTCGATCTCGAGGAGCCGGGTCAGACAGGGTTCGGTCCCGAGGGCCATGAGCAGAGGGAGTGACCGGGGCCGATTGCCCACGCGGCCTCTCACCCCTACCGTCACCGGAGGACCGGCGGGCCCTGTACTCCTGGGGTCGATGCCATCGGTGCCGATTTTGCGGACATCGATACCGGTACCGAAGAACCGGCCGTCGATACCGATGCCGTCGAGGTCGACATCAAGGGGCCGGCGCAAGTTCCAAAAAGACGGTCCCGAAGAACTTGCCTCGCAACCTGAGTCCGTTTCCGGAGACCAAGACACAAAGAACACGACTTGGTATCGTGCTCCGGCCCGAGGCACTGGAGGCACCAAGTGTGGGTGTCGGTCTGCGAGATAGGCCGGCCGCATCGACCACACTTCTTAAATCCACTCGGGACCTTCGAGGACATCGACGGAAAAATCGCGTCGGCGAAGTTAAAGTCGTCGATGGTGGCGGTAAATCACACCTCGAAAAATAAATCAACCGCGCGGCCACAAGGCCGCAACGCGACGCCCCCGCTAGAAAACGAGGGAAAATTCAGCGCGCTCTTTTTTTTTTTTTAAAGAAAAAAGTTTTGGAGACGCACGACAACAAAAAACAGAAAATAAACGAAGATTCGCGGACAACACGACGGTTTTCCGGGGCTGACTAAGAGAGAGCGGCGACACACGACTCTCTCCAGCGCGGAAAAGAAAAGACTGGCGGGAACGGTCGCGCACGGGCGGGAAGACAGCCGCGCATGCGCGGTGGGCGTGCCCTGCGTGCGGACCGCCCGCGAAGCTTCTTCCGGTTGGTGGGGGCTGCCATGGACGTCACCCAGTCGTGAGAACAAGCAGCCTGCTTGTTCTCGGAGAATATAGAGATTTCATTTTTTCCGACTAGTCAACTTTGAATACCATTTCTGGCACCGGTGTTTCTCCTAAATCTTTCTCTGTGAAGATCGAAGCAAAGAATTCATTTAATCTTGCTATGGCTCTGTCTTCCCTGATCGCCCCTTTTACCCCCTCGGTCATCTAGCGGTCCGATTCTTTAGCCGGCTTCCTGCTCTTAATATACCTGAAAAAAGTTTTACTATGTGTTTTTGCCTTCAACAGAATCTTTTTTTCAAAGTCTCTCTTTGCCTTCCTTATCAGCACTTTGTATTTGACGTGACATTCCTTATGCTGTTTCTTATTAATTTCAGTCGGTTCCTTCTTCCATTTTCTGAAGGATTTTCTTTTAGCTCTAATAGCTTCTTTCACCTCACTTTTTAACCATGCTGTTGTTTGGTCTTCCTCCCTCCTTTTTTAATACGTGGAATATATTTGGCCTGGGCTTCCAAGATGGTATTTTTGAACAGCATCTACGCCTGATGTAAATTTTTGACCCATGGAAATACTTTTAAAACAAATAGGAGGGAATATTCTTTCACTCAAAGAATAGGTAAGCTCTGGAACTCATTGCCAGAGGATGTGGTAACAGCAGTTAGTGTATCTGGGTTTAAAAAAGGCTTGGACAAGTTTCTGGAGGAAAGGTCCATAGTCTGTTATTGAGATGGACATGGGGGAAGCCACTGTTTGCCCTGGAATCAGTAGCATGCAATGTTGCTACTAATTTGGGTTTCTGCCAGGTACTTGTGACTTAGATTGGTCACTTTTGGAAGCAGGATACTGGGCTAGATAGACCATTGGTCTGATCCAGTATGGCTATTCTTCTGTTAACCATCTTGTCCATAATCCACTGTTCAGTCTCTCATCCTTTGGTTAAGGAGAAGTACATTGAAACATCCAGTTTTGATCGGCATACAGTTTCCAGAAGTAATACTTTTTATTTCCCACGGTATTTGTTACTTGTTTTCCTTGTTTGCTGACCTAATTCTTTTAAAAAGGTGGTGGTGGTGGGGGGGTTCTTTTGTTTTGGAAGTTCTGTTGCTAGCTTTCCTACGCACACTAGTAGATTCTCACTAATTCCTTCTCACTAATTCCTACACAAACTATGGCTGTTTTACTTTCATACTTTTGTGCATTTGAGTTATGTTGATGCTATGAAGTACGCTTGTAGGCCTATGATGGTAGCTCTATTTTGAATAACCAATGTTCAGATATCAGGACTCTACTGTACAGTACAGCATGCCACATACTTAGCACAGGGAGGCAGTATCAAATTTAAAACACCTACATATATAGTAATCAGTGTGCATTTTTGCATGCACTCAAGGCTTTGTATATATTACCTGCAAGAAATGTAACTAGTGGTAACTGCCAACTAGCTGACACTTGAACACATAGTTTATCTAATCCACAACTTTATAGTCATCAATTTCCTGTATTTATAATGTTTTTTTTTTTGTTTTTCATATGCAGTAAAAATGGGAAAACTTTCTCAGAGTACAGATGTGCACAGGTTAAAAAAAAACTATTTTTAGTTCACTTAGACTTTTTTCCATGATCTTTGGATGTCTTAATAATTATTTTTAATGTATATTGCACATTGAATCAGACTTGTAGTAAATTTAAGGCAAGCTAACAAAGGAGGTTGTTTACTAATGCTTAGCTCGAGCTATCTGCAACAGGGCCCATAGGAATAAAATGGGCCCTGCTGCAAGCTTTAGTAAACAATCCCCTAAGGGGCCCTTTTAACAAACTGTGGTAAAAAGTAGCCTTAGTATATCCATATGCAGGTCACTATCGCATGCTAAGGCCATTTTTATTGCTGGGGTAAATGGCCAATTAAAGATGTCTCTCTAGATTTTTGCATAGAGGTTACCCTGCTAAAGCAATTAAGAAAGCTTATTTGAGGGCAAAATATGCCCAACGAGAATTGCTGTTACAGTATTCTATTTGGGAAACAGAAAATAGAATAGTAGCAGTGCTCCTATATATGCAGGAAGCTCTAGAGTGACATCTTTAATTCATAAATACTGGACTGTCTTACAGATGCACTCCTCGTAGCAGGAGAGGCCGCTAATTGCCTATTGTAGGGGTAAATCCATTGGTGAAATGTTATCTTATAAACGAGTAGAATATTTACACAATCAGGAGGATCTCATTGGCCATGGTCAATGTGGTAAGTGCCAATAACGCACACTGACTATCCAAGGTACTGACTGGCAGGTACCTGGTAATATGCGGCGTTTCACCGCACGACACAATACCAACTGTAACAGCAGCAATATGATTTATATGATATGTTGCCCTTGCTAATTAACATATGTGGGCAAATCTACGAGACCGGTGAAAAATCAATGAACATAAATCAAGAATTCACACGGCTACTGTAACAGCTCCCATTGTAAGCCATTGGCTAGCTAAGCAACATGATTGGTCAGACATAAAATGGTGTGTCATTGATTATATCCAATTGGGGAGAGATGGTGGTGATGTTGACCGCTTGCTCAACTACAAAGAGCAATGGTGGATTTACATGTTAGGAACCATGACCCCTGGAGGCCTAAATTTAGAAATTGATTGGGCAGCAGCAATGTAAGAAGACGTGATGACATTATGGGGTGGAGCTAAGAATTCTTCTCCCTGAGCCTGGAAACGTTATAAATACGTAGCATTACGCATGGGTGCAACAAGCACAAAGATGGCAGACACCGATGCAACGAGAAAATGCTAGGTATTTGAGGTATGTGACTTGTTTTAAAATGTTTTCTGACCAACAATAGTAATTAAATAAGGCTGATTGTATGTTTTATTCTTTAGTTGAATATTGGACCACATCCTGAGGCAGCGAATTGCGAAACATGCCGCATGTAGGTGGAGGCGTCCATGTTCTGCGTTTTATACAATCTTTGTTGGAAGATTTGCAAGTGACACAATTAAAGTTGTAAGATGTTTTAAAGCATGAAGATATAAGCTTAAAAGAAAATTTCTACGTATAATGAATAAAGTTTCATATGGTTGGAATACAAAAAGAAGTTTTGGATCTGAATGTTGTTAAAAATTGATTTAATGATTGAACAGCTGGGTTGAAGATCATTTCTATATAGAGCTACCTTTGCTGCCTGTCAGACCAACTAAGGAGATTTATCAAATGTGCCCTAATGACAGGTAGAACGCACAACAATTCTAAGGTAGTTTTAATATAGACTCCAATGTATCTGGGCTGCACCCACAGACAGGTAGCAGAAGAAACAAAGCAATTATGTTCTAGAGGGATCTTTTACTAAGCCACGGTAGTGTTTTTAGCTCGCAGTAAATGCTGAGATGCCCATAGGAATATAAAGGGCATCTCGGCATTTACCGTCAGCTAATTTCTAACGCGAGCTAAAAACGATACTGCAGCTTAATAAAAGACCCCATAAGAGAGCAGATGATGTACCAGGCTGCCAACCATGTAGGAAAAGAAGAAACCTCATCTGGAGACCATTTTAGGCTTAATAGGAGAACCATAAGAAGATCAGCAGGAAAAGGCTGCCATGAAAAGCTTATCGTAAAAAAAAAAAAAAAAAAAAGTTATATTTTTATGTAGCTTTATAAATTACATTAACAGAATCTAATTATTGAAATCAGATATGCTACTCTGCAACTTCCCACACTTATGAAATAGCTGATTTTGCTATTCATTTTTAATTCTACATTATTGTCTTTGTTCAGCAAACCAAGTACTCTGTATCAAGAGTAAAATCACAATTATCCTCACCCCTGCATCAGAGGCAATTCTTGCAGGAAGGCTCCCGAGTTGCATCAGCTCATTCCAGAAAGCCAATAGCTCTCTAAAGAGGGGATCACGGAATCCCATCAGAGAAAGGCCTTACAGAAAGCAACAGCTTCTTGCGGAAGGGCTTGAGAAGATGTGCATTAATGTTGAAGAAAACTAACTCCTCAATATTCTCCAAACACTCGTGTTCAGTGAAAAATTAATATGGCAGCATGCCACCGTCTCATGTTCCCAGTGAAAATGAAGTCCAGCCATCTTTACACTGAATGAAAAGTGAACACAAAAACCTCACAAGGATTGAATTTATTGTACAAGATAAAAAGCATGGAGCTTCAGCTGAGCTCCAACTTTACATGACCTGATGTGAATGTATGCTTTTAGTAAAAGCAAATTAAGATCCCCCCCCCCCCCCAAAAAAAAAAAAATACAATAAAATTATCCAGATAATAGTCCTTAAAATCGTTTTCTCTTGATAATTTCTGGTTTCCAGCTGACAGGATGAGTCTCTTCAGTCTATACAAAAGGGAAAAAAAAGCAAACTACTTTAGAATCCATGAGCTGTGCACTTTTAAAAATCATTCAGCATCTATAAATTACGATCTGCATTATCCTTGCTCTATTACATTCACAAATCATACACTACTTTTTATATTTACCTAGAGATAGAGACACGCACCCACACGTATAGATAAATGTACATAAAAATACATTATCTAAACTCTGTCTTGACTTTTTATAATTTGTTAATGCCTGTTTTTATGCACTGGATTAAACTGCCATGATAGCTACTGAATAGTGGTATATCAAATTATGCAAAATAAACATGCTTGGGTGGTATCTGTTGGCACTGAGCAGACAAAAGATATAGCAAGCACCTCATCTTGCAGATTAGTTGTTTGTCAAAGGGTGACCTATGCAGCATTTAGCCAAGCACCACAGAAAATTCATGCTCCTACTGTAACCTGTCTGCAAACAATTTTTTTTTCTAGAAGTGGAGTGCTGATGGGACCATGGTCAATTCTGCAATAAAATGGGCAATTTCTCATATAAAAGAGAGAATATGTCACCCTCTCAACATCTCACCCCCACCCCTGCAGCATCATGGTCAAGGGTCTGGCAGTTAAAATTTAATCACAATTATATCTCTACGGTAACAAATTATGTTTCTTGTTGATTTAGCTATATAAAGAAGCCTATAAATACTACATAAAACACTAAAAACATTTTTTAATTCTTTTTGTATAGAATGCTCAGACCAAGTGCATTATTCAATGTAGGATCCATCTCCTATATAAAACACTTCTTCAACCATTATCGCACTGAGTCCACCCTACCTGCCTGATTGCTATAATACTCTGCTGATTATAAATGTCCAAAAAAAAAAATCAATCATAATTTGTTACCCTAGAGATACATTTGTGATTAAATTTTAACTGCCAGACCTTTGACCGTGATACTGCAGGGGTGGGTGTGGGACGTTGAAAGGGTGACACATTCTTTTATATGAGAAATTGCCCATTTTATTGCAGAGTTGACCATGGTCCCATCAGCACTACACTTCTAGAAATAAAAAGTGTTTGCAGACAGATTACAGTAGGAGCAAGAATTTTCTGTGGTGCTTGGCTAAATGCTGCATAGGTCACCCTTCGGCGTTTAAGTTGCAAGAGGAAAGAACTGTCTGGGAGAGGAATGTTTTAAGAATTCCACTGCCTGGGAGAGGAATGTTTTAAGAATTCCACTGCCTATTTGGCTGTGTCATTCCTACTTGAAATGTAGCCTAGTGGTTAGAACACTAGGCTGACAACCAGAGAAACCCAGTTCAAATTCTACTACTGCTACTCGTGATCTTGGGCAGGACTCTTAACCCTCCACTGCCTTAGGTACAAGCTTAAGACTGTAAGCTCTCTGGGGACAGGGAAATACCTTGTGTGCCTGAATGTAACTCAACTTGAACTACTACTGAAAAAGGTATGACCTCAATTTAAGCAATAAATAAATTAGATGTAATTCAAGCGGGTACAGAAAATTAACCCGGCTTGGCTAACACAGAACTATTTGTATAATTCAATATCTGGACTTACAGCCAACTGTAAGAATTTTGATTTGTGTAACTTCTGAGAAGAAACAAGTGTTTAAAAGGTTTAGAAATCAACTTCCTTTTAACTCAGATATTAAATGTAAGAGAACAGGGGCGCTTGCTCCAACCACACACCCATGCAAACATCACCTGACAAACATGAACTGAGCAGGGCCATGGCAGTGGCTACAAAAAACAAAAAAATTACACCCATTCTAGACAAATTAACCCATAAAACTATAAGGAAAGAACTCAGAAATTAGAAAGATTGCATTA